>NC_086451.1:397318493-398702660 GCF_028390025.1 Pseudophryne corroboree
GCTCCAAGGACAGGTTCACCCTTTCAGTCTGCCCATTAGACAGCGGATGGTAGCCTGACGACAAGCTGACAGAAATCTGGAGATCGGAACAAAATGCCCTCCAGAATTTGGCCACAAACTGTGATCCGCGGTCAGAGACCACATCAAGTGGCAACCCGTGGAGACGCACAACATGCAGCATAAATAATTCAGACAGGCGTCTGGCCGATGGCAGCCCAACCAGTGGAACGAAGTGCGCCATCTTCGAAAACCTGTCAACGACAACCCAGATGGCTGTCATCCCCGAGGATTTGGGCAAGTCCACCACAAAATCCATTAAAATGTGGGTCCATGGCTTAGATGGAATAGAGAGTGGATGTAATGGGCCAACAGGAACCCCTCTAGGAGTCTTATTTCGGGCACAGATGTCACATGCCCGAACCCACTGATCCACATCCTTAGCCACCGAGGGCCACCACACCGCCCTAGATTGCAACTCCCGAGTTCTGGCAATACCCGGGTGACCTGCTGACTTCTTGGCATGGAATTCCAGGAACACTCGCTGTCTTAACCTAGGAGGCACAAACAAAAGACCTACCGGAAGGTCTGGAGGAGCCTGCTCCTGTGCTCTAAGGACTAATGATAAGAGGTCCTGGGTAATGCCCACTTTAATACATGATGGGGACACAATGGGCAACGGCTCCTCGGTGGTCTCCTGGATTGGAGCAAAACTCCGCGAGAGCGCATCAGCCTTGATGTTTTTTGACCCAGGGCGATATGTTATCAAAAAATTAAAGCGAGCAAAAAACAAAGCCCATCGTGCCTGCCTGGCATTGAGACGCTTCGCTGAATCTAAATATGCCAGATTCTTATGGTCGGTGAGAATTGAGACCACAAACTTAGCCCCCTCAAGCCAGTGTCTCCACTCCTCGAGTGCATCCTTAATAGCCAACAATTCCCGGTTACCCACGTCATAATTCATCTCGGCAGGCGAAAATTTACGGGAAAAGTAAGCACAGGGATGAAGGCGATTATCAGACACTCCCATCTGAGAGAGCACTGCCCCAATACCCATCTCAGAGGCATCCACCTCCACCACAAAAGGACGCTCTGGATCTGGGTGTCGCAGCACCTTGGCCGATACAAATGCCCTTTTGAGACGGGCAAAAGCCGCTTTAGCCTCACAAGACCAGTGAGCAACATCCACCCCTTTCTTAGTGAGTGCCACCAAGGGCGCCACTATAGACGAAAATCCAGCGATAAATCCGCTATAAAAATTTGCAAAGCCCAGGAAACGCTGAAGCGCCTTCAAACTAGTGGGCTGCACCCAATCCAGGACTGCCTGTACCTTGGAACCCTCCATTTGGAAACCTTCTGGGGAGATAATATATCCTAGAAATGCGATTTGCTGAACTTCAAATTCGCACTTCTCCAGCTTTGCCCCAAGCCGGTGGTCTCTGAGTTTTTGGAGGACTAAGCGTACATGCTTCCGTTGTTCCTCCAGGGAATGGGAGAAGATTAGGATGTCATCTAAGTATACAACTAAGAATCTATCCAAATATTCCCTGAGTATATCATTCATGAAATCCTGGAAGACTGCCGGGGCAATACAGAGTGTTATGCACACCAGTGCCTGCAGGAATGTACTGGTGTCTGAACTGTTATGCACACCAGTGCCTGCAGGAATGTACTGGTGTCTGAACTGTTATGCACACCAGTGCCTGCAGGAATGTACTGGTGTCTGAACGGATAGGGATGCAAAACAAATGAACTCACAGACAGACTGGGGAATATGACATTACGTACACAGAAGGTGATAGGGTAACAAAATAAACACAAAGTGAACAGAGAAGCCCAGAGGCTAAGAAACTGGGTGTCTCCCTAGTATTAGTAATGCTCAGATGGAAAAAGCAAGATGTTGTGTTTTAATACGTAGAGAACCCGAAATGCTGTTGCTAAGGGCAACAGCAAAACCCTAAAGGGTTACGAACGGGTGTGGCAGTAAACTCCTTGGTCAGAGATGGAATGATAGACACAAAGAGAGTCTCCACAATCCTAATCCTCACTTGCAGTGCACAGGTTCAGCTTACTGCCACTAAACTGACACCTGAACACCTTACGCAGTGAGACAGGATTTAATCAGACAAGTCTGAGAATACAGCCGCAAACTTGCTAAGTTCACAGAGTAGCAAAAGAACCCCAGCAAGTTAAACGACTGACTCCAGTCTTACTGCTAGGTCTGGATTGGCAGAGTGTAGTACCAAATCCCAAGGCCTAATTGCAGTAAGCAACAACAAATACAAAGCTACACAGTACTGGCTAACTTTCAGGAACTGACTAAACAACAAAGATTCAGCAGCATCTGCTTAACCTGAGAAGAGGCCTTATATAGCAGGTGCTGTCCACGCCCCACTCAGACCTCACAGACTGTGAGCACAAAAACCAGCACCGGATCCCCTGCCGTGCACAAAGCCTGTAACCACTGCACAGCAAAAGACCCGAACCGGAGTATCAGCTGCGCTCAGGCCACTCCGTTAGCACTTGTCTCTCGGTTGCCATGACGACGTGGCAGCACAGGGCAGGAGACCCTAACAGTACCCCCCCTCTGACGAGGGGTCAAAGAACCCCTACCACCGGGTTTATCGGGGAACTGCGAGAAGAAAGAGCGTATCAGTCTGGGGGCATGAAGATCACAACTGCGCACTCACGACCGCTCCTCCGGGCCATACCCCTTCCAGTGCACCAAAAATGACAGCCGACCCCGAACCATCTTGGAGTCGAGAATCCTTTCAACAACAAACTCCCTCTGGCCACGTATCAGAAGAGGGGAAGGTCTTCCACTGGAAGAAGGATTACTAATCGCCCGTTTTAAAAGGGAACAATGAAATGTTTTATTGATACCCAAAGAACGGGGCAGATCTAACTGAAATGCCACCGGATTGATAACCCTGGTGATCTTATAAGGGCCGATGAACCGGGGGCCTAACTTATGAGATGGCTGTCTCAACTTCAAATTCTTGGTAGACAACCAGACGAAGTCTCCTAATTTGAAGCTGCAGGGTCTTTTCCGCTTATCAAAAACCCTTTTGGTCACTAATGACACAGACACAAGGGCTTTCTTCACTTTCCTCCAAATACCTCTAAGGACCGAAACCACAGAGGAACCACCAGGCGTGGAGTCCAGGGGGTCAAAAGAATTGGCCTTAGAATGATGCCCATACACACAAAGGAAGGGAGAGATCCCTGTAGCAGAGTGAGCCGCGTTGTTATAGGCAAACTCCGCCATGGACAGATGAGCAACCCAGTCAGTCTGACACTTGGAGACATAACACCTGAGGAACTGCTCCAAGGACAGGTTCACCCTTTCAGTCTGCCCATTAGACAGCGGATGGTAGCCTGACGACAAGCTGACAGAAATCTGGAGATCGGAACAAAATGCCCTCCAGAATTTGGCCACAAACTGTGATCCGCGGTCAGAGACCACATCAAGTGGCAACCCGTGGAGACGCACAACATGCAGCATAAATAATTCAGACAGGCGTCTGGCCGATGGCAGCCCAACCAGTGGAACGAAGTGCGCCATCTTCGAAAACCTGTCAACGACAACCCAGATGGCTGTCATCCCCGAGGATTTGGGCAAGTCCACCACAAAATCCATTAAAATGTGGGTCCATGGCTTAGATGGAATAGAGAGTGGATGTAATGGGCCAACAGGAACCCCTCTAGGAGTCTTATTTCGGGCACAGATGTCACATGCCCGAACCCACTGATCCACATCCTTAGCCACCGAGGGCCACCACACCGCCCTAGATTGCAACTCCCGAGTTCTGGCAATACCCGGGTGACCTGCTGACTTCTTGGCATGGAATTCCAGGAACACTCGCTGTCTTAACCTAGGAGGCACAAACAAAAGACCTACCGGAAGGTCTGGAGGAGCCTGCTCCTGTGCTCTAAGGACTAATGATAAGAGGTCCTGGGTAATGCCCACTTTAATACATGATGGGGACACAATGGGCAACGGCTCCTCGGTGGTCTCCTGGATTGGAGCAAAACTCCGCGAGAGCGCATCAGCCTTGATGTTTTTTGACCCAGGGCGATATGTTATCAAAAAATTAAAGCGAGCAAAAAACAAAGCCCATCGTGCCTGCCTGGCATTGAGACGCTTCGCTGAATCTAAATATGCCAGATTCTTATGGTCGGTGAGAATTGAGACCACAAACTTAGCCCCCTCAAGCCAGTGTCTCCACTCCTCGAGTGCATCCTTAATAGCCAACAATTCCCGGTTACCCACGTCATAATTCATCTCGGCAGGCGAAAATTTACGGGAAAAGTAAGCACAGGGATGAAGGCGATTATCAGACACTCCCATCTGAGAGAGCACTGCCCCAATACCCATCTCAGAGGCATCCACCTCCACCACAAAAGGACGCTCTGGATCTGGGTGTCGCAGCACCTTGGCCGATACAAATGCCCTTTTGAGACGGGCAAAAGCCGCTTTAGCCTCACAAGACCAGTGAGCAACATCCACCCCTTTCTTAGTGAGTGCCACCAAGGGCGCCACTATAGACGAAAATCCAGCGATAAATCCGCTATAAAAATTTGCAAAGCCCAGGAAACGCTGAAGCGCCTTCAAACTAGTGGGCTGCACCCAATCCAGGACTGCCTGTACCTTGGAACCCTCCATTTGGAAACCTTCTGGGGAGATAATATATCCTAGAAATGCGATTTGCTGAACTTCAAATTCGCACTTCTCCAGCTTTGCCCCAAGCCGGTGGTCTCTGAGTTTTTGGAGGACTAAGCGTACATGCTTCCGTTGTTCCTCCAGGGAATGGGAGAAGATTAGGATGTCATCTAAGTATACAACTAAGAATCTATCCAAATATTCCCTGAGTATATCATTCATGAAATCCTGGAAGACTGCCGGGGCATTACAGAGCCCAAAAGGCATTACCAAATATTCATAATGCCCTGAGTGGGTATTAAAGGCAGTCTTCCATTCATCCCCCTCTCTTATTCGGATTAGATTGTACGCACCGCGTAGGTCAATCTTAGAAAAAATGGTGGCAGTACGAAGCTGGTCAAACAAGACCGAAATGAGAGGCAGTGGGTATGAGTTTTTAATCGTGATACGGTTCAATTCCCTGAAGTCGATGCAGGGTCGCAACGAACCGTCCTTTTTACCCACGAAGAAAAACCCCGACCCAACTGGAGACTGTGAAGGTCTGATAAATCCCTTAGCCAAGTTCTCCTGAATGTACTCTGCCATAGCCTGAGTCTCAGGACGTGACAGGGAGTACAACCTGCTCTTGGGAAGCTTAGCATTTGGCAACAAATCAATGGCACAGTCATAGGGGCGATGGGGAGGTAGTACCTCTGCAACTTTTTTGGAGAACACGTCCGCAAAATCTGCATGACACCCTGGCAATCCTGGCAAACTTAGCTGCGAGAGCCTGACTGGAAGGCTCAAGCAACTCCTGAAACAATCAGTACCCCAACTAAGAATCTCCCCAGAGACCCAGTCAAATTGAGGATTTTGGGCCCTTAACAAGGGTAACCCCAACACCAATGGGGCAAAAGTACAGACAGTCACATAAAAGGACAATTTTTCAAAGTGTGTGGCTCCAATAGACAAAGAAATCTGGCTAGTGCAAGAGGTAATTTTACCTTGGGAAAATGGTTCCCCGTTTAACCCACAAATCTCAATTTCCGATGCCAAGGGTACTAAGGGAACAGAGTGTTTCAGGGCGAATTGGCGGTCCATAAAAACCCCGTCGGACCCACTGTCCACAAAGGCCTCAGTCTTGACAGTTTGACCGAGGATCTTCAAGGTCACCGGAATGATTAAAGTCTTCTTGGGAAATTCTGACTTCTGGCCTGACAGGATATTTCCCATCACCCTCAGGCCCTGAAGTTTTCTGGCTTTTCTGGGCATGATACTACCACATGACCTTTATTCCCACAGTACAAACACAACCCCTGCTGTCTCCTCCGCGTCTTCTCACGCGAGGAGAGGCGGGTAGCCCCAATCTGCATAGGCTCCTCGGAAAATTCCTCAGAGTCTGAGGTTCCCTTGGGAAAGAAGGAAACCTCGGTCTCCCTTTCAAGCCTACGCTCTCTCAGCCGTCTATCCACCCGGATGGATAACTGCATGAGCTGATCCAAGCTATCAGGCAAGGGATATTGTACCAGTTGGTCTTTTATCTGATTAGAAAGACCTCTTTGGTACTGGTGTCTCAGGGCTGGGTCATTCCACTGGGTATCATGGGCCAACCTCCGAAACTCCGTACAGTAAACCTCAACTGGCCTTCGCCCTTGCTTAAGGATCGAAATCTGAGCCTCGGCTGAGGCCGTCTTGTCAGGGTCATCATACAACTTGCCCAGTGCCGTAAAAAAAGCATCAACACTTTTAAGCGACGGACAGTCAGGCTGCAACCCATATGCCCAGACCGGGTCTCCTTGTAGCAAGGAAATCACTATGCCCACCCGCTGAATCTCCGACCCAGAAGACTGAGGCCTAAGCCGGAAGTATAGCTTGCAGCTCTCCTTGAAACAAAAGAACTGCGAGCGATCTCCAGAAAAACGATCTGGGAGATTTACTTTCGGCTCCTTAACCCCTGAAGGTGCTGCTGCTGCGGGAGCTCCGCCAGGGGCCTGGGAGGTGTGCATTTTAATGGAAAAATCATTAAATTGTCGAGTCAGGACCTGCACCTGATCGACAACCTGTTGTAACGTATTTTGAGGGGTATGCTCCATATTCCCACAAAATTTCAACAGGAGTATTAGGCTGCTGAATATGTTATGCACACCAGTGCCTGCAGGAATGTACTGGTGTCTGAACTGTTATGCACACCAGTGCCTGCAGGAATGTACAGGTGTCTGAACTGTTATGCACACCAGTGCCTGCAGGAATGTACTGGTGTCTGAACGGAGAGGGATGCAAAACAAATGAACTCACAGACAGACTGGGGAATATGACATTACGTACACAGAAGGTGATAGGGTAACAAAATAAACACAAAGTGAACAGAGAAGCCCAGAGGCTAAGAAACGGGGTGTCTCCCTAGTATTAGTAATGCTCAGATGGAAAAAGCAAGATGTTGTGTTTTTATACGTAGAGAACCCGAAATGCTGTTGCTAAGGGCAACAGCAAAACCCTAAAGGGTTACCAACGGGTGTGGCAGTAAACTCCTTGGTCAGAGATGGAATGATAGACACAAGGAGAGTCTCCACAATCCTAATCCTCACTTGCAGTGCACAGGTTCAGCTTACTGCCACTAAACTGACACCTGAACACCTTGCACAGTGAGACAGGATTTAATCAGACAAGTCTGAGAATACAGCCGCAAACTTGCTAAGTTCACAGAGTAGCAAAAGAACCCCAGCAAGTTAACGACTGACTCCAGTCTTACTGCTAGGTCTGGATTGGCAGAGTGTAGTACCAAATCCCCAGGCCTAATTGCAGTAAGCAACAACAAATACAAAGCTACACAGTACTGGCTAACTTTCAGGAACTGACTAACCAACAAAGATTCAGCAGCATCTGCTTAACCTGAGAAGAGGCCTTATATAGCAGGTGCTGTCCACGCCCTACTCAGACCTCACAGACTGTGAGCACAAAAACCAGCACCGGATCCCCTGCCGTGCACAGAGCCTGTAACCACTGCACAGCAAAAGACCCGAACCGGAGTATCAGCTGCGCTCAGGTTACTCCGCTAGCACTTGTCTCCCGGTTGCCATGACGACGTGGCAGCACAGGGCAGGAGACCCTAACACAGAGCCCAAAAGGCATCACCAAATATCCATAATGCCCTGAGTGGGTATTAAAGGCAGTCTTCCATTCATCACCCTCTCTTATTCGGATTAGATTGTACGCACCGCGTAGGTCAATCTTAGAAAAAATGGTGGCAGTACGAAGCTGGTCAAACAAGACCGAAATGAGAGGCAGTGGGTATGAGTTTTTAATCGTGATACGGTTCAATTCCCTGAAGTCGATGCAGGGTCGCAACGAACCGTCCTTTTTACCCACGAAGAAAAACCCCGACCCAACTGGAGACTGTGAAGGTCTGATAAATCCCTTAGCCAAGTTCTCCTGAATGTACTCTGCCATAGCCTGAGTCTCAGGACGTGACAGGGAGTACAACCTGCTCTTGGGAAGCTTAGCATTCGGCAACAAATCAATGGCACAGTCATAGGGGCGATGGGGAGGTAGTACCTCTGCAACTTTTTTGGAGAACACGTCCGCAAAATCTGCATAACATCCTGGCAAACTTAGCTGCGAGAGCCTGACTGGAAGGCTCAAGCAACTCCTGAAACAATCAGTACCCCAACTAAGAATCTCCCCAGAGACCCAGTCAAATTGAGGATTGTGGGCCCTTAACCAGGGTAACCCCAACACCAATGGGGCAAAAGTACAGACAGTCACATAAAAGGACAATTTTTCAGAGTGTGTGGCTCCAATAAACAAAGAAATCTGGCTAGTGCAAGAGGTAATTTTACCCTGGGATAATGGTTCCCCGTTTTACCCACAGATCTCAATTTCCGATGCCAAGGGTACTAAGGGAACAGAGTGTTTCAGGGCGAATTGGCGGTCCATAAAAACCCCGTCGGCCCCACTGTCCACAAAGGCCTCAGTCTTGACAGTTTGACCGAGGATCTTCAAGGTCACCGGAATGATTAAAGTCTTCTTGGGAAATTCTGACTTCTGGCCTGACAGGATATTTCCCATCACCCTCAGGCCCTGAAGTTTTCCGGCTTTTCTGGGCATGATACTACCACGTGACCTTTATTCCCACAGTACAAACACAACCCCTGCTGTCTCCTCCGCGTCTTCTCACGCGAGGAGAGGCGGGTAGCCCCAATCTGCATAGGCTCCTCGGAAAATTCCTCAGAGTCTGAGGTTCCCTTGGGAAAGAAGGAAACCTCGGTCTCCCTTTCAAGCCTACGCTCTCTCAGCCGTCTATCCACCCGGATGGATAACTGCATGAGCTGATCCAAGCTATCAGGCACGGGATATTGTACCAGTTGGTCTTTTATCTGGTTAGAAAGACCTTTTCGGTACTGGTGTCTCAGGGCTGGGTCATTCCACTGGGTATCATGGGCCAACCTCCGAAACTCCATACAGTAAACCTCAACTGGCCTTCGCCATTGCTTAAGGATCGAAATCTGAGCCTCGGCTGAGGCCGTCTTGTCAGGGTGATCATACCACATGCCCAGTGCCGTAAAAAAAGCATCAACACTTTTAAGCGACGGACAGTCAGGCTGCAACCCATATGCCCAGATCTGTGGGTCTCCTTGTAGCAAGGAAATCACTATGCCCACCCGCTGAATCTCTGACCCAGAAGACTGAGGCCTAAGCTGGAAATATAGCTTGCAGCTCTCCTTGAAACAAAAGAACTGCGAGCGATCTCCAGAAAAATGATCCGGGAGATTTACTTTCGGCTCCTTAACCCCTGAAGGTACTGCTGCTGCGGGAGCTCCGCCAGCGGCCTGGGAGGTGTGCATTTTAATGGACAAATCATTAAATTGTCGAGTCAAGACCTGCACCTGATCGACCACCTGTTGCAAAGTATTTTGAGGGGTATGCTCCATATTCCCACAAAATTTCAACAGGAGTATTGGGCTGCTGAATATGTTATGCACACCAGTGCCTGCAGGAATGTACTGGTGTCTGAACGGAGAGGGATGCAAAACAAATGAACTCACAGACAGACTGGGGAATATGACATTATGTGCACAGAAGGTGATAGGGTAACAAAATATACACAAAGTGAACAGAGAAGCCCAGAGGCTAAGAAACTGTGTGTCTCCCTAGTATTAGGAGTGCTCAGATGGAAAGAAGCAAGATGTTGTGTTTTAATACGTAGAGAACCCGAAATGCTGTTGCTAAGGGCAGCAGCAAAACCCTAAAGGGTTACCAACGGGTGTGGCAGTAAACTCCTTGGTCAGAGATGGAATAATAGACACAAGGAGAGTCTCCACAATCCTAGTTCTCACTTGCAGTGCACTGGTTCAGCTTACTGTCACTAAACTGACACCAGAACACCTTGCACAGTGAGGAAGGATTTTGGCAGGCAAGTCTGAGAATACAGCCGCAAACTTGCTAAGTTCACAGAGTAGCAAAAGAACCCCAGCAAGTTAAACGACTGACTCCAGTCTTACTGCTAGGTCTGGATTGGCAGAGTGTAGTACCAAATCCCAAGGCCTATTTGCAGTAAGCAACAACAAATACAAAGCTACACAGTACTGGCTAACTTTCAGGAACTGACTAACCAACAAAGATTCAGCAGCATCTGCTTAACCTGAGAAGAGGCCTTATATAGCTGGTGCTGTCCACGCCCCACTCAGACCTCACAGACTGTGAGCACAAAAACCAGCACCGGATCCCCTGCCGTGCACAAAGCCTGTAACCACTGCACAGCAAAAGACCCGAACCGGAGTATCAGCTGCGCTCAGGCCACTCCGCTAGCACTTGTCTCCCGGTTGCCATGACGACGTGGCAGCACAGGGCAGGAGACCCTAACAGTTTCCTAGATAAGCCCACACCAGGACAAGTACTATCACAAGGTTTTTTTTCGTTGTGGATCCTGCCTACCCTGTAGGAATATCCCCAACTCTTTTGGCAACAAGAAATTGGAGGTACTGATAAATGGGAAAAAGTGTTCTATAAGGGACTACATTGCCTGTCACTCAGTCAACATTATCTATTGTATTGAGTGCAGCTGTGACAAATTCTATATAGGCAGAACTGGTCGGGCTCTGAAAATTAGAATTGCTGAGCATCTACGCAATATTAATAAAGGCCTGGACACACATGCATTATCATTGCACTTCAAAAAAGTACATAACTGCGACCCAAAACACATAAAGAATTTTTTCGGTATAAGAAAAATTATTCCAGATTTGAGGGGTGGTAACATACAGAAAAAACTGGCAAAAAACGAAATGCAGTTGATACATATGTGTAAAACTTAAGAATCTACCAGCCTGAATAAAGACTTTGAAATGAAATGGTTTTTATAAAAGGTAGATGCATGCGGTATTAGCACTAATTATAACTTTTCCTGTTTGTTTATTTATTGTTTTACTTATTGTTTCATTTTTGTTTCCATTCATATCAAACAAAACTTATCACATCCTGACTGATGGACAATATGACACGCAAATGCCGATTTTGAAACTCAAGGCATTTCCGCCATAAAATAGGAGACTTCCGCTGATAAGGGGGATGTCATGGAGACGTTTGTTATCCGCCAAAGACAAGAAATACAGTGACGAACTCCTTCCGCCGGAAGTGGGGCACGCATAGGATGGATCTCTATGACGAACAGAACGATGACCTTCTTCTGCCGGAAATAAACTATACGGCAGATGCGGACATTATTTCACACGGGAAAACGGGACATTTAAATAGCAAAACATAAGAGAGTATTAGGAGATGGATTACTGCTGGACTGGGGTTTAGTATTAAGTATAGGGAACGTTAGATGTTAGTCGATCTGTGTCTGGTATTAGGTAATACTCATAAACTATGATTTGAGTGTATTAAGAGGGGTATAAATACCTCCTCTATATCAATGTCTCCCATACCTTGAAAAAGATAACCCAGTGTTATCGAAACGCGTTGGTGGAGACGGGAGGATACGTGGATCACTCATCTGCTCGCATGCTGGTTCCTGGGGACGCCTGGATCATTACATGCTAGTTTATTTTGTACATCTGGTGAGAGTCCACTATCTACCCAAAGTGTTTTTATTGGACGTTTTAATAAATGGTGTTACACTATTTGGAGTTTCTTTCCAATTTGATATATTGTGAACACTCTGCTTGGGGAAGGTTGCTGTCTTCAAGGAAGGTTGGAAAAAAGATTGGGAATCACCATCCTGTTGACCTATCCCCTGACTAAAGCGATATATGTCTACTATTGAGTAGACCACAAGTTGGGGTACGAGTCCAAACTTTTAGTTTCAGTATATGTCAATATATGTAACATTTTACACTATGATGGTGTTCTTTTTATTGTTTTAAGCATATCCTGGATCAAAGAAATCTGCATTAGATCTTGGTCTATTTAATATCTAAGCGCCTTGACCTGTATGTTAAATTTTTCTATTCTAATTTAAAGGGATGCAGCCTTACGGATCTCCACGTCTCCTTCACTCCAGGGGCGTGTCCAGCTTCCCCGGAGATGCTGGCTGCCCCCAGAGACTAGGCAGTGCGCAGTGCCAGTTCCTTATCTGTGACAGGAACAGAGTGCTGCAGAGGATTATCACACTGCAGCACTCGGCTGCTGTCACTGCAGAAGAGCCGGCACTTTGTGGTCACCCCTTCCGAAGATAACACCTGGGTGCTGGCAGCACCCCCTGCACCCGCCTTCTGACGCCACTGGTCCAGACACATATGTGAAATTGAAACAAGTAGAATAAAGGGAATTCATGTATAATTGCAATTCACTAGGGGCTAGGTTTAATTGTTGAAATAATAATAATAATAATAATAATAATAATAATAGTAATTATTATTATTATTGTTATTATTATTATATTTTAAACAGTAAAACCTAGTCCCCACTACCCTGCAATTGTATAGTACCACATTCTACTGTACTATGTTCTGTTGTATATGATATTGTCATTGTTGTGCTTAAGTTTGTCCTGTGTTCCCTAAACTATATATGTTATTGTGTAAATGTGTTCCATTTATTTTATACCGGCATGACACAGTAGTCCCCATTTACGATGTGTTCATATTAGAAAAATTAGCAATGAGGCATGTACATGATTCGCTCTGTACCCATCAAGTTGGACTCCGAGGTAGAGATTTAGGAGACCTTCTAAAGAGGAACAATGGAAGAATCTGTACATACAGTAATGTATCAATCAGACTCTAGCTATTACTCAATAGAAGTACTACACCCATGATAGCAACACTGCAAAAGGCAAGTTTACAACCTGATGTTTCAAAAATCACTTCCCCCCCCTGCTCCGCTACTCTCCTCTCCCTGAAGTTTCCCCTGTAAACTAGGAGTCTCCACAATTATAAAGTGAGGCAGAACATTGTGAGAAGGCACACTGCTCAAAATGTAGGCGTCGACATTCCAACATCATACCATATTAGTCCAACATCATTCCAGGGTTGTAACTTGCGGTGTGCCAGTGGTGCCTGGCACACAGCGCATATGGCACTGTGGGCGCAGGACCACTGGCAGCAGTCACCTGGCCACCACTGCATTGTGGGTGCAGGACAACCAGCAGCAGCCGCCTGGCCATCGAAATATTGTGAGGTCCACCTGACCACCAGCCGTCACTGCTCAGCCGAGATGCATTCCATTACCCAGCTACCTCGTCTCACATAGGTAGCTGAGCAGCGCTGCAGTGCCACCTACTCGCCTCCCGGCTCCCCGTCTTCAATCCCCCATCTCTCCCAGCCAGCCCACAGCCCATCCACTGTGCTCTGCGCTGTGAAGCGCTAGCGCAGCATAGCTCATGAATGAAGAGAGGAAAGGACTGCTGGCTGGTCAAAGGTAAGTATAACACACTCTCTCTCTCTCTCACTCACTCTCTTTCTCGGACTCTGATGCCGTAATGTGTAAAAGGGGGACTCTGCCTGCTGTAATGTATAAAAAGGAACTCTGCTGAGGTAATGTGTAGAAAGGGGGACTCTGCTGCCATAATGTGTAAAAAGGGGGACTCTGCTGCTGTAATGTATAAAAAGGGGGGATCTGCTGCCGTAATGTGTAAAAAGGGGAACTCTGCTGCTGTTATGTGTCAAAAGGGCACTCTGCCTGCCGTAATGTGGAAAAGGGGGACTCTGCCTGCTGTAATGTATAAAAAGGAATTCTGCTGAGGTAATGTGTAGAAAGGGGGACTCTGCTGCCATAATGTGTAAAAAGGGGGACTCTGCTGCTGTAATGTATAAAAAGGGGGGATCTGCTGCCGTAATGTGTAAAAAGGGGAACTCTGCTGCTGTTATGTGTCAAAAGGGCACTCTGCCTGCCGTAATGTGAAAAATGCGGCTCTGCCTGGTGTAACGTGTAAAAAGGGTACTCTCTCTGCAGTAATGTATATAAGAAGCTCTAGATGGTGTAATGTTGTCGTAATTGGGGGTGTGTCGCCCGTTTCCCAGGAGTGGTGAATCCAAGGACTGTGTCGTGGATGCAGTTTACTTGGCCTCGCAAGGAGAGCTGTGATGGCAAGCCTGAGCAAGCTCAGGCTTACTCAGCCTGTCATCGCAGATGAACATCACCACCGATGGCCGCGATGTTCACCACAGATGCAATGCGATCACAAATGCAGGAAGGAGATGGTATGGTCCTGCATTTGCATTGCAAAGGATTGCACTTGCAAAGCTGCTGCAAGCAGCTTTTCATTTGCAATCCTTACTGAATTAGGGGGGTCATTCCGAGTTGATCGCTCGCTAGCAGTTTTTAGCCACCGCGCAAACGCTATGCAGCCGCCCACTGGGAGTGCATTTTAGCTTGCCAGAAGTGCGAATGGTTGTATTGCAGAGCGCATGTAAAAAAAAATTGTGTAGTTTCAGAGTAGCTCAAAACCTACATGGGCATTATGCCAAAGTCTTTTAGAGAAGCTTCAAAGTAACAGCTCCAACATACTGTAATTGTGCTAATGTGTAACAAAAATGATAAATAATTACAGAGCAGCACTGATTTATACTCAGACAGTGATTTAATAGGACAGACGGAAAACAGACTCTCAGCTGTTTAACAAATTTATGTTTATGTGATTTTTTCTTCTTTCTGTTTGTAATTCACAGTGTTGTCATATCTTCACATATTTGTTATTTGTGTATTTTGTAATATTTTGCCTACAAGTTTATCAGCCAAACACGTCAAAGTTTAAGCGTGTTATATAAATTTTTAAGTAACTAATTAAAAGTTACATTTTAAACCTTTGTGCACCGAAGACAGATCCTTTTTCTCTTTTTCTTCCTTATCCTTAATTCAAAACCTACTCAGTGCTTGCGATCACTTCAGACTATTCAGTTCCGGATTTGACGTCACACACCCAGCGTTCGCCCAGCCACGCCTGCGTTTTCCCTGGCACTCCTGCATTTTTCCGAACATTCCCTGAAAACGGTCAGTTGCCCCCCAGAAACGCCCACTTCATGTCAATCACTCTGCGGCAAACAGTACGACTGATGTGCATCGCTAGACCCTGTGCAAAACTGCATCGCTCATTGCGCCTGTACGTCGCGCATTGCACCGCATACGCATGCGAAGAGCTGCCATTTTTTAGCCTTATCGCTGCGCTGTGAACAAATGCAGCTAGCGATCAACTTGGAATGACCACCTAGGTCCTTAGTCCACAAATACTGTTGCAACAGGACAACACTCACATAAAACACCCATCAGGCGGTACATCTCCACGCATCTGAATTATCACTTCCTAGTCACATACCCCCCAAATGTTCCAATTTTCATAGGACAGTCTCATTTTTTTAGGACTGTCCTGCTTTCTGACCCGCGGGCCGCAGTGTCCCGTGGTGGGGGGAGCTACTTGGGAGGCTCTTGTCACTGCTGGTCTGTTTAGCACGTGCACATCGTCTATTTACAGGAGGGAGAGGGGGCATGCCAGCAGCTCAGAGAGCACTGGGCATGCCCCCTCAGTGACGGTAAAAGGGGGCGTAGCTCGTGATTGCAGCTCTGTCATGGGGACACATCCTTTTTCACACAGGCCATGCCCCCTTTTCGAGCGGGCGTGTGCGACAAGGTCCCGCTTTGTGCTTTGAAGAAATAGGGAGGTATGCAGTCAGTGCCCAGGAACGCCCTAATACATTCCAGTACATGTCAGACTCTGAGCTTCTAAACCCATTTCTGCGACTTTACAGGCACACAGTGGGATGTATGTACAGTGCAGCTTTTTAGCTACTTAGACACATTTGCAGTTGAATAGCTGAAAAACATCTTAAATTTCCATAAACCTCCTAATGATAATGTGTGGACCCCTTATTCAAAAGTAAAGCATTCAGTACCTTTAATACCAAGAAATAATGACACGGAGACTTGAATTTGGCAGAAAATTGTTTGCTATTTATTGTACCCTAACCATTAGAAAACCTGTAAAATGAAAATTTTAGTTAACATGCCGATTCAGCCGGCATATGGTGGCAGAAAAAAGAACGGCTATATTCAACTGACGATAACCTCAAAACATTAAACTTCTAAACGATCCTAATTTAACACAAACCATAAAATAGGTAATACAGTAGGTGCCCGACTCAGACCTCCACGCTGACTACCCACCCTGATGGGTGATGACGCTGCCCCCTGACGGGTGGTCTAGCGGCCTTAAAAGTCAATGGAGGTGAGTGCACCTGAACCACACCAAACTGTAAATCACTGCAACTAACAAGACAAACTACAACCTGCCGTTCTTTTCCGCCAACAAATAGACAACGATAAACCATACTAAAATTCAAAGCCAAGGCACTCCGTGCCAGAACCTCTACCAAACAGGGAGGGAGGGCGGGAAGGCAATTCAGCAGCAAGAAAGACCAAGCTGGCCTAGCAGTCCTTATATATACTGAACCCTCCCCTCTCTACCATGGGCTGTACTTTTCCTAACAGTTAGGTCCACCCCTCACAGGAGGTTTAACTCTGTCTATTCCTATGCAGTCATTTTGCTCTCCTAAATGTCAGTGTTGTATTCGACTCACAACCACTGACTCAGGTCCATTGACTGTTTGGTATAAATGTCTGTACGCATTCACTAACATATACATTGTTATTACATAATTGGAATAGCGGTGGGCTTCTTCTATCCAGGCACCTCAGATTATTATTACAGTTCTGCATACCATACTCAATTGCATTATGGGAAATTATTAAATTTACAGTAAATTGCATCTGTTCAACTGATTTTTATTTAACGCGAGGTATAAAGATTATATTGTGTGCTGGAGGAAGGTTTTCCAAGCCACATTCTTCAGGAGAGATATCAAGATCCTTGGGGTCCACTGTAGATTTCAGGGTGAGCTTTTGCAGGATCATGCTGAAGAAAATGAAGAGTTGAAGACGCACCAAACTTTCAGCAACACATGACCTTTTCCCTGTGATAATCAACAGAGTTATTCATTGCAATGCAACTGGGAATGAACCCAACCACCACCAATCAAACTATTAATTCTCCTCCTTTTCCCTATGTGAAAATTATTATAAAACTTGAATGTACTTAAGTTAGACATCACTGCACTAAATATGCACTGCTACCAAACATAGGGCCTGATTCAGAGTAGTACGGAAACCCGATGGCTTGTGTACAACTCCGATGGTGGGTGGACTATGCATGTGCAGAACGGATCCTGCAAGATTGGCAGCAGTGTCCTCTATGCCGCAGTATGATTAACATGCTGTGGCCATTTGTGGACTGGGTGATGACGGGGGCTGTTTTTACTAATAGGGACGTGTCACCCTTGTTTTGTAGTCTAGAGTCTGCGTCTTCCAATGCAGACTTCCTGCACCTGGCAGAGGAGTTTTGGTGCCATGCTGATTAAGCTGAGGCTTACTTAGTTGGCTGATGATCTGAAGTGGGCGTCTTTTCACACAGGTCGCCTCCTGTGGATTTTACATATTTTTGCACAGCAGCTGCTTCCAAAGACGCAGCTGCAGTTCAAACAGGGTCCACCTCTGAATCACCCATAGAGATACACACTGCAGCGATGCGACTTAAGATATAGTGGCGGTCATTCTGAGTTGTTCGCTCGCTAGCTGTTTTTAGCAGCCGTGCAAACGCTATGCCGCCTACCACTTAGCAGAAGTGCAAACGAAAGGATCGCAGAGTGGCGGCAAAGTTTTTTTATGCAGTTTTAGAGTAGCTCAATACCTACTCAGCGCTTGTTATCACTTCAGACTGTTCAGTTCCTATTTTGACATCACAAACACGCCCTGTGTTCGCCCAGCCACGCCTGCGTTTTTCCTGGCACGCCTGCATTTTTTCGAACACTCCCTGAAAACGGTCAGTTGACACCCAGAAATGCCCACTTCATATCAATCATTCTGCGGCCAGCAGTGCAACTGAAAAGCTTCGCTAGACACTGTGTGAAACTACATCTGCGTTGTAAAAGTACGTCGCGCGTGCACATTGTGCCGCATGCGCAGAAGTGCCTTTTTTTGCCTCATCGCCACACAGCGAACGAATGCAGCTAGCGATCAACTCAGAATGACCCCCAGTATACACCTAGGTAGATACACGACACCTCTGCAATAGTCAGATACACACACTTGAAGTATCCAGAGACAGGCACATAGAGGTGACTGCAATTGTGGGAAGACAAGGAATCCTGATCTGCTACCTTATGCTAATGTGAATTTCTGTAGGGCTGATGCTAGGATCTGCACATGCCCCAGCCACATGCCAGGTGAGAGATCCATCAAAAAATAAGATTTTAAACCTACCGGTAAATCTTTTTCCCCGAGTCCGTAGAGGATGCTGGGGACTCCGTAAGGACCATGGGGATAGACGGGCTCCGCATGAGACATGGGCACTAAGAAAGAACTTTAGGTATTGGTGTGCACTGACTCCTCCCTCTATGCCCCTCCTCCAGACCTCAGTTAGAGAAACTGTGCCCCGAGGAGACGGACAGTACGAGGAAAGGATTTTTGTTAATCCAAGGGCAAGATTCATACCAGCCCACAGCATTCACACCGTATAACTTGGGATATACGAACATGTTAACAGTATGAAACAACACAGCATCAGTCCGAGACTGATGAAAAACTGTAACATAACCCTTATGTAAGCAAAATTATATACAAGTCTTGCAGAAGTAGTCCGCACTTGGGACGGGCGCCCCGCATCCTCTACGGACTAGGAGAAAAAGATTTACCGGTAGGTTTAAAATCTTATTTTCTCTTACGTCCTAGAGGATGCTGGGGACTCCGTTAGGACCATGGGGATTATACCAAAGCTCCCAAAGGGGCGGGAGAGTGCGGATGACTCTACAGCACCGACTGAGCAAACATGAGGTCCTCCTCAACCAGGGTATCAAACTTGTAGAACTTTGCAAATGTGTTTGAAACCGACCAAGTAGCAGCTCGGCACAATTGTAATGCAGAGACCCCTCGGGCAGCCGCCCAAGAAGAGCCCACCTTCCTAGTGGAATGGGCCTTAACTGATTTTGGTAACGGCAATCCAGCCGTTGAATGAGCCTGCTGAATCGTGTTACAGATCCAGCGAGCAATAGTTTGCTTTGAAGCAGGAGCGCCAACCTTGTTGGCTGCATACAAGACAAACAGTGCTTCTGTTTTCCTAACACTAGCCGTTCAGGCTACGTAAATTTTCAAAGCCCTGACCACATCAAGGGACTCGGAATCTTCCAAATCACGTGTAGCCACAGGCACCACAATAGGTTGATTCATATGCAAAGATGAAACCACCTTAGGCAAGAATTGAGGACGGGTCCGCAATACCACTCTATCCATATGGAAAAACCAGATAGGGGCTTTTATGAGACAAAGTCACCAATTTCGACACTCGCCTAGCCGAAGCCAAAGCTAACAACATGACCACTTTCCAAGTGAGATATTTTAATTACACTGTTTTAAGTGGTTCAAACCAGTGCGACTTAAGGAAATTTAACACCACGTTAAGGTCCCAAGGTGCCACCGGAGGTACAAAAAGAGGCTGAATATGCAGCACTCCCTTCACAAACGTCTGTACTTCTGAGAGAGAAGCTAATTCCTTCTGAAAGAAAAAGGATAGGGCCGAAATCTGAACCTTAATGGAGCCTAATTTTAGGCCCAAATTCACTCCAGTTTGTAGAAAGTGAAGGAAACGGCCCAGATGGAATTCTTCAGTAGGAGCATTCCTGGCCTCACACCAAGAAACATACTTCCGCCATATACGGTGGTAATGTTTAGCTGTCACGTCCTTCCTAGCCTTTATCAGAGTAGGAATGACTTAATCCGGAATGCCCTTTTTCACTAGGATCCGGCGTTAAACCGCCATGCCGTCAAACGCAGCCGCGGTAAGTCTTGGAACAGACAGGGCCCCTGTTGTAACAGGTCCTGTCTTAGAGGAAGAGGCCACGGATCTTCTGTGAACATTTCCTGCAGATCCGGATACCAGGCCCTTCGCGGCCAATTTGGAACTATGAGAATTGTCTGTACTCCTCTTTTCCTTATTATTCTCAACACCTTGGATGAGAGGAAAAGGAGGAAACACATAGACCGAAAAGGAGGAAACACATAGACCCACGGTGTCACTAGGGCGTCCACTGCCACCGCCTGAGGGTCTCTTGACCTGGCACAATACCTCTGTAGTCTTTTGTTTAGGCGGGACGCCATCATGTCTATCTGGGGCAGGCCCCACTGACTTGCAATCTGTGCGAAGACTTCCTGATGAAGTCCCCACTCTCCTGGATGTAGATCGTGTCTGCTGAGGAAGTCTGCTTCCCAGTTGTCCACCTCCGGAATGAACACTGTTGACAGTGTACCCACAAGATTTTCCGCCCAGCGAAGAATCCTGGTGGCTTCCGCCATTGCCATTCTGCTCCTTGTGCCGCCTTGGCGGTTTACATGAGCTACTGCGGTGATGTTGTTTGACTGGATCAGAACCGGTAGGTCGCAAAGCAAAGTCTCCGCTTGACGAAGGGCGTTGTATATGGCCCTCAGTTCCAGGACGTTGATGTGAAGACAAGTTTCTTGCCTTGACCAAAGACCATAGAAGCTTCTTCCTTGTGTGACTGCTCCCCAACCTCGGAGGCTCGCGTCCGTGGTCACTAGAACCCAGTCCTGAATGCCGAATCTGCGACCCTCCTGAAGGTGAGCACTCTGCAAACACCACAGGAGAGATACCCTGGCCCTGGAGGACAGGGTGATCAACCGATGAATCTGTAGATGTGACCCGGACCACTTGTCCAGTAGGTCCCATTGGAAAGTCCTCGCATGGAACCTGCCGAAAGGAATGACCTTGTAAGATGCCACCATCTTTTCCAGGACTCGAGTGCAGTGATGCACCAACACCTGTTTTGGCTTCAATAGATCCCTGACCAGAGTCATGAGTTCCTGGGCTTTTTCTATCGGAAGATAAACCCCTTTCTGGTCCGTATCCAGAATCATGCCTAAGAAGGTCAAACGAGTCATAGGAACTAACTGTGACTTCGGGATATCGAGAATCCAGCCGTGTTGCTGTAACACCTTCAGTGAAAGTGACACGCTGTTCAACAACTGCTCTCGTGATCTCGCTTTTATCAGGAGATCGTCCAAGTATGGGATAATTGTGACACCCTGCTTGCGCAGGAGCACCATCATTTCCGCCTTTACCTTAGTGAAAATCCTCGGGCCGTGGAAAGCCCAACGGCAACATCTGAAATTGGTAATGACAATCCTGTACCGCAAATCTCAGGTACGCCTGATGAGGTGGATATATGGGAACATGAAGGTAAGCATCCTTTATGTCCAGGGATACCAGGGATGTCTAGGCTGGCGATGACCGCTCTGAGCGATTCCATCTTGAACTTGGACCTTTTCAAGTATAGGTTCAAGGATTTTAAATTTAAAATGGGTCTGACCGAACCGTCCGGTTTCGGGACCACCCTTGTTGAAACAGGGGAACTTTGACCACCACCTGTTGAAGACACAATTTTTGAATTGCATTTAAAACTATCTCCCTCTCTGGGGATGAAGCTGGTAGGGCCGATTTAAAAAAATGGCGAGGAGGCACCTCTTTGAATTCCAGCTTGTAACCCTGGGAAACTTTTTTTATTGCCCAGGGATCCACCCGTGAGTGAACCCAGATGTGGCTGAACAGTCAAAGACGCGCCCACACTGGGGCGGACTCCCTCAGTGGAGCCCCAGTGTCATGCGGTGGATTTTGTAGAGGCCGGGGAAGACTTCTTCTCCTGGGAACTAGCTGTGGTTGGCAGCTTTTTCCCTCTGCCTTTACCTCTAGCAAGAAAGGACGATCCTCGTGCTCTCTTGTTTTTATTTGACCGAAAGGACTGCATTTGATAATGTGGCGCTTTCTTAGGCTGCGAGGGAATATAAGGCAAAAAATTTGATTTACCTGCAGTAGCTGTGGAGACCAGGTCCGAGAGACCGTCCCCAAACAATTCCTCACCTCTATAAGGCAAAACCTCCATATGCTCTTTTTGAGTCGGCATCACCTGTCCATTGCCGGGTCCATTTTGCAGAAATGGACATAGCGTTGACTCTAGAACCCAGTAGGCTAATGTCTCTTTGAGCATCTCTCATATATAAGACAGCATCTTTAATATGACCCAGGGTTAACAAAATGGTATCCCTATCCAGGGTATAAAAATCTGCCGATAAGGTATCAGTCCACGCTGCTACAGCGCTACAAACCCATGCCGACGCTATCTGAGTAAGGTACCTGAGTGCGTGTAAATGGACTTCAAGGTAGCCTCCTGCTTGTGGGATGGCAGTGCTACCTTCTTGGATAAGCGTGTCAATGCTTTGTCCACCCTTGGGGAGGATTCCCACCGTATCCTGTCCTTAGCCGGGAAAGGATGCGCCATAAGAATCCTTTTGGGAATCTGCAGTTTCTTGTCTGGAGATTCCCAAGCCTTTTCAGTAACTCGTTAAGCTCATGAGAAGGGGGAAAGGTTACCTCAGCTTTCTTTCCCTTATACATGTGTACCCTTGTGTCAGGGACAGGGGGTTCCTCTGTGATATGCAAAAGCCAACTTAAAAGATATTTTGGTACAAAGCCATTTACCGTCTTCTAAGCCACCTCTCCATTTCAGAAAAGGATCTTACCAGTGCAGACAATGTAGAGCTTGCCAGTTCATGACACCTAAAGAGCATTACCTGGAAAGATTTGGAAGAAAATGGACTATTGATGGATACATAGATTGCAAGTCAGGAGGAATAGTCTACCAACTTACCTGTCCATGTGACAAATTATACATTGGCAAGACCATACGACCATTTAAAACTAGGCTTCTCGAGCACGTAGGAAGTATAAGGAATGCCAGACAAGATAAACTCAGATTTAGAACATTATCTCCAGTGGCCAGTCACTTCCTGTACCATCATGATGGCAACCCCAAAGGGTTAACTGCATTCGGTATGAAACAGATCAAACCAGGCATAAGAGGATGTGATGTAGATAAGGAACTGTTGAAATTCGAGACGAAGATGATTTTTCTGATGGACTCCCAGTTTCCAAAAGGATTGAATGAGCAGAACAGCTATGCCCGTTTCTTTAATCATTGCTGCTGATTTCTTGTTAATTATGCTCATGGATATCGCTGAATTTAGACGAGAATTCATCTTATTAGCTGGAAGAAAACTATATACTTATTTGAATTAACATCACTAGTTCTCACTACCTAGATGTATAATTGATGTATCTAAGATCTACGAATTAGTCTAAAATCAAATATTGATATACCCTGACCTTTACCCTTATTGACCATACTTATCTATTTAAGTTTACTTGGATAAACCCATCTGCTATGAATTGAAATACTAGGGTCTAAATTTTAAGACTACTAGATAGTCTGTGACCGCTATCTTGATTGATCACAAACTGATGAAGTATTATGAACATGATAGTGGATTATGCTTGTCTCAATTGTTAAGATATAACATTTAAAATAATGGGTGGTCCATAACTAGATAATTGATGTTTATCTTTATTGACTATACTTAGCTTTTTAAATTCATTGAGATGAGCTCCTCTACCATGAACTGAAATATTAGAATTTATAGTTTAGAACTACTAGGCAGTCTTTGACCGATTATTCTAATCGTTTATCAATTGATGTATTATAACGGATACCCTAGCAAATTATACTTACCTCCAAATGATAAGACCTAGCATTTGAATCAACGGGTGGTCCACAACATAACTCAGTATAATCCATATACTATATATCTCTGTATATAGAATCACCAATCAATTATTACCAATTTAATTAAATAACAGGACATATGCCACTGATTACTGATTTTTTTTTTCCCCTCATTTTTCTGCACTCATTTAATCTGAGGAAATTAATTCCCCTCTCAAAATATTAATGTTTTCACATTTGACACGTATCACATTTATTTGAGTTATTTTTACACCTTTTTGGATTATGCACAATTGTTTAGTTCTCATTAATATTATATCACACTGTACACATATCTGTGTATTCACATTATACACAGGTATAACAATTTAGGGATAACATATCCCATCACCCAGTCACGCTCAATAGCTCACACATATTGTTAATTAAGCATATCCCTATAGGATATCCTTTGGGGTACATCATTTAATCTTATCACCACTAAAATCTATTATGAATTTTATTTACTTTGGATATTAATGGACAAAATCTGAGTGATTGGTAATAGAGTACTAGAATAATAACCATGTGACCGAAGAATATAAATTTTAACTATATTACCTAATTTATATTGGAAAACTATATAAAGAAATCATACTTACCTTTTTTATGTTTGATTCAATGCTAATAGTTTACTATAACATGAATAGCAGAGGAATATATCCATAAACACTATAATAAGGAATTAGTCTGCTATAATATAAATGGCTGATGAATATACCTATGATTATTGTAATAAGGAACAGGGTAAAGGATTACTGTTTACCTATTTCTATTATAGAAGGGATCTTACCAGCTGACAAGCTTCTTGTAAAAAATATATCCATATTTAACTTAGCAATGATTAATATACAATTCTTGCCATCAATTCTCTTTCCTACTATGCTATGTAAGCAAAGTATCTAGCTTTCATTCAATACAAGCGGGACGTTTTCTCCCCCTATCTGTAACATGGAAGCCAGCCCATTGGCCGCAGGATACCATGTGACGTTCCTCCTATGTTTAACATGGTAGGATCGTCATTGGTCGAGCCAGTCACGTGACTAACGTGACGTAAGAGAGAGGGAACTGTGGGCAGGAAGTCCTTCACGCGTCTCCTATGTTTAACATGGGAGACGCGCGATTGGCCAGGAGGATCACATGATCCACTAGGGAGTAACCGATTGGACACTGGTTGCCAATATAGGGTAACCAGGGTAAACAATCGGGTCAGCCCTGAAAAAGTCTAAATTGCACGAAACACGTGTCGGCGGCGTCATGGCCGCTACCTGGTCCTACTATACTCAATAGAATGAATGTATCTAGATAAAAGCAAAACTAGTTTATGGCATATAGTTCCTGTATTATAAGAAAGGAATATTTAACATAGGCTGTGTATCATGGCTGTGAATGTGTAGCACCAGGGCCGGCTCTAGGCATGTTCGAATAGAGCGGCCGCGCAGGGCGCCACCCTTAATGGGCGCCACGCGCTGGCGCCGCCATATTCGATGCTGGAGCCGGCCCTGTGTGTGTGCTGCTGCAGCATTTGGCGGTCGCGTTGTGTATGCGCGCTGCGCGGCGCCGGTATCTAACGTCAGACGCCGGCGCCGCGCATAGCCCGCCTGCACAAGTGGCCGCCCACCCGCCCGCCAGCCCGGACCCAGGCTCATGCTCACTCGCCCGGCCTCCCGCCCGCCCGCGCTCCCACACAGGCGGACAGCAGTACTCCTCCCCAGCGCCGCAGGTATATTTTTTTTTGGGGGGGGGGGGGAGATCCGCACTGTGGGGGCATTTCTGGCACACAGGGGGCATTTTTGGTTATGTGGGGGCATTTCTGGCACTGTGGGGGCATTTCTGGCTCTGTGGGGGGCATTTCTGGCTCTGTGGGGGGCATTTCTGGCACTGTGGGGGCATTTCTGGCACTGTGGGGGCATTGCATATCTGGCTCTGTGGGGGCATATTTGGCACTGTGGGGGCATATCAGGCACTGTGGGGACATATCTGGCCCTGTGGGGGCATATCAGGCACTGTGGGGACATTTCTGGCACTGTGGGGGCATTTCTGGCACTGTGTGGGCATTTCTGGCACTGTGGGGGCATTTCTGGCACTGTGGGGGCATTTATCTGGCTCTGTGGGGGCATTTATCTGGCTCTGTGGGGGCATTTATCTGGCACTGTGGGGGCATTTCTGGCACTGTGGGGGCATTTCTGGCACTGTGGGGGCATTTCTGGCACTGTGGGGACATATCAGGCACTGTGGGGGCATATCTGGCACTGTGGGGGCATATCTGGCACTGTGGGGGCATATCTGGCACTGTGGGGGCATTTCTGGCACTGTGGGGGCATTTATCTGGCTCTGTGGGGGCATTTATCTGGCACTGTGGGGGCATTTATCTGGCACTGTGGGGGCATTTATCTGGCACTGTGGGGGCATTTCTGGCACCGTGGGGGCATATCTGGCACTGTGGGGGCATATCTGGCACTGTGGGGACATATCTGGCACTGTGGGGGCATTTATCTGGCTCTGTGGGGGCATTTATGTATCAGGCACCGTGGGGGCATTTATGTATCAGGCACCGTGGGGGCATTTATGTATCATGCACCGTGGGGGCATTTATGTATCATGCACCGTGGGGGCATTTATGTATCAGGCACCGTGGGGACATTTATGTATCTGGCACCGTGGGGGCATTTATGTATCTGGCACCGTGGGGGCATTTATGTATCAGGCACCGTGGGGGCATTTATGTATCTGGCACCGTGGGGGCATTTATGTATCTGGCACCATGGGGGCATTTATGTATCTGGCACCGTGGGGGCATTTCTTGCACTGTGGGGGCATTTCTTGCACTGTGGGGACATTTCTTGCACTGTGGGGGCATATCTTGCACTGTGAGGGCATTAATGTATGTGGCACTGTGGGGGCATATCTGCGCTGTGGGGGCATTTATCCATCTGGAACTGTGTGGCCATTTATGTAGCTGGCACTGCTGGGGGGCATGTCACGTGTAGCTGGCACTGCTGGGGGGCATGTCATGTGTAGCTGGCACTGCTGGGGGGCATATCATGTAGTGTTCCCGCTAGGCGTCTGTGGCTGGGCAGTGTGTCTCAGTGCTCTACCTGGCGCAATGTGTCTAACGTGCTCTTATAGGAGGTTCTACCTGGTGCAATGTGTATTAGCTGCACTACTGTGTGGTGTAATGTGAATTGCCACTATAATGTGGCTACGCACCTTCCCCACGAAGTAACTCCCCTAAATTTTTGCTGCGCGCCTTCGGCGCGCACTGTCCATGCTTTAGCGTGTGGAAATGGGAACAACAAGCATTACAGTATGTACATCATTTTGCCCACCTAACTTAAAAATGTGCCCTCCCTGTGATCAGCAACTTGCCCTAAAAAGTGAACACTAGCACGTGTAGCTGGCACTGCTGGAGGGCATGTCATGTGTAGCTGGCACTGCTGGGGGACGAGACCACGCCCACTTTTTCAAGAGGCCACACCCACTTTTCCAAGAGCGCGCGCGCCTTCGGCGCGCGCATGGGGGGGGGGGGGGGGCACTTTTACATTTTCTCGCTCAGGGTGCTAGTAGGCCTGGAGCCGGCCCTGTGTAGCACTGCATGTGGGGGATACTGCACACAGAGTGTCACTGCAATAGAGGCTCTCTTTGTAATGCAATGAGAGGTCAGATTAGCAGAGGCGTCACCAGGTGTGGTGACACCCGGTGCGCACCCCTGATGTACTGCCGCGATCGCGGCAAAAAGGGGGGCGTGGCCTTACAGCTAGGGGGCGTGGCTTCGCGGGGATACCGGGATCGTCACTCTGGGGGCGTGCCCAGCATCTCCGGAGATGCTGGGCTTCCCCCAGAGACGGTCTCAGTGTGCTGTCGGCTCCTCTGCTATGACAGGAGCCGGGTGCTGTAACGGAATTTCACACTGCAGCACCTGGCTCCTGTCACTGCGGAGGAGCTGACATTTGGTGTCACCCCCTCCAGGTGTCACACCCGGGTGCGGGCCGCACCCCCCGCACCCGCCTTGTGACGCCACTGCAGATTAGTATCAGTTTAACCCAACCCTTATTGTTGCCATACAAGAGATAGATTGTTACAGTAACAGGGATCCCTTTGGAGAGATTAGGCTGGCACTATTTCAATTCTATATACTGTGCTGCCAGCTAATAAATTAATTTACTGAGTATAGACTGACACAGTAATAGCAAGCTCTATCTGATAATAGGGAGACATCTGAATGATATAAGATTCACTGGCAGCTACAACAATTGTGTATATTTAAGCAAGCCTATGCAGCAGTTCAATTAATATTTAGCTAATAGCAATTACAGTCTGCATTAAATTACAGCCTTGACACGCTAGTCATGGAACAACTAATTGTTCAGAACTGTGTGCTCTCATATATACTAAGCTATTAGTGTTGAATTAAATATAGGGATAACCCAATTACTGTACAATTACCCAGTTGCAGGGTTGGCACATAATGATGTGATTTAATTACTACATGGTACTCAATGCAACAAATGCAGTTATTGTGGAAAGATACATTTCCCTCCATCTAAAATATTTACAGTAAAACCACTGTGTCTCTCAGCAGCCCCATTTAAAACATATAAGTGCATATTTAATGTGCATATATAATCAATATAGTGGGGACACATGAACATAATACACAGTTGGTATTATAGAGCTTACAAGTACTTTTCTGTATAAGGAGATACACTTGATGCTCCCTTCCCCTTTATGAAAGGCTCCTTCTAACAACTATACTGTATCCTATTACAATAACAACAGCTACTGTGGAATTTACACTGACTTGTTTATAATAAAGGAAGCTATTGCTACAGGAGTGACTTATTAGTTACATAGTATTCATTGTAACAAATGTAACTATTGCAGGAGGATATAGCTCTCTCTACTTAAAGTGATCTCTCCAACAAAATAACTGTGTTTATTAATAGCCCCACTTAATCACTATGTGCATATATAAATAATGCACTTATACAATTGGTATAGTGGATATATATGAACATTACACAGTTTGCACTAATTATGATATATATAAATGTGCAATATCTATAGAATAGTGGGAGAACTATTAAATATTCCTATACTTTCACATCACTCACTCAATACTCAGCATTTATTTACATGCTGACACTCTCTCTTCAGTAACCACATGATACCTTATTATAACAGCTAGAGTTACTATAGGAGATTACACTGACTGGCTTGAAATAAGGGAAGCTACTACTGAAGGAATATTGTAGTGAATGATATTTGGAACTATTGCCAAACTTATGATATAACTATTAGTATACAATTAATAAATATTATAAAGTATTCGGCATCCTAATATTGGGCTAATTATAATTAATAAGCCAATAATTGATATAATGAATTGTACGAATACAGTACAGCTTGCTTAGGATACATTAAATTTGGATTAATAAAGACACGACACAGGTAGCGAACCTTGATTTTAATAATTTATTTTCATTCACCATATATGGTAATTATATCACATAAGTTAATTACACTTTCTTTATTTCGTGGTTAGACAATTTTAACGAATCTATTAAAAGTTAATTTTTAATTTTCATCTGTGCGCCAGCAAAGAGACATTCTTTCCTCTTCTTTTTTTTCGTATAACTCAACTTGTCTCTGGTAGCACCCCCGAACGTCCAGTAATTAGTACCCAATCAAACTGACGGACGTTTATCGGGGTTCTCTCTCTTTTTTCTTCAAATAACAATTATTTAGAATTAGTAGCTGGTGCAGAACATATCCCCTTCCCCTATTTCCCTACATATCTCTTACCTCTAGCAAGAAAGGACGATCCTCGTGCTCTCTTGTTTTTATTTGACCGAAAGGACTGCATTTGATAATGTGGCGCTTTCTTAGGCTGCGAGGGAATATAAGGCAAAAAAATTGATTTACCAGCAGTTGCTGTGGAGACCAGGTCCGAGAGACCGTCCCCAAACAATTCCTCACCTCTATAAGGCAAAACCTCCATATGCTCTTTTTGAGTCGGCATCACCTGTCCATTGCCGGGTCCATTTTGCAGAAATGGACATAGCGTTGACTCTAGAACCCAGTAGGCCAATGTCTCTTTGAGCATCTCTCATATATAAGACAGCATCTTTAATATGACCCAGGGTTAACAAAATGGTATCCCTATCCAGGGTATCCAAATCTGCCGATAAGGTATCAGTCCATGCTGCTACAGCGCTACAAACCCATGCCGACGCTATCTGAGTAAGGTACCAGAGTGCGTGTAAATGGACTTCAAGGTAGCCTCCTGCTTGTGGGATGGCAGTGCTACCTTCTTGGATAAGCGTGTCAATGCTTTGTCCACCCTTGGGGAGGATTCCCACCGTATCCTGTCCTTAGCCGGGAAAGGATGCGCCATAAGAATCCTTTTGGGAATCTGCAGTTTCTTGTCTGGAGATTCCCAAGCCTTTTCAGTTACTCGTTAAGCTCATGAGAAGGGGGAAAGGTTACCTCAGCTTTCTTTCCCTTATACATGTGTACCCTTGTGTCAGGGACAGGGGGTTCCTCTGTGATATGCAAAACATCTTTTATTGCAATAATCATATATTGAATACTTTTAGCCAACTTTGGCTGTACTTTACATCATCGTAGTCGACACTGGAGTCAGAATCCGTGTCGGCATTAGTGTCCATTATTTTGGATAGTGGGCGCTTTTGAGACCCCAAAGGTCCCTGCGACATAGGGGCAGGCAGGGCTTGACTACCTGCATGTTCCCTGGATTCAGCTTGTGTAATAAAATTACATTAGCACTTAAAACATTCCACATATCCAACCAGTCAGGTGTCGGCGTTGTCGATGGAGACACCACACTCATTTGCTCCATCCCCTCCCTAGGAGAGCCTTCAACCTCAGACATGCCGACACACGCGTATCGACACACCACACACTCAGGGAATCCTCTTATCTGAAGACAGTTCCCCCACAAGGCCCTTAGGAGAGACAGAGAGAGAGTATGCCAGCACACACCCAGCGCCAATGACCCAGGAAAAAATAAGAATTTACTTACCGATAATTCTATTTCTCATAGTCCGTAGTGGATGCTGGGACTCCGTCAGGACCATGGGGAATAGCGGGCTCCGCAGGAGACAGGGCACATCTAAATAAAGCTTTTAGGATCACATGGTGCGTACTGGCTCCTCCCCCTATGACCCTCCTCCAAGCCTCAGTTAGGTACTGTGCCCGGACGAGCGTACACAATAAGGAAGGATCTTGAATCCCGGGTAAGACTCATACCAGCCACACCAATCACACCGTACAACTTGTGATCTGAACCCAGTTAACAGTATGATAACAAAAAACGAAGTAGCCTCTGAAAAGATGGCTCACAACAATAGTAATAACCCGATCTTTGTAACAATAACTATGTACAAGTATTGCAGACAATCCGCACTTGGGATGGGCGCCCAGCATCCACTACGGACTATGAGAAATAGAATTATCGGTAAGTAAATTCTTATTTTCTCTAACGTCCTAGTGGATGCTGGGACTCCGTCAGGACCATGGGGATTATACCAAAGCTCCCAAACGGGCGGGAGAGTGCGGATGACTCTGCAGCACCGAATGAGAGAACTCCAGGTCCTCCTTAGCCAGAGTATCAAATTTGTAAAATTTTACAAACGTGTTCTCCCCTGACCACGTAGCTGCTCGGCAAAGTTGTAATGCCGAGACCCCTCGGGCAGCCGCCCAAGATGAGCCCACTTTCCTTGTGGAGTGGGCCTTTACAGATTTAGGCTGTGGCAGGCCTGCCACAGAATGTGCAAGTTGGATTGTGCTACAGATCCAACGTGCAATCGTCTGTTTAGACGCAGGAGCACCCATCTTGTTGGGTGCATACAATATAAACAACGAGTCAGATTTTCTGACTCCAGCTGTCCTTGAAATATATATTTTTAATGCTCTGACAACGTCCAGTAACTTGGAGTCCTCCAAGTCGCTAGTAGCCGCAGGCACCACAATAGGCTGGTTCAAGTGAAAAGCCGAAACCACCTTAGGGAGAAAATGAGGACGTGTCCGCAGTTCTGCCCTGTCCGAATGGAAAATCAGATATGGGCTTTTGTATGATAAAGCCGCCAACTCTGAAACTCTCCTGGCTGAAGCCAGGGCCAATAGCATGGTTACCTTCCATGTAAGGTATTTTAAATCTACCGATTTTAGAGGCTCAAACCAATGAGATTTGAGAAAATTCAAAACTACGTTCAAATCCCACGGTGCCACTGGAGGCACTATTGGGGGTTGTATATGTAGTACACCTTTGACAAAAGTTTGTACTTCAGGCACTGATGCCAATTCCTTCTGGAAGAAGATTGATAAGGCTGAAATTTGAACTTTAATGGACCCCAATTTTAGGCCCATAGACAATCCTGCTTGCAGGAAATGTAAGAATCGACCCAATTGAAATTCTTCCGTTGGAGCCTTTTTGGCCTCACACCACGCAACATATTTTCGCCAAATGCGGTGATAATGTTGTACAGTCACTTCCTTTCTAGCCTTAATCAAGGTAGGAATAACTTCCTCTGGAATGCCCTTTTCTTTTAGAATCCGGCGTTCAACCGCCATGCCGTCAAACGCAGACGCGGTAAGTCTTGGAACATACAAGGTCCCTGCTGAAGCAGATCCCTTCTTAGAGGTAGAGGCCACGGATCCTCCGTGAGCATCTCTTGAAGTTCCGGATACCAAGTTCTTCTTGGTCAGTCCGGAGCCACCAGTATTGTTCTTACTCCTCTTTTCCGTATAATTCTCAGTACCTTTGGTATGAGAGGCAGAGGAGGGAACACATACACTGACTGGTACACCCACGGTGTTACCAGAGCGTCCACAGCTATTGCCTGAGGGTCTCTTGACCTGGCGCAATATCTGTCCAATTTTTTGTTGAGGCGAGACGCCATCATGTCCACCTTTGGTTTTTCCCAACGGTTCACAATCATGTGGAAGACTTCTGGATGAAGTCCCCACTCTCCCGGGTGAAGGTCGTGTCTGCTGAGGAAGTCTGCTTCCCAGTTGTCCACTCCCGGGATGAACACTGCTGACAGTGCTATGACATGATTCTCCGCCCAGCGCAGAATCCTTGCAGCTTCTGTCATTGCTCTTCTGCTTCTCGTGCCGCCTTGTCGGTTTACGTGGGCGACTGCCGTGATGTTGTCCGACTGGATCAACACCGGCTGACCCTGAAGCAGCGATTTTGCCAGGCTTAGAGCATTGTAGATCGCTCTTAGCTCCAGTATATTTATGTGAAGGGACGTCTCCAGGTTTGACCACACGCCCTGGAAGTTTCTTCCCTGTGTGACTGCTCCCCAGCCTCGTAGGCTGGCATCCGTAGTCACCAGGACCCAGTCCTGTATGCCGAATCTGCGGCCCTCTAACAGATGGGCACTCTGCAACCACCACAGGAGAGACAACCTTGTTCTTGGTGACAGTGTTATCCGCTGATGCATGTGCAGATGCGATCCGGACCATTTGTCCAGCAGATCCCACTGAAATGTCCGTGCATGGAATCTGCCGAATGGAATCGCTTCGTAAGAAGCCACCATCTTTCCCAGGACTCTTGTGCATTGATGTACTGACACAGTTCCTGGTTTTAGGAGGTTCCTGACAAGTTCGGATAACTCCCTTGCTTTCTCCTCCGGGAGAAACACCTTTTTCTGAACCGTGTCCAGAATCATTCCCAGGAACAGCAGACGAGTTGTCGGGGTCAATTGAGATTTTGGAAGATTCAGAATCCACCCGTGTTGCTGAAGCACTACCTGGGTTAGTGCTACACCGACTTCCAGCTGTTCTCTGGACTTTGCCCTTATCAGGAGATCGTCCAAGTAAGGGATAATTAATACGCCTTTTGTTCGTAGAAGAACCATCATTTCGGTCATTACCTTGGTAAAGACCCGAGGGGCCGTGGACAAACCAAACGGCAGCGTTTGAAACTGATAATGACAGTCTTGTATCATGAACCTGAGATACCCTTGGTGTGAGGGGTAAATTGGGACATGCAGATAAGCATCTTTTATGTCCAGGGACACCATGAAGTCCCCTTCTTCCAGATTCGCTATCACTGCTCTGAGTGACTCCATCTTGAACTTGAATTTCTGTATGTACAGGTTCAAGGATTTCAGGTTTAGAATAGGTCTTACCGAACCGTCCGGCTTCGGTACCACAAATAGTGTGGAATAATACCCCTTTCCCTGTTGTAGGAGGGGTACCTTGACTATCACCTGCTGAGAATACAGCTTGTGAATGGCTTCCAAAACCGACGTCCTTTCTGAGGGAGACGTTGGTAAAGCAGACTTTAGGAACCGGCGAGGGGGAGACCTTTCGAACTCCAACATGTAACCCTGAGATATTATCTGCAGGATCCACGGGTCCACTTGTGAGCGAGCCCACTGATTGCTGAAAATCTTGAGTCGACCCCCCACCGCTCCTGAGTCCGCTTGTAAAGCCCCAGCGTCATGCTGATGGCTTTGTAGAACCCGGGGCGGGCTTCTGGTCCTGGGCAGGGGCTGCTTGCTGCCGTCTCTTACCCTTTCCTCTGCCTCGCGGCAGATAAGACTGTCCTTTTGGTCGCTTGTTTTTATAGGAGCGAAAGGACTGCGGCTGAAAAGACGGTGTCTTTTTCTGTTGGGAGGGGGTCTGAGGTAAAAAAGTGGATTTGCCGGCAGTTGCCGTGGCCACCAGGTCCGAAAGACCGACCCCAAATAATTCCTCTCCTTTATATGGCAATACTTCCATATGCCTTTTGGAATCCGCATCACCTGACCACTGTCGCGTCCATAAACTTCTTCTGGCAGATATGGACATCGCGCTTACTCTTGATGCTAGAGTACAAATATCCCTCTGAGCATCTCGCATATAAAGAAAAGCATCCTTTAATTGCTCTAGAGTCAATAAAATACTGTCCCTATCCAGGGTATCAATATTTTCAGTCAGAGAATCCAACCACACTACCCCAGCACTGCACATCCAGGCTGAGGCTATTGCCGGTCGCAGTATAACACCAGTATGTGTGTATATACTCTTCAGTGTAGTTTCCAGCCTCCTATCTGCTGGATCCTTGAGGGCGGCCGTATCAGGAGACGGCAACGCCACTTGCTTTGATAAACGTGTGAGCGCCTTATCCACCCTAGGGGGTGTTTCCCAGCGCGCCCTAACCTCTGGTGGGAAAGGGTATAATGCCAATAACTTCTTGGAAATTAGCAGTTTTCTATCTGGGTTAACCCACGCTTCGTCACACACGTCATTCAATTCCTCTGATTCTGGAAAAGCTACAGGTAGTTTTTTCACCCCCCACATAATACCCCTTTTTGAGGTACCAGCAGTATCAGAGATCTGCAAAGCCTCCTTCATTGCCGTGATCATATAACGTGTGGCCCTATTGGAAAATACGTTTGTTTCTTCACCGTCGACACTAGATTCATCTGTGTCGGTACCCGTGTCGACTGACTGAGGTAAGGGACGTTTTACAGCCCCTGACGGTGTCTGAGACGCCTGAGCCGGTACTAACTGGTTTTCCGGCCGTCTCATTTCGTCAACTGACTTTTGTAATGTGCTAACATTATCACGTAATTCCATAACTAAAGCCATCCATTCCGGTGTCGACTCCCTAGGGGGTGACATCACCATTACCGGCAATTGCTCTGCCTCCACACCAACATCGTCCTCATACATGTCGACACACACGTACCGACACACAGCAGCCACACAGGGGATGCTCTAATCGAAGACAGGACCCTCTTAGCCCTTTGGGGAGACAGAGGGAGAGTTTGCCAGCACACACCAAAAACGCTATAAATGTATATAAACAACCCTAGAAGGTGTTGTTTTTGATATAAGCGCTTTTAATATATCAATATCGCCAAATTATGCCCCCCTTCTCTTTGTTACCCTGTTTCTGTAGTGCAGTGCAGGGGAGAGTCCTGGGAGCCTTCCTCACCAGCGGAGCTGAGCAGGAAAATGGCGCTGAGTGCTGAGGAGAATAAGCTCCGCCCCTTTTTCGGCGGCTTTTCTCCCGGGTTTTAAGAAAACTGGCCTGGGTTAAATACATACATATAGCCTTAATGGCTATATGTGATGTATTTATTTTGCCACTAAAGGTATTTAATATTGCTGCCCAGGGCGCCCCCAGCAGCGCCCTGCACCCTCCGTGACTGAATCAGTGAGACGTGTAGCAACAATGGTGCACAGCTGCAGTGCTGTGCGCTACCTTCATGAAGACTGAGGAGTCTTCTGCCGCCTGCTTTCCAGACCTCCGTCTTCAGCGTCTGTAAGGGGGATCGGCGGCGCGGCTCCGGGACGAACCCCAGGAGGACCTGTGTTCCGACTCCCTCTGGAGCTAAGTGTCCAGTAGCCTAAGACTCCAATCCATCCTGCACGCAGGTGAGTTGGAAATCTCTCCCCTAAGTCCCTCGATGCAGTGATCCTGTTGCCAGCAGGATTCACTGAGATTTAAACCTAAAAAAACTTTTTCTAAGCAGCTCTTTAGGAGAGCCACCTAGATTGCACCCTTCTCGGACGGGCACAAAAACCTAACTGAGGCTTGGAGGAGGGTCATAGGGGGAGGAGCCAGTACGCACCATGTGATCCTAAAAGCTTTATTTAGATGTGCCCTGTCTCCTGCGGAGCCCGCTATTCCCCATGGTCCTGACGGAGTCCCAGCATCCACTAGGACGTTAGAGAAAACACAGTATGTTTACCCAGATAGCACTGTATTCATTTATTTGCGCCAAATAATGTGCCCCCCCCCCTTCTTTCAAACCCTCTTTCACTGTGGTAAGCAGGGGAGAGTCCGGGGAGCTTCCTCTCAGCGGTGTGCTGTGGAGAAAATGGCGCTGGTGAGTACTGAGGAACAAGCTCCGCCCCCTCAGCGGCGGGCTTCGGTCCCGCTGAAATATACAAAAAATGCAGAGGGATCTCTTTTATATACAGTGCCCAGCCTGTATATATGTTTTTAGCCATTTTGGAGGTCCTTATTGCTGCCAAGGGCACACCCCCCCCCCCCCACCGCGCCCTGCACCCTTACAGTGACTGCTGTGTGGGAGCAATAGCGCACAGCATTACTGCTGTGCGTTACCTCAGTGAAGATCTGAAGTCTTCTGCCGCCTTTGAAGTCTTCTTTCTTCTCATACTCACGCGGCTTCTATCTTCCGGCTCTGCGAGGAGGATGGCGGCGCGGCTCCGGGACGAACCCCAGGGTGACACCTGTGTTCCGACTCCCTCTGGAGCTAATGGTGTCCAGTAGCCTAAGAAACAGAGCCTGACATTAAAGTAGGTTTGTTTCTCTCCCATCAGTCCCTCGCTGCAGGGAGTCTGTTGCCAGCAAGCTCCCTGAAAATAAAAAACCTAACAAAATACTTTCTTTTCAGGAAAACTCAGGAGAGCTCCCTGTAATGCACCCAGTCTCCTCTGGGCACAGTAATCAACTGAGGTCTGGAGGAGGGGCATAGAGGGAGGAGCCAGTGCACACCCATACCTAAAGTTCTTTCTTAGTGCCCATGTCTCCTGCGGAACCCGTCTATCCCCATGGTCCTTACGGAGTCCCCAGCATCCTCTAGGACGTAAGAGAAATGGGCTTCCCTTCTTCACATCCAGGATCCAGAATAGTATGAAATTCAAGGAGCATGTCCATGACACTCGCACAAGACAGAAAAGTCTTGTGTAATTGCATTATCACATACACTACAGTCTCCCATATTATCCCATACGATATCTGACATTATAATTTTCAGCGCATTTACACCTGCCTCAAGGACAGTCCTTGAGGAAGGTGTATTTACACTGAAATGATATCCTTAGACTCTGATTGATTATCAGATAAGTATTTTTGATTTACCATGCTATGTAAAAGCTTTGCTTGCTATTATTTATTGTTTCATTAAATAGATTGTATACCTTTCTGCACTATGTCACTAAAAATAGCACTTCCATGGTCACAATCTTTGACATGGGGGGCGATGCACTACATGGCAAGCCCTAACCCCCCCCCCCCCCCACCCGCAGAGTTGCAAAAGCATCGCACGCCGGCGATGCTTTCGCATCGGATGAGTAGTTCCATGCCTATGCAGCCTAGCTGCGAATGTAGGTGGCTACCTGCCATGTTTTTGGCCGCAGTGGCTGTGTCACACAGGCACTGTGGCCCGCCCCCACAAACAGTTTTTGGTCGCAGCGGGCCGCCCAAGGAACAGTCCGGACATGCCTACATTGTCAGGACCGCCCCCCCCCCCCCCCCCTCCAATGGCGTTCAATCTCCGCTGGCACTCCCCCTCCCACCCTGTGACCGCCTTTGCTTGTCAATCAGGCAGAAGCAATCACACCAGTGAGATTTTTTTTACATCTCACTGTGTGCGCACATGCGGTGCGGCCGCTGTGCATGCACACACCACATAGGGCTTCAGGCTGCGTTTGCTACCGTTGCAGCGATCAGGTCTGAATTAGGCCCTATGACGGTGTGTTGGCTCCCATGATTATAAAGCCCCTTACTGCATGGACTGTTTTCTATGTGATATCTTGTGACCGGTACACTGCCTGAGTATTATGAATATGAACATATGCGATTTCCATAAGTTTATCTATCTTTTCAAACCTGCAGAAAATGGCATAAATCCATTATTTTTCTTAAATTTTCCACTTTCATCCAGGAAATGTTTAATATTGAATTCTCCAGGAGTTTCAAAGTGCAACGGGTCCCATAATACAGTGGATAGCATGGGAATGACATCTGTGCCCTGAAAAAAAAAAATAACAAGAACACATATTTATAGAACATTGCAAGCGAATGGATTTGGACGCAAATCCTCGTTATACCACATTTATGCACTTAACTTGAGAGCATGCAGTTATTCAGTTACAATACCCTTTATTAAAAAACACATTTCAATATACTGCCATACCCAAGATTCAAACATAAATCGTGTTGCATTCCAGTCAGACTCCCTACTCATTGAGCAATTTGATCCTCCATAAAAACAGTGAGATTTCTAATTATATGAAGCTACTTGCATTTTGTAAAAACATTAAAAAAATTGCAATTGAGCAAACCTACAGTATGTAGTGCACAGCCACACATCCAATCCCTTACAGCCACACACTAAATAGATCTGCTTAGCTGCAATGCTGATAATTTTTTTACAAAGTTCAATATAAGTTTCAAATAGTTAGAATTCTCTAGCTTTCTATGTAAGGACAAATGGCTCAATAAATAAAGTGCCTGACTGCAATGCCACAGGCAACGGGTTTGAATACCGGGTATGTCAGCACCTTGAAATGTAATAAAGGACAGTGTGATTGAATAACAAAGAGCTCTCAAGTTAAGTTCATGAATGCTGTATAGGTATTAGTCAGGGCCGGTTCTTGCCCTTGTGCCGCCCCATGCAAAAGTTAGGGACGTGGCTTAATACGGGGCGTGGTCAGTCACGCCCCCATTTGTAGCGCAGCTGAAAGGGGGGGAAATAGTATACTTACTATACCCCGCTCCTGATTCCAGACCTGCAGACCTCCACCGGCGCCGCTCTTCTCCTCGGATCTATGAGAGTGACGTCAGTCATGACGTCTCATCCATAGCACAGCATAGGCACTAGAGGTCAATTATGACTCCTAGCGTCTGTGCCACAATGCTGTGCGGTGCGCAATGACGTCATCGCGCATCGCACAGCAAAGGTCCTCTCCATGAAGGGAAACTAGACGCTTAGCGTCTGATTCCCTTCACAGCGGGGGGACCAGCGCCAGGAAGGGAAACTAGACGCGTAGCATCTGGTTCCCTTCTCACAGCTGGGGGGGGGGGGGGCGGCACTGCTGGAGGGCACACTGCACAATGGCGGATCTTGCCATGGTGTGGCGCCCTCCAGAAGGCGCTGGCGCCCTCTGGAAGGTGAACCCCCGGGCAAAAGTCCTGCTTGCCCGTGGCAAGATCCGCCAGTGACGGAAGGGGAGGGGGAAGGAGACAGGGGCAGTCAGGAGATGCTGGGCTTTAAAAGGGGATAAGCTACAAGTGGAAGTAATTAAAACAAATAATTGACAATTGCCGCCAACAGCGCCCCCTACCATGCAGTGCTATGTGCAGTGGCACATTCTGCACACACCTAGGCCAATATTTACTAAAAAGTCGAGTTTGTCCGATTTGTGTTTTTTTTTTCAAAGTCCCAATCCGGGAATTCACTAAGCACAAATCTCGGCAGTGTCTGGTCTATTTGTAATGGATTTAACGGCAAAGTTCTGAAATACTAATGATTAGACCATCGGTCAAACGCGGCTGTTATTTCATACAACACGGGTATTCACTATTCATTCGTATTTGGGTGTTAGTCTCTGAGTGCTCAAGTGCGGGTCTATTTTTTTACGAATCGTTAAAAAAGCAGCAAAAAAATAGACCTGCTTTTTCCAGTCGAGTTTGGATAACCATGCACGATCAGTGAGATCTGTGCATGGTTATCTATGGGAAAGGGTGTGTTTGGTGTAAAAACAGAAAAAAAAATCAGTGGAGTCCCCCCTCCTAAGTATAACCAGCCTCGGGCTCTTTGAGCCGGTCCTGGTTGAAAAAATATGGGGAAAAAATTAAAGGGGTTACCCCATATTTCATCAACCAGCACCGGGCTCTGCGCCTGATCCTGGTTCAAAAAATATGGGGGACAAAAAGCGTAGGGGTCCCCAGTATTTCTTAAACCAGCACTGGGCTCCACTAGCCAGGTACATAATGCCACAACCGGGGGACACTTTTATTGTGGTCCCGGTGGCCCTGGCATTACATACCCAACTAGTCACCCCTGGCCGGGGTACCCTGGAGGAGAGGGAACCTCTTAAATCAAGGGGTCCCCCCTCCAGCCACCAAGGGCCAGGGGTGAAGCCCGAGGCTGCGCCCCCCCATCCAAGGGCGGCGGATGGGGGGCTGATAGCCAAGTGTAAAAAAACAGAATATTGTTTTCAATGGCAGTATTTTTCCGCCCATATTTTGTCAACCAGGACCGGCTCAAAGAGCACGAGGCTGGTTGTGCTTAGGAGGGGGGACCCCACACAATTTTTTTCTGAATTTTTAACACTTTAAACACCTTCTTAAGGTACGCAATGAAGCCTTGCACGGATCTCACAGATTCGGCCGGGATTCCTTGTGTTTTGTCAGGCAGTGTTTTACTCATCACTCCCGTAAAACACTGCCTGATATTACGAATCACATCGACATCGGAAAATACGAATTTGGAAAAATCGGAAGCTTAGTGAATGATCGTATCAGGATTCAAAAAGTTGCAGTAAAATGCACCCGATACCATTCGAGTTCAAACACCCTTAAAAACGGCAAAAACATGAATCTTTGTAAATATACCCCCTAGTTCGGCCCTGTGTCACATACCTAGTTACGGCCCTGTGTCACACTAATGTATTTAAAGTTTGGAGTTATCCAGAAATGTATACAAATTTCAGAGCATTCGATATTGTATAATGCAGTGGCCATGGTAACTAAGAGAATAATGAAATCAGCAGATGAGCGCCAATTATCCAGCCATTTAAGATCAAGCTGAGATTCTGCAAGTACTGTATAATTTGCTGTGCAGTTTATCACCATTTAAAGTGGCCAACTAGGACATACTGTAAGGTGAAAGTATGGATATTTCTGAAGTAACTGTATAATATCAGGCTGAAAATTGATAATATTCAATATTTTGTGATTCTATATATAGTTTGTGGTTTTGTAATAGTTTGATACAGTTTTTAAATTGTTTTGTTGTGTAAAAGTCATAGTTTGTATTTCAGTTGGATTACTGTAAGTAAATGTATATATTATTTTTTATATTATACCAACTATTTTGTGCATATCATCACATAAAATTCAGATAAAAAATTAAAAATAAAAATTACAGGTTATAATGTAACAAAATAGGCGAAAACCCAAGTGTGTGTGTGGGGGGGGGGGGGGGTAAATACTTTAGCAAGGCACTGTGTGAGGGGTATTAAGCCACAGGCTGGGTAATTTTATATTCAGAATGAGTCTGGATGATCTTCCAAATTGAGTCTTGAAGCATAAAGTGTTTGATAAAGTTGACCACCTTTGTACATGTTTGTAAGTGCTTTGTCTTGATAGAAATAAGGGTATGCGTACGTTCATCAATTTTATAATATCTGTTAAGTAATTGCATAACAGTGCATAAAATTGGTGATATTTTTCAGAACAGGATGCGTTTCATTTCCCCAGCTGTCCGGATCACAGCGATCAGGATACAGACAGCGATCAGGATACAGAATCCCAATAGTGGGTGACTTGCCGGCGCACGGAATCCTGACACACTCCCAGTATTCCCCCTCGGGTGGTGGTCCACGCCACTACCGGAGGGGGAATAGATTAATGTGGTGAGCACAGCAAGCCTGCAAGGGGCCTCACTATGCTATCTGCCGGTATTCCGACCATTGAAATTCCGGCATCAGACTCCTGACTGACAGGATCCTATTACGGAAACCTTCAGAACCTTTGTAATTGGCAGCACAAATATGATTTAATTTTTGTTAACATTTATTTTTTAAATTAAAAAGGTTAACAGTTGCTGCAACTTACCTTGGGAATGCAATACCCATGAAAGGTCACATCTCTGGTGGTGGATCGAGCAATACCCATTGGAAAGACATCACTAAATCGCTGTATTTCATGCAAAAATGCATTCACATATGGCATCTGGTTCCTGTCTTCCACCCTAGGTTGCCGCATTTGGCCAATCACCCGATCAATCTCCTCATGCAGTTTATCTAGATTTCATACACAATAGACAACAATTTTTAGTTTTACTATTTTATTGATATTTTATATGCTTGTTTTTAATAAACCTAATCTACAATAGAAATTATTTATAAAGAATTATCTTTAAATAAACAGTTAAATAGAGGGCTTATTGCAGAGTTTCCCAGATTCTAAGTATAGCCATGCTTGAGTCGAAGGGGAAAAGTAATAGAGTGCAAGAACCAGGAAGTGTGGGACTTCGAGTTCTTACGTGCTTTTAAAGAGACAAGTTTGGTTTTGCTATGTTACTGATCAGTGCCGTAACTAGGCATTTTAGCGCTGTGTGCAAGAAACGACAATGGTGCCCCCCCCCATGTAAGATAGGGGCAGTGCGCGCCATAGGCACGCAAAAAATATATAGGGGCGTGGTTTCATGGAGAAGGGGCGTGGCCACAAAATAATAGCCATTCATACTACGGTGCACAGTAGTCTACATTATTCAAATTACGCTGCACAGTAGCATCACTACACCAGGTAGAGCCCCTTTTACACATTACAGCAGACAGCGTCCCCTTTTTACACATTACAGCAGACAGTCTCCCTTTTAACACATTGCGGCAGCCAGTCCCCCTTTTTACACATTGCGGCAGACAGCATCCCCTTTTTTACACATTACAGAAGACAGCGTCCCCTTTTTTAACATTACGGCAGACAGCGTCCCCTTTTTACACATTACAGCAGACAGCGTCCCCGTTTTTACACATTACGGCAGACGGTGTCCCCCTTTATACACATTGCGGCAGCCAGTCCCCCTTTTTACCCATTACGGCAGCCAGTCCCCCTTTTTACACATTGCGGCAGCCAGTCCCCATTTTTACACATTGCGGCAGCCAGTCCCATTTTTACACATTGCGGCAGCCAGTCCCCCTTTTTACACATTACGGCAGCCAGTCCCCCTTTTTACACATTGCGGCAGCCAGTCCCCATTTTTACACATTGCGGCAGCCAGTCCCCCTTTTTACACATTGCAGCAGCCAGTCCCCCTTTTTACACATTGCGGCAGCCAGTCCCCCTTTTTAGGCCCCCTTTTTACACATTGCGGCAGCCAGTCCCCCTTTTTACAATTGCGGCAGACAGTCCCCCTTTTTAGGCCCCCTTTTTACACATTGCGCCAGCCAGTCCCCCTTTTTACACATTGCGGCAGCCAGTCCCCCTTTTTACACACTGCGGCAGCCAGTCCCCCGTTTTACACATTGCGGCAGCCAGTCCCCCTTTTTACACATTGGGGCAGCCAGTCCCTCTTTTTACTTATTGAGGCAGCCAGTCCCCATTTTTACACATTGCGGCAGCCAGGCCCCATTTTTACACATTATGGCAGCCAGGCCCCATTTTTACACATTGCAGCAGCCATACCCCTTTTTACACATTGCGGCAGCCAGTCCCCTTTTTACACATTGCGGCAGCCAGTCCCCCTTTTTACACATTGCGGCAGCCAGTCCCCATTTTTACACATTGCGGCAGCCAGTCCCCCTTTTTACACATTGCAGCAGCCAGTCCCCCTTTTTACACATTGCGGCAGCCAGTCCCCCTTTTTAGGCCCCCTTTTTACACATTGCACCAGCCAGTCCCCCTTTTTGCACATTGCGGCAGCCAGTCCCCCTTTTTACACATTGCGGCAGCCAGTCCCTCGTTTTACACATTGCGGCAGCCAGTCCCCCTTTTTACACATTGCAGCAGCCAGTCCCCTTTTTTACACATTGCGGCAGCCAGACCCCCTTTTTAGGCCCCCTTTTTACACATTGCGCCAGCCTGTCCCCCTTCTAAACACATTGCAGCAGCCAGTCCCCTTTTTACACATTGCGGCAGCCAGTCCCCCTGTTTACACATTGGGGCAGCCAGTCCCCCTTTTTACTTATTGAGGCAGCCAGTCCCCATTTTTACACATTGCGGCAGCCAGGCCCCATTTTTACACATTGCGGCAGCAAGGCCCCATTTTTACACATTATGGCAGCCAGGCCCCATTTTTACACATTGCGGCAGCCAGTACCCCTTTTTACACATTGCGGCAGCCAGTCCCCTTTTTACACATTGCGGCAGCCAATCCCCTTTTAACACATTGCGGCAGCCAGTCCCCATTTTTACACATTGCGGCAGCCAGTCCCCATTTATACACATTGCGGCAGCCAGTCCCCCTTTTTACACATTGCGGCAGCCAGTCCCCCTTTTTAGGCCCCCTTTTTACACATTGCGCCAGCCAGTCCCCCTTTTTACACATTGCGGCAGCCAGTCCCCCTTTTTACACATTGCGGCAGCCAGTCCCCCGTTTTACACATTGTGGCAGCCAGTCCCCTTTTTACACATTGCGGCAGCCAGTCCCCCTTTTTACACATTGGGGCAGCCAGTCCCCCTTTTTACTTATTGAGGCAGCCAGTCCCCATTTTTACACATTGCGGCAGCCAGGCCCCATTTTGACAACATTATGGCAGCCAGGCCCCATTTTTACACATTGCGGCAGCCAGTACCCCTTTTTACACATTGCGGCAGCCAGTCCCCTTTTTACACATTGCGGCAGCCAGTCCCCATTTTTACACATTATGGCAGATGGTGTCCCCGAGAGAGAGAGAGAGAGAGAGAGAGAGAGAGAGAGAGAGAGAGAGAGAGAGAGAGAGAGACATACTTACCATCTACCCGCTGACAGGCTCCTCGTGTAGCTCCCTCGGTGCAGGCAGGTGAGAATGAGGAGGAGGGAGGGGGACTGGAGCCGCAGCAGCGCTATTTCATTGGTAGTAAGCGCCGCTGCAGCATCCCCCTCTCCTTCCGTATTGGCTGCCCGGCGCTGCTGTGGATGCTGGGATGGATGAACCGCATCCCAGCATCCACAGCAGCGCCGGGCAGCCAATACAGAAGGAGAGGGGGATGCTGCAGCTGTGCTTACTACCAATGAAATAGCGCTGCTGCGGCTCCAGTCCCCCTCTCTCCTCCTCCTTCTCCGCTGCCCGGCGCTGCTGACTTCTACCTCCACAGCGCGGCGCACGGCGCAGACTTCAGAGGCGGCATGTAATGAGTCAATTTGACTCATTACATGCTGCTGGCCATGCGCCCTCAGGGCAACTGCGCTGTGTGCCAAGCCCACTTGGCACACACGTAGTTACAGCCCTGATTACTGATTACCCCTTATAAAATAATGTGAGAACACAGACAAAGTCCCGCACGTTCCCCCCCAAATGTTAAATACAATTGACTGAAGTACCTGTGCTTAAACATGGATATCCTTAAAACCTCGACTGGAATGATGGAGTTTGGGAAATTCTGCCTTATACAGTATAATAGACTTGAGGGACAGAATTGCAGAGAGGAGTTATTCTAACTTTTAGCGATGGATAAATAGGAAAGAGCTATATATTAATTTAGTGTGTGTGTGTGTGTGTGTGTGTGTGTGTGTGTGTGTGTGTGGGGGGGGGGGGGGGGGCAATTGGGAGCATTTTATATTATCAACTTTGGAAGATTTTATGGAAATTTTTATATGAGGGATAGAATTTTAAGAAATGGCCGTGTGATCAGTCCCGAGAGAATGATGCAGCTGGCAGGAGGCAATGGTGAATCCAGCTGAGAGTTTCTAGCATAGAGGATAATACACAGCAGCAAGTTTAGCAGTGCAGTCTGTAGAGGGGACCAGCTATGATAACTGTGGTATGTGCACAACAGTTGTTAGAGCACACTGGAAACTGGAGCGCGCCGCTAAGCAATGGTGGCTGGCATGGAGGCTGTATACAGCAGCAAATGGAGTACACTGGAGAGCGCCTAGCAATGGTGACTGACATTGAGAGGGTACACAGCAACGGAAAATGCACAATGGAGTCTGAAGTAGCCAACATAGGGAACAGACATTACTCTGTGGAAACCAGCAACACGGGATACAGTAGAAGTTGTTCTGGCGAGGAGCAATGGACAGGGAGAGATTTAAATAGGATGCTCTATCTGCTGAAAGACTACTAGATTCATGTGCAGAAATCAGGTACAGGATTGGGAGAAAAGTAATCAGCTGGCTGAAGACAAGATTGCAGCACCCATGTCTTGGCGGTGGCAGCAGCATCTGCATGTGAAAACAGATGGGTACTGGCGACTGGACAGCATGGGGTACAGCCACATGACTTTGGAGAGCAGATAAAATGCCATAAAGTTGCAGTGCATGGTAGGAAAATGGGAACCGTCAGTCTGGCGTGTGACAGATGTATGAGACCAGATTGGAAGATACTTGATGTGAGGAATAAAAATGAATCAAAAGGCACATCAAAGTGTGACACACTTACAGCAGGCTTGGGGTCTGGGGGAGATCATTTTGTTATTGTGTAGCAGTCTCTGGTACTGGGTTGGTACTTCAGATTACCACTGAGGAAAACTGGGACAAGCTTCAACCCAATAGGATTCAAATGGGCAGCAGCCAATCAAGTGGTTGGAAGCAGAAGAGCAATATGAAGCTCCTCAATGCAGCCACCCCATCTGGGCAGAAGTACCCTTGGGCCACATACGTATAACCCCTTCAACCATCTGGGAGTTTGGGCACTTGACCCAATGCACAGTTAAATTTGGTATTGGGCCCATTCCTCAGATAATGTTGAGCTCTCAACGAGCCTCAAGCTCTATGTCCATGGCCGCTGTTTTGTCCGGCATTAGGCTATGTCTCAGATAACTATGAGCACAAGGCCCATGGTGTTGTTGAACTTGGCCATGCCTCCAAAAATTACAGGCAATAGGCCAGTGCCCCTATTTAAATCAGGCAAAAAGGGATGAGGAGGTAGCCGATTTCCACACTGCACAATTAGTGAACTGTATGGGTGAGTGCTTTCTGTCTCCTCACAGGGTACTCTGTGCAGACATCAATGGATGTGGCAATGGGTGCTGCAATTAATAATTTTTTCTGTGCTTGTTCTGTGCTTTCCGTTCCATCTTTTCTGGGCATAAGTGGGCCTTGCACTCCTGTGTTAGGTTATAGTTTACCGCTGGTGTGCAAGCACGTTTAGTTGAAAATGACAGTCCAAGAGCAAAAGTACCAGTGATGACTTTTCACTCCACCCAGTAAGGGACATCCATGGTGTCAGCTGAGTGTCTCATGTGCCTCTATGGAAGAGTAACTAAGTTAAAATGTCTTGTTCTACTTCCCAGTTCCCAGACACCTTGCCTTATCTGTGTTTTCCAGGTCACAGCTGGTGGAAGTACCCGGTAGGGACACCTCAATGGAACACCTATGGTAATTACTTTTTCTGGACCTAACAGGTATTACTATACATTATTGATAATGAGAGAGAAAGATTTAAGGTGAGGTAGTGATTATGGGATCATCATCTTTGTTTTGAACATGATGAGCTTTAGTGAGCATGGAGATTTCCACATGGATTATGTGTCAGAGGCAGTGATCCTACAAGAGAACTGGGTCCAATGCAGGATTGCATACAAGATTGCCTTCAGTGCTTCTGCAACAAAATAAACAAGGGGTTGGGTTTGGGATACTGGCAGTTGGGATGTGGGTGGTCATAATACCGACTGTTTGAATCTGTTTGAAATGCTGACATTGGTGCAGGAGGCAGCTAAGCTCCACCTCACCTATCCCTAACCCTCCCACCCCGCAGCCTAAACCTAACCCTTAGTTCCCTCAGCCTAACCCTAACCTCCCTTTCCCGCATCCTAACCCTCCCTCACCGCAGCCTAAACCTAACCCTCTCTACGCAGCCTAAATCTAACCTTCCAGGGATACCTATGTTCGGCAGGGCAGGATTAAGGCCCATATGGGCCTGGGGCTGAAAATATTCAAAGGCCTATTGTAATAAACGGGGGAGGTGTGATTAGTGCTGTGTGGGTGTGGCAAGAGCCATGTGGGCGTGAACACCCCTACACTATCAGCTCCAATGTCTCCCTAAATATGTACAAATATGAAAAATTGCAATTTTTTTGTGAGAAAGATAGAGATGCAAACTTAATAATTATGATTTATGGCCGACCATGTGGTCAGCTGGTGGCTAGTGATCATCGTGCTGCCATGATGTTGGGCCTATTTGTATGTGGAGGCCTGGAGCTGGAGCTCCATTCGTCCCATTGTTAATCTGGCCCTGATGTTCGGGATTTCACCAGTCAAGATGCCGGCATCTGTATTCTGACAGGTTTTGGGATTCCAACGCCGGCATTCTGACTCTTGGGATCCCGATCACCGGGTTCCCAACTTCATCCTTAAATAATCAGTATATGGAGTAAACCGCTTATAGGGGCTAATTCAGACCTGATCGCTAGCTAGCAATTTTTTGCAGCGCTGCAATCAGATAGTTGCCGCCTATAGGAGAGTGTATTTTAGTTGTGCAAGTGTGCGAACGCATGTGCAGCCGGGTAGTACAAAAAATATTAGTGTAGTTTCTGAGTTGCCCAGATCTTACTCAGCCGCTGCGATCACTTCAGCCTGTCCGGGTCCAGAATTGATGCCAGACACCCGCCCTGCAAACGCTTGGGCACGCCTGCATTTTTTAAAACACTCCCAGAAAATGGTCAGTTGACACCCACAAACGCCCTCTTCCTGTCAATCTCCTTGCGATTGGCTGTGCGAATGGATTATTTGTTAAAACCATCGCACAGCAACGATCCACTTTGTACCAGTGCGACGCGTTTGTGCATTGTGGTGCATACGCAGTTCTGACCTGCTCGCAGCACTGCACAAAGAGCTAGTGTGCGATCAGGTCTGAATGACCCCCATTCATTCAGGGGGGTCATTCAGATCTGATTGCCGCAGTGCGTTTTCGCACAGCGGGCGATCAGATCCTAAATGTGCATGTATATGTACCGCAATGCGCACGCACGTCATACAACAGCAACAGGCATCGCCGGCCAGTGTTCGCAAGGTGATTGACAGGAGGCCGTTTGTAGGTGGCAACTGACCGTTTACAGGGAGTGTCCGGAAAAACACAGGCGTCACCAAGCGTTTTCAGGAAGGGTGTGTGACATCAGCTCCGGCCCTGATCAGCCTGTTTTCCTGGAGGAGTAAGTCCTGAGTTGCACAAAGAGTGCACGCACTGGGTTTTAGCTGCTCAGCTACACATGCGATCGCACACTTGCACGGTGAAAATACAACCCCACTGTAGGCAGCGATTATCTGATCCCAGGACAACAACAAAAACGCAGCCGAGCGATCAGATCTGAATTAGGCCCATAGCTCAAAAATGCTGTCCTTTTTCACAGTCCTGATATCTTAGTATAGGCTTCTTATGAGAGAGATGTAATTCCACCTTCCAGAGTCTCCCGTGGATGGATGTCCATATATATGGGGGGAAAAAACAGAGAGAAATAGGGATCTCCAAATATTGAAATACTCTATGTTTAATGGATGGGTGGTGATTTCTTCTGTCCTTAACATCCATAAATAAGTATATTCAGCCATATGCAGAGTTATACGTACAGTGGAGCTAATTTAGACCTGATCGCTAGCAGGCGATTTTTGCACTGCTGCGATCAGATAGTCGCTGCCTGCAGGGGGAGTGTATTGTAGCTGTGCAAGTGTGCGAACGCAAGTGTAGCAGAGCTGCACAAACAGATTTACTCAGCCGCTGTGATCACATCAGTCTGTCCGGGACCGGAATAGACGTCAACAACCGCCCTGCAAATGCTTGGACACGCCTGCATTTTTCCAAACACTCCCAGAAAACGGTCAGTTGCCAACCACAAACGCCTTCTTCCTGTCAATCTCCTTGCGATCGCCCTTGCAAACAGATCCATCGCACAAACCCATCGCTGAGCGGCGATCCGCTTTGCACCCATGCATGCATGCGCAGTTCAGAAGAGGAAGAATGGGTTTATGCTCATGAATAGATTATTTATAATCCCAATATGCACTGGTGGTTTGATAAAATTAGCATAACATTTATTAAAAATTACTTAAGACAAACATTTTAAGATACAATGTTTAGATAATATATTGAGAACTCAGAGATGGCAAGAGTATCCAAATGTAGCAGTATTGAATGTGCTCCTTAGATGAAACTATAATAATATATATAATAATAATATATATATAATAAATAATATATATACAGGTTGAGTATTCCATATCCAAATATCCGAAATACGGAATATTCCGAAATACGGACTTTTTGGAGTGAGAGTGAGATAGTGAAACTTTTGTTTTTTGATGGCTCAATGTACACAAACTTTGTTTAATACACAAAGTTATTAAAAATATTGTATTAAATGACCTTCAGGCTGTGTGTATAAGGTGTATATGAAACATAAATGAATTGTGTGAATGTAGATACACTTTGTTTAATGCACAAAGTTATTAAAAATATTGGCTAAAATGACCTTCAGGCTGTGTGTATAAGGTGTATATGAAACAGATGCATTCTGTGCTTAGATTTAGGTCCCATCACCATGATATCTCATTATGGTATGCAATTATTCCAAAATACGGAAAAATCCCATATCCAAAATACCTCTGGTCCCAAGCATTTTGGATAAGGGAGACTCAACCTGTGTATATATATATATATATATATATATATATCTATCTATATATCTATATATCGATGCTCCTCATGAGAGGGCTAAAGCATTCTTCTGTAGCAGTCTCAGGTATAAGATGCAATATAACAGTTGTTATATCCTACTGAAAGAAAGTCTCCAGAGTGAATTAAATGGAGTATGATGTAAAAGTTACCCTTCATAGCTGATCCCAATACCGGATTCCTGAGGTAAATCACATAGATGATGAATGCTGCTGTGGAAAGTTTCTAGGCCGTTAGTTGTAACTGGCGCCGCAGGTCTCTCTGTCCTTGCAATTCCGGACCCGTTACAGGATGAGAGGAGGATGGCGTCCTAACTGAGCGTCCTCGGTTATGATGAATTGCCGTGTCCTTACTGGTCTCAGCAGTCGCTCACAGGCACTCTGCGTCTTTATCAATCACAGTAGTAACCATCGGAAGTTTGCCGGGAATCAGCGGCTGGGGCTTTCCAAATCATCATCAGCTGGAGACTTCTCTGAGTAAATTTGGATGTTCCATAGGAGTCCTAAACGCGTTTCGTCACTTCTGGTGACTTTTTCATGTGCAGTTCAGACCTGATCGCAGGCTGTAAGAAAACGTATCCTAGCTATCAGGTCTGAATTACCCCCAGTATCTCTGCGTCCAGACTGCTCCCCATTTGTATGCTTGGCTTGATAACTATCATGTACTGAGCGGCGGGAGAGATGTGTGCTGAGCGGTCTGTGCTAGACCACTTAGCACACATCTCTGGGGAAATCTCCCTGTCAGTACGGCCCTCAAGATTCCTCTAGGTGTCCGAAATTACCACCGCATTATGGGGGTTATTCAGACCTGATCGGGTGATTATCGATTGAATGTACATGCATATTGATCGTTGTACGCATGCGTGAGGCCAAACAGCAAAAAAATCCAGTGACTTTTTTGAACGCTGGCCGTACGCAATTTGATTGGCAGGAAGCCGGCATTTGGGGGAGGTAACTGGACATTTTCTGGGAGTGTCAGGAAAAACGCAGGCATTCCCAGGCATTTTCAGGGAGGGTGTGAGACGTCAGCTCCGGCCCTGATCAGCCTGTTTGTATCGCACTGCAGGAGTAAGTCCTGGGCTACGCACACACTCTGCTCAGATTGCACAGACTGGAAAAATCATTTGATGTTGAGTGAGTTGCGAACAGATTTGCAACGATGACCGGCGATGACCGAGATTTGCACAAGGCGTATGTAAACTTGCACAGGGCAGTGGCTATCTGATCACAGACCTCTGCATACTCGCAGATCAGGTCTGAATAAGCCAGTGGCGTAACTACTGCCCCCGCAGTCCTCGCGGTGGCTTGGGGGCGAGGGGCTGCGGGGGCGCCACTGATTTAGCGCAGATTGACATGCGGACGAGCCGTCCGCTTGTCAATCTGCGGTCTCCTTCCCTCCACTGCTGTGAAGGAGGGACACGGAGGGCACAGTGTCACCTCTCCTGTGGCCCTCCTGCATCTCCGGCGGGTCTAATAAAGGAAGTGCCGTTCGTGAGCTCTGATTGGCTCACGAACCGGCACTTCCTTTAACAGACCCGCCGGAGACACAGGACGGAGGGACACAGGAGAGGCGTGCGCTGTGCCATCCGTGTCCCTCCAACACAAAACAGGGGGGAGCGGGGGCACACTGGGGGAGCATGGGGGGCACTGGGGGAGCATATGCGGCACAGGGGGAGGGGGGGCATATGTGGCACTGGGGGCATATGCGGCACAGGGAGAGGGGGGCTTATGTGACACTGGGGGCATATGTGGCACAGGGGGAGGGGGAGGGGGGCTTATGTGGCACTGGGGGCATATGTGGCACAGGGGGAGGGGGGCTTATGTGGCACTGGGGGCATATGTGGCACAGGGGGAGGGGGGCTTGTGTGGCACTGGGGGGTATATGTGTACCTGGCACATGGGGGAAAGGGGGCTGTATTTGGCACTGGGGGCATGTGAGTACCTGGCACTATGGGGGAATATCTGGCACTGGGGGCATATGTGGCACTGGGAGAGCACAGCCCTAGCAACAAGCACTACCCCCTGGCAACGAGCATGACACCCAGTGCATGAAACCCCTGGCAACGAACATGAGACCCAGTGCATGAAACCCCTGGCAACGAGCATGACATCCTGAGCATGAAAACCCCTGGCACCGTGCATGGAACCAAGAGCATGAAACCCCTGGCAACGAGCAGGTAATTTAAAAGTAATTAGAAGCCTTACTGTAGGACTTAATGCGTAATGGGCATTACGGTGTGTGGCATAATGTATCACGGACATTGCGGTGTGTGTCATAATGTGTCACAGGCATTATGGTGTGTGGCATACTATATCACGGGCATTGTGGTATGTTTTATAATGTCTCAGGGGCATTGCAGTGTGGCATAATGTATAACGGGAATTGCAGTGTGTGGCATAGGGTATAACGGGCATTGCAGTATGTGTCACAGGCATTACGGTGTATGGTATACTATATCACGGGCATTGTGATATGTGGTATAATGTCTCAGGGTCATTGCAGTGTGTGGCATAATGTATCACGGACATTGCGGTGTGTGTCATAATGTGTCAGGCATTACGGTGTGCTGTATACTATATCACGAGCATGCGGTATGTGGTGTAATGTCTCAGGGTCATTGCGGTGTTTGTCATAATGTGTCAAAGACATTGTATGTGCTATAATGTATCAGGGACATTGCAGTGTGTAGCATAATGTATAACGGGCATTGCTATTCCTGTCATAATGTGTCACAGGCATTACGGTGTGTGGTATAGTGTGTCGGAGGCATAGTGTGTGCATTATTGTGTGTGGCATAATGTCTAAGGGCCATTGCAGTATGTGACATAATGTATACTGGGCATTACTATACGGAGGAAAAATGACAAATAATGTAAGGGGCATGAATCAGGATTATTTTTCTTTCCTGTGGTGGCTAACGTCTGGGCGTGCAGGTTGCAAAACTGGGGTATGAGGTAGTCTTTTCCTGCAATGCCACGCCCCTTTATACGAAACCACACCCATTTCAACAAAGCCATGCCCCTTTTTGTGGGCGCGCATGTTTATCCCTTTACTATTGTCAATTATGGGGGATGGGGAATGGGGGAGGGGGGGGCGCCAAATATTTTTTTGGCTTGGGGGAGAAAAATTTCTAGTTACGCCACTGGAATAAGCCCCTATGTTCCAATCAGATTCAGTCACACAGACTGTACTAATGCTCTGCTCTATTGTTAAAATCTAACTGTGAAATGATAGAAGTTACTTATTTACCTTGTAGTTCTGGATACTTTATAAGTATTAAGAAACCAAAGTTTACTGTAGCTGTACTGCTCTCTGACGCTCCTAAAATCATGTCAAATACTGTTTTTGTGAGGCTTGCCATATTAAAAGTATGATGATTCTTCTCCTCCTGTAAATAAGAGGAGAGACCGATATAAATCTTCACTGAGTACTGTACGACTAAGGAAGCTCTTTATGGAAAAGTTAAAATTTGCTTCCAGTGTTATTTTTATTGGGCATTAAAGCTTCATTGATATTTATTTATTACCAGCTATTTTTATAGCACACACATATTCCGAAGTGCTTTACAGAGAATATTTGCTATTCACATTAGTCCTTGTCCCCATTGGAGCTTACAATCTATGGGCCTTATTCAGTACACATCGCAAATGCGAAGAGGTCTCATTTCCCCGACTTTTGGCCAGTACACATGCGAAAGGCCCATTCTGAATGTGTGCGAACCGGGTAATGCACTTACATCGCAGTGATGCGAACGTCTCTTCCTGATTGATAGGCAGAGGCGTTCACGGGGTGGTGACGCAACATTGCGGGGGTGTGGCAATGAAAATGCGGGTGGGTCCGGCCCGTTTTCAGGCAGCCACATGACGTCATTGAGAACACGGGGAGGAATTCAAATGTTTAAAAAGTCGGTTGGGTGCCTTTTTTTCCTGTCCATTAAATAGGAAAAAACAGACACCCAACTGACTTTTCAAACATTTGAATTCCCCCCATTTTGTGGGCGTTGATGCACCATTTGGGGGGCGCGGTCTGGACAACAGAGGCGCAAGCCTAAAAATGGCGTAAAGCCATCTATCTTCACGGTTAAGCTGCAAAGGCAGGGGGCTACCCTAATCATGCGGGCTGCTTAGCAAAGTATCCGCATGTTAGTGGGGGGTGGCAGGACCTGGCATGCGGGGCACACTTGCCCTGTGCTGGGCATCCCTCCGCATCTTAGTGTAAAGACTTGTAGAACTCACCCTTTTTAAAAGCTGTAGATCAACTTGAATCAGATGGTGAATTGGTACAAAAATTTAAACAAAAACACAATTTCTCACATTTGTATTGCTGAAGAAAGGCTATCTGTAACCATCTCAACAGTGTATATCCTGTAAATGGATTCTGTTAATCACGACTACAGTACTGTATGTAAAAGAAAATGGGAGACACTGGCGCTATATTCATACCTCCCAACTGTCCCGATTTTCGAGGGACAGTCCCTTTTTTGGGTGACTGTCCCACCCGCGGGCCGCAGTGTCCCGCGGTGGGGGGGGGGGGGGGGGCAGTTGGGAGGCTCCTGTCAGTCACTGCTCTGCTTAGCAGAGCAGCGGTGAATAGACGCTGTGCACGTGCGCATAGTGTTTATTCACAAGTGACAGATGGAGAAGGGGCATGCCAGCAGCTCACAGAGTGCTGGGCATGCCCCCTTAGTGATGGTAAAAGGGGGCATGACTCGTGATCGCGGCTCTGCCGTGAGGCTACACCCCCTTTTGCATAGACCACGCCCCTTTTTTGGGTGTGCACAACAAGGTCCCTCTTCATCATTTGAAAAAGTTGGGAGGTATGCTATATAAGTAATTGATAATAAATGTGATATTGACATAATTTTATTAACATGAGCCATTTAAATAGGACATACACTGCAGAGACATTTAATGATAGAATTGTTTACCTAAAACAGTACAGTATTACTTAGGCTGGATCAGTCAGGAAGTATACAGGAAGTGTAATAATACAGCCAATGCAATAACTTGTATTAGTACTTTTATTACCCCCAGGGCCGGTTCTAGGCCTCGTGGCTCCCAGGGCGAAAGTTTCCTTTGGGGCCCGGCGCCCAGGGCAAAAGTTTCCTTTGGCACCCGGCGACCCCCATCCCCCTCCCCCCGGGAGGTAAAACAGGGTTAGTAAAATAGTGGCATGGCTTCATGGGAAAGGGGCATGGTCACAGTTATGCAAAAAGGGAGAAAACCACCTAGGTGGTCTGCTTCTGGCGCTAGATGGAGAGGTTCACCCCAGCAGCTAAACAACAAAGCGTTGGTCAGACCCCAATTAAATAGATACAGACAAGAAATGTAGCGCTAATTGGTCTATAATGAGAATGGTAGGTCATAAAAGCAACACAATTTATTATTAAGAGCAGTAGTTGTTAAACATCATAGTGTACACTTAATTTAAAATTGGTGAGATCTGCTGCTGTGTGTCTACTCCTACCAACTGATTATTTGGATGATCAAGATCTGGACCAAGTCCCTGTTTGCTGTTTGCTCATTGGACTCCATCTTGCAAAGGACTTTCCACACCGTTCATTTTGGACCTATGCCACCAAAAAAGGAATGCCACTTGCGGACGCTGTTTCGCTTAATACCTTTGAACAGACATTGGTGGTAAATACACATTTACGGTTGTGGTCTACATTGTCCTCTTTGTGGAATATATTGGGACTGTTATAAACGGAACAGGTCGACTGAACTTTTTCTCTTTGGTCTCCATATACAAGTGGGAGTAGCACTCCTATTCATTTATTCAGTGTTTTTATTGATATATTTATATATTTTAAATTAAGTGTTACACTATGATGTTTAACAACTTCTGCTCTTAATAATAAATTGTGTTGCTTTTCTGACCTACCATTCTCATTATAGACCAATTAGCGCACCATTTCTTGTCATGGTCACAGTTATGCCCCCTGTAGCTGTGCCCTTATTAGTTGTGCCCCCTGTAGCTGTGCCCCCCAGTAGTGGTGCACTCAGTACTTTGCCCTCAGTAGTTGTGCTCCCAGTACTGTGCCCCCTGTAGCTGTGACCTCAGCAGATGTGCCCCCAGTATATGTGCCCCCAGTACTGTGCCCCTTGTAGCTGTACCCTCAGTAGTTGTGCCCCCTGTAGCTGTGCCCTCAGTAGTTGTGCCCCCAGTACTGTGCCCTCAGTAGTTGTACCCCCAGTATTGTGCCCCCTGTAGCTGTGCCCTCAGTAGTTGTGCTCTCTGTAGCTGTGCCGCTAGTAGCGCCACTTACCAAAATAAATAAATAAATAAATATTCACCATCCCCGCTCCTGCTTCCCGACTGCTGCTGCCCTCCATCTCCGGCCGCTGCCGGCGCCGCTCCTCGGACCTATAGGAGAGACATCATGATGTCTCTCCCATAGCACCGCACAGACACTAGAGGTCAATTATGAACTCTAGAGTCTATGGCCACTCCCACAATGCACTGCACCAGTTGCGGATCTTGCCACGGCGCCCTCAGGACGGTGGTGGTGCCCTTGGGACAGCGGCACCCCAGGAAAAAATCCTTCTTGCCTGTGGCAAGATCCGCTACTGATTACCCCTTCAAGTACATGTACATACACTTTCAAGACCTGTTCACTCATTACACTCTAATGATATAAGCAAGCAAAATGTTGTTTCAAACAGCTTCTGTCATTCTACAGGCTGTGCTATAAGCAACTATTCCACTTTATCTCTCTCCAAGATTTGGTCAAACTCCCCATTAGTCTGGATAATTTGTTTGTGTAAATAACATTTATATGAGATAAAAATAGTTAATGCTGCCTTTGTCTCCTCAGACAGATATTCACGTAACTACAAAAATGAGCTAAAATATAATAAACTTAATTTGTATTGTACTAGATATTGTCTGACCTGTTTCATTCTGATGAGGAAACAATCTGTATAATCGCGAGGACAGGAGGGATCCATTGTCTCCTGGTGAGTTCTGACGTTCTCCTTTATATTCTCTTCAAGTGGTTTGAGAAGATGAAATATTTTTTTGTGGGGTCCAGGTAACAATTGCATAATCGTAGGAAACATATCATATAGCTGCAGAAGAAATTGCAATTGTTAGAATTTGAATTAAGCAACTTGTTTTTATACATACTGTATATACAGCTGAACCTGGTTAAGTGGGAGCTCGAGGGACGGCATGTTTAGTCTCCCTTAAAGAGGTATCTCACTTACCTGGTTCTCATTTATCCAGGTTCAAGAAGTGTTTGTCTCACTTATAGAGGTGCTCACTTATGCAGATTCAAGCAGGATACCCCTGTAAATCCAGGTACAGGGTACTGTAGTGGGGTATCACATGGAGACTTGTAAAAACCTGTACTAATCCCAGTTACAGAGCATCTAAAGGCGGTTGTCTCATTTACAGCGGGATGTACTAAAGGGAAAATGCAATAAAAACCCCGTTTTTAGGGGGTTTTATCGCATTTTCATAAGTACAAACACCCGACCGCCGCGTTTTCACCGTACAGGGTATCGCCATCCTATGGGCTTCTTATCGCCATCTGCTGCAACCCACCGCCTCTGCCACCCCCATCACAGATGCCTCCCCCCCCGGAAGTTAATCTCCTCCTCTCCGAGCAACGCAGCCAGAGGTCCTTCCGGCTGCAGGGGGAGGGAGGAGGCGCCGGGGACAGCCTGCTGCCTGCATCCTGGCAGTGGAGCAGGTGAAGAGCCCAGAGAGGTGACGGAGACCCCCGCACACAACCCCACAGGCGGCGATGTATGTTAATACACCCCGCACTTATAGAGGTTAATAAAGTGCACTGATCTCACTTATACCGCTTTCAGATCACAAATGCCGGGTCCCACCCGGGAATTGGAAACGGGTCCTTCCCAGGTGCGACCCGGCATTGGACCCTGAGAACTGGCTTCCCGACCAGGCAATATCTAGTAGTGAGGGCGGGGACTGCAGAAGCATCGGCGGTGGATGCGGAGGTGGCGCTGGGAGATGAGATCGCCTCTCCCTATGCTGTGAAGGGGTACCGGGTCGCATCGACCCAGGTAACCCTTTCACACTGCACCTGACCTGGTAATAACCTGGGAATAACTCTTCTTTATTCCCGGGTTGAATTACCGGGTCAGGCAACCTGGGAATTCGGGGGTGACCCTTTCAGACAACACAGCGACCCGCGTTGACCCAACAAAGTACCAGGTCAGGTTATTATTCCTAATAATCAAGAAAAATCATTCTCAGTTAAAGAGGACTGATAATCTCACTAACAGTGATTTTTTTGGTGCAAAAATGCCGGGACCTCAAAATTAGCCCCAGTAATAGAGGTTTCCCACTTAAGGGCCCTATAGACTGGGCGACCCGCAGCCGAGCTGCCCCACCACCGATACGGCAGACGGTGACCCGGCGGCGGGGGGGGTGATGGGGGGAGTGAAATTTCTTCACACCCTCCCCCCCCCCGTCACCCGGCGCCATAGCAATGCATGCTAATATGGACAATCTCGGCCATATTGGCCTGCATGCATAAGCGACGGGGCACCAACGATTAACGAGCGCGGGGCCGCGCATCGTTAATCGTTGGTGCCTACACACTGAACGATATGAACGAGTTCTCGTTCATTAATGAACGAGAACTCGTTCATATCGTGCAGTGAGATCTGCCAGAGTGTAGGGCCCTTAATCCAGGTCCCACTTATCCAGATTCGACTGAAATTCTGTATGTAGAAGTACACATCAATACTGTGCTTTCCTTTCACTATGTACTGTATACAAATTGGCTTTGTTTGTACTGATATTGCATCAGCTGGGTTTAGATTAAATAAAAGCATTAGGTATAGGAATGGCCAAGTCGATTTGGATAATTCTGAAGTTTGGACAAATCTCAAAGATCATTATGGTCGACAAATATGCAGGGATGTTAAAATGAATGTACCTTTAGGGGGGTATCCTATTAGCTGTGTTAAATTACCACAGCTAATGGATCTCCAGGTGGCTATCCAATTAGTCTGACCACCTGCACTTATCATGGATTAAGTTTTGGGTGTTTTAGGCACGTGAAGAAGAATTCCTGATAAGCAGCCCTAAGAGATCTGTTTTCTGCGATAATACATGGGTCTAACTTTTTCAAAAGAGTCCAGCACTCTTAAAGGGAGGGATGCATCAAACCTATTTTTGTGGTCAGACCTCCGAAAAATGCAATTTTTGGAGACTTGGCCACTTACTGCATATGCCCCATGGTCCGGAATGCATCCTTGGACCTGGTAAGTAATGCCATTTTTAGATGGCTTTACCCATTAGAAGTCTATGGGCTTCTATTTTCAATTTCCCCTGAGAGGGATCCAACTGGATCCCTCCCAGCACCACCCTCAGTGCCTGTGTTTCTTGACGCATGGGCAGATGGACTCCTGGGTCATAAACCTGGTCACCACAAAGGACAGCTCTCATTGCATATTCATGCGTATGGCGTTAATACCCATTTTCCACTAGCTAGCACGGGTCGCAGCCGGGAGCCTGACATGGCTGTGACCAGTGCTAGAGCCCCCTTCTACACTGCGCTCACCAACCCAGCATATTGCCGGGTTGGTGACGCTGCTGGTGACGCGGCAGGGGAGGCGCTTGGAGATCACATGATCTCCCAGCACCGCCCTTCCATAGGGTTCACTACGATATGCCGGCAATCGGGCTCCCGGCGACCAGCATACCGGCGCCGGGAGCCCGACCGCCGGCTTACCGACAGTGTGGTGAGCGCAAATGAGCCCCTTGCGGGGGCTCATTTGTGATATTTTGCAACATACCATGGTTGGGATGTACTAAGTGGAAAATGCGGTAAACTCCCATTTACAGCATTTTCCTACTGTATTATCCCCCGGCCGCCAGGTCAGTGCCGCGGAGGGGCTCGCCAGCTTTTGCTGGCGATACCCCATAGAATCCTATGGGCTTCTTTCCGCAGTGCTGTGTGAGGGATCCCATTGGATCCTTCCCAGCATGCCCCACAGCCTCCCCCGTCATTCTGCACATGTGCAGAATGACACAGGCGGCCAAAACCTGGAAGTCATGGAGACGCTGGGGATCACAAAGGACAGCTCTTATCGGAAGAGCTGTCCTTCACAATGCTAAGCGCAGACGTAAGTACATATGCGCTTGGCATCGTGACGATGGGCGGCGATGTCACATAGTACATCCCGCCCCAATTGACTAGGGATTTGCTCCAATGTATGCTTAGAGCACAAAATGCAAATAAATGTGTTTTTATTTTTACTGCTAATGACCCCAATATTTAGGAGGTAGGAGATTTTCTTTGAAGTCAATGATGGGAGATATAAAATATTAAGGAAATATAAAATGCTAAATGTTCTCCTCACCTGACCCCAGATTGACGAGACTATATGAAACGCATGGCATGTGTCTTGGAGAATCTTCATCCACTTCTTGTCTGTGTAGTCATAGCGTGTTCCCAGCAGTATGTTTGTCACAATATTGGAGGAGGCACAGGCCACAGTGGTGCTGGGGTTAAATGGCTGTCCTAAAGAGATGTATAGAGTGTCTTAGGAATTGTATGGTTATTTTTCACCATTAAAATGTACTCACTATTCATGAGAATGCAGCCTATCCATCCGATGGGAACCTTTGACATTGCTGAGGCATGAGAAACTTCTTAACTCATTCTGAATGTGTTGTTTGGCAAATATGACAAAGCGAAGTTCTGGTTTGAATATTATACATTTAAGGATAACAAAAATACATTAATATTCCTATCTGATTGACTCATTAACATACACTTTGGGCTTGATGTAATGGGGTATGGGACACCTTAGGTCGACACCACAAATAGGTCGACATAGACAATAAATCGACATGGAAAAGGTTGTTTTCTTCGTAATGTGACTGGGAACCCCAATTAGTGCATCGTGTACCCTCGCCATCGGGCAAGGTTCCTCGCTCTGCTACCGCTACCCTCGGTACAGGTTACTATTCCCAATCGTAGTCCACGTGGATTGTAAAGTATGAAAAAGTCCAAAAATGTTAAAAAAAATCTGAAAAACTCATGTCAACCATTTTCCATGTCAACCTTATCCATGGCGACATATTGTCCATGACGACCTATTTGTGGTGTGGACCTAAGGTGTGTCGACCAACTAGTGTCGACCCAAAGTGTGTCGAACTAATTGGTGTCGACCTGGAGTCCGGATACCGATGTAATAATGCCCGAGTTCGGTGGCCATGCGGGATGCCAGCCGAACCAGGACGTCTTTTTAAAGGGGCAATCCCTTACAAGGCATGTCTATACAAAAATGTCCAAAAGTCCGATTAGGAATGGTTTATTTTTTATTCCTTTGCAGCTGCTGACATGAGGGATACTCAGCCCTCAGAAAAAGCAACAATAAAAGTAAAAGCACACCAGAATAAAAGCACATAAATGTTTATTTTAAATACAGATCAATACCCCGTTTTAAAATTACATAAAATAAATTAATCTTTTTTGCCTGGACAGCTGTTATACATACTTGCCTACCCTCCCTCATTCTGCAGGAGACTCCCTGAAACAGCAGCAAGCTCCCTGACTCCCTGAATAGTCCAACAATCTCCCTGATTGTAACTTATCCCCATTATCAGTAGCGGCTCTTGCCACGGGCAAGCAGGCTTTTTACCCGGGGCGCCGCTACCCTGAGGGCACCGCCGTGGCAAGAGCCGCTACTTATTATCCTCCCTCCCCGCTCCCTGGCTCCATCCCGGCCACCGGCTGCAGCGAGTGCAGTGTGCGCCCGCTGCAGCCGGCGTCGCTGACTCTGGCTAGAGGTCAATATTGACCTCTAGTGTCAGTGCGGCGCTGCTCTCCCATAGGGGGAGATGTACTAAGCCTGAAAAGTGATAAATATCACTGTGATAAAGCACCAGCCAATCGGCTCCTACCTGTCATGTTACAGGCTGTGTTTGAAAAATGACAGTTAGGAGCCGATTGGCTGGTACTTTATCACTGTGATATTTATCACTTTTCAGGCTTAGTACATCTGGCCCATAGAGAGGAGCCGGTGCCCGGAGACAGCAGAAGCATCGGTCCGAAAGCAGGAGCGCGGCTGGTAGGTATTGTGATTTTTCTTTTAGGTTTCAAAACGGCTACAGGGGGCACATACTGGGGTCACATCTACAGGGGGCACAACTACTGGGGGCACTGCTACAAGGGGCACATACTGGGGGCAAATCAATTGGGGCAAATCAACTGGGGGCACTACTATAGGGACACTACTACAGGGACACTGCTACAAGGGGCACAGCTACAGGGGGCACAACTACTAGGGGAACAACTACAGGGGCACTGCTACAGGGGAAACAGCTACTGGGGGCAAATCTACAGGGGGCAAATCAACTGGGGGCAAATCAACTGGGGGCACAGCTACTGGGGCCACTACTACAGGGGCATAACTACTAGGAGAACAACTACAGGGGGCACTGCTACAGGGGAAACAGCTACTGGGGGCAAGTTAACTGGGGGCACAGCTGCTTGGGGCACAACTACTGGGGGCAAATCTACAGGGGGGCACAACTACTGGGGGGCACAGCTACAGGGGGCAAATAAACTGGGGGCACAGCTACTGGGGGCACTACTACATGGGGCACTGCTACAGGGGCACTGCTACAAGGGGCACAACTACTAGGGGCAAATCTACAGGGGGGCACAACTACTCTCGACCCTCCCCTATGAAGCCATGCCTCTGTTTTGCCGCGGGGGGCGCCAGTGGAAACTGTCGCACTGGGCGCCGCAAGGTGTAGACCCGGCCCTGCCCATTATGTACTGTTGCTGTTACATTCTTGGAAAGAAAAAAGAAATCAGAGATACATACAGTCAAATGGGATCATCAGCGCCATTTCTCTGCATTGGGTATAAGGCACAGTGATCCCTATGGCTACATGCATTTTAAATTAGGTTTCTCATGGCCACTTATAGTACACGGAACCTTTTGTAAAACACACAATACACAAACAAATCCTGAAAAATATCAGTGTCTTCAACAAGTAGATATTATTAAACTGTGGGGCTCACTTACATTTGGCTGTAAATCATTTTTAGGACACACCTCTCAGATGTAGCAGTACACGTCCGCGCTGATAGGTGTTACTTTCACATCTCCCTGAAGTGCTTTTTCAAAAGTAGGCAAGTATGCTGTTATCACATAATGTATCTACAGTATCTACTTGACACAATGTGATAGATTTTATAAACACAACATTATAATAATGTATCAGCAATGACTTTATCTCCTTTAGAAAACTATGCAATAGATATCAACAAGTAACTTGTGTCATGCAGTTTCCCAGCTGGATCAACGGAAATTAAGGATCTACTTAAACTTGTATGTATCCAGCAGGGCCGCAACTAGGGGGGAAGATAAAGGGGCATGTACCCCGGGTGCAGGATTTCAAGGGGCACCGAGGCGTTACAGAGGAACAGGGTTTTTTTTTTTTTTTTTTTACCGCCAGTGCCGTGCTGCTCCAGTGAGACAGCAGACGACTCCCGGGGCAGTGTCTCTGACCCTCCTGTCTGCCCACAGCTGTCTCCGGCACTGTGCAGGTGAGCTCCAGTACCTGGGATCTCTCCTATGCCGGCTACTGTCTTAATCTCTGTTCTTTGCCATGCAGTGCTGCGACTAGCGTGTGGTGCACCGTGCAAGCTATAGAAGCAAGCTGTTGGTGCTGTGTTCTTAAACAGACTATGATCCTGGCTGCCTGACCTGCACCAACCATTGAGAGGTCACGCTGTAGTGTAGTGATGTAGTTCAGTGTGTAGTGGATGTAGTATAGTGATGTAGTGCAGTGATATAGTGCAATGTATGGGGACACGCAGTAAGGCATGTAGTGGAACGCGCTCCTGGGGGGCGCATGTGACGCTTAAGGCATTTGGGGCACGCGGGAATATTGTCCAATAGTATCCCCTTTTTTTCAAAATATTTGATAATCCGATTATTTTAGTCTGACAGGGTTTGTTTGTGTGCTGCATGGTTGTTGTTGTTGTTTTTTTTTTTTTTGGGGGGGTGGCAAATTAGTACCTTGCCCCAAGTGACGAAAATCCTAGTTTCGGTCCTGGTATCCAGTGATTAGAGTTAAAAAATCCAGCATACTTATTGATGGTGTATGGTTATAATAGTCCCAGCAGTGTGTTTAGAAAACACGTAATAAAGAAACAACTTTGCACTTTGCAGCTTATTTAGTGAGCGATAGAACAGGTGGATTTAATGAGCTCTAAATGTTCTTCCTATTTCAGCTTGGGCTGTATATCCACCTATTACTTTCTTTGTAGAAATGAAGATAAAAAAGTCACTCTTTGCGTCTGGCCATGGTTTTGCCTTGTAAGTTATTGCCTCTTTCAAAAAAAATGTCAGAGTTCGGCTGGCATACCGCACGGCCGCCGAATTAGGGTATCATTACTTCGGCCCTTTGTTTTAACATGTGTAATCATTGGTTACAGGGGTGTGATGTGAGTTGCTGGCGGCCGGGTTCCTGGCGCCCAGCATACCGACGCCGGGATCCTGGCTGCCGGCTTGTCGACAGCGGGGTGAGTGCAAATGAGCCCATTGCGGGCTCTCTGCACCTGCCATGCTGTGGGCACGGTGGAGCGCTACTCGCGCCACGCTATTTATTCTCCCTCCAGGGGGGGTCGTGGACCCCCAAGAGGGAGAATAGGTGTCGGTATGCTGGGTGTCGGGATTCCGGCACCGGTATACTGTGCGCCGGGATCCCAACAACCGACATACTGAATACCACCCGGTTACAGATGTGTCCTCACTTATTGGATGTCTGTACGCTATATGGTGCGAGATGCCCAGTTCAACCAGGATGTTCCGAGAGAAATAGTGTACCATATATTGGTTTAAAATTTGTGCCTTAGTCACATTGCAAATGCAGCAAAAAGTTACCCACAGTGTAGATGCTGGGCTGCGACTTTAACAACACAGGAATTGGTTTTACACACATTCAAAGACACAGGTGAAGCACAACAGTACTTGACATAAGGAAAAGCCACGACCGCTTTATCGGAGCACTTATAACACAGATTCAGACTCAGATGTACAAATGTTGCGCACCACGTTGATCAGTGTACGCCGGGGGCAGATTGGCCATAGGGCTCACCAGGAAGATTCCTGGTAGGCCGACATGTCTGTGGGGCCTGTTTTGTGTGTTATCTTGTGGCCCCACCCTACACATAACAGGCAGCCCACCGCACTCAGTACACTGCATTGTCCTCATTCATTCTGTAATTCCATCTCTGCAGTACAGCCACTCTGCCATCCAGTGATGCTGCCATGGCTACGCGGCATGTTATACCTCTTGTGCTGCCTATGCCGGGCCACTTCTGCAAAATTTTACAGAGCCACTTTTAGTTCCCAATCCGCCCCTAGTCTGCAGCAAAAGATGCAAGGAAAGCCACATTTGTTTACAATCCGGCCTTATGATGAGGGATCCCGCCCACTCAACAGACCCCACCCCCTCATCAGACCACACCCCCATTAGGGCTGCTTCCATAAATTTCCTCTCTGCACATGTTATATCTGCCCCCTGCACTGCACAGGGGTTTGCACATTATTGAATGATTTTGCTTTGGCGATCAACCCTGAATTAAGAGATGTTCTGTCCAGTCGGCACGGACTGCGATGACAGGGAAGGAATAAAGAGTAATTTCTGTTGTCAGGGAACATGTCCAGACTCCGGAGCTGGCTCTGTGTATGCTAGGTGATGGTGTGGTGGGGTCCAGTTGCTGAGGGCTCATCTCAATGCAGGTAATGCTGGCACATCTGGGAGTGGTATCCAGTGGGCACCGGTGTCATAGTGATGGGATGGGAGAATGAAGATAAGAGAGCATCTGGGTGGGAGGTGTGTGATGGTCACTGGGGTTGGCTGTGTGGCATGATGATAACACCTCTGCTGACTGCTATGTATGTCTGTTACATGCATGTGTGTCGGGAACATGTTAGGCAAAGCCACCCCCCGAGTGATGAAATTTGGGGTGTGCCCTGACCCGAAGCAATAGAACACAGCCCCACTTTGTGAGACACATCTCACAACTCTAATCTAATAGGAAAATACAGATGGAGCCCTGCTCATCTATTCCTTTAATAGGATTAATTGAGCCAGGGCAGTGGGACTTAATCCCCTGCTGTAATGACTTAATCCCCTGCTGCATTGTTCTCTCTGTATTGTATTGCAGCTGAGAACAATAGATGAAAGGATTATGCTAATAAGCCTTGGTGCACCTGGGTGCAGCAGAGAAGACTAGATGAGCAAGGCTCCATCTGTAGGTTCTAATCAGCAAATTAAGTTTGGTTTGGCCTTTTTGGATATACAGTATACCCACCATTTAAGGTTATGTAAAATTCCACAAGATGCTGTGCTTCTGCCTGTATGGGTTCTTCTAAGCTCTTCTTGCCCATTCCAAAATCCTTAAGAGTCATGAGAGAAAATTGCCTTAACTGCTTCCAGGACTCTCCATTTACAAAAGTTAATCCTAAAACAAAAGACGTATGTGAAATTAAAGTATGTGTTCAGAAGCTCATTGATAATGTTAATGGCCTTCATTTTCCAGGTTCTTTATAACAGTGATGGTAACCTTCATTTAAATCAAAGTGCAACCCAACTAGATTTTACAAATATTTTTTAGAAAAGCATAAACTCTGCTTGATTAATGTTAAATTAAGCATGGATCTGAGCGAAATAACAAACTACTGTACACAATAAAGGAATGCCATCACCTGGACTCTGAACAGATTTATTACATACAGTAGTAATCTTAGGGGTCTACTTACTAAGCCTTGAATGGAGATAAAGTGGGCGGAGATAAAGTACCAGCCAATCAGCTCCTAACTGCCATGTCTCAGGCCGGGTTTGAAAAATGTCAGTTTGGAGCTGATTGGCTGGTATTTTATCTCCATCCACTTTATCCAAGTCTTAGTAAATAGACAGTGTTGAAAGAGTAGCATAGTGGAAGATCTCCATGGACCACACAGGATGCACAACAATCAAATAACAATTGTGGGAATCACATAAATCAGAGGTTCCCGAATGTGGTCCTCAAGGCACCCCAACAGTCCAGGATTTAGGTATAGCCATGGCTCAGCACAGATGGTTAAATCAAATAGACTTACTGTAGGTGCTAATTAAGTCACCTGTGGCCAAGCATGGATACATTTAAAACCTGGACCATTGGGGTGCCCTGAGGACCGTGTTTGGGAACCTCTGACGTAGATGCTTGAAGATGCTTTGTTTTTAGATGTTATTAATGTTGAACACTCACCTCTATAACTGAAGATACGATCAAGTACGGGAAGATCTCCTCGATTTAGAAAGGTATCTCCCAGGTCGACTAGTGCCTCCTTTATAGCTTGGTACCCTGTCAAAACTATGGCAGGTCTGGAGCCCATGTAAATAGTGTAAATGGGACCAAACTTTTCAGACATCTGTGAAAGTATCAGATACATACTTATATTAAAGCTTTACAAAGCTGATAACATTTCAAAGTATATTTAGTGACAAATACTTCCATGAAAATAGACTGCATAATGTTTGGTGACATGAATGCATGTAAAGGAATTATACTTCTGACAACTGACCGGAAGATCAGGGTTACAAAATAAGTTAAGATTATGTATTAAGGGAAAATTTGCAAATCATGTAACTACAGTAGTTCGAGAAAGAATCTACAGTACATATTAAGCAGTGGAAAAGTTCATGTTAATAATGTACTGTAACAGAGAGACTTATTTTAAGTATCAGCTCTGCAACACTCATACTAGATTTGCCTGCCAACATTGTGCTGCTTGTGAAAAGCTACAAACAGTAGGTGCTTTTAAGACAGGGACTTTCCTTTGAGTAGCTACCTCAGATACTGGAGAAACCAGGTCATTGGTTTGGCAACACAGGGATCTTACCAAAGAGACTTTAGGACACCGTAATAATCATTATATAAAGGCCTAGGTGTCACTGTTCTAGAAAGAGTACCATTGAAATAGCTGACTTAGGGCCTAATTGAAGGTTGATTGCAAAATAAAATTTTCCAATAATGGGCACAACCATGTGCACTGCAGGGGGTGCAGATATAACATGTGCAGAGAGAGTTGGATTGGTTATATTGTTTCTGTGCAGGGTAAATACTGGCTGCTTTATTTTTACACTGCAATTTAGATTCAGTTTGAACACACCCCACCCAAATCTAACTCTCACTGCCAGGGGCGTATCTAGAGAGGAGGGGACCCGTGTGCATTCTCCAGGTGTGGGCCCTCTCCTCTCCCGTCCCGTAGCCGGCAGAAGTGCTGTTAGTGCTCTGTCTGTGCCAGAGACTACAGTGCATGCGCAAGTCTCCAAAAAAATGGCGCAGCTGACATTTTTTTCTGAGACCTGTGCATGCACTGTAGACTCTGGCACTCTGCCAGAGTCTCTAGTGCTCAGAAAGAGCATTAACAGCGCTGCTGTGGCTGCCGGCTATGGTACTCGGGAGAGGAGGGGACCCACAATCGGACACCAGAAAGGTAAGTATTTAGAAGAAATGGGTGCAGTGTGTGTGGTGTGGGCCCCCTCTGGACCAAGGAGCCCGTGTGCACCGCACACACTGCACCCATTATAGATACGCCAGTGCTCACTGCACATGTTATATCTGTCCCACTTGCAGTGCACATGGTTTTGCCCTTTAGATGATGATTTTGCTTTTGCAATCAACCTTGAATTAGACCCACCGGGCCTAATTCAAGGTTGATTGCAAAAGCAAAATCTTCCTCTAATGGGCAAAACCATGTGCACTGCAGGGGGACGAGGGGCAGAGAAAGCTAGATTTGGGTGGGTTATTTTGTTTCTATGCAGGGTAAATACTGGCTGCTTTATTTTTACACTACAATTTAGATTTCAGTTTGAACACACCCCACCCAAATCTAACTCTATGTTATATTTGCACCACCTGCAATGCACATGGTTTTGCCCATTAGAGGAAGATTTTGCTTTTTCAATTAACCTTGAATTCAGCATGATTTGTAGTTTTGCGAGAAATCGCAACACTACAGCTCATTTCTATAGCATGCGGGGGGGCCGCCCAGCACAAGGCAAGGTCCTCCCCCTTGCTGAAATGCGAGCGCATTGCTAAACAGCGATAAGCTTGCATCTTAAAGGTAGCCCCCTGCCTTCACAGCCTAGCTGCGTAGGCAGTCGCCATGCCACCATGTTTTGGGTCACAGCGGCTGCGTGTGATATCACGCAGCCTCCGTGTCCCACCCTGCAAACGATTCGGACACGCTTACATCTTTGCCACAATGCATATGTACGGGTATACACAATGTGACATGCTGTATGGTGCTCCTGGTTGCGACTACTTACAGCCTGTGATCACACCATTACAGTCTATGGTGTGCGCATGCGTACACGTGTGCATGAAAGACGTTGGCACACTAGTTGTGCCATCCATGCTGCGATGCGGATGAGCATGGCTACATCTGTACTAAGCCTTGGAGAGTGATGAAGTGGAGAGAGATAAACTACAAACCAATCAGCTCCTAACTGTCATTTTTCAAACACAGCTTGTGTAATATGGCAGTTGGGAGCTGATTGGCTGGTACTTTATCTCTCTTCACATTATCACTCGCCAAGGCTTAATACATCTGCCACTGTGTATATTATCTTATTTAGGTAAAGGAAGGGTGCAGGGATGATTGCAAATACACCAAGGCAAATAGGGATCTCATTGACCAAACTCCTAGTGAACTCTCTTTCATTGGAAAACGGAAGATATTGTAGCTCAAGAAGAGAGTTCTCTAGGAAAAACTCATAGGAGATAACATTGTGGGGGAGAAGAATCAAAGCTTGGAGAGAGAAAAAGTTGAGAGAGATAAAGAACCAATCAGCTCCTGACATTTCACAGGAAGAAGATTAAGAAGAATGAAAAGAAGATGAAGAAAATTAAGATGAAGATGAAGAATAAAAACGAAAATTATTATCCCTCCCCAGACATGGAAAGAGGTAAAAAGTACCCAACTTATTAAGGAGAAATGCAAAGAGAAAAATCTCCTAGACTGGGTAAATATTTTAGATGCTAAGAAACTAGTGTTCGAGCCATTGAATACCTGCAATGTTGGGATCCTACCCAAATGTACTAATCTGATGAATACAGCCACTGAAAGTACTCTGGTGATAGAAAGAGATGTATGTATGGCCTTTGGAAATAGATGAGGGAGTCCGGGGAATCCTGCACTGGTCCCCGGAGTTGAAGCAGTTGTTGTTTAATGGAGAGTTACTGGTGGAGTCAATTGCATACCACAAGGTCTCAGGGGACTGGTTTTATTGGAACTCGTTTTTCTAACGGTTGGTCATGCACAGTGATTTTAGATAATGGATCTTGGGTGACCATCATTTTGAAAACTGGCATAATGAAAATCTGTCTGATTTTAAATATCTCCCTGTCAGGACTGGTAACCTGGGAGTTAAGTGCTGAAAGCTATCCTTACTTAGGGTGAGTGATGTACTGTATTGATTAGATGTTCCATAGTGGTACTTGGAATGGGTGATGAATGGTCTATTCTTGCTTTTGGTTTGTTCAATCATGATGTTAAACCACAGTGGCAATCATTTAAAATGCAAAACGAAGTTGGTTTTGCATTTTAAACTATTGAGTTTTATATCTACAGCCTTAATCATAGAGATCGCTCCTGCTATGGAACTCATACCCAATTACTTATACACAATAGACTAGCCCTGGGCTATCCCTTGCATCCCTGGGCAGTGGGTGTGGAGTTGATAGCTATCAATGTTAGATTTTAAAGTAATATGGTATGTTACTGTGAGACTACAGGTCCCAACAAGCCTGTCCTGCATGCTGGAACTTGGAGAACCACAAGTGCTAGCAAACCCAGACATTAAGGGCCTGCTAGCACCTGTAGTCCCACTGTAATAGAAATATGAAAAAAAATTACAAGGCACATAAACCGACTTACACATTCACCCGCACTCAACACTAGATACTTACCTTGTCCATAGTACTGATTAGTCTCCTTCTCCAGTACTAATACAGAGTGTAAAAATAAAAAAATGTGGATCACGATCTATGCAGGACATAAGCACTGTATACAGTATATAGTATATACAGTGTTATCCCGATGAATGAGTGCATATGGTTCTCTGCATTTCTACCAATCAACAGCTGCTGCCATAGCGGCTGTTGCTCCTAAACTCTAGTAAAATAAGGGTTTCACCATCCTGACCCTTGTGAACCTCCTTTTCGATTGACGACAGAAGAAACAATAGCTGGGATGTAGAAATGCCAAGAAGAGAGACTTCAATGAAAACTCATAATTGACAGCTTTGTAGAAATCATTACAAGTGAGTGCTGCTTGTTTTCACTGAATCAGTGATGCACACACATGGAAATTGATTGATAATTAAAAATTGCTATTTATACCTGGTAAAGTACATGGTGCTCATATGCCACTGATGAAGTCTGAATACCATCACATAAGCTTTATCACTTTTTTGTTTTAGTACAGGATCACCTGTCACTTTTTATTGCTTATTTGGTGAACAGTTTTATGATAATGCACTATGCAGTATTATATGCAGCTGTTGATTGGTAGAAATGCAGAGAACAATGTGCACTCATTCATCGGGATAACACTGTATATACTGTATATACAGTGCTTATGTCCTGCATAGATCTTGATCCACATTTTTTTTATTTTTACACTCTGTATTAGTACTGGAGAAGGAGACTAATCAGTACTATGCTCAGTATTTACTACAGAAGGAGAAGGGAAGGGGCCAGAGTTAAGTTGCAAGGACATTCATAAAAATAAGGTAGATGAAAGTACATTTACAGAGGAGAAGGTCCTAACTGAACTTTCAAAACTAAAAGTGGATAAATCAATGGGGCCAGATGGAATACACCCAAGGATACTAAAAGAGCTAAAACATGTGCTGGTGGCACCATTAACATAATTATTTAACCAGTCACTAAATACAGGTGCCATTCCAGAGGACTGGAGAAGAGCAAATGTAGTTCCACTGTACAAAAGTGGAAGCAAGGAAGAAGCAAGTAACTACAGACCAGTAAGCCTTACATCAGTAGTAGGGAAAGTAATGGAAAAACTACTAAAAGAAAGAGTTGTGGAATATCTTAAATCAAACAACTTACAGGATCCAAAACAGCATGGATTTACCGGTGGGAGATCATGCCAAACAAATCTTATTTACTTTTTTGACTCTGTGATGAAAATAATAGATCAAGGGAGAGCTGTAGATGTAGCATATCTAGACTTTAGTAAGGCATTTGACACTGTCCCACATCGTAGACTGATAAATAAACTTGAAAGTGTGGGGGTGGGCTATAAAATAGTTAAATGGATAAGAAACTGGTTGCAGGATAGGAAACAGACAGTTGTTGCAAATGGAGTGCAATCTATGGAGGGAAATGTTACCAGTGGAGTACCCCAGGGATCTGTAATCGGACCAGTTCTCTTTAAGATCTTTGTTGGTGACAGTGCAAATGGTATTGAAGGGAAAATATGCCTTTTTGCAGATGATACAAAGATATGCAACAGGGTAGACACACCAGGAGGGGTAAAACAAATGATTGATGACCTAGCTAGACTTGAAAAATGGTCAAGAACATGGCAACTACAGTTTAATGCAAAAAAAATGCAAAATCATGCACTTGGGTCTCAAAAACCCAAAGGCTAAATATAGTATCAAGGGTACTATAATGGAAACTACTGAGGAGGAAAGGGATTTAGGAGTCACTATTTCAAGTGACTTAAAGGCAGGAAAGCAATGCAACAAAGCAATGAGAAAGGCAAGTCAGATGCTTGGATGCATAGGAAGAGGAATCAGTAGCAGGAAAAGAGAAGTAATAATGCCACTGTATAGGTCATGGGTGCGGCCTCATCTGTAATACTGTGTCCAGTTCTGGAGACCATATCTCCAGAAGGATATAAAACATTAGAGAGTGTACAAAGAAGGGCAACTAAAATGGTGCATGGCCTACATCACAAAACTTACCCGGAAAGTCTAAAAGATCTTAACATGTATAGTATGGAGGAGAGAAGGGAAAGGGGAGACATGATAGAAACTTTCAAATATACCAAAGTTTTTAACAAAGTTTAGGAGGGAAACATTCTTCAAAGGAAGAGAAGTATTAGAACTCGAGGACATACACTGAAACTGGAGGGAGGCAGGTTCAGGGGAAATTTAAGGAAAAATTACTTCACAGAAATGGTAGTGGATAAGTGGAATAGCCTCCCACCAGAGGTGGTAGAGGCTAAGACTGTAGAGCAATTTAAACATGCTTGGGATAGGCATATGAATATCCTTACAAAAAAATAAGGTTCAAAAAGGGTTGAGATTACCTAAAGGATAAAAAAAAGAGGCTGACTAGATGGGCCAAGTGGTTCTTATCTGCCGTCAAATTCTATGTTTCTATGTTTCTATATACAAAAACAAAATACCTTACTGTTTTATATGTCCGATTACGGCTTCTTACGCATGATCTATAATTTCATAAAACTGCAGAATCTCTACCATTCAAACACGATTAAAAAATGAAATTCAAACCAATGTTCCTTGGGCAATGAAGATATGGTATTCCATTGCACCTTGTGGTTAACTGCAGACTCAGCAATCTCATGGAGTCATAAATGGTGGATCTGCTAATTCACAGATTTGTGTGCTCACTGGAATACATACATGCAGTCTATACTGCTTACAGTCTGAGCAGATATGTGACACATCCACCCCACTCAGTACCTACCTACAATCATGCCACTCTATCACTCCCACTGAGTCACCACAACCATTCTACTGGGTTCCAACATCCTTCTCACTCCCTACATTCATTTCATGCAGTGTATTATTAATTATTATAGGTATGATACAATTTGTCTTTTTCAAACTACAGGTCCCACAATGACTGCCAAAATGTCAAACAGGGCCTGCTGGAACTTAACAAACTACAAGTGCCAGCTTTCCCTGGCATCAGGACCATATTGTACCTTTAGTTTGCCAAAGAAAAAGTGTGTGGGAGATTCCCTCCTCTTTTGAAAACCAGCACCGACACGTACAGCCCAGTGTTACAGGTGCCAGGGTGCCCTGGTGCCTGCTTCAAGTGCCAGCAGGCCCTGTCGGTTATTTTTGGCAGCCTGGCCATGCTGATGCATGTAGTTGGCCAAAGACAAATGTGGAGAACCCTGGTGCAAGTGGTTATACTTTGGGGGGAACATGCAATTTTTTGGGACTGGCTACCTTTGGGAAAGTCAGCCCTGGTGTCAACCAGCCTGGGACCTTACTGGAATCATGGTTTTGGAGTAACCAGCACTGGGCTGAAAGCACCAAAGCTTAATACACATGGAGTTTACTCCCATTATTTTAGAAAATAATGATTTCTTTATTTAGTTTGAAAATGGTATGTGGGGAGATATCAGCCATACTTCTCTTAATTGAAGCCTTTTTCACTGCACCAAATAAATGTCTCTGCTTAATATGCACAACAATAGGATCAGCCCTATCTTGAACATGGTAAACACTTTAACAAATTATAAAAAACTAACATTCTCAAACCCTCTAACCCTAAAAGACCCTATACTGAAACAAGAGCTATTTGATAATACAAACCCCTAGTCTTAAATCATCTTGTACACTTCCCAAAATTACTTTTAAAAAACTGTCACATTTGTCATCAGGAAGTATAAGAAAACTGTAACATTTTACACTGTAGATTATTAAAAATTTCTCATGTTTTAATTACTTTTTTTTGCCAAGTTTCAGCTCACTTTTAATTTGTAGTGCCTCAACCACCATGCCTCTATCCTCTCCAAGTTAACATGGTGGAGTGATGTATATTTGATTCAGCCTTAATATAAGTGCATCACTGTGCCCTTACAGTGTGTGTGTGTGTGTGTGTGTGTGTGTGTGTGTGTGTGTGTGTGTGTGTGTGTGCACAAAATTGTTTTTTATGTTTATTATTTATTATTAAAGATGTGCGGTTCGTTTTCCAAGGAAACCGAAACCACCCGAACTTCTGGTTCTGAGAACCTTCAAGCCCATGCTCGGTATTTTCTGCCAGGGTTGAATCCGAAAATAAGGTAAAACATCATCCCACCCAGCATCATATCTTCTGTGTTTTGGATGAAATAAAAGTTATTACCTCATGGTTTGGGTGGCACTTCACACAGAATGCTATAGGGAGAGGGTGTGTGGCAGGCTGCAGTGTTATTTAGGGCTACTGTGACTATGATTAAGGGCTGTGAGATACTAGTCTGTGTCACACTCAGTGTCATCAATGAACTAGTGCTTTGGGCTGCAGCACTGTCTGTCACTGAGCCAGTGTCTGTCATCATCATCATCATCATCATCATCATCATCATCATCATCAAAGGGATGCGGGCTGCAGTGTAAGGGCTGTGGGCTACTGTGTCAGTGTCATCATCATCGTCAGTGAACTAGGGCTGTGGGCTGCAGCACTGTCTGTGACTGTGTCATACTGTCAGCATCATTAGTGAAGGGCTGAAGGCTTCAGTGTAACTGTCAGTAAAGATTGAGGGCTGTGAGCTGCTGTGTCAGTGTCATCAGTGAAGGGCTGTGGGTTACATCACTGTGACTGTGTCAGTGTTAGGAAAAGCTTCATTATTGAAATAAAGTTGTGTTCGGGTCAGGTTCAGGTGGGATGCGGCTAGCATCCTGGCAGTCGGGATGCTGGTGGTCATGTGACCGATGCCTGAATCCCGACACCAGAATACCGGAGCTGGAACACTGACATCCAGAATGTAAGAATCAGGGTAACTATTAGGGTTAGGGCCCGGTGGGGGTTAAGATTAGGTACTGGATGGGGGTTAGCCCATGCCACTACTCCCCAAGTCATGGCCCTAGCCGCCATCCCAAGTGACTTAGCCCTAACTGCCACCCCCACTATCTTAGCCCTATCCTCTACCCCAGGTGGATTAAAGTTAGGATAGGGGACAGGTAAAATAATTACTCCATCCCCTGTCAGCATGTTCATTGTCAGGATGCCGGTGTCGGTTATGTGACTGTCGACATCTTGACCACCGGTATATTGTATCACACCCATTCAGACACCATACTTAAAAAATATAATTCAGTAAGTACCACTGTTACTTACTGCAGCATTAAAAAAGAAAAGAAAAGCGTGTGTTGAGGCACTGTACTTAAAAACAAATAACATTCAGTAGGTGCCACCATTACTTACTGCAGTGCAATAGAAGTAAAATGTGTTGTTGTTCAAGCACTGTTAAGAAAAACCTTTCAATAGGTGCCTCCATTAATTACTGCAGTGTTAAAAATAAAATAAAATGTGTGTTGTTGTTGTTGTTGTTGTTGTTCAGGCACTGTACTCATAAAATAACGTTCAGTAGATGCCACCATTTAAAATAATGCTTTGAGTTGATATGGATCAGTCAATAGAAAAGCAGGAGCAGCAAACCAGTACTAGTGCTGTGGCTGCTGCCAGATATGATAGTACTTCAACATCTACAATACTAAAGGTAGCCCAGGAGACACAAAGTTTAAGAAAGGGCACCTGAAATCTTAAAATGTCACAATGTTAAAGAAAAGAGGTAGAGGTGTCACTTTTAAAACAAACAAATAAATGCCCCAAAAAGGAACACTAAGGCTGAAGAACAATATGTGTGTTCACAAAATAATTTGCAAAATATTAATAAGCAGTCGAGTGCCAGCTACCTGAGATTTGGACAAGCACATGAATTCTCCACTGCCACCACTCTCATCGTCAACCTCCTCATTAATGATCAGTGGTTGTTCTTCCAAAAAATAGTTTTGTGGGGGCCCAAACAAACCAAGCACTTCAGCTACAAAAGTGGCAGTCCCTGTCACTGATGTGTTTGGTTTGTTAAACTGTGCATGTCCTTTTTAATATACAGTACAATATAAAAGTGAGTGGAAGGCCGAAGGGCAATTCCATCTTGCACCACTTTTCATTTCATAATATTTTGTATTTTTTGGGGACATTAGGGATGGTATTTTTTGAATAGACAACATTTTTATTGGTTATTGCTCTAATACATTACTAATGTGCAATACATTTTAACCAGAAGAAAATACAATGTTAATACAATAGCCAATGATTCCTGACAAGGTTAGAAATTAAGGAGAAGCCAAGAAAATGAATAGTTTCATTCAATCATCTTAAATTTTCATAATCCATAATTTAAATATACAGTGTTAATAGCCAAGGATTCATGACAAGGGTTGCAATGAAAGAGAAGCCAGAGTTACAAATTCCAAACCAGCCTACCCCTATCTTAACTTTTTTTAATCATAAATCATCTATATTAACTAAAAAGGCCCACATTTCATGATTTTAGCTGTTTTTATATTTTTTGGGGGGGAAAATACAGATCCAAAACATGTGAGGATGGTTGTGCAAACCCAAAATGAAAACACGAAGATGAATCAAGATACAAAACCAAAACACGGGGTTCAGCGCACATTTCTAATTACTATTATTATTATTATTACTATGACAACATCAATAGAACATTGCAAAATGAATAAGGTATCTCTTTATGAAGCAGTGATAACACCCACTGGCGTATCTATAATGGGTGCAGTGTGTGCGGTGCACATGGGCCCCTGAGTCCAGAGGGGGCCGAACCGCACCCATTTTATAAATACTCACCCCTCCGGAGTCCCACGCCGATGTCTGCGGTGATGTTAAAACGCTGTGAAAATGGCCATTTTCTCAGAGATCTGCGCATGCGCAGTACAAAAATAACTGGGAAAATGGCCACCGCACCATTTTCCTGGAGATCTGCCCATGCGCAATAGAGTCTGAGCGCTCTAGTGCTCAGGCTCTCAGCACTGCCGGCAGAGAGGAGGGGCCCCGAACGGAGGAGGCTGCACCCAGGCCTCCTCCTCTCTTAAAGCGCCCCAGATAACACCTTTCTCTGGTGTTTTCACCAGAGAAAAGAGTTATCACTACTTCTCCTAATGATCTGCTTGGGCACTCTTTAACCACAGCACTGTCACGACCAGGTGAAGAATTTCTCCTAATCATTGTGAAATCTCAACAAAAATGAAACGGTAAGCAGAGCAATAGACCCTTCCCCACTGGATCAGATCATCACTGCACCAGTCATCTTTGGGGAGGATTGATGTCAGGTTCTGAGAGTTATGTAGTAATTTATTTATTTTTTTTGTCAGAAATATGTATACCTGTCAATGAGGTGGTGATGTGTTGCTGTCAATGAGGTGGTGATGTGTTGCTGTCCAGGGGCGTAAGTTTATAGTAGACGCCCTGAGGCGAAATAGATGATGGTGCCCCCCCCAACACAGCCACATGTACACACATGTATACAAATACACATACAGCATCCATATATACACACAGCCACACACACACACACAAATACACACACACAAATACACAGACACACATACACCCCAATCACATATATACATATACGCACACAGCCACATATGTACTGTACAAATGCACACACACACACACACACACACACACACACACACACACACACACACATATACATATACATTTACAAGCTAACAGCCATTGTCCCGACCCTCCAGTCGTCAGTCCCTTCTTCTCACCAGTTAACTTTCTCCCCACATTGCAGCAGCTCCTGGACAGTGGAGGGGAAGGAAGCGGCGTTAGTTGGTTCCGTGTGTCTGCGGGAGGGAGCCGGGCAGCCGCGGTGTCAGCGGGAGCCTGACCTGTGTGTCTGCGGAAGCAAGCCGGGCAGCCGCGGTGTCGGGACGGGAGCTGGAGTGTCAGTGGGTGGGAGCCGGCCAGCCGCAGTATCGGGGCGGGAGCCGGGGTCACGGGCGAGAGCCGGGCAGCATGGGAGTCAGCAGGAGAGATCCCATCAACACGCAGAGTCTGGGGGCGGGACTCGGGAGCTGGGGTGTCGGTCGGTTCGGGCGCTAGCAAACCCCACATCCCCTTTTCTCATACAGTGGAAGTTGCTGGTGCACAGTGATGGAAGTGCACCACAGGCAATGGAGAAGGTGCCCCCTTCACTGCTGGAGCCCGGCGGCAACCGACTCCATTGACTCCGGTACTTCCGCCACTGTTGCTGTCAATGAGGTGGTGATGTGTTGCTGTCAATGAGGTGGTGATGTGTTGCTGTCAATGAGGCGGTGATGGGCTGCTGTCAGTGAGTTGGGGATGTGCTGCTGTTAGTGAGGTGGGGATGTGCTGCTGTTAGTGTTGCGAGGATGTGCCGCTGTCAGTGAGGTGGGGATGTGCTCCTGTTAGTGTTGCGAGGATGTGCCGCTGTCAGTGAGGCGGGGATGTGCTCCTGTTAGTGTTGCGGGGATGTGCCGCTGTCAGTGAGGCGGGGATGTGCTGCTGTCAGTGAGGCGGGGATGTGCTGCTGTCAGTGAGGCGGGGATGTGCTGCTGTCAGTGAGGCGGGGATGTGCCTCTGTCAGTGAGGCAGGGATGTGCCGCTGTCAGTGAGGCAGGGATGTGCTGCTGTCAGTGAGGCGGGGATGTGCCGCTGTCAGTGAGGCAGGGATGTGCTGCTGTCAGTGGGGTGGGGATGTGCTGCTGTCAGTGAGGCGGGGATGTGCTGCTGTTAGTGAGGCAGGGATGTGTTGCTGTCAGTGTGGCAGGGATGTGTTGCTGTCAGTAAGGCATGAATGTGCTGCTGTTAGTGAGGCGGGGATGTGCTGCTGTTAGTGAGGCAGGGATGTGCCGCTGTCAGTAAGGCAGGGATGTGCTGCTGTTAGTGAGGCAGAGATGTGCTGCTGTTAGTGAGGCAGGGATGTGTTGCTGTCAGTAAGGCAGGGATGTGCTGCTGTCAGTGAGGCAGGGATGTGTTGCTGTCAGTAAGGCAGGGATGTGCTGCTGTTAGTGAGGCAGGGATGTGTTGCTGTCAGTAAGGCAGGAATGTGCTGCTGTTAGTGAGGCGGGGATGTGCCGCTGTCAGTGAGGCAGGGATGTGCCACTATCAGTGAGGGAGAGATGTGCTGCTGTCAGTGAAGGGGGATGTGCTGCTGTCAGTGATGTGGGGATGTGCTGCTGTCAGTAAGGGAGTGACGTGCTTTTCTGTGAATGATGCCTGTTTTTACAGTTGTGGAGTGATACAGGGGAAGCAGTCAGGATCTCGACTGTCGGGATCTCGGCAGGCAGAATACCGACACCAGAATCCAGATGCTATTCTGAATGCTGACACCGGCATCCAGAATGATGAACCATCCCGATGCCAGAATCCCGAAAGCCGGAATGCCGAATGAACATACAGTACACCGCAACGGTGGACAGGTAAGCTGGGGGAGGTTAGAATTTGGACTGCGTCCCAGGGGGTTAGGGTTAGACTGCATCCCGGGGGGGGGGGGGGGTTAGGTTTAGGCTGCGGGGAGAGGGTTAGGGTTAGACTACAGGGTTTGGGGTTAGGTTTAGGCAGGGGGGACGGGGGGGGATAGGTTTAGGCACCTCCTGGGGGTGGTTAGGGTTAGGCACTAAGGGGGAGGTAAGGATTAGGCTGCAGATAGGGGGGTTAGGGATGGGGGGGGGATAACACCCCTTACTCACCCCTGCCGGCTTATTAATCAGCGGGATCCTGGTGTCGGTATTTCAAACGCAGGGATCCCATGCGCTGAGATCTCATACTGATCCCTGATCCAGCTGTGGCTCTGTGATGAGGTTTTGATGACAGTTGGATGTACTATAGTTCAGGTGTGCGATCATAGGGAAATAATGTTTAGTCATGTGATCCAAGGTGTCCAGTCATGTTAGTGGGAAAATTACCTACACAATGGCAGTGCAATAGGTTCAGTGGTTTCGTAAGTTTATCGCAATCAGACAAACAATAAGATGTATGGATTATGGCATAAGGCATTTGCTGGTAATAATTTTTGCATTATATGTAATGTACTGTATACTGTATAATTTGCTACATCTTATATGAGGATGGAAGGAAAGACTGAATCATTGGGGTGGTCTTCAGTATGCCGGCTGTCGGCATCCCGGCGCGCAGTTTACCGGCGCCGGAATCCCGACAGCCGGCATACCGACACTTATTCTCCCTCGTGGGGGTCCACGAACCTCCTGGAGGGAGAATAAAATACACGCCACCGTGCCCGCAGTGTGGCGAGCGCAGCGAGCCCGCAAGGGGCTCATTTGCGCTCGCCACACTGTCGGTATGCCGGCGGTCAGGCTCCCCGCGCCGGTATGCTGGTCGTCGGGAGCCCGACCGCCGGCATACCATACTACACCCAATCATTGAGCACGTCATTGACATCAGTGCACCTGGAAGGCACAATCAACCAATTTGCTGACCTCACTCAGAAAAACTAACCCTATAACTCCATAAAGACAGACAATAACAGTACATTAACCCAGCACTCACCTTTATTAAACTAGGCACCAGCCCTTCAGACTTGAGCTGCAGATAGTTCCCTAAAATTGGCAGAGGGAATGGGCCAGGGGGCATCTTCCGTCTCCTCCACACAGATTTTGCATAGGAGAGAACTAACATAACCGTTACAAGAGCCACCAAGCCAATCGCCATACTGTGAATGTAAGTCATGATTCCACAATTCACTGGAGCTGCATCTGAGGATCATCTGCACTGTTTTCTTTTTCTCTTGATGTTTTGGAATTTGGGCGTATGAATGTAGGCAGGATTTAGCTGGATTTGCCAGAAATGTTGTTGGACGGTTTCCTGGTGTGCTTTGACCGGGTAGATCATATTACAGAGGATTTGTTTGAAAAAAGTTGATACAAATATTACATTTATATGTGACAAAAAATATTTAAATAAATATTGTGGTGACATAGAAAATATATGACTGTCAAGATCGGTTCTACGTGCGGGCAAGCAGGGCGGGCGCCTGGGGTGCTACGTCCAGACAGCGTGGCCGCAATCACCCTGCAGGCTCCAGCCACCTGCCGCACCCTGCAACCCGGCTGCTGCAGGCGTCACTGGGCTGCATGGGCACCCGATGCAGCCAAATCCATTGAGGGAGACAATCAGATGCTAGAGGTCCCACTTGACCTCTAGTGTCTGTCTCCCTGCTCTCCTCCAGACAATAGAGGTCAAGTGGAACCTCTAGCAGCTTACTGTCTCCATCAATGGAGTCAGCTGAAGTGGACGCCCACGCAGCCCATGGCACCTGCTGCAGCCGCAGTGCGGGCGGGAGGCGGGACCCCTGGCAACGAGAAGAAACCACTGGCAACGAGAAGAAACCACTGGAAATGAGCCAGAAGCCCTGGCAATGAGCCGAAACCCCTGGGAATGAGCATAGAACCCACAGCATGAAACCCCTGACAAAGAGAATGAAACCCTTGGCAATGAGCATAAGACCCCTGACAACAAGCAGAACCCCTGTCAATGAGCATGAGACCCCTGGTAATGAGCATGGAACCCACAGCATGAAACCCCTGACAACAAGCATGAAATCCTTAGCAACGAGCATGAGACCCCTGGCAATGAGCAGAAACCTCTGGCAATGAGCATGGAACCCACAGCATGAAATCCATGACAATGAGCATGAGACATCTGGCAACGAGCATTTGACCCCGGCCAATAAGCAGGTAATTTAAAAGTAATTAGAAGCCTTACTGGGGGCATAAATTGTAAGAGACATTATTGTGTGTGGGGCATAAAATGGTGTCAGGGGACGGCTGCCCCCTGTCTGGGATTACTCCGGACAGTCTGGTAATTCAGATCTGCGTCCGGAGTCTGGACTGGTAGTAGTTCCGGGCCTATACAGTTTCCGGGAATACTGCGCTGGCACCGTCTGACCTGTCTGACTTCCGTCCGCCCGACTATTTTCGGATCAGATTCATGATGACTCACTGCCACGGCGCGTGCTGGAGGGCTAGGAAATGTTTCCAGGATTCCAGAATTGCTAAAAAGTTATCTTGTGGACGTACTAAGTGTGAAGCCATTATATGTAATGTTTTAGCTTCCAATTCTGTTGAAATGATTCTTTGAAACCTTTGTGATTCTTTTTTCTCTATTGTAAGTGATGCATCCAATAGAAAAAAAAAATATTTCCTTTGTGTATACAATATTATACATATGAAGGTATTCACACTAAAGTCTTAGGTGGTCATTCCGAGTTGTTCACTCGCTGCCGATTTTCGCAGTGCAGCGATCAAGTGAAAAAACTGCAAAAATGCGCATGTGCATGGTACGCAGTGCGCATGTGCTAAGTACTTTCACACAAAACTTTGTAGATTTACACAAGCTCGAACAACGTTTTTTCATCGTTCGAGTGATCGTAGTGTGATTGACAGGAAGTGGGTGTTTATGGGCGGATACTGGCCGTTTTTTAGGGAGTGTGCTAAAAAACGCAGGCGTGCCAGGTAAAAATTCAGGAGTGGCTGGAGAAACGGGGGAGTGGCTGGCCGAACGCAGGGCGTGTTTGTGACATCAAACCAGGAACTAAACAGACTGAGGTGATCGCAGTCTAGGAGTAGGTCTGGAGCTACTCAGAAACTGCAGGGAATTATTTAGTAGCAGTTCTGCTAATCTTTCGTTCGCTATTCTGCTAAACTAAGATACACTCCCAGAGTGTGGCGGCCTAGCGTTAGCAATGCTGCTAAAAGCAGCTAGCGAGCGATCAACTCGGAATGAGGGCCTTAGACTTTTATGAAGATAGCAACCAAACATCTGCTGCAATTGCTGACCATATTAGGGACATCCTAAAATGTAACCACTTAACCATGAATAAAGTAACAGCCTATACAGGGCGGGTCAAGGGGCGGGCCAATGTCCGGGAATCTCTCAACACAAAAGTGGTAACCCTATGTCAGGAACATAACTGTATGTAGCATAATGTGTAATGGGCATTACAGTTTATGACATAATGTATGGCATTATGGTGGGTGGCATAACATTTAATGGCCATTATGGTGTGTGGCATAATGTGTAATGGGCATTGCGGTATGTGGCATAACATGTAATGGGCATTATGGTGTGTGTCATTTAATTAGCAGAGGTCCTACATTTCAGATCACACATTGATAAGGGAACTATTTAAAGGTAAAACCTGCATAAATTTATGTAATGTGATAGTATTAGAAATGTTAGGCTCCTAACTGTAAATTTACATATTGGAGCTGATTGGCTGGTATGCAGGGCTGGCTCCAGGCATGTTCGAATAGAGCGGCCGAAAAGGGCGCCACATTCAGTGGGCGCCACGAGCAATTGCCGCCATATTGGAGCCTGCCCTGGAGCCAGGTTCCTGTCTGCACAGCGTCCGTCACGCAGCCTTCTTCCCACAGCCCCCATGTAAGCTGTGCTGGCCCGTGAGCCAATCAGAGCTCGCGGACCAGCAGCCAAGGCTCCTGATTGGCTGTTGGTCCTAATTGGAGCTGAGGAATCACTCAGTCAGTCATGGCCAAGCTGGATTGGAAAGCTGGCGGTTTCCCTCCTTCCCCGTCCTCCTCATCCCCAGTTCCTGCTCTACGCTCTTCTCTCCGGCTCCGATGACAGCGCCCATGTCATGCCCTCCTGCACAGGTAGTGTCTCACTCCCTCTGCGTCCTCCCAGCTGTGCTTCCCAGGCAGCAGCTGAGATCTAGTAGCAGCAGCAGCTGCTGGCATTGGGGGCATATCTGGCACTCTGGGGACATGTGTATCTGGCATTGGGGGCATATCTGGCACTATGGCGTCATGTGTATCTGGCATTGAGGGCATATCTGGCACTGTGGGGACATGTGTATCTGGCACTGGGGGCATATCTGGCACTGTGGGGACATGTGTATTTGGCACTGGGGGCATATCTGGCACTGTGGGGATATGTATCTGGCACTGCTGGGGGGCATATCACGTTTATCTGGCACTGCTTGGGGGCATATCATGTTTATCTAGCACTGCTGGGGGGCATATCATGTCTATCTGGCATTGCTGGGGGGCATACAATGTGTATTTGGTACTGCTGGGGGGCATATCATGTCTATCTGGCACTGCTGGGGGGCATATAATGTGTATCTGGCACTGCTGGGGGACATGTGTATCTGGCACTGCTGGGGGGCATATCATGTGTATCTGGCACTGCTGGGGGGCATATAATGTGTATTACTGCTGGGGGGCATATCATGTGTATCTGGCATTGCTGGGGGGCATATCATGTCTAACTGGCACAACACTACTGGGGTCATTATGTGTATCTGTCACTATACTGGAGACATTATGTGTAAGGAACACTACTGTGGCTGTTATGTGTAAGGCTGCTAATTGTGTGTAGAGGGGGTGTGAAAATATTTTTTTTTATAGTTTGAAGTTGCGAGGCCACGGCCACTTTCCCAGGAGCATGCACGGGGTGGGGGGGCTTCGAATTTTTCTCACTCGGGGGGGTCATTTCGAGTTGATCGCTTGCCAGCTACTTTTTGCAGCGCTGTGATCAGATAGTCGCCACCTATGGGGGAGTGTATTTTAGCTTTGCAAGTGTGCGAACGCTTGTACAGCCGAGGGGTACAAAAAAGTTTTGTGCAGTTTCTGAGTAGGTTTGAATTTACTCAGCTGCTGCGATTTCTTCAGCCTGTTCGTGTCCGGAATTGACGTCAGACACCCGCCCTGCAAACACTTGGACACGCCAGTGATTTTACAACCACTCACAGAAAACAGTCAGTTGCCACCCACAAACACCTTCTTCCTGTCAATCTCCTTGCGATCGGCTGTGCGAATGGATTCTTCATTAAATCCATTGCTCAGCAATGATCCGCTTTGTACCCGCACGACGCGCCTGCGCATTGCGGTGCATATGCATGCGCAGTTTTTACCTGATCGCACCGCAGTGAAAATACCTAGCATGCAATCAGATTGGAATGACCCCCAGGGTGCAAGTAGGTCTGGAGCCGGCCTTGCTCGTACGTTATCACCTTGCACTTATCACTGCTTTATCACTTCTCAAGGCTTAATACATTTGCCCCTCAGTTTTGTGTTAGGTATTGGAACCTCAATTATTTCCCTCACTTTAAAATATGTGGGGTATATTTACTAAAGTGCCAGTTTATAGAAGTGATGTTGCCCATAGCAACCAATCAAAATCTACTTTATCTAGCTCTTTCTAAAAGATAGACAGAATCTGATTGGTTGCTGTGGGCAATATATCTCCACTTCTCATTAAATCGGGTTTCTCTTTGATAGAACATATACTTGAATACTTAGCACCTACAATAGGCAAAATATATATATTATCAGAGTAACCCACACTGCTCAGGAACTCATTTTTCGGGTTTATTTGTCCACATATGAAGTTCATTATATTCATACTTATTTTCTTATTTTCAGAGGGTTTTTTTTTGAGCAGACTGAGCTAACTTTTTAGTTTCTTGTTGTATAATTGGAATAGTATCATGAGACATGCAATATATCATGAGTATCATGTATCAATAGTATCATGAGACCTGTGTAATTACTAATATGGATTTAGTTACTGTATCCCAGGGGCAGATCCAGAAAAGAATTCTAGGGGGGGCACCATAAGTGGTTGTGCTATCAAGGAGGGGTGGAGTTAGCAGTGGAGTGGGCGTGACCAAGTGTCAGTGGGTGTGGGCAATTGTGTGAGGGGGTGTGGTCAAGTGCTCAATGTGAGTATCGAGTGTGTCTATGGTCGAAATGCACTGCTGGAGGGGGTACAGGTCCACAGTTAGTTCTTATACCTTATGGGGGTTATTCCATCCCGTTCGCACGCTGCTGGTTTTCGCAGCCTTGTGAATGGGTAGGAACTGTGCATATGCAGCGTACGCAATGCGCATGTGCGTTATTGCCCAGCGACGGCCGTTGCTGGGCAATGACAAGAACACCGAAGGAAGCGATCGCAGCGGCGATCGCATGAAGATTGACAGCAGGAAGGTCACCCCCACTCCTCCCCCCCACAGCAAAACACTGCTCACAGCAGCACCATTCTATCTCCCCAGGTCACCCCCACTCACCCCCAGCAAAACACCACTCATAGCAGCACCAGTCTCCCTCCCCAGGTCACCCCCCCAGCAAAAGACCGCTCACTGCAGCACCATTCTCTCTCCAGGTCACCCCCACACTCCCCCAGCAAAAGACCGCTCAGCCTCACAGCAGCACCAGTCTCCCTCCCCAGGTCACCCACCAGGCCCACCTTCCCCCAACAAATGACCGCTCACCAGCAGAAAGCAGGGCCAAGCAGGCAGGTGTCGTCTTCTTGCTCGGTGGGCAGCGCTGGCGGCTGCTGTCCTGGACGGACCCTTGCGCTGCTGTGTACGGGTGGGCAGCGGGCTGCTGGTCACACAAGCGCACACCACGTGCACTGTTCCTGGGTGCTGACCCTCAACGGCGGTGGCGGTGCGCTGTCCCTCAGCGGCGGCGGGCTGGATCTGTGAAGTCCCTCCTCCTGCTCAGCTCCTCTGCACTGACTACATGTCACATTTCTCCAGGGAGGAGGAACACACGTGAGCAGAGCAGCAGGTGACAGGGGAGGAGGGGGACATGTCGGGTGCGGGTGCGCCCAGCAGCGCGGTCAATACTAAAAATCAATCAAAAATGACAGGGGGGGCACGTGCCTTGGTGCCCTCCCCCCCTAAATCCGCCACTGCTGTATCCCATATTTATTAAAGCCTGGTGAAGTGATAAAGTTCCAGCCAGTCAACTCCTAACTGTCATTTTTCAAACCCAGGGGCAGATGTATTAACCTGCAGATGGCATAAGGAAGTGCTTAACCAGTGATAAATGCAAGGTGATACACGCACCAGCCAATCACCTCCTAACTGTTAATTTACATATTGGAGCTGATTGGCTGGTGCGTTTACCACCTTGCATTTATCACTGGTTTAGCACTTCCTTATGCCATCTCCAGGTTAATACATCTGCCCCCAGTCACTGGCGTAAGTCCGTCCCAGTTGCCCGGAGGCAAGATAAATATTGGTGCCCCCCTGTTTACTATATTAAGATAAATATATGTATGTAGATGTGCGTGTATATATATATATATACACACACACACACACACACACACACACACACACACACACACACACACACACACACACACACACACGTGTGTGTGTGTGTGTGTGTGTGTGTGTGTTTGTGTGTGTGTGTGTGTGTATATATACTGTATTTATATATTTAATTGTCTTTTATTTTAAAGCACATGTTTCTTAGCAGTCATACCCAGGATTAGAACCCTTGACCTGTTACACTAACAGCAGACACTTTATTGATGGAGTTATTTGCTCCTGTAGTGGAAGCATGAGAATTCTAACTATATGAAGTTACGTATAATTGTCAGAGAAGTATCTTCATATAGTTAAAATTCTCATATTTCCTATACAGGAGCAAACAGCTTCATCAGTAATGTGTTTGCTTCCAGTGTAATAGGTTGTGGTTTCTAATACTGGGTGTGACACTTGTAAAATGTGTATATTCAGTATAATAAAGAGGGTGTGATTTGTAAGGTGTAGGGACCAGTGAGAAAGTCGGCCACTAAAAAGACAGTGGCAGCTATTAATTAACTTAATTCAATGGTGTCACAGAATGAGAGGAGAGGTGCCCCCTTCAGAGCAGGAGCCCCGCGGCAGATGACTCTGTTGCCTCCCAGAGTTCTGCCTCTGCCACCAGTATGTTACATGGCAGTTAGGCTGATTGGCTGGGATTTTATCTCCTTTCACTTTATCACTTCACCAAGCTTAGTAAATCTGCCCCTGTATCCCTGGATAAGTATAATATTGACTATAGAATTAGGGTTTTTCACATTATCCAAAATACAAGTTAGTGTTCCGTGCTCTGGGGTATATTCAGGTTTGTAAGCAAACCAAAAAAAAGCAAGCAACTGTGCAAAACTATGCTGCACTGCAGGTGGGGCAGATGTAACATGTGCAGAGAGAGTTAGATTTGGGTGGGCTATATTGTTTCTGTGCAGGGTAAATACTGACTGCTTTATTTTTACACTGCAATTTATATTTAAGTTTGAACACACCTTACCCAAATCTAAATCTCTCTGCACATGTTACATCTGCCCCACCTGCAGTGCACATGGTTTTGCCCATTTACTTGCTTTTTGGTTTGCTTACAAACCTGAATAAAGCCCTCTATCCTTTTTGGTGAATCAGCTGCAGATTAAAGGGCAAATGCTTATTCTGCATTAGTAAAAATGATATAGTGATCAAGTTGTTAAATTCTTTAGCTTGTATAATAAACAGAATCTTGTTAACTAATCAACATAAGATTTTAGTTAATGCAAGCTGCTGTAGCAGTAGTTACAAAGCCCTCAAGAAAAATATATATGAACTGTAGCATGATAGATAGGAAAATGTCAATGGCCCTCATTCCGAGTTGATCGCTCGCTGCTGCTTTTTAGCAGCAGTGCAAACGCTAAGCCGCCGCCCTCTGGGAGTGTATCTTAGCTTAGCAGAAGTGCGAACGAAAGATTAGCTGAACTGCACAGTAAAAATTTCATGCCGTTTCTGAGTAGCTCCAGACCTATTCCTACCTTGCGATCACTTCAGTCAGTTTAGTTCCTGCTTTGACGTCACAAACACGCCCTGCAATCGGCCAGCCACTCCCCCATTTCTCCAGCCACTCCTGCATTTTTTACTGGCTCGCCTGCGTTTTTTAGCACACTCCCGGAAAACGCAGAGTTGCCGCCCAGAAACACCCACTTCCTGTCAATCATACTACAAACACTCGAGCTTCTGTAAAACTGCAAACTTTTGTGTGAAAGTACTTAGCGCATGCGCGCTGCGTACCATGCGCATGCGCATAAATGCAGTTTTTTTCACTTGATCGCTGCGCTGCTAAAAACAGCAGCGAGCGATCAACTCATAATGACCACCAATGTCACAAAGGACAAAGGGATGCATTGCTCAGAAAAGTAGAATCCAGTAGATATCCAACTGTCCTTGAGGGACCAGGTTAGATGAGGACTGAGCATTGTAACATCTCAGGTCCATCCTGGGTTTTTATGGAGTTGGGTAGAGACATTCAGATCTGCCCAGTGTGATTTGCTTTCTGAAGGTTTCCACTGGTTATGATGTCTGACTTTATTGGCCTGATGGTTGTACACCGTACTGAGGTTGGACTATATCTCAGACATGTTACACTTTTAGCATTTTTATTTTATTTGCTTTTATGTTTATTTATACTTTTTTCAAATATGTTAAGGTCCCCAATAACCAATGAGACATGGGGGCTGATTCAGACCTGATCGGTGCTGTGCTCGGTACTCTATGGACTATTCCCTGGCACCCACACTTATGGGGCGATCCAGGAAGCCTGGCACCTTATGAACTGTGTTAAGGATGCTTTGTGGCTCGCCAGGAACCGCCTCATATTGAGGAGGGAGAGGATGTCCATCCAGGACTGTTGCAGGCTCATTCACAGCATGTTAAGAGACTATTCCATCATGGACAGCCCTGAGGAAAAAGAGGCCTAAACTCCCCTTCTTCTGCCCTCTCCCCTTGTTTGAACTGCTTAATAAGACTTGGGACCGTGGCCCCTTTCCCCAATTCACAATGGGGGTAAATCCAGGTTGATCGCAGCAGGAAATTTTTTAGCAGTTGGGCAAAACCATGTGCATTGCAGGGAAGGCAGATGTAACATGTGCAGAGATAGTTAGATTTGGGTGTGGTGTGTCTAAATTGCAGTGTAAAAATAAGGAAGCAGACAGTTTTTACCCTGCACAGAAACAAAATAACCCACCCAAATCTAACTCTCTCTGTACATGTTATATCTGCCTCCCCTGCAGTGTACATGGGGGGTCATTCCGAGTTGCTCGCTCGTTATTTTTTTTTCGCAACAGAGCGATTAGTCGTGAATGCGCATGCGCAATGTCCGCAGTGCGACTGCGCCAAGTAAATTTGCTATGCAGTTAGGAATTTTACTCACGGTTTTTTCTTCGTTCTGGTGATCGTAATGTGATTGACAGGAAGTGGGTGTTTCTGGGCGGAAACAGGCCGTTTTATGGGTGTGTGCGAAAAAACGCTACCGTTTCTGGGAAAAACGCGGGAGTGGCTGAAGAAACGGAGGAGTGTCTGGGCGAACGCTGGGTGTGTTTGTGACGTCAAACCAGGAACGACAAGCACTGAACTGATCGCAGATGCCGAGTAAGTTTGAAGCTACTCAGAAACTGCTAAGAGGTGTGTAATCGCAAATTTGAGAATCTTTCGTTCGCAATTTTACTATGCTAAGATTCACTCCCAGTAGGCGGCGGCTTAGCGTGTGCAAAGCTGCTAAAAGCAGCTTGCGAGCGAACAACTCGGAATGAGGGCCATGGTTTTGCCCAAGTGCTGACAAAGTTCCTGCTGCGATCAGCTCAGAATTACCCCCAATGTCTGTTGTTTTATTGATGTCTTTCTATTAATTGACCCTCCCTTTATATGTGCTTGTCTTTCAATAAAGCTTCAGGCTTGTAATTCCCCCTCCCTCACCCTCTTACCCTCCACACCCATAGCCTTATTACCTGTTGTATATGTTTATTGTTTAAATGCATAGTGCATGACATGATTTATAGTGTAGGCTGGCCTTATGCTGTAGTTCTTGAAATGTACTATACTGTCTGCCAGGGCCGGTTCTAGCCCTTTTGGCACCCCGGGTGGAAAATAGGGGCGTGGCTTCACACAGGGGGCGTGGTCAGTAACGCCCCCTGTAGAGTTGCGCCCCCATTTGTGCCCCCTGTAGGAGTAGCGCCGCTTACACAAAAAAAAATTAATACTTACTATCCCCGCTCCTGATTCCCGACCGCTGCAGACCTCCACCGGCGCCGCTCCTCTCCACGGATCTATGGGAGAGACGTCATGACGTCTCTCCCATAGCACAGCATAGACATACACTAGAGGTCAATTATGACCCCTAGCGTCTGCGTCAGTCCCACAATGCTGTGCGTGATGACATCATCGCGCACCGCACAGCAAAGGTCCTCTCCACGAAAGGAAACTAGACAGGTAGCGTCTAGTTCCCTTCACAGCGGGGGGCACAGCGGACACACCGGGGGGGCACAGTAGCGAATCTTGCCATGGTGCGGTGCCCTCCGGATGGCGCCGGCGCCCTCCGGAAGGCGGCGCCCCGGGCAAAAGTCCTGCTTGCCCGTGGCAAGATCCGCTACTGCTGTCTGCATCTGTATTGTGTTTTAGCTGTGCTGCGACACGGTACTTATGTGTGTAGTATTTATGTATGTTTTTTTGCTTCTTTATGTCAATAAAGACTGCTTTTTCAATCAAAAAAGTTGTACCTCCCTATATTAGGTGCAAAACATATGTCTGGTGTGACTAAGCTTAAGTCCAGCTCTGCAAGGACATCACTGACTTTGCCATCATAGGAATGGCACATTACAATGCAGCTACAGCTCTTCAGCCATGACTGTAGATGCAATTGAAATGAGTTGTTCTCTATATAAATGCACTTATGTTTGCTCAGATCTGGAGTACAGTATGAAAAAACTATATACTCTGTAAATGCTGTAGGTATATATTTAACTGAGCATCAGCCCCAATGTGTCTAAACTTGTATGTGTGCTTGTACTTTAAGGCATTTGACTCTGACTCCAAAATGTTAGCTGTAGCCTAATTTGTCTTCTAGCCAAAGTCTTGTTTTCATAGGTTTATGTGTTAAGATGTATTATAATTGTGCTGAGTAACTCATTTTTGTTATGCACACATATATTCATTTGGCAGGTTGGCAGTGTACAGGATTGAACTTGTTCTTAAATACATATACATGTGTGCCAGTTACATACTGTAACTGTTATGTACAGTATCAGTTTGTCCTTGGGTATGCTGTATAAAAAATATCACACATAAAACTATTACAGGATATTGGTTTGCTATTATTAGTTTATTAAACATGAGACTACCTTTATTATCTAGTTACTGCAATGTCCATGACAGAGCTAACAATGTCACGTGGGTAAGGGAAAGCGTGTGAGACAGAGGAAGAGGCATCAGAAGTGGGTGTGGGTAGAGAGAAATAGAGGGAGAGGACATCACAAGAGGGTGCGGGTAAGAAGAAATACTGTAGAGGAAGAGACCATCATAAACAAGTGGGTGTGGGTAGGAAGACACAGAGGAAGAGGCCATCACAAGTGGGTGTAGGTAGAGAGAAATATCGGAAGAGGCCATCACAAGTGGGTGTAGGTAGAGAGAAATAGAGGAAGAGGCCATCACAAGTGGGTGTGGGTTAGGAAAAATAGAGGAAAAGGCCATCACAAGTGGTCACAAGTGGGTGTAGGTAGTGAAAAATAGTGGAGGAGGCCATCACAATTGTGTGTAGGTAGAGAGAAATAGAGGAAGAGGCCATCACAAGTGGATGTGGAAGGGAAAAATAGTGGAAGAGGGCATCACAAGTGGGTGCAGGTAGGGAGAAATAGAGGAGGAGGCCATCACAAGTGGGTGTAGAGAGGAAGAAATAGAGGAAGGGGCAGTCACAATCAAACATTGTAGGTACCGAAAAATAGAGGAAGAGGCCATCACAAGCAGGCTGGTGTGTGGTAGGGAGAAATAGAGGAAGAGACCGTCACAAGCAAACATGTGTAGGTAGGGAGAAATAGAGAAAGAGGCCATCACAAGTAGATAAGTGTAGGGAGAAATAGAGGAAGAAGCCATCACAAGTGGGTTGTAGGTAGTGAGAAATAGAGGAAGAGGCAGTCACAAGCAAGTGGCTGTGGGTAGGGAGAAATAGAGAAAGAGGCCATCACAAGCAAGCATGTGTATGTATGGAGTAAAAGATGAGGAGGCTGTCACAAGTGGGTGTGGGTAGGGTGAAATAGAGGAAGAGGCCATTATAAGTGGGTGTAGGCAGGGAGAAATAAGGGAAGAGGCCATTACAAGTGGGTGAAGGTAGGGAGATATAGAGGAAGAGGCCATCAAACATAAAGAAGAATGATGAATTTAGAGACAGCAGCTTGCACATATGGATGGCAAGTATTGAGGAGGGATAGGTAAACAGAGTAAGAGACAGTCATATGTGTGACACTTTTCGGGCTTTGTGTTTTGGTTTTGGATCAGGAACTCCGTACGTGTTTTGGATCTGGATTGGTTTTGCCAAAACCACCCTTTCGGGTTTTGGTTTTGGATCTGGATTTTTTGGAGAAAAAAAAAAAAAACCACGAAAACAGCTAAAAACAACAGATTTTTATTTTTATCCTACAATATTATTAACCTCAATAAAATTCATTTCCACTCATTTACAGTCTTTTCTGAACACCTCACAATATTGTTTTTAGGCCAAAAGGTTGCACCGAGGTAGCTGGATGACTAAGCTAAGCGACACAAGTGGGTGGCACAAACACGTGGCCCATCTAGAAGTGGCACTGCAGTGGCAGACAGGATGGCAGTGTTTGCATGCCAGGTTTTCTCATGTACATGTTTAGATTACTGTTTTGTGCCGCCTTTGGTGAGTCTGTGTAACTACAGCCTGTTTCCTGTATATGTGGCTTGTGCAGCCTCAATTGTCAGATAATTAGGCCATTATATGGTGAGTCTGTGTAACTGCAGCCTGTCTCTTGTATGTGTGGCCTGTGCTGTCTCACCTGTTAGTTTATTAGGTCATTGCCTTGTGTCTGGCTTCCAGCCATCCTGATTGGGACATGCCTCCTTAATACCCAGCTTGCCTTTCACCAGATGTCAGTGATAGATACATGTTTCATGTTTGTACCTGTGTCCAGGCCCTGTCCTATGGTAGAATCTTGAACTTATCCGCTCAAGAGAGATCCCGTAATTGTTATACCCATGACCTGGAGACCCTGCTCGATTGATAACCTGACCAGATTCAGCCAGCCTTGTATTCAGATTTTTTGCTAAGCAGTGTGGAGTTTCCACACAGGCACTGTATTGCTTATATTGCTGTATTGTAACATCTTAGAGCATTCAGTGAGAATCTGTCAGCTTGTATTAGATCCTGTCTGTCTGTATTAAACCTGTGACCCTGAGACCTTGCCAGAGTGATTATTACCTGACCTTAACCAGCTAGCCTTGTACTCTTGTACTTCCACACAGACACTGCTTGCCTGTATTTCTGTATCTTCTACATATTCATACATTGTTGCATTCACAATCATTCATATATTCAGTGTCTTAGCTTTCAACACTCTGTGCCTTTTTTCCTATATCGGGGTTGCGCCGCATATAGGGGGTAATTCCAAGTTGATCGCAGCAGGACATTTTTTAGCAGTTGGGCAAAACCATGTGCACTGCAGGGGGGGCAGATATAACATTTGCAGAGAGAGTTAGACTTGGGTGGGTTATATTGTTTCTGTGCAGGGTAAATGCAGGCTGCTTTATTTTACACAGCAAATTAGATTGCAGATTGAACACAATAATCTGTTCATAGGGGGTAATTCTGAGTTGATCGCAGCAGGAACTTTGTTAGCAGTTGGGCAAAACCATGTGCACTGCAGGGGAAGCAGATATAACATTTGCAGAGAGAGTTAGATTTGGGTGGGTTATTTTGTTTCTGTGCAGGGTAAATACTGGCTGCTTTATTTTTACACTGCAATTTAGATTGCAGATTGAACACATCACACCCAAACCTAACTCTCTCTGCACATGTTAAATCTGCCTCCCCTGCACTGCACATGGGGGGTGATTCCGAGTTGTTCGCTCGCTAGCTGATTTTAGCAGCATTGCACACGCTAGACCGCCGCCCTCTGGGAGTGTATCTTCGCTTAGCAGAATTGCGAACGAAAGATTAGCAGAATTGCGAATAGAAAATTCTTAGCAGTTTCTGAGTAGCTCGAGACTTACTCCTACACTGCGATCAGCTCAGGCCGTTTCGTTCCTGGTTTGATGTCACAAACACGCCCTGCGTTCAGACAGCCACTCCCCCGTTTCTCCAGACACTACCGCGTTTTATCCTGGCACGCCTGCGTTTTTCCGCACACTCCCTGAAAACGGTCAATTTCCGCCCAGAAACACCCACTTCCTGTCAATCACACTCCGATCACTTCAACAATGAAAATTCTTCGTTCTGCCGTGAGTAAATCTACTAAGTTTTGAGCTAAAATACTTAACGCATGCGCACTGCGTACCATGCGCATGCGCATTTTCGCATTAATCTCTCCGTTGCAAAATCGGTAACAAGCGAACAACTCGGAATGACCCCCATGGTTTTACCCAGTTGCTAATAAAATTCCTGCTGCGATCAACTCGGAATTACCCCCATTGTCCTTTCTGTATTCTCTCCCATTGGTAGTCACAAAAGTCTTAGTTAGCTTTCCCTTTATTCATTCGCAGTCTCAGTTGGTGTCTTGTTACCTCATAAGACCTGTGGGGCATCGGAATCTGGGCGGACCTAATTCGCCCATTCAAACGCGGCTGTTATTGGAGAAGACTAGCTCTGCAGGCACCAACCGACCACTGGGGGGAGTAACGGAGTCAGGGGTTAGAGTAGGCATTGTAGTCATTCATAACTGGCCACAGCTTAACTCGTGAGTACTGGAAATCCCCAGTTGCCACCCACTCCCCAGTGTTCCAGGTACTCAGTTCGTAACATTATCACCGGCCAAAAAAAAAAAACAAACAAACCTAAAACGGAGGAGATTTCTTTTTTTTTGGATGAGTCCAGTCCAAGTCCAGTCCGACTACCTCTGCCTTTAGTCTGCCTAGTCTGGTATCTTTCTGTGCCTAATTATGCAAGCCCTGCAGGCATCTCTCTCAGCCCTGAACTTTGGCCCTCATTCTGAGTTGTTCGCTCGCAAGCTGCTTTTAGCAGCATTGCACACGCTAAGCCGCCGCCTACTGGGAGTGTATTTTAGCATAGCAAAATTGCGAACGAAAGATTCTCAAAATTGCAATTAGAAATTTCTTTGCAGTTTCTGAGTAGCTCGAGACTTACTCTGCCACTGCGATCAGTTCAGTCAGTTTCGTTCCTGGTTTGACGTCACAAATACACCCAGCGTTCGCCCAGACATTCCCCCGTTTCTCCAGCCACTCCCGCGTTTTTCCCAGAAACAGCAGCGTTTTTTCACACACTCCCATAAAATGGCCAGTTTCCGCCCAGATCACCCACTTCCTGTCAATCACATTACGATCACCAGAACGAAGAAAAAACCTCGTAATGCTGTGAGTAAAATACCAAACTTCTTAGCAAATTTACTTGGCGCAGTCACAGTGCGAACATTGCGCATGCGCAATTAGCGGAAAATCGCTGCGATGTGAAGAAAATTACCGAGCGAACAACTCGGAATGACCACCTTTGTATCCAGAATGGCTGGAAGTTTTGCAGCTGTCATTAAAGCAATTGCAAAGCCTTCTGACCAAAATTTTTCTCATCCTGCCTGAATTTATTGAGACTTCATCTATCTCTAAAGAGACTCTTGCTCACAATATAGTGACAAGAGAATCCTCTTACTTGGTGGGTGAGAAAAGGTTTAGAAGCTTTCTGCGGCCCAAGTTCTCAGAAGAGGAGCATCAGCGTCACAAAAACTTAAATTTATGCCTATATTCTGGGGACTCCAGCCACTTTATTCTAAAGATGAGCGGGTTCGGATCCCTGAGATCCGAACCCTACCGAACCTCCCTACACGAGTCCGGATCCGAGTCAGGCTCTGGTTTTTCCACCTGACACGGAAACCAGAACGAGGCAAAACGTCATCATCCCGCTGTCGGATTCTCGTGGGATTTGGATTCCATATAAGGAGCCGCACGTCGCGCCCATTTTCACTCCAGTCTCGGAGAGTGTAATGAGAGGATGTGTCTCCGTCCTCAGTGTATGTGTGGGCAGGAAAGTGGGGTGGCGATTCTAGTGCTGTGTGGTGCTGCTCAGTCCAGTGTAGTCAGTGTTTTATGCTGCATCAGTCCAGCCAGTCACAGTGTTGGTGTCCTCTGCTGTTATATGTCCCCAGTGCTGCTGTATAAGTCCTTTGCAGTTTTGCTTTGTTGTCTTGCATCAGACCAGGGGTAGTGTCTCTCTTGTGCAGCATCAGTCCAGTGACCAGTCACAGAGGTGGTGTTCTCTGCTGCCATATATCCAGTGTTACTGGCGCATAATACCAGTGATATTGGCGAATAATTCCCATTATATTGCCGTATAATTCCCGTGATACTGGTGTATAATTCCCATTATATTTCCGTATAATTCCCGTGATACTGGTGTATAATTACAGTGATATTGCTGTATAATGAGAGTCTATCGTCATCCCAGAGGGGAAGTCAGAAGACCACTTGTACTACTTCAACTAAGCAATTAACTGTCCAACAGTCCTTTGCGAGGAAGATGAAAATTGACAGCAGTCATCCTGTTGCAAAGTGGATACCTGAGGCCTTGACAGCTATGTTGGTGTTAGACATGCATCCGGTATCCGCCATTAGTGCAGTGGGATTTAGACAATTGATGGAGGTATTGTGTCCCCAGTACCAAATCCCATATAGATTCCACTTCTCTAGGCAGGCGATACCGAGAATGTACAGAGACATCAGAAATAGTGTCGCCAGTGTCCTACAAAATGCGGTTGTATCCAATGTCCACGTAACCACGGACATGTGCACAAGTGAAACAGGGCAGACTAAGGACTATATGACTGTGACAGCCCACTGGGTAGATGTATTGCCTCCCGCAGCAACAACAGCAGCAGCGACACAAGTAGCACCATCTCGCGAATCCATACTCATTTCTAGGCAGGCTACGCTGTGTATCACTAATTTCCATAAGAGGCACACCGCTGACAACCTCTTACGGAAACTGAGGGACATCATTGCGCATTGGCTTACCCCACTTAGACTCTCCTGGGGATTTGTGATATCGGACAACACCACAAATATTGTGCGTACATTACAACTGGGCAAATTCCAGCACATCCCATGTTTTGCACATACAATTACTTTGGTGGTGCAGAATGTTTTGAAAATGACAGGGGTGTACAGGAGATGCTGTCGGTGGCCCAAAAAATTGTGGGCCACTTTCGACATTTTGCCACTGCGTGCCGAAGACTGGAGCACCAGCAAACACTCCTGAACCTGCCCTGCCATCACCTGAATCAAGAGGTGGTAACGAGGTTGAATTCCATACTCTATGGTGGTCATTCTGAGTTGATCGCTAGCTGCAATTGTTCACTGTGCAGCGATGAGGCAAAAAAACAGCACTTCTGCGCATGTGTACACGGCGCAGTGCGCACGCGCGACAAACTATTACAACGAACAATGTAGTTTCACACAGGGTTTAGCGAAGCTTTTCAATCGCACTGGTGGCGGCAGAGTGATTGACATGAAGTGGGCATTTCTGGGTGTCAACTGACCGTTTTTAGGGAGTGTTCGGAAAAACGCAGGCGTGCCAGAAAAAACGCAGGAAGTGGCTGGGCGAATGCAGGGCGTGTTTGTGACGTCAAAACAGGAACTGAACAGTCTGAAGTGATCGCAAGCAATGAGTAGGTTTTGAGCTACTCTGAAACTGCACAAAAAAAAATTGTAGCTGCTCTGCGATCCTTTCGTTTGCACTTCTGCTAAGCTAAAATACAATCCCAGTGGGCGGCGGCATAGCGTTTGCACGACTGCTAGCGAGCTATCAACTCGGAATGACCACCTATATGCTTCAGAGAAGGGAGGAGCAGCAAAAGGCCATTAAAGCCTATACATCCACCTACGATATACTGTAGGCAAAGGAGGGGGAATGCACCTGACTCAAGCATAGTGGAGAATGATATACGTCTTGTACAAGGTACTCCAACCCTTTGAACTTGCCACACGTGAAGTCAGTTCAGACACTGCCAGCTTGAGTCAGGTCATTCCCCTCATCAGGCTTTTGCAGAAGCAGCTGGAGAAATTAAAGGAGGAGCCAAGACTGAGCGATTCCGCTAAGTATGTGGCACTTGTGGATGGAGCCCTTCATTCGCTTTGCCAGGATTCAAGGGTGGTCAATCTGTTGAAATCAGAGCACTACATTTTGGCCACCGTGCTAGATCCTAGGTTTAAAGCTTATATTGTATCTATCTTTCCAGCAGACACAAGTGTTCAGAGGTGAAAAGACCTGCTGGAGAGTAAATTGTCAACTCAAGCGGAATGTGACCCGTCAACAGCTCCTCCTTCAATTTCTTCCACCACTGGGGCTGCAAGGAAAAGGATAAGATTTCCTAGCCCACCCACTGGCGGTGATGCAGGGCAGTCAGAAGCAAAAGCTGACATCTGGTCCGGACTGAAGGACCTGCCAACGATTAATGACATGTCTACTGTCACTGCATATGATTCTGTCACCTTTGAAAGAATGGTGGAGGATTATATGAGTGACAGCATCCAAGTAGGCATGTATACTGGAAGGAAAAAGAGGCAATTTGGATGCCCTTGCACAAACTGGCTTTATTTTACTTAAGTTGCCCCACCTCCAGTATGTACTCAGAAAGAGTGTTGAGTGCAGCCGGTAATCTTGTCAGCGATCTGTGTAGGAGGTTACTTCCACAAAATGTGGAGAAGACGATGTTCATCAAAATTAATTATAAATTCCTGCAGGAATACCTTGACCAGCAATTGTCTCCGGAAAGTACACAGGGCCCTGTGATGGTGGATTCCAGTGGGGACGAATTAATACTCTGTGAGGAAGGGGATGTACACAGTGAAAGGGGTGAGGAATCGGAGAATGATGATGACCTAGACCAAATACCTAGGAGGAATCAGGGGGCAAAGCCCCAGAAGGGTTGCCTGAGCTGCCAAGCCCAGGATGAGTCGCTGGTGCCAAGTTCTCAGGAGGGAACTCAAAAGGCACCATCCCAGGAGAGGTCTTTGAACTTGCATCTCCAGCAGGGCACTCAAGAGACACAATTCCAAAAGCGGTTCTATAAGCCGTTGCCTCAGGAGGGGACTCGAGAGGCATAGCCCTGGAAGGGGGCCCAGAAGCTGCTTCCCCAGGAAGGGACTCGAGAGTCATAGCTTTACCAGAGGTTCAGAAGACTACAGCTTCAGTGGAGGTTCTAAAGGTCACAGACTCAGCAAAGGTCCCGAAGGCCATAACCCCAGGAGGGGTCCTGAAGGCCATAATCCCAGCAGGGGTCCCAAAGGCCATAACCCCAGGAGAAGTCTCGAAGATCATAATCCCAGAAGGGATCTCATTAACCATAGACTCAGGGAGAGAGGCCGATGTTCCGATCTCTGTGAGAGAGTTCGATGTTCTGGTCTCTGTGAGATCGTCCGATGATCCAGTCTCTGTGAGAGAGTCCGATGATCCGGTTTCTGTGAGAGAGTCCGATGATCCAGTCTCTGTGAGAGACTCTGATGATCCGGTCTCTGTGAGAGACTCCAATGATCCGGTCTCTGTGAGAGACTTCAATGATCCAGTCTCTGTGAGAGACTCCGATGATCCAGTCTCTGTGAGAGACTCTGATGTTCCGGTCTCTGTGAGAGACTCCTATGTTCCGGTCTCTGTGAGAGAGTCTGTTGATCCAGTCTCTGTGAGAGAGTCCGATGTTCCATCCCAGTGAGAGAGTCCGATGTTCCGGTCCCAGTGAGGGAGTCCGATGATCTGGTCCCAGAGAGGGAGTCTGATGATACGGTCCCAGAGAGAGAGTCCGATGATACGGTCCCAGAGAGAGAGTCCGATGATGCGGTCCCAGAGAGAGAGTCCGATGATCCGGTCCCAGAGAGGGAGTCTGGTGATACGGTCCCAGAGAGAGAGTCCGATGATACGGTCCCAGAAAGAGAGTCCGATGATCCGGTCCCAGAGAGAGAGTCCAATGATCCGGTCCCAGAGAGAAGGTCCGATGATTCAGTCCCAGCAAGGGAGTCTGATGATCCAGTCCCAGGAAGGGAGTCTGATGATCCGGTCCCAGGAAGGGAGTCTGACGATCCAGTCCCAGCAAGGGAGTCTGACGATCCAGTCCTAGCAAGGGAGTGTGACGATCCGGTCCCAGCAAGGGAATCTGACAATCCAGTCCCAGAAAGGAAGTCTGATGATCCAGTCCTAGCAAGGGAGTGTGACGATCCGGTCCCAGCAAGGGAATCTGACAATCTGGTCCCAGCAAGGGAGTCCGAGGTGCCAAACACAGTAGGGGACTCGAGAGGTCCTGGAAGCCATATCCCTGGAAAGAACCTCAGGGGCCACAGCCTCAGCAGGTGTCTCGAGGGCAACAGCCCCAGAGGGGGTCCCGAAAGACACTGCCCCAGATGGGGTCCCAAAAGCCACAGCCCCAGAGGGGGTTCCAAAGGCCATAGCCCCTGGTGAGGTTTGAAAAGTCACAGCCTTTAGTGAGGTCTGTAGTGTTTGTGCCAGCGATGCACTCCAGCCAGTCAGATGGGAATGAAGCAGATCCTGACTGTTTGGATGATATCTCAACATCTTTGGTTTTTGATGCGGACTAAACCCAATTTCTTGCTCTAATGAATCATTTTGTCACCATTATAAAATCAAGACCTTCCTTAGGGGTTACTTCAGCAACATTGTTTTACTTCTCATCTACTCCTTTAAAGGGAGGCCTTCTGAATGGGCTTGTAGACTCATGAAGGCAGAGGATCCCATACTTCAGAATCTTTCAGCATTTTCTGAGGCAGTCGTCAAGGAATTTGGTCCCTTAGAACATCCTCCGGATTCCTCCAAGTTACCTGTTTCACATGTCAAGAATCTTTCGCTGTCTGTAGAATCAACCAAAAATCCTCGGGCCTTGACAGTAGGAGATGCTTTATTTCCTTCTGCCTACAGTATTTCTTCTGAGATTTCAGCCCCCAAGGTTAGAAAACCTATTTTGGGATTGAACCCAGACTCTAACTCAGATTTTGACTCGGAAGCCAGGGAAAATCCTTTGCGGCAAGATACCATCAGTTCAGATAATGTTTGGGAACTTATCTTGGTCAGACTGCTAAAGTCATGTAAAAAAAAAAGAAGATAAAGAAGTCTTGTCGGAGATCTAGAGCGCACTTGTGTTGTTTTCAGTTCCCCTTGGCCCTGATAGGGTGTCCGGAGTCCACCCTCAAGAAGTGGGGGAGGGTACTGTCATGAGCAACTGCTCTGGCTCATTCCTGTTTACATTCTGTTTATGTATTTTTTGTTATATTTCTGTTTGCATGCCAGGTTTTCTCATGTACTTGTATAGAGTACTGTTGCGGGCCGCCTTTGGTGAGTCTGTGTAACTGCGGCCTGTCTCTTGTATGTGTGGCCTGTGCTGTCTCACCTGTTAGTTTATTAGGTCATTACCTTGTGTCTGGCTTCCAGCCATCCTGATTGGAGCATGATTCCTTTATTACCCAGCTTGCCTTTCACCTGTGTCCAGGCCCTGTCCTATGGTGGAATATTGAACTTGTCAGCTCGAGAGAGATCCTGTCTGTCTGTGTTGTACCCATGACCTGGAGACCCTACTCGATTGATAATCTGACCAGATCCAGTCAGCGTTGTATTCAGGTTTTTTGCTAAGCAGTGTGTGAAATTTCCACACAGACACTGTCTTGCTTATATTTCTGTATTATAACATTTTAGAGCATTCAGTGAGAATCTGTCAGCTTGTCTGTCTGTATTGAACCCGTGACCCTGAGACCTTGCCAGATTGATTACCTGACCAGAACCAGCTAGCCTTGTACTCAGGTTTCTGTGGAGCTTCCACACAGACACTGCTTGCCTGTATTTCTGTATTATAACATCTTCATGCATTGTTGCATTCACAATCACTCATATATTCAGTGTCTTAGCTTTCAACACTCTGTTCCTATGTTGGGATTGCTCGGCATATAATCTGTTCATTGTCCTTTCTGTATTCTCTCCCATTAGTAGTCACGCTAGTCTTAGTTAGCTTTCCCCTTATTCACTCGCAGTCTCAGTTGGTGCCTTGTTACCTCGTAAGACCTGGGGGAATCGGAGTTTGGTGGACCTAATTCGCCCATTCAAATGTGGCTGCTATAGGAGAAGACTAGCTCTGCAGGCACCAACTGACCACTGGGGAGAGTAACGGAGTCAGGGGTTAAAGTAGGCATTGCTGCGGTCACTAACTGGCTACATCTTCACTCGTGAGTACTGGAACTCCCCAGTTGCCACCCACTCACCAGCGTTCCATGTACTCAGTTCGTAACAATGAGAAGAGGCAAGAGGAAGAGGACAGTGTCAAGAAGGTGATTAAACATTAGAGAGGCACACACAATCAGGAACAACACACATGTTTTCACCTTCACTCCTATATTGGTGTGGAACAGAAAGGACTTTAACCAAGCAAAAATACAGTATAATTACCACATTACTGGACAAACTGAAAAACTTTGGGCCAAAGCCTCCAGATATGTTCCCCCTTCTCCATTTTCAGGGATTACGATAATCTTGGATTTAATGCTGGGATGCAAATATACTGGTGTATACCACAGGATCAAGATTGGATATTTTCCCCTCCACAGAGTATGGAGACTTATTTTGTGAAAATCTTGTGGGTTTCTTTTTTTCCATTTTTAATTGCATTTTTATTTACATATTTTGTGGCAGATGCCCTATTTTAGTTTTTCACAGCTTCCAGTTACACGCATGTGAGCATACCTGTGTCCCATTTACACGCATGTGAGCATACCTGCAGGCTTGGACTGGGCCACCGGGGAGCCGAGGAGATCGCTGGTAGGCCCCACTGGTTCGTAGTCACACCCTCTTTTGTGTGAGGGCGGGGCCTACCAGAGGTGGATCGAGGTGCAGGAGAGGCAATCTGTGCTCTCTTCCCCAGCCCTCAGACAGCAGCAGAACCCAAGCGGTGGCTGCGGTGACTGTGTGGACTTTCGTGTTATGGCATTGCTGGTGGGGAGTCAGGGCAGCAGAGGCTTCTGTGCACGGCATACCTGCAGCTAGTCCCATCAGCTGCCCGACCCGGCCCTTACACATAAGAGGGAGGCCCCCATCCGGCTGCTCCTCCATCCCCAGCAGCATCAGGTCTCTGTCTGCCATCAGCAGAGTGTGGACTCGGACAGGGGCTGGGGATCCAAGTAATTCCCTGGTACACTCCTTCTGTTTCCTGACTCCACCCCTTTCTGTAAGGGTTGGGGCTTGGCGGGCCACGATCAGAGGGCTGAGGACTGCAACCACGATGATATAATTAACCTCCCCCCGGTCAACCAGCGGGTCACATGACTGCTGTCTTTATGGGCTAGCCACTACAGTGACATGATGAATGTCTCTGCTTCCTCTTCGGTTTTAAGCCCTTCCCCTTTTCCTCTGCGAGTCTCCGCCCCTTTCCATCTTCTAGCCACTCTCTGTCCGTCTTCTAACATGTCCCTAATCCCCTAGTACCTGCCCCATCCTCCCTCTGCCAGCCAGCTTCTGTGTGTATCCTCCTGCTCGCTTCTCCTCCTTTGGAGCTCCGCAGTGTGTAGAGAGTGAGACCAGGCAGATAGTCATGGGCAAAGAGATACATTGAACTGAGTTGAGACACATGACTCAGCTCAGTGTAGTGTCTCGAGACAGCGTCTCGGAACATTGCTCTTTTGTAATGCATTGCAGACTGTGCACATGAGTGAGTGCAGAGACTGCTGGCAGTGCTGGGACTCATGGAGGGAGTGATACAGATGGTATCTGGTCTTTAGGTCGACCACTGAAGGTCGACAGGGAGTAGGTCGACACTGATTGAAGGTCAACACATGACTATGTCGACGGGTATGCAAGGTCCGCACACAAAAGGTTGACACAGGTTTTTTTGTGTTTTTAGTACCTTTTCATACCTCCTCCATCCAAGTGGGCATAAAGTTGGTCATAAACCTTGTGGCGAGCGTAGTGAGTCACCATACCCGAAGCATGGCGAGTGAACGCGTTTCAACTGTCGGAGGTCCCAGATGGAAATTCGTGTCAAGAACCCCCAAACTCCCAACCTGTGTCGACCTAATGACCATGTCGATCTAGTCATGTGTCAACCTCAGTGTCGACCTACTCACTGTCGACCTTCAGTGGTCAACCTAGTGACTGACGACCTAGACAGGGTCGACCTAATGATCGGCACCCGACATAGACATCTGGTAGTGGGTCAGCTATTCAGCTGCACTGAATGAAGCAATAAATCTGATCCATCTCCACTGAGTCTGCATCACTCTCACAGTCAGTGCTCAGTGATTCATACCTCTAGTAATGTGTCAGCTATTCAGCTGCACTGAATGAATCCTTAATGATTCTGATCCATCTGCATCAGTCTCACAGACAGTAAGTGACTCATACCTCTCTGCAGGGCCAGACTGGGACCAAAAATAGGCCCTGGCATTTTTGAAGCACACAGGTCCACCTCGGTGTCAGCATCTGACTCCTCCCCTTACTAATACCGACTCCTCCTACTTCTTAGTCTATGCTCTTACAAATATAATTAATATTATAACAACATACAAGTGTACATCATTCTGTATTAAAATACACACAACCACTGGTTGAAGTGGAAATGTTGAAGTTGGGGTATGGAAAAATAAAGATTGTAACTAAGCGCGCGCGCTCCAGAAAAGGGGCGTGGACATGCACGTGCCCCATTCACTAGAATGAGAGCGTCTGTGTGCACTCCCGGCGGGGCTAATCGGCCACCAATCAGACAGAGAGTGTCCCATAGAGGTACTGTGTGCGCGCGCCGAAGCCGCGCGCGCCAAAAATATGGGAGTGGCCAATTAAAATGGGATGTGATACACAGACATATGCCCCCAATAGTGCAGTTCCAGATCCACAATTGACCCCACAGTGCCAGGTATACAAATGCCCCCACAGGGCCAGATCCACAAATGCCCCACAGTGCCAGGTATACAAATGCCCCCACAGTGCCAGATCCACAAATGCCCCCACAGTGCCAGATCCACAAATGCCCCACAGTGCCAGGTATACAAATGCCCCCATAGTGCCAGATCCACAAATGCCCCCACAGTGCCAGGTATACAAATGCCCCCACAGTTCCAGATCCACAAATGCCCCTACAGTGCCAGATCCACAAATGCCCCACAGTGCCAGGTATACAAATGCCCCCACAGTGCCAGATCCACAAATGCCCCCACATTGCCAGATCCACAAATGCCTCCACAGTGCCAGATCCACAAATGCCCCACAGTGCCAGGTATACAAATGCCCCCACAGTGCCAGATCCACAAATGCCCCCACATTGCCAGATCCACAAATGCCCCACAGTGCCAGGTATACAAATGCCCCCACAGCTCCAGATCCACAAATGCCCCACAGTGCCAGGTATACAAATGCCCCCACAGTGCCAGATCCACAAATGCCCCACAGTGCCAGGTATACAAATGCCCCCATAGTGCCAGATCCACAAATACCCCCACAGTGCCAGATCCACAAATGCCCCACAGTGCCAGGTATACAAATGCCCCCACAGTGCCAGATCCACAAATGCCCCCACAGTGCCAGATCCACAATGCCCCCACAGTGCCAGATCCACAATTGCCCCCACAGTGTCAGGTAATACCTGACACTGTGGGGGCAATTGTGGATCTGGCACTGTGGGGGCAATTGTATACCTGACAGGTATACAAATGCCCCCACAGTGCCAGGTATACAAATGCCCCCACAGTGCCAGGTAAACAATTGCCCCCACAGTGCCAGCCAATTGCCCCCACAGTGCCAGGTATACAAATGCCCCCAAAGTGCCAGCCAATTGCCCCCACAGCAGTGCTGCAGCTGCTTACCGCTGCTGCTGCTGCTGCTGCTGCTGCTCCTCTGGCTGTGATGTGAGGTGTCAGGAGCTCAGAGCGCACCAGCACGGCAATGTCTGGCGGCGTGTAGTGGACTTAAACCCGCCGCCGGTTCGTGAGCCAATCAGAGCTCGTGGGACCAGCAGCAGCGGCTCCTCATTGGCTGCCGGTCCACGAGCTCTGATTGGCTCACGAACCGGCGGCTGGTTTGAAGTACGCTACACGCCACCAGACATAGCCGTGCTGGTGTGCTCTGAGCTCCTGACAGCTGAGACACGCTGCCGCCGGACTGAGCCGCAGCGTGTCTCAGTGACACAAGAGGGGGTCGGCTGGACCGGCCCACGTGGCCATCGGCCCTTCTGGCATATGCCAGAAGTGCCAGACGGCCAGTCCGGCCCTGCCTTTCTGGTAATGTGTCAGCTATCCAGCTGCACTGAATGAATCCTTAATGATTCTGATCCATCTGCATCAGTCTCACAGACTGTAATGCTGCTTTCACATCGCAAATGCCGGATCCTACCCGGTAAGAAAAACGTGTACTTACCGGGTGGGATCCGGCATTTGCGCTCCGTTGCTGGCTTTCCGACCCGGCAATATACCGGGTCGGTTGCCATAGCAGCGGAGGGCGCAGCAGCAGCAGGGGCGGGGGTGGTGGCGGCGCCGGGAGATGAGCTCATCTCCTGCGCCGCCTCTACTGTGAATGGGAGCCGTGTCGCATCGGAACGGCTCCCATTCACACTGCGCTTGACCCAGTAATCAACCCGGTAATAACCCTTCTTTTTTACCGGGTTGAATTACCGGGTCAGACGACCCGCTAATTCACCAAAGGACCTTTCACATCGCACACGGACCCGTTTCGACACGGCAATATGCCGTGTCGATACCGGGTTTTTAGTGCGATGTGAAAGGGGTGTAAGTGACTCATACCTCTGGTAGTGTGTCAGCTATTCAGCTGCACTGAATGAATCAGTAATGAATTTGAAGAGTCTCCACTGAGTTGTGTACTGTCTCAACTCAGTCTCACAAGAAGTCAGGCACAGCAACAGCAGCCCTGACACTGAGCAGGATCACACTGCTCCCTCCCAGTGGGTGTCAGCCAAGAGTGCTGCCACCCAATCACTGTGACTGACTCACAGAGGCTACTGAGGCTGTCTCAATACGCCAAACTGTGAGTGACTCGAATCATTCGAACTTCTAACTGATTTGAGTCATTGTGTTGAGACAGCAGCTCACTAGCCATCTCTACAGGCTGCTTTCTTCATGATGAGGTAAGTACACTGGGAGAGCAATGGGTGGATAAAGGAGGTCTGGGGGTGTGGGTGGATTACTGTCATTGTCATCTGTGGGTGTGTATGTTAATTTGTGTGTATGTAAATTTGAATGGGGGGGTTGTATTAATAATGAAGGTATATTACATTGGAGCTGACATAGCAATCATGTGTGGGGGCAATAGGACTGTAGCCAGGGCCTGCCCGACCATCACACTGCATTTGCATCAGAGTAAGGCACCAGAGTGGGGAGGACGCTGGGCAGCCTGGACCCATGCCCCCCCGCTGCACCCTGGACTTGATTTCCCTACTATAGAAATAAGTCACACAAAATTCTGTCCGATAGCATTAGAGGCACGCTTTGCACTGCCTCTGTTACTTACAGACAGTAGCCGGCGGGCACTAGGACCCAGTGTGGGCAGCTTTTCAGGTAGGCACAACCTCCAACCTGGCGCCTCTGTACTTGCACAGCTTTCCGCTTGGTCTTCCTCTCCAGGCTTCCCCACTGGCACTGTATGTGCCATCTACTTCTAGATGCAGGGACAGGGATGTATAGAGGAAGAGTTGCAGCTACTACGGGTTGCAGCCACATCAGACAGATGGAGGGCAGCACCTGCCGAAACAATCACTGAGGGTAAGAAGCCATCCCCTTCCATCTCCCCAGCCCTTTCTTCTTCTCTCTCCTTGTTCCCAAATGCCCCCCACCTTGCTCCTCCATCCCATCCGTGTTCCTCCCCCCTTGCCCCCCACCACACAGCCTGCTGTGCTGTCGGCCAGGCACTGGAAGACTCTGAACAGCCTGCACTCTATTCTGCTATCAGTCACAACCCACCCTCTGTCACCATGCTCTATCCTCTACTTGTCACAATCTGCCCTCGGTCCACTAGCTGCCACAATCCATGCTCTATCCCCTACCTGTCACAGTCTGCCTTCTGCCCAATAGCTGTCACAGCCCGCGCTCTATCCCCTACCTGTCACAGTCCACCCTCTGTCCACTAGCTGCCACAGTCTGTGCCCTGTCCCCTATCTGTCACAGTCCGCCCTCTGCCCAGTAGCTGTCACAGCCTGTGCTCTATCCCCTACCTGTCACAGTCTGCCCTCTGTCCACTAGCTGCCACAGTCCATGCAATATCCCCTATCTGTCACAGTCCGCCCTCTGCCCAATAGCTGTCATAGTCCACACTCTATCCCCTACCTGTCACAGTCCATCCTCTGCCCAATAGCTGTCACAGCCCGTGCTCTATCCCCTTCCTGTCACAGTCCATCCTCTGCCCAATAGATGTCACAGCCCGCGCTCTATCCCCTTCCTGTCACAGTCCGCCCTCTGTTCACTAGCTGCCATAGTCCATGCTCTATCCCCTACCTGTCACAGTCCACGCTCTATCCCCTACCTGTCACAGTCCACCTTATGCCCACTAGCTGTCGCAGCCCATGACCCTATCCCCTCACAGCCTACCCTCCGCCCCCTACCCATCACATCCCACCCTCTGCCCCCTACCTGTCACAGCCAGCCCTAAGCCATATATGTTTATGTTTTTACTTTGAGTCCCCAATCCACACCTGATGCCTAGGCTTTCACACTGGTGAGGTTAAAATCAGAGCGGTTACCAGCCTCCTTTCCCACAGTAAAGTATATTTATATGTCCATAATTAAACAGTAACTGCATATTATGAACTAATTGCAGTACTTTCAATAGAAATCAGTTTGCATTATTTTGTTACAGCACTAAGAGGTGTGGCAGGAACATCAGACATTCACTGCATTAATGTATATGGTTGTGCGATATGTTTATATGTAGTTTATTTACAGTGTGTGATTTATTAAGGATTGTGCTTAACTGTGGCTATAAGCCATTTGACTTTCTGGAACCAACATATGATGCTTTGAAATAATGGTTTTAAGAGTGTATACAGTACACATTTTAGACTCTTATTAAATTTGTTTTTATTTAAACAACTCACATTTGGAAACATTTTGTTGTGCTCAAAGTCCACTTGACCCCAGCGATGGAGACAGACAGTGGTCACAAACAATGGTCAAAGTTTTTTTTTTTCTAATGTGGATCTGGCTTTATGTGGGTGGGGGACCAGATTGTGCCCCACTCACATTGTAGCTCCACCCACAATAGCCATAGTGAGGGGTGCCAAAATCTATATTTGCTTAACAAAATAATTAGGCTCAGGCCGGGAGGTCAGAGCACCACCATGTCCCAGCAGCAGAGTCAGACTGAAGGGCAGGAGAGGCACGCTGCACTCACCTCCCCGGCCCTCAGATACAGGAGCAGCAGGCAGTGTGAGCAGCAGCAGAGCCCGGGTGGCAGCGGTGAGCAGCACTGTGGGGGCATATGTGTATCTGGCACTGCTGAGGGCATATGTGTATCTAGCACTACACTGCTGGGGGCATATGTGCATCTGACACTCTACTAGGGCAGTATATGTAACCGGCACAGTGTGGGCATATGTGTATCTGGCACTGCTGGGTCGTATATGTATCTGGCACTACTGGGGGCGTATATGTATCTGGCACTACTGGGGGCGTATATGTATCTGGCACTGGGGGCGTATGTGTATCTGGCACTACTGGGGGCGTATATGTATCTGGCACTACTGGGGGCGTATATGTATCTGGCACTACTGGGGGCGTATGTGTATCTGGCACTACTGGGGGCGTATGTGTATCTGGCACTACTGGGGGCATATGTGTATCTGGCACTACTGGCCCCCAGTAGTGCCAGATACACATACGCCCCCAGTAGTGCCAGATACACACATGCCCCAGTATGTGTATCTGGCACTACTGGGGCATATGTGTATCTGGCACTACTGGGGGCGTATGTGTATCTGGCACTACTGGGGGCGTATGTGTATCTGGCCCTGCTGTGGTCATTATTTGTATCTGGCACTATATTAGGGTCTTTATGTGTATCTACTGTTCACTCCCGGTGTAAGCAAGGTGTACATACTACTGCTCCATCCTAGTGTAACCCAGGCACATATACTACTGTTCTCTCCTTGTGTAACGCAGGCACATATACTACTGTTCTCTCCCGATGTAACCCAGGAACGGATACTACTGTTCTCTACTGGTGTAACCCAGGCACAGATAATACTGTTCTCTACTGGTGAAACCCAGGCACAGATACTACTGTTCTCTATTGGTGTAACCCAGGCACAGGTACTACTGTTCTCTCCTGATGTAACCCAGGCACAGATACTACTTTTCTCTCCTTGTGTAACCCAGGCATATATGCTACTGTTCTCTCCCGGTGTAAGCAAGGTGCACATACTACTGCTCCATCCTGGTGTAATCCAGGCGCATATACTACTGTTCTCTCCCGGTGTAACCCAGGCACATATATTACTATTCTCTCCTTGTGTAACCCAGGCACATATACTACTGTTCTCTCCCGATGTAACCCAGGCATATATACTACTGTTCTTTCCCGATGTAACCCAGGCATATATACTACTGTTCTTTCCCGATGTAACCCAGGCACTTATACTACTGTACTCTCCTGGTGTAACCCAGGCACATATACTACTGTTCTCTCCTTGTATAATTCATTGCATGGGAAAGGGGGAAAAGAGGGGATCAGTTGCACAGGAAATGAATAAAGAAAAGTACCCCTGTTGTTAATGTAACTTTGAGTATTAGTATTGTATTAGGGGGTGCTACCACAGATCATGTCATAGTATTGGGTGGGGGGGAAAAAAGAACAAGGAAAGGAAAAAAGGATCTGTCTTTGGTGCACTAGAATATAATATTTGACTTTTAATTATTATGTATATAATAGATGACACATTATACTTTAATGTGTCCTTCTAATAAGGTGGTATGCGAAATATAAAACTCACAAATAACAAATATGTGTGAATGTAACAACACTGTGAACTACAGACAAAAAAGAAAAATTACAATAAACACAAATTGGTTAAAATTGAGCGTCTGTTTAGTGTCTATCCTAAATTTGTCACTGTCTTATTGCAAGTAACAGTTGCTTGATATTAAATTGCAATCTCTGTCAGTACCGATACAATTGAGTTGAAACTGTTACTTAAGTGCTTCTAAAGGGCTTTTGGCATTATGCCTAGACTCCTTGGATTATGGATACAATTTGTGTATCTCATAAATGTGGTGCAATAATCCCATGTGTTGCACAGTATATTCTGGTCACTTCATACAGCTACCCTCCAGCTGATTGGTTTTTATATTTGTTTAATTTTAGGTATACCACTCCGTGATGTCTTATTAATTAGCGATCACTGTAATTCGATATATGCTATCTTTTAAAGCACAATATCCTATAGTTGATGTCTACCTTTTAATATCAGAAACTACTAGATATTAAATGTATATTAATTTATTCCACTGTTGTATAGTATATGATGCCTACTTGAGCACAGCCGCCAGTATCTGACCTCTCATTTATATTGTCAGATTTCTAATATTGGCAGACATAATATCCATCTGTAAACGTCGATTTACATACAGGGCTAAAAGCAACACTTTAAAAAGACATTCAATACACTTTAAATGGAGCCGCTGCGGCCGCTGTAATAAATCCTTAGCCTACGTACCTTTTTTACACCATTAGGGTACAAAGCCCCGTACCGTGTACGTACTTTGCGTAATAACGCTGCGCAGGCCGTACAAAGTACACACAGTGCGTACACACCCAAAGACACGCCGTGAGCACTCTGCAGCTACACGTGTGACTGAAAATACACTTATAACCTTATCAGGGAAAAGAGACACGACACCAGATTGTATTTAAGATGCCGGGTTCCGACACACCAACATATAATTACTGAAAGGGGGTTACAATCACAATACAATACAATAGAAAAATGGCTACAGTCAATGGTACATACGTTTTGGTTTTGCCTGCGCTTCCCATCCAGTCCTCAGTCATCAAGGTAGATGACCTTCAGAGTCTGTGTGAGACCAGGCATGCAGCTGGCTTTTTATACAATAGATCAAAATATAAAACAATAGACACTGTGTGCTCTTCTTCCATTGGTTCAGGGGTGGGACATATCCTGTGCACCGGGGATCATTGGTCAGCACAAGATGTGGGCGATGGCTAAGACTAGAGATGTGATTTCTGTTATTTGCATCTGAGTTCCCGCCCCATGACCAGTTAAACCCATCACATTAATCATACATAAATCTGGTATTATTAATAACTCAATGTTGCAATATGTGACAATAATCTTATAACCACCAGATTAATGCTTATGTGACTCTGAACAATATGATCCCACACCTGATATGATTATCTATTTCCAACCTCAAGAAATACATATATCCATATAGATCTATATCTATATATCTATATATCTATATATATATATATATATATATATATACACACACTCCTGATATTACAATTTGTTAGGAAATATATCTATCTATCTATATATATATCTCCATGAGTTTAGACTATGAATGTTATTACCTCAGATTTCTAAATGTCTGGTTTGTAATTTGTTAGCTATTGCTAATTGAGTTTCTCTTCAGTCAACCTAGGTTCCTGGATATTGTCTTTCTGTTTGTCCTGTCTTCAGATAAGACAATGGCAATCCAGTCTTTATTGTCTTCGACAGATACTGGACAACTCTAGAACAATGGGGGTAACCAAAGGTATTTGCCTTCTTCATAGGATTTCAAAGCTTTGCGTAAATAAGGCCATCTGGTACATTGTATTTGAGTTTATGGGAGGATCATTTATGTGTGAACCATCTTCATGCTATTAGAAGGATGAGCAGACAGTGGGTGATTTATGCAATATATGGATTAAATATATGATATGTCTTTGTGGCTTTTCCATGCGAGTACAAATGCCTCCGTAATTACTAATACCACGCGCTAACACATGTACGACTGCATGAGCGATCATACGCAATTTGCGAATATGTGCACGCACGGCCAAATAAGTACGTGCATGGAGGCCATCTATGTGGTGTTTGTACGTGATGTGTGTACTGTAATATTTTCTGACTTCGACACATCCATCTCTCACATATAGGTGGTCATTCCGAGTTGTTCGCGCGCTGCCGTTTTTTGCAGAATTGCGATCAGGCTAAAATCCGGCAGTTCTGTGCATGCGTATGTGCCGCAGGGTGCACGCGCTAAGTAATTTCACACAAAACGATGCAATTTTACACACGGCCGAGCTACGCTTTTCAGACGCTCTGCTGATCGGTGAGTGATTGACAGGAAGTCGGTGTTTCTGGGTGGTAACTGAGCGTTTTCCGGGAGTGTGCTAAAAAACGCAGGCGTGCCAGGCAAAAATGCAGGAGTGGCTGGAGAAACAGGGGAGTGGCTGGCCGAACGCAGGGCGTGTTTGTGATGTCTAACCAGGAACTAAACTGACTGCAGTGATCGCAATATAGTAGGTCTAGAGCTACTCAGAAACGGCATGACATTTTTTAGTAGCAATTCTGCTACTCTTTCGATCGCTCTTCTGCTAAGCTAAGATACACTCCCAGAGGGCGGCAGCTTAGCGTGTGCACTGCTGCTATAAGCAGCTAGCAAGCGATCAACTCGGAATGAGGGCCATAGTGTCAGATGTACTGGACTTATGTCATAGGATCATATAATTACTTCCCAACATCATACCTATGTTCAATATTTAGAATATTGGTTCCTTGTATAATCCAGGCACATATAATTCTGTTCTCTCCTGGTATAACCCAGGCACATATACTACTGCTCTCTCCTGGTGTAACCCAAGCACATACACAACAGGTTGAAGTGGGCAACAAGGTAGAGCTCTTTTTCTTTATATACAAATCTATGTAGATGGGACCTATAATGGCTGGCCACTCCTCTCTGTTCACATGGCCACACCACTTCCAGCATATGGCAACGCCCTTTAGTGGGCCCCTGTGATTACATTTCTCTGGTGGGCCCTTCATACCCCAGTCCAACACTGCATACCTGTGTGTCTTGTTTATTTTATTAATAGTTAATTTTTAAATAAAGTAGACCCTTAGATGTTTTAGCAGCCCCTCGTGAGACTCCACAGCAGCCCCTGGTCGGCCAAGTTGAGTTTGGGTGGGTTCGGTACTGTACTAGCAGGACTGTGCAGTGATTTTTTTTTATTATTGAGCCCCTGCCCTAGTGTAGCTTATCACTCTAGTCCAAACTCATTTCATATTACAAGTAGGACTGTGGGAGGAAGCAATGCCACCAGCATGCCTCAGCCTGGCAAGCCAGACATCTTCCTCGCTGTAACCCACCATGAGACACTTATTCAATAACTGTCTGTGCCTCACAGGAGCTCCTGGCCCATCTAGTGCTGCAGTGCAGTGGAAAGCTGATGCAATGCAAGATCACTGAACCTCTGTTCTTCTAACACCATGAGGTTTTTTGCGATAACCCTACAAAGCCCTTATATTGCACAATTATTAAGGATAAAACGTATACAAAATAAAGGAAAAGAACCCTGTACAACAAATGCACATCTTGTAGATAATCCCAAAATGTGGAACATTAATAATAAATAAAAATTAAAGATGACTAATTGGAGCCATTCATTTGAGTCCCTAGCATGAAATAATTGAGCAGAACCTCTCTCTAATGCTGGGTACACAGTGCACATCTACTAGAGATGAGCGGGTTTAGACAGGGCACCACTGGAATTATACGGCAACGCCTCTGGACTTATGCAGAAGATAGGCAGCACCCTTGGACTTATACAGCTGATAGGCAGCACCCCATGACTTATACAGAATATAGGCAACACCAACAAACTTATACAGTATAGGCAGCACCCCTGGAGAATTGAACAGCACAGCAGAAAGGCAGCAGCAGTGGGGCAGTACCCCTGGATTGATAGGTCAGAGGGGCAGCACCCCTGGAATGATGTGACAGAAGAAGAAGAGACGTGCAAGATGGAATTGTCCTTGGGACCTCCCACTCACCCTTATGTTAAATAAACAGGACATGCATACTTTAACAAACCAATCATATCGGCAACAGGGTCTGCCACACGACTGTGGCTGAAATGATTGGTTTGTTTGGGCCGCCACCAAAAAAAGAAGCAATTTATCTGTCCTTGCACAAACTGGCTCTACAGAGGCAAGATGTCATCCTCATCCTCTGATTCCTCACCCTCTTCAGTGTTTATCCTCATCCTCACAGAGAAATAATTCCACACCGAAGAGGTGGATGTTTTTGTATTTTGCCCAGACATGACAATGGGCTTTTTCATCCCATGGACAACAACTGTCTCCACTGGTGCCTTTTTCAAACAAACCACATCACCATCAGAATCCTCATCGTCAACTTCCTCCTCAGCGCCAGCTACACCAATATCCTCCTCATCCTGGTATACTTCTACAGTGACATCCTCAATATCAGCAACTGGACTAGCGGTGCTCCTCCCAGCACTTGTGGGGGGCATGCAAATAATGGTAGGAGCCTCCTTTTCCCATACAGTCTTTGGAAGGTCAGGCATAGACATCACAACCGCTGATTCACCTGAACTCTCCTTGGGGATTTGTGACATCTCTGAATGCACAGTTGTTTTTTCCTGTGGTTTAACAAGCTGTACTTTAAAAAAAAATTGAGAGGGAGGAGGGCTTCCATCTTCATGAGAAGCTGAACCACTAGTCATAAACATAGGCCACGGAAGCCTTTCCTTGGCACTTCGTGTCATAAATGGCATATTGCCAATTTTACGTTTCTTATCAGATAATTATTTTTTGTGGGAGTTATTAATTTGTGCTTCTTGGATTTTACATGCCCTCTATGACATTGGGCATTGGCCTTAGCAGACAACGTTGATGGAGTTGCATTGTCAATGTCATGACTGGTGGCAGCAGCAGCTTCAGCACTAGTACTAGGAACTGTAAGTGGATCCTGATCTTTCACTATTTTTTGTTCTCCATTTCACAGGACAGCATTCCTATATTATTAAAGCACACAGAACAGAGGGCCTAATTCAAATCTGATCACAGCAGCAAATTTGTTAGCAAATGGGCAAAAACATGTGCACTGTAGGGGAGGCAGATATAACATGTGCAGAGTGAGTTAGATTTGGGTGGGGCGTGTTTAAACTGAATTCTAAATTGCATTGTAAAAATAAAGCAGCTATTATTTAACCAGCACAGAAACAATATAACCCACCCAAATCTAACTCTCTCTGCACATGTTATATCTGTCCCACCTGCAGTGCACATGGTTTTGCACATTAGTTAAAAAATTTGCTGCTGCAATCAGATCTGAATTAGGGCAGTGCACTTTTATTTTCACAACACCCCTTATTTTTACAGCATACAGGACAGGGCCAGTGTACCTTTATTTTTACAGCACCCCTGTATTTTTACAGTATAAAGGACAGGACCAGAACCTCTGTATTTTCACAGCACCCATGTATTTTTTCAGCATACAAGACAGGGCCAGTGTACCTTTATTTTCACAGCAGCCCTGCAGTTTTACAGCATACAGGACAGGACCAGTACCTCTGTATATTCACCGCACCCCTGTATTTTTTCAGCATACAGGACAGGCCAGTGTACCTTTTATTTTCACTACACCACTGTATTTTTGCAGCATACTGGACAGGACCAGCACCCCTGTATTTTCACAGCACCCCTGTATTTTACAGCATACAAGACAGGACCAGCACCCCTGTATTGTAACAACATCACACCTATATTTTTACAGCATAAAGGACTGGACCAGCACCTCTGTATTTTAACTACACCCCTGTAATTGTACAGCATACAGGACAAGGCTAGTGTACCATTATTTATACAACACCTCTGTATTTTTTACAGCATACAGTACAGGACCAGCACCCTGTATTTCAACAGTACCCCTGTATTTTACAGCATACCGGACAAGCACCCTGTATTTTAACAACAACACCCCTGTATTTTTACAGTAAACAGGACAGGACCAGCACCCCTGTATTTTTACAGCATACAGGACAAGCACCCTGTATTTTTACAACAACACCCCTGTATTTTTACAGCATACAGGACAAGCACCCTGTTTTTTTAAAAACAACACCCCTGTATTTTTACAGCATGCAGGACAGGACCAGCACCCCTGTATTTTCAAAGCACCCCTGAAATTTTACAGCACACAAGACAGGTCAGTGTACCTTTATTTATACAACACCCCTGTATTTTTACAGCATACAGGACAGGGCCAGCACCCCTGTATTTTAAAAACACCCCTGTAATTTTACAGCACACAACACAGGACCAGCGTACCATTATTTATACAACACCCCTGTATTTTTACAGCAAACAGGAGAGCACCAGCACCCCTGTATTTTCACTGCACCCCTGTAATTTTACAGCATACAGGATAGGGCCTGTGTACCTTTATTTATACAACACCCTTGTATTTGTTACAGCATACAGGACAGGACCAGCAACCCTGTATTGTTTTTTACAGCATCCCAGTATTTTTACAGCATAATTGACAGGACCAGCACCCCTGTATTTTTACAGCATAAAGGACAGGACCAGCACCTCTGTAATTTCACAGCACCCCTGTATTTTTACAGCATACAAGACAGGGCCAGTGTACCTTTATTTTCACAGCATCCCTGTATTTTAAAAACACCCCTATATTTTTACAGCATACGGACAGGGCCAGCACCCCTGTATTTGAAAAACACCCCTGTAATTTTACAGCACACAACACAGGACCAACGTACCATTATTTATACAACACCACTGTATTTTTTACATCAAACAGGAGAGCACCAGCACCCTTGTATTTTCACAGCACACCTGTAATTTTACAGCATACAGGATAGGGCCTGTGTACCTTTATTTATACAACACCCCTGTATTTGTTACAGCATACAGGACAGGACCAGCAACCCTGTATTTTTTTTTACAGCATCCCAGTATTTTTACAGCATACAGGACAGGACCAGCACCCCTGTATTTTTACAGCATAAAGGACAGGACCAGCACCTCTGTATTTTCACAGCACCCCTGTATTTTTACAGCATACAAGACAGGGCCAGTGTACCTTTATTTATACAACACCTCTGTATTTGTTACAGCATACAGGACAGGACCAGCACCCCTGTATTTTCACAGCACACCTGTAATTTTACAGCATACAAGACAGGGCCAGTGTACCTTTTTTTATACAACACCCCTGTATTTTTACAGCATACAGGACAAGCACCCTGTATTTTTACAGTATACAGGACAAGCACCCTGTATTTTAACAACAACAACACCCCTGTATTTTTACAGCATACAGGACAGGACCAGCACCCCTGTATTTTCACAGCACCCCTGTAATTTTCACAGCATACAAGACAGGTCAGTGTACCTTTATTTATACAACACCCCTGTATTTTTTTACAGCAAACAGGACAGGGCTAGCACCCCTGCATTTTAACATCAACACCCATGTAATGTTACAGCATACAAGACAGGGTCAGTGTACCTTTATTTATGCTACACCCCTGTATTTTTTTTACAACATACAGGAAGGGACCAGCACCCCTGTATTTTCACAGCACCCCTGTATTTTTACAGCATACAGGACAGGACAGCACCCCTGTATTTTAACAACAACACCTCTGTATTTTTACAGCATACAGGTGAGCACCAGCACCCTTGTATTTTCACAGCACCCCTGTAATTTTACAGCATACAGGATAGGACATGTGTACCTTTATTTATACAACACCCCTGTATTTGTTACAGCATACAGGACAGGACCAGCAACCCAGTATTTTTTACAGCACCCCAGAATTTTTACAGCATACAGGGCAGGACCAGCACCCCTGTATTTTTACAGCATAAAGGACAGGACCAGCACCTCTGGATTTTCACAGCACCCCTGTATTTTTACAGCATACAAGACAGGGCCAGTGTGCATTTATTTTCACAGCATCTCTGTATTTTTACAGTATACAGGACAGGACCAGAACCTCTGTATTTTCACAGCACCCCTATATTTTTACAGCATACAGGAAAGGCCAGTGTACCTTTTATTTTCACTACACTGCTGTATTTTTGCAGAATACTGGACAGGACCAGCACCCCTGTATTTTCACAGCACCCCAGTATTTTACAGCATACAAGACAGGACCAGCACCCCTGTATTTTAACAATATCACCCCTGTATTTTTACAGCATACAGAACTGGACCAGCACCCCTGTATTGTAACAACACCGCTGTAATTGTACAGCATACAGGACAAGGCCAGTGTACCTTTATTTATACAACACCTCTGTATTTGTTACAGCATACAGGACATGACCAGCACCCCTGTATTTTCACTGCACACCTGTAATTTTACAGCAAACAAGACAGGGCCAGTGTACCTTTATTTATACAACACCCCTGTTTTTTTAGAGCATTCAGGACAGGACTAGCACCCCTGTATTTTTGTACAGCACCCCTGTATTTTTACAGCATACAAGACAGGGCCAGTGTACCTTTATTTATACAACACCCCTGTATTTTTACAGCACCCAGGACAGGACCAGAACCCTTGTATTTTTTTAGAGCACCCTTGTATTTTTACAGCATACAGGACAGGACCAGCACCCCTGTATTTTAACAACAACACCCCTGTATGTTTACAGCATACAGGACAGGGCCATCACCACTGTATTTTAAAAACACCCCTGTAATTTTACAGCCTACAACAAAGGACCAGTGTACCTTTATTTATACAACACCCTTGTATTTTTACAGCATACAGGACAAGGCCAGCACCCCTTTATTTTATCAACATCCCTGTAATTTACAGCATACAAGACAGGGCCAGTGTACCTTTATTTAAACAACACCCCTGTATTTTTACAGCATACAGGACGGGACCAGCACCCCTGTATTTTTTACAGCACCCCTGTATTTTTACAGCATACAGGACAGGACCAGCACCCCTGTATTTTAACAACAACACCCCTGTATGTTTACAGCATACAGGACAGGGCCATCACCACTGTATTTTAAAAACACCCCTGTAATTTTACAGCATACAACAAAGGACCAGTGTACCTTTATTTATACAACACCCTTGTATTTTTACAGCATACAGGACAAGGCCAGCACCCCTTTATTTTAACAACATCCCTGTAATTTACAGCATACAAGACAGGACCAGTGTACCTTTATTTATACAACACCACTGTATTTTTACAGCATACAGTACAGGGCCAGCACCCCTGTATTTTTACAGAATACAGGACAGGGCCAGAACCCCTGTATAACACCCCTGTATTTTTACAGTTTACAGGACAGGGCCAACACCTCTGTAATTTTACAGCATACAAGACAGGAACAGCGTACCTTTTTTATACAACACCCTTTTATTTTTTTACAGCATACAGGACAGTACCCCTGTACAGCACAGTGACAGGACAGCAACGCCCATGTGCTGCAGCCCAAACAGCAAAGGACAGCACCCCTAACAGCACACAGGACAGCACCCCTAAAGAGCACACACTGACCCCACCCGATGCCACCACCCATAGAGAGACAGAGGTCTGTTTCCCTCACTCACCAAGTCTGGAGTGAAAATGGCAGCGATGCACAGCTCTTTATATGGAATCCAAAACCCGAGAGAATCCGACAGCGGGATGATGACATTTTGCCTCATTCTGGGATCCGAGTCTGGTGGGAAGTCCCGAGCCGGACTCGGTTTCCGGCTCGGATCGTGATGTTCAGGGGGTTTTGATCTCTGAGATCCGAACCCGCTTATTTCTAGTAGTGAGTGAAGGGAAGTCAGCATAAGAGTCTGTAACATGGGGGGAAGTGGAAATCAGAGCAAAAGGCTATCACAATCAAAACAGGATATGGAGATGGAGGCTATTATTTGTGAAGGGGAGAGTGTCACAAGCAGAGGTAGTAGGGGAAAAGAGTGGTAAAGTTTGTCACTTGGAGAGGAGAGGGAATGAGAGACAGAGGAAAAATTTGTTAAATACAGAGGGCAGGATGTACTAAAGAAAAAATGTGCTGTAAAACCCCTGTTTTCTGAGGTTTTACCGCATTTTCAAATGTACTAACCCCTGGTAGCCATCTTAATGATGCGGAGGGTATCACCATAAAAAAGATGGCAATACCCTATAGAAGCCTATGGGCTTCTTATCGCATCCAGCCGCCGCCTCCGCTGAGATTAAGGTACACTAGATAAATGAATGTACCAACACAATGCAGGACTACACTTCTTTAATTAGGCAGATGTGGTAAGGGTACAGTAGAGAGAATGACCCCTCAGTGTATCCAGCAAGAGACCGCAAATTAAGTCTAGACTTACTGGACATTGGGGGTGATTCAGATCTGATAATAGATGTGCTAAATTTAGTACAGCTACGATCAGTTGCTCAGACATGTGGGGGGAAGCCCAGCACAGGGCTAGTCTGCCCCTCATGTCAGGCCCTGCCCCCACCCCCCACACGGGTGCAAAAGCATTGCACTGCGTTGATGCTTTTGCACTCACCAAGTATCTCCCTGCCTTCGTAGCCTAGCTGTGCTGACAGGTGGTTACCCACCACGTACCGGATCGCAATGGCTGCGTGTGACATCACACAGCCGCCGCAGCCCGCCCCCACATCAGTCCAGACACGCCTGCATTGTCCGGACCAGGCCTTACCAATAGCGTTCTAATGCCATTGGCATGATCCCTCCAGGCTAGCAAACGCCTCTGCCTGTCAATCAGGCAGAGGCGATCGCAGCCCTGAGATGCTTTTAGCATCTCACTGGACCTTCACATTCGCACTCCCCAAAGGGGAGTGGTCCATTCTGAATTAGGCCCACTGTGCACTTCAAAGCAAGACTGAAAAAAGTAACATAGCTGGTTGCCAATTGGGAGCCAGGCCATGGTCCCTGCTATTCTCTGCAAGGAACATAGATGAAACTAGACACTTGGTAATGGGTGGTCCCAGTTCCAATCCCTCGCCAAAACATGTGTAAATGGCAGGCAGCACCTAATTGTGTACTCACAAGAATATACTGTACATCCTTCTTTTATCACTCATTCCCAAGCCTCCTAAGTCCGATGACCTTTCAATGCTTCCAGAACCTTCGTCCCCACATCTTTTCTGCACGACATTTTTTCCATTTGCTGACACATGATGCATCCCGAGCCAGGGCTAGATTAAGAGTGGCCCATCCTCCCAAAAATACACACATAGTAAATGATGTGCACGTGCCAAAGGCGCGCGTTAGAAAAAAGTGACATACCAGAAGGAGCGTGGTCACTTAAAATGGAGCATGTCTACATGACACGCCACCTGTTTCTCGTCACACTGGGAACATTATTTTCAATTTCACATGCACCTTACCTATATGATGGTTTCTCACAATGTGGAACCTCTGAAGGAATGTATCCTGTAAGGCAGATGTCATCTTCAGTCAGTATTCACTATTCATGTAGGAGATCACATTGTCCAGAAGATGCCTGTTTGTTTAGGAATATTTACAAGATCAGCATCATAAAACAGCGGATCAACCAGACTCACATCCTGCCCCTTGCGTCTCTCAGCCACACCATCTTCCCCTGCGTCTCTCAGCCACACCATCATCTCCCCTGCTTCGTCTCTCAGTATACCATCACCTACCCTGTGTCGTCTCTCAGCACACCATCAGCCACCCCCTGTATCGTCTCTCAGCACATCATAATCTAGACAGGACATTTGGCAAGGTAGGCCACATAGTAGCCTAGCAAAAGAACATTGTGTTCAACAACAACAGCCCTGAGTCATTCTGAACCAGCACTTACAAAAAACTGGTTGAGGTGAGCACACACTGGGCGGTTCTCCTCCATGAACTGGCTGTGTGCCCCCACTCCATCTTGCCCCTCTGTGTCCTCTCCTTACTATAAAAAGTGGAGTGTGGGGAAGGGAGTGAGTTACCTGTTGCAGGAGATAATGCCCCTAACCCAGTGCATTCTGTGGCTGGCTCTCCCCAACTGCCCCCATTACATGGCTGTGTGGCCCCAATCATCTGCCCCCTGCTCCATCCTGCCCCTCTGTGTCCTCTCCTTACCATAAGGTGGAGTGTGGGGAACGAGTTGGTCACTCCAAGTAGTGGGCAAGTAGGCAGAGTGTGTTGTATGACTGCAGCGGCTGGACTCAGTCTGCGGCAGACAGTGTGGGCAGGCCGGAGGGCAAGCAGAAGCGACGGCAGAGAATGACTGCAGCTTCTGCCTTCTCATTGCAGCCCTCAGAGAAAGGCACGCTGACAGGTGAGCGTGGGTGTGGTGTGATGTCATGCCGCGTACATACACAGAGGACTCAATACATAGGTTAACACAGGGGAAGGCGGAGCTGGGAAGCTGCAAAGCGGCCATTGTCCTCCCAGTCAGTAAATGCATTTCTGACCAGGCAGACACTAATTAAATCAATGTAACTAATTAAACATTAAATGTTTAGGCTACTGCAGGGGTGGGCAATTATTTCAGCTGGGGGCCATTTATTGCTTTCCAGTGAACATTGAAGGGCTGCACACAAAATATCTTGTGTATACAATACCGTTCCCAGCTTCCCTCCCTCTCTGGGCACAGTTCCCAGTTCCCTTCCCTCCCACTCTCTCTCCCTGGGCACAGTTCCCACCTCCCACCCCTCCCTCTTTCTCTCCCTGGACACAGTTCCCACCTCCCATCCCTCCCTCTTTCTCTCCCTGGGCACAGTTCCCACCTCCCATCCCTCCCTCTTTCTCTCCCTGGGCACAGTTCCCACCTCCCATCCCTCTCTCTCTCTCTCTCTCTCTCTCTCTCCCTGGGCACAGTTCCCAGCTCTCCTCCCTCTATCTCTCCCTGGGTACATTTCACTGCTCCCTTCCCTCCCTGGGCACAGTTCCCAGCTCCCCTCCTTCCCTGGGCACAGTTTCCAGCACCCCTCCCTCCCTGGGCACAGTTCCCAGCACCCCTCCCTCCCTGGGCACAGTGCCCAGCACCCCTCCCTCCCTGGGAACAGTTTCCAGCTCCCCTCCTTCCCTCCCCATTCCCATACTGTGCACCCCTTCCCTTCTCACTAGGCAGGTCCCATAGCCACCCGCCAGCCAAGCATGGAAGCAGTACCTTAGGCATTATGGGCCTAATTCAGACCTAGTCACACACAGGCTATTTTTTGCATTGCTGTGACCAGGTAATTGCCGCCTACAGGGGGTAAGGGCTTTGCAGGGGTGCGATGGGCTGTTCAGTGAGCTGCACAAACAAAAGTTTGTGCAGTTTCTGCACTGCCCAGGACTTACTCAGCTGCTGCGACGATCCGGCCCGCCGGTGACATCAGGAATCCTCCTCTGGGACAGCTGGACACGCCTGCTTTCAGCCGGACACTCCTTAAAAACGGTGAGTTGTCGCCCAGGAACGCCTTCTGCCTGTCAATCTTCTAGTGATCGCTGGTGCGATCGCTTTCTTCGTTAGCTTCGTCGCTGCCCCGGTGACCCCCGTCGCCGGCCAGAGACGCGCCTGTGCATTGTGGACCGCACGCATGCACAGTTCAGACCGGATTGCACAGCTGCGAATAAAGGCAGCGTGCGATCAGTTCTGAATGACCCCCTATGTCTGTTACAGTCACCACCGACTCTACTATAGCACTACAGTCAGTGCTGTGCAACAACACACACGCTGCCTTTGGTTCCGCCCCCCGACATCAGATGGTAATTCCAGTCTGGCTGGCTGCATCTGACAGTGTAGGAAAAAAACTGTGTTCCCTAATGCACACCGAGTGAATAATATTACTACATAATAATAGTCAGATAATACGGAAACATAGAAACATAGAAACATAGAATTTGTCGGCAGATAAGAACCACTTGGCCCATCTAGTCTGCCCCTTATTTTTTTTTTTATATTATTTTTTAACACTAACCTTATTTGATCCTTATTTCTTTGTAAGGATATCCTTATGTCTATCCCATGCATGTTTAAATTGCTCTACTGTCTTAGCCTCTACCACCTCTGATGGGAGGCTTTTCCACTTGTCCCCCTTTCTGTGAAATAATTTTTCCGCAAATTTCCCCTGAACCTCCCCCCCTCCAGTCTCAGTGCATGTCCTCGTGTCCTATTGCTTCTCTTCATTTGGAGAATGTTTCCCTCCTGGACTTTGTTAAAACCCTTCATATATTTGAAAGTTTCTATCATGTCCCCCCTTTCCCTTCTCTGCTCCAAACTATACATATTGAGATTTCTTAGTCTTTCTGGGTATGTTTTGTGATGTAGGCCATGCACCATTTTAGTTGCCCTCCTTTGTACAGTTTCTAATGTATTAATATCCTTTTGAAGATATGGCCTCCAGAACTGAATACAGTATTCTAGATGAGGCCGTACCAATGACCTATACAGTGGCATTATTACTTCTTTCTTTCTGCTGCTGATTCCCCTCCCAATGCAGCCAAGCATCTGACTAGCCTTCCTCATTGCCTTGTTACATTGCTTACCTGCCTTTAAGTCATCTGAAATAGTGACTCCTAGATCCCTTTCCTCCTCAGTAGTTTCCAGTATAGTGCCATTAATACTGTATTTAGCTTTAGGATTTTTGAGACCCAAGTGCATGATTTTGCATTTTTTGGCATTAAACTGTAATTGCCAGACTCTTGACCATTCCTCTAGTCTACCTAGATCCTCAATCATTTGAGATCTTAGTTGCGTATATCTGCAGATATAAGGTTAAGCCCCCAGGCCGATCGACAAGGCTTCTCCGTCACTTTATTAACACTTATTATTTTCCTATCACTTTGTATATATTATTTTAATCACACCACTTACATAGCACTTCTGTGCTTCTTATTAACCCCTATTAATTCTCACCTGTGTGCTGACCTGGGGTGGCCGACCTGTGCCGACATCGTGGGGTCCTGCACCCCAGGCCCATACCTAGTATTAGGGAAATTAAAAACCCCCAGTGACGGAGAAGCCTTGTCGATCGGCCTGGGGGCTTAACCTTATATCTGCAGATATACGCAACTAAGATCTCCGTATTATCTGACTATTATTATGTAGTAATATTATTCACTCGGTGTGCATTAGGGAACACAGTTTTTTTCTTACACAGAATTACCCCTCCCCTTTTAGCACCTGAGTGACATTACAATCTGATTGAGCAGCTTTCCATTTTGTGTATTGCATCTGACAGTGACCAGTGGCGGCCGTGGCTTGGAGCTAGTGACCAGCTGGTTGGGCCAGTTGTCATTTCGCACTGGCGGGAGGCAGTGGGCCAGGCAGCATTGGTTCACAGTCCACATCCGGCCTACGGGCCGTATTTTTCCCAACCCTAGGCTAATGGGTGGCCCAGACACCCCCCACCCACTCTCCTCCCCATCTTCACCTATAGCACCAGGGATGGCATTAAGTTGAAATCAGGAACAGAACCAGGAAATGAAGCAGCTGTCCCAGAAGACTGAAACAGAACATACAGCTCGTGTACCAAGACTCATAGGGGGGAATTCATTTGTTTGAAAAGTCAGTTGAGAGTCTGTTTTTTGCTATCAAATAGACAGAAAAAAAACAGACACCCAACTGACTTTTCAAACTATTGAATTCCACCCATAGAAGCTGTATCAGGAGCTTAGAACAAGAAATATACAGTACAGGAACAAGAACACTATACTGGAAATAATCAATATCACTGACAGAGGTGGGGTGTTAGGACGGAGTTTAAATACCAGACATAGCCAATCAGCACTATTAGATAACCACACCTGCATAATAGCTCTGTCTAATTAAAGCAAGTGCTGACGTGCAGGGTAAAGCCAAAGCACAAACTAACAATCTCACACTTCTAGGCATCACACCTGCATTGCAAATCAAAATGACTGAAAGCTCACACATGGAAGTCAGTGACTGACACTGATAATAACAAGGCAGAAATCTAACATAAGGCCTGATTCAGAGATGTATTATGCAGTGACAATGGGGGTCATTCCGACCCGTTCGCACGCAGCTGTTTTTCGCTGCGGTACGAACGGGTGTGGATTGCGCATGCGCAGCGGGCTCAGGCTACCGACGGGAGCAGTCGCAGCGGCGACCGCTAAGAAGATTGACAGCAAGGAGGCGTGGATGGGCGGATCCGGACCGTTGGAGAGCGTTTTCGGGGAGTGGTGAGTAAAACGCAGGCGTGTCCAGGAGAACGGAGGGCGGATGTCTGATGTCAAAGCCGGGCCCATCATCGCTGGATCCATCGCACAGGGTAAGTATGTCCAGGGCTGCTCTACTTCTGCTTGATTTTTTTTTAGCTTAGCAGGGCTGCACAAGCGATCGCAGCCCTGCTAAGCTAAAATACACTCCCCCATAGGCGTGGACTGTTGATCGCAGCAGCAGCTAAAAGTTGCTGGCTGCGATCAACTCGGAATGACCACCAATATTGCCAGAGTTTAGCAATTATCAGCCAACTGTGCATTTGTGATGGTTCACTGTCCACGTGCCAAGATACCTTAGCAATGATTCTCGCAGTGAGGACTTCTTTACAAAGTGATTGACAGTCAGGAAATGTTTAGGAGCAGTTATGGGGAATGGTGGTGTATTACCCCAAAGTTGGTGCCGGAACATGGAACTGCATGTGGGTTGCTTACAATGACTTGGTTTGGGGTATTACCAGGGAAGCAGGCCTTAAGGTAGATTCTCCCCCAAACACAATGACCAACAACAGTTTTGTATGTATGTGGACCCCCAATTAGTGTACAGCTGTCACGATCCGGGTAACTAGACGCTGTTTCCTACCTGTTAGGTGCCTCCTGAGATTGGCGCAGCGAGCCAGAGCCGGGCCATGGTTGTGTTTTTAGTTGTGGCCTGCAGCATTGGTTTCAGCGGCCTTGTCAGTGTTTGCACTTACGGCGGTGCGGCGCTCTTAGTCCCATCACGCCCGTCACTGCTGCGCCTGTGGTCTTCAGCTGGATGTGCGTCCTCTGTGTGCCCCGGCCGCCGCTTCCATCCCTGTTGCCGCTGTGCGCATTTGGGCGCGTGTAACTCTGCTGCTGCGGCCTCCGCCACCATTGTTGTTTACACATGGTCCCCGTTTGCTTAGTTCCCCTTCAGTCTCCGTTAATGGGCGCAGCCATTTTGGACTCTAATCACATGTCACCATTTCACCTATCCACAGTGCTGCTGGAGCCAGGGCATAATTGTCAGCCAATCCCTGCTGAATATAAATATATTAGGTATAAATATCCTGTCCCAGCACCCAGAAGATTGTTCAGTGCTTCAATTGTCTTCCAGCGTTTCCAGTGTGCAGTTCACTGTGGACTCTCATGCGGACCTTTCCTGTGCATAGCCTGACTCCCTGATGATTTCCCTCTGTGCTGCAGTTCCAACTCTTCTATACTAGTGCCCTAAGGTGCAACCTGCCTTTCCTGTTCCCGCACCTAGCACTAGCAGAGCTTCATTCAGTTTTCCAGCGAACCCTAGCTTTATTCACAGTTTTCCAGCGAACCCAAGCTTCATTCACAGTTTTCCTGCAAACCCCAGTTTCATTCACAGTTTACCTGCGAACCCCAGCTTCATTTACAGTTTTCCTGCGAACCCCAGCTTCATTCATAATTTCCCTACGAACCCCAGCTGCATTCCCAGCTTTATCTGTGATACCCAGCATCTCTACCTACTTCACCTGGGTTCCCAAGTACTTACAGCACTCCCATTCATCTTCTGGCGTACTGATCCTAACCAGTCGTGGTCCCATGGAGAATGGGACTGTCCTATCGATCTCATTCCAGGGAAAACTCCTCCTCGTGGACGCACATATCCATTGTCGCTGCCTGAGACCCACTCCATGGAGGAGTATATCAAGGAAAACCAGGCTAAAGGGTTCATCCGGCCTTCCTCTTCTCCAGCTGGGGCAGGCTTCTTCTTCGTAAAGAAGAAAGAAGGCGGCCTGCGGCTATGGTTGCAAATTCTGGGATCGGCGGGATCCCGGGATTTAGGCCCAAAAATGGCCGGGCTTCAATCCCGGGATTGGAAGCTCCAATCCTGGGGATTGAGGTATCAGTGTTGAGCATCCACAGGATGCTCAAACGCTGCCCGGCTTCCTGCTTCCGGGTCCCCAGCGCAGCGTGAGAGGTCACGCTGCGCTGTTAGCTGCTGCTGGGAGATGCCAGCAGCGTTCACACGGTGTTCTCCTCCCACCCGACCCCGGTATATGGTGAGTTACATGTGCAGGGCATCCTCTGTGTGCCCCGGCCACCACTTCCATCCCTGTGGCCGCTGTGCGCATTTGGGCGCGTGGAACTCTGCTGCTGCAGGTTCCGCCACCATTGTTGTTTACACATGGTCCCCGTTTGCTTAGTTCCCCTTCAGTCTCCGTTAATAGGCGCAGCCATTTTGGACTCTAATCACATGTCACCATTTCACCTATCCACAGTGCTGCTGGAGCCAGGGCATAATTGTCGGCCAATCCCTGCTATCCAGCAGGTATAAATATCCTGTCCCAGCACCCAGAAGATTGTCAGTGCTTCAATTGTCTTCCAGCATTTCCAGTGTGCAGTTCACTGTGGACTCTCATGCGGACCTTTCCTGTGCATAGCCTGACTCCCTGATGATTTCCCTCTGTGGTGCAGTTCCAACTCTTCTATACTAGTGCCCTATGGTGCAACCGGTTCCGGTATGAATGGTCGACCATGTTATGGTCGACAGTCATTAGGTTGACCACTATTGGTCGACATTGACATGGTCGACATGGACACATGGTCGACCCATGAAAATGGTCGACACATGGAAGGTCGACACATGAAAGGGTCGACATGAGTTTTTTTACTTTTTTTGGGTGTCGTTTTTTGCGTAAAGTGACTGGGAACCCCAATTAGTGCACAGCGTCCCCTCGCATGGCATGCTTCGCTCGCCATGCTTCGGGCATGGTGCCTTCGCTCCGCTACCGATTCGCTCGGCACAGATTACCGTTCCAATCGTAGTCCATGTGGATCGTAAAGTATGGAAAAGTTCCCCAAAAGAAAAAAAATGTTAAAAAACTCATGTCGACCTTTTCATGTGTCGACCATGTGTCCATGTTGACCATGTCAATGTCGACCAATAGTGGTTGACCTAATGCCTGTCGACCATAACATGGTCGACCATGTGAACGGATACCGGTGCAACCTGCCTTTCCTGTTCCCGTACCTAGCACTAGCAGAGCTTCATTCACAGTTTTCCACCGAACCCTAGCTTCATTCACAGTTTTCCAGCGAACCCTAGCTTCATTCACAGTTTTCCTGCGAACCCCAGTTTCATTCACAGTTTACCTGTGAACCCCAGCTTCATTTACAGTTTTCCTGCGAACCCCAGCTTCATTCATAATTTCCCTACGAACCCCAGCTGCATTCCCAGCTTTATCTGTGATACCCAGCATCTCTACCTACTTCACCTGGGTTTTCAAGTACTTACAGCACTCCCATTCATCTTCTGGCTTACTGGTCCTAACCAGTCGTGGGCTTACTGTTCATGTGTGACTTTTTAGTTTGTTTGCATATTATTGACTTTATGATTTAATAAACAACCTCAAAGACATCTTCTGTTGTCGTGGTCACGACTTCGGGCATTTGGTACTACTGTCTAGCGCATGTCTAGGAGTCCTCTCTCACCTCCTAAATACCGGTACCCGTCATCCCAGAGCCGGCGCAAGCCGCTCAGCAAAGGGATGCAGAGCAGGGAGGCGCCAAACTAAAGAGGCGCTCAGCCTCTCCCTGCTCTGCATCCCTGCTGCTGCCTGCTGCCGCTGCGCCTGTCACACTGGATGACAGGTAGCGGCGCTGGCAGCTTGCAGGCCGGCTCCCTCCCCCTCAGAGGGTGGGGGCGTGGTCTAATTGTGGGAGCTGTTGCCACACCCCTTTGGTGTGTTTTTTTAAGTCCTTGCAGCACAGTGCAGGTTAGGTGCAGTACCTGAGCCCCCAGCCCTCAGCCAGGATCATTTTGAAAGGAGAGTGTGATCACTGTGATCACACTCCCCCCACCCACCCATACAGGAACACACAGTGGATCAGTATTAGCAGCAGCCTTTCTGCCCAACTGCAGCACAGCACACTGCAGCATGTGCTGTGCTGCCAAGAAGAGAGCTGCTGCTGCCCAATAAGGTGGAAGTGTAGCGGACCAGCCCCCCCCCCCCCCCCGGTCCCTCCATCAGTCCCAGGCCCAAGTAATTAGTACCCGCTCCCTCCCCCTCGTTACTGATAGCATCCTAAAGAGCCATTGGAGTAATGGAGCCTGCGAGAAACCGGCGGAGAAGGGAGAGGAGGAGCAGCAGGAAGTGAACCCTGTATGGTGAAAGTCTTGATAGTAGAGAAAGGGACAGTTCCTCACCACCACTTCATATAGCAGTAAACGTACCAAACACACCTTGAAAAAGACCTTGGGTCGAAACGGCGTTGGTGCTTCCAGTAATCAATTCGTGTTTTATCGCCTACTCCTTTTACCATCAAAAATTCCTAAGAGAAGTTTCATGCACATCCATTCTAAAGAAACCATTATATGAGGATATCCACCTTCTAAGAACGTGAGTTCAATTGAACGGATTAAAACCTGTTTTTCATTAAGAAATATAAAAGATACCTTGATATGCATGGTGCTGTACACTTTTAAGTGAGTTTTGGTACGTTTACTGCTATATGAAGTGGTGGTGAGGAACTGTCCCTTTCTCTACTATCAAGACTTTCACCATACAGGGTTCACTTCCTTCTGGAGAACTCACGGGACTCATTATTATCATCTCATAGCAAACAATACTACACATTTTGTGTTTCCTATTTGTTTTCTCTATGTATGTAACGTCTAGGAGTTGCTTGAATTGACAAAAGAAAATTCACCATTGACATTGGATAAGAAGAAAAATCTTTTGTCACACTTGGCCATGACTCTGATATTGAATCTTGACATATTCCCCACATTGTACAGCATGTTCTGTGTCATATGCACTGTATTTCTTCTGTGTTATAACTCACAACGCTCATGTAAATGTTGTTACTTTTCTCTTTGAAATGCTTCAATAAAGAAAGAAATGTTAAAAAAAAGAAGAAAAATCTTTATTGATACAAGAATACAGAGATTTCATGTGATGTATATCTAGTTTCTCTATCATTGTTTTATTCATTTAGTAGCGCCTTTGATCTCCCCTCACCTTTTCTTTATTTCTATCTGATGTAAGGTTGACCCCTGGCTGCGCTGTCAGCAGCCTTTTTTTTCAGACACTACTATGCGGTGTAATGTGACTGACGCACACTACTGTGCTGTGTAATGTGACTGACGGACACTACTGTGCTGTGTAATGTGACTGACGGACACTACTGTGCTGTGTAATGTGACTGACGGACACTACTGTGCTGTGTAATGTGACTGACGGACACTACTGTGCTGTGTAATGTGACTGACGGACACTACTGTGCGGTGTAATGTGACTGACGGACACTACTGTGCTGTGTAATGTGACTGACGGACACTACTGTGCTGTGTAATGTGACTGACGGACACTACTGTGCAGTGTAATGTGACTAAAGGGCATACTATGTGGTGTAATGTGACGAGCGAACAATACTGTGCAGTGTAATGTGACTAGCGAACACTACTATGCGGTGTAATGTGACTAAAGGACATACTATGTGGTGTAATGTGACGAGCGAACAATACTGTGCAGTGTAATGTGACTAGCGAACACTACTATGTGGTGTAATGTTACTAATGGACACTACTGTGCCGTGTAATGTGACTAATAGACACTACTGTGCAGTGTAATGTGACAAACTGACACTAATGTGCAGTGTAATGTGACAAACTGGCACTACTGTGCAGTGTAATGTTACTAGCGAACAATACTGTGCAGTTTAATGTGACTAGCGAAGACTACTGTGCAGTGTAATGTGACTAACGGACACTACTGTGCAGTGTAATGTGACTAATGGACACTGCTATGAGGTGTAATGTGACTAGCGAACACTACTGTCCGGTGTAATGTGACTAGCGAACACTACTGTGCGGTGTAATATGACTAGCGAACACTACAGTGCAGTGTAATGTGAATTGGTACTATTCTGTGGCCCCTATATTTTTGGCGCTTCCCCCTGCTAGGGGAAGTGGCATGTGTAAAAGGGTGCTCTACCTGGCACAAAGTGTAAAAGGGTGCTCTACCTGGAATAATGTGTGACTGGCTCTACCTGGTGCAATATGTAAAAGGCGCTGTATCTGGCGTAATGTATATAAGGGGCACTACCTGGTGTAATGTATATAAGTGGTACTACTGTGTGGCGTAATTTTGAATAATGTTGACCACTGTACATCATAATTATTTTACGCCCCTATATTTTATGTCATTTTTTTATGACCCTATATTTATGGATCTTGAGGGGGGGAACCAAAATGTCTAGTTACAGCTCTGAGGATGAGATCAGTCACATTTGTATTTGTAGAAAGGCACAAAATTGATAGTTTGCAGGAGGGCGCCGAACACCCTAGCACCGGCCCTGCGTCAGCCCCTACAACTGAGGCTCCCAGTTACCAACACCAGCCCTCAGTTGTAACAACAGCGTCCCCTCGCATGGCTCGCTTCACATGTCATGCTTCGTGCAAGGTTATTAGTTCCATTCATAACCACACGTGTGGCAACCATTGGCATGTCAACCATTCGAACCTGTTTACTTTTTGTATGTCACCCATAAGTACTGTCGACCTTTCAGAGGTCGACCTAATGGCCATGTCGACCTAATGCATGTTGACCGTATTGACTGTCTAACTAGACACTGTATGTCTATAGACCGCACACCGTCTCAACCTACAACTGGGATCCCATGTGCAAAACAACATGGTGCCAGTGTGGCCATTCTGCACGACCGTAGGGTTACTCAGATGGTCAGTTATTAGAGGATCTGCGACCAATTGGGCATCTCAATAGATTTCAAGGTGGATACAGCATTTGCATATTTTTTTTTTATACATTTGCTGCATATTTGATCGCAGCTGCAAATGTACTAGCGTAGACATCTGAATCAGGACCATGAAGGGATGACAAACAGAGAGATAATGTCACATACAGTACTGATACTGTGGGCCTAAATCAAGGTTGATTGCAAAACAAAATTTTTCTCTAATGGGCAAAACCATGTGCAGTGCAGGTGGGGCAGATATAACATGTGCAGAGAGAGTTAGATTTGGGTGGGGTGTGTTCAAACTGAAATCTACATTGCAGTGTAAAAATAAAGCAGCCAGTATTTACCCTGCACAGAAACAATATAACCCACCCAAATCCAACTCTCTCTGCACATCTTACATCTGCCCCACCTGCAGTGCAACACGGTTTTGCCCATTAGAGGAAAATGTTGTTTTGCAATCAACCTTGAATTAGACCTATGGCAGAAATTCAGAGTTGATCGCAGCAGCAAATTTGTTAGCAGTTGGGCAAAACCATGGCCCTCATTCCGAGTTGATCGGTCGCAAGGCGAATTTAGCAGAGTTACACACGCTAAGCCGCCGCCTACTGGGAGTGAATCTTAGCTTCTTAAAATTGCGACCGATGTATTCGCAATATTGCGATTACTAACTACTTAGCAGTTTCAGAGTAGCTCCAGACTTACTCTGCCTGTGCGATCAGTTCAGTGCTTGTCGTTCCTGGTTGACGTCACAAACACACCCAGCGTTCGCCCAGGCACTCCCACCGTTTCTCCGGCCACTCCTGCGTTTTTTCCGGAAACGGTAGCGTTTTCAGCCACACGCCCCTGAAACGCCGTGTTTCCGCCCAGTAACACCCATTTCCTGTCAATCACATTACGATCGCCGGAGCGAAGAAAAAGCCGTGAGTAAAAATACTTTCTTCATAGTAAAGTTACTTGGCGCAGTCGCAGTGCGAACTTTGCGCATGCGTACTAAGCGGATTTTCACTGCGATGCGATGAAAAAGAACGAGCGAACAACTCGGAATGAGGGCCCATGTGCACTGCAGGGGGGGGGGGGGGGGGCAGATATAACATTTGCAGAGAGAGTTAGATTTGGGTGGATTATTTTGTTTCTGATCTCTCACTGCTGAATACTCATATTGACCATGTTTTATCCTTATAACAGCTTAAAAGTGGAGGAAAAGGTGGTGGGCAGGCTGGGTGGCTGTCCTAAACCCATGACAGTTCAACAGCAAAATGCTAAATTGGTGACCTGTATAGTAAGAAAGGCTCCCCATTCTGAGCATTCCTTATCCCAAAACCATAAGCAAAGCTGGGGTGGGCTGATCATGATGTTAGTGCACACTGTGCTGTGCTGAGCAGGCTCTCCTCATGTCCTCCTCTAATGGTGGACTGATGGATGAGCGTGCTCTTACTCTAATGACCATATTCTGCAAGCCCTGCCCATCATAAAAGGATGATTCAACTAGCCATGAGAGACGTCAGAGTGGCTTACAGCTTTGAGGAATATGTCTTCCTTGGTTTAGTCCTCCTTGCAGCTTAAGAAGTTGCGAGCAGAGATCAGACCAATGAACTTGCTCTTATTAGGTAATTGAATCAGCCCCATAGATTACAACATAATATAGATTACAGTAGTGTATTACACTTTATGAATAGAGGGGCTTATTCAGAGGTAGACACTGATTGCCGCGCTGAAGCGTCTTTGATCACAGTGGCGGTGAGAAAAAATGCAAAAGCCACAGGAAGCATCTTGAGTCAAAAGACAACCACTGCCGGCTTCTGTGATTCACTACTGCATCCGAGGACTCAGGATCAGATCAACTGCATGACCACCGGACATATGAGTAACCCTCAGGTAACAGGGTGTCCGGAGAAATTATGCTGCAGAAGCCAGGTAATCTGCATTGGAAGAAGCAGACAGTGGCCTCGGCATGCCTACAATATGGGCTAACACCTTCTCATCCTGTGAAACACTCCCCATCATTACTCTTCCCCTACCCCCACGTCACAGAACAAGATCTGCACTGTGCAGTGCAGCACCTGTACATGCGCAGAACACAAACTATTGGAAATATAAGTTATCATTGAGTCAACATACACTTTGGGGCTTATCCAATATCCCACGATAGTGCCACAGCTGTGAAAAATGATGTTTTTTGCATTTTGTTTTAATCACCTCTATCCAATTAGGTAATGCGAAAATACATAGTTACCACGGGTCTAAGCGGTACTTTTTGCGGGTTATGCTGCGCATGCATAATCCCCAATATGTGCCATCATTGGGGATAAGCACCGTCTTATCTGGGATAATTGGATAGCTGTAACTGACCGTGGGTAACTGATACCACCCAATACGGACAAAAGTATTTGGCCACAACTGTTAGTTATTGAATTCCGGTGTTTCAATCAGGCCCTTTGCCACAGGTGTATAAAATCAAGCCCCTAGCCATGCAGTCTCCATTTGCAAACATTTGTGATACAAAATGGGTCATCCTGAAGAGCTCAGTGACTTCAAGTGTGGTACTGTGATAGAATGCCACCTTTGCAATAAGATGGTTCATGAAATTGTATCCCTGCTGGATATTCCACGGTCAATTGTAACAGATATTATTAGAAAGTTTCAAGCATCTAGAAACAACAGCAACTCAGCCATGAAGCGGAAGACCACAAAAATATTACAGAATGGGGTCAACGACTGCTAAGGTGCATGGTGCATAAAAGTCACCTAATGCTCTGCTGATTCCATAGGTGTAGAGTTCTGAACTTCCACTGGCATTAATGTAAGCACAAAAACTGTGCAGCGGGAACTTAATGGAATGGGTTTCCATGTCCGAGCAGCTGTATGCAAGCCTCACATCACCAAGTCCAATGCCCAGCGTCGGATGGAGTTGTGTAAAGCACACCAACACTGGACTGTGGAGCAATGGAAACATGTTCTGTGGAGTGACAAATCACGCTTCTCTGTTTGGCAGTCATATGGGCCAGTATGGGTTTGACGGATGCCAGGAGAACGTTACCTGTCTGACTGCATTCTGCCAACTGCGAAGTTTGGTGGAGGAGGGCTAATGGTATGGGGCTGTTTTTCAGGGTTTGAGCTAGACCCCTTATCTCCAGTGAAGGGCAATTTTAATATTTCAGCATAGCAAGACATTTTGGACAATGCAACACTTCCAACTTTGTGGCAACAGTTTGGGAAAAGCCCTTTTGTATTCCAACATGATTGTGCCCCAGTGCACAAAGCAAAGGCTATAAGGGTATAGGGGATCGCTGCAGTGTGAACAGGTCTAGAATGTGCATGCACGGCGGCCGCACTGCACACGCACGTCATTGCTCGGGCGACAGGGGTCGCCGGGTGACGTCGCGCTCAACGAAGAAAGCGGTCGCAGAGCCAACCGTAAGAAGACTGACAGAAAGAAGGCGTTCCTGGGCGTCTCCGGACCGTTGCCTGCCGTTTTCGGGGAGTGGAGAAGAAAACGCAGGCGTGTCCAGGAGAACGGAGGGCGGATGTCTGACGTCAAAGCCGGCCCCAGCATCGCTGAGATCGTCGCTCATGGTAAGTATGTCCAGGACTGGTCTTGTTTTGCTTGAATTTTTTTAGCTTAGCAGGGCTGCACAAGCGATTGCAGCACTGCTAAGCTAAAATACACCCCATAGGCGTGGACTAGTTGATCGCAGCAGCAGCAAAAAAGTGCTGGCTGCGATCAACTCGGAATGACCACCATGGTTTGATGAGTTCGGTGTGGAAGAACTTGACTGGTCCGTGCAGAGCCTTGACCTCAACCCCATAGAGCACCTTTGGGATTAACTGGAACGGAGATTACGAGCCAGGCTTTCTCATACAACATCAGTGCCTGACCTCATAAATGCTCTACAGAATGAATGGGCACAAATTCCCCCAGAAACAATCCCAAATCTTGTGGAAAGCCTTCCACGAAAAGTGGAAGCTCTTATAGCTGCAAAAGCGGGACCAACTCCATATTAAAGTATATGTTTTTGAATACAATGTCATCAGTCCCTGTTGGTGTAATGGTCAGGCGTCCGAATACTTTTGTCCATATAGTGTATATCTCTTAATCAGGCCCAGAGTCAGGAATTGACAGCAAAGTAACTGACTGCACCTAATACAGAGGAAGGGGTTATAGTGAATGGTTTTTAATTATTCAGCAAATATCAGGATAATCACTTCCCATACCAGGGACGTGCGGTGAGCTAAATGGCTCAGGAGGCACTGGCAGGCTCCAGAGCCAGATTTACATGCAATATATGAGCCAAGGGGTACATCTGGGTATTATGTACAGGTGCAGCAGTATAAACTCCTGGAAATTTGGTGAGCTTTGATCAGAGATGTTCGGAAATGATAGGCCTGCCATAGACTTTTTACTCCAGGGTTTTGGCTATAAAAATGATTAGAATAATAAAAGAAGATATTTTAAACAAATTATTTGTGTTTTTCATATACTTTATACAGTCAAATTACTGAAACAAACGATAGTATGACAGGAAAGGCTCTACCTCACCTGCCTCACCCCACCGCACGTCACTGTACCAGGGGCCTGCTAATTATTCAAGTCAGAAGTTCCCACGCCTTACAAAAGATCCACCATACAATACTTCCCTTGTGATTCTCACTGCTCACGTTTTCCTCTGACTGCATGGCAATTGCTGAGTAAATTGCAACACGTTTCTGTTGCGGTGATTTATATCATTCGTATTTACTAATATATTTATTAGCAATAATGGTAATCAATCTGCTACTGTACATATGTAACGGTGTGTGCAGGAAATTGTTATTATATGGGTCAGGTGACTCCATGCATATGATTGTCTGTTTCTGGTTCTATACAGTTGCAGCTTTCATAGCAGATACTTTCTTAACATGTTATTAGTTTTTTTTAGCTAGTATGAAAAAGAGATCTTTTTCCTGTGAGTCACACTGTGCAGCATTTAATAGGCCCCATCAAATGTAGGAATTTCACCCTTACCCTTCTTCTCTGCTTTTCATCTCTGTTCTCGTAAGATTAAAACGTGGCAAAGATCCAGTTAATGAGCAGGATACAAAGAATTGCGTATTCTGGCCTCTTGGCTCAAGTCCATGTAAACACAGAGGCTGCAGTTCAAAAGCAACCTAGAGTCCTGACACTAATAAACATGGAAGCTCTAGGCTGTGGGACAATTCTTCTCACCACTCTCCTCTCTCTTATAATATTTTATTTTATATGGAATAATATCTATAGGAGACCAAAACTTCCCCCAGGTCCTACCCCACTTCCTCTGATTGGGAATCTGATGCAGGTCAGAAATGGAGAGATGGCAAAAACTCTGATGGAGGTCAGTGTACTTTATTTCATTCTCAGCTTCGCAAATGTTCCCTGTACTGTTCAGTTTTGTGTTTAACTATTCTCATCCCAGGACTGCTGGAGCACAAGAGGTTTAGGAAGATTTTAAATTGTATGCAAGCTTCATGTTCTTGACATATCATATGAACCTTATACATATTGGGTTCATATTTGTGGACGATCTGCACTTTTTTTTTACCCCAGGTGCACACCTTTCCGTATGTTTGGAGAGGTGGAATGTTAGAGGGAAAGGGTGGGCAAACATAGCACAGTCTGCTCGCAGCAATATCATGAGGACCAAAAGCTAGGGGTCCTCCCAAAAAATCTGCTAATAATCTTACTATTACTGTACTAATTTGCAACACATTTTTAATAACCAAAATAGAATATAATTTTAATAGGCAAGGATTCCTGACAGGGCTTACAAAGCTGCTGAAGGCAACACACCGACCGGGTGGGCTGTCACAGTCATGTATCTTTACTTTGTCCTGTCCTGCTCGACCACATATCGGTGGTTAAGTGGACAGTGGGTACAATGGTATTTCAGAGGACACTAATAATTCTTTTTTTTATGTCCATGTACAAGCTGGGAATTGCTTTTCTAGCGAAGAGGAATCTAGATTTGGTAGCTGGGGCACAGGACCTCAATTAACTGTATAAAACCCACAGCATTAATGACAGGTACTGGATGCACATCTAATACCAGCATCTTATGGCATCAGCAATCTGCCTTGCAACTGGGTGACTGCTGTCATACTTGCTCCCCCTTGCAAAGGATTGTTTAACAGTAAATTGATTTGTTAAACTACTACAAGTAGTCTTCCTGGTCCCCTTCTGGGATGAAGATCCATTCACAGCTGAAGCACCAACAGGCGTAGCACTCAAAGATGCTTCTGAGGAATTCCTGGTAGGATCATGATTGAGGATGTTGATGCTGAAGGTGTTGCTGGTGGAGATTGCAGGCACTTGGATCTAACAGAGAGAAGGGAGCTAGGTGACGCTGGACTGATTGTTACGTTTTTAGCCAAAGTTTCTGAAATTGACAAAAACTTCGGATGAATGCGCTGCAAGTGATGTAACAAGGAGGAGGTTTCTAGATGGTTAAGGTCCCTACCTCTACTTACTCTTGCTTTAGAAGTGGTAAAGATGGCTTGACAATTGTCTGGATTTGGGTAAAAATAATTCCACACATAAGAGGTGTCCTTTTTTGTCTTTTGACACGGCATGACAATGGAATTTTTCATATTTTGTAGCCTAGTCATCGCCTCCACCTTTCATAGGTCAACCTTTTATTAATGTTGACCTTATGACTGTCGACATAGATCTGACAGGGCATTGTCAACGTATAGTCCAGATCCCCTAAAAATCTGTGCATCTGCATTTGGAAGTTTATCCTACCCACTATTTTTTATGTCTGCAGCCATTAACATTAGTGTCTGAACTTGCACCCACCTCATGCGGGTGTTCAAAGGATACCATTAAAAACAGTTGTCTGATTTCTGTCTACAATCATTCATAGAAGCTGGTAAGCAATAAGCATGAAATTATTCTTCATGACACCTCCACAAGAAGGAACCGTTCTGCACATTCAAAATTAGTGATCAGAAATGCCCATTTTACTGACAGTTTGCTCCATTGCCAGACAGAACAATCCATATGCACAAGGTAACTCAGTCCGTATGCATATAACTGATACAGGAAAGCGCAGATGCCTATATCATTGCATTCTGGAATTTGTGAGATCTGCCCATAGTTCAGCTTATGTTTGGATCAGAATCAGGGGCCTACTGTAATTCAGATCTAATTTGTTATCTAATGGGCAAAACCATGTGCACTGCAGGGGGGGAGGGGGCAGATATAACATGTGCAGAGAGAGTTAGATTTGGGTGGGGTGTATTCAAACTGAAATCTAAATTGCACTGTAAAAATAAAGCAGCCAGTATTTACCCTGCTCAGAAACAAAATAACCCACCCAAATCTAACTATCTCTGCAAATGTTATATCTGCCCCCCTACAGTGCACATGGGTGGTCGTTCTGAGTTGTTCGCTCGTTGCCGTTTTTCGCAATGGAGCGATTAGTGCTAAAATGCGCATTGCGCATGGTACGCATCACGCATGCGCTAAGTATTTTAGCACAAAACTTAGTAGATTTACTTACAGTCGAACAACGTTTTCCCATCGCTCGAGTGTTCATAGTGTGATTGACAGGAAGTGGGTGTTTCTGGCCAGAAACTGAGCGTTTTCCGGGAGTGTGCTAAAAAACGCAGGAGTGGCTGGAGAAACGGGGGACTGGCTGGCCGAACGCAGGGCGTGTTTGTGACGTCAAACCAGGAACTAAACGGACTGAGGTGATCACAATCTAGGAGTAAGTCTGGAGCTACTCAGAAACTGCAAGGAATTATTTAGTAGCAGTTCTGCTAATCTTTCGTTCGCTATTCTGCTAAACTAAGATACACTCCCAGAGGGCGGCGGCCTAGCGTTTGCAATGCTGCTAAAAGCAGCTAGTGAGCGAACAACTCGGAATGAGGGCCATGGTTTTGTCCATTAGCTAACAAATTTGCTGCTGTGATCAATTCTGAATTACCCCCCAGGTCCAAAGCCTGCATTGTTGGAGAGAGAAAGGTTTCACTAATTAAATTTTCCACACACCTAAAAAAGGTAAAAACCCTGGATATGTAGTGAAAAAAGGTGGTTAATTTTTGTTTGTTTTCTATTCTCTACAAAACATTTATAAAATATATTCATTTCATATGCTTTATAATTGGGCACATTTAAATACAGATACTCTGTATTTACTGTAGCTGAATTTGCTATATAAAAGTCCTATATTCTGTTCCTGTATGCAATATTCTTAATATTATAATTTATTTTACATAGCTGGGCAAGCAGTATGGCTCGGTGTACACCTTTCACTTTGGGCCCCGCCCCGTGGTTGTATTCTGTGGTTACGAAGCTGTGAAAGAAGCACTGGTAGATCATGGAGATGACTTTATAGGCCGCGGAAGACAGCCCACAGTGGACAGAGTCTTCCAGGGATATGGTAAAAAAAAAATGACTCTGTGTAATTCTGACATTTTGCTAGACACATAATAAATGGGTGTACTATGAATGTTCGGCTGTCGGGATCGCATCGGGATCCCTACAGCCGGAATGCCGGCAGCGGGTTGAGCGCAAAAGTGCCCCTTACAGGCTCACTGCCCTCGCCACTCTGCGGGCACGGAGGCGTGCTATGCACGCCACGCAAATTATTCTCCCTCCAGGGGTGTCGTGGACACCCCAAGAGGGAGAATAGTTGTCGGTATACCAGCGGTCGGGATCCCGGCGCCGGTATGCTGAGCGCCGTGATCCTGACAGCCGGTATATTGAGTGCCACCCTAATTAATGACACACAAAGCAAGATCCTGCACCATCTTTCATTGTCACATGCTTTAAAAGATTACACTTCCCAGCTGTCCATCTTTTAAACCTCTTGTCCTCCTTTATCTTTAAATTGATGTTTCTGCTTTAATTACCTATATAATTAGGGTTTTTGTGTACTGGTAGGGGAACAGTGACAGGCATATTAACAAACTATGTTTTTCAGGGTTAATGACAAGTGAAGGAAATCGCTGGAAACAGCTGAGACGCTTTTCCCTCTCCACACTAAGACAGTACGGTTTAGGAAAGAGGAGCATTAACGAGAGGATCCAGGAGGAGTGTAGCTTCCTGGTGCAAGAGCTCCGGACTTATAAAGGTAAGTTAGTGTATGAACTGTTAGTATAGGCTAGCTGTATACTCACCTGCATGCTAACCCCTTTTGGATGCAATTAGTCAGAATGGGGAACATTCCATGTCAGAGGTGGCAGTATATGATCAGTTGTGATCCACAGCCCTCATGTGATTCCAGCTCTGGTTAATCCCAATCGGATGTCACTTTCTTTCGGATGTCACACTGAGAGGGCACAGTCAGTATGTGGGTGCTAACTGAAGTGGGAAAAAAACATAATCTTAAGATTAATGGTTGGGCCAGTGGTGGAACAAGCAAGTGGTGAGCCCAGGTGCAAAAATGTGCTTTGGGCCCCCTACTCTTGCCCCCCTTTCCCACCAAAGAAATTTGAGACAGCAACAAGTTACTATAAGTGCCTGTGCCCCCTTCACAGCAGCGTTTGTCTCACATGCTTCCTTGTTTGCAATAAATGCCTCCAGTGCCTCCCTGACATCTCCCACAGCAGCATGTTCCCCACATCCCCATTACACATTACATCACTACACTACACGCCCCCTTTATGCTGTATTACGTTATGACACTACATCACTTCGCTATAACCCCCCATATGATGCACTACATCACATGCTGTATTGTTATATATTTTATCTATATAGTATTGAAAGTTGATTTAACCATTTTAATATCATGCCACACAATGTTAACGACTTACTATTTTTTATATTTATAATTATTGATTTTTTTAAATATATTTTCTAGACCTACAGCGCTGTTCCATAATTTTCTTGAATACATTGATTATGCTCCTAGAGCATAGGAGGCTTATACTCTCCCATTAGAGTTGCTCTGGTTTGTGATCATTATTATAGATGTTCATTTTAGGTCCATATATTTTACTAGCATTTGTGTAATAAATGAGGTGTAACAAAGCTTCTACTAACGGATTATTTTATGTTGCAGAGAGGGAGTTTAACCCAGCCATTCTCATTACCAAGGCTGTTTCCAATGTCATCTGCTCTGTTGTATTTGGGAGCCGCTTCCAGTACGATGATGCCAAGTTTCACAGAATGCTGGATATTTTCTATGAAACCTTTGAGCTCATGAGTTCCACCTGGGGCCAGGTACGGTAAGAGGCAGAGATCAAACATATCACAGTCAGTTTTCGATTAAATAACTTACCTTCCCAATCAATAGATAAATAACGCAATTATTTTCTTTACCAAGTATCCCTAAATGCTTCATTCCCTTTCTAGTACATACTATAAAATGAGTGTTACTTTGAAAGTACCTTTCATAGAAATACTTTATAAAGGGTGTGGATCATTACGTTGGCCAATATTAGGCCGCCAGTCACTAGGTCGATCCCATATGGCCGACATGCACATAGTCAACAGGGTCCATAGGTCAACAATGAAAAGGTAGACACCTGAAAAGGTCCACAGCTAGAAATGGTTGACACAAAAAGGTTGAAAGGTTATTTTGAATTTTTGGGTGACATTTTGTATGTTTAACCACATGTGACCCCAATTAGTGTAACTTGTCCCCTCACATGGGTCACTTTGCTTACCAAGCTTCGAGCAGGTTTCTATTCCCATCGTTGTCCTCGTAGATGGTAATGTATGAAACAGTGAGAACATTTAAAAAAAAAACTTACAAAAATCTGTGTATACCATGTGTGTGTCAACCATTGTCACGCCGACCATTTGAACCTGTTGACCTAATACATGTCGACCATATGGGGTCCACCTATTGACTATCAACCTTATTACTTTTGACCTATAATCCAAATACCCTAAATAAAGTTAAGAGAAGTTGGCTTATCATTATGAGGTTCAAATAGAGTCCATGTCATAAAGGATATAGGGGGAGATTTATCAAATACTGGAGAGAGATAAAGTTGAAAGAGATTCAGGGGCATATATATTAAAGCTTGGAGAGACCTAAAATGGTCGGAGATAAAGTACCAGCCAATTGGCTCCTAACTGCCATTTTTCAAAAACAGTTTTCAAAAGTTATAAATTTAGTACATTTTGCAACTGTTCATACATTTAAAAAAGAATTGTCTAGCTTTATAACAGTAAGGTCTTGATAATTGTTAAAAGAAAAATATGCTTTGTTTTAACCAATATGTGATATGTGGGCATATGCATCAACATTAGAGAGGGATAAAACATAGAGAGATACAAGGATCTCTGTACTAATCCTTGGAGAAAGATAAAGTGGATGGAGATAAAGTACCAGCCAATCAGCTTCTTTCACTTTACAGGCTGTGCTTAAGAAATGACGGGAACTAATTGGTTGGTACTATGAGGTCTATGTATTAAGATTTGGATAGAGAGAGATAAAGTACCAACTCCTAACTATCATTTTTCAAACACAGCCTATAACATGGCAGTTCTGAGCTGATTGGCTGGTACTTATCTCAGTCCACTTTATCTCTCTGTAAGGACTAGTACATAGACCCCTTAGCCTTAAGAGAACAACTGCAAAAGGAATATAGGGGGTCATTCCGAGTTGTTCGCTCGCAAGCTGCTTTTAGCAGCTTTGCACACGCTAAGCCGCCGCCTACTGGGAGTGAATCTTAGCATAGTAAAATTGCGAACGAAAGATTAGCAGAATTGCGAATAGACACTTCTTAGCAGTTTCTGAGTAGCTCCATACTTACTCGGCATCTGCGATCAGTTCAGTGCTTGTCGTTCCTGGTTTGACGTCACAAACACACCCAGCGTTCGCCCAGACACTCCTCCGTTTCTCCAGCCACTCCCGCGTTTTTCCCAGAAACGGTAGCGTTTTTTCACACACTCCCATAAAACGGCCAGTTTCCGCCCAGAAACACCCACTTCCTGTCAATCACATTACGATCACCAGAACGAAGAAAAAATCTTGTAATGCCGTGAGTAAAATACCTAACTGCATAGCAAATTTACTTGGCGCAGTCGCACTGCAAACATTGCGCATGTGCATTAGCGACTATTCGCTCCGTTGCGACAAAAAAATAACGAGCGAACAACTCGGAATGACCCCCATAATGAGAATACAAAGTAATACTTTTTTGGGGGGGTAGAAAGGGGGAGGGGGGGTTGTCACCAAAATACACCTGTAGATAATGATTCAAAACCTGCAACAAGACAACTAAAGATGAGTTTTACAACTTGTGATGCACGGTAATGATAAGAACACTGTAAATAAAACATAATGTTTTTGTATCTGTAAAAATATATCCTCTTTATCCTGCAGAACAGTTCTACCACATCTTTGTTTGTTTTTTTGACCAATGAACTACTAATGTAGCCCATGACTGAGCTATAGTATACACTATAGGACTGACGCAGAGGTGGAGTTATGCCCTTTTGCACAGTGCAGTGTTTCTTAGGGGTAAATTTACTAAGATGGGAGTTCTATTTAAGATGGGATGTTGCCCATAGCAACCAAGCAGATTGCAGGTATTATCTTCTAGCAGGTGCTAGATAAATGTGAAGTAGAATATGATTGGTTGCTATCCCATCTTAAATAGAGCTCCCATCTTAGTAAATTTACCCCTTAGACTCAGCCTGCTTGTAACCCAAACAGTGAGTGTATACAAGGTATCCTCGGGAATAACTAGTACCACCTATCTATTGTGTTAGTCAACTAACAAACATGTGCTCCAGCTAGATGATCTGGAAAACTTGGGTTTTATGAGGACCAGGCTTGAGATGCACTGACATACAGACGTATCCTCATACAGTATATCTAGCCTCAATACACCATATAGCGTGAGATGTCTGACACAAGTGAGCCTCCAGGTCCCGTGTAACTCTGCTATCATCAGTTGCAAACAGATATACAGGTGTATATTAATTTCAAATGAATCACCACAGTCTTCTGGTGCTTTGTGGATGTGACTCATTTTCATCAGAAAAGCTGGAAAATGACTCCCAATGCTAGCAGAGTCTCATGGGACATGACGTGCTGAGAGAGGCTATTTGGCACAACTACAACAACGATGTATAAGGACACATCCGTAGTGTATCAGATCATTCATATACAGTATGCTGCTATGCAAGCCTACATGCATGTTGTATATACTGTATTAAGCCTCACAAGCAGAGAGGTGGCACTAGGGGTGCTCAAAGTACAGTAAGAGGCGTCGCACAAAGTGCTGTAAGGAAAAGGTTACAATATGGGAAATTGTAACTATCTTCTCCACACCAGTTTGGCACTGTGTCCTAGTAATTGTACAGAAAGATAAGAGAAACATTTTTCGACATGATGATGCAGAATTAAGGTTTGTCAGGTTGTTAATGGTTTAATAGTTTGTTCAACAATTTATTAACCAATAAGGCGCCCATAATTTTATTGCGATTAACTTAAAACACTTTATGCAAGCTAGCTTATCACTAAAATAACGACACAGATACCGATAGCCGGAGTTAAAGGTCAGACAGTATTTATTAATGGGTGACCTGATGTTAAACTAAAATTATCTAATTAATTTATGTTGGAGGATGGCAAATGAAAAGTCGTTACCAGACGCCAGCTCCAGTCACTTAAATTGTATCCACAAAAAACATAGGAGGGGCCTAAACAATAGCACCGCCTCCTACCTGCATAACCCGCATTGTGCAGAACTCACCACTCTTCTGTTTGGCAAATACTGACATTCCGGCAGAGAAACGTCTATTGTCCACCCGCAAGGTAAGGACACACCCGCATCTTTCCAAAAGAGGGTGCCCCAAAATGACAACTTTTGCCTATCTGACTGCTGGCTGGTAGCGACTTCCCGCCACAAAAAGGTTTAACTAAACCGACACCGCCATCCAAACAAAAGAAAGCAACAAAGAATACTGAGCTAACGAAAAGTCCAAATATACTCTCCAAGAAAATGTTGATACCAGATGTGGAAAGATGGACACCATCATCCTTATAAAACTGCTTATTATGCAAAACCAAAAATGGATGCTTGACCACCGCACCCCCTAAAGCAGAGACAAAGAAACAGCCGAGTTTACTTTCTTGCGCTCCTTTTCAATGGCCAAGAAACTGACAGCTCCTCTCCAATTAAAACGGGGCACCATCTCGCACCAAAAAAAAAAAACGGAACCCAGGCCAATGACAGCGCAAAGCCATGGAATGCCTTGCCGCCCAAAAAATATAAGAATGGCCAACTAGCCACAATTGTTCCGATGGATCATTGACCGCTGCAAAAGAAAAATTCCTAACATCAGCATACTTCATACACATAACCACTGTAAATAACATTAAAACGTAAGAAAGAACCCAAGTGAAGGAGAAAACTCAAAAAACCTCCCGTGGACCTTATGAATACCAATTGTAATTAGGCCCCCTTTGGAGGAAAATAAAAAAATTCACTTCACATCCCCGATTCCTGAATGCTACTCATTCAAAAACCGACGGGTAAACGTAGTTTCTGGGTTAGCGCAACTAAACCTTATGCAAACGTATGTAAGACTTATATGCAGCAGACTTCCAGCAGCTCAGCACCTGAATCGCTGCCGCTGAGGAGCCTTCCGCAGCTGCCTTGGTAGCCGCCCCAATACGAAAATAATGTGTATCAAAACCCGCACATTGCAAACCCAAGGCCCCCAAACATCGTCGAAACACTGTGGCAAACTGGAACTTGGTGAGCGGACCCATGCCGGCATGCAGCAACAATTACTCACCCCCTGGGGGTTGCAACTGTACGTACTCCCTTGCCAGATGCAACGGGCAAATAGCTTCACCCTCTCGCGCCTCAAGGGACACCCAGTGACCATGGCCAGCCTGGTCCATCTTAGAACGTGGAATTTTGCATAGCAACCTATCGTCCTGCAACATCACATTACACCAGAGGAGGCCAAAGTCCAGAGACGACTTGCTACTTGCCACTAGCCCACTGATCCTAAAAGCCCCAAAGAAAGCAAGCGCACAAGCCAAACTAAAGAAAGCCACTTCAAAACTGGATTCGGCCATGCTAGGTAGCACCCCTAGTAATTATGATAACATCTGCAAAGTTACAGGCCTCCGAGAATCCGCAGGCGCATAGCTTTCCTTAGCCCAACCCTTAAGTGCTTTGGACAGGATGAAAGACTTGGTGGGGTCTGCCTGTCGACGCACCCGCGCATCGAAGGAAATGCCCGCAAGGGCAGACCCCATGGACGCCTTGGACCTACCCGCTTCATAATGACAAAGGCCATCAAACAGTCAGTGGATGACTTATCCCCTGAACCATACCTACTCGCAAATGCCGTCCAATCACGCCAGGCCGCATCGTACGCCCTAAGCGTGGAAGGAGCTAAAGCTTTCCTGGCCAACTCAGCTAATCCAGCTCGATAATCTGCCAGATAGAAGGTAGGCACGGTAAACCCTTAGCCGCCGCCCCCGGCACCAACTCACGGAATTATCAAACTGAAAGCGAGACAAAGCATCCGCTATCTTGTTGTCAATGCCGGGGACGTGGTGAGCCCTGAAAATTATATTGTGTCTTAAGCATGTAAGTACTAAATACGGCAAAAAGGCGCAAGACCTGTGGGGAGGAGGAACGCTGATTGTTAATAGTGTGAACCACCCCCATGTTGTCGCAGCGGAAAGAAATATGTTCCGATCTGAAAACTTGGAAGCCCACAAGTCTAAGGCTACGATAATGGGGAAAAGTTCCAATAACAGAAGGTTCCTGTGAACACACGGGAGACCCAGGAGGCGGGCCAGGGAGCAGCACACCACTCGCCGGCGAAGAAGGCGCCGAACCCAAAACTGCCTGAAGCGACTGTGAACAGCTGGAGGCAGCTGTTGGTGCAGCGCTGCTAAGGTCACAGAACTTGCTGGTTAAAAGAAACCAAGAATGAGAACCAGACCCGAAAATCATCCCTGATCTCACGGGAGAGGTAAATGTTGTGATGCTGCCTGACCGTCCCTGTCGTGGCACGTTCAAGTTTCCGGCAAAAAACCCTCCCCATGGGGAGGATCCTGCATGGAAAATTGAAAGAGCCCAGCAAAGATTGGACCTGTTTAAGCCATACTTTGCGTATGCCCATGCAATCGTCAAACCCTAGAAGCTTACACACCTTGTCAGCGGGAGGTGACAACAACCCGCCACCATTTCAATTTCAGTACCCAAATAACTAAGGCGGCTGGTAGGGCCCTCCCATTTCTCAGTGGCTACAGGGATGCCCAGTTCCCAGAAACAATGATCTTGCGGAAGCCAGCACGTCGCCACAAACCGAACTATCCCTCGGGCCCATAAGGAGAAAATCATCCAGGTAATGAGCAACCCCGGGTTGGCCGAAGGCGACCTGGATACACCAATGCAGAAAGGTGCTGAATCTCTCAAAATAGGCACAAGAGACCGAACCGCCCATGGGAAGACACCGGGCCACATAGAAATCCTTACCCAACTTGAAACCCAGGAACCGGAGTGAATCCGGATGAAGGGGAAGCAGGCGATAAGCGGACTCTATGTCCAACTTAGCCAGTAAGGCCCCCGGGCCATAGCCCCGAACCAAACTCAGAGCCTCGTCGAAAGATTGATAACGCACTCTGCAAATTGATTCGGGGATGGCATCGTTCACCAAAAACCCATGTGGATGGAACAATTGCTGGATGAGGCGGAAAGTGCCCAGGTCACTTTTGGGCACCACCCAGATGGGGGAGATGCACAAGGAGGGCAGCGGAGGGGTAGCATAGGGTCCGCACATGCGTCACAAACTAATCTCCGCCTCCACCTTCCGCCTGACCTCATTAAATGCAAAACACCTGTCTTTTGCCACCGAGCGTGAACCTGAAATGCTAGGTGTAAAAGGCTTTTTATTTTGAGAATCCGTGGGAGGCCGGACTTGTTGGGTAACCTCAAGCCACACCTTCACGTCCTTGAACCCCAAGGGTAAAATGGCATTGCCAACTTGATTACGACTATAATTTTTCATCGTAATCTCTCCAAGCATAACCCTTGGTTTTCAAATACATCTCATGCTCCAAAAACAGATACTTCACTATATTAGGATACTCGACAGGCCGTGAATCCGCATAACAAGCAGAAAAAAACAAAAAACCCCGCAACCACTGACGGAAGTTATGGAAGGCGTTCTCCCCATGCCGCCCGCCTTGTTAGCCTCATCACAGCGGCACAGCGTGCCCGCGTGTATCTGACATATGATGTTATAAAACAAACGTATATATACTTGTACTGTAATGGCTGTTAGATCCACTCACTAGAGAAGTTGTATTTGGCTGCTCACAACTGAGGATAGGATACTAAGCATTGTAAATTGCAACAAATGTGTCTAATGCCATCTGTTGATAGCTGCCGATTTTCTTAACAACACATACTTAAAAATAGGATACTTAGTATCAGAGTCTGCAACAAATGTTTCAAGTATTATACGCTGACAGCAGCTGATGTTGTGAATACTATATGCTGTTGATAGCAGAGCTCTCAATAAATACTTTAAGCACAGCAGCTGAGGTCCTAGATAGTATATGGTGATATTAGCTGACTCCTATTGATAGGAATAACCCTATTGAATGGGAGACAGGCGACCCCATATGTAGGACGATACGGCTATCATTATATATACCAGCCGCAATACTTGTGATATACTATGTGTGTGTTAAACTGCTACAGTGAAGTATTCTCTGAAATTAAGGGACAGTGAAAATTAGGGTGGTCTTCTGTTTGCCGGCGGCCGGGCTCCCGGCGACCAGCATACCGGCGCCGGAATCCCGACCGCCGGCATACCGACATTTATTCTCCCTCTTGGGGGTCCACAACCGCCCTGGAGGGAGAATAAATAGCGTGGCCCGCATAGCGCGCCACCGTGCCCGCAGCGTGAACGAAATACTAACAAGGGATATAGTATATGGGGTTGACATATATTCTCAAAGGAGTATGATCTCCCTGAACGACACAGCTTTATACCTCTAAATAAAATATCTTAATAGAGAGTTATTTCTAGCGGGTCTGATAGAACGAAATACAGACTATCGCACTAGGTAGGGAATACATGTGGTGGATATTAGAAATAGGGACTGTTATATCCCTTAATGAACCACACCATAGTTGGGACTGCCATATCCCCCAAATAAAATCTTTCTTTCCACTCTACATATACCCTTGAAAAATTTGTATCTGCGTATTAACACAGACAGTAAGTGCAAACTAATACTTACCTTCTCGAAGAATATTTTGGAGATAGAGATATTCACCTTCTAGCTGATCCAGGCCAAGCATTATAATATCCTGAGATGTAGCAGCGACAATTGGCTATATACATTAGTCATATTTTCCTATTGGAGTCAATCTGCACCTATACACCTATTGATATTCACAGTCTCTATATTTGGGATTAATTCCCAAGAGATATTTTTGGTGAATAAATAGATATTCATAAGACAGCCGGTTGACAACATTAGAGTAACAGCCATTACATTAATAGAATTATATTGTCAATGGACCAGATAATGGCAATATTTGAATAGATACAATAATCCCACGAGTATTATACGTACCAAATACACGCGGACACGCCTTTGAAATTTCTTTATTCACAATTTCCTATCTTCTAGGTTTCACATATATGTCAATTTGTCTGATTTTAACTCTTATATTTCACTGTTGTCTGGATAATTAATTCATCATTTAATGTATATCGAATAAAGGTTAAGTTTTAAGATAAAGCAATCTTTTTCAGTGCGTCAACCATACAGTTCCTTCTTACTTTTCCCCTCAACTTGATCGCTTACACACTGTAATTGACAACACCCCCTTACCATATCAAGCATTGTCTGATAAAAAAGGGAAAAGGGGTTCAATCAAGTGATGATGTGATGATGGTTCACATACACTCACAACATTGATAATATATATTGAGTGTGCAGACACCCAACTCTTGTGTAGCCTCATCAAAAGCCTGACGCATGTCATCCGTAAGGGTGAACATGTCGACGTACTTGCCCTTTCTAACCTTCTCTTTCATCCATTTCCTAATGCCCCTGGCCACCGTGATATTGGCGCAATACCAAAGTGGCCAGGGGCCAGATCCCAGAAATGCGGGGGATCTGAGGGAACCGTGGCCAATGGTACTTTGTCTTTCCTAGTTTCCTTCGCTACGCAGCGCGCTATAAGCCTAGCTAACTTACGCGGGCGCCAGGGAGAACCTGGGGATACACTAGTAGAAGAGCTAGAAGAAGTACTGGATGATCAAGGAGAAATAACAGCATGCTCACCAGTGCCTGAGGGGCCCGGAACTCCATCCGCTTCTTCCACCACCACTGGCCCTGGTGGCACGCCTTCAGCCGACGCCGCCACTGTCCCTCTCCTAGATCTCCGACTCCTTTGTGATGGAGACACTGGGCCCGCTTGACTCGCTGATACCTGAACGGAAGAATCAGGGGGCACAACAATGGCAGTTAATGACTGTAAATCAACAATTGCCACAGGCGGCAAGGGAGGAATGGGGGGGAAACTCCCCATTTACCACTGGAGGAGGACCCAGGGGAAGAGGCGGGGATAGAGGAACGAACTGAGTGAAGGACACTGTGGCCGAAGGGAAGGTCCTGATAGGCGCTTGGGTCCCGTTGCTGTAAGCTAGTGGCCCTGATGGGGGGAACATATGCCAGACCCTAAAACTGGGTGTGCGTGGACGATGTGGGGGTGAAACCCTCAACGTATGACCCAGAAAATGCCGTGGGGGGAATGGAAAAATGGAGGTCCGCTACAGGACCATGTGGGCTGGACACCTGATGACGAACCCGCAAAATAGGGGGGGGGGGGGGAAAGCGGCGCTACGGAAACTGGCGCCCCCTGCTGACGTGTCCCGGGGGTACGGGGAATGGCTGGGGCACCGCAAATGACTGTGCTCCAGCGAAACCCGCTGGGAAATGGCCCTCGGCATACAGGTAAGGGTAGCCCGATAATGGCCTTGAGGTGGCCAGAGAGCTCTGTGCAGGCACCACCTGCAACACTCCAGAGTGTCCAGCAGGTGGTGCCCGCGACACCTCAAAAAAGGGGGGTGCAGGCATCATCAGCCCCAGGGAGCTGGACACCACCCCAAACAGCGCCCCCTGTGGACTCCCCACTGCAGGCTCCCCTGCTAAGGGGAGGGCGTGCCCCCGTGGGGTCCCCAAGGAGATCGCTGGGGTCCCAACCCTCCCAGAGCCATGGTCCCCAGAAATCCTTCCTGCCTTTGCTGGCAGCATGCCAGTTTCCTGAGCTGGCACCGGGCACGGCTCCCCCGCTTGGGGGGCCCCTCATGTGCACCATAATTTGACCCCTCAGACCACCGCACCTGCGCCGGCCCACACCCCCCCCCCCCCCAAAGAGGCCCCCCTCCTCCACCAGCAGACCGGGGCCACCGGGCACCACGAGGGCGCCGCAGTAGCCGGCCGGAGCCGAGGATGGGGAGGGGGAGCAGGACCCTGGAGGAGAGGCAGATGCGGCAGGGAAAGCCGCCGGAGGAGAAGCAGCCGTCGGGGCAGATCCCCGCCCACGTGACCACGCCCCGCCAGCGGCCACCATGACTGGAACCCCGCGCCTCTCGCACATCTGACGAGACGGAGGAGGGGAGCGGATCCGAGCGGCCGGCAACCTGCTGGACCCAGAGGCAGGAGAAGGCACGGAGGGGGTTGCGTAAGGACGCCCGTATCCCGCTGATGTAAGTGGGCGCGCGGCCTCGGCAAGACGCCGTGGGTGGGGCTGGTCCTGTGCAGACAGGGCATTATAGAGGGAATTGAGAGGGCAGGGAGCAACAATCAAAAGAGGCACTGGCTGGGAGGACAGAATAAGGGGGGTGGTGAAAGGAGGATAGGGTTAAACAGTGATAGACAATAGGTGAGGTGAAGACACTACTATGCCTGTCTGCATTCCAAAAAATGGCAAGAGGAAGTCTGAGGCACATGACTGAGGATTATGGTGGTCATTCCGAGTTGATCGTAGCTGTGCTAAATTTGGCACAGCTACGATCCTTCACACTGACATGCGGAGGGACGCCCAGCACAGGGCTAGTCTGCCCCTCATGTCAGTGCCGGCTACCCACCACAGAAGTGCAAAGGCATCGCACAGCGGTGATGCCTTTGCACTTCAGGAGTAGCTCCCGACCAGCGCAGCTTTAGTGTGCTGGCCGGGAGCTACTCATCGATCCCTGGCCCACAGCGGCTGCGTGTAACGTCACGAAGCTGCCGCGGCCTGCCCCATCAACGGTCCGTACACGCCTGCGTTGGCCGGATCGCGCCCCCTAAATGGCGGCTTAACACCGCCGTCCAGCCCCCTCTCGCCCAGCGACCGCCTCTGCCTCAGAGGCGATCGCTAGGCAACGATGGCTGGCATGCGCCGGCGCATGCGCAGTTCCGACCCGATCGCTGCACTGCAAGAGACTGCAGCGAGTGATCGGGTCGAAATGACCCCCTATATACTACTCTAAGCCTACACCTTAAATTCCTGATTGACATAAAAACACACCTATGGAAAACCCCACAGGACCCTTGAAAACTACCTAGCAACTGCTTAGTCACTAACAACCAATCACAAAAAATGAGGCTCTTAAATAGCCTCGAACTTAGTCATTCCATAGCTAATCTAAAAAGCTCATTTACATTCCTGCCCTGATGAAAATCTATGCACATGTACAAATGGCTGCCACACATGCACATTGGATATTAACTATAGATGTGCAGTGGGTATTTTTCGTGTTTTGTGTTTTGGTTTTGGATTCGGGTCCACGGACGTGTTTTGGAATCGGACGCGTTTTGGCAAAACCACCCTTTCGGGTTTTGGATTCGGATGCGTTTTGGATTCGGTTGATTTTTAAAAAAACCTTAAAAACAGCTAAAATCATAGAATTTGGGGGTAATTTTGATCCCATAGTATTATTAACCTCAATGACCATAATTTCCACTCATTTCCAGGTCTATTCTGAACACCTCACACCTCACAATATTATTTTTAGTCCTAAAATTTGCACCGAGGTCGCTGGATGACTAAGCTAAGCAACCCAAGTGGGCGGCACAAACACCTGGCCCATCTAGGAGTGGCACTGCAGTGTCAGACAGGATGGCACTTAAAAAAATAGTCCCCAAACAGCACATGATGCAAAGATAAATAAAAAAAGAGGTGCAAGATGGAATTGTCCTTGGGCCCTCCCACACACCCTTATGTTGTTTAAACAGGACATGCACACTTTAACAAACCAATCATTTTAGCCACAGGGTCTGCCACACAACTGCGGCTTAAATGACTGGTTGGTTTGGGCCCCCACCAAAAAAAAGCATTAATCTCTCCTTGCACAAACTGGCTCTACAGAGGCAAGATGTCCACCTTATCCTCTGATTCCTCACCCCTTTCACTGTGTACATCCTCCTCCTCACAGATTATTAATTCGTCCCCACTAGAATCCACCATCACAAGTCCCTGTGTACTTTCTGGAGGCAATTGCTGGTAAATGTCTCCACGGAGGAATTTATAATTCATTTTGATGAACATCATCTTCTCCACATTTTCTGGAAGTAACCTCCTACGCCAATCGCTGACAAGGTGACCGGCTGAACTAAACACTCTTTCGGAGTACACACTGGAGGGGGAGCAACTTAGGTAAAATAAAGCCAGTTTGTGCAAGGGCCTCCAAATTGCCTCTTTTTCCTGCCAGTATACGTACGGGCTATCTGACATGCCTGCTTGGATGCTGTCACTCATATAATCCACCACCATTCTTTCAATGGTGACATAATCATATGCAGTGACAGTAGACATGTCAGTAATCATTGGCAGGTCCTTCACTCTGGACCAGGTGTCAGCACTTGCTCCTGACTGCCCTGATTTTTGGGTTATTTTACTGAACTTTTGCTTTTTGGATTTTACATGCTCTCTACTATGACATTGGGCATCGGCCTTGGCAGACGACGTTGATGGCATTTCATCGTCTCTGCCATGACTAGTGGCAGAAGCTTCAGCACTAGGTGGAAGTGGATCTTGATCTTTCCATATTTTAACCTCCAAATTTTGTCCTCCTTTTTTTAATGTGTGGAATTATATGCCAGTAATATATCTGGAATTAGACGGCAGTAATTTCTGGAATTAGATATCACTAGATATACCAGATACCACTGTGACTGGAATGATGATGATCTATGCACAGTGACAGGACACTACCACAGCACCCTACAGCAGCAAGATGCAGCACAAGGCACCGAGCAATGACCAGAGCACTGATGATACTACTGAGTACTGATACTGTGCAGCATAATGCAGCACAAGACACTGTACTAGTATTAGTAATGTAGTATTACTGAGCACCACAAGACATTGAGCAGTGATACTGAACACTGATGATACTACTGAGCACTGATACTGAGCAGCACAATGCAGCACAAGACACTGTACTAGTATTAGTAATGTAGTATTACTGAGCACCACAAGACAATGCGCAGTGATACTGAGCACTGAGGATACTACTGAGCACTGATACTGAGCACTGATGATACTACTGAGAACTGACACTGAGCAGCACGATGCAGCACAAGACACTGTACTAGTATTAGTAATATAGTATTACTGAGCACCACAAGACAATGAGCAGTGATACAGAGCACTGATGATACTACTGAGAACCGACACTGAGCAGCATGATGCAGCACAAGACACTGTACTAGTATTGGTAATGTAGTATTACTGAGCACCACGATGCAGCACAAGACAATGAGCAGTGATACTGAGCACTGATGATACTACTGAGAACTGACACTGAGCAGCACGATACAGCACAAGACACTGTACTAGTATTGGGAATGTAGTATTACTGAACACCACGATGCAGCACAAGACAATGAGCAGTGATACTGAGCACTGATGATACTACTGAGAACTGACACTGAGCAGCACAATGCAGCACAAGACACTGTACTAGTATTAGTGAGCAGCACAAAAGCACTCTGGAATTGTCACCCCCCATATACAACTGTGACTGGAATGATGATGACCGATGCACAGTCACAGGACACTACTACCACAGCACCCTACAGCAGCAAGATGCAGCACAAGAGAGACACTGTACTAGTATTACTGAGCAGCACAAGACAATGAGCACTGATACTGAGCACTGATACTGAGAACTGACACTGAGAGAACGTAGCCACGTCCTCTCTGTACCCTCTACAATGCCCGAGTGAAAATGGCAGCAACGCGCGGGTCTTTATATGGAATCCGAATCACGCGAGAATCCGACAAAGGGACGATGAAGTTTTGCCTCGTTCGGGTTTTCTGAGTCAGACGGGAATAACCGAGCCGGGCTCGGACCCGTGTATGACACGTGGAGTTCGGGGGGGGTTCGTTTCTCGGCGAACCGAACCCGCTCATCTCTAATATTAACCTGGTGCCAAAATACAGTATAGCACACCACTGAGGAGAGAGATAACATTGGTCTTCACTGGACAGGTACTGTAGTTGACAGTAAATACCGGTGATACAATTGTAAGTATCTCTATAAGATGCAGAGATACCAAACAAAAATATAATGCTGGCAATGATTATTAATGGTACATAGTGCACTAATAATCATATACAGTATGTATTATGTTTAAAATAATTAACGTTAATTTAGGAAATAATATGACACATAAAAAGCTTTTGTAGGTAAAAGGAAAATCTAAACATTCAGTTCATGGCATTTAATTACTGTAAGCTCTTACTGTGATCACATTTCCTCATGTAATTACAGATACAAGATATGATTCCAATAATTATGAACCACATCCCTGGGCCTCACCAGAAAATCACCACGTTATTGGAGGAACTGAACGATTTTGTAGCTGGGCGAGTGAAGATGAATATGGAGACATTGGACAAGAATGACCCTAGAGATTACATAGACTGCTTCCTTATCAAAATGCAGGAGGTACCCAAAAAAATAAAATGGATTTAATGCATTATTATTAGTCAGTGGGATACAGAAAAATGAAGGAGATTAAAAATCATTTTTTAAAGTTTCCGATTTACAGTATTAGTACTTTGGAAATAAATATAATTTATTGTTGTTTTTTTTATGGATATATACGTATATATTTCCTCTTTCAGTGACATGTGATATTTCATACCACTTTTTAACGGGGTTGCTGTTCATGAGAGTATATGGAAAATAATCCATTTGCCAACAGTAAAACATGTTCATACTTACTGATATTGTGAAGACAGAGGGGTAAATTTACTAAGATGGGAGTTCTATTTAAAATTGGATGTTGCCAATAGCAACCAATCAGATTCCTGGTATTATCTTCTAGAAAGTGCTAGAAAAATGAGAAGTAGAATCTGATTGGTTGCTATGGCCAACATCCCATCTCAAACAGAACTCCCATCTTAGTAAATTTACCGAAGAGTGTTCCACACCCAATATAAACATAGAAACAAAGAAACATACGACCTTATTCAGCTTCAGTCGCCAAAAATTGCAAAATCACAAACGGATGATTATCAGAAAGCCACCCATTGCTCGTGCGTGACCCTCAATTCTTCTGCGATTGCATTTTGCTGGGATGCGAAAAGAGCTGATTGACAGTTGGTAAGAATTCGTGGGTGTACACATGGGCCCTCATTCCGAGTTGATCGCTAGCTGCCGTTGTTCGCTGCGTAGCGATCATTTTAAAAAACTGCAAAACTACGCAAGCGTATGGGGCGTAGAGCATCAAAGAGCATCTTTGTTTTGCACTGCTTCTAGCAATGATTCCATTCGTACAGCCGGTCGCAAGGAGATTGACAGGAAGTGGGAGTTTATGGGTGTCAACTGACCGTTTTCTGGGAGTGTTTGGAAAAACGCAGGCGTGTCCATTAATTTGCAGGGCGGGTATCTGATGTCAATTCCAGGACCTTTGTCGCAACAATCATCGCACAGAATAAGTAACTACAGGGCTGGTCTTGTTTTGCACAAAATGTTTTTGTACAGCTCAGCTGCACATGCGTTCGCACTCTTGGAACATACACTCCCCCGTTGGCGGTGACTATGCATTTGCACGGCTTCTAAAAGTAGCTAGCGAGTGATCAACTCGGAATGAGGGCCAAGGTGTTTGTGAGGAGTGGTTGAGGAAACACAGGCTTGTCACAGCCATTTTCGTGCAGCATTTGACATCAGCTGCAGTTCCTGTGATTGAAAACATGGCGCCCGGTGCAACTGCATTCTCAATATTATGAGTAGCCCAGGGTCATCCACAACTGTCAATGGTGCTCGATTTCTGATTATACATCGCAGTTCTGCGACTGCATATGCAGTTTTGCGATTGCATCGGCTGGCCTTTTTTACCTTTTATGGGATTTTTAGCAGAAGCAGAATTGAGAAAATCGCTATTTACTGTATGTCTTAATAGTGATCCAAGCTGAATAAGGTCCATAGAATTATATGGCATATAAGAACTGCTTGGCATGTGTAGTCTGCCCCTTTTTACTTATTTTTTGGTAACCTTGTCCTTTTTTGATCCTTAGTTCTTTGTAAAGATATCTTTATGTCTATCCCAAGCATTCAGAAATTGCTTTATTGTCTCTGGGAGCCTGTTCCACTTATCCACTACCATTTCTGTGAAGTAATTTTTCCTCAAATTTCCCCTGAACCTACCTCCCTCCAGTCTCAGTGCATGTCCTTGTGTCCTAATTAGTGATGAGCGGGTTCGGTTCCTCGGGATCCGAACCCCCCCGAACTTCACCAATTTTACACGGTTCCGAGGCAGACTCGAATCTTCCCGCCTTGCTCGGTTAATCCGAGCGCGCCCGAACATCATCATCCCGCTGTCGGATTCTCGCGAGATTCGTATACTATATAAGGAGCCACGTGTTGCCGCCATTTTCACTCGTGCTTTAAAGATGATAGCGAGAGGACGTGGCTGTGTTCTCTCAGTTTCTGAAAATATCTGTGCTCGGTCTGCTGCAAATATCTGTGCTCAGTGTGCTGAAAATATCTACGTTCTCTGCCTGAAAAACGCTCCATTTCTGTGCTGCATTGTAGTATATAGTAGGAGGACAGTGCAGAATTTTGCTGTGACCACCAGTATATATATCAGTACGGTACAGTAGTCCATTGCTCTACCTCTGTGACATCAAGTATACTATGCATCCATACCTGTGCTGCATTTTAGTTGTGCGCAGTATATAGTAGGAGGACAGTGCAGAATTTTGCTGTGACCACCAGTATACATATAGCAGTACGGTACAGTAGTCCATTGCTCTACCTCTGTGTCATCAAGTATACTATGCATCCATACCTGTGCTGCATTTTAGTTGTGCGCAGTATATAGTAGGAGGACAGTGCAGGATTTTGCTGTGACCACCAGTATATATATAGCAGTACGGTACAGTAGTCCATTGCTCTACCTCTGTGTCGTCAAGTATACTATGCATCCTTACCTGTGCTGCATTTTAGTTGTGCGCAGTATATAGTAGGAGGACAGTGTAGAATTTTGCTGTGACCACCAGTATATATATAGCAGTACGGTACAGTAGTCCATTGCTCTACCTCTGTGTCGTCAAGTATACTATGCATCCATACCTGTTCTGCATTTTAGTTGTGCGCAGTATATAGTAGGAGGACAGTGCAGAATTTTGCTGTGACCACCAGTATATATATAGCAGTACGGTACAGTAGTCCATTGCTCTACCTCTGTGTCATCAAGTATACTATACATCCATACCTGTGCTGCATTTTAGTTGTGCGCAGTATATTGTAGGAGGACAGTGCAGAATTTTGCTGTGACCACCAGTATATATATAGCAGTACGGTACAGTAGTCCACTGCTCTACCTCTATGTCATCAAGTATACTACAAAAGTTCAGTAAAATGACCCAAAAATCAAAATTAAAAGCATCTGATGAGAAGCGTAAACTTGCCAATATGCCATTTATGACATGGAGTGGCTAGGAACGGTTGAGGCCCTGGCCTATGTTCATGGCTAGTGGTTCAGATTCATATGAGGATGGAAGCACTCATCCTCTAACTAGAAAACTGCATTGCCACTCCTGGATGGGCCAGGTGTTTGTGTCGGCCACTTGGGTCGCCTAGCTTAGTCACACAGCTACTGCATTGCACCTCTTTTATTCTTTGCATCATGTGCTGTTTGGGGACTATTTTTTAAATCTGCCATCCTGTCTGACACTGCAGTGCCAGTCCTAGATGGGCCAGATGTTTGTGTCGGCCATTTGGGTCGCTTAGCTTAGTCACACAGCTACCTCATTGCACCTCTTTTTTTCTTTGCATCATGTGCTGTTGGGGACTATTTTTTAAAGCTGTCATCCTGTCTGACACTGCAGTGCCAGTCCTAGATGGGCCAGGTATTTGTGTCGGCCACTTGCGTCGCTTAGCTTAGCCATCCAGCGACCTTGGTGCACCTCTTTTTTTCCTTTGCATCATGTGCTGTTTGGGGACTATTTTTTAAATCTGCCATCCTGTCTGACACTGCAGTGCAACTCCTAGATGGGCCAGGTGTTTGTGTCGGCCACTTGGGTCGCTTAGCTTAGCCATCCAGCGACCTTGGTGCACCTCTTTTTTTTTTCTTGGCATCATGTGCTGTTTGGGGACTATTTTTTAAATCTGCCATCCTGTCTGACACTGCAGTGCCACTCCTAGATGGGCCAGGTGTTTGTGTCGGCCACTTGGGTCACTTAGCTTAGTCACACAGCTACCTCATTGCACCTCTTTTTTTCTTTTGCATCATGTGCTGTTTGGTGACTATTTTTTAAATCTGCCATCCTGTCTGACACTGCAGTGCCACTCCTAGATGGGCCAGGTGTTTGTGTCGGCCACTTGGGTCGCTTAGCTTAGTCACACAGCTACCTCATTGCACTTCTTTTTTTCTTTGCATCATGTGCTGTTTGGGGACTATTTTTTAAATCTGCCATCCTGTCTGACACTGCAGTGCCACTCCTAGATGGGCCAGGTGTTTGTGTCGGCCACTTGGGTCGCTTAGCTTAGCCATCCAGCAACCTTAGTAACCCTCTTTTTTTCTTTGCATCATGTGCTGTTTGGGGACTATTTTTTAAATCTGACATCCTGTCTGACACTGCAGTGCCACTCCTAGATGGGCCAGGTGTTTGTGTCGGCCACTTGGGTCGCTTAGCTTAGTTACACAGCTACCTCATTGCACCTCTTTTTTTTCTTTGCATCATGTACTGTTTGGGGACTATTTTTTAAATCTGCCATCCTGTCTGACACTGCAGTGCCACTCCTAGATGGGCCAGGTGATTTTGTCGGCCACTTGGGTCGCTTAGCTAAGCCATCCAGCGACCTTGGTGCACCTCTTTTTTTTCTTTGCATCATGTGCTGTTTGGGGACTATTTTTTAAATATGCCATCCTGTCTGACACTGCAGTGCCACTCCTAGATGGGCCAGGTGTTTGTGTCGGCCACTTGGGTCGCTTAGCTTAGCCATCCAGCGACCTTGGTGCACCTCTTTTTTTCTTTGCATCATGTGCTGTTTGGGGACTATTTTTTAAATCTGCCATCCTGTCTGACACTGCAGTCCCACTCCTAGATGGGCCAGGTGTTTGTGTCGGCAACTTGGGTCGCTTAGCTTAGCCATCCAGCGACCTTGGTGACCCTCTTTTTTTATTTGCATCATGTGCTGTTTGGGGACTATTTTTTAAATCTGCCATCCTGTCTGACACTGCAGTGCCACTCCTAGATGGGCTAGGTGTTTGTGTCGGCCACTTGGGTCACTTAGCTTAGTCACACAGCTACCTCATTGCACCTCTTTTTTTCTTTGCATCTTGTGCTGTTTGGGGACTATTTTTTAAATCTGCCATCCTGTCTGACACTGCAGTGCCACTCCTAGATGGGCCAGGTGTTTGTGTCGGCCACTTGGGTCGCTTAGCTTAGCCATCCAGAGACATTGTTGCAAATTTTAGGACTAAAAATAATATTGTGAGGTGTGAGGTGTTCAGAATAGACTGGAAATGAGTGGAAATTATGGTTATTGAAGTTAATAATACTATGGGATCAAAATGACCCCCAAATTCCATGATTTAAGCTGTTTTTGAGGGGGTTTTGTAAAAAAAACACCCAAATCCAAAAGACACCCGAATCCAACAAAAAATTTTCAGGGAGGTTTTGCCAAAACGCGTCCAAATCCAAAACACAGCCGCGGAACCGAATCCAAAACACAAAAACAAAAAAATTTCCGGTGCACATCACTAGTCCTAATACATCTCTTCCTTTGAAGAATGTTTCCCTCCTGGACTTTGTTTAAACCCTTGATATATTTGAAAGTTTCTATCATGTCCCCTCTTTCCCTTCTCTGCTCCAAACTATACATATTGTGATTTTTCAGTCTTTCTGGGTATGTTTTGTGATGTAGGCCATGCACCATTTTAGTTGCCCTTCTTTGTACAGTCTCTAATGTATTTATATCTTTCTGGAAATACTGTATAGCCTCCAGAACTGAACACAGTACTCTAGATGAGGCCGTACCAATGACCAATTCAGTGGCATTATTACTTCTTTCCATCTGCTGCTGATTCCTCTCCCTATGCAACCAAGCATCTGTTTTGCCTGTTACATTGCTTGCCTGTCAATGTCAGCAACAGAGATACTAAAAAGCACTGGTCCAATCCCACTTGTCCAGTATTCCAGTTTAGCAGTAATGTGGGATGTGATGTGGGACAGTGTCAAAATCCATACTAAAGTCTCGGTATGCTACATTGGCATGGCATCGATATTCTGATAGTCACTATTCCGACAGAATGCAGGTGGATTCCGGTGAATATTTTATCCCTTACTCTAACTATAATCTTTAACCATCCCTCTCACATCTCAATCCTAACCCACGCCTCCCATAGCCTAACCCTAACCATCCTCTCCCACAGCCAAACCCTAATCCACCCCTCCCGTAGCCTAACCCTAACTGTCCTCTCCCACAGCCAAACCCTAATCCACACCTCCCATAGCCTAACACTAATCATCCACTCCCACAGCCAAACCCTAATCCACCCCTCTCATTGCCTAACCCTAACTGTCCTCTCCCATAGCCAAACCCTAATCCACACCTCCCGTAGCCTAACCCTAACTGTCCTCTCCCACAGCCAAACCCTAATCCACCCCTCCCATTGCCTAACCCTAACTGTCCTCTCCCATAGCCAAACCCTAATCCACCCCTCCCATAGCCTAACCCTAACTGTCCTCTCCCACAGCCAAACCCTAATCCACCCCTCCCATAGCCTAACACTAATCATCCTCTCCCACAGTCAAACCCTAATCCACCCCTCCCGTAGCCTAACCCTAACTGTCCTCTCCCATAGCCAAACCCTAATCCACACCTCCCGTAGCCTAACACTAATCATCCTCTCCCACAGCCAAACCCTAATCCATCCCTCCCGCAGCCTAACCCTAACTGTCCTCTCCCATAGCCAAACCCTAATCCACCCCTCCCGTAGCCTAACCCTAATTGTCCTCTCCCACAGCCAAACCCTAATCCACCCCTTCCATAGCCTAACCCTAACTGTCTTCTACTGCAGCCTAACCCTAACCTCCCCTCCCATAGACTAACCCAACTCTACCCCTAGTGACTAACCCTTACCCCAGTATTTACTGTTGGGATCCATCAGGATTCTGGCTGTGGGGATGCTGCTGTCGGCATTCTGACCATCAGCATGGTGACTGCTGGGATATTAACTACATCCCACTACATCATAAGCCCCACCTTGAGTCATTACTTTAGTCACCCCGACAAAAAAGGCAATTAGATTTGTTTGGTATGATTTCCCCCCAGTAAATCCATACTGTTTGTGGTCCTGGATTTCAGATATTCCATAGATATAGCTTTTAATAGTGTTTCCATTAATTTCTCTGCAACTGATGTCTCATTGATCTGTAGTTGCTTGCCTTTTCCTTGCTTCACTCTTGTACAGTCGGACTACATTCGCTTTTTTCCAGTCATGTGGAATTACTTCTGTAGCTAGTGACAGATTGTATGATTCTATTAATGATGTTTCCAGCAACAACTTAAGCTCTTTTAGTGTCCCTGGGTTTATCCCACCTGGACCAATTAATTTATTTACTTTCAGTTTTGGTGGTGCTGTTACAGTAGAACCTTGTATCTACTAGAGATGAGCGGGTTCGGTTTCTTTGAATCCGAACCCGCACGAACTTCACTTTTTTTTTCACGGGTCCGAGCGACTCGGATCTTCCCGCCTTGCTCGGTTAACCCGAGCGCGCCCGAACGTCATCATGACGCTGTCGGATTCTCGCGAGACTCGGATTCTATATAAGGAGCCGCGCGTCGCCGCCATTTTCACACGTGCATTGAGATTGATAGGGAGAGGACGTGGCTGGCGTCCTCTCCATTAGAATAGATTAGAAGAGAGAGAGAGAGAGAGAGAGAGATTGTGCAGACAGAGTTTACCACAGTGACCAGTGCAGTTGTTGTTAAGTTAACTTTTATTTAATATATCCGTTCTCTGCTATATCCGTTCTCTGCCTGAAAAAAACGATACACAGCAGTCACACAGTGTGACTCAGTCTGTGTGCACTCAGCTCAGCCCAGTGTGCTGCACATCAATGTATAAAAGCTTATAATAATTGTGGGGGAGACTGGGGAGCACTGCAGGTTGTTATAGCAGGAGCCAGGAGTACATAATATTATATTAATTTAAAATTAAACAGTGCACACTTTTGCTGCAGGAGTGCCACTGCCAGTGTGACTAGTGGTGACCAGTGCCTGACCACCAGTATAGTAGTATATTGTTGTATACTATCTCTTTATCAACCAGTCTATATTAGCAGCAGACACAGTACAGTGCGGTAGTTCACGGCTGTGGCTACCTCTGTGTCGGCAGTCGGCAGGCAGTCCGTCCATCCATAATTGTATTATAATATATACCACCTAACCGTGGTTTTTTTTTCATTCTTTATACCGTCATAGTGTCATACTAGTTGTTACGAGTATACTACTATCTCTTTATCAACCAGTGTACAGTGCGGTAGTTCACGGCTGTGGCTACCTCTGTGTCGGCAGTCGGCAGGCAGTCCGTCCATCCATAATTGTATTATAATATATACCACCTAACCGTGGTTTTTTTTTCATTCTTTATACCGTCATAGTGTCATACTAGTTGTTACGAGTATACTACTATCTCTTTATCAACCAGTGTACAGTGCGGTAGTTCACGGCTGTGGCTACCTCTGTGTCGGCAGTCGGCAGGCAGTCCGTCCATCCATAATTGTATTATAATATATACCACCTAACCGTGGTTTTTTTTTCATTCTTTATACCGTCATAGTCAGTCATACTAGTTGTTACGAGTATACTACTATCTCTTTATCAACCAGTGTACAGTGCGGTAGTTCACGGCTGTGGCTACCTCTGTGTCGGCACTCGGCAGGCAGTCCGTCCATCCATAATTGTATTATAATATATACCACCTAACCGTGGTTTTTTTTTCATTCTTTATACCGTCATAGTGTCATACTAGTTGTTACGAGTATACTACTATCTCTTTATCAACCAGTGTACAGTGCGGTAGTTCACGGCTGTGGCTACCTCTGTGTCGGCAGTCGGCAGGCAGTCCGTCCATCCATAATTGTATTATAATATATACCACCTAACCGTGGTTTTTTTTTCATTCTTTATACCGTCATAGTGTCATACTAGTTGTTACGAGTATACTACTATCTCTTTATCAACCAGTGTACAGTGCGGTAGTTCACGGCTGTGGCTACCTCTGTGTCGGAACTCGGCAGGCAGTCCGTCCATCCATAATTGTATTACAATATATACCACCTAACCGTGGTTTTTTTTTCATTCTTTATACCGTCATAGTCAGTCATACTAGTTGTTACGAGTATACTACTATCTCTTTATCAACCAGTGTACAGTGCGGTAGTTCACGGCTGTGGCTACCTCTGTGTCGGAACTCGGCAGGCAGTCCGTCCATCCATAATTGTATTATTATAATATATACCACCTAACCGTGGTTTTTTTTTCATTCTTTATACCGTCATAGTGTCATACTAGTTGTTACGAGTATACTACTATCTCTTTATCAACCAGTGTACAGTGCGGTAGTTCACGGCTGTGGCTACCTCTGTGTCGGCAGTCGGCAGGCAGTCCGTCCATCCATAATTGTATTATAATATATACCACCTAACCGTGGTTTTTTTTTCATTCTTTATACCGTCATAGTCAGTCATACTAGTTGTTACGAGTATACTACTATCTCTTTATCAACCAGTGTACAGTGCGGTAGTTCACGGCTGTGGCTACCTCTGTGTCGGAACTCGGCAGGCAGTCCGTCCATCCATAATTGTATTACAATATATACCACCTAACCGTGGTTTTTTTTTCATTCTTTATACCGTCATAGTCAGTCATACTAGTTGTTACGAGTATACTACTATCTCTTTATCAACCAGTGTACAGTGCGGTAGTTCACGGCTGTGGCTACCTCTGTGTCGGCACTCGGCAGGCAGTCCGTCCATCCATAATTGTATTACAATATATACCACCTAACCGTGGTTTTTTTATACCACCTAACCGTGGCAGTCCGTCCATAATTGTATACTAGTATCCAATCCATCCATCTCCATTGTTTACCTGAGGTGCCTTTTAGTTCTGCCTATAAAATATGGAGAACAAAAAAGTTGAGGTTCCAAAATTAGGGAAAGATCAAGATCCACTTCCACCTCGTGCTGAAGCTGCTGCCACTAGTCATGGCCGAGACGATGAAATGCCAGCAACGTCGTCTGCCAAGGCCGATGCCCAATGTCATAGTACAGAGCATGTCAAATCCAAAACACCAAATATCAGAAAAAAAAGGACTCCAAAACCTAAAATAAAATTGTCGGAGGAGAAGCGTAAACTTGCCAATATGCCATTTACCACACGGAGTGGCAAGGAACGGCTGAGGCCCTGGCCTATGTTCATGGCTAGTGGTTCAGCTTCACATGAGGATGGAAGCACTCAGCCTCTCGCTAGAAAACTGAAAAGACTCAAGCTGGCAAAAGCACCGCAAAGAACTGTGCGTTCTTTGAAATCCCAAATCCACAAGGAGAGTCCAATTGTGTCGGTTGCGATGCCTGACCTTCCCAACACTGGACGTGAAGAGCATGCGCCTTCCACTATTTGCATGCCCCCTGCAAGTGCTGGAAGGAGCACCCGCAGTCCAGTTCCTGATAGTCAGATTGAAGATGTCAGTGTTGAAGTACACCAGGATGAGGAGGATATGGGTGTTGCTGGCGCTGGGGAGGAAATTGACCAGAAGGATTCTGATGGTGAGGTGGTTTGTTTAAGTCAGGCACCCGGGGAGACACCTGTTGTCCGTGGGAGGAATATGGCCGTTGACATGCCAGGTGAAAATACCAAAAAAATCAGCTCTTCGGTGTGGAGGTATTTCACCAGAAATGCGGACAACAGGTGTCAAGCCGTGTGTTCCCTTTGTCAAGCTGTAAAAAGTAGGGGTAAGGACGTTAACCACCTCGGAACATCCTCCCTTATACGTCACCTGCAGCGCATTCATAATAAGTCAGTGACAAGTTCAAAAACTTTTGGTGACAGCGGAAGCAGTCCACTGACCAGTAAATCCCTTCCTCTTGTAACCAAGCTCACGCAAACCACCCCACCAACTCCCTCAGTGTCAATTTCCTCCTTCCCCAGGAATGCCAATAGTCCTGCAGGCCATGTCACTGGCAAGTCTGACGAGTCCTCTCCTGCCTGGGATTCCTCCGATGCATCCTTGCGTGTAACGCCTACTGCTGCTGGCGCTGCTGTTGTTGCCGCTGGGAGTCGATGGTCATCCCAGAGGGGAAGTCGTAAGCCCACTTGTACTACTTCCAGTAAGCAATTGACTGTTCAACAGTCCTTTGCGAGGAAGATGAAATATCACAGCAGTCATCCTACTGCAAAGCGGATAACTGAGTCCTTGACAACTATGTTGGTGTTAGACGTGCGTCCGGTATCCGCCGTTAGTTCACAGGGAACTAGACAATTTATTGAGGCAGTGTGCCCCCGTTACCAAATACCATCTAGGTTCCACTTCTCTAGGCAGGCGATACCGAGAATGTACACGGACGTCAGAAAAAGACTCACCAGTGTCCTAAAAAATGCAGTTGTACCCAATGTCCACTTAACCACGGACATGTGGACAAGTGGAGCAGGGCAGGGTCAGGACTATATGACTGTGACAGCCCACTGGGTAGATGTATGGACTCCCGCCGCAAGAACAGCAGCGGCGGCACCAGTAGCAGCATCTCGCAAACGCCAACTCTTTCCTAGGCAGGCTACGCTTTGTATCACCGCTTTCCAGAATACGCACACAGCTGAAAACCTCTTACGGCAACTGAGGAAGATCATCGCGGAATGGCTTACCCCAATTGGACTCTCCTGTGGATTTGTGGCATCGGACAACGCCAGCAATATTGTGTGTGCATTAAATATGGGCAAATTCCAGCACGTCCCATGTTTTGCACATACCTTGAATTTGGTGGTGCAGAATTTTTTAAAAAACGACAGGGGCGTGCAAGAGATGCTGTCGGTGGCCAGAAAAATTGCGGGACACTTTCGGCGTACAGGCACCACGTACAGAAGACTGGAGCACCACCAAAAACTACTGAACCTGCCCTGCCATCATCTGAAGCAAGAAGTGGTAACGAGGTGGAATTCAACCCTCTATATGCTTCAGAGGTTGGAGGAGCAGCAAAAGGCCATTCAAGCCTATACAATTGAGCACGATATAGGAGATGGAATGCACCTGTCTCAAGTGCAGTGGAGAATGATTTCAACGTTGTGCAAGGTTCTGATGCCCTTTGAACTTGCCACACGTGAAGTCAGTTCAGACACTGCCAGCCTGAGTCAGGTCATTCCCCTCATCAGGCTTTTGCAGAAGAAGCTGGAGGCATTGAAGAAGGAGCTAACACGGAGCGATTCCGCTAGGCATGTGGGACTTGTGGATGCAGCCCTTAATTCGCTTAACAAGGATTCACGGGTGGTCAATCTGTTGAAATCAGAGCACTACATTTTGGCCACCGTGCTCGATCCTAGATTTAAAGCCTACCTTGGATCTCTCTTTCCGGCAGACACAGGTCTGCTGGGGTTGAAAGACCTGCTGGTGACAAAATTGTCAAGTCAAGCGGAACGCGACCTGTCAACATCTCCTCCTTCACATTCTCCCGCAACTGGGGGTGCGAGGAAAAGGCTCAGAATTCCGAGCCCACCCGCTGGCGGTGATGCAGGGCAGTCTGGAGCGACTGCTGATGCTGACATCTGGTCCGGACTGAAGGACCTGACAACGATTACGGACATGTCGTCTACTGTCACTGCATATGATTCTCTCAACATTGATAGAATGGTGGAGGATTATATGAGTGACCGCATCCAAGTAGGCACGTCACACAGTCCGTACTTATACTGGCAGGAAAAAGAGGCAATTTGGAGGCCCTTGCACAAACTGGCTTTATTCTACCTAAGTTGCCCTCCCACAAGTGTGTACTCCGAAAGAGTGTTTAGTGCCGCCGCTCACCTTGTCAGCAATCGGCGTACGAGGTTACATCCAGAAAATGTGGAGAAGATGATGTTCATTAAAATGAATTATAATCAATTCCTCCGCGGAGACATTGACCAGCAGCAATTGCCTCCACAAAGTACACAGGGAGCTGAGATGGTGGATTCCAGTGGGGACGAATTGATAATCTGTGAGGAGGGGGATGTACACGGTGATATATCGGAGGGTGAAGATGAGGTGGACATCTTGCCTCTGTAGAGCCAGTTTGTGCAAGGAGAGATTAATTGCTTCTTTTTTTGGGGGGGTCCAAACCAACCCGTCATATCAGTCACAGTCGTGTGGCAGACCCTGTCACTGAAATGATGGGTTGGTTAAAGTGTGCATGTCCTGTTTTGTTTATACAACATAAGGGTGGGTGGGAGGGCCCAAGGATAATTCCATCTTGCACCTCTTTTTTCTTTTCTTTTTCTTTGCATCATGTGCTGATTGGGGAGGGTTTTTTGGAAGGGACATCCTGCGTGACACTGCAGTGCCACTCCTAGATGGGCCCGGTGTTTGTGTCGGCCACTAGGGTCGCTAATCTTACTCACACAGCTACCTCATTGCGCCTCTTTTTTTCTTTGCGTCATGTGCTGTTTGGGGAGGGTTTTTTGGAAGGGACATCCTGCGTGACACTGCAGTGCCACTCCTAGATGGGCCCGGTGTTTGTGTCGGCCACTAGGGTCGCTAATCTTACTCACACAGTCAGCTACCTCATTGCGCCTCTTTTTTTCTTTGCGTCATGTGCTGTTTGGGGAGGGTTTTTTGGAAGGGCCATCCTGCGTGACACTGCAGTGCCACTCCTAGATGGGCCCGGTGTTTGTGTCGGCCACTAGGGTCGCTAATCTTACTCACACAGCTACCTCATTGCGCCTCTTTTTTTCTTTGCGTCATGTGCTGTTTGGGGAGGGTTTTTTGGAAGGGCCATCCTGCGTGACACTGCAGTGCCACTCCTAGATGGGCCCGGTGTTTGTGTCGGCCACAAGGGTCGCTAATCTTACTCACACAGCTACCTCATTGCGCCTCTTTTTTTCTTTGCGTCATGTGCTGTTTGGGGAGGGTTTTTTGGAAGGGACATCCTGCGTGACACTGCAGTGCCACTCCTATTTGGGCCCGGTGTTTGTGTCGGCCACTAGGGTCGCTTATCTTACTCACACAGCGACCTCGGTGCAAATTTTAGGACTAAAAATAATATTGTGAGGTGTGAGGTATTCAGAATAGACTGAAAATGAGTGTAAATTATGGTTTTTGAGGTTAATAATACTTTGGGATCAAAATGACCCCCAAATTCTATGATTTAAGCTGTTTTTTAGTGTTTTTGGAAAAAAACACCCGAATCCAAAACACACCCGAATCCGACAAAAATAATTCGGTGAGGTTTTGCCAAAACGCGTTCGAACCCAAAACACGGCCGCGGAACCGAACCCAAAACCAAAACACAAAACCCGAAAAATTTCAGGCGCTCATCTCTAGTATCTACCTCATTTTCATAAATGTACTTGCAACTTAACTGTGGCCCCTTCCCCTTTTCTTCTGTGGTGAATACTCAGCAAAAATATTTTTTTAGCTGAAATGCTACTGCCTTGTCTCCATTGACCAGGCTCTCAACCTCTGTCTTAAGTTTTATTATTGATCCGTCTGCTTTTCATATTTCACCTTTTACCTTTCACCTTCACTCTGCCAATGAATGGCTTACACATCAGCCCATCTCTGCAAAATCAGCCATCCTAAAATCCAACACCTTGGTTTTTGTGTGACATGAGTCAGGACCTGTCTTTATAGTATAAACTAAACCATACTGCTTCATTGATGATCCATGTAAGGCGTTTAGAAAGCCCCCACTTCTAGTCAAACTTGCAAAAGACCGCTCCCACTTTACATCAGGTAGATTAAAGTCTCGCTGGTTTATTACCTCCCTTTTTAAAGCCATTTTACTGGGAATACATACGATATCCCAGAGACCGGGATGCCACTGTCACAATACCAACAGCAGCATCCTGTAGGTGAAAATCCCAATGGTCATAACCATTCATTCTGATCCCACTGCCCCCCCTTACCCTCCCCCCTCCCCCTGCAGCTTAAACCTAACTCTCTCTCTCTCTCTCTCTCCCTCAGCCTACACCTAACTCTCTATCCCCCGCAGCCTAACCCTAACCATCCCTGGGGGTGCTAAACCCTATAACTCCCCACCCGCAGCATAACCCTAAACCTCACACCCCAGCAGCCTAACCCTAACCCTCCCACTGTAGCCTAAACCTAAGTCCCCCCATCCACGGATTACAAGTAATGATGTATGGCACAGTCTCATTACAAGTAATGAAGTATGCCGGCATTCAGCATATCAACGCCGACATTCAATTGATGTCGGGATGCCAGCATCGGCATTACAATCATTGTCGGGATTCCAGCGTCGGTACCCCAAGTGCAGGATGCTGTACACTGGTATCTTAACCACATCCCATTTTAGTGATGTCCTGCAACAGGTTTCTGTCCAGTACCTGCCCCCCCACCCCCGGCCTGGTGGTCTATAGATCACCACAATTTGAATAATGACCTTTTCTCCCGTTTCTAAGGCCATTCAAAGAACAATAATTTTTTAATCAGTACCCTGTAATAGAGTAGCATTTTTGCTCTTTTTTAAATACATTACTACTCCTACTCTAATGTTTCCTATTCTGTCCTTTCTACATAAATTTCATCCTGGTATAATTATGTACATACAGTATGTTCTGGAATTTTATCTCCTAGGCGCTAACATTTGCACACATAGCATTAAGAGTTTTGTTTATACATCTCTTCTTCCTAGGCATATTCTGACAATTAGGGTGAGTACATAAGAAAACTTAAAATTTTAAGCTATAATTACGTGGTCTAAGTTGTTGTTCAATGTTTGTCCAACTGTTTGATTATCTACAGTGTTCCATATATGAATATACTGAACACTTGTGATTTTACCACCAGCTGCCCCCCAGGCTGATTGTTTATATATAGTAAGTCTGATTAAGACACAGGCCTACATCAGAATTAATTGGTTAGCTGATCAAGGCACCCAAATGGTCCAAGTTGTAAGTTTATCCATGCTTGTCCGCAGGTGACTTAAATAGCACCTCAGTCAATGTGATTTAACCATCTGTGCTGAGCGATGGATATACCTAAAACCTGGACCGTTGGGGTGCCTTGAGGACCATGTCTGAGAACCTTTGGCCTATGAACTTTTGCTTGAAAATGGTTGCTAAGCATGTGTGTTCGCTAATTACAATGAGGGCCCAAAATTAGACTAAACTGCTGATATCAGTAATGGAACATCTACCAAAAATATTTTAAAATCTGCAGTAGAGGACCTAGCAGCTTGCAAATACAGGCAATAATGGAACATTTACCAAAAATATTTGTTTCAGGAAAAGGATATTCCTGACTCGGAATTCAACATGAGGAACTTAATTCTGACTCTTAACAACTTGTTTTTTGCTGGAGGTGAAACTGTGGCCACTACGTTAAAGCACGGAATTCTTTTGCTCCTTAAGTACCCGGATATACAAGGTACTGTATGTAATACTGTCAGGACCTCTGCCAATTCAACAGAATTAGGGCTAGGATTTCATATGGCTTCTCTACACTGAGAGAATAATTGTTGCATGTATTTGTGTATATTGGAGGAGAGAAACATATTGTTTCTTCCAAGTTTATATGTTGTCTATTGGTTTCAATAATTCAATGTATTTTGTTTTTTGGTGTAATTTGACAAAGAAGAAATGCAGGGTATGAAATATTACACAGTACATCTGGACAAATCAGCCACTTACTGTATATGCAATCAGGAGAAACACCAGCTCCTCAAAAACATCATAACCAACACTTGTGAGTGCATGACACTGGTGCTTTACAAATCATTAAGATGGTTTTTTTTGTAATTTAAGTTGGGCATACACTATACAATTATCTGGCAGATCATCTGCCAGATCTGGCTGGTTGGAATAAAAATCTGGTTGAACACAAATGACAATCGGCCATTTGCTCCCAAACACTGAAAAATGGACAAAACCTGTAGTTCAGACAAATTGGTTAAATCAAGGATTAAACCAATTTGCATGGACCTTTCCTCGTCCCATCTCTTCTCCTTAGAGGGATGGGACAAGGGAAGGAAAGGACATTCTGAAATAAGTAGAGCACAGTAAGGGCATGTCTATGTAATTGTTAACACAAGCAGAATGGCAACCTGACACACAAATCAGACATACCAATTTACTGCCCCATGCGGGATTAGCCAAGTCATGGGTGGGCAATATGGGGTGTGGATGCGCGATAGAGTCATTGTGGCCCCACTCCATGCTATTCAGTGCCCTGATCACCGGCATTAAATAGCTGGGGGCAGGACTACAATAACGCAATAGAGCGCGTTTCGCCTCATCAGCCTCCCCGGACTGCCCAATATGACGGTTGGCTCAGGGGGTGAGGCGGGGTCTGGGAGACTTGCCTACCTTTCCAGGATTTTAGAGAGCCTCACGATATGATCCGGAAAGGTTGGCAAGTACAGTATAATACAAGTATCTGAGAAAGCCAATTGTGGGTAGTTGCGTACAAATGCACTGATAATGATGTGGGTGGCTGGGTACAAATGCACTGATAATGATGACGTGAAAATCAGAAACTCCCTTGTGAATAATTGGTAGAACAACTATTGAATGTATATTTAGATGCTTTCCTTTTTGGCAATTTTTGGACTATGATATATATATATATATATATTTTTTTTTTTGATCAGTGGCTAAAAAATGTGAGTTACTGAAGTAAAAATGTCACCTCTAAGTTCCACCTGCTACCACATTTACATTAGTTACATTTTTATTCTTGAATTTGTATTAAATGATAATAAACAGGTAACATAAATATCTTTATGTCAAGTGTCAAAATTTGACATTCTGATTTTTTTTAATGTCTTTTAATTCACCTATTAATTTTCTGTAGTGTACAGTAGCTAGAGTAAAACTCATCTCTTTGAAATCAATGCCAGAGTACTTATTGCACCCACCTACCAGAGATGTGCGGTGACTGCCACCTACTATATAAGGGCAGAATGTACCAACCATATGCTGTACATCCTGCCACTAACCACATTGTTACTAATCACATATGTACTAACATACAGTATGCAATTAGTATTGCTAAGGACAGCTTTCTGGATAAGAGCAGCCCTTTGTGATGAGCACAGTCACTGGACTTCCGGCTTTATGACAGTGATGCGGGTGACCGTGGGGGATGCTGTTTTTCCCCCCCCGATCGGATCCCTCTCTGTAATGATGTGAAAAGAAGCCCATAGGATTCTATAGGGTACCTCCAGCATTCTCCGGCTTAGTACATATGGAAAAGCTGTAAAAACACAGGGTTTTACTGCATTTCTGCATTAGTACATGCCTCCCTAACAGTATTGAAATTGCTAGAGTCTATAGGCCGGATTCAAATGTGTTCTCCCCCCTCCCGGCCAATTGCGCCAGCCGGCAGTATTCTAATATTACAGCCGACGGGCGCGACAAGTTCAGTACAGCGCGCTACCCCCAGAGGTAGTGAGCTGAAATGCACGTAAAGAGACTCGTTTGGACGCCCATTATTTAAATCAGGTTTAGGTGCTTTGCGTGCTTAAATCCGACTGTACTGGGCTCAATAATAGGGTACATTTGAATATCGCCACTCTATCTTCCATCACTTAAGACGGGAGATAGGGGGCGTGTGAACATTTGAATTCCCCTGTATGAATACTTTGGGCAGGATATACTAATTAAAGCATAGATTATATTTAAACAAGGGAGCACTGAAAACAGGGTCAGTTTAAAGCACACATTTATTACAATCCACATATAAACAGCAAATAAAATCAAGGATAATATCCGGATATTAAAACAATATAGTGCACTTTTTATTCAGTCCCATGCCCTGAGCTCGAATTAATAATTGTCTATTCACGCAGACAGATCCGTTCAATCTCCGCTGGTACACATTAATTGTGTCCAGCTGTAACCATGTTGTTTTGAAAATAGAATTGGTTTAAACAGGACAACCTTCTTAATATTTGTATCCAGCCAAGTTGTATCAGTCACTGGAGAGGCTCCTTAATATGTAACAGTAGAGGGAGAGCGCTGTATAGTGAGTGAATGCACAGCGGTATGCTACGACCCCTACGTCCCAGCAGCAGCGCGTCCTTGAAGGGATACTCACAGCCGCCTCGGCTTCCCTTGGGGTGCGGACCGTTTTTCGCTCGGTCATGCTATTGCTTTGTCCCCGGTCAGGTTTCGACTACACTCTGTGCGGTAATGGGATCAGTTCGTGAAGGAGCTCCGGGCACCGGAATCCAAGTAGTGAACGCCCCTCTTACGCGTTTCTCCGCCCACGGGGCCAGCGGTTTCGTCAGAGGCGGCTGTGAGTATCCCTTCAAGGACGCGCTGCGGCTGGGACGTAGGGGTCGTAGCATACCGCTGTGCATTCACTCACTACACAGCGCTCTCCCCCTACTGTTACATATTAAGGAGCCTCTCTTGTGACTGATACAACTTGGCTGGATACAAATATTAAGAAGGTTGTCCTGTTTAAACCAATTCTATTTTCAAAACAACATGGTTATAGCTGGACACAATTAATGTGTACCAGCGGAGATTGAACGGATCTGTCTGCGTGAATAGACAATTATTAATTAGAGCTCAGGGTATGGGACTGAATAAAAAGTGTACTATATTGTTTTAATATCCGGATATTATCCTTGATTTTATTTGCTGTCTATATGTGGATTGTAATAAATGTGTGATTTAAACTGACCCTGTTTTAAGCGCTCCCTTGTTTAAATATAATCTATGCTTCTTGGGAATTGGTGGAACAGTACCACCGGTGGGAGCAGCAGAGATTAGGTGTTTTTAATTATTGGTAGTAATTAACAGATTTCTTGGTGGTATAATCATAGAGCGCTGTGTTTTTTAGATTTATATACTAATTAAAAAATGCAGTAAGAACCCCATTTTGTTTTTTTTTACCGCATTTCCATACGGACTAAGCATGGCAATGCCGGGCTTCAGTGCGGAGGGTAACGCCAGCTATTGCTTCTTTTCGCATACTTACTGAGAGGTATCCGATCAAAACCCTCCCAGCATCCCCCACGGCCGCTCGGTTCACTTCCCGCATATGCAGATGTACTCCGTGGTCATAGACCCGGAAGTCCAGTAACCGGCGCTCATCACAAAGGTCAGCTCTTATCGGGAGAGCTGCCCTTTGCGATACTACTTACATATGGCAGTATATATGTGATTAGTAACAATGCAGTAAGTGTCGGGATGTGCCACATATGGTTGGTACATCCCGTCCTATTACTGAACTGGTAATACTTTAAAATTTCCACAATGTCCACATTGTCTAGCTAGTTAGAAACTGATGTCCTACATTTATTTGCAAAACTGAGATCACTTTTATAATTGTTCAGGATGACCCAATCTAGAAATGTACACTACACCCATACAGTACCGTATGTGCCTTTTGTAAAAAGAATGTGATCATACAACATACAGAGCCTTTGCAACACTGTAAAAAAACATTTATTATAGACACACTACACTATAAAATACCTCTGCACTGTATCTGTTCGTTAGCCCATGATTTATCTGGAAGCAATAGAGATGAGCGTGTTCGGATCTCTGAGATCTCTGAGATCCGAACCCCACCAGGACTTCAGGCTCCGAGCCCAGATCCGAATCCAGCTCAATACTTCCCGCCAGACTCGGATCCCAGAAGAAGGCAAAACATCATCATACAGCTGTCGGATTCTCACGGGTTTTGGATTCCATATAAGGAGCCGCGTGTCTACGTAATTTTCACTCCATACTTGGAGAGTGAGAAAGACAGATCTCTGTCTCTCTGTGGGTGGTGGTGTCGGGTGGGGTCAGTCAGTCTCTTTAGTGGTGCTGTCCTGTGTGCTGTTAGGGGTGCTATCCTGTGCTGTTAGGGGTGCTGTACAGGGTTGCTGTCCTGGGGTGTCCAGTGCTGTTTGGGGTACTGTACAGGGGTGTGGCTGTCCTGTGCTGTACAGGGGTGCTGTCCTGTGGTGTCCTATGCTGTTTGGGGTGCTGTACTGGGGTGTTGCTGTACTGTGATGTACAGGGGCACTGTCTTGTATGCTGTAAAAATACAGGGGTGTTGTTAAATTACAGGGGTGCTGTGAAAATACTGGGGTGCTGTGCCCCTGTCTTGTATGCTGTAAAAATACAGGGGTGTTATAAAAATTAAGGTACACTGGCCCTGTACTGTATGCTATCAAAATACATGGGGAGCTGTAAAAACTACAGGGGTTTTGTCCTGTATGCTGAAAAAATACAGGGGTATTGTTAAAATACAGGGGTGTTGTAAAAATACAGGGGTGCTGGCCCTGTCCTGTATGCTGTAAAAATACTAGAGATGAGCGGATTCGGTTTTACTCGGTTTTACTCGGTTCTCAAAACCGAATCTTATTGGCTATCCAAAACACGTGACATCCGTGAGCCAATAAGATGTCGTTTTGAGAACCGAGTAAAACCGAGTAAAACAGAATCCGCTCATCTCTAAAAAATACAGGGGTGTTGTAAAAATACAGGGGTGCTGGCCCTGTCCTGTATGCTGTAAAAATACAGGGGTGCTGTAAAAATAAAGGGGCACTGTTCTGTGTGCTGTAATAATAAAGGAGGGCTGTCCTGTGAAATGGAGAACAAAAAGTTGCAGGAAAAAATAGTGAAAGATCAGGAACCACTTCCAGTTCCTAGTACTAGTGCTGAAGCTGCTGCTGCCAACAGTCATGACATTGACAATGTAATTCCATCAACATAGGGGCTAATTCAGACCTGATCGTAGATGTGCTAAATTTAGGACATCAACGATCAGACACACGGACATGCGGGTGGACACCGAGCACAGGGCTAGCCCACCCCGCATGTCAGTCCCTATCTCGTTGCACAAGTACAAAAGCATTGCACAGCGGTGATGCTTTTGTACTTACGGGGTAGCTCCCAGCCAGTGCAGCTCCTGCTCACTGGCAGGGAGCTACTTGTCGCTGCCCGGGTCACAGCCGCTGGCCTGCCCTCTCCCGCCCAGCGACCGCCTCTGCCTGTCAATCAGGCAGAGGCAATCGCAGGGCTGCTATAGTCTTTGGCTGTCTGGCAAAAATGCACAGCACCGATCAGGTTTGATTCAGCCCCACAGTCTTCTAAGGCCGATGCTCAATGTCATAGAGGCCATGTAATATCCAAGAAACAAAAATTAATAACTAAAAAAAAAAAAGAGAAATTATCTGATGAGAAATGTAAAATTGGCAATTTGCCGTTCTGCCATTCACGATACGAAGTTGCAAGGAAAAGCTAAGGCCTTGGCCTTGGTTCATGACTGGTGGTTCAGCTTCTCATGTATATGGAAGCCATCCTCCCTTTCGAAAAATTTTAACAAATATAGCTTGCTAAAGCACAGGAAAAAACAACTGTGCGTTCACTCAGAGATATAACAAATCCTCAAGGAGAGTCCAAGTGGGTCCATGGTTGCAATGTCAAGGCCTGACCTTCCCAAGACTGTATGGGAAGAGGAGGCTCCTACCACCGTTTGCATGCCCTCTGCAAGTGCTGGGAGGAGCACCGCTAGTCCAGTTGCTGATATTGAGATTGAGAATGTCACTGTAGAAGCACACCAGGAGGAGGAGGATATTGGTGTATCTGGCTCTGAGGAGGAAGTTGACGATGAGGATTCTGATGGTGATGTGGTTTGTTTGAATAAGGCACCAGTGGAGACAGTTGTTGTCCATGGGATGAAAAAGCCCATTGTCATGCCTGGGCAAAATATCAAAAAAGCCACCTCTTCGGTGTGGAATTATTTCCATAATAAGTAGGGGTAAGGACACTAACCACCTAGGAACATCCTCCCTAATATGTCACCTGCAGCGCATTCATCATAAGTAATTGTCAAGTTCAGAAACTTTGGGTAAGCAGTCCACTGACACCTAAATCCCTTTTTCCTGTTGTATTCAAGCCCTTGCAAACAACACCACCAACTCTCTCAACGTCAATTTCCTCTTCAGTCAGGAACGTAAGTAGTCCTGCAGGCCATGTCATTGACATGTCTGACGAGTCCTTTCCTATCCGGGATTTCTCTGGAGGATCCTTGAGTGCTACGCCTACTGCTGCCACTGCTGTTGTTGCTGCTGGGAGTCGATCATCATCTCAGAGAGGTCAGAAGACCACTTGCACTACTTTAAACAATTGACTGTCCAACAGTCCTTTGCGAGGAAGATGAAATATGATAGCAGTCACACTGTTGTAAAGCGGATTACTGAGGCCATAACAAGTATGCTGGTGTTAGACGTGTGTACGGTATCTGCCATTAATACAGTGGAATTTAGACAGTTGATCGCCATACTGTGTCCCCGGTTCCAAATCCCATCTAGATTCCACTTCACTATGCAAGCGATTCCTGGACTGTGCTTAGACATTAAGAAAAGTGTCCTCCAAAAATGCAATTGTACCCACTGTCCACTTAACCACGGAAATGTGGACAAGTGGAGCAGGGCAAACTAAGGACTACATGACTGTGACAGCCCACTGGGTAGATGTATTGCCTTCCGCAGAAACAACAGCAGCTGCACCAGCAGTAGCTTCTCACAAACGCTAACTTGTTCCTAGGCAGGCTACGCTGTGTATCACTGGTTTCCGTAAGAGGCACACCACTCAGAACCTCGTACAGAAACTGAGGTACATCATCACACAATGGCTTACCCCACTTAGACTCTCCTGGGGATTTGTAATATCTGACAACGCCAGGAATATTGTGCGTTCATTACATCTGGCAAATTCCAGCACGTCCCATGTTTTGCACACACAATTAGTTTGGTGGTGAAGAATTTTTTTTTTTTAAACGACAGGGGCGTTCAGAAGATGCTGTCGGTGGCCCAAAAAATTGTGGGCTACTTTCGACATTCAGTGACCGCGTGTCGAAGACTGGAGCGCCAGCAAACACCCCTGAACCTGCCCTGCCATCACCTGAAGCAAGAGGTAGTAATGAGGTAGAATCCAACCTTCTATATTCTTCAGAGGATGGAGGAGCAGCAAAAGGCCATTCAAGCCTATACATCCACCTATGACATAGGCATAGGAGGGGGAATGCACCCGACTCAAGCGCAGTGGAGAATGATTTCCGTGTTGTGCAAAGTTCTCCAACCCTTTGAACTTGCCACACATGAAGTCAGTTCAGACACTGCCAGCTTGAGTCAGGTCATTCCCCTCATCAGGCTTTTGCGGAAGCAGCTGGAGAAATAGAAGGAGGAGCTAAGACACAGCGATTCTGCTAAGTATGCGTGACTTATGGATGGATCCCTTCATTCGCTTTGCCAGGATTCAAAGTTGGTCAATCTGTTGAAATCAAATCACTACATTTTGGCCACCGTGCTCGATCCTAGATTTAAAGCTTACGTTCTATCTCTCTTTCCGGTGGACACAAGTCTGCAGAGGTGCAAAGACCTGCTGGTGAGAAAATTGTCAGCTCAAAATGTCAACAGCTCCTCCTTCATATTCTCCCGCAACTGGGGCTGCAAGGAATATAATAAAATTTCCTAGCCGACCCGCTGGCGATGATGCAGGGCAGTCCGGAACAAGTCTTGACATCTGTTCGGACTGAAGGAGTCGCCAACAATTACTGACATGTCTACTGTCACTGCATATGATGCTGTCACCATTGAAAGAATGGTGGAGGATTATATCGGTGACAGCATCCAAGTAGGCATGTCAGACAGTCCGTATGTATACTTGCAGGAAAAAGAGGCAATCTGGAGGCCCATGCACAAACTGGCTTTATTTTACCTAAGTTGCCCCCCCTCCAGTGTGTACTCCGAAAGAGTGTTTAGTGCAGCCGGTAACCTAGTCAGTGATTGGCATAGGAGGTTACTTCCACAAAATGTGGAGAAGATGCTGCTCATCAAAATGAATGATAAATTCCTCAATTCCTCCAAAAAGACCTTTACCAGCAATTGCCTCCAGAAAGTACACAGGGACCTGTGATGGTGGATTCCAGTGGGGACGAATTAATACTCTATGAGGATGTGGATGTAAACACTGAAAGGATGAGGATGACATCTTGCCTCTGTAGTGCCAGTTTGTGCAAGGAGAGATTGATTGCTTCTATTTTGGTGGGGGGCCCAAACAAACCAGTCATTTTAGCCACAGTCGTGTGGCAGACCCAGTTGCTGAAACGATTGGTTTGTTAAAGTGTGCATGTCCTGTTCTTACAATATATGGGTGGGTGGGAAGGCCCAAGGACAATTCCATCTTGGATCTCTTTTTATTCTTTGCATTATGTGCTCTTTGGGGCCTAGGGGACTGGAAATGAGTGGAAATGAATGTTATTGAGGTTAATACTGTAGGAACAAGGGAACAAGTAATCCACCCCCCCTCCCGAAATCTGTTATTTTAGCTGTTTTTATGTTTTTTCATTAAAAAAATCCAGATCCAAAACCAAAACCTGAAAGGGTGGTTTTGGCAAAACCAATTCAGATCCAAAACACGAACAAAGATACAGATCCAAAACCAAAACACAAAACCCGAAAAGTCTCCAGTGCACATCTCTAGTTAACACCCTATAAAATATAATTTTACTTCTAAAGTGGCTCACGCTGAATGATGCATCACTGGCAGAGCCGGCCTTAGCTATAGGCAGGCTAGGCATTTGCCTAGGGCATCCAAGCATGTCTAGGGGCATCCAAGCATGTCCCTGCAGTATCTCATGCTGGAAGGGACAGTCCGCAAACTAACTGTTACTTTCCAAATGTATTCAATCAGTACTTGTATACACTGCTGTTTACATTTGTCAAAAAAAATGCACACTCTCCCTTAAAGTTCTTTAAACTCCCTCCGACATGCTTGAATGCCCCTGACTTGTGAGAACTCAGACAGACAGCAGAAGCCCAGTAACTGCAATTCCTGGACCTGTGATATTTTCACTGACTATATACGGTTATTACTGGATGGCTCCTTATGATACCACATGTGTATTTTGGAAGAATGCTTCACAGAAACCTGACATCACCTATACTGCTTGTGCACATAGGGGAGGGGGACCCTGTTATCCTGTGTCCCTTATCCCTGTGCAATTCCCAGGTGTCTGCAGGGACATAACATGGGCAGTGTTCTCCCCACACTTTATTTCCTAGTCAGTCCATGCTGTAAAATTCCCCTGCCATTATGGCATACCCTGTGAGGTCACATCCCTTGTATGGGTGCCCCTTTAACGGGTGTGAGCGCAAGCACTCACCCATCCTGCCACCCCCATCTCACAAAATGCAGTCATGGATCCAGTGAGCTGCATGGGCGCACACACTGACTGCAAGCACACCAGCAAGCAAAAGTAAGTTATATAAAAATAGCTACTAGTGCTACTAATGTGGGGCATATGTGTAAGGTGCATTACTGTGTGGCATTATGTGTATTATGGGCATCACTGTGTGCCATTATGTAGGGTTGATCTGGCCCACAGTGTACACCCCCCCCCCCCGGTGGGCCCCACTGCCTAAGTGTGGCGGGTCAGAGGCAGAAGCAGCGGCGGTGCTAGGGGGAACCAGACAAAATTTTGCCTAGGGCATCAAATTGGCTAGGGCCGGCTCTGATCACTGGCCTGTATTAAAGTCACATAACAAGCATATCACATGGAATTAATTGTAACGCTTTCGTATTTACTTAAAAGAAAAAAATCTTCCATGACGTGAATAGCTTAATGAATTTCAGATGATCTAAATTAATGCTCTACTGTACATCTGTTTTGCTTTATATAATAATCCGCATTTCTCTCTGTACAAATGGAAGCTAAGATCCATGAAGAGATAGATCATGTGATAGGACGTGATTGCCAGCCAAATATTGATCACCGGAGCAAGATGCCGTACACGGATGCTGTTATCCATGAGATACAAAGGTTCAGCAATGTGATCCCAATGAATGCACCGCACTCCACAACCAGGGACACAGAGTTTAGAGGATACACTATTCCCAAGGTGATGGTATACTAGAGGTATATAAAATTCAATGCAGGAAGACAAGAGATGCTATATGTACAGTATTGTGTGCTGCTAAGTATATACAGTAAGAACTGCTTTGTGCACATGGGGCCTGATTCAGCTTCTTTTGTTACTGACCCATACTGCCCATATGAAGTACAGGTCTTCAAGGTAGGACACAATACGGTATCAGACTGTCAGTGATTGATTGTCTGATGCCGTTCAGGGAGGTGGCGTTGATGGTATTGGAAGACTCAGATTTCCAGGCCTCTTTGTTGGATCTGCTGTGGCTGGCTTGCACGACCCCGTGGGTTATGCATCAGGCCAATGGTTTAGCAGATGATCCAATGCTGCGTCGTAGGATGCAGTTCGGATCAGTAATGTATGCAAAAGGCATGATGCCCCATGTTGCATTACCATCATATTAGTGGGGTTGGGTTTGTGTGCCGCCGGTCACCATACTGATGCCAGGATCCTGGCTTTTAGATGGCCGGCGGGGGGGGGGGGGGGGGGCGAGCGCAACGAAGCCCCTTGCATGATCTCCTCTCTCACCACACAGCGGGCACGCTGTGCTCACCATGCAGCGAGCTCGGTGGCTCGCTGTGCTTGCCACAGGTTCTATTCCTGCTCTATGGGTGTCATGGACACCCACGAGTGGGAATAGTCCCTGTTGGTCAGCATGCCGACTGGCAGAATATGCAGAAATCAGGATCCTGACATCGGTATTGTACCGGCAGTCTCCTGACCGCCGATCACATAACCACATCCCTATTAGTGCTATCACTGCGGCTTCTGTGTAAGCAGCAGCCATATCTACTCCATCCACATCTGAATCAGGACGATGTACAGTATATAGATGCATGCTTATTGATAGGGTCAATTTAGAACAGGACTTCTTGGACTCTCATAACCTTTGTGATCATGGTGGATATAACACTGGTGTGCATATGATTTATATATCTTACAGGATATAGTTTATACAAAGTTTATAGGATACTAACTATATATATGTTAATACTAGGGTACTGGAGTATGTGCCTTGCTGTGCTCTGTCCTTGAAGACCCAACTCACTTTGCTACCCCTCATAAATTTAATCCTGAGCACTTCTTGGACTCTGAGGGCAAGTTCCTGAGAAATGACGCCTTCCTACCATTTTCTATAGGTATGAGCTTTAACCTACAATGTGTTTTACTTCTTTTAAAATATTAAGGTAAGAAATGTATTTACTTGCAGATCTTAAAGTCTAACCTTAATTGTGAAATGGAAATCTGTTTTGCTTCCTTTCTGTATGATTCCTGAACCACTTTGCCTGCGGTATTATACAAGTTTGCTGATGGGTGGGAACAACCTCTGGGCTGAAGGAACCAATGACATTCTGAAACATGCACATGCTTGGGGTGCTGCAGGGAGTATTTCACAGCCAAAGAGGGAGCAAGATCAGATACCTTTTTAATAATATGTAGGGCGAGATGTATTTATGATTGCATTTATAATGCGATCATTCACATACATCATAATTAATGCACATAATCATCGCCTAATTATTTCTTCATTGGAATTAATCAGAAACTTGCTGGGACACCTCCATGATAACCAGATGTCCCACTGATGTCATCACTTCTGGGTTTATAAACTGGCTGATGTAATGTGCAGGTGTAGCCACTAGTGGCCACTATATGAGGGGGATTAATTTTATTTTGAACAATTTACCTCTCCCTCCCCTCAATTTATCCCTCTCACACAACGTAGCCTCCCAAAACAGTTTATAACCCCCACATAGTTCATCCCCCCCATATAGGTTATCCTTCCCACAGCCCTCCCTTCACACATCCTTTCACTCCTTACACGTCTCCATCATTATTATTTTATTTATTATTTATTACCAGTTATTTATATAGTGCACACATATTCTGCGGCACTTTACTGAGAATATTTGGCCATTCACACCAGTCCCTGCCCTAGTAGAGCTTACAATCTATGGGGGTCATTCCGAGTTGATCGCTAGCTTACGTTGTTCGCAGCGCAGCGATCAGTGAAAAAAATAGCTAATCTGCGCATGCGTATGCACCGCAATGTGCACGCGAGACATACGGGTACAAAGTCCTTTGTGGCTTTGCACAGGTTCTAGCGAAGCTTTCAGTCGCACAGCCGAACGCAGGAAGATTGACATGAAGTGGGTGCTTCTGGGTGTCAACCGACCGTTTTCATGGAGTGCTTAGAAAAACACAGGCATGTCGGGGAAAACGCAGGCTTGGCTGGGCGAACGCTGGGTGGGTGTGTGACTTCAAAAGCCGTACCTCCGTCTTTAGAATCAACGCACACGAAGAGCAACTACAGGGCTGGTCTTGTTTTGCACAAAATTATTTTGCAGGCGCTCTGCTGCACAAGCGTTTGCACTTCTGCAAAGCGAAAAAGACACTCCCCAGTGGGCGGCGACAATGCGTTTGCACGGCTGCTAAAGGTAGCTAGCGAGCAACTCGGAATGAGCCCCTATATTCCCTACCACATATACACGCGCACACATTCATACTAGGGTTAATTTTTGTTGGGATCCAACTGACCTACCAGATTGTGGGAGGAAATCGGAGTACCTGGAGGAAACTCACGCAAGTACGGGGAGAATATACAAATTCCACACAGTTATGGCCATGGTGGGAATCGAACCCATGACCTCAGTGCTGTGAGGCAGTAATGCTAACCATTACACCATCCGTACTGCCCCATCATGCACTGCCCTCATGTAGCTCTCTTTCAATCTCTCTTTCGCTGATCACACTATCCTGCTTGGTGCTCGGAGCATTGTGCTCCTCCGACATCTCTTCTTGGGAGAGCCACTCATTTGCCTCTTGCTTCCAGTGGCAAGGCTGTCGAAAGTTGTAAGGTTTATTGTTTGTTATACAGTAACTCAGCCTGGCAGCAAGAAAATAAAGCACATTGTGGCAATGCTTCTCTACATTCTTATGGGCCCATAGATGTTCCTGCTAGACCCCACCAGAGAGAGCCTTGCTGCTATATTCTCTCCCCTACTCCCTCCTGTGATGGTCTTGAAAACAATAATATACAGTATTAGGGAGAAAAAGAGTAAAGATGGTGGATGGATGCATATGGACCACATGGGTCCCACTGAGCCCTAGGGGCCTGTAGCACTTCATCTACAATCCTGCCCTGACTTTACTATAAACTGTACTGTACATTACTTTGTTTTGCTCAGATAGAAAGTCTGGTATTCTGTAAAGGTCTCCCTACCCACAACCCACCCACATACACAAACACACATACTGTACCTATCAAGATTGTGGGGTATATATACTAAGCTTTGGTTGCGAGATATTGTGGAGAGAGATAAAGTACCAACCAACGTCTTAGTGGATACTGGGATCTTCACTTTAGTACCATGGGGTATATATCGGGTCCACTGGAGCCTGGCACTTTAAAACCTTTTGTATGTGTATGTGCGTGCTGGCTCCTCCCCCTATGCCCTTCCTTGCAGACACAGTGTAGAAAAATGTGCCCAAGGAGCCAGGTGCAGTTCTCTGGAGCTCCAGAGAGTTCCCTTAAATTTGATTTGGTTTATTGTTTTTCAGGTAGTCCTGGTTGGCAACCAGGCTACCTGCTTCATGGGACTCAGAGGGGGGAACCGAACCAACCTCCTTAGGGTTAGTGGTTCGTAATCCCAGTTGACAGGTCACTGAGCTCCTGAGGTGCTGATCACACATCGTTAGTATGTTTGTCAACACCAGCAGCAATCCGCCACCCTCTAACAGATGCTGAAGGTGCAGTGAGTGCAGTGAGTGTTAACATCGGGGTCACGGTTAGTGGGTCCCCGGTGCAATTTAATGGCAGGTCGTGCGGTGATCACGGGCCACGAGCTGCGGTGCCTGCCATGGACATAACTGGCTCAGGGCTTATGCCCCACAGTCCTCAATGCTCCTAAGGGCTCGTCTGTACTGATATATATGTGAATTTCTCTCAGGGCCAGTGTAATATTGCGAGGGACCGGGTGCCATTGCAAGGGGCGGGGCTTCCTGGAGCGGGACCAGAGGTGAGAATGCTCCATTTCCTTCTGCTGCGGATCATCAAGGCTGCATGCACGCTGCTCCTCCAGGGACCCACGCTGTTACAGACTGTGTACTGGTACCAGGGATCATAGCAGGAGGGAGCACTACAGCGGTAGTGCTGCTGCATGTTTTATCAGGTTTATACTGTACATATTTCACTTACTGTGTTGCAGTGTGGGTGTGCTGGTCTCCGCTCCTCAGTGTCACTCCAGGGGCTCTCTAGAGTCTGTGTGGGGGTGTTGTACAGTGAGCTGCACTGTTTTACAGTAGTTAAGGATGTCTGTGGACATGGTTATGTGTACTGCTTGTAACTCCACCCCTTCATCAGCGGGGTCTCTCATGTGTGAACAGTGCTCCTTGTCTCCTCAGAGACACAGTTGACAGGTACCTGACTGGTTAGATAATTTTAAAAGCATGATTCAGGATGTAAATTCTGAATTAGCTGCAGCTAAAAAGGAGAGACAGGTGTTGAAACAGTCTATTGATTGTATGGCAAAAGCAGCAGATACCAAAAAGGGTTCTCAGCCACCTTTGTTGGTTTCACATAAACGTTCACTGCCACAGGTGCTCCAGTCTGATTCTGATTCTTATCAGCCTGATGTGGATGATGATGATATGGATGAGGACAGCTCTCTGTCCCCTGGTGTTGAAGCCCTCATTTATGCTGTTAGAGAGGTTCTTCACGTACCGGATCAGGACGCAGAACCAGATGATAAGTTGTATTTTAATGTTAGACCTAAGACCTCAGTGACCTTTCCTGTGTCTAAATAATTAAATTCTCTGGCCAGGGAGGCATGATTTAACCCTGATAAGAAATGTAAAATTCCTCTGAGGTTTTTAGCTACTTTTCCCTTACCAACAGACGACAAGAAGGTATGGGAAAACCCCCTGGCAGTCGATCCGTCTGTATCCAGACTGTCTAAGAAATTGGTACTGCCGGGGTGCCAGGGGCTATCTCCCTTAAAGAGGCGGCTGACCATAACATTGAGACCACTCTCAAGGCAATATATATGGCAGCAGGCGTAGCACAGCGACCCACAATTGTTTGTGGGTGGATTTCCAGGGCAGTTGTCAAGTGGTCTGATTCTGTTCTTGATGGTTTGGACTCTCTGCCCCGCGTTGATGTCATTACTCTGTTGCAACACATACAGGATGTTGCAAAATTTATGAGCGAGGCTATAAAGGAATTGTGTAGGATAAATGGCCGCACTACTGCTATGGCTGTTTCAGCATGCAGAGCTCTGTGATTGCATCAATGGTCAGCGGTTGCTGATTCAAAAAAGGGGGTAGAAAATCTTCCCTTTACAGGTGATGCCTTGTAACGAATTGAATAAGTGGATTTCCCAGGCAACGGCGGGTAAGTCTACCTCTCTGCCATCGGCTGCGCCACCTGATAGATGCTCTTATACAGGACCCTCTGTGCAGTCCTTTCAGGTGGCAAGGTTCAGAGGCAGGGGCCGGGGAGTCTCCACCGCTGAGGATCGCGTGGTAAGTCCCGTAAATCTGCAACTGCTGCATCCCTGGACCAGATCACCAGTTCCCCTGCCAATAATCCTTCCGCCTGATGGTTTGCCCCAGCAACAAGGCGACTTTCAGGTGGGTGCTCACCTTCAACACTTCGCCCATGTGTGGGTGGAGTCCTGCCAGGATTGTTGGGTGAGGGATCTCATTTCCCAGGGATACCGGCTGTAATTTCAAACACTTACTCCTCCCAGATTTTTCAAATCAGGCTTACCAGTTTTGTCCGCTGCAAAAGTCACCTTGCAATAGGCAATTTAAAAGCTTTTGTGGACAGTCGTGGTGGTTCCAGTACCTCCTACATTACACAAAGGGCGGATTTACTCCAGTCTTTTTGTCGTTCCAAAACCGGACGGTTCGCTGCGACCCATTTTAAACCTGAAGCCTCTAAATCCGTATCTGCAGGTGTTCAAATTCAAGATGGAATCCCTGCGGGCAGTGGTGTCCGGTCTGGAGGAGGGGTAATTCTTGGTAACCCTGGATGTCAAGGATGCTTACCTACATATTCACATGTGGCCCCCTCATCAGGCTTACCTCAGGTTCGTCATCTTGGATGACCACTTCCAGTTTCAGGCCTTGCCCTTTGGCCTGTCCACAGCTCCGAGGGTCTTCACCAAAGTCATGGCGGAGATGATGCTGCAACTGTGCATGATGGGAGTCAACATAATCACCTACTTGGACGATCTCCTGATAAAGGCTATGTTCAGGGAGCGTCTCTTGAACAGCATCGATCTGATCACTCGCCTGCTTAAGGATCATGGGTGGATTCTAAACTTCCAGAAATCTCATCTGTAACCAACCCAACATCTCCAATTCCTGGGAATGATACTGGGTACAGTGTCTCAAAAGGTATTTCGCCCGATAGACAAGGCCTTGACCATCCAGGCTTTGGTATGCTCAGTGCTCTTTCCTTGCAAGGTGTCCATACATCTTTGCATACATTTGCATGACAAGATGGTTGCTGTTTACGAGGCAATCCAATATGGCAGATTTCATGCCCAGCCTTTTCAGCTGGATCTGCTGGATAAATGGTCGGGGTCTCACCTTCACATGCATCAAGAAGTGACCTTATCTCCGAAGGCCCTGATTTCTCTATTATGGTGGCTACAAGTTTCTCACCTGGTAGAAGGCAGGAATTTCAATATCCAATCATGGATTCAACTGACAACGGATGCCAGTCTCCAGGGTTGGGGGGCTGTGACCCAAGGGGCCCAGTTCCAGGGGATATGGTAAAGTCAGGAATCTGCTCTACCGATAAGCGTCCTGGAACTCAGGGCGATTTACAATGCCCTTCTGCAAGCTTCCCATCTCCTGAGGGATCGGGCGATCCAGGTTCAATCGGACAACGCCACAGCGGTGGCGTACATAAACCAACAAGGGGGAACAAGAAGCAGAGCAGCGATGTGAGAAGTGTCAAAAATCTTCCTCTGGGTGGAGGCCAATGCAAGGGCCATCTCAGCCATATTCATTCCAGGAGTGGGCAACTGGGAAGCGGATTTCCTCAGCAGACACAAGCTCCATCTGGGGAAATAAGGCCTGCATCCCCAGGTGTTTGTTATGCGTGCAGCGGCTGCAAATCTGTCAGTTATGCTTTCTGCATTGATTAGCACCTGGAGCCGGCTGCTCCCTTCTGTTGTTCTCGTTTCCTAGCAACTGATCACCTGGACCTCATTACCTGCAACTTCAGCCTGACTATCATGTGATTGGTCTGTCTCCCTTTAACTAGGGAGTATCCACATACCACTGTGCCAGTGATAGAGTTCAGTATCAGAGAGTGTCAGGTTCTAGTCTGGACTCCTTAGAGCCTGTTCCTATGTGCTCAGCACTTGGCCATTGCATGCTGTGCAAGTTCCCAGTCTCCTGTGTCCTGGTAACTGGTCCCAGTATTCCTGCCAGTCCTGCACCCAGTTCATCTTGGACCTGTATCTTCTACAATTATATATTCAGTGTGTCCTTCTTCTTTGGAATTCCTGCTTCAAGATATCCGTGCACCATTCCAGCCAGTCCTGCACCTTGTCTCAGTAATCCTGCACCTGTCCAGTTTTGCAAATAGCAGTCTACTCACTCAGACCTTTCTGCAAGTTCATCTCCATTCAGTTCCTGCAATTCTGTATCCAGACTCCAAACAAATTCCCGTGAATCCTGCCAAATTCCAGCACTGCTATCCAGAACGTACAGCCTACAGCTCTCATCAAACCTCTGCCATTAACCCTGCTGTGTCAGTCACTCTGCAATTAACCCCTACCTTACCAGCTGCATTTCTCCAGGTAAATTATCCTGTTAATACCTTGTGGACTTTCTGCGCAGATACCAGGTGACGCAGGCAGGGGGCCGTGACCTGCACATCAGGGGCAGCGAAGCCCAAATCCCCTTTCGGGGTTCCCTGGTGAACACCCCCCAGTATGTTAGACTCCGCGCCTCTGCTCTGGGTCGCGCCAACCACCTGGTATCTGCTTCCAGAATACAGGTGCTTCCTAACAATATAACAACAGTTGATTCACCGGTGGGGCTGTCCACAGATAGACCTGATGGCTTATTGTCTCAGAACGAGGGATCCACAGGCTGTAGCAGTGGATGCGCTGATGACGCCTTGTGTACCTGTTCCCTCCTCTACTGCTAATCTCCCAAGGGTTCTAAAAAGACTAAGAAGTGAAAGTGTTCCAGCAATTCTAATTGCCCTGGACTGGCCTCGACGGGCATGGTATTCGGACCTCCTAACCATGGCTCTGGAGGATCCCTGGCCTCTACCACTCCAACAGGATCTTCTTCAACAAGGTCCATTCATCTATCCAGACTTACAGTGGCTTCGTTTGACGGCTTGGAAGTTGAGAGGGAGATTCTACCAAGAAAAGGTCTTCCCTCCTGGGTTATATGACAATGGTCCAAGCCAGGAAGATGGTGATGTCAAAATATTATCATTGTATCTGGAAAAAGTATGTTTCCTGGTGTGAAAGTAGAAAGTGTTGCCTGTGAAATTTTGAATCTGTCGTTTTCTACTTTTCCTGCAAACAGGAGTGGATATGGGCCTACGTTTAGGCTCCATCAAAGTCCAGATTTCGGCGCTCTCTATTTTCTTCCAGAAACAACTTGCCATGTTGCCAGAAGTACAGACTTTCCTAAAAGGAGTTCTTCATGTGCAACCGCCCTTCGTGCCTTCCACGGCTCCGTGGGATCTCAATATGGTTCTCTCCTTTCTTCAATCGGACTGGTTTGAACCCTTACATAGGGTGGAGTTGAAATTTCTCACCTGGAAAACGGTGCTGCTTTTAGCATTGGCATCTGCTAGATGTGTCTCTGAATTGGGGGCCTTATCCTGTTAGAGCCCTTATTTGGTTTTTCATGAAGACAGGGCAGAACTCAGGACCCATCTTCAGTTTTTGCCAAAAGTGGTTTCAGCTTTTCATGTCAATCAACCCATTGTGGTTCTGGTGAGGTCTGACGCTTCCATTGGGCCAGAGTCCTTGTGTTGTGAGGGCTCTGAAGATTTATGTCAAAAGGACGGCTCGTCATCAGAAATCTGACTTGCTGTTTGTCCTTCATGATGCCACCAAGATTGGTCGTCCGGCATACAAGCAATCCATTGCTCATTGGCTCAGGTTGACCATTCCACAGGCCTATATTTTGGCTGCTCTGCCTTTGCTGACGTCTATTCAGGCCCACTCGACAAGATCTGTGGTCTCTTCCTGGGCAACTGCCAGGGGTGTCTCGGCATTACAGTTGTGTTGAGCTGCTACTTGGTCTGGTTTGAACACTTTTGTGAAATTCTGTCGGTTCGACACTTTGGCCAAGGATGACCTTCAGTTTGGTCAGGCGGTTTTACAGGGGTCTCAGCACTCTCCCACTCGTTTGGGAGCTTTAGGACTTCCCCATGGTACTAAAGTACAGATCCCCAGTATCCAATAGGAAGTTAGAGAAAATAGGAATTTAATACCTACCGATAATTCCTTTTCTCGTAGTTCATAGTGGATACTGGGCCTCAGTGCTTCGATTCCTGCTTTCCTGAGTAAGTTTTGGATGGTCCGCCATTGTGGTCCAGTTATATTGTTGGGATACTGTAGCTGTGCTATCCTGGTTGTGTTGGTGTTGCTGTCCTCAATTCTAGTTAGCACCCTCCTTTTGGTTATGGTTGTGTGTTGGCTTGTTGCCTCACCGCTGTTGTATTATTCCTTCTCTCGTGGTATGTCCGTCTCCTCGGGCACAGTTTTCCTAGACTGAGTCTGGTAGGAGGGGCATAGGGGGAAGAGCCAGCACACACATACTGTACACACACTAAAGGTTTTAAAGTGCCAGGCTCCAGTGGACCTGATCTATACCCCATGGTACTAAAGTACAGATTCCCAGTATCCACTACGTACTACAAGAAAAGGAATTACTGGTAGGTAATAAATTCCTATTTTTTTTAAACACAGCCTGTAACATGTCAGATAGGAGCTGATGAATTAGTATTTAATTTCTCTCTACTTTATAACTCCAAGACTTAGTACATCTGCCCTCTTGTGAGATGAAGCATTATGTACTAAATTATTACTTGAGTAGGCACGTAGGTCTCCAAATGGGTGTTTTACTGTTTATGTGATAACACTACCATTTGGTTCATTCTTCTTTGCTATGAGTGGAACATAGGGCCTGGTTTAGAGATATTAATATGAGGAACTATAAGGTTACATATACAGTTTTCATATTGAAATGTGTATTTATTCCAATTAAATATAATCTTAAAATATATTTTTCATTTCTACTGGGATAATGGGCTTCATATTTGCTGGTCTATCTTTGTTTAAATAAAAAAAAGAACAGTATGTTTTGCTTACTATTGGCTTATACAAAAATACAATTAGACCATAAGTTCTCAAACTCTATCCTCAGGACCCCACACAACGTGACAGCGGGTGATACACAGTGCACCTGCTGGTGACCTGAAAAACGTGAACTGTTTGAGGTCCTCATAGGCAAACGCGGGGGGAGGGGAGGTTCCTGTTGCAGGGAAACCCCCCTCCTCTTGGCAAGTGACTCAAATTATAACAACAATAGCAATAGTATATAATATGATTACGCTATGCATCATGCAGTGTAAGGGACAGAGCAGAGCTGCAGCACATGCTCAGTGGTAGCAGCTTCTTCTACCAAGTTTGCTGTGTGTGTGTGTGGGCCTGACTCCTCAATCAGTGCACTGTACCAGAGGGTAGCTGCAAGGAAGAATAGTGGGGATGGCGGTAGTAAACGAAATGGGGGAGAAGTTGGGGGGAGGGTAAGAGCAGGCGGTAAGGTTACTAACATGGGTAATAAAAGAGATTTTACCAAAGCACTAACCAATGACGATTACAGGTCATCATTGCTACATAAGGTGAAAGATGTCCCTAACGCAAGGGAAAATACTTATCTTAGTTGTATGTATGTAAACGCCAGAAGCATTACTGGTAAAAAGGGTGAACTAGAAATACTTGCAGCAAGCAAACAGTATGATATTATAGGCATTACTGAAACTTGGTGGGATGAATCTCATGATTGGACAGTCAATCTAGAGGGCTATACAATGTTTAGGAGAGACAGACTAAATAAAAAGGGTGGAGGGGTGTGTCTTTACGTAAAGCCTTTTTTAAAACCTGATATACGGGAAGATATTCAGGAGGGGACTGTAGACACTGTCGAGACATTATGGGTAGAAATTGCATGCGGGGAAAAAGGAATAAAAAAGTATTGGATGTATGCTACAGGCCGCCTGGTATCAACGCATCTGATGATGAATTGTTACTAAAGCAAATTGAAAGAGCAGCAGGAGTAGGAGACATAGTAGTGATGGGAGACTTTAACTATCCAGAGATAAACTGGAAAAATGATTCATGTGATACTGTTAGGGGCAATATGATTTTAAACACACTTAATGATAACTACTTAGTTCAACTAATTGAGGAACCAACTAGGGGGGTCATTCCGAGTTGTTCGCTCGGTAAAAATCTTCGCATCGCAGCGATTTTCCGCTTAATGCGCATGCGCAATGTCCGCACTGCGACTGCGCCAAGTAAATTTGCTATGCACTTAGGAATTTTACTCACGGCATTTTCATTGTTCTGGCGATCGTAATGTGATTGACAGGAAATGGGTGTTACTGGGCGGAAACAGGCCGTTTTATGGGCGTGTGGGGAAAAAACGCTACCGTTTCCGGAAAAAACGCAGGAGTGGCTGGAGAAACGGGGGAGTGTCTGGGCGAACGCTGGGTGTGTTTGTGACGTCAAACCAGGAACGACAAGCAGTGAAATGATCGCAGATGCCGAGTAAGTCTGAAGCTACTCAGAAACTGCTACGAGGTGTGTAATCGCAATATTGCGAATACATCGTTCGCAATTTTAAGATGCTAAGATTCACTCCCAGTAGGCGGCGGCTTAGCATGAGCAAATCTGCTAAAATTCACTTGCGAGCGAACAACTCGGAATGACCCCCTAGGTACAATGCAATCTTAGACCTGGTATTAACAAACAATGGGGATTTAGTATCAGGTATTATAGTAGGGGAACCCATAGGAAACAGCGACCACAATATGGTCACATTCAATATCAGTTTCCATAAACAGCCCTATACTGGCTCAATTAGGACTCTAAACTTTAGCAAAGCAAATTTTGATAAGATGAGGGTATTTTTCAGGGATATTGAATGGGAAGGTTTGTTTTTAGGAAAAAATACTACAGAGAAATGGGAGGTACTAAAATTCCTGCTAGCTAAAAATACACTCAAATTTATTCCTATGAGCAGCAAAAAAAGGAATAAAATCCATAAACCGATGTGGCTTAACAAAAAGATTAAGGAACTTATGGGCAAAAAAAGGCGAGCATTTAAAAAATACAAATCTGACGGGGAAGCAGAGTCATTTCAGCACTATAAGGAATGTAACAAAATAAGCAAAAAGGAAATAAGAGCGGCTAAAGTAGAAACTGAAAAACTAGTAGCAAAGGAAAGCAAAGCGAATCCCCAAAAATTCTTTAAATACATTAATAGCAAGAGATTAAAGAAGGAGAGTATAGGCCCTTTAAAAGACAAGTTGGGAGTCTTAAGCAAAAATGATAATGACATAGCGCACACACTAAATTAGTTTTTTTCAACAGTATTTACTAGAGAGGACCCAATTCATGGACTAACATATAATCTCAATAATGAGAATATCCCACTGATAGGTACTTATTTAAGCGAGGAAGTAGTCTGTGACCGATTAAAACATTTAAAGATTAATAAGTCACCAGGTCCCGATGGTATTCACCCAAGGGTTCTAATGGAGCTTCATTCTGAACTTGCAAAGCCGCTATTTTTGATCTTTAAGGATTCAGTAATATCAGGTATGGTTCCCAAAGACTGGCGTATAGCGGAAGTAGTGCCTATATTCAAAAAGGGAAGTAAAGCTGAACCAGGTAATTATAGACCAGTTAGTTTTACATCTATACTGGGGAAAGTATTGGAAGGTATTCTAAGAGATAGTACTCAGAAGTTCCTTGAAGTCAATAAGGTCATTAAAAGGAATCAACATGGGTTTATGAAGGACAGATCCTGTCAAACCAACTTACTTGGCTTTTATGAAACAGTAAGCGCAAACCTAGATCAGGGTAAAGAGGTGGATGTAATCTTTTTAGATTTTGCCAAAGCGTTCAATACTGTACCACACATGAGACTTATCTACAAGCTACAAGAATCAGGGCTAGGAAGCACAATATGCACTTGGGTCAAAAACTGTTTAGATAATAGGGAGCAGCGCGTTGTGGTTAATGGATCTTTTTCAACTTGGACTGAAGTGCTAAGTGGAGTGCCGCAAGGCTCAGTATTAGGACCGCTATTGTTCAATATTTTCATTAACGACCTAACAGAAGGTCTAGAGAGCATGGTGTCAATTTTTGCAGATGATACCAAATTGTGTAAAGTTATGCTGAGTCGCTTCAGAATGACTTAGTTAAATTAGAAGCTTGGGCAGCGAAATGGAGAATGTGCTTCAATACAGACAAGTGTAAGGTAATGCACTGTGGTAACAAGAACAAAAATAACACCTACCTACTAAATGGGGTAAAATTAGGGGATTCTGTATTGGAAAAGCACTTAGGTGTCCTCATAGATAGCAAACTAAGCAGTAGTACCCAAAGTAGGACTGCAGCAAAGAAGGCTAATAAGATATTAGCATGCATAAAATGGGGAATTGATGCTAGGGACGAGAGTACTATACTCCCGCTCTATAAATCACTTGTGAGGCCACACCTTGAATACTGTGTACAATTCTGGGCACCTTACTACAAAAAGGATATCCTGGAGCTAGAAAAGGTTCAAAGGCGGGCGATCAAACTAATTAAGGGTATGGAGACACTGGAATACGAGGAAAGGCTTGCAAGACTAGGCATGTTTACACTGGAAAAGAGGAGATTAAGAGGGGACATGATCAACATTTACAAATATATGAGGGGACAATATACACATCTTGCGCAGGACCTGTTTTTGGTTAGATCAACACAGAGAACTCGTGGACACTCGCTCAGGTTAGAGGAGAGGAGATTCCACACAATACGGCGTAAAGGTTTTTTTTTATGGTAAGGACGATACGTGTTTGGAATTCCCTGCCTGAGGGAGTTGTAATGGCCAATTCAGTAAACACCTTTAAGAATGGGTTAGATAAATTCCTAATGGATAAGGATATCCAGGATTACGGGGCATAGTCACGCACTATGGTTATTATAAAAAAGAGGGGTTAATCGGAACGGCAGTCAGCAACTTCAGTCAAATTTTTATACAAAATAATCGTGCATAGGAGACCACAAATAGGTTGAACCCGATGGACAAATTTTTTTTTTCAACCTTAGATACTATGTTACTATGTATGTTAATATGTTACTTGGAGCATTCCCATGAGGTGGGAGAATGTGTGCATAGAAAGTGCATTTTTGTTGCCTACTGGTTCTATTATGTTTGTGTATGTAATTATTTATTATGGAATGTTTAACTTTTTACTGACCACTTATTTTAATTATATTATTTACATATGTTTGATACAGCCTATACTATAGACCATCTATAGTGTTATATATTAATACTGTATTCCATACAGTATCCAGTGTATAAAAATACCAATGTTTACATTAATGTCCAGGGTTGTGTTCTTCTGCCGCTCCCCCAGACTCTCGGAGAGTAGGAGATTGTGGACTGCATTTGGAAACCCCCCTCTAGAAATCCTGCGGTTGCCACTGGTCCTGAGGACCGAGTTTGAGGACCACTGTGCTAGAAAAATGTCAATGTCATATGATAAAATAAATTTTAAAAAGTTGGTGCAGAAATTGTTTAAAGGTAATAAAATCTTTATTTTCTTCATAGGGAAGAGGATGTGTCTTGGGGAAGGTTTGGCTCGCACAGAACTCTTCCTGTTCCTCACCTCCATTCTACAGAACTTTGTGCTGACATCACAGACACAATTCACTGAGTCTGATATCTACCCCAGAATGACTGGCTTTGCCAATGTTCCAATACCTTATCACATGGCATTTGTGTCACGCTGACTGTACTGTATCAATATTTATGCGTATGCAGAAACATAATTTAGCCAGCACGTCATTCTTCACATTATTAGTAATAAATTAATGATTAAAAACTTTTTATGCGAAGTAACTCATTTTGTAATTAGCAATATTTAACTTCTTGGCTTGCTGTAGCCCTTTAAAAGGGGTGGGGGCAGGATTGCACACCCTAATTTTAAACATTAGAGATGCTACTGTAGCCCTAATTATTGAGAAATTCATTGTATATTTAGTCCCTGACAAGATGTAACTTACACTATTTATTTTGCTTTGTATTTGTAACCAATATTAATAAAAGTAAATTTTTAAATGTTTAAAAAAAAATATTCTTCATTTATTATTGTCTTTTTTCTTTAAGTGTGCCCCCACTCAGAGCCCTTTTTTCTTATCTCTCAGTGTGCATACTATGTATATTTTGGGTAGCACCACTTACGGACCATAGGGCTATGCCTATGACTGAGAATATTTTTGGTAGCATTGTTGGCCTTCATTTTCGGGATTTGATACACAATATTTATAATCAGTTAGATTAGAGACTAACATATATTTATTATTTCTCATGTTATTTTGGCAGTTTGAATTTGTAAGGTATACCTAAAGGTAGGTACACACTGATAGATATATCTGCAGATATGTCTATAGGCGGATTGGGCAGTGTGTTGTGCATACACACTGACCAATCCATTCTGACTGACGTTACCAGCTGGGCGGGCATTTACATGCGCTCACCCGTTGAGCCACCAATCACCGCTGACTTGTCCAGGAAGTATATGGGCAGTCGACTGATCACCCATACACACTGAACGATGCACGATGACACACAGAAAGATGCACGATGACACACAGAAGGATGTGTTATCGTGTGTTGTGCAGGCCCGATGCAATATGTCTGTGAACAATGGTCTTCATAGACAAATCGTTTGTACACACTGGCCGATGGACCAGCTATATATATCGCTGGTCAATAGAACGGCCTATATATCTGTTAGTGTGTAAGCACCTTTGTTGTTGTTGTTTTTTTACACTATAAAATAATATTTTACCTACAGTGAAGTTTGCTGCACCCAAAGTGCATGCTTCAGGTACATTTAGGACTGCATTTAGTATGCAAGATACATTTAACATTGAAATGGTAACTCTTGCTGGATCCTCCAGGTGGTTTATGCAGTTTACTTGACTGAAATTAAAATGTTATGTTTTATGTTTTTATGATTGCATACTGTAGTGTTTCTCAACCATTAGAAAATACTGTAAATTTACAAACATACAATCTCAGCCAATATATTCACAATATGCCAGAATGCAGCTTACTGGTTTCAGATAGTTGCTGATCCTTCCTTTTTCTGTGGTGGTGTATACTGTGCAATGGCTCTCCCCTGCATTGGTCTGTGGCAGCTGTATTGGCATCCCATATGGCAGCACTGGTGCATAGGTGCCCATATCCTGGATAGCCATATCATGTCTTAACTTGGCATCCTAGGTCAGCTGAGTAGCACCAACCAAGCATGGAACTGCACTTTTGACATTGGCTATAAAATGGCTCCAGAAACTCCCTCTTTGTCTGGACTTCTAACCCTCTGTGGCCAGTAGGTAAAGAACTGATGGTTCCTGCATTGTCTAAAAGCTCCAGTAGGTCCTACGTTTTGTCCTGGAATCTTCTTGCTGGATTTCCCAGTGTCTCTGGTGCAGCATTTAGCTTCTGTCTTCTGGTTATTCGCAGAGCTCCAGAAGTTCCTCTGACTTCTCTGATATTCCCTTGCTGGTTATTACTTGTGTCTCAGGTGCTGTCTTTCATTCCACCACACTGCTCCTGTGGTCCTTCATCAATACCTGCTCCTGCAGAATCACCTGTGCAGGAACCTCATTACACTTTTCATCAGTATTCCTCCTATTAAAGTGAATCGTCTATCAACTCCTGCAGTGTTTGCTGTGCTCCTACTTCTCATCACTAAGGACTCCCATGCTCCTGTGTTCACTTACTGTTAGCATCCTGCCTCACTGCCGTCAGTTGACTCACTGTACTACTAATCCTGAAAGTTACTTCTCTACTACCTTCAGTTACTGCCTCAGTTTACAAGTGATCTTAGTGCCCTCACCAATCACATCCTGTGCTAGTCTGCAGGGCTGTGACCTGTGAGATCTATGTCGCAAACTCTATCCCACCTATCAGTGGTTCCTGGTGATCCATGCTTGGTTGTGGACTCCCACTCTGCATCATATCTTGTGCATGTGAACTGGACAGGACTGGAGGACAGTAAAGGCCCATACACACGGTGAGATTCGGGCTATGCCCGATTCTCACTTTGCGACAGGGGCTAGGTCGGCATCGCAAGCACATAATGAGTGTGCTTGCGATACTGACCTATGTGTGACTTTGGCTGTCAATTTTGACTATCTCTTCTATAGAGATAGTCAAAATTGACTTGCCTGCACAGTCTGCCTAGCCTTGCGATGCCGACCACGCAGGACCGCGCATCGGCATCAAATCACTTTCTCCTTGCGATCTGCACTAACTTTTCTTACGATTTTGACTATATAGTCAAAATCGTAAGAAAATATCTCACCGTGTGTACAATTGAATTAGAATTGAAACACAGGTTAACTGATAGGACATGTACAAACATAAGCAGGGCTTTGGGACAGATAATTTGACAATAAAAGAAGACAGGCTTACATGTCAGAGACATGGATAGAGTTACCAGACAGAGACACAAACAAGGTCAGGAACACTGACAGAGCTAGAAGATAGGCTTACGAGTCAGAGAGACACACTGACAGGACAGACAGAGACATAATCAGGACTGAGGGACAGTCACACTGACAGCTAGAAGACAGGCTCACAGGTAAGAAATCCACCCTGACAGTGATCACTCACTTTCTTCTGCAGCTCGGTATCTACAGACGTGGGATGGGAATCGCTGATGAAACACTGGAATTATTGTTTTGCTTCCAATTGTCAATGTTGTCATTGATCACAAGTTTGAAATAATTACTTGTCAATATCATTCTTATTATTCAGATTTGTTTTGCTTTATGAAGGTTCTTCACAAACGCTGTATTCAATGTACAGTAACTGTAAGTGGTTTCAGACCATCTTCTGCTCACTACCCACCTATGCGTGGTTCATGCTTTGTTGTCTACAGTTGCAATTGGTACCTTTGCATCCTCTCAGTTGGCCAATATACTGTATGTTAGTTTATAGCCATGATTATGTTGTACTTTAATTTCTTCAGTTACATATTGTGGGCTAGATGCATCATCGCTTGGAAAGTGATAAAATGGAGAGGGAAAAAGTACCAGCCAATCAGATCCTGACATTTTTCAAACACAGCCTGTGACATGGCAGTTAGGAGCTGATTGGCTGGTACTTTTTCACTCACCATTTTATCACTTTCCGAGCGATGATGCATCTAACCCGTAGTCTGTTACAGGACTTTTTGTTTTTTTTCTAGCGATAACAAAGCCTATTTGGTCTTGAGTTTTTATGCCCTTTTAGTTTTCTTGCACAGGAAGGTTTTAGCACAAGTTCTGTATTCTGCAGTTAATGATGAGTGTAAACTCCTGACATTCTTGTCTGCAGTTCTTCTATGACAGCAGGAGCGCTGCTGCTTAGGTGCATGACCACTAATAGATAAGCTTGTTACATTGATTTATTTCGTTTTTAATCCTTTTTTGTGTATACTATAAAACTAAAATAAAGCACTGAATAGATAACCTGTTTATTTATGGAATTAATGGAAATGTAATTTATGTAATTTCATTTTTTAGAATTTTTGCTGCTACATATTACTGGTTTTGTATGTTTTCTTTCCTTTAAAGGAGCTAACACCACCCCCCATCATATATTAGGAATGGGAATCGACCAAAGAAATATCAACCAATGTTTGAGTGGCATGTTTGTTTATGGACTGTGGTTCAAAGAAAAAAAAAAAAAAGAGAAACATCACTGTTGTCATTCACTGTTCCAACCTTGCTACAGACTATCTTTAGGGAAATTCCCCCCACCCAACCTCAAACCGCGTGTGTCATACATCCTGGTGACAAAGAGTGAGGACATGGTTAGTCTGTTGCTTTCTGAACATGTCCCACCCTCACTCTTCTGCTGATAGCCATCTGTGGTGCCTCAAGCTCTTCATATGTAGGTATACAATCATTTTCAGCATCCAGGAGAGGAAGGAGGTGTTCTTGGCAGCAGAAAACACCCCCTAATGACTCCACTGTAGATATAATATGTTTGTCCCCATTGGGGATCTAGCATGCGGTTAAAACCCAGTGATTATGTCATTTATCATGCAGCTGATTGGCCACTAATATAGGCGTGCCCAGCACATTTTATTGGTGGGTGCACTGTAGGAGGGGTGTGTCTAGCACCACCTACTGGGAGTGTCTAGCACCGCCTGTCTGGCATGTCTAGCTCTGTCTATTGGCATTCCTTTCCATTCCATATCCACTTTACCTATATGGTGGTTTCTCACAATGAGAAACCTCTGAAGACATATCCTTCCTGGGCAAACAGCGTCTTCTTTTGGTATTTACTATTATTGTAGGATATCACATGGTCTGGAAGATACCTGTTTGTGTAGGAATATAACTAATGTCATCACCATACAACAGAGGTTTATCTAAACTTGTGTCACCTCCTGCCCTCTGTGTCTCTCAACCTCACCATCATCCCCTCCCTGCATCTCTCAGTCACACCATCACCTTCCTGTTTCTCTCAGCCACACCATCATCTTCTGCCTACATTTCTCAGCCACATCATCTTTCCCCTGCTTCTCAGTCACACCATCTCCTCCCGGTCCTCTCAGCCACAGTAGCATCTCACCTGCATCTCTCAACCACACCATCTACTACCTGCTTCTCTCAGCCACACCATCATCTCCAGCCTGTGTCGTCTCTCAGCCGCACCATCATCTCCTCCATGAGTTGTATCTCTCATCATACCATCATCTCCTCTGAGTCATCCCTCAGTCACACCATCATCTCCCTGTATCATCACTCAGCAACACCATCTCCCCCCTGCATCTCTCAGCTACACCATTATATCTTCCCTGTGTCATCTCCATCCACACCATCATCTCCTGCCTTGAGTCTCTCTGCCTCCCATCTCCCACTGTGCATCTCAGCCTACCACCTCTGTTTCTCTCATCCTGCCCCCTTCAATATTTGACTTTCAGGCTCCCCCTTTACTCTGTGCTTCTCAGCCACTCACCCTTCACTCTGTCTCTCAGCCTACCACCTCTGTGTCTCTAAGCCTGCCCCTTCAATCTTTGACTTTCAGCCTCCCCCTCTACCCTAGGCTTCTCAGCCACTCACTCTTCACTCTTTGTCTCTCAGCCTCCCACCTCTGTTTCTTTCAGCCTTCCCCTTCTGTCTGTGCCTTTCAGCCTCTCACCTTCACTCTGTGCTTCTCAGCTTCCCACCCTTTACTTTGTGCCTCTGTGCCTCCTTTCTCTGTCTCTCAGCCTTACCCTCTTCACTCTTTGCCTGTCAGTCTCCACCTTCACTTTGTGCCTCTCAGCCACCCACCCTTCACTCTGTGTCTCACAGCCTGGAATCAGCACAGGAATGAGCAGCATGCTTGGTGATCACTGCAGCAGGACTGCTGCAGGCATGTCTGAGGGGGGTATCTGTGCGCACCAGGCACCCCCCTGTGCTCGTGCCTATGGTCACTAATTTGATCCACATCACCATTTGCTAAGTCCAAAATCATGGGGGTCAATCTGAGTTGATCGCTAGCAGGAAATGTTCGCTGTGCAGCTATGATGAAAAAAATCGGCACTTCTGCGCATGCGTATGCGGCACAATGCGCACACATAGCCGATGTAGTTTCACACAAGGTCTAACGAAGCTTTTCAGTCGCACTGCTGGCCGCAGAGTGACAGGAAGAGGGCGTTTATGGGTGTCAACTGACCATTTTCAGGGAGTGTTCGAAAAATGCAGGCGTGCCAGGAAAAATGCAGGCGTGGCTGGGCGAACGCAGGTCGTGTTCGTGACATCAAAACAGGAACTGAACAGTCTGAAGTCATCGCAAGCGCTGAGTAGGTCTGAAGCAACTCTGAAACTGCACAAAATTATTTTGTAGCCGCTCTGCGATCCTTTCATTTGCACTTCTGCTAAGCTAAAATACACTCCCAGTGGGAGTCGGCTTAGCGTTTGCACGGCTGCTAAAAACTGCTAGCGAGCGATCAACTCGGAGTGACCACCCATGTGCAATCACGTAACAAAAAAGTATGTAGACATTGCACTGTATACCTAAGGATTTATTGCATTTTATTCTGTCATTCTTAAAGGAAATCCTCACTAATTACAATGCTGCAGCATATAGAGCTGTAAATTGTAATCACAATTCACTTACTTAAAACAGCACATTTGATTTCTGTTTAAATGCACACATTATGCAGTATTTTAATTTATATCTTGATTAGGGTTGGGTAGGGGATCCCGGAGGTCGGAATCCCGTCAGTCAAAATACAGACGCTGGAATCCCGTCCGTCAGAGTGCCAGCAGGGGTGCGAGCGGAAAGAAGCCCCTTTCTGGCTCAGCGGCTCACTTCGCTCATCACAGGTTCTGTTCCCACTCCATGGGTGTGGTGGACACCCAGGAGTGGGAAAAGCTGTGGAGGCGCTGCCGGCATTCTGGTGATTGGGATTCCGCCGTCTGTATTTTGACCGTCAGGATTCCGACCACCCGGATTCCAACTACATCCCCTTGATTATACTTGTTTGTCTTTGAGTTATACTACACGTGGTTTAAATGTCATCTCATAATTAATGGGAACATTTGCAAAGCCGGTCATTCGAGGGGCAATATCATTTTCTGTGAATTGAGTCTCTGAAGTTAGTGTATAATTCTGTAGGATGGTGGTGAGGAAAAGAAACAGCTCCATGAGGGCCAAACCTTCTCCAAGGCAAATCCGTTTACCTAAAATATAAAGAACAAACATTTTATTTACTAACAAGAATGACTGTAAAGTGAAAGCATAACGTGCAGTCATTGCAGCAGTTGTGTTACCTCACATACTGTAACTAGTACACTAAGATTATATCATCATACATACCTTCCAACTGTCCCCATTTTCACGGGACAGTCCCGTTTTTTGGGGACTGACCGGCTGTCCCACCATTGGGCAGCAGTGTCCGGCTTAGCAGAGCAGCGGAGAATAGACGCACAGCTTCTATTCAGTGGAGACAGGATGACTGGGGGCATGCCAGCAGCTCGCAGAGCGCTGGGCATGCCCCCTTCAGTGATGGCAAATGGGCGGGCGTGACTCGTGATCGCGGAAGTGCTGTGAGACCACACCCCCATCATATAGGCCACTCCCCTTTTTTGGACGCTATGCGCGCGTGGGAGTCCCTCTTCCAGCACTGAAAATGATGGGGGTTTGATCATATCTGTGTAATATGCAGAATGAATGCAGTTTGAATTATAGTTGTTTTACAGTTACCCTGCACTCCAGGTGCAGATTTGCCATAGAGAGCTCACCAGGAAGATTCCTGTTAGGGTGACGTGTCTGTGGGACCTGATTTGTGCATTGTCATATGGCCCCACTTCCCCCACATGACAGGCAGCCCACCGCACTCAAGGCCTCATTCAGGTTGGATTGCAGTGTGCGATCCAACCACAAAAACTACGAAAAAGATGCAGGTGCATTTTCTGCATGGGGAACAACAGAAAATGTGATCGTCTCTGCCTGTCAATCAGACAGACGCGGTCGTGGGACGGGGGAAGGGGCAAAGCTTAATTTCCATGGTGGAGATGGAGCGTTGCGGAGGTGGCGATGGAGGGACGGGGCTGGCGTTTGGGAAACGGGGGGCGTGGAGTGGGCATTATCAGAAACATGGCGGCAGGCCTGCTGGAGGAATCTATAATTTCTGTTATGAAGCAGAAATTGTGATGCGATCGCAGTTTCTGCTTTATCAAGGTGTGGAGGCGGCGGGTCGCATGCTGGGCACCCTTGCCCTGTGATGTGCAGCTCCAGCATGCGATCAGAAGGATCCTGCCCCCCTCAACAGGCTCCACCCCCTCATCAGACTGTAACCCCATTATGTCTCCTTCCATAAAATTTGTGGGCTTGTTTTCCATCCCATTCTGCCCCTGCTCCACCCTATTCATAATGCAAAAAATGTAACAAATGTATGTATCTACTATGACTGACATGGCTTTTAAAGTTAATGCTCCACAGTCTCTCTGAGAGATGCGGTTATGTGACTGGCGGTCGGGAGACTGTGGGTCACAATACCAATGCTGGGATCCCAAACGCTGAATAGCCTGCTGGTTGGCATGCCAACCAACAGGGACTATTCCCACTCGTGGGTGTCCAGAACACCCATAGAGTGGGAATAGAACCTGTGGCAAGCACAGCAAGCCCGCAAGGAACTTCTTTGCGCTCCCCACGCCGGCCATCTTGAAGCCGGTATCCCGGCACCAGTACGGTAACCGGCGGTCTCCCAGCTGCCAGTCAAACAAACCTAACCCCTCTCTGAAATATTTAATCCTGCAAAGGTAAATAAGTACAGAAAAATTAGGTTTAGTTATTTAGTGCCCTACTATTTAGTTATTTGATATAATCTCTAACAGCCTAAATATTCCCTTATGAAAATAAAACCATCAGAGGAGGAAAATATGGGAAAAGCAAACTTTCTGGCAGTCCTTAAGGCCATGAACACGCATAGTTAATCTGGAGTTTCTATGTTTCTACTGAAAATAACATTGCTGGGGAGACCCTCTCCTCATGTGTTGGCAGAATCCCATTGGATTTGTTTTTTTGTAATCAGTGGCAGTGACTTGCGGTCAGGTCAGGTCAGGGTAGGCAGGGGCAGCAGAGCCTCACCGGTCATACTCCACTTCACTCTAGAGTTTTGAGTTGACTATAAAAATGATTGGAATAATACAAGGAAGAGGGAATTAGAAAATAGTTTTTTAAAAATAGCTCACTGAGGGCCTGATACTTGGGACGTAATGCCCATATTTGTACAGTTGAGCGATGTGTTTTGTACTGTGCCTGCATCTGAGTCACACTGCGCATGTGCCAAGACAGTTGCAGTGCTCAGCGTATGTGGGAGGTAATGGGGGATGGCTACTAAAATGCAGGCAAGTTGCAACCATTTTGTGGTGGTGTTGCAGCCTGCCACTCCGTATTTATATGCAGGTGTAAGGGTTTCGGTGGCTTAGTTGCGACAGACCGCATGGTTGCTCAGGGAACCATATGGTGCAACCAATGTGCACCCGATGCTATATCTTTGTACACAAGCAGAGTAACTGAGATGCTGCCAGTGGGTGATTCAATATAAATTCCCGCAACTGACATTAGTATATTTTTGCAGATCTGCTGTGTACAAATTCTCAATTGCAATGGTATTTGCACGCAACTCTGAATTTTGCCCTGAAATTTGTGGTCAAACCTCCGAAAATGCATTTTTAGTAGGTTTGACTGCTTACCACTTGTGCACCAAGCCCCATAATGCAGTGGGCAACGCTATCTTTAGATGGTGTTACCCTATAGAAGCCTAATGGCTTCTCTTCGTGTTTCCCCCAGAGGGAGATTTAACTGGATCACTCCCAACAGCCCCCACGGTGTGTGCAATTCGACACAGAAGGACTCCTGGGTCTTAAACATGCATCCTTCTATCACAAAGGACAGATCTTACTGGGGGAGCTGTCCTTTGAGATTGTCGTCAATCATACAGAATGAATAAATGGAGTTATGCTTGCGATGAGATGCGGGATGAATCACATTCAAAATGCGAAGCATCACGCATCCCACCCCAGATGTGAATCAGGACATATTAATATAGGTACATACCATTAATTTGTAGAATGTAACATTAATATGATGCTTTAAATGGGGAAGCGACTTTATTTATTTCCTGGTGATGCGTAATTTTGTTGCCGACAGCTTAGAATGATGGAAAGTAATCGTTGAAAATAAGGGGTCTATGTACTAAGCCTTGAATGGAGATATAGTGGACGGAGATAAAGTACCAGCCAATCAGCTCCTAACTGCCATCTTACAGCCTGGGTTTGAAAAATGACAGATAGGAGCTGTTTGGCTGGTACTTTATCTCCATCCAAGGCTTAGCAAATAGATCCTTTTGTAGCTTATATACAATACAAAATAACTATTCATGTATTACAGTATCTCTTATAGGGCCAGATGTACTAAGCTTTAAAAGTGATAAATATCACTGTGATAAAGCACCAGCCAATCGGCTCCTAACTGTCATTTTTCAAACACAGCCTGTGACATGGCAGTTAGGAGCCGATTGGCTGGTGCTTTATCACAGTGATATTTATCACTTTTCAAGCTTAGTACATCTGGCCCAGAGTATGGACTGCGTACAGAGCCGGCCCTAACCAATATGATGCCCTAGGCAAGATTTTGGCTGGTGCCCCCTAGCACCACTGCTGGTTCCGCCTCTGACCTTGCACCTCTTTCCCAGCACCATCACCCCTCACCCATAGAAGTCCTTATTTTGGTGTTTGTACCCCCTATATTTTAAATAGGAACAGTTCCCACATTTGGCGCACAGCCCAAAAAGGGGTGTGTTTTTGCTGGCAAGGGGCATGGCCACACAATAGTAACCCCAAATCCAATTACGCCACCCAGTACTGCCACTTTATTCACATTTGATTATGCGATAGTGTCCATAATTCATATTACATCCCACAGTAGTATCACTTTACCTTATAAACGTTACTCCTCACAATAGAGCCCCTTATTCACATTACATCACACTGAATTGCTCCTTATTCACATTACACCACACCCTATTGCTCTTTATTCACATTAGACGACACAGTAGTGCCCTTTCTATACGCAACGCCACATAGTAGAGCACCTTATACACATAATGCCACACATTAATAATGCATTTATACACCTAATTCCACACAGTAATGCCCCTTACACATATGAGACACCTTATTAATGTCCTTATAAACATAATGCGCCTTACACATTATGACAACCTTTATTAATGCCCTTTCACACATAATGTCCCTTACACATATGCCGCACATTATTAATGCCCTTATACACATAATGACACACATAGTGCCCCCTACACATTTGCTGCACATTAATAGTGCCCCTATACACATAATGACACACATACAGTAGTACCCTGTTACATATATGCTGCACATTATTAATGCCCTTATACACATAATGACACACATACTGCCCAATACACATATGTTGCACATTATTAATGCATTTTTACATGACACACAAAATGCTCCTTACACATATTCTGAACACTACTGCACAACCAACCCACTCACATGCGCACAGAACTCACACTGCCACTAACACTGTGACCTCTGCCTCTGCCTGGATACAGATGTGTCCTCAAATCTTGCCTCAATGCTAACGCCGGGTATACCTTTTTTTTATGAAAATGCATATTATTTGCATTGCTATGTAGCTAGGATGCACAAGCAGCTTCTGCTGATTAAAATGATATGCAGCATGCCTATATACTGTGTGAGACTGTGGCTGTATCTGCATATGAAATGCTACACACAGAATATAAGCATGCTGCATATCATTTTAATCAGCAAAAGCTGCTGATGCCCCTGGGCATATCAAATGCCCTAGGCAATTGCCTAGTTTGCCTATGCCTATGGCCGGCTCTGACTGCGTACAGGAAATTGGCCCACTTAAATGATTTATATAAATTGAAGTTACAGTATGTCTTACCTGTGGAAAATGGCATAAAAGCATCATTCTTCTTAAAACACCCAGACTCATCGAGAAAGTGTCCAGGGTTGAATTTGTCTGGTGTGGTGAACTGGCTGGGGTCTCGCAGGACGGAACACAGCAGAGGAAAGACATCAGTGCCCTGTATCCAGAAAAGAGGGATGACAAATGTAATTAGTGCTGGTAACTTGAACTGATGTAGCTGTCAAAACAAGATAGACCTAAAAATGCATATCTGATTAATCAGACACTTGGTGACAGAAAATGAACGGGAATCCTCACTCGAATATATTATTTAATTCAAATTCATCCATTAATGATCGCCACTGTCTTTTTAAATACTCTCTAAATCACAGGTTCTCAAACTCGGTCCTCAGGACCCCACACAGTGCATGTTTTTCAGGTCTCCTCACAGAATCACAAGTGAAATAATTAGCTCCACCTGTGGACCTTTTAAAATGTGTCAGTGGGTAAATAATACACCTGTGCACCTGCTGGGTTACCTGCAAAACATGCACTGTGTGGGGTCCTGAGGACCGAGTTTGAGAACCACTGCTCTAAATAAATCTGTGCTGTTTACAGCCTGAAATAAAATGTTAACAACACATGCACTTAATACACGTTTGGCCAGATCCTGCCTCAAGCAAGTACAATACATGTGCAAATACAGGATTACTAAATAATAGGCTTCTCCCGTAAGCCAGCAGAAAACAATTATAATAATTATCATCATTCAATTATTTATACAGGGAGTTTAAAAAGTCCCTCTGCGGTGAGCACAGTCTCTGGCTGCAGGTCTCCTCTAAAACAATGGGGGGCCAGAGAGGGACAACACGTTCATCACTTAATGTAATTAAAGGGGGGATGTACTAAGCAGTGAAAAGAGAGGAGAAGTGAGCCTGGGGAGAAGTTGCCCATGGCAACCAATCAGCTCCTCTGTATAATTTTACAGTATGCAAATGATAAATTTTACTTCAATGCTGATTGGTTGCAGAGGGAAACTCCTTCACTGGCTCACTTCTCGACTCTTTACACTATACCAATAAGTACAGCATGTAGCAATGTCTCTTTTGCATAATGTAAATACATGTTTAAAAACAATTATGTTGCCATATTTCATTGGGCACATTCTCTGCTGGGAGACTTGCTTAGCATACAAAGGGACTTTTTGAACTCCCTGTATATACATACTGTATGTACAATATGTTCTGCAGTGCTTTACAAATGGGAACAACAATGGTAATGAAAGAAGATGAGGGGGTGTATAATATAGTAGGTTCCGATTCGCTAGAACCTTCATGATTTCAGTGATATAGACTCTAAATGTAAAGCAACAATAAAACCGTCTCTTATCATTCAACCTTTAATACCCAGGAGTACAATTTAGAGAACGTTTTTTGATTAGTTGAAATCAGAGTCATTTCAGAGATATAACCACTAAATTCAGAGCACCAATTTGTTTTAGGGCAAGACCAGGTTTAAATTCAGCGGCTGCGGTATATTGGCAAAATCACATTGGTTTCAGAAAATCAGAACCTACAGTATTACATATAGCCCTGGTATTAAAATGAAAATGGTAAGATGACTTTGCGAAAGAGAGTGAATGGGAGGTGCAGATTTTGAGCAGTGTGTACAAATAAATTTGGGTGATATGTTTTTTGAGCAAGCAAAGAAATGTATGTTGGTGCATTTTGTTAATGTCATATGGTGTATTTTCTGTAAAGTCCAGAAAACCAATCTAGGCACTGACAGAGTGGTGAAACATGAAAATAGATTGTATGAGCAAAAATATTTTAAGGGGAAGTAACATTAAAGTTGACGGTTATATAAGTATTTTAAAGTTTTGCAGTGTCTTGAGCATTTGCAGTTCCTTGCCTATCTGGCCAGGGGGCTTTGCTGATTTCCTCCTGGCTCCATGGCCCTGCCCTCACGGTGATTGTTGGCTGATGTCACCAGTAGGTTAGGCATAAGTCAGACGGCAGTGAGAGGTGGGGCTTAAGTCCAACGCTGGTAGGGAACAGGCTGGCTTCCAGGGACTGCATTGGCTGCAGCCCCTAGAAGTCAGATTGGGCTGCCTTAATAACAGGGAAATGGCTTCCCATGGGATGTGTTCTCTCTGCTATGGATAGCTAGCTGTGAATTAGCAGGTACTGTAGTGCTTCCAATGGGAAGTCACTGCCACTGCTAGGCAGTCCCTGCAAGTGGCAGATTTCACTGGGATGGGCAGGGGGGCAGCCCATAGGTAACGTGCATGTTCTTGAGATGTTCACATGATGGCAAACTTGAATGGTAGGATTTATTGTTTGATTGGAAAAAAAGTTATAGATGTCAGATAAGTAGCTTTTGTTGAATAGTGGAGAAATTATTATTTAACTTATTGAAGTATTGAGTTTAAGGTGGTGAGAGGACAAGATGAAATGGCAGAAAGGTGGATTTATGTGTGGGGGGGATTTGAAGAGATTTAGAGGTATAGAAATGTATTAAATAGGCATTTTGTGGTTAGGAGGAGCTGAGCACAGATGAGAGATTATTACGGCAGGTATTTGTTTGGAAGTCGCCAGAGTATTGTGGTAGGAGTGATAGCTGTATTTAAGGATGCAATAAGAAGTAAGAGACTTCTCCAATGATGTTCAAATTTACATGGTTTCATTCTGTGGAATGTATGAACTGGATATCTTATGGTTTCTGTTATATTAAATTGATGCCATAACTATACTACTGTAAACTTTAAGAATAATGGGGCAGATGTATTAACCTGGAGAAGGCATAAGGAAGTGATAAACCAGTGATAAGTGCAAAGTGATAAACTCGCCAGCCAATCAGCTCCAATATGTAAATGAACAGTTAGGAGCTGATTGGCTGGGGCGTTTATCACCTTGCACTTATCACTGGTTTATCACTTCCTTATGCCTTCTCCAGGTTAATACATCTGCCCCAATATACGCAAAAACGTTTTAGGAGAAATGCTCTTTGTGCAATCTTTAGAGCGGTCCCACTTGCCTTTGGAATGGTGAATCCTCTGAATGTGGTGTCTCTGATGACCGTGTGGGGGACATTTATAGGGATAACATCACTAAACCTCTGGATCTCATGTATGACAGCGTCCATATATGGCATCTTGCTCCGGTCCTCAACGTTTGGGCTTCGGTTGTGGCCTATCACGCAATCTATTTCCTTATGCAACTTATCTAGAACAAGCGTAAACGGTAGAGTTTATGTGATCGTAGCGTGCGACTCAATCGTTACATATTTTCACTATATAATGTATTTTGTAGATCATGGTCCCTTTGATAGATTCTGAAAGTTTAGTTAACATAGCATGTTCCTGAACAGAGAGATCCCTCTTTGTATTGTACGAAGGGTCTAACAGGGGTCATACAGTGGTGTTTGGTACCCATCGGAAGAGTATTTAAATAGCAATATTCCGGTGTTGGTTTGGAGCGGATTAATCGCTCGTGCGAATAGTTATGGACATAAGAAGTTTATGTCCATTTACTATTATTTGTTCTTATTTAGTCATGCGGCGGGAAACCCAGTATCCCACCCACCTGAACAGTTGGAAGCAGTCACAGCCCACCTGTATGAATCAACCTATGACCTTTTGTTATAATGCGAAGCCGAATTCCTGTGTCCAATAAACAATGAGATTGTAGGGACCATTGAATTGTATTGTGTGTGGGGCATAAATTGTTTACAGTCTTTCCAACCAGTGAGTGGATCAGTATTAATACAGTACGTGGTTGATCTACTACTGTGTTCTGATTCATTGGAAGCATCCCTGAAGGATACGAAACAGCTCCTGTTTCATCTTTCAGACACAGGACACAAGGTTTCCAAAGACAAGTTGCAATTATGCCAAACTAGGGTAAAATATTTGGGACACTGTCTAACACAAGGACTGAGACACCTGACCGCTGATAGAATTCAAGCAATTAGAGACATGACTCTGCCACAAACCCAGCAACAGATCAGAACATTTTTAGGAATGTGTGGGTATTGCCGTAACTGGATCCCAGGGTTTTCCATTCTAGCGTTACCCTTGCAGGAGATGGTCTCCTCAAACAAACCTGATCGGATTTCGCATACAGACGAGTCTGAGACAGCATTTGAGAGACTTAAACAGTGCCTAACGCAGGCACCAGCATTAGGTATGCCAGACTATGGTAAACCCTTTGAATTATATGGAACAGAAAGTGCTGGTTGCGCGGCAGGCGTACTAACCCAAAAACACGGTGATGCCAGCAGGCCGGTAGCATATTACAGCGCTCAGCTAGATACGGTAGCGCGATCCCTCCCCACATGCTTGCGAAGCGTTGCTGCGATAGCATTGCTAGTAACGAAAAGCGAAGACGTCGTGCTAGGTCACAACCTCACAATTCATACACCACATGCAGTGTCAGCCTTGTTAAATTCTGCCCAAACCAGACACGTCTCATCAGCGCGGTTTACAAGATGGGAATTGGCACTAATGGCCCCCGTAAACATCGCCATAAGGAGATGCAGTGCATTAAATCCTGCAACATATCTCCCAGGTGTGCCTGGACAGGCACAAAGGGTGGAGGATGAGAGTGGTGGGGAAGGAGAATTTAATACAAAGGAAGACACACATGATTGTATGGAATATTTGACCCAAAATTTTACCGCAAGGCCTGACATCAGTGACAACCCACTGGAAGATGTAGAACTTACGTTCTACACGGACGGTAGTTGTCATAGACAGTCAGACTCGGGAGACTTGTGTACTGGATACGCAGTCGTAGATGACCAAGGCACCATAGAAGCGGAACCGCTAGGCCCACCTCACTCAGCCCAGGTTGCCGAACTGGTCGCCCTAACCAGAGCATGTGAATTGGCTAAAGGCAAATCAGCCAATATCTACACCGATTCTAGATACGCATTCGGGGTAGTCCATGATTTCGGAGCCCTATGGCGCCTCAGAAATTTCATGACGGCAGCTGGTACACCGGTAGCGCATGCAGCTCATATAAAAAGGCTTCTAACAGCGATACAGGAACCCGACAAAGTGGCTGTTATCAAATGTAAAGCACACACATATAGCCAAGACCCAGTATCACTTGGTAACAGCCGAGCAGACGAAGCTGCTAAATTAGCAGCTGCTACCCCCAGACAGACAGACACCACACAACTGATGGTATTTAATACCATCAACACACAGAAGTTGTGTGAGATGCAAAATTTGTGTTCCACACAGGAAAAGGCAGTCTGGAAGGCAAAAGGATATGGCCAGGAGTCCTCAGGACTCTGGACGGATGGACACGGTAAACCAGTGGCCCCCAGAGCATACCTTCCATGTTTAGCTGAGGGAGCCCACGGGCTGACTCATCTGGGCAAGGAAGGGATGTGCAAGTTGGTAAGAGCATATTGGTGTGCCCCAGGATTTTCATCTCATGCGAGTAAAAGGGCAATGTCATGCCTTACCTGTCTGAGAAAGAACATCGGAAAGGCAATACCTACAGAACCATCTCATATCCCACCTGCCGGCGGCCCTTTCCAGGTAATACAGATTGACTTCATTCAATTACCCCCTTGTCGAAATTTTAAATATGTACTTGTTTGTATAGATGTTTTCTCAAATTGGGTCGAAGCATTTCCAGCGGCCACAAATACCGCTATGTTTACTGCTAAGAAAATTGTGCAGGAATTTGTATGTAGATATGGTATCCCTAGAATTATCGAAAGTGATAGGGGTACCCATTTTACAGGTGATGTCTTTCAAGGAATGTGTAAATTGATGGGAATTGATAGCAAGCTGCACACTCCATACCGTCCACAGGCGAGTGCGAAAGTGGAAAGAGTGAACAGCACTATTAAAAATAAACTGAGTAAAGTGATGGCAGAGACAGGATTGACATGGCCAGAAGCTTTACCCATTGTACTGTACAGCATCAGAACCACTCCCAGGTCCCCTCTTAATCTGTCTCCCTTTGAAATCTTGTTTGGTCGACAACCGCATGTTATGATTAACCCTCAGGATGATTTGAAGTGTAACAATGAAGTGACTGTAAAATACTTGATTAACATGAGTAAACAGTTGAGGAATCAAAATGATAATCTGAAGTTGGTGATTCCTGATTTACCAGATAGTAATTGTCATGACATTGAACCTGGGGATTATGTAATGATACGGAATTTTCTACGCTCAGGTTGCCTTATTGACAGATGGGAAGGACCATACCAGGTCTTATTGACTAGCACTACAGCATTGAAGGTTGCTGAGAGAGAGACTTGGGTTCATTCGTCCCACTGTAGAAAGGTTGCTGATCCAGCGAGGTCCCGTGATAAGGAACAGACGGTAGAGGTTGTATCACTGGAGTGTCTGTTCCAGGAAGATTGAGGCGGCACCTGAGCATTGAAAATCACAAGACCAAAAGCAGTTGTCGATCCCCTGTTCCCTTTTATTGTTTTTCTCCAACTTCCCATCCCCTCTCCCTCAAATTATTTTTCCCCCCTTCTCATTCTTCTCCGTTTCCTCCTACAAGATGGACTTGCCCCAAGAGACTGTGATCCGGATTTTCCTGTTGACCATGATGTTGACCAGAGCAGTCTGTTCCGGCGAGAGTACCATGGAGGTCGAGAGAGGTTCTGGAATGGGTTCTGATGACAGAGATGGAGGCGTAGTTTTCCAAGAACAACATAATCAACAAGCAAAGGCGAGTATCAGAAAACGATCCGATAGCATTGACCATAGAAGGAATTGTGAAGGATTGTTAGCTGAAGAAAACTGTATCTGTCGGCTCTGTAACAATGTCATTGAGGATGGGTGCATAAAGAAATGCCAATCCAGTTTTAATATCCATATGGACCGGCATCCATTGAGTGACTATCACTCCTTAGTGGGTAGTGTGTTAAATAAAACAGATTGTTGGGTATGCTCTCAAGTACCTCAAGGTCATAGCAAATCAGGGCTAGTACCATTTCCTTTAACGTTAGGGGAGGTACTTGAGTTAAGTGGTGGGAGACCGGTGGACAGGAGGTTTAATATCTCCAGCCCTCCTAGTTTGAAGCTCCACCAATACCATGTGGATAGGTCCCTATTATGTTTTAACATCTCCAATCCCCGAAAGCCGGGAAATTGGGAAGTGTCATGGAGTAATCAAACCATGACCTTTTCGCATAGAGCAGATAGAATGCCTACAGATACAGAGCTTATACGCCACATAGCCAGTAGAGGAAAATCTTTCCGGTATAGGTATACCTTAGGAAATAGGATTACGAGAGTTGGAGAGGTATCACCAGGATACTGTGCACATATCGTACAACCTGATACGTGTACTAAGCAGATGGAAGAATTAGGGTTAGGAGATTTCACATGGAAGGTGTGTAATATGGTTATGTCCTACTCCGTCCCATATGTTCTCCCCGATGATGCATATTTCATATGCGGGAGAAAGGCGTATAAGTGGCTTGCCCCAAACTCTGAAGGATTGTGTTATATTGGAAAAGTACTGCCTGAAGTAATGACTGTATCACATGACAAAATGAAAGACATACACCGTGTTGCCCAAACTCCTTATACTCACACCCATTACGAGCACGTAGTTAAACGGCACCTGATAGAAAGAACAGAGCATCCGGCCTCTGACATGATCCATGAATCCACCGGGATTCAGTTTCTAATCGCGTTAGACATCACTCGCACCGCTAGAGGAGTGTTGAATTATAAATACATATCTGCGCTTGCAAATTTGTTAGATAATATCACTGAAATGTATGATGACACGTTTAGGTATACTGGAAGAGAACTTCAGGCTTATAAAACAGAACTGGTACAGCATAGAATGGTTCTTAATTACCTCACAGCAGTGACAGGCGGATATTGTGTCACACTGGCAACACAATACGGCGTGAAATGTTGCACATATATTACGAATAGCACCGAGGATCCGGTCGAGGTCATAGACCAAAAGATGGACGATATTCTCCAACTGAAGTGGGAATTTCGCAGGAGACACAATCTCACTCTTGCTGCTGTAGGTAATGAGCTGACTGGTTGGGTGTCATGGTTGAACCCGCGAAATTGGTTCTCTGGTTTAGGAGACTGGGCTCAAGGAGTCATAATGGATGTTGGGAAGTTTCTCCTATGTATCTTAGGTGTTATCATAACGATTGGTTTGATATTTAGATGCGGTCAGGCTTTAATGAGGTGCAATCATCGTACTAGGGTAATGAGTTTAAGGAGTGAGGAAACTGTAATTCCAATGGACTTGATTTATGACCCAAATGTAGAAACAATGATGTGATGAAAATGCGATTTCTACGGTCCGTTTCTTTCACCTGTTTTTCCGTTTCCTCCAAGGTAAAAAGACCCACTTGGACGAGGAATTTGATGAGCCAATATACAGACAACAGAGGGATTAAAGAAGAAGTTTTGACAACCTGATACACAGATTTTTGATGAACTATGCCATGGATCCCCAGTTTCCCTAGAAATTTTAAAATTACGCTAGCCCAACACTTTTTGTAAATCTATGGACATTGACAGCTTTTGCTCGCACCTTATGGGCAAAATCACAAAGAAGACTGCATTCAACAGACACCAAACAAGACCTCAATCGACGAATGTACATTTACCTGACATAGAATACCACCGCATTTACCGTAATTATGTCTTTTCTTCATTTCTACAACCCTCAGGTAATGACACACATAGTCGATAGGGAATACAGGCACAGATATCAGCAATCACATATCTCGCCCATTCATGTATCATCAACTAAAATGTGCTCCCCCATTTTGTTACAACCAAAGCCGAAAAGAGCTCGGTAAAGTTTGACAGCCCATCCACAGACCCGTACCACGGGATAAGAAGGAATTCAAATGTATACTTCGCAATACCTCGAAGCTCGATTTAAAACACGTACGGCACGATGATACATGACCCCCAAGCACGGATTCATACACACATGCTTCTGCTATCTCACTAGGTCATACCCTTTTCCTACCTTCTCCTCTCCTCTCCTCCCCTACCCAACCATGTAAATGTATTAACCCCTGACATATATTTTTCTCTTTTTTGAAATGTTTTAGAAGGTGGCAGTTATTGTTGACTGCCAAAGGGTGGACTGTCAAAGTCAGAAAAATATCTCTATGCACACTACCATATTTGCACCTCACACAGGTCCGTGCTGCGCATGCGTACGCTCTCCCGTACGTGCGCATACTCACAGTCGTGGGCACCCGCAGGCGCACGGTATGCGTATTTACGGTAGAGTTTATGTACATATTTTCACTATATAATGTATTTTGTAGATCATGGTCCCTTTGATAGATTCTGAAAGTTTAGTTAACATAGCATGTTCCTGAACAGAGAGATCCCTCTTTGTATTGTACGAAGGGTCTAACAGGGGTCATACAGTGGTGTTTGGTACCCATCGGAAGAGTATTTAAATAGCAATATTCCGGTGTTGGTTTGGAGCGGATTAATCGCTCGTGCGAATAGTTATGGACATAAGAAGTTTATGTCCATTTACTATTATTTGTTCTTATTTAGTCATGCGGCGGGAAACCCAGTATCCCACCCACCTGAACAGTTGGAAGCAGTCACAGCCCACCTGTATGAATCAACCTATGACCTTTTGTTATAATGCGAAGCCGAATTCCTGTGTCCAATGAACAATGAGATTGTAGGGACCATTGAATTGTATTGTGTGTGGGGCATAAATAGGCAGGCCGACCATATCCAGTTCACTCTCTTCAACGGTTCTCATTGCTGATAATCGGGAGCTGGATATCGAGGCGCATGCGATCGTTTCCCCTTGTGCGTAAGTGTTTCTCCGCAACTATATTGATCTTCTTGTTATTGTGGGCCAATTTCTCTCTCTCTTCTCCTCTTTCTCTTTTATTTTCTCTTAAATAGTAATTGTATTATATTTCCTGTGTAGTTATCTGGTTAGGTAGTCTATGTTATATTGTAGTGTATGATTTGTATTTGTATTAATTCTTTTGCAAGTATATCATTCATAATATATATATATTAGGCGTTGGACCCTAAGCCCAGGTATCTGTGTATTTCTTATAGTGTTAAGTATTCTCAGAGCGTCGGTGACGCTCATACAGCTTTTGAGTTAATAAGGTTACACTGTGTTGCATTTACACTCTATCTATACACTAAGGTTTTTCAGCATATTACATTGTTTATGGTTTAGATTTAAAGGTTTAACATTGTTAGCGTCAGAGCCGCTGGTGATCTCCTCGTGGTCCCGAGCGTCCGCTACGCTATAGCGAATCATTACGTTAGTCAGCAGCCAATAGCGTGCCTGCCTGTGATCTCTTGGCCGTGAGCGAACGTGACGCTTGAGCGTCTCGACTACGGCTAAGCGATTGTTACGCAACGAGCGTACCCTTACGGTACTTCATACGTAGATAGCGTACAGTGTTCTTAGACCTCATAAAGGGTATTATATAAGATAAATATTTAGCTTTATCACAGCTGTCCGCTGACTGAGGGGAATTTCCACACAGCGTACACATGCAATCGCACACTTGCATGGGGCAAATTTTCACTCCCCCTGGGTGGTGACTATCTGATCGCAGGACAGTGTAATTTGCAGCACAGTGATCAGGTCTGAATCGGGCCCTACAGTATGTACAAGCAGGAGGAATGAAAAGAAGTATCAGAATCGCTGGCAATAACTTGACATTTATTAAATTAATAACACATCTTACAAATCAGTCACAATTCACATGGCCGGGATGTACATATAAAATATATGCACAGGCATAATTTTGGACTGTAGCACACTCATTTATATTAACATAATAATGACTTTCTATTTTAAACATTAATATCAGCACTGAAGACAATTATTTGTACTATAAATATCATTAGTCTGCAGAGATAGGGTTAATTGTTAGTATGCAGACGTTCAGGCAGCCATAAACAGATGTTAATTATTATCCAAACCAAATAAATAGCAATAACAGATGGCTTGTTAGTAGGGATGTGCACTTGAAATTTTTCGGGTTTTGTGTTTTGGTTTTGGGTTCGGTTCCGCTGCCGTGTTTTGGGTTCGACCGCGTTTTGGCAAAACCTCACCGAATTTTTTTTGTCGGATTCGGGTGTGTTTTGGATTTGGGTGTTTTTTTCAAAAAACCCTAAAAAACAGCTTAAATCATAGAATTTGGGGGTCATTTTGATCCCAAAGTATTATTAACCCCAAAAACCATAATTTCCACTCATTTTCAGTCTATTCTGAATACCTCACACCTCACAATATTATTTTTAGTCCTAAAATTTGCACCGAGGTCGCTGGATGACTAAGCTAAGCGACCCTAGTGGCCGACACAAACACCTGGCCCATCTAGGAGTGGCACTGCAGTGTCACGCAGGATGGCCCTTCCAAAAAACACTCCCCAAACAGCACATGACGCAAAGAAAAAAAGAGGCGCAATGAGGTAGCTGTGTGAGTAAGCTAAGCGACCCTAGTGGCCGACACAAACACCTGGCCCATCTAGGAGTGGCACTGCAGTGTCACGCAGGATGGCCCTTCCAAAAAACACTCCCCAAACAGCACATGACGCAAAGAAGAAAAAAAGAGGCGCAATGAGGTAGCTGTGTGAGTAAGATAAGCGACCCTAGTGGCCGACACAAACACCTGGCCCATCTAGGAGTGGCACTGCAGTGTCACGCAGGATGGCCCTTCCAAAAAACACTCCCCAAACAGCACATGACGCAAAGAAGAAAAAAAGAGGCGCAATGAGGTAGCTGTGTGAGTAAGATAAGCGACCCTAGTGGCCGACACAAACACCTGGCCCATCTAGGAGTGGCACTGCAGTGTCACGCAGGATGGCCCTTCCAAAAAACACTCCCCAAACAGCACATGACGCAAAGAAGAAAAAAAGAGGCGCAATGAGGTAGCTGTGTGAGTAAGCTAAGCGACCCTAGTGGCCGACACAAACACCTGGCCCATCTAGGAGTGGCACTGCAGTGTCACGCAGGATGGCCCTTCCAAAAAACACTCCCCAAACAGCACATGACGCAAAGAAGAAAAAAAGAGGCGCAATGAGGTAGCTGTGTGAGTAAGCTAAGCGACCCTAGTGGCCGACACAAACACCTGGCCCATCTAGGAGTGGCACTGCAATGTCACGCAGGATGGCCCTTCCAAAAAACACTCCCCAAACAGCACATGACGCAAAGAAGATAAAAAGAGGCGCAATGAGGTAGCTGTGTGAGTAAGATAAGCGACCCTAGTGGCCGACACAAACACCTGGCCCATCTAGGAGTGGCACTGCAGTGTCACGCAGGATGGCCCTTCCAAAAAACACTCTCCAAACAGCACATGACGCAAAGAAAAATAAAAAAAAAAGAGGTGCAAGATGGAATTGTCCTTGGGCCCCCCCACCCACCCTTATGTTGTATAAACAGGACATGCACACTTTAACCAACCCATCATTTCAGTGACAGGGTCTGCCACACGACTGTGACTGAAATGACGGGTTGGTTTGGACCCCCACCGAAAAAGAAGCAATTAATCTCTCCTTGCACAAACTGGCTCTACAGAGGCAAGATGTCCACCTCATCATCATCCTCCGATATATCACCGTGTACATCCCGCTCCTCACAGATTATCAATTCGTCCCCACTGGAATCCACCATCTCAGCTCCCTGTGTACTTTGTGGAGGCAATTGCTGCTGGTCAATGTCTCCACGGAGGAATTGACTATAATTCATTTTAATGAACATCATCTTCTCCACATTTTCTGGAAGTAACCTCGTACGCAGATTGCTGACAAGGTGAGCGGCGGCACTAAACACTCTTTCGGAGTACACACTTGTGGGAGGGCAACTTAGGTAGAATAAAGCCAGTTTGTGCAAGGGCCTCCAAATTGCCTCTTTTTCCTGCCGGTATAAGTACGGACTATCTGACGTGCCTACTTGGATGCGGTCACTCATATAATCCTCCACCATTCTTTCAATGGTGAGAGAATCATATGCAGTGACAGTAGACGACATGTCCGTAATCGTTGTCAGGTCCTTCAGTCCGGACCAGATGTCAGCATCAGCAGTCGCTTCAGACTGCCCTGCATCACCGCCAGCGGGTGGGCTCGGAATTCTGAGCCTTTTCCTCGCACCCGCAGTTGCGGGAGAATGTGAAGGAGGAGATGTTGACAGGTCGCGTTCCGCTTGACTTGACAATTTTGTCACCAGCAGGTCTTTGAACCCCAGCAGACTTGTGTCTGCCGGAAAGAGAGATCCAAGGTAGGCTTTAAATCTAGGATCGAGCACGGTGGCCAAAATGTAGTGCTCTGATTTCAACAGATTGACCACCCGTGAATCCTTGTTAAGCGAATTAAGGGCTCCATCCACAAGTCCCACATGCCTAGCGGAATCGCTCCCTTTTAGCTCCTCCTTCAATGCCTCCAGCTTCTTCTGCAAAAGCCTGATGAGGGGAATGACCTGACTCAGGCTGGCAGTGTCTGAACTGACTTCACGTGTGGCAAGTTCAAAAGGTTGCAGAACCTTGCACAACGTTGAAATCATTCTCCACTGCGCTTGAGACAGGTACGTTCCACCTCCTATATCGTGCTCAATTGTATAGGCTTGAATGGCCTTTTGCTGCTCCTCCAACCTCTGAAGCATATAGAGGGTTGAATTCCACCTCGTTACCCCTTCTTGCTTCAGATGATGGCAGGGCAGGTTCAGGCGTTTTTGGTGGTGCTCCAGTCTTCTGTACGTGGTGCCTGTACGCCGAAAGTGTCCCGCAATTCTTCTGGCCACCGACAGCATCTCTTGCACGCCCCTGTCGTTTTTTAAAAAATTCTGCACCACCAAATTCAAGGTATGTGCAAAACATGGGACGTGCTGGAATTTGCCCATATTTAATGCACACACAATATTGCTGGCGTTGTCCGATGCCACAAATCCACAGGAGAGTCCAATTGGGGTAAGCCATATTGCGATGATCTTCCTCAGTTGCCGTAAGAGGTTTTCAGCTGTGTGCGTATTCTGGAAACCGGTGATACAAAGCGTAGCCTGCCTAGGAAAGAGTTGGCGTTTGCGAGATGCTGCTACTGGTGCCGCCGCTGCTGTTCTTGCGGCGGGAGTCCATACATCTACCCAGTGGGCTGTCACAGTCATATAGTCCTGACCCTGCCCTGCTCCACTTGTCCACATGTCCGTGGTTAAGTGGACATTGGGTACAACTGCATTTTTTAGGACACTGGTGAGTCTTTTTCTGACGTCCGTGTACATTCTCGGTATCGCCTGCCTAGAGAAGTGGAACCTAGATGGTATTTGGTAACGGGGGCACACTACCTCAAGAAATTGTCTAGTTCCCTGTGAACTAACGGCGGATACCGGACGCACGTCTAACACCAACATAGTTGTCAAGGCCTCAGTTATCCGCTTTGCAACAGGATGACTGCTGTGATATTTCATCTTCCTCGCAAAGGACTGTTGGACAGTCAATTGCTTGGTGGAAGTAGTAAAAGTGGGCTTACGACTTCCCCTCTGGGATGACCATCGACTCCCAGCAGCAACAACAGCAGCGCCAGCAGCAGTAGGCATTACACGCAAGGATGCATCGGAGGAATCCCAGGCAGGAGAGGACTCATCAGAATTGCCAGTGACATGGCCTGCAGGACTATTGGCATTCCTGGGGAAGGAGGAAATTGACACTGAGGGAGTTGGTGGGGTGGTTTGCGTGAGCTTGGTTACAAGAGGAAGGGATTTACTGGTCAGTGGACTGCTTCCGCTGTCGCCCAAAGTTTTTGAACTTGTCACTGACTTATTATGAATGCGCTGCAGGTGACGTATAAGGGAGGATGTTCCGAGGTGGTTAACGTCCTTACCCCTACTTATTACAGCTTGACAAAGGCAACACACAGCTTGACAAATGTTGTCCGCATTTCTGGTGAAATACTTCCACACCGAAGAGCTGATTTTTTTGGTATTTTCACCAGGCATGTCAACGGCCCTATTCCTCCCACGGACAACAGGTGTCTCCCCGGGTGCCTGACTTAAACAAACCACCTCACCATCAGAATCCTCCTTGTCAATTTCCTCCCCAGCGCCAGCAACACCCATATCCTCCTCATCCTGGTGTACTTCAACACTGACATCTTCAATCTGACTATCAGGAACTGGACTGCGGGTGCTCCTTCCAGCACTTGCAGGGGGCGTGCAAATGGTGGAAGGCGCATGCTCTTCACGTCCAGTGTTGGGAAGGTCAGGCATCGCAACCGACACAATTGGACTCTCCTTGTGGATTTGGGATTTCGAAGAACGCACAGTTCTTTGCGGTGCTTTTGCCAGCTTGAGTCTTTTCAGTTTTCTAGCGAGAGGCTGAGTGCTTCCATCCTCATGTGAAGCTGAACCACTAGCCATGAACATAGGCCAGGGCCTCAGCCGTTCCTTGCCACTCCGTGTGGTAAATGGCATATTGGCAAGTTTACGCTTCTCCTCCGACAATTTTATTTTAGATTTTTGAGTCCTTTTTTTACTGATATTTGGTGTTTTGGATTTTACATGCTCTGTACTATGACATTGGGCATCGGCCTTGGCAGACGACGTTGCTGGCATTTCATCGTCTCGGCCATGACTAGTGGCAGCAGCTTCAGCACGAGGTGGAAGTGGATCTTGATCTTTCCCTAATTTTGGAACCTCAACATTTTTGTTCTCCATATTTTAATAGGCACAACTAAAAGACACAGAGGTAGCTACAGCCGTGGACTACCGTACTGTGTCTGCTGCTAATATAGACTGGATGATAATGAGACGAAATCAATATATATTATATCACACTAGTACTGCAGCCGGACAGGTAGATATATTTATTATGTAATGACTGATGATGGACCTGCTGGACACTGTCAGCTCAGCAGCACCGCAGACTGCTACAGTAAGCTACTATAGTAGTATGTATAAAGAAGAAAAAAAAAAAAAACCACGGGTAGGTGGTATACAATTATGGATGGACGAGCGACTGCCGACACAGAGGTAGCTACAGCCGTGGACTACCGTGCTGTGTCTGCTGCTAATATAGACTGGATGATAATGAGATGAAATCAATATATATATATATATATAATATCACTAGTACTGCAGCCGGACAGGTAGATATATTTATTATGTAATGACTGATGACGGACCTGCTGGACACTGTCAGCTCAGCAGCACCGCAGACTGCTACAGTAAGCTACTATAGTAGTATGTATAAAGAAGAAAGAAAAAAAAAAACCACGGGTAGGTGGTATACAATTATGGATGGACGAGCGACTGCCGACACAGAGGTAGCTACAGCCGTGGACTACCGTACTGTGTCTGCTGCTAATATAGACTGGATGATAATGAGATGAAATCAATATATATATATATATATATATATATATAATATCACTAGTACTGCAGCCGGACAGGTAGATATATTTATTATGTAATGACTGATGACGGACCTGCTGGACACTGTCAGCTCAGCAGCACTGCAGACTGCTACAGTAAGCTACTATAGTAGTATGTATAAAGAAGAAAGGAAAAAAAAAACCCACGGGTAGGTGGTATACAATTATGGATGGACGAGCGACTGCCGACACAGAGGTAGCTACAGCCGTGGACTACCGTACTGTGTCTGCTGCTAATATAGACTGGATGATAATGAGATGAAATCAATATATATATATATAATATCACTAGTACTGCAGCCGGACAGGTAGATATATTTATTATGTAATGACTGATGACGGACCTGCTGGACACTGTCAGCTCAGCAGCACCGCAGACTGCTACAGTAAGCTACTATAGTAGTATGTATAATGAAGAAAGAAAAAAAAAAAAACACGGGTAGGTGGTATACAATTATGGATGGATGAGCGACTGCCGACACAGAGGTAGCTACAGCCGTGGACTACCGTACTGTGTCTGCTGCTAATATAGACTGGATGATAATGAGATGAAATCAATATATATATATATAATATCACTAGTACTGCAGCCGGACAGGTATATATATTTATTATGTAATGACTGATGACGGACCTGCTGGACACTGTCAGCTCAGCAGCACCGCAGACTGCTACAGTAAGCTACTATAGTAGTATGTATAAAGAAGAAAGAAAAAAAAAAAACCACGGGTAGGTGGTATACAATATTATATATATATTATATACAATTATATATATATATATATATATATATATTAAACTCACTGGTGGTGATTATTAAACTGGTGGTCAGGTCACTGGTCACACTATCAGCAACTTGCAAGTAGTACTCCTAAGCAGACAATCACAATATATATTATACTGGTGGTCAGTGTGGTCACAATGGCAGTGTGGCACTCTGGCAGCAAAAGTGTGCACTGTACGTTATATGTACTCCTGAGTCCTGCTCTCAGACTCTAACTGCTCCCCACTGTCAGTGTCTCCCCCACAAGTCAGATAATACAGTCACACTATCTATCACTTCAGCAAGTAACTACTAGTACTCCTCCTAATGCTCCCCAAAATTACTACTGTGTCTCTCTCTACTGTCTCACTCTCTTCTCTATAAACGGAGAGGACGCCAGCCACGTCCTCTCCCTATGAATCTCAATGCACGTGTGAAAATGGCGGCTCCTTATATAGAATCCGAGTCTCGCGATAGAATCCGAGCCTCGCGAGAATCCGACAGCGGGATGATGACGTTCGGGCGCGCTCGGGTTAACCGAGCAAGGCGGGAAGATCCGAGTCGCTCGGCCCCGTGTAAAAAAAACTAAAGTTCGGGCGGGTTCGGATTCCGAGGAACCGAACCCGCTCATCCCTACTTGTTAGTATGCAGAAATATTCCAGCAAAGTAATACACTTTAATTCCTTTTACATTGGATATACATGTTAGTTAGACATCCAGCCTTTCTTCCTGCAGGCAGTCATTACATACTGTAGCATGATCCAGCCGATAGAACACAATGCGGACAGTGCTCCAGGTTGTTATTGCAGTTAGGCTAAAGCCCCTTACACACTAGACAAGAAAGTGAAAGATCTCGCACAGAATGGCTGATCTATGGCCTTCATTCCGAGTTGTTTGCTCGCAAGCTGCTTTTAGCAGCATTGCACACGCTAAGCCGCCACCTACTGGGAGTGAATCTTAGCTTATCAAAATTGCGAATGAAAGATTCGCAATATTGCGAAAAGACTTCTCTGTGCAGTTTCTGAGTAGCTCCAGACTTACTCTTCCAGTGCGATCAGTTCAGTGCTTGTCGTTCCTGGTTTGACGTCACAAACACACCAAGCGTTCGCCCAGACACTCCTCCGTTTCTCCAGCCACTCCCGCGTTTTTCCCAGAAATGGCAACGTTTTTTCAAACACTCCCATAAAACGGCCAGTTTCCACCCAGAAACACCCACTTCCTGTCAATCACACTACGATCTCCAGAACGAAGAAAAAACCTCGTAATGCCGTGAGTAAAATACCAATCTTCATAGCAAATTTACTTGGCGCAGTGCGAACATTGCGCATGCGCAATTAGCGAAAAATCGCTGCGATGCGAAGAAAATTACCGAGCGAACAACTCGGAATGACCACCAATGTCGCTCATCATTAACAACCTCCTCCCTCGTCTGAACATGTATAGACGAGGGAGGTCCTCGTTAACGACAGCCACGTTGCAGATGCAGCATGGCCTCCATTCCCCCCGCTGTTGCTCCCTTCCCTGTTGGCATTGGCAAGTGTGTATGCACTTGCAGACACCAACAGCCTGCCAGGCCCCCGCCACCGCCAATATCGGCGTCGGCGGGGATCGTCTAGTGTGTACTGGGCTTAAGGGAGCGTGTTAAGAGAAGCAATAACATCCTGGTCTCAGTTCAATCCAATGGTGCACAGAACACTGTTATCCAATAAAACAAGGCAGGGTCTCTATGCATTTCTCCACCTTTAATGTTCAGCAAGTTTCTCAGAAGATTGTGCACTACAGCCTTCTTTTCTAAAGCCATCTAATGCTGGTGTGATGCAATCAGAATGTGTCCTGTGTCCTGGCTTTGTCTAGCGCATGTGTGCTACTGTAAATCATGCGCTCTAAGACTCAGTTTTAGTTTCGTTGTGGTACAGGACACAGCACGGATTTCTAACACAAACAGGAGGCATTGTCTTATATCAGCCGCCTCCTGCTGCATTAACATATTAGGACATCTCTGCTGCTTCCATGTAAGCCACGGCAATAGCACTTTTGTTCACATCTAAATCAGGCCCACAGTACAATTGCACCACTCCAGCGTAGATTAAATAGATTGTAGGCTCTATAAAATAAGGAAGTAGCTTACAATGATGATATCTTATCACAGTGCATTGAAGGACCCCTCTTTGTGTCTCCTAGGAAGTGGTGAAATAATACTATGGAATAAGTCCTATTTAGAGACCCTACTACTACTACATTTTAGTTAGGGGTGCTGAGATGGGGTGCAGGTGCAACTTTTCTGTGTTCAGGCCAGCTGGAGGGGCCAGGTAGGGGCCTTGGTTAGTAGCATATTGACCAGGGAGAGGTAGAAGACTGCTGCTCCTCACTGGTGGCAGTCTAATGATCCCAGCACATGTTGCGGTGTGCTGGGCTGTGGGGATGCCAGGGAGCTGCTACCGCTTAGCACCATCAGTCTCCTCTCTCTACCTACAAGTGTTTTAGGGGGAAGAAGGGGGCAGAACCCCAGATCTGCCCCCTTCCCAACACATGGAAGAAGAAAAATAAGGAGACATGGCCACGTCTACCCTGATGTGGTCATGTGCCCTGTTCTCTGGCCCGTCACTGTTCTTGAGGGGCCTGATTGTGGCAGTTGAGTAAATAAGAGACTTGTGGGAATTAGTAAGGTATCCAGTGTGTTCTTTGAATGATGGAAGTTGTAATGCTGTGCTTCTCCTAACACTGGGGGTCATTCTGAGTTGATCGCTCGCTAGCAACTTTTTTGCTGTGCTGCAATCAGATAGTCGCCACCTATGGGGGAGTGTATTTTCGCTTTGCAAGTGTGCGAACTCTTTTGCAGCCGACAGCATAAAAAAGTTTTTTGCAGTTTCTGAGTAGCTCTGGACTTACTCAGCCGCTGTGGTCACTTCAGCCTGTACAGGCACGGAATTGACGTCAGACACCCGCCCTGCAAACCAGTGACGTGCGGTGAGATCAGTGGCTGGAGAGGCACTGGCAGCTAAACACCTCCTCCCCCCTCGTTGCGGGGAAAAAAAAAGTAGTCCCCCCACACATCACTAAAACCAGCACCAGGCAGAACTAACCAGGGGGGATAATGCCATAGCAGGGGAGACACTCAGTGTGGGGCCCCACTGCCATGCCATTAAAGTGCCATTAAAGTGCCCCCCAAGCCAGCCCAGTGCTATGCCCCGCACCCTTGGTGGCGGTGGGTGCGGGGTTCATTGTATGTTAATATTGTTCTTTACAGGTGGCCGACAGGTCGCAGCAAGCCAGACCCAGCATGCTGGCACTTGCAGAACCACAAGTGCCAGCATGACCGGACATAAAGGGCCCTCTGGCACCTGTAGTCCACCTGTAAAGAAAATATTTAAAAAAAAACACAACATCGTCTTTAAAAAAAGTGTTATTACACAGGTTCTTGACCTGGGGGCGGCAGCCTTTAAGCTCTTTTGCATGGCCGCCGCCTTCCCAGGGCTACCGGCGTCTTCACCTGGTGGGCGGCGGCTGTTAAGCTATTTTGCATAGCCGCCGCCCATCCAGGACTTCTGAGGCGCCATTATTGAAACTGGTACCGCTCCGCTGCCAAACTCTGCAGAATGGCAGGCTGGGATCTCATATCCCTACCTGCCGCGTCCTGCCGCCACCGCCGCCCGCACCTCTGCCGCATCCCACCGCCCGCACCTCTGCTGCATCCCCCCGCCGCCACCGCAGTCCGCACCTTCGTCGAGAACACCAAGTGATGACAGCGGATCCAGTGATGGATCTGCTGGCCAGTCACTGTGGCCTCACTCACAAGGGCGTGCTTTCATGGGTTGAAAGCACGTCCCTGTATGAAAGCGGCCACTCTAATGGTGCCGTTTTCCTATGTAATTTCAATGGGCTTTTACGGCCCATGGCTTGGCCCCGCCCGCACCCCCCCACCACCACCTTTCCCATTCACAACGGGAGGCACCACGATAAGGACACTTTGTAGCTTGCCAGTAAAATGCATTAGAAAGGGGCAAGTCAGAACTGTTGCAGGCTGGTCTACAACATGCTTAGAGAGTTTCCTATTGTAGGCACTACTTAGGAAGAAGCGCACCAACAAAAAATCTCCTTCTCCCCTCACTTTCCCAAACAGATGGGTGGAAATAAGTTCCTGAATAGGAAGTGGAACTACTGTAGTTAAATGCAGATGGCTGGTTAAACATTGGACATCTGGCACACAGTATGGAGCACCTGCTCTAGTTGTTCCATCCTTGCTACATCCCTGCACCTTTCTTTATTAAATATTAGGCTGCAGATAACAAGAAGCACATTTAACAGACTAACAATTCATATTCTTTCTTGATTGTCATCTCCTCTCAAATATATATGGTGCCCTCATGACCAATATATGCTATCTCATTCATTTAATGGCAGTTCATTTAATTAGGCATAAAAATTGAGGAGTATTATAAGGGAAAAAGTCATAAATAATAGATTAAAGTGTAGTTATCCTTATTGTTTTCCAAAAGCAGAACATACAGTATTTATATTTTTAATAACTAGTCAAGCATATGACATTATTTAATTCATAGATAAGTGAATCTCAATCTATGTCTATGACCTGCAGAAAACAATCAGTTATCAAGTTGGAAAATTTTAAATGACACAATTTTCAGCTCTGTCTCCAAAACATTCCAGATGACGTATGACATCTACTCTACTCATCAGAAGGGCCACTGCCTTGATCTTGTATTCACAAGGCTCTGCTCAGTCTCTAAATTCATTAACACTCCTTCCCCTCTGTCTGATCACAACCTGATCACCTTCTCAATCTCTTCTATTACTCTATACTCTATGACACTAAAACCATGCAAGCCTCCTCTAACCCGCAGAAATACTAATAATATCAATTTTCAACAACTTTCCACCTCTCTGCAACAACTGCTATCACCATTTTCTCCATTTTCCTCACCTGACACTGCTGTATCCCTCCTGCACCAAACTCTAGAGAGTGCCCTTGATGAAGAGACTCCAGCTACCCATCACACTCCACATAGGCTTAGATGCCAACCGTGGCACTCTAAATCAACAAGACACCTACAAAAGCTGTCACTTAAAGTAGAACGTCAGTGGCGTAAATCTCGGAATCCAAGTGACTTTCTCACATATAAGACCACCTACCACTCCTATCGTCAGGCCCTGGACACTGCCAAACAAACATATTTCCAATCTCTCATCTCTTATCATGCCACCAACCCCAAGTGACTTGTTAATACATTTAAATCACTTCTTTACCCTCCCTCACCTCCCCCACTAGCTACTAATTGTGCACAAGAACTTGCTTCCTACTTCAAGGATAAGATTGATACAATCCGAGATGAAATGGTATGGCATGGTATCACTCAGCCAGTGACCTGCTCAATTCACTACCTGAACCCTTTGGCACTTTCTCTTTATTTGATCAAACAAGTGAAGATGAAGTATCAACACTCTTTTCATCCTCCTACTCCACTTTCTCTCCTCTTGAACCTATACCATCACAAGTCAGTAAAACTTTGGCTTCTGTGCTTATCCCAACCTTAACTAAAATCTGTAATCTCTCACTCTCTACTGGTATCTTTCCTTCTCTGTTTAAGCATGCAGTGATTACTCCCATTCTGAAAAAACACAATTCTGACCCAAACACTCTCTCTAACTACCGTCCCATCTCTCAGCTCCCATGTCTCTCCAAGCGACTTGAGAGACTTGCCTACACTCACCTTTACACACTTTCTCAACTCCCACAACTTACTAGACCCACTTCAGTCAGGCTTTCATGCCCAACTTTCCACAGAGATGGCACTGACCAAAGTAGTGAACGATCTGGTCACTGCTAGATCGAAAGGCCATTACACACTTCTTCTAGATCTCTCTGCTGATTTTGACACTGTTGACCACTATCTTCTCATACAAACACTAAAATTCCTAGGTCTTCAGGACACAGCCCTTACTTGGTTCTCATCCTACCTCTTTAATCCCTCTTTCAGTGTTCACTTCTCTGATTCTACGTCCTCTTCTCTACCTCTGTCAGTTGGAGTGCCGCAAGGCTCAGTCTTGGGTCCTCTGCTTTTCTCAATCTATACCTCATCTCTTCGTAAACTAATCAGCTCCTTTGGATTTCAGTATCATTTGTACGCTGATGATACGCAAATCTACCGATCCTCCCCAGATTTATCACCATCTGTATTGGTCCGTGTCACGGAATGCCTGTCTGCCATTTCATCTTGGATGTCACCTCTCCACCTCAAACTCAACATTTCCAAAACAGAATTAATTATTTTCCCGCCAGTCAAGAGTAGTTACCAACCTGATATATCCATAACTGTTGACAATGCGATTATCCACCCTACCCCACAAGCTTGCTGCCTAGGTGTGATCCTTGACTCTGAACTGTCCTTTGTTCTGCACATTAAATCTGTCTCCAAATCATGTTACATGCATCTAAAAAACATATTCAAATATGTCCTTATCTTACACAAAACACTGATAAAACTCTAATTCATGCACTCATCAGCTCCTGCATTGATAATTGCGATAGTCTCCTTACTGGTCTTCCCAAACATAGGCTCTCACCACTACAATCCATTTTGATTGCAGCTGCAACGCTAATCTTCCTCACTAGACGTTCATCGTCTCCAGATCCGCTCTGTCAGTCCCTCCATTGGCTACCGGTATTCTACCGTATTCAATAAAAATACTGTTACTTACATACAAGGCTATTAACTAGAGATGAGCGGGTTCGGTTCCTCGAGATCCGAACCCCCCCGAACTTCACCCATTTTACACAGCTCCGAGGCAGCCTCGGATCTTCCTGCCTTGCTCGGTTAACCCGAACAAGGCCGAACGTCATCATCCCGCTGTTGGATTCTCACGAGATTCGTATTCTATATAAAGACCCGCACGTCGCCGCCATTTTCACTCGTGCATTGGAGATTGAACGGAGAGGACGTGGCTGCGTTCTTTCCCTGAAAAGCTCCATAATCTGTACTCAGTGTGCTGCAAATATCTGTGCTCAGTGTGCTGCAAATATCTGTGCTCAGTGTGCTTAAAATATCTACGTTCTCTGCCTGAAAACGCTCCATATCTGTGCTCAGTGTGCTGCAAATATCTGTGCTCAGTGTGCTTTATTGTGAGGACTGGGGACCATCAGTATATAATTAATTATACTTATAGTAGTACAGTACAGTAGGCCATTGCTGTATCTTGCAGCTCTGTGTCACTGCAAGTATCCATTCCATATCTGTGCTGCATTTTTGTGAGCAGTGTATATAGTATTACAGTGCAGCATTTTGGTGACCCAACAGTATATAGTTGTGTACAGTAGGCCATTGCTGTATCTTGCAGCTCTGTGTCACTGCAAGTATCCATCCATTCCATTTTCTTCCAGTGATTTAGACCAATAATACCATTGATTAGAACGAATAATTCCAGTGATTTTGTCATTTTCTTCCAGTGATTTGGACCAATAATATCATTGATTAGAACGAATAATTCCAGTGATTTTGTAATTTTCTTCCAGTGATTTGGACCAATAATACCATTGATTAGAACAAATAATTCCTGTGATATTGAGGTGTTTGTGTCGCTTAGCTTAACCATCCAGCGACCACAGTGCATCATGTGCTGTTTGGGGCCAATTGTTTTAAGTGCCATCCTGTCTGACACTGCAGTGCCACTCCTAGATGGCCAGGTGTTTGTGCCACCCTCTTGGGTCGCTTTGCTTAGTGATCCAGCTACCTCGGTGCAAATTTTAGGACTAAAAATAATATTGTGAGGTGTGAGGTGTTCAGAATAGACTGGAAATGAGTGGAAATTGTGGTTATTGAGGTTAATAATACTATAGGATCAAAATTACCCCCAAATTTTATGATTTAAGCTGTTTTTGAAGGGTTTTTGAAAAAAAAAACACCCGAATCCAAAGCACACCCGAATCTGACAATAAAAATTCGGTGAGGTTTTGCCAAAACGCGTCTGAATCCAAAACACGGCCGCGGAACCGAATCCAAAACCAAAACACAAAACCCGAAAAATTTCCGGTGCACATCTCTACTATTAACCAAACTGCACCAACATACATCTCCTCACTCATCTCAAAATATCTCCCTACCAGACCTCTCCGCTCTGCACAAGATCTGTGTCTCTCATCCACACGTATTACATGTTCCCACTAAAAATTACAGGACTTTATCCGGGCTTCACCCACTCTGTGGAATGCCCTCCCATGCACAATAAGACTCACCTCTAGTCTCCAAACCTTTAATCGTTCCCTGAAAACTCACCTCTTCAGACAAGCCTATCACATTCCAGACCCACCCACATAACCTTCAGTGCTTCCCTATCTAATCTTATCTAATCACATCCTCTCTGTACAGTACACATAACCTCACATTTTGTCTTCCAACATTGCTTGGTGATCATATCATAAAACCCATTAAGAACCTAGCAATCTGGTGGACCATTATGTAACAGGTAGCATCTATCCTTGTGTATCAATGCCTATTTCCCTATAGATTGTAAGATTGTGAGCAGGGCCTTCCTACCTCTGTGTCTGTCTGTTTTTGCCCAGTTTTGTTCTATTACTGTTGTTCTAATTGTAAAGCGCAATGCAATATGCTGCGCTATATAAGAGACTGTTAATAATAATAATAATAATATGACAGTAAAAACTAATTTGAATGTCACCTTGTATCTCTGGGTATTTCAGAATGATGAGGAATCCGTGTCTTAATGTTGTACCAACTGTCTCTGTCCCAGCAAAGAATAAATTGAGGACAGTCATCAGCAAGTTCTTCATGTTAAATTCAGAAGTGGCGTCTTTATTCTCCTGAGAGTCAAACAGGTATTGTAAGATGGTAAAACAGTATCAGTGAATCTCATTTTATCCAGCTTTCCTATCAGCAGGAAAATCAAAAAAATCTAAACTAAATACATATAGATACAGATGTATAAAACATATATAAAAGTTACCAAAATATCACATAGCGTTTATTGCCAAGAGTCCAGTGGGCTGAACATAAAATTACACCTAAACAACAAAAAACACAGCTACAAGTGGGCATATTTTCTCTTATGTCCTAGAGGATGCTGGGGACTCCGTAAGGACCATAGGGAATAGACGGCTCCGCAGGAGACATGGGCAATAAAAAAGAACTTTAGGTATGGGTGTGCACTGGCTCCTCCCTCTATACCCCTCCCCCAGACCTCAGTTCGATCTTGTGCCCAGAGGAGATAGGGTGCATTACAGGGAGCTCTCCTGAGTTTCCTGGAGAAAAGTATTTTGTTAGGTTTTTTATTTTTCAGGGAGACCTGCTGGCAACAGGCTCCCTGCATTGTGGGACTGAGGAGAGAGAAGCAGACCTACTTAAATGCTAGGCTCTGCTTCTTAGGCTACTGGACATCATTAGCTCCAGAGGGAGTCAGAACGCAGGTCTCCCCTTGCGGTTCGTCCTGGAGCCGCGCCGCCGTCCTCCTCGCAGAGCCAGAAGATAGAAGCCGGGTGAGTATAGGAAGACAGAAGACTTCAGAGGCGGCAGAAGACTTCAGAGCTTCACAGAGGTAACGCGCAGTTAACGCGCCATTGCTCCCACACAACACACACAGCGCACACTGTTGGGTGCAGGGCGCAGGGGGGGCGCCCTGGACAGCAATGTTATACCTCTAGGACTGGCTATATAGATATATACACTTTATTTTGTGTTATTTATGAGAATTCCCTGCCAGTTTGTAAAAAAGAGCGGAACGAAGCCCGCCACTGAGGGGGAGGAGCTTGTTCCTCAGCACTCACCAGCGCCATTTTCTCCACAGCACACGCTGAGAAGCTGGCTCCCCGGACTCTCCCCTGCTGATCACCGGTGACAGAGGGTTTTAAAGAAGGGGGGGAACATATTTGGCGCAGTATATATATAAAAAGAGCGCTATATCTGGGTAATTTTTTCCAGGGTTATTGGCGCTGGGTGTGTGCTGGCATACTCTCTCTCTGTCTCTCCAAAGGGCCTTGTGGGGGATCTGTCTCCAGATTAGAGATTTCCCTAAGTGTGTGCAGTATCGGTACATGCGTGTCGGCATGTCTGAGGCGGAAGGCTCTCCTAGGGATGAGGTGGAGCGCATGAGTGTGGTGTCTCCGTCGGCAACGCCGACGCAGGACTGGTTGGATATGTGGAATGTTTTAAATGCAAATGTAAATTTATTGCACAAATGTTTGGACAAAGCAGAGTACAGGGGGTCATGCCCTGCCTTTCCCTATGTCACGGGGCCTTCTGGGTCTCATAAACGCCCACTTTCTCCAGTAGTAGACACAGATACCGACACGGATTCTGAATCCAGTGTCGATTATGATGATGCGAGGTTGCAGACAAAATTGGCAAAGAGTATTCATTATATGATTATTGCTATAAAGGATGTACTGCATATTATAGATGACCCCGCTGTACCTAATCCAAGGGTCCACATGTTTAAAGAAAAGAAGCCTGAAGTTACTTTTTCACCTTCTTTTGAATTAAATGAGTTATTTGAAAGTGCATGGGAAACTCCAGACAAGAAACTGCAGATTCCCAAAAGGATTCTTATGGCGTATCCTTTCCCGATCAAGGACAGGTTACAGTGGGAATCCTCCCCAAGGGTGGACAAAGCATTGACGCGCCTTTCTAAAAAGGTGGCGCTGCCGTTCTCAGGATACCGCAACCCTCAGGGATCCTGCTGATCGCAAGCAGGAGACTACCTTGAAGTCAATTTACACACATACTGGTACATTACTCGGGTTTGTAGCGCTGTAATAGCGTGGACCGATTCCTTATCTGCTGATATTGATACGATGGATAAGAAAACTATTTTGTTGACCCTGGGCCATATTAAGGATGCGGTCCTTTATATGAGAGAGGCTCAGAGGGATGTGGGCATACTGGGTTCCAGAGCGAACGCTATGGCGATTTCTGCCAGGCGAGCACTGTGGACCCGACAGTGGACGGGTGATGCCGAATCGAAACGGCATATGGAGGTTTTGCCTTACAAGGGTGAGGAATTGTTTGGGAAAGGTCTCACAGACCTAGTTTCCACGGCTACTGCCGGTAAATCAGCTTTTTTACCTTATGTTTCCTCACAGCCTAAGAAAGCGCCACATTATCAGATGCAGTCCTTTCGGTCGCATAAATCCAAGAGAGCTCGGAGATCTTCCTTTCTTGCCAGAGGTAAGGGCAAGGGGAAAAAGCTGCCAGCTACAGCCAGTTCCCAGGAACAGAAGTCCTCCTCGGCTTCTACTAAATCCACCGCATGACGCTGGGGCTCCGCTGGGGGAGTCCGCTCCAGTGGGGGCACGTCTTCGTCTTTTCAGCCAGGTCTGGGTTCACTCTCAGGTGGATCCCTGGGCAATAGACATTGTTGCCCAGGGGTACAAGCTGGAATTCGAAGAGGTGCCTCCTCATCGGTTTTTCAAATTGGCACTGCCGACTTCTTCCCCAGAGAGGGAGGTAGTTTTGGCAGCAATTCAAAAGTTGTGCCTTCAACAAGTGGTGGTCAAAGTTCCCCTGCTGCAGCAGGGGATGGGCTATTACTCAACCCTGTTTGTGGTCCCGAAACCGGACGGTTCGGTCAGACCCATTCTGAATTTAAAATCCTTAAACCTATACTTAAAGAGGTTCAAGTTCAAGATGGAATCGCTCAGAGCGGTCATCGCAAGCCTGGAAGGGGGAGATTATATGGTGTCCCTAGACATAAAGGATGCATACCTTCATGTCCCCATATATCAACCTCATCAGGCGTTCCTGAGATTTGTTGTGCAGGATTGTCATTACCAATTTCAGACGTTGTCGTTTGGGCTTTCCACGGCCCCGAGGATTTTTACCAAATTAATGCCAGAAATGATGGTGCTCCTGCTCAAGCAGGGTGTCACAATTATCCCATACTTGTACGATCTCCTGATAAAAGCGAGATTGAGAGAACAGTTGCTGGACAGCGTGTCACTCTCCCTGAGGGTGTTGCAACAACACGGTTGGATTCTCAATCTACCGAAGTCACAGTTAGTTCCAACGACCCGATTGCCTTTCTTAGGCATGATTCTGGACAAGGAACAAAAGAGGGTCTTTCTTCCGATGGAAAAGGCCCAGGAACTTCAGAGCTTGGTCAGGGACCTGTTAAAGCCAGACAGGGTGTCGGTACATCACTGCACTCGAGTTCTGGGAAAAATGGTGGCGTCTTACGAGTTCATTCCATTCGGCAGGTTCCATGCAAGGACTTTTCAGTGGGACCTTCTGGACAAGTGGTCCGGGTCACATCTACAGATTCATCAGATGATCCGACTGTCCCCCAGGGCCAGGGTATCTCTCCTGTGGTGGCTGCAGAGTGCTCACCTTCTAGAGGGTCGCAGGTTCGGCATTCAGGACTGGGTTCTGGTAACCACGGACGCGAGCCTCCGATTATGGGGAGCAGTCGCACAGGGAAGAAACTTCCAAGGTCTGTGGTCAAGCTAGGAAGCGTGTCTACACATGAACGTACTGGAATTAAGGGCCATATACAATGGCCTTCGTCAAGCGGAGACCTTACTTCGAGGTCTACCAGTTCTGATTCAGTCAGACAACATCACAGCAGTGGCTCATGTAAACCGCCAAGGCGGCACAAGGAGCAGAGTGGCAATGGCAGAAGCCTCAAAGATTCTTTGATGGGCGGAGAGTCATGTAAGCACTCTGACAGCAGTCTTCATTCCGGGAGTGGACAACTGGGAAGCAGACTTCCTAAGCAGACACGATCTGCATCCAGGAGAGTGGGGACTTCATCAGGAAGTCTTCGCAGAAATTGCAAGTCTGTGGGGACTTCCTCAAATAGAAATGATGGCTTCACGTCTCAACAAGAAACTTCCGAGATATTGTGCCAGGTCAAGGGACCCTCAGGTGGTTGCCGTGGATGCACTGGTGACACCGTGGGTGTTTCAGTCGGTCTATGTGTTTCCTCCTCTTCCTCTCATCTCAAAGATACTGAGAATCATAAGACGAAGAGGGATTCGGACAATTCTCATTGTTCCAGATTGGCCTTGAAGGGCCTGGTATCCGGATCTGCAGGAAATGCTCACAGAAGATCCGTGGCCTCTTCCTCTCAGGGAAGACCTGTTACAACAAGGGCCCTGTCTGTTCCAGGACTTACAGCGACTGCGTTTGACGGCATGGCGGTTGAATGCAGGATCCTAGCGGAGAAGGGCATTCCAGAGGAGGTCATTCCTACTCTGATAAAGGCTAGGAAGGAGGTGACATCGAAACATTATCACCGTATCTAGAGGAAGTATGTGTCTTGGTGCGAAGCCAAGACTGCTCCTCCGGAAGAATTCCATCTGGGCCGTTTTCTCCACTTCCTGCAAACTGGAGTGAATTTGTGCCTAAAGTTAGGCTCCATTAAGGTTCAGATTTCAGCCCTATCCATTTTCTTTCAAAAGGAATTGGCTTCTCTTCCAGAAGTCCAGACTTTCGTGAAAGGGGTGCTGCATATCCAGCCTCCTTTTGTGACTTCGGTGGCACCATGGGACCTTAACGTGGTGTTACAGTTTCTTAAGTCTCACTGGTTTGAACCTCTTCAAACAGTTGAATTGAAGTATCTCACTTGGAAGGTGGTCATGTTATTGGCCTTGGCTTCGGCGCGGCGAGTGTCGGAGTTGGCGGCTTTGTCTCACAAAAGCCCTTATCTGATTTTCCATGTGGATAGAGCTGAGTTGCGGACTCGTCCTCAATGTTTGCCTAAGGTGGTTTCTTCCTTTCATATGAACCAACCTATTGGGTGCCTGTGGCTACAAGGGACGTGGAGGATTCCGAGTCCCTGGATGTGGTCAGGGCATTGAAAATTTATGTGGCCAGAACGGTTCGGGTTAGGAAAACAGAGGCCCTGTTTATCCTGTATGCAGCCAGCAAGGTTGGCGCTCCTGCTTCTAAGCAGACTATTGCTCGCTGGATCTGTAACACGATTCAGCAGGCTCATTCTACGGCTGAATTGCTGTTACCGAATTCGGTAAAGGCCCATTCCACTAGGAAGGTGGGCTCTTCTTGGGGGGCTGCCCGAGGCGTCTCGGCATTACAACTTTGCAGAGCGGCGACTTGGTCGTGTTCAAACACTTTTGCTAAATTCTACAAGTTTGATACCCTGGCTGAGGAGGACCTCATGTTTGCTCATTCGGTGCTGCAGAGTCATCCGCACTCTCCCGCCCGTTTTGGAGCTTTGGTATAATCCCTATGGTCCTTACGGAGTCCCCAGCATCCTCTAGGACGTAAGAGAAAATAAGATTTTAAACCTACCGGTAAATCTTTTTCTCCTAGTCCGTAGGGGATGCTGGGCGCCCGTCCCAGTGCGGACAACATCCTGCAAGACTTGTATATAGTTGTTGCTTACATAAGGGTTATGTTTCAGTTTGGATCAGTCTTGGACTGATACTGTTTTTGTTTCATACTGTTGACTGGTTCATATATCCCATGTTATACGGTGTGAATGGTGTGGCTGGTATAAATCTTGCCCTTGGATTTCCAAAATCCTTTCCTCGTACTGTATGTCTCCTCTGGGCACAGTTTCTCTAACTGAGGTCTGGGGGAGGGGCATAGAGGGAGGAGCCAGTGCACACCCATACCTAAAGTTCTTTTTTAGTGCCCATGTCTCCTGCAGAGCCCGTCTATTCCCCTTGGTCCTTACGGAGTCCCCAGCATCCTCTACGGACTAGGAGAAAAAAAAAATTCCGGTAGGTTTCAAATCTTATTTTTACCTGTATGCTGTGACCATGATACATTCCTCTAGTATGTATGAATGTAGATACACTGCAGAAATCTTAGCTTTAAGTGTATCAAAGGCATTTCTTCACCAGTATTGATACAAATGCTAAAACAACCATCTCGTGCATATAAAGCACACAAAAAAAAAAAACAGCTTAAATCTCACTCACAAAGGTGAGCAAGAACACATCCTGTGCCCTGGAGTTGAAGGAAGCTCCATTCATTGTTATTAAGGCATTCACAAGCATCAACTAGATTGCTAGAACATGGGGGGTAATTCAGACCAGATCGCTGCTGTGCGTTTTCGCACAGCAGGCTATCAGGTCTGAACTGCACATGTGTATGCACCGCAATGCACAGGCGTGACAGTCTACAGAGGCGGGGAATGCCGGTCAGTGACGGGATGGTACGAGAAATCCAATTGCACCGGCAAACGCAAGAAGATCGACAGGAAGAGGGCGTTTGTGGGTGGCAACTGACCGTTTCTAGGGAGTGTCTGGAAAAATGCTGGAGGGAGCCAGTGTTTTGTGGGAGTATTCATGACGTCAGCTCCAACCCTGATCATCGCAGTGGGTGAGTAAGTCCTGGGCCGTGCAGAGACTGCACAAAATGCTGTTTGTGCAGTTCTCCAGCACATGCGATCGCACACCAGCACGCACAAATAACCCTCCCCCTGTAGTCGGCAACTACCTGATCACAGGACTGCAAAAATCACTGCCCAGCGAACAGGTCTGAATAAGGCCCATGGGCACATATGTATTTGCACACTGGGTCTGATTCATGTTTGTAAGTAAAGCAAAAAAGAAAGCAACTGGGCAAAACCATGTTGCACTGCAGGTGGGGCAGATGTAAGAAGATCACGTCTTTTTGAAATTTGAGAGAAAAGTGATTTAATGTTTTGGATATATTGTAGTATTTATTGTTTTTCATATTGATGTTTGGCAACCATTCATTTGGGTTTATTCATCTACACAGGTGGTATTCAATATGCCGGCTGTTGGGTTCCCGGCGCTCAGTATACCGGCGTCGGAATCCTGACACCCGGCATACCGGCAACTATTCTCCCTCTTGGTGGTCCGCGACCCCCCTGGAGGGAGAATAAATAGCATGGCGTGCATAGCAAGCGCAGAGAGCCTGTAAGGGGCTCATTTGTGTTCGTCCAGCTGCCAGCATGCTGGCATAACATACTACCCGATCTACACTGTATATGCAGGGTCTATATATCAAGGTCTATTAAGGGGGGGATTCACTTGAAGTCATCACACTGATTCATCTGATGACAGGAGCATGGAAACTACAGTATGTTTTTTGGTTTGTTTGTTTGTTTGTTTGTTTGTTTTTTAGTTTCATCCCACTAAACTCCACCCAAACCTACGCTTTTAGATGTATTGGATTGAGCAATTATATTACCTGAAATACTACTAAAGCACAATATTAAATCTTAACTGGGCCATACACCTATAGAATTAGTGTCCAATCTGGCTGGTTGGAATGAAAATCTGGTAATGTATCGGAAAAAATAACATATGACCATTTGCTGCCAAACATTGAAAAACAGCCAAAAATTGTCAATCATATAATTTGGTTACATTCAATAGATTTAACCAATTTGTCTGAACAACTGTTTTTGACAGTTTTTAGGCATTTTGGAGCAAATGGTCACTTGTCATTTGCACTAATACATTTCCAGATTTTTATTCCAACCTGCCAGATTGGACAATAAATCTTTAGGTATAGCCAGCTTAACACCTGTGTTAAAATATATTTTGAAATAGTAAAAAAGGAATTTATAGTTTTTTCAGTTTTAGCTGAGAACACTTCCACAATTCTTGTATATATCATATTGTTTAAACTATAAGTATTTTCATGCTAGCCTAAACCAAATTCTCTCTATAGTACAGTCAAACCTACTATTTTGCGTAATTATTTAACCTGCTTTCAACAGTTGTGATAGATTTTGTCGATATTCATCATGTCATTCATAATGTTGACATGAGAATGTTCACACGGTCATAATGTTGACATGCTCATAATGTCAACCTTAACCAGGTCGACATTCAACACTGATGAAATGTTGACATGATTAAACAAAATGTCCCTGAGAGTCTAGTGGTGATTTACCTGGTTTGGCAAGTTTTGTGGCTCCCACAATGTCTTCTGGGGCCCGGTTGTTAGCTCATGAGGATTTTTGGTGGATCAAGTGGTGGTTCCAGTATACCTAACACTTAACCCTATTCCTCACCTCCAGTAGCCTTACCTTAACCTCCCCTCCTGCTGTCTTACCCTAAGCTTTCCTCCTGCAGACTAACCCCAACCCTTCGCTGCTGCGCAGACTGATGGCATTTCACATGTTGACATTGTGAACATGTCAACAGTCTACACATGCCAACATGTTCAATGTCAACATTTTAACAATATGGCATCATAACTGTCGACACTGATGTCAGCATTATGAATGTTAAAATTTTTACTATATCCCCTTCCCGCTGCCAATTTTGCACCAGAATATTCTTACCCATATGACAGGTACGTCCCTTGCATTTTTTATTAAGATTATACATCATTGTCTGCAACTAATCATTTCAGTGAGACTTCAAAAATGCAGAAAAGTGTTGACATTAATTATTAGTTAAAGAGTTTAAATACACCTGTTGCATTTTGGTGATGAAGCAATCAATGTAGTCTCTGGGTGAACTTGGGTCCACTGTAGCCTGGTTCATTTTGACTCTCTCAGACACAAATTCCAGCAGTGTCTCAATAATTGGATTTATTCTCTGATGGGGTCCAGGAATATGGTCCATAACTGTAGGAATTATTTCCTGTAGCTAAATAGAAACATTATTCAGTGCTTTGTACATCCCTTCACTTCATTATCACTGATGGTGGAACAGAAACAAATTATTTAATTCAATTTCGGGTTTTTCATTGTTTCCAGATTGTTAAAAAATTCTGAGAGGTGACACCATCCATATACTGAGCAGGATTTCCTGGTCAGAAACATCCCACGGATGGAGATCTACAGATTCTCCAAACATGGTCTGTGAGAGTTGGTCATTCACACAGTTGATAAGCAATGCCTTGGGCACGGATTTACTGTATACTGTAGGCATATTGTGACAGATTGAACCATGTTTTTCTAAATTTAATTTGAAGGAGAACAAACAATAGTGAACAAGTAAATATCTTAAAGTGAAATCATTTTACTGTTAAGTTGTCTATCACATGGATAAAATGTGTGTACTAGATACTCTTCTTTAATGCATCCATGGTTCTGTTTTTAAAGTGTTCAGAGAACAGCTGTCATTTACACACAATGGGTGAACTAACTGTTTTACTTGATTCCTTTTCATGAGGTTATGTAAAAAAACGCAGCCTATCAAGTTGCAGGAATCATTGACATCACTGAGGCACATCACCGCTAATATTCAGGACGCATGACCAAGGCTGCATTCTCATGAATATTGGTTCAAAGAAGAAAATAAGTTCCTTTGCTTTGGGTGGATATAACACAATCGACTGTGGGCCCGAATCAGAGCTGGATGCAGTTCCTATAGCAGTTGCATATTTGGACACTGTATAAAAATATTCTACTGCCATTAGAGGTACCTTGTGTAAGCAGATGCTTCCATTGAGCTTCATTGGATCATCTGTATGAACATTGATCATCTGATTAAACCTCGGGTTACTCAGGATAGCCATTGTTTTCCAGCTGCCGAGACCAATGAAGCTGCATCCGAGGATGCAGCCACTGCTCTCGATATGCCCAGAAAATAGGATCCACACACCCCTATTTTCTGTAATATTGGGCATTGCCACCACTTTCCCTTACCCAAATTAGGGAGCACTGTGACTGTCATCGCAGACATAGATCTGCACATGCACAGTACAGATCTGGTGCATAAAAAGATCATCAAACATCAGAGATATCCATCTCCTAATTAGGCCCTATGTGATCTAAATTCCAAGAGATCAAGAGAGACACAACTTTACTAAACCAAAACACTGAACTATGCATTGCACAGTACCTGCCCCCAGGTGGAGCTCAACAGTAGGAAAGACTCATTAAACAAGTTAAGCAGCTTCAGAAACTTCATGTCTTCATACTCAAAGCGATTCCCAAAGACAATGGAACAGATGACATTGGAGACGGCTTGAGCAAGAATATTCCTTGGATCTGTCGGCTTTTCTGTTGATGAAATCTCTGAGTTAGGTACTGTATTTGTTTTTATGCTGCAAAATAACTTATTTTATTCTAAGATGTATTTGCCTTATCCTTGCAAATGAAAAGCATCTTGTGTGAACCTAAATTTTTTCTTCTCCCTTTGGGTCTCCCAACAGCAACCAAGCATCAAAACAAATTAATACACCACACAGTTTTGCTACAACTTGTCCCATAGCTACTGAACAGCTGGCTTCTGCCTCATTAAATTCAAAATGATGTTAAATTTGGTTTACACATTGTATGAACTATATGACCAGTTTACTTAAAAAAATCCTCAAAATTCTTTCACAAGGTTTGGGGGCCCTGGCTCACCTCAGAAAATGCTCCCTCTCCATTTGCCTTAGGATGAAACTTCTCATCCTTTCAATTGGTATACACTAGAAATGAGCAGGATCGGTTCCCCAAACCCCCCCGCCAGACTCGGAAACCAGAACGAGACAAAACGTCATCATCCCGCTGTCGGATTCTCACGGGTTTTGGATCCCATATAAACAGCTGCCCATCACCGCCATTTTCAGTCCGGACTTGTAGAGTGAGGGAGACAGACATCTGTCTCTCCCTGTGGGTGGTGGCGTCGGGTGAGGTTAGTGTGTGCTCTGTAGGGGTGCTGCTGCAGTCACTGTGGTATACCTGTGCTGTGCTAGGGGTGCTGTCCTGGCTGTCACTGGTGTTTCATGTGCTGCAGCTGTACATGGGTGTTGCTGTCCTGGCTTTCACTGTGTTGTACTGTCCTCCTTTATGCTGTAAAATATGAGTGCTGCTGGCCCTGTATGTTGTAAAAATTCAGGGGTGCAGTTATTAAAAATTAAAAGCACACTGCTGTATGCTGTAAAATATGGGGGTGCTGCTGTTTAAATAACATTACACTGGCCCTGTATGCTATTAAAATTCAGGGGTGCAGTTGTTAAAAATTAAAAGCACACTGCTGTATGCTGTAAAATATGGGGGTGCTGCTGTTTAAATAACATTACACTGGCCCTGTATGCTATTAAAATTCAGGGGTGCAGTTGTTAAAAATTAAAAGCACACTGCTGTATGCTGTAAAACATAAGGGTTTTGCTGTTCAAATAACACCACACTGGTCCTATATGCTATAAAAAAAAAAATCAGGGGTGCAGTTGTTAAAAAATAAAAACAGACTGCTGTATGCTGCAAAATATAGGGGTGCTGCTGTTTAAATAACATTAAACTGGCCCTGTATGCTATTTAAATTCAGGGGTGCAGATGTTAAAAATTAAAAGCATGCTGCTGTATGCTGTAAAACATAAGAGTGTTGCTGTTCAAATGATGTTACGATGGCCCTATATGCTATTAAAATTCAGGGGTGCAGTTGTTAATAATGAAAAGCACACTGCTGTATGCTGTAAAATATAGGGGTGTTGCTGTTTAAATAACATTACACTGGCCCTGTATGCTATTAAAATTCAGGGGTGCAGTTGTTAAAATTGAAAAGCACACAGCTCCTGTATGCTGTAAAATATAGGGGGGCTTCTGTTTAACTAAACACTGGGCATGTATGCTATTATGATACAGGGGTGCAGTTGTTTAAAATTAAAAGTACACTGCTGTATGCTGCCAAATATAGAGGGGCTGCTGTTTAAATAACACCACACTGGCCCTCTATACTATTATAATTCAGGGGTGCAGTTGTTAAAAATTAAAAGCACACTGCTTTATGCTGTAAAATATAGGGGTGCTGCTGGTTAAATAACATTACACCGGCCATGTATGCTATTAAAATCCAGGGGTGCAGTTGTTAAAAATTAAAAGCACACTGCTGTATGCTGTAAAACATAAGAGTGTTGCTGTTCAAATAATGTTACACTGGCCCTGTATGCTATTAAAATTCAGGGGTGCAGTTGTTAAAAATTAAAAGAACACTGCTGTATGCTGTAAAATATAGGGGTGCTGCTGTTTAAATAACATTACACTGGCGCTGTATGCTATAAAAATTCATGGGTGCAGTTGTTAAAAATTAAAAGAACACTGCTGTATGCTGTAAAATATAGGGGTGCTGCTGTTTAAATAACATTACACTGGCGCTGTATGCTATAAAAATTCATGGGTGCAGTTGTTAAAAATTAAAAGAACACTGCTGTATGCTGTAAAATATAGGGGTGCTTCTGTTCAAATAACAATACACTAGGCATGTATGCTATTATGATACAGGGGTGCAGTTTAAAATTAAAAGTACGCTGCTGCATGATGTAAAATATAGAGGTGCTGCTGTTTAAATAACATTACACTGGCCCTGTATACTATTAAAATTCAGGGGTGCAGTTGTTAAAAATTAAAAGAACACTGCTGTATGCTGTAAAATATAGGGGTGCTTCTGTTCAAATAACAATACACTAGGCATGTATGCTATTATGATACAGGGGTGCAGTTTAAAATTAAAAGTACACTGCTGCATGCTGTAAAATATAGAGGTGCTGCTGTTTAAATAACATTACACTGGCCCTGTATACTATTAAAATTCAGGGGTGCAGTTGTTAAAAATGAAAAGCACACAGCTCCTGTATGCTGTAAAATATAGGGGTGCTGCTGTTCAAATAACATTACACTGGGCCTGTATGCTATTAAAATTTGGGGTGCAGTTGTTAAAAGTTAAAAGCACACTGCTCCTGTGTGCTGTAAAATATACGGGAGTTGCTGTTTAAATAACATTACACTGGTCCTGTATGCTATTAAAATTCAGGGGTGCAGTTGTTAAAAATTAAAAGCACACTGCTGTATGCTGTAAAATATAGGGGTCTTACTGTTTAAATAACATTTCTCTAACGTCCTTCATGGATACTGGGGAATCCTAGTATTGTGGCTATAGAGTAGTCTGCAGGAGCATCTGGCACATGTAAAACTCTGTTGTGTGCTGACTCCTCCCTCTCTGCCCCTCCCCATGACCCAGTCTTTGAAAATGTGCCAAAGGAGGCGGGTGCACTTTCTCAGAGCTACAAGAAGTTTTCTTCAGGTTTTCCTTAAGTTTGTTATTTTACAGGTACACTGACTGGCAATTCAGTGTACCTGCTTCGTGGGACTCAGAGAGGGAAACAAACTAACTTAATGGAGAGTTAATGGTTTGTTTCCCTGCTGACAGGACACAGAGCTCCTGAGGTGCTGATCTCTCACTAATGGCAGTGTGAGCCCACACCAGCAGCGCAAGCCGCCACTCTGAGAAACATTGCTGAAGTCATTTCCAAGGTGTGGTGATTACAAACCGGGTGTCCCAGCGGGATCAGTACTAAATCCCGGTGGACGGGATCCCGGCGGCCGAAATGCCGACGCCGGAATCCCGACCACACAATCCTGACAGAGGTGGAGAGCGGAACGCGGTCCCTTGCAGGCTCGCTTCGCTCGCTGCGCTTCGGGCACGGTGCCTCGCTATGCTCGGCACACTATTATATTCTCCCTCTATGGGTGTCGTGGACACCCACGGAGGGAGAATATGTTGGGATTGTGTTGGTCGGGATTCCTGCATCTGTATTTCGACCGCCGGGATCCCATCCAGCGGGATCTTGACCGCCTCCCGTCCCAGTTAGCGGGTCCCCCGATCATTTTGGTGCCATGAGGACGACGGTCCCTGGCCCGCCGAGCCCTGACATAACTGTCCATATAAAGGTTCCCAGGTGCGTTCTGGGGCCCTCAGGGAGAAAACAGACTGTAAGAAGCGATTTTAAGAAGCAGAAACTGCATTTCAAGGGCAGTATAATACAGTGAGGGACCGTGCGCCATATTAGGGGCAGGGCTTCCAGGAGAGCGGGACCAGAGGCAGTGGGCAGCGCCATTTTAGATGCTGCAAACACACAGGCTCCTGCTTCACCATCGCTGTTGCTGGGGTCAAGGCTGTGAGTTGTAAACCGGCTGCGGAGCTGTATAGCAGCATATAGCTGCACTTAGGCACCTTTAGTGTGTCAATATTATAAATAGACTCTCTGAGTCAGTGTTCTGGTCCCATTTCTCTCCTGACTCTCCCTAATACCAGGTCCGGTTCACTGCTATAGGGGGCTGGAATAGGCTGTAGCTGGGTACAAAAAATATATATATTTAGATATCGTGAATACTGTAATTGTATTTGATTGTTGTTTAAAGTGTGGTACTTAGCAACATGTCTGTCAGAAGGCCTCTATGTAATGTATGCAACATGCTACCATCATCACCAGATAATGATTCCCTGCAGTGTTCCCTCACAGGGTATAAATAGTGGGCCAGATTGGGTAGAGTCTTTTAAAGCAATGTTTGATGATATTAAGACTGAATTAGCCACTGCAGGGCAGGAACGTCAAGCCCTTAGACAGTCTTTTGATGCTGGAAGGTCTGCTGCTAGCGATCTCTGACAGCCCACTCAGGCTCCTCTGAGGATTCCCCACAAGTGTACTCTTCCTCTTGTGCAGTCTGACTCTGATTCAGAGTCCCAGGAATGGGAGGAGGGAGAGGTGGAAATGTAACAGGAAGGATCCCTAACTCCAGGGGTTGAGGCCCTTATTTACGCTATACATGACGTACTTAACATGCCGGATAAGGAAGCAGACACTCAGGAGGAATTGCATTTTAATGTGTTGCCTAAAACCTCCGCCACATTCCCAGAGTCGAAAGAATTGGAAACCCTAGCTAAATAGGCATGGGTTAACCCTGATAAAAAAATTCCTCATCCCCAAGAGGGTGTTAAATACCATTACCTTTCCCAGCAGAGAATAGGAAGGTGTGGGAGAATCCGCCTTTGGTAGATATGTCTGTCTCCAGACTATCCAGAAAATTAGTGCTCCCTGTACCTGGGGCCATTTCTTTAAAAGAACCAGCTGACCGCAAGATTGAGAATACCCTCAAATCTTTATATTCTGCAGCCGCAACGCCCCACGATGGTCTGTGGATGGATAGCGAGAGCAATTGGAAAATGGTCGGACTCTGCTATCAATAGTTTTGACTCTCTTCTTCAGGAAGATATCCTTATGCTAATGCACCATATTCAGCATGCAGCGCAATTTATGTGTGAGGCTGTTATAGAGCTCAGTCTCCTTTACGGTCGTACGAAGGCCTTGGCGGTCTCAGTTCGTAGAGCTTTATGGCTAAGACAGTGGTTGGCAGATGCGGGTTCTAAGAAGGGAGTGGAGAACCTCCCTTTCACTAGGGAAGCCTTATTTGGTGAGGAGCTTAATAAGTGGATTTCTCAGGCCACGGTGGGAAAGCCCACTTATTTGCCTTCGACGTCCCCTACTACTAATAGACGTACCTATTCGGGGCCTGCTCTGCAGTCCTTTCTTACCAAATACAGAGGTAAAGGCAGAGGGGCTTCCACAGCAACCAGAGGAAATCGTGGAAGGTTCAAAAAGACAGCAGCAGCAGCCAGTGCAGCACAGCCTGCAAGCACTACCACCATGAAGCCCACCGCATAACTGGCGGCCTCCTTTGGGGGACGAAGTCCGGTTGCTCCGCTTCGCTCAAGTGTGGGCTCGGTAGTTTGTAGATCCTTGGGTGAGGGATCTTGTCTCACACGGGTATCGCCTGGAATTTCAAGAACTTCATCCTCGCAGGTTCTTCAGGCCAGGCTTTCCAGCTTCACCTGCTGCAAGAAGTACCTTACAAGAAGCCATTCAACGACTTCTGTCATCAGCAGTAATTTTACCGGTACCCCCTCAGCTACAAATTCAGGGGTTTTACTCAAGCCTGTTTGTGATGCTCAAACCGGACGGTTCGGTGCGACCCAATAAAAATTTTAAAAATCTGAACCCTTTTTTAAGGGTATTCAAGTTCAAGATGGAATCCCTCCGATTGGTGATATCCAATCTGGAGGAGAGGGAGTTTCTAGTCTCACTAGACATCAAGGATGCGTGCCTGCATATCCCAATTTGGTCGCCTCATCAGGCATTTTTGCGCTTTGCAGTGCTGGACCAACACTACCAATTTCAGGCCCTGCCATTTGGCCTCTCAACGGCACCAAGGGTGTTCACAAAGGTCATGGCAGAAATGATGCTTCAGCTGCGCCTGAAGGGAGTCAACATTGTACCTTATCTGGATGACCTGCTGATAAAGGCAGTTTCCAGGGAAAGGCTGTTACACAGCATAGAGATAACGGGACAACTGCTTGCGAGTCACGGATGGATTCTGAATCTCCAGAAATCTCATCTGATCCCATCTCAGAGAATCCAGTTTCTGGAAATGATTCTGGACACGGTACAACAAAAGGTATTCCTTCCGAGGGACAATGCATTGGCCATCCAGAGTATGGTCCGCTCACTCCTGAGTCCAAGGAAAGTTACCATCCACCGGTGCGTCAAGTTGCTGGGCAAGATGGTGGCCTCATACGAGGCGATTCAATACGGCAGGTTTCACGCCAGGCTGTTTCAGCTGGCCTTGCTGTACAAGTGGTCAGGATCGCATCTGAGGATGCATCAGCGGATAACATTATCTCCGAGAGCAAGAATTGCTCTGCTGTTGTCGCTTCAGATGCCACACTTACTGGAGGGCCGGAGTTTCAATGTCCATCCCTGGACTTTGCTCACAATGGATGCCAGCCTCCGGGGCTGGGGGCAGTGACCCAGGGGGTCCACTTCCAAGGGAAGTTGTCTCTTCAAAAGGCGAATCTCCCGATCAACATCCTGGAACTCAGAGCGATTTACAATGCTCTCGTTCAGACCTTTCCATTGCTTCAAAACCACGCAATTCAAGTACAGTCGGACAATGCCACAGTAGTGGCCTACATAAACCGACAAGGAGGAACAAGATGCAGACCCGCCTTGCGGGAAGTGTCAAGGATTCTCCATTGGGTGGCGCTTCATGCAAGAGCAATATCGGAAATTTTCATTCCGGTAGTGGACAATTGGGAAGCGGACTTCCTAAGCAGACACAACCTTCACCCAGGAGAGTGGGGTCTTCACCCTAAAGTATTTCGGCAAGTAATTCACAAGTGGGGCTGTCCACAGATAGACCTGATGGCATTGCGCCTCAACAGGAAGCTCAGCCGGTATTGCTCCAGAACAAGGGACACACAAGTTGCGGCAGCGAACGCTCTCACGGCCCCGTGGCCATACAAGTTCGTATATCTGTTCCCCCCGATACCTCTCATTCCAAGAGTGCTAAAAAGACTAAAAAAGGAGAGAGTTCAAGCAATTCTAATTGCTCTGGATTGGCCCAAAAGGGCCTGGTATGCGGATCTCCTAGACCTGTCTCTGGAGGATCCTTGGCCACTCCCTCTTTTTACGGGGAGTTCTGCGTATACAGACACCGTTTATTCCTCCCATGGCTCTGTGGGATCTGAACGTGGTGTTGTCCTTTCTCCAATCTGATTGGTTTGAACCTTTACAAAAAGTGGAGTTGAAATACCTTACATGGAATACAGTCGCATTATTGGCCCTGGCCTCGGCTAGACGTGTCTCGGAGTTGGGGGCTATATCTTGTAGGAGCCCTTATTTGATATTTCATGAGAACAGGGCGGAGCTTAGGACTCGCCTGCAGTTTTTGCCTAAGGTAGTGTCAGCTTTTCACGTCAATCAGCCAATAGTGGTTCCTGTGTTAGGTGACACCTCTGCTGCCTCTAGTTCTTTGTACGTGGTCAGAGCGCTCAAAATTTATGTTAATAGGACTGCTCGTAACAGGAAAACAGATTCACTGTTTGTTTTGTATGATGCGACCAATATTGGTTGACCTGCTTTTAAACAGTCCATTGCTAGATGGCTTCAGTCGACTATTCAACAGGATTATTCTTCGGCCGCTTTGCCGGTTCCAAAGTCAGTTCATGCCCACTCGACAAGATCGGTGGGTTCATCCTGGGCGGCTGCCCGGGGTGTCTCGGCCTTACAATTGTGCCGAGCAGCTACTTGGTTGGGTTCGAACATCTTTGTTAAGTTTTATAAGTTCGATACCCTGACAAGGATGACCTTCAGTTTGGTCAGGTGGTTTTACAGGGGTCTCAGCACTCTCCCACCCGTTTTGGGAGCTTTGGAACTTACCCACAGTACTAGGATTCCCCAGTATCCACGAAGGACGTTAAGGAAAATAGGAATTTACAGTAGTTACCTACTGGTAATTCCTTTTCTCATAGTCTGGAGTGGATACTGGGCGCCTGCCTCAGTGCTTTGTTCCTGCTTACCGGTTTATTTGTTGGTAGGGGCTGCTTGTTGCAGTCTCTCGTTTTCAGTGGCTAAGTTACCGGTTTACATCAACATTTTCTTGAATAGTTTTGTTGATGTCATTACCTGTTGGTTATGCAGTTGTGTGTTGTTATGTTACCACACCTGTTATTATGATATATGCCTTATTCGATGTATGTTCCGTCTCCTAGGGCACAGTTTCCCAAGACTGGGTCATGGGGAGGGGCAAAGAGGGAGGAGTCAGCACACAACAGAGTTTTAAATGTGTCAGATGCTCCGGACTATGAGAAAAGGAATTACCGGTAGGTAACTAATTCCTATTTACACTGGTCCTGTATGCTATTAAAATTCAGGGGTGTAGTTGTTAAAAATTAAAAACGCACTGATCCTGTATGCTGTAAAATATAGGGGTGCTGATGTTCAAATAACATTACACTGGCCCTGTATGCTGTAAGTATACAGGGGTGTTGTGAAAATAAAGGGGCACTGTTCTGTGTGCTGTAATAATAAATGGGTGCTGTCCTGTGAAATGGAGAACAACAATTTGGAGGAAAAAATAGTGTTATATCAGGAACCACTTCCAGTTCCTAGTACTAGTGCTGAAGCTGCTGCTGCCACCAGTCATGACATTAACGATACAATTCCATCAACATTGTCTGCTAAGGCCGATGCCCAATGTCATAGAGGGCATGTAAAATCCAAGAAGCAAAAATTAATAATCAGAAAAAAAATTATCTGACGAGAAACGTAAAATTTGCAATATGCCATTCACGACACGAAGTGGCAAGGAAAGACTAATGCTTTGGCCTATGTTCATGACTGGTGGCTCAGCTTCTCATGAGGATGGAAGCCCTCCTCCCTCTCGAAATTTTTTTAAAATTAAGCTTATTAAAGCATATAAAAATACAACTGTGCGTTCAGAGATATCAAGTGTGTCTGCGGTTGCGGTGTCTAGGCCTGATCTTCCCACGACTGTGTGGAAAGAGGAGGCTCCTATCTCCATTTGCACGCCCCCTGCAAGTGCTGGGAAGAGCACCGCCAGTCCAGTTGCTGATATTGAGATTGAGGATGTCACTGTAGACATACACCAGGATGAGGAGGATATTGGTGTAGCTGGCGTTGAGGAGGAAGTTGATGATGAGGATTCTGATGTTGATGTGGTTTGTTTGAATAAGGCACCAGTGAAGACAGTTGTTGTACGTGGGATGAAAAAGTCTATTGTCGTGCCTGGGCAAAATACCAAAAAAGCCACCTCTTCGGTGTCAAATCATTTCTCCACAAATCCAGACAACGGGTGTCAAGCTGATTACTGAGGCCATAACAACTATGCTGGTGTTAGACGTGCATCCAGTATCCGCCATTAGTGCAGTAGGCACTGCAGTAGACAGTTGATGGACGTACTGTGTCCCTGGTACCAAATCCCGTCTAGATTCCAATTCACTAGGAAAGTGATTCTCAGACTGAACAGGGACATTAAGAATAGTGTCCTCGGTGTCCTCAAAATGCAGTTGTACCCACTGTCCACTTAACCATGGACATATGAACAAGTGGAGCAGGGCAAACTAAGGACTACATGACTGACAGCCCACTGGGTAGATGTATTGGCTCTCGCAGCAACAACAGCAGCAGCACCAGTAGCAGCATCTCACAAACGCCAACTCGTTCCTAGGCAGGCTGCGCTGTGTATCACTGGTTTCTGTAAGAGTCACACGGCTGACAACATTTTACGGAAACTGAGGGTCATCATTGCACAATGGCTTACCCCACTTAGGCTCTCCTGGGGATTTGTGATATTGAACTATGCCACAAATATTGTGCGTGCATTATATCTGGGCAAATTCCAGCACCTCCTATGTTTTGCACATACAATTAATTTGGTGGTGCAAAATTTGTTGAAAAATGACGGCAGAAGATGCTGTCATTGGCTCGAAAAATTGCAGGCCACTTTTGACATTCAACCACTGCGTGCCAAAGACTGTAGTGCCAGCAAACACTCCTGAACCTGCACTGCCATTACCTGAAGCAAGAGGTGGATTCGAGGTGGAATTAAACACTATATATGCTTCAGAGGATGGAGGAGCAGCAAAAGGCCATTCAAACCTATACATCCACCTACGATATAGGAAAAGGAGGGGGAAAGCACCTGACTCAAGTGCAGTGGAGAATGATTACTGTGTTGTAAAAGGTTCTCCAACCCTTTGAACTTGCCACACGTGAAGTCAGTTCAGACACTGCCAGCTTGAGTCAGGTCATTCCCCTCATCAGGCTTTTGCAGAAGCAGCTGGAGAAATTGAAGGAGGAGCTGAGACGAAGCGATTCTGCAAAGTATGTGGGACTTGTGGATGAAGCCTTTCATTCGCTTTGCCAGGATTCAAGAGTGGTCAATCTATTGAAATCAGAGCACTACATTTTGGCCACCGTGCTTAATCCTAGGTTTAAAGCCTACATTGTATCTCTCTTTCCAGCAGACGCAAGTCTGCAAAGGTGCAAAGACCTGCTGGTGAGAAACTTGTCAACTTAAGCAGAACGTGTCCCGTCAACAGCTCCTCCTTCATTTTTCCCCGCAATTGGGGCTGCGAGGAAAAGGATAAAAATTTCTAGCCCACCCACTGGCAGTGATGCAGGGCAGTCAGGAGCAAGTGCTGACATCTGGTCCGGACTGAAGGACCTGCCAACAATTATTGACATGTCTACTGTCACTGCATATGATGCTGTCACCATTGAAAGAATGGTGGAGGATTATATCGGTGACAGCATACAAGCAGGCATGTCAGACAGTCCATATGTATACTGGCAGGATAAAGAGGCAATTTGGAGGCCCTTGCACAAACGCTTTATTTTACCTAAGTGCCCCCCCTCCAGTGTGTTCTCTGAAAGAGTGTTTAGTGCAGCCGGTAACCTTGTCAGCGATCGGCGTAGGAGGTTACTTCCAAAATGTGGAGAAGATCATTAAAATGAATTACAATCAATTCCTCCAGGAAGACCTTTACCAGCAATTGCCTCCAGAAAGTACACAGGGTCATGTGATGGTGGATTCCAGTGGGGACGAATTAATACTCTGTGATGATAAGGATGTACACGCTGAAAGGGGTGAAGAATCAGAGGATGAGGTTGACATCTTGCCTCTGTAGACCTAGTTTGTGCAAGGAGAGATGAATTGCTTCCTTTTTGGCGGGGGGATTAATTGCTTCTTTTTTGTGGGGGTCCAAACAAACCAATCATTTCAGCCACAGTCGTGTCGCAAACCCTGTCGCTGAAATTATTTTTTTGTTAAAGAGTGTGTTTCCTGTTTATAGAACATAAGGGTGGATGGAAGGGCCCAAGGAAAATTCCATCTTGCACCTCTTTTTTTTATTTGCATTATGTGCTCTTTGGGGCCTAGTTTTTAAAACTGCCATCCTGTCTGCCACTTCTAGATGGGCCAGGTGTTTGTGCCACACACTTGTGTCGCTTAGCTTAGTCACCCAGCGACCTCGGTGCACCTCTTTTTTTTCTTTGCATTATGTGCTCTTTGGGCCTAGTTTTTAAAACTGCCATACTGTCTGCAACTGCAGTGCCACTACTAGATGGGCCAGGTGTTTGTGCCGCACACTTGTGTCGCTTAGCTTAGTCATCCAGCGACGTCGGTGCACCTCTTTTTTTCTTTGCATGATGTGCTCTTTTGAGACTATTTTTTGTAAACTGCCATCCTGTCTGCCACTGCAGTGCCACTGCTAGATGGGCCAGGTGTTTGTGCTGCCCACTTGTGTCGCTTAGCTTAGTCTTCCAGTGACCTTGGTGCAACCTTTTGGCCTAAAAACAATATTGTGAGGTGTGATGTGTTCAGAATAGACTGGAAATGAATGTTATTGAGGTTAATAGTAGCATAGGATAAAAATGACCCACAAATTATGTGATTTTAGCTGTTTTTATGTTTTTTTAAAAAATCATCCAGATCCAAAACCAAAACCCCAAAGAGTGGTTTTGCCAAAACCAATCCAGATCCAAAACACGAGCGGGGATCCAGATCCAAAACCAAAACACAAAACACGAAAAGTGCCCGCCGCACAACTCTAGTATCCACCCATTAGGATCTCTTTCTTTTTCACTCTTCTCTTATATTGTACATATCTTTCACTCTGTCTGACTCTAGTCCTCCTTCTCTCTTCATGACCTGCCATATCTCTCTTTCCTGATCTCCTTCCTTTCCTCTTTACTCTTTCTTAACCCATGGGTCACTATATTGTAACCTAACTTTTGATTTCCATTGACTGTGTTATAGTCCTTCTTATTATATTTTATTTTTATGTATCATTTTTATTTTTATTCATTGTGAACTTTCAATAAACCCTTCACCTGCTGTCTACACCCAGTGGAATAAGCCAGATACAAAGCGGCCTTAGAGAGGACGGCCTCACCAGCAAATTTACTAATTTGCACTAATGCATGCCTTAGGGGCGCTTGGAATTATTGCATACTGGGTACTTCTTGGTTAAAAAGATGCTGGAGTAAAACATGCCACTTGTAAACCTAAAGGCTCTATAAAGTGCATTTGTGGAGTTTGGATCGATGTTAGTACTGAAAGCAAGAGGGAACACTTACGTTTGTAGTTTCTGACCTCCTCCACTAAGCACTGTGCTTCTTCCTGGATCCTTTCCTCAATGCTTCTCTTCCCCATGCCAAAATTCCTCAGAGTGCTAAGTGAGAAGCGACGAAGTTGTCTCCAGCGCTCCCCATTGCTAAACACAACCCCTATAAAACAAAGCATGGGGCAGATAATCACAGTTCATACTATTAAACTACAATACTTATTATACAGGTTGAGTATCCCTTATCCAAAATGCTTGGGACCAGAATTATTTTGGATATCGGATTTTTTCGTATTTTGGAATAATTGCATACCATAATGAGATATCATGGCGATGGGACCCAAGTCTAAGCACAGAATGCATCTGTGTTTCATATACACCTTATACACACAGCCTGAAGGTCATTTAATATAATATTTTTAATAACTTTTTGTATTAATCAAAGTTTGTGTACTTTACGCCATCATAAAACAAAGGTTTCACTATCTCAGTCCCACTCAAAAAAATCCGTATTTCGGAATATTTGGATATGGGATACTCAACCTGTATATATTTTTACTCTAATTTTATTGTAGTGACAAGTGAGCAGGTTAATTGTGTTGTATATTGTACAATTTTGCCTATTGGAATGCCCAAAACAATTACAGTATATGCATAGAAACAGAGGGATCTGTATTATGTGCCACTATAGGGCTTCCTGCTTCACCTCTTTACTGAGACAAAGCATGAAGCAGTAGCCACAACATGTATGAACACCTCATTTGCCGGAGTGGGGAGAGCAGGGTTTTATGAATTTCCAGCCTAAGTGTGGGATGTAGTAAAGCTGCAGGTTTAGAGGTTTACCACAAAGCATATGGCTTGCCATATGTATTAAAAAGGGTCTACAGCAGATAACAGATATCTGCTATGGACCCATGGCACAACAGTCCCCATAGAATTGTATGAGTCTGTGATGTGCCAGTATGTTATAAACGCCTAAAGTAAAACTTTTTGGAGCTTCTAACTGATAGGCAATGCCATCTATGGGCTTCTTTCTGCAGAAATCCTCTGTAAGATCCCTCCCCTGATTATTGTGGATAGGACTCCTAGGTCATAAACCTATAAGTTTTCTCATGTCATGTAACAGCTCGTACTGGAAGAGCCATCCTTGCAGGTAATTAGTCCTGTATACTGGCAATCACGGATGCCCATGGTGGTGATTCCGAGTTGATCGCTAGCTGCATTCGTTCGCTGTGTAGCGATGTGGGGGGAAAAAACGGCACATCTGCGCATGCGTATGTGGCGCAATGCGCACGCGCGATGTACTATTACAACAAACGATGTAGTTTCACACAAGGTCTAGCAAAGCTTTTCAGTCGCACTGCTGGCCGCAGAGTGATTGACATGAAGTGGGCGTTTCTGGGTGTCAACTGACCGTTTTCAGGGAGTGTTCGAAAAAACGCAGGCATGCCAGGAAAAACGCAGGCGTGGCTGGGCGAAAGCAGGGCGTGTTTGTGACGTCAAAACAGGAACTGAACAGTCTGAAGTGATCGCAAGCGCTGAGTAGGTTTTGAGCTACTCTAAAACTGCACACAAAAAACTTTGTAGCCGCTCTGCGATCCTTTCGTTCGCACTTCTGTTAAGCTAAAATACACTCCCAGTGGAAGGCGGCATAGTGTGTGCATGGGCTGCTAAAAACTGCTAGCGAGCGAACAACTCGGAATGACCACCCATATGCAGGTTAAGGCGGTGGGAAGTACAGTATCTAGTCCATAATGAGAGCCAGGAGGACATGTTTAAAAACATCAAAGTAATCTCATGAGTTTTTATCTGCCGTCAAATTCTTATCTGCAGTGGTTCTTATCTGCCGTCAAATTGTATATTTCTATATTTAAAAAAAGGAGCAGACTAGATGGGCCAAGTGGTTCTTATCTGCCGTCAAATCCTATGTTTCTAAGTTGTAACATTACATGCTGTATTTCCAATTGAAGAAAAACCACGCTCCATTCAGTGCTAACCCAATTCTCTAACAATACGAACAATTCAAGATGGAATTGTTCTGCTATATTAGCCTTCCCTGCTTGTGTTTCTATGCACAAATACAAATAACATCACAAAATGTAACTCGTTAAATACCATTATACAGAAATATGTATAAACAAATTTCCCACCAAACCCATCAAAGATTTTGTCCACTGAAGGCATTTTCCCTCTGCCACTGAACTCCTCTCCTTGGTCAATGAGGGCCTCTTTCACTGCCTTGTAGCCATTGATGACAATCACTGGACGATGTGCAAAGTAGATTGTGTACACAGGACCATACTGAGCCCCCATCTATGTGGAGAAAACATTAAAGAGCTGAGAGATGAAGTGTATATCAGTGAACATTATTCAGAACCTTTGTCCAGTATAATTTGATAAGTAATGAATTAAATGCCAATACCAAAATAAATAGGCATAATCAACTTGCAGTTTTATCAGTCAAAAATCAACATTAATGTTGATGTGTTCCATTAAGATAACTTTGAAATTAGGAGTAACAATTATTTGTATTTTGCTTGCTGCTCATACTGAAGATGTTCTCCACCACTGTTCTGCTCTGTAACACCTACATACTGTGCTTTCAATGGAAATAATTAGAAATGAATGTGTACAGGGGATTTATCTGTATACAGGACATTAAAACCTTTTTCTATGAAGTTCAGTTACATAACTCATTCTATGTAGTTTGTCCGATGCACTTAATCCTCCAAAGACCGCAGTAGTTCATTACTAATCTTACAGTATGTATGGGTTCCGTCTGATTTACCAGCAGACAAGATGCCATCTGTCAGTATACAGAGAGCAGCATCCCGTGTGTTGGAACCCTGGCATTGAGGCAGCGAGTCCCCTCGCGGGCTCTCTGCGCTTGCCATGCTTCAAGCCCAGTGGCCCGCTTTGCTCAACACAGGTTCTATTCCCACTCGGTTGGTGGTGTGGACCCACCAACTGAGTAGGTATACTGGGTGGCGGGTGGGAGTTTGTCTGTCAATATTTCACTGACTGTCGGGATACTGGCGTCGGTCTCCTGAATACTGGAATCCCGACAGCAGGCATTTTAACTGCATCCCATTTATATAGTACTACAACGTCTTAATTTATTCTAGCAGGCAGTTGCAATCTCATATGTACAGTATTTCTCATTGTATAAACCAGGAAAAGACAAAGAAAAGAAACATCAATCACATGGAGGACTTTTAGGGTAAGTAGCAGTAGCATACATAAAAGCAGTGCTGGACCATTGACCATTGAGTGCTAGACCATTGACCATTGAGATACAGTAATACCAATTTCAGACCGCGTGTGGTGGATCGCACACGGGAGTCTGACACGGGAGCTCCCAGGGTGCGACCTGCCTCAGGCACCCCGCTGCACTCAACCTGACATTCTGCCAGGTTGGTGACATCGCCAGTGACGCAGCGGGTTCGACGCTTGGAGATCACATGATCTCCAAGTGCAGCCCGTACACAGAGAGTAAATGGGAAACTGGTCGCATCAATCCGGCTCCTGTTCACACCGCACAGCGAGCCAGGCTGCACAGGAGTTCAACACGTGTTATGCACGCTCATGTGCCAATAAACCGTGTTCATAGGTTGTGGTCTGAAAGGGGTATAAGTAATAATTAAGATTTAATATTAACTTAGTGAACTCTACCCAATATATTTACTTTCTCTAGGTCCCAATTTACTTTACCTCACCAGTACATACTGCATTATGTAACATCTATATCACTACAAGAGACTAATTATAATGCAACATTTAACAATAGTTTCAACTCATGTCTATAACATTTACTGATATAATCTTCTTTGAGACACAGCTGCTAGAACGTCTGTAGAAGTGTAATCCCAGAAAATCTTCCATCCTGTTATTTCTGTGGACAGCACCTTTCTGTGTTTTAAAGTATGTAATAGAAATCGAAAGAAAAAATGGGATCAGTACGAAATCCCGCCGGACAGGATCCCGGCAGTCGGAATACTGACACCGGAATCCCGACCGGCACAATCCCGACAGGGGGGCGAGCGCAACTCAGCCCCTTGCGGGCTGGCTGCGCTCGTCACGCTGCAGGCACGGTGTCTCGCTACGCTTGGCACACTAATTTATTCTCCCTCTATGCGTGTCGTGGACACACACAGAGGGAGAATATGTCGGGATTGTGCTGGTCGGGATTCCGGTGTCGGTATTCCGACCGCCGGGATTCCGTCCAGTGGGATCTTGACCGCATCCCGAAAAAATATATAGTGTTTCCATGATAATGTCTCCTCATATTTTGACAGGAATTAGACTGTATAATGTACAATATACATTTGAACATTAAGAGTCACATTCAACTTTATCTCTACCACATTGTATATGTAACATCTATAATACATAAGAGAAGTTTCTATATGTGCAAAATCATGTAAGTTCTGTCTTATCTGAATAATCATTGAGTTATCAACCTAGAATTCATTAGAAAAAAATTAGTGATGAGCGGATTCGGTTTTACTCGGTTTTACTCGGTTCTCAAAACCGAATCTTATTGGCTCACTGATGGTCATGTGTTTTGGATAGCCAATAAGATTCGGTTTTGAGAACCGAGTAAAACCGAGTAAAACCGAATCCGCTCATCACTAGAAAAAATGTCTGTATTATAAGGAATAAAGCACTTCCTTCAGTAAATCATTTCGGATATTGGAAGTCACCTTGAATTTCTGTGACTTCTGTAACCTAAATCCTTATGCTTCTATCTAATCACAGAACTCCTCAGTAACTTACAAAATTGTTAGAATTGACAGTAAATTTTACAAAGTGCACAATCTAATATATAATTAATTAAGATCCATCTACATTGTTTACATTGTTGTTCTCTGAAGATATAGATATGAAATAGTACACCTAACCTCAATAAGTGATTTCACCATTTCCCCCCTCTTGATTTTAAGCAAATTTCCAATCAAGGGGAGTGGAGTTGGTCCTGGGGGAAGGTTTCGTTTCCTGTATAGTTTGTCCCATGTTGAGTAGATGAAAAGGCAAGAAATAGCCAGAACCAGCAAAAGGGTCTCCAGTCCTATGAGCTCCATGTTGTAGATCGGTCAGCTAGCTTGAGAGTCATCTATTATATATAGAGAACATGATTTGCTTGTCAAAGGCATTAGGCAATATTTAAAATAGTTTAAATTACCTTATATAACACTGTTATTTGTTGTCTATTTTACCTATAGTCTTACTATGTACTGAAAGAAAACAATTCAGCAGGAAACTTAGCTCATATCAAATATCTTCAAAACTTTTTTCAAAACAATAATCCTAATCGTTTTAAACCTGCCTATCCCATAAACTGAAATCTGATGTTAAGCTTTTATGTTTTTTTATTTTGTTGGCCTTTCAACAGCTTTAAAATCTGTAATAGTAATTATTTATTGACGTTTGCATGAAGCGTTTCCTGTGACCAATATGGACAAATAATCCATTATATAATTTCTTATTACTTATGCTATGCATAAATTGTTACCTATTGTTACAGTATATAAACACAGAAACTGGCCTAAAACTACTTACCTCCCAACTGTCTTGGATCACTACGTCCCAACTTTGGGCCTAATTCAGACCTGATCGTAGGTGTGCTAAATGTAGCATATCTACAATCAGTCACACAGACATGCGGGGAACACCGAGCATGGGTGGTCTTCAGTATGCCGGCTGTCGGGATCCCGGCGCACAGTATACCGGTGCTGGAATCCCGACAGCCGGCATACCGACACTTATTCTACCTCGTGGGGTCCACGACCCCCCTGGAGGGAGAATAAAATAGCGTGGCGTGCCACCATGCCCGCAGCGTTGCGAGCGTAGCGAGCCCGCAAGGGGCTCATTTGCGCTCGCCACACTGACGGTAAGCCGGCGGTCGGGCTCCCGACACCGGTATGCTGGTCACCGGGAGCCCGACTGCCGGCAGACCGTACTACACCCCCGAGCACAGGGCTAGTTCGCCCCGCATGTCAGACCCGACCCCACCGCACAAGTACAAAAGCATTGCACAGCAGCGATGCTTTTTTACTTTAGCAGTAGCTCCTTGCCAGCGCAGCTCGTGCGCGCTGGCAGAAGCTACTTATCGCTGTGAGGGTCGCAGCGGCTGCGTGTGATGCCATGCAGCCGCCACGGCCTGCCCCCCCAACGGTCCTTGCAAGCCTGCATTGCCCAGACCGCGCCCCCTAAATGGCGGCCAAACGCCACCGTACCTTCCTCTCCCGCCCAGCGACTATCTCTGCCTGTCAATCAGGCAAAGGCGATCGCTGGGCTAAGACAGCCGTCAGCTGTCTGGCATGTGCCGGCGCATGTGCAATTGAGACCTGATCGGCTGCTGTACGAAAACGCGCAGCAGCGATCAGGTCTGAATTAGTCCCTATATCAATTGGCTATCCTTGTATCCCTTCATAGAAAAGTGGGTGCTTCTAGAGGGCAGGTTTGGAGTTTCAGAAGATTTGGAAGGAGGGATTATTTATTATGTCCCAGTAACAGAATATACAGAATACAGTAATTGTTTACAGAATATCAGCAAATGCAGTTTACAGTAAGAATATTTACAATAAGTTCTTTCATCTCAAACTTTGTTTTTATAAGTGTTGTGGTATACAGTCATTCTGTTTACATTCGGAAAGTTGATATGGTCAAATTGTCGACAGCAAAAATGTTGACATTCACAATGTAAATATGGGTATTATGTTGACGTTAACCGGACACCAGGTTGACACCAAAAAGGTCTACACACATTAGGTCGACACCAATTGGTCGACACACCTTAGGTCAACACCTGCAATAGGTCGACATGGACAAAAGGTAGACATGAAGGTCGACATGCGTTTTTCAATTTTTTTTTATTTTTTTAAGGTTTTCATACTTTACAATCCACATAGACTACAATTGGGAAAGGTAACCTGTGCCAAGCGCAGTGGTAGCACAGCAAGGCACCTTACCTTCGCTCGCCATGCTAAGGGACACGGTGCACTAATTAGGGTTCCCGGTCACTCTACGAAGAAAACAACACAAAAAACATTAAAAACTCACGTCAACCTTTTTCCATGTCACATTGTTCACGTTGACATTTTGTCCATGTCGACCTAAGGTGTGTCAACCAATTGGTGTCAACCTAAGGTGTGTTGACATTTTTGGTGTCAGCCTGGAGTTCCATACCCAAGTTGACAATGCTATAATGTTAACATTGCATGTTAAGGTTAGGTTGTGATTAGCGTAAGGACTTGGTAAATATGGACATTATGTTGACATGGCTATAACATTGACATTACATGTTAGGGTTCGGCAGTAGAGTTAGGGATAGGTTTAAGGTTAAGCTACAGTAAGGATTAATGTAGGGTTATGGATCAAATACCCTAAAAATTCTATGTCTACATGCCAACTGTTGACATTATAACCATGTCAACATTCAGACTAGAGATGAGCGGGTTCGGTTCCCAAGGAACCGAACTATACCCTGAACTTTGCAATCCGAGCTGGGATCCAAGCTCAGCTTGGGACTTCCCGCCTTCCTTGGATCCCAAAACAAGTCAAAACTTCATCATCCCGTGGTCGGATTCTTACGGGTTTTGGATTCTATATAAGTCCCGGTGATCGGCGCCATCTTCACTCCGGCTTTGAATGTTGTACAGCACGGACATGCCCATGCTGACTACTGCTGTGGGCTCATATTTAGGGGCTGCTGTGACATATTTCTAAGGGGCTGCTGTGACATCTAAGGGGATGCTGTGTCCTCATACAGCGGCTGCTGTGTCCTCCAGGGGCTGCACTGTCTGTCAAGGGGGTGCACTCCAGTATACAGCCAGAGGCTGTTGCTGTGTCCATCCATCAAGGGGCTGCTCCAACCCTGGAGGGGTGCTCTGTCCGTCCATCCAGGGGCTCTGCCCCAGTGTTAAAATATAAACATATTTAATTCTATTTTGTGCTGTACCCCATATACAGCCAGAGGCTGCTACTGTGTCCATCCATCAAGGGGCTGTTCCATCCATTAAGGGGTGCTCTGTCTGTCCATCTACCAGTGTTAAAAAAAAAAAAAAAATCTGCAGCAGGGTACACTGGATTCCACAGGGAATAACATTGGGGCTTAGAGTAGGATTTTATATCCGAGGCACCAACAGGCTAAAAGCTTTGACTGTTTCCAAGATGCTCAGTGCTGCCTCCTCTATGACCCCGCCTCCGTGCACAGGAGCTCAGTTTGTAAGTTGGCTCCAGCAGCCCCAATAAGAGCTATTTTAAAGAAGATAGAAGACTTCACGGGCTGCAGCAGAGGCACTCTAGTGCTAGATATCATTCTGATAGCTCTTGCTGCAGCTACTTCACCTCCCCCAGCACCTTATTCCATTATCAAGACAGACAACCTCTGCATGCTGTGGGTCACATGGACGGTCATTTGGGAATCAAATCTCTGGAGCCTATAGCAGGGTATTTCCCGGGGTACTCTGCTTTCTCAACACCTGCGGCTCCCACCAAATATACGGGTACGATCACCTTCCTACCTTCATTGTGATTCACCACATTTGTTTTATATTTCTATATTTTTGTCTTATTTTATGTTTATTTTATTAAATATTTGATCATATTTTGATACCTCATTTGACATCTATATTTGAGATATCATATCTACACGGATCTAGTGCCTACTAGGCAGTGGTTACATATTTTTGCTATTGTCTATTCCCAAGGGAGTCATATAGGGGACCCCAATACCCTCCCTCAATGTCTGCGTCAGATCCCATACAGCACCAGTTAGCCCCCACCTTTCGTATTTAGCTCCCCCAGCGGCACTGTATACTCCCGCATCCCTTGTTGCCGGGTACTTAGAGCAGAGGTTATCCGGGATCGCGTGGCCGCACTCAGGGAGGAGGTAAGAGGGTCCCCCAGACGGGACCCGTTGGAAATCGCAATCCGGTGCGGCCATTAGGAGTCAGGCCGCTCATGCTGGCGTGGACACTATGGCAGTACAGGGACCCCACTAGACCACCAGGGCAAGGGCACAGGTCGGATTAGGCTATAATCCATTTTATTAAGGCCCGCAGTACCCGGTGGTGAAGTCCAGCAAGGGGGCTGAGGCTCTGACCTGTAGCCCCTCCCCCAGGCCCTGGGCACCATTTAGACTAAATGTTCCCACCCCGGAGCTGCATCTCTCTGTCTCCCTCACTCATTGTCAGCGCCATTACACACTGCTGCGCTGATTCTGGGACTGCTGGGTGATGCCTCCTCTGTAAAGCCGCCTGCATCATTAGCGCTGTGCATTTACAGGACACTTAAGTATTCTACATGTCCTTTAGACAGTGATAGTTAAGAACAAGTGCATACTTCTGGGTTATTTAGTACAAGTACCCTGATATATTCATCCAGTTTTTACTGTGCATTGATATATCTTTATATACATAGCTTTACTCAGTATTAGTATTGCTAGTCCAGTGCAGTTTTATTGTTTGTCATAATTCCTGCATTGTACAAGTGAATTTGTGTGTGTGTGTGCATATAGCTGCTGGATGACCTCTACTACGTGTATCTCACTCCTACTACTATTGTCACGTCTAGCAAAGTTTGGGGATCCGGCAGCTGAGATTTGCCCAAGGAGGTAGCAGGCTGTGGAAGAACAAGATGAGGGGGTTGGATATAGTTCCTTTGCATGGGACACGGAGCAATGAAGGATGTAGGCGGGGTTTGAGAGTCAATGGAAAGTATTTATTAGGTACAGAGCTGAGGTAGAAAACTGAGGTTGGTGAACGGTGACTTGAGAACGTGGTCATAGACAAAGAACTGTGGAACTGTGAGTGAGGGTAAAAACGAGGCTGAAGACAAGAACCGTGGACTGTGACTTATAAGATGAAACTGCGGTAGAGGAGCTGAGAACTGTGGGCGGTAGTTTGGGTCGTGACTGGAGACTGAGAACTGTAGACTGTGGCTTGAAAGATGAAGCTGGAGATAACGAGCTGAGGACTGTGAATGGTGGTTCGAGGACTTGGCTGGAAGCAAGAATCTGCGGACTGTGGCTTGGAGGACGAGGCAAGAGACCCGGGGTCGTCCGTGCCCAAAGGGTCTTACTGAACCAGGTTTTCCAAGAGCGTCTCCACGGGCAGCAGCAGGCTAGGGACGGCAAGACTGTAGCAGCAACTGAGAACTGGCAAAGCAGGGTTAGAAGTACCAGAATACAGCAGGAATCCTGGGAGCACAGGCTAAAGCACCTACAACAGGGTTGTAACTTGAAGCACTGGTGTCCCTGTCCTAAACCAGCCCCCTTTTATAGGAAGAAGTCTCCCTGGATTGGCTGGAAAACTAGGAACAGGAGTTATGACAGAAACTTGATCTCCAACATAGCGGCACCCAGTAATGCAGACCTTTTCTGACAACATGCTGCTCACTGCCCCTGGTCTCCTAGGCAATGGTTTAGCGAGAGGGAGCCGCTGCAGTGGCATCCCGCCGCCACGAGTGGACCCCGTCAGCGACATTACTGCTGCCTGTACCCCTGTACCCAGCACCGCAGCCCTCCACCGCCACTGCCCAGCCGCCCATGAAGCCCGCCCAGCGTCCCCAGAGTTCCGATAAGACCCCGGACGCTGACAGTACCCCCTACCCCTTGTGGGAGGACTAAGGACACCTATAAGGTTTAGCTGGTAATTTGGCATGAAATGTCCGAAGAAGTCTTGGGGCATGGACGTCCTCTGCCTCTACCCAGGACCTTTCCTCAGGTCCATATCCCTTCCAATCAACTAGGTACTGGAGGCGACCATATCGTTTGCGGGAGTAGAGGATCTTATTAATCTCAAATTTGTCTCCTTGTGTTGACTGGATCTTGGGTGATTTAGGCAGAGCAGCTCTGAATCGATTGAGTACCAACGGTTTCAAGAGAGAAATATGAAAAGCGTTAGTGATTCTTATATGTGGAGGTAACTTTACCTTGTAAGCCACAGGATTCAAAACTTTTTCGATTGGGTAGGGCCCAATAAACTTAGGGGTAAACTTCTTAGTAGGAACCTTCAATCTTAGGTTACGTGTGGAAACCCAAACCCGATCTCCCACTTTAAGACTCGGTACCGCTTTTCACTTCAGATCTGCCTAGGTCTTATACTTCTTGGATGTCTTGAGCAAGGCCTTGTGAATTTGTCTCCAGGTTTCAGTAAATTGTCGAAGTGTTGACTCTGCGGCAGGAACCTCGAGTGTAGGCAGAAGTTGGAAGTCAGGAACTTTCGGATGATAACCATAATTAATGAAAAATGGAGAAGATTTTGTGGCAGAGTGATAAAGATTGTTATGGGCAAATTCTGCAAATGGGAGGAAGTCCAGCCAGTCATCCTGAGAGGAGGACATGAATAAACGCAGAAATGTCTCCAGGTCCTGGTTCACTCTTTCTGTTTGACCATCCGTTTGAGGATGGTATCCTGAGGAGAAATTCAATTTCACGCCAAGAGCAGAACATAGGGATCTCCAAAACTTGGCCACAAACTGGGGACCTCTATCAGATACGATTTCCTGCGGTAAACCATGGAGTCTCTGCTATGAATAGTTTTGCCAGCTGGGATGCTGATGGAAGACTGGCCAGGGGAACAAAGTGTGCTATTTTAGAAAATCAATCAACTATAACCTATACGGTGTTCTGTCCGCCAGACACAGGCAAATCAGTAATAAAGTCCATAGAAATATGTGTCCATGGTCTTTGTGGCACAGGTAGCGGATGAAGTAACCCGGCTGGAGGACCTTTGGGACTTTTATGCTGAGCACACTTTGGACAGGCAGCCACGAATTCCTGAACATCAGTCCTGAGATGAGGCCACCAGTAGGAGCGCTGAATGAATTTGAACATTTTATGACCACCCACATGGCCCATAAAGGAGGAGGAGTGAGCCCATGTAAGCAGTCTCTTGCGAAGATTTGGAGTAACGAAGATCTTTCCTGGAGGAGGAAGTGGAAAGGTATTGGTTACTGAAAAAGAGGTGTAGTCTAAAATGTATTGTTCTTTTGAACGGTCAGAGGGTTCTTCAGAACTCAAGGAATGAGATAATGCATCTGCCTTCTTGTTGAGGGACCCTGGACGGTAACTAAGTTTAAAGTTGAAACGGGTAAAGAAGAGTGCCCATCTTGCTTGATGTGGGTTCAGACATCGGGCTGACTGTAGATACAGGAGGTTCTTATGATCCGTGGTTACCGAGATTGGATGCTGAGCTCCCTCCAACAAATACCTCCACTCCTCAAAGGCTAACTTAATTGCTAGTAATTCTTGCTCCCCAATAGCGTAATTCTGCTCTGCGGGGGAGAATCTTCGTGAGAAGAATGCACAAGGATGGACTTTCTTGTCCTCGAAGAGTTGGGATAAAACTGCTCCTACTCCTACCGTTGAGGCATCGACTTCCACCAGGAACGGACGGCTGAGATCAGGTTGACGAAGAACAGGAGTGGTCATGAAGGCCTTCTTTAACTACGAAAAGGCTTTTAAAGCCTCTGGAGACCATTTGGCTGGATTGGCTCCTTTCCGAGTTAATGCTGTTATGGGGGCTATGACAGAGGAATAATTCTGAATGAATCTTCGGTAGAAGTTAGCGAACCCCAGGAAACGTTGAACTGCCTTAAGGGAAGCTGGAAGCGACCAATCCTGAATCGCTTGGACTTTAGCGGGGTCCATCTGCAACTTCTGCCCTGAAAGGATGAAACCGAGGAATGGAATCGTGGGTACTTCGAAGGTGCACTTCTCGAGCTTACAAAACAGTTGATTCCTCCGTAAACGAGTTAGAACTTTTTTGACTTGTTCTCGATGGGTCTTCAGATCCCTAGAAAAAATGAGGATGTCATCCAAGTAAACCACCAAGCAGTCATAGAGGAGGTCTCTGAAGATTTTATTAACGAATTCTTGAAAGACGGCTGGGGCGTTACATAGGCCAAAAGGCATTACCAGATATTCGTAGTGGCCGTCGCGGGTATTAAATGCCGTCTTCCATTCGTCACCTGGGTGAATACGTATAAGATCGTAGGCCCCCCGTAAGTCCAGCTTAGTGAATACTGTAGCTCCTTTAACACGGTCGAACAGTTCTGGAATTAGAGGTAATGGATATCTGTTCTTAATTGTAATGTCATTGAGACCTCTATAGTCAATACAGGGCAGCAGACCCCCATCCTTCTTTTTGACAAAGAAAAACCCCGCCACAGATGGAGAGGTGGATGACCTAATGAACCCTTTTTCCATGTTCTCCCGGATATACTCCAACATGGCCTGAGTCTTAGGGAGTGAGAGCGGGTAGATTGCTGGGTACCAGATCAATGGGGCAATCCTAAGTGCGTTTCGGAGGCAAGGTGTCCGCCGCATGCTTACAAAAATCATCTTGGAAGGCCTGGTATTCTGCAGGAAGGCTGGAAGGGCTAGAAGAGCAGAGAGGACTTACAGAGGGCAAACAGTTCTGGAAGCAGTTTCGTCCCCTGGAAAGAACATCCATCGTTTGCCAATCTATGTGGGGATTGTGTCATATTACCAATGGAAATCCGAGGATCAGTTCCTGAGAGGCTTTAGGAATTACTAGGAAAGAGATGCTTTCCGAATGAAGAGCTCCAACCTTCATCTTGAGAGGAATTGTACGAAGAGTGATAATTCCCTCAGGAATATGACTTCCATCCATAGCAGTAATTGAGATGGTACGATCCAAACGGACCGTTTGTATCCCAGATCGTTTGACCAGAGCTGATGTAATAAAACTTTTGGCGGCTCCGGAGTCGAGTAGTGCAGGGATGAGGAAGAAGGAAGCTCCAGGTGGGTTAAAAAGACTGACTCTTTCTTGGCAAGTAATTCTGAGAATCCTCCTAGCTTGACCTCTCTGGGACAAGCTAGGAGTGGGCGTTTCCCGGACGTTGGCTACAAGATTTAACAAAATGATCAGATGCACGACAGTACAGGCATAAGTTCCCTTGTCGGTCTCTCTGACGTTCCTCGTTGGTGAGACGGGAACGATTGATCTGCATGGGTTTCTCGGTAGTTGGAGTTGATGGTGTTGGTGGAGGAACGACTCGAGGCCTGGGACGATCTGACCGTGATCTCTCCATACAGAGTTCTCTGTATCTTAAGTCTAATTTATTGCATAGGGAAATTAACCTATCCAACTTATCAGGTACGTCCTGAGTCGCAAGGTCATCTTTGATCTTTTCGGAGAGACCGCTCCAGAAAGCTGCGATGAGAGCCTCCTCATTCCAGTTCAGTTCAGAGGAGAGAGTACGAAACTGGATCACGTACTGACTGACCGTACGTACGTACGTACGTACGTACGTACGTACGTACGTACGTACGTACGCGTGCCCTGACGCAGGCGCAGGATCTCCAATGAGGCAGCAGAAGTCCTGCCCGGTTCGTCAAAGATTCTTCGAAAGGCGGCTACAAACTCCGAGTAGTTAGACAGGATGGGATCCGACCTCTCCCACAATTGTGACACCCATTCTAACGCTTGCCCAGTAAGTAAAGAAATGATATAGGCTACCTTGGTTCGTGCTGATGGGAAACTGGCCAACTGTAGTTCGAAATAAATTTCGCACTGGTTAAGAAACCAGCGGCATTGCTTTGGATTCCCATCGAATTTACTGGGAGATGGCAAATGCAACCATGGAAGTGGGACTGGCACAGGAGGAAGCGGAACCGGAGGTGCTAATGTGGGAGCAGCTGTAGAAACTTGAGGAGCCGTCATGGCAACACAGAGAGAATCGAGACGTTCGGACATACTCTGCATAAACTGCACAATTTGAGATTGTGTGGCCTCCTGCTTACTTAAGCGAGACCAGATATCTGCGGTTGAATCCCAACCTGAGGCATGATCACCCGTTGAATCCATTGGGCCACTGCTTACTATCACGTCTATCAAAGTTTGGCGATCCGGCAGCTGCGATTTGGCCACGGAGGTACCAGGCTGTGGAAGAACAAGATGAGGGGGTTGGATATAGTTCCTTTGCATGGGACACGGAGCAATGAAGGATGTAGGTGGGGTTTGAGAGTCAATGGAAAGTATTTATTATGTACAGAGCTGAGGTAGAAAACTGAGGTTGGTGAACGGTGACTTGAGAACGTGGTCGTAGACAAAGAACTGTGGAACTGTGAGTGAGGGTAAAAACGAGGCTGAAGACAAGAACCGTGGACTGTGACTTATAAGATGAAACTGCGGTTTGAGGAGCTGAGAACTGTGGGCGGTAGTTTGGGTCGTGACTGGAGACTGAGAACTGTAGACTGTGGCTTCAAAGATGAAGCTGGAGATAAAGAGCTGAGGACTGTGAATGGTGGTTCGCGGACTGTGGCTTGTAGGACGAGGCAAGAGACCCGGGGTCGTCCGTGCCCAAAGGGTCTTACTGAACCACGTTTTCCAAGAGCGTCTCCATGGGCAGCAGCAGGCTAGGGACAGCAAGACTGTAGCAGCAACTGAGAACTGGCAAAGCAGGGTTAGAAGTACCAGAATACAGCAGGAATCCTGGGAGCACAGGCTAAAGCACCTACAACAGGGTTGTAACTTGAAGTACTGGCATCCCTGTCCTAAACCAGCCCCCTTTTATAGGAAGAAGTCTCCCTGGATTGTCTGGAAAACTAGGAACAGGAATTATGTCAGAAACTTGGTCTCCAACATGGCTGCGCCCAGTAATGCAGACCATTTCTGACAACATGCTGCTCACTGCCCCTGGTCTCCTAGGCAACGGTTTAGCGAGAGAGAGACGCTGCAGCGGCATCCCGCCGCCACGAGCGGACCCCCTCAGTGCCATTACCGCTGCCTGTACCCCTGAACCCAGCGCCGCAGCCCTCCACCGCCACTGTCCAGCAGTCCGTGAAGCCTGCCCCGCTGCCCCAGCGTTCCGGTAAGACCCCGTATGCTGACAGCTATCTCTATATTCTGTAACCTGAGGAGGCTCTGTGTGTCAGGGTTATTAGATAATATAGGTGTTTCACAGTATATACGTATTTTGTATTTTTCTCTGTGTTTTTCAGTCATATTTTACCTCAGAAATGCTCTGTTTGTGTTGTCACACTGCACGGGGGATTTCTGTTAGGTATTATATTTGCTGATTACTGTACTGTGTTGCCCATGGTTTACGCTTTCATATCATGTCAGCTACAGTGGGCGATGGGTCTTGGGCTGATTCCGCCGTGCCCGGTTATGATGTCACAGATGCATTTGAGGATAACATGGCTGCGGAGGGTTCAGGGTTTGGGGGTTCTGTACCCCCCGGTCAGTTTGTAACAACGGGGGTACATCAAGGCCCGCCTTGGGCTGCCTTTTATAATTTACTGACTACACTGGTAACTAGACTTGCTCCCGGTACCTCCTGTGCCTTATCAGCCTTATATGGTCACTGCAGATAATCCACCATGGACAGATGCTCTGTCCACTCAGTTACAGCAATTGAATAACTCTTTGGATAATCGTATTCCTGACCCTCGCCCGTCTAAGATTAAACCTAAGAAATCCTCTAAGCGGGCTGTTACTTTCTCTCAATCCACGCATGTTTCGGGGACCTCTTCCGATGAATATGGCGTGTATACTGACCCCACAGACTCTGATCATGCCATTTTAGATGGGTAATCTGTTTCACAGGTGGAAGTTTCTGATCTATTAGAGGCTATCAGGCTCATTCTTCAGATTGATGATGATCCTAAGCCTGCTACTAAGAAACCGGACAGGTTCAAACGTCAGAAGGAACTACATTGGTTTTACCTCATTCTGACCACTTGGTTGACATATGTCAGGAATCCTGGGAGAACCCTGTAAAGAAATTCACGCCGCACAAAAAGATGCTAGCCCATTATTCCCTTGCGACAATGGAAAAGAGAAAGTTTCACACATAGAAGTAGCGCTCAACAAGTAACATGTGGGAATGTATACATATAATCAACTGATATAGTTTGCATTCACCCTTTATAAAGAGATATTTCTCATAGGCTGCAGGAAGACGATGGATATTCACTCTAAGTAATCCTCGAAGCACAGCATCAATATTCAACTGGAACAAATGGTATCCCAGAATGACCTGAAAGATAGGTGCTTCCTCCCCCAATATGAATGGGTATATGATCAGAAGCACCGTTAGAGACAAGTCATAGTGTAGTATTTTTTTGTAAAAACACGCACTGGTTTTAATGGACAGATAAACTTACAAGAATTTAAAAAAACAAGGGCATATCATGTAAGACTTCATGGGATAACACAGATGGTATATCACCCAAATTCGCCTTGCAGCTGCAGCAGATGGTATTTGGAGGATGTGCACAGTCTCTCCTGGTGTCAGACAGCATGCAGGGTCACAGAGGTAATCGTGTCCAGAAGTCCCAAGATAAGCAAGGTTAAAAACAAAGAGCCATGCTTAACGCGTATCGGACGCAACCGTCCTTCATCAGAAGCATAAATTACTGGCTCCAGGATAGTGCTTTTAAGCTTAACTAATTACCAGTCCCAGGTGTCTCCAATCGGAATCTAAACATTGCGCTCCATATGGCGCACATGCGCAGTGTTCAGCGGAAACAGGAAATTGTCTGTGCGGGTCACTTGCGTTTCACATCTCCGGAAGTTGTGAATGATGTCTCCATTCAAGATCCAGACATTGCGCTCCATACTGTACACATGCGCAATGATAACCGGAAACCGGAAATGATCTGTGCGGGTCACCGGCTTTTCACTTATCCGGAAATTGCGGAGACAACTTCTTTTACAAGTTTCCTCATGCGTTCCACTGATCAGGAAATGCATCTGACCCGCATCCTTCATCCTTTATGGTTACATTTCATGTTCAATAGGATAATAAAATCCTGGACTGGTATACATCCATATATAAAACATATAAAAATAAAAAAGAGAAATAGCAGCAATTACCAGTATTATCTACATAAATAAAACGTAGAACAATAAACAAAGTGGATACTAGAATGGGAAAGTGAACTAGGTCAGGAAGCTTTTTAGTTCAAATTCACCATTCAGTCCCCTTGGACTAAGGGTACCCAAACGGTGAATGGCCCTCATCTCTGTTTGAGAAAGTCTTTTTTCTAAATCCCTAGTTCGCCACTTTTGTTGTACTACTTGTATTCCCCAAAAATTCCTTAATGCCCCTGGATTGGAATTGTGTATTCTTTTAAAATGTGAGGATACATTATGTGATTCAAGGCCCTTTCGAATATTGTACAAATGCTCGGCCCACCTCACCTTGGCACTCCTTCCTGTTTTGCCAACATAGGCAAGGCCGCATACACATTCGAGTACATATATAATGTTTTTAGTATGGCATGTAATGAAATCCCGAATGGGATATGTATGACCATTTACAGTATATTCCGTGAATTTCCTCACTGGGGCTTTGACAGTCCTACACATTAGGCAATCCCCACAGCGGTGAAAGCCTTTAGTTCTCACACTTTGTCTCAATTCCATATCCAGGCTACTCCTAACAAGCTGGTTTTTGAGGGATTGAGACTTCCTATAAATGAACGTGGGTCTATCTGGTAATAGATCACCAATCACCACATCCTGTTTTAAAATATTCCAGTTGTTAGTGAACACCTTTTCTATACCTTTAAAGGAACTGCTGTACTGGCTAATGAAGGCCCATTTAAATCTCTCATCCGAATTAGTGGGTTTTTCCTTTATTGCCAATAACTGGGACCTATCTACCTCATCCACCCTCTTTCTAGCTGATTCAAGGACCTTCGATGTATATCCTTTTTGTACTAGTCGGTCTGTAAGTTCGTCTAGTTGCTGATCTCTGATCACTACATCAGAACAGTTTCTCTTGACCCGTGTGAACTGGCTGAAGGGTATCCCATCCAGCCAGTGCATATGATGCTGACTTGTTCTGTCAATGAAACTGTTAGAATCTGTTTTTTTCCTATAAGTTTTCGACTGCACTTCTCCATTCTGTATGTAAATACTCAGGTCCAAAAAGGACACCTCATTCTGACTCTGAGTAAATGTGAACTTAATATCCATAGTATTTTGATTAAGTTCATTGCAGAACGATTGTAATGATTCCTCGTCACCACGCCAGACGAAGAATACGTCATCGATATAGCGCCGCCTGTACTTCGAGGATTACTTAGAGTGAATATCCATCGTCTTCCTGCAGCCTATGAGAAATATCTCTTTATAAAGGGTGAATGCAAACTATATCAGTTGATTATATGTATACATTCCCACATGTTACTTGTTGAGCACTACTTCTATGTGTGAAACTTTCTCTTTTCCATTGTCACAATTTTTGAGGTGTGGGGTACACTTCTCTTCACATTTGATATAGCTGCACTACAGGTTTATTGCGCATTTTATTGAAAACATCTGCTAGAATTTCTGTTTGACTGTCTATCCCATTATTCCCTTGCGGCAGAATTGAGTAAAGATTGGGAAACGCCACCGTCGGTGGATTCGCAAATCGCTCGGCTGGTGGTGTCATCTGCTTTGCCTGTCACTACCATCACTTCTCTCAAGGAGCCGACGGATAAGCGTGTGGAGGGCTGCTTAAAAGCTATCTATACCATTGAAGGGGCTGCGCATAGGCCCACCATTGCGGCTACTTGGGCCGCAGAAGCTATTGAGGCGTGGGCTCAGGAAATAGAGGCTGAGTTTCCGTCCAATTTTTCAGAACATGCCAATGTCTCTCTTATATTGTCACGGCATCAAATTACATTAAAGAAGCTGCTTCAGATGCAGGTGTTCTGGCGGCCAAGGCTGCTACGACATCCATTTTAGCTCGCCATATTTTCTGGTTGCGTTCCTGGTCGGTGGACATGGACTCTAAGAAAACCCTGGAGGTGCTCCCGTTTAAAGGAAACATCCTCTTTGGTGAGGTTCTTAACAAGATTGTCGCTGACTTAGCGTCCGCAAAGACTGCATGTCTACCTAGTACTACTCCTTCGGCCCCGAAGGTTAAGAATACTTCCTTTCATTCCTTTCGCCCTCCGGGTTAAGCAAAGGGTCAGGCCTACCTGAAACAGTCTCACACTTCCAAAACCACCAAGCCCAAGCCTAAACGTGCCTGGGCTGCCCATCAGCCGGATGGACCTCCCCCTGGGGGATCCCAGGGTGGGAGGCCGACTTCTACAGTTCACCCAAGTATGGTTGAAGACCACTTCAGACGCTTGGGTGTGGGAAGTCGTCACTCATGGATACGCTATATCGTTCACGACATGTCCCCCTCCTCGCTGTTACCTGACGGACATCCCTTCAGATCAGGTGAAGGCAACAACTCTCCATTTAGTGGTACAAACCCTCCTGAACACCGGAGTGGTAGTACCGGTGCCTCTGGCTCAGAGGGGCAGGGGGTACTATTCAACGTTGTTCCTAGTCCCCAAACCGAATGGCTCCTCCTGGCTCATTCTCAACCTCAAATCTTTGAACAAGTTTATGAGGGTCTCCAAGTTTCGTATGGAGACCATTTGCTCTATTGTCTTGGCTTTGGAACCAGGGGACTATATGGTATCCCTGGATATAAAGGATGCTTACCTGCATATCCCTATTGCCATGTCACATCAGCAATACCTGCGGTTTGCTATTGGCAATCTCCATTACCAATTCCGTGCCTTACTGTTTGGTTTGGCCACGGCCCTGCAAATTTTCACCAAGATCATGGCAGTTATGACGGCTCTCCTCCACCATCAGGGTATCCGGATCCTGACATATCTGGACAACCTGCTGATCCTGGTTAATTCCCCAGAAGTTCTCCTCCGTCATTTGGATCTGATGGTCCAGTTTCTGCAAGCCCACGGGTGGCTCATCACCTGGAAGAAATCATCACTGGTCCCTGCCCAGAGCATGGAGCATCTGGGAGCGTTGTTGGACACACACAACCAGAAGTTGTTTTTGTCACAGGAGAAAGTCCTGAAGCTTCAGGACAAGATACTGTACGTTGTTTCCTCTCTCATCCGTGTGTGTCGATACACTTGGCGATACAAGTAGTAGGCCTCATGGTGTCGGCTTTTGACATGGTGGAGTATGTTCAATTTCATTCCTGCCCTCTGCAGAAACTGATTCTTGCCAAGTAGGATGGCCTGCCTCACTGGATCAGGTCTCAAATGATCTCCTTGTCTCTGGAGGTCCGTCTGTCACTGAGCTGGTGGCTGCAGGACCATCAATTGAGCAGGGCTCGTCCCTTCTGGATCTCCAACTGGGTCCTTCTGATGACAGATGCCAGTCTGATCGGTTGGGATGCGGTGTTGGAGCAACACTCTCTTCAGGGTCGGTGGACCAGGGAGGAGTCTCTCCTCCCGATAAACATTCTGGAATTACGTGTTCAATGCTCTGAAACTCGCCCGGCATCTGGTACTGAATAGGCCTATTCAAGTACAGTCAGACAACGCCACCACAGTGGCATACATAAATCATCAGGGCTGCACTCGAAGCCGCATGTCAATGTTGGAAGTGTCAAAGATTCTTCAATGGGCGGAACGCCATCTGCCAGCCATATCGGCAGTGTTCATTCCGGGGGTCCTCAACTGGGAAGAAGACTTCCTCAGTCATCAGGATATACACACCGGAGAGTGGAGCCTTCATTCGGAAGTATTTCTTAGACCTGATGGCATCTCGACACAATCACAAGGTTCCATTCTTTGGATCAAAAACAAGGGATCCTCAAGCGGCGTTCGTGGATGCACTGCCAATTCCATGGAACTTTCGGCTTCCCTACATGTTCCCTCTGATGTCACTCCTGCCCAGAGTAGTGAGGAAGTTCATGCAAGAAGGAGGAATCCTTCTTCTAATAGCTCCAGCGTGGCCCAGACGGCATTGGTTCTCAGACCTACAGGGTCTCTCGCTAGAGCATCCTCTTCTGATTCCGCAATGACCAGACCTCCTCATTCAGGGTCCTTGCATTTGCTCATATTCTTATGTTATAACTTATTGTCCTATTTTCATAATTCTTCTTAGCACCACATTGTGATTAATTCAAATTGATATTTTTAATAATAATTATAACTTAGCTAAATTTAAATTAAATTAATATAAACTCTCCACACTTATATACTGAAGTTTCTGGATATCGAAGATATCTCTTAGGAAAGGAAGAATTTGATTCTAATTAAATTAAAATACATTGAAATTAAAATAAATTAAATCTATAATATTGGCCCTCATTCCGAGTTGATCGCTCGGTATTTTTCATCGCATCGCAGTGAAATTCCGCTTAGTACGCATGCGCAATATTCGCACTGCGACTGCGCCAAGTAATTTTACAATGGAGATAGTATTTTTACTCACGGCTTTTTCATCGCTCCGGCGATCGTAATGTGATTGACAGGAAATGGGTGTTACTGGGCGGAAACAGGCCGTTTTATGGGCGTGCGGGAAAAAACGCTACCGTTTCCGGAAAAAACGCAGGAGTGGCCGGGGAAACGGGGGAGTGTCTGGGCGAACGCTGGGTGTGTTTGTGACGTCAAACCAGGAACGACAAGCACTGAACTGATCGCAGATGCCGAGTAAGTTTGAAGCTACTCAGAAACTGCTAAGAGGTGTGTAATCGCAAATTTGAGAATCTTTCGTTCGCAATTTTACTATGCTAAGATTCACTCCCAGTAGGCGGCGGCTTAGCGTGTGCAAAGCTGCTAAAAGCAGCTTGCGAGCGAACAACTCGGAATGAGGGCCATGGTTTTGCCCAAGTGCTGACAAAGTTCCTGCTGCGATCAGCTCAGAATTACCCCCAAAGCTTACAATGCCACACAGATGATTGTTACAATCACAATTTTGGATACATACAATTATACTACAATAACAGACTACATACCAAATGCAACATTCATTATCCAAATACAGTATGTATTTTGGTACACTAAGACTATTATTGAAATATCCAACCAGCACCAAGAATAACCTCTTTGTAAAAAAAAAAAACTACATGCGAAGCACATTGGCCCTCATTCCGAGTTGTTCGCTCGGTATTTTTCATCGCATCGCAGTGAAAATCCGCTTAGTACGCATGCGCAATGTTCGCACTGCGACTGCGCCAAGTAACTTTACTATGAAGAAAGTATTTTTACTCACGGCTTTTTCTGCGCTCCGGCGATCGTAATGTGATTGACAGGAAATGGGTGTTACTGGGCGGAAACACGGCGTTTCAGGGGCGTGTGGCTGAAAACGCTACCATTTCCGGAAAAAACGCAGGAGTGGCCGGGGAAACGGTGGGAGTGCCTGGGCGAACGCTGGGTGTGTTTGTGACGTCAACCAGGAACGACAAGCACTGAAATGATCGCACAGGCAGAGTAAGTCTGGAGCTACTCAGAAACTGCTAAGTAGTTAGTAATCACAATATTGCGAATACATCGGTCGCAATTTTAAGAAGCTAAGATTCACTCCCAGTAGGCGGCGGCTTAGCGTGTGTAACTCTGCTAAAATCGCCTTGCGAGCGATCAACTCGGAATGAGGGCCATTGTCTTTTTTTATTCTTCTATGCCTTTTTGTGAACTGAAATCTTGAGCCTTGCCTTATTCTTCTTTTTTTAAATACATTCTTTTTGTTATATTTTGTCCTCCCAGTATATACTTCCAAGGGCTGCTGCTGCTCCGTGAAGCTACTTCGGCGCAACCTTTTGGCCTAAACTGGATGCAAACAATATTGTGAGTTGTGAGGTGTTCAGAATAGTCTGGAAATTAGTGGAAATAAATGTTATTGAGGTTAATAATACTGTAGGAACAAAAACACCCCCCGTTTCTGTTATTTTAGCTGTTTTTATGATTAAAAAAAAACAAGTTTTATCGTAAAAACTTACCTTTGTTAAAACTCTTTTTGCGATGTACACTGGGCTCCACAAGGAATTGACAATGGGGTGTAGAGTAGGATCTTGATCCGTGGCACCAACAGGCTCAAAGCTTTGACTGTTCCCGGAATGCATAGCGCCGCCTCCTATATCACCCCACCTCCCTGCACAGGATCTCAGTTTTTAGTTAACCAGTCCAATGCAGCAGCAGGAAAAGAGATGACAACGGTTAGTAGCCACAACACTGCATTCTCACGACAGGAGAAGTGTCAGAGGCTAAAGCCATACCAACCCAAAGAAGCTAAGCGCGTGAGGGTGGACGCCTTGTGGAGCCCAGTGTACCTCGCAGACAGAGTTTTAACAAAGGTAAGTTCTTACCATAACTAATTTTCTGCTGCGGGGTACACTGGGCTCCACAAGGAATGGACAATGGGGATGTCCTAAAACAGTTTCTTATGGGAGGGGACGCACTGTAGCGGGCACAAGAACCCGGCGTCCAAAGGAAGCATCCTGGGAAGCGGCAGTATCGAAGGCATAGAACCTTATGTACGTGTTCACAGAGTACCACGTAGCTGCCTTGCACAATTGTTCAAGGGTCGCACCACATTGGGCCGCCCAAGAAGGTCCAACAGCCCGAGTAGAATGGTCCTTAATGTGATCAGGAGCAGAGAGACCAGCCTTCACATAAGCATGTGCAATCACCATTCTAATCCATCTGGCCAGAGTTTGCTTGTGAGCAGGCCAGCACCGTTTGTGAAACCCAAACAAAACAAAAAGAGAATCAGATTTCCTTATAGGAGCAGTTCTCTTCACATAGATACGGAGAGCCCGTACCACATCCAAAGACCGCTCTTTTGGAGACAGATCAGGAGAAACAAGTGCCGGAACTACATTCTCCTGATTAAGGTGGAACGAAGAAACCACCTTAGGTAGATAGCCGGGATGAGTCCTAAGAACCGCCCGGTCACGGTGAAATATCAGATATGGGGAACTACAGGACAAGGCACCCAAATCAAACACTCTTCTAGCTGAAGCAATAGCCAGCAGAAACACCACCTTAAGGGAAAGCCACTTAAGGTCAGCTGAACCAAGAGGTTCAAACGGAGACTCTTGTAACGCCTCCAAAACCACCGACAAGTTCCAAGGAGCCACAGGCGGGACATAGGGAGGTTGGATACGCAACACGCCCTGAGTAAAGGTATGCACATCAGGTAAGGTCGCAATTTTTCTCTGAAACCACACCGACAAGGCAGATATTTGAACCTTGAGGGAGGCCAGACGCAGGCCTAAGTCCAGGCCCTGCTGAAGAAAAGCCAACAACTTGGCTATGCTAAACTTGGACGCGTCATAATCATTAGATGCGCACCAAACAAAGTAAGAATGCCAGACCCTATAGTAAATCCGAGCCGGAGCCGGTTTCCGGGCCCGCAACATAGTTTGAATGACCGCCTTAGAAAACCCTTTAGCCCTTAAGACGGAAGCTTCAAGAGCCACGCCGTCAAAGACAGCTGGGCTAGGTCCTGGTAGACACAGGGTCCCTGAACGAGGAGGTCTGGGCGTTGTGGAAGTAGAATTGGACGCTCTGACGATAGGCCTTGCAGGTCTGAGAACCAGTGCCGTCTGGGCCACGCTGGAGCTATGAGAAGCAGAATTCCTTTTTCTTGCTTGAACTTCAAATTACCCTGGGCAGGAGTGACACCGGAGGGAACACGTACGGCAGCCGAAAACTCCACGGTACCGCCAGCGAATCCACGAATGCTGCTTGAGGATCCCTTGTCCTTGCTCCGAAGACCGGAACCTTGTGATTGTGTCGAGACACCATCAGATCTACCTCTGGTAGGCCCGACCTGTCCACTAGGAGTTGAAACACTTCTGGATGGAGGCCCCACTCACCGGCATGCACGTCCTGACGACTGAGAAAGTCTGCTTCCCAATTCAGGACTCCCGGAATGAATATTGCCGATATGGCCGGTAGATGGCGTTCTGCCCACTGTAGAATCCGTGAGACTTCCTTCTTTGCTAGGCAGCTTCGAGTGCCGCCTTGATGATTTACGTAAGCCACTGTGGTGGCATTGTCCGACTGTACTTGAACAGAACAGTTCTGAATTAAATGCTGAGCTAGGTTCAAGGCATTGAAGACCGCCCGCAACTCCAAAATATTGATCGAGAGAAGGGACTCCTCCTTAGTCCACCGCCCCTGAAGGGAGTGTTGCTCCAGCACTGCACCCCAACCTCTTAGACTGGCATCTGTCATCAACAGGACCCAGTCTGATATCCAGAACGGACGACCCCTGCACAGTTGTTGGTCCCGGAGCCACCAGAGCAGCGACAGACGGACCTCCGGAGACAATGAGATAATTTGAGACCTGATCCGGTGAGGCAGGCCGTCCCATTTGGCTAGAATCAGCTTCTGGAGAGGGCGAGAGTGAAATTGAGCGTACTCCATCATGTCGAATGCTGACACCATGAGGCCCAGCACCTGCATTGCCGAATGTATCGACACTTGTGGACGAGATAGGAAGCAACGAATCCTGTCCTGAAGTTTCAGGACTTTCTCCTGAGACAGGAACAACCGCTGGTTGTGAGTGTCCAATAGTGCTCCCAGATGCACCATGCTCTGAGCAGGGATCAGGGATGACTTCTTCCAGTTGATGAGCCACCCGTGGGCTTGCAGAAACTGGACCGTCACATCTAGATGACGCAGGAGAAGTTCTGGGGAATTTGCCTGGATTAACAAGTCGTCCAAATATGGCAGTATCCTGACCCCTTGACGGCGGAGTACCACCGTCATCACCGCCATGACTTTTGTAAAGACTCGCGGAGCCGTTGTTAAACCAAAAGGTAACTGAGTCAGAACCTGTGGGGTCAGTGTAAGTGCCATCTTCATCTGCCCGAAACTGGTAATGGCAGTTGCCAATTTCAAATCTCAGGTATTGCTGATGAGACACTGCTATAGGAATATGCAGGTAAGCATCCTGTATATCCAGGGAGACCATGAAGTCACCAGGTTCCAAGGCCAGAACTATAGAGCGAAGGGTTTCCATCCAGGACTTGGAAACCTTCAAAAACCTGTTCAATGCCTTGAGGTTGAGAATGGGCAGGGAGATCCACAGACAAGGATCTCAGCCACAATATCCGGCGAGCCAGGACTGACGTAGTAGAGGCCTTGGCTGCCAGGATACCGACATCAGAAGCCGCCTCTTTAATATAGCGAGAAGCTGTGACAATATAAGACAAGCATTGTCTGGCATGGTCAGAGGAGATTTCAGCATCAAACCCCAATGCCCATGCTTCAATGGCCTCTGCAGCCCAAGTAGCTGCAATAGTGGGCCTTTGTGCAGCACCCGTGAGGGTGTAAATCGCTTTCAGACAACCCTCCACACGTTTATCCGTAGGCTCTTTTAGAGACGTGACGGTGGTGACCGGTAGAGCTGAGGAAACCACCATCATAGCCACATGTGAGTCCACTGGAGGAGGCGTTTCCCAATTCTTAGACAGCTCCGGTGCGAGGTGATAGCGAGCCAGCATCTTCTTTTGAGGCACAAACTTCGTACCCGGGTTTTCCCAGGGTTCCTGACGTATATCAATTAGGTGGTCAGAGTGAGGTAAAACTTGTTTAATCACCTTCTGACGCTTGAACCTATCTGGTTTCTTAGGAGGAACAGATGGCTCGGGATCATCTGTAATCTGTAAAATTAACTTAATAGCCTCCAAAAGATCAGGAACATCCACATGTGAACCACCCTCCCCATCAGCCGTATCTGAGTCAGAACCTGTGGGGTCAGTGTAAGTGCCATCTTCATCTGACGAGGTGTCAGTGACAGCAGTGGATTGTGAGGAGACAAGCGCTCGCTTAGAGGACCCCTTGGACGTAGACCAGCGACGGTCAGACTTTTTAGTAGTCAGGGACTGGTTCAACTTCTTTATTTGAGCAGATAAATCGTCTGCCCACGGCGGGTTAGCTGCAGGGACCACAAACGGTTGCACCGGCATTGGGGGTCCCATAGGGGGTGTTAGTTTATGAACTAGCGTATGCAGAAGCGTGGAAAAAGCGGCCCACGGCAGGTCATTATGTGCCCCCGTTGCCACGGTCCCACTGGGAGGCAAGGAGCCCCCAGAACCAGAGCCCAAAGCTGCTATATTTTCCTCATAGGTATCTGCGGCTTCAGCAACACCGGCAGTGTGTTACGCCCCAGAACCATTACCCTCAGAAGCAGACATGATATAACTTGCAGTATCAGGTAACACAGTACAATTTGTCAGCAGCAAAATACCTGTAGCCCAAACCCCTGCGCAGTGTAGTCAGCACCAGCAGAGATAAAGGAGAGATATGGTGACTAAATCACAGAGAAAAATATGTAATACAGTATATCTTTGTGAAAATCCTATATTAGATAAAACTAGAGATGAGCGGGTTCGGTTCCTCGGAATCTGAACCCCCCCGAACTTCAGCCTTTTTACACGGGTCCGAGGCAGACTCGGATCTTCCCGCCTTGCTCGGTTAACCCGAGCGCGCCCGAACGTCATCATCCCGCTGTCGGATTCTCGCGAGGCTCGTATTCTATCGCGAGACTCGGATTCTATATAAGGAGCCGCGCGTCGCCGCCATTTTCACACGTGCATTGAGATTGATAGGGAGAGGACGTGGCTGGCGTCCTCTCCGTTTAGATAGAGAGTGAGACACTTGATTTACTAGTAATTTAATTTTAGTAATTTTGGGGAGCATTAGGACTGGAGTACTCAGAGAGTGCAGAGTTTTGCTGATAGTTATACTAGTGACCACCAGTTTTATTTATTATTTAAAATCCGTTCTCTGCCTGAAAAAAAACGATACACAGTCACATACCATATCTGTGCTCAGCCTCAGTGTGCTGCATGATTGATAATATCATCTATGTATATCTGACTGTGCTGAGTGCTCACTGCTCACACAGCTTAATTGTGGGGGAGACTGGGGAGCAGTTATAGCAGGAGTACATAACAGTGCACAATTTTGCTGCCAGTGTGACTGACCAGTGACCACCAGTATATTGTCTGCCTGAAAAAGTTAAACACTCGTGTGGTGTTTTTTTTTTTTTATTCTATAAACGCATTCTGCTGACAGACAGTGTCCAGCAGGTCCGTCATTCATTATATTATAATATATACCTGCAGTAGTGATATATATATATTTTTTATATCATTATCATCCAGTCTATACTAGCAGACGCAGTACGGTAGTCCACGGCAGTAGCTACCTCTGTGTCGGCAGTGCTCGTCCATAATTGTATACCTACCTGTGGTGGGGTTTATTTTTCTATCTTCTTCTTACTAGTAGTTTAGGAGTCTGCTGACAGTGTCCAGCAGGTCCGTCATTATATAATATATAACTGTCCTGCAGTAGTGATATATATATATATTTTTTATATCATTATCATCCAGTCTATACTAGCAGACGCAGTACGGTAGTCCACGGCTGTAGCTACCTCTGTGTCGGCAGTGCTCATCCATAATTGTATACCTACCTGTGGTGTTTTTTTTTTTCTATCTTCTTCATACTAGTAGTTTAGGAGTCTGCTGACAGTGTCCAGCAGGTCCGTCATTATATAATATATACCTGTCCTGCAGTAGTGATATATATATATTTTTTATATCATTATCATCCAGTGTATACTAGCAGACGCAGTACGGTAGTCCACGGCTGTAGCTACCTCTGTGTCGGCAGTGCTCGTCCATAATTGTATACCTACCTGTGGTGGGGTTTTTTTTTCTATCTTCTTCATACTAGTAGTTTAGGAGTCTGCTGACAGTGTCCAGCAGGTCCGTCATTATATAATATATACCTGTCCTGCAGTAGTGATATATATATATATATATATTTTTTATATCATTATCATCCAGTCTATACTAGCAGACGCAGTACGGTAGTCCACAGCTGTAGCTACCTCTGTGTCGGCAGTGCTCGTCCATAATTGTATACCTACCTGTGGTGGGTTTTTTTTTCTATCTTCTTTATACTAGTAGTTTAGGAGTCTGCTGACAGTGTCCAGCAGGTCCGTCATTATATAATATATACCTGTCCTGCAGTAGTGATATATATATATTTTTTTATATCATTATCATCCAGTCTATACTAGCAGACGCAGTACGGTAGTCCACGGCTGTAGCTACCTCTGTGTCGGCAGTGCTCGTCCATAATTGTATACCTACCTGTGGTGGGTTTTTTTTTTCTATCTTCTTCATACTAGTAGTTTAGGAGTCTGCTGACAGTGTCCAGCAGGTCCGTCATTATATAATATATACCTGTCCTGCAGTAGTGATATATATATATATATATATTTTATATCATTATCATCCAGTCTATACTAGCAGACGCAGTACGGTAGTCCACGGCTGTAGCTACCTCTGTGTCGGCAGTGCTCATCCATAATTGTATACCTACCTGTGGTGGTTTTTTTTTTTTCTATCTTCTTCATACTAGTAGTTTAGGAGTCTGCTGACAGTGTCCAGCAGGTCCGTCATTATATAATATATACCTGTCCTGCAGTAGTGATATATATATATTTTTTATATCATTATCATCCAGTGTATACTAGCAGACGCAGTACGGTAGTCCACGGCTGTAGCTACCTCTGTGTCGGCAGTGCTCGTCCATAATTGTATACCTACCTGTGGTGGTTTTTTTTTTCTATCTTCTTCATACTAGTAGTTTAGGAGTCTGCTGACAGTGTCCAGCAGGTCCGTCATTATATAATATATACCTGTCCTGCAGTAGTGATATATATATATATATATATATATATATATTATTTATATAATTATCATCCAGTCTATACTAGCAGATGCAGTACGGTAGTCCACGGCTGTAGCTACCTCTGTGTCGGCAGTGCTCGTCCATAATTGTATACCTACCTGTGGTGGGGTTTTTTTTTCTATCTTCTTCATACTAGTAGTTTAGGAGTCTGCTGACAGTGTCCAGCAGGTCCGTCATTATATAATATATACCTGTCCTGCAGTAGTGATATATATATATTTTTTATATAATTATCATCCAGTCTATACTAGCAGACGCAGTACGGTAGTCCACGGCTGTAGCTACCTCTGTGTCGGCAGTCGCTCGTCCATAATTGTATACCTACCTGTGGTGGGGTTTTTTTTCTATCTTCTTCATACTAGTAGTTTAGGAGTCTGCTGACAGTGTCCAGCAGGTCCGTCATTATATAATATATACCTGTCCTGCAGTAGTGATATATATATATATTTTATATCATTATCATCCAGACTATACTAGCAGACGCAGTACGGTAGTCCACGGCTGTAGCTACCTCTGTGTCGGCAGTCGCTCGTCCATAATTGTATACCTACCTGTGGTGGGGTTTTTTTTCTATCTTCTTCATACTAGTAGTTTAGGAGTCTGCTGACAGTGTCCAGCAGGTCCGTCATTATATAATATATACCTGTCCTGCAGTAGTGATATATATATATATATATTTTATATCATTATCATCCAGTCTATACTAGCAGACGCAGTACGGTAGTCCACGGCTGTAGCTACCTCTGTGTCGGCAGTCACTCGTCATCCATAAGTAAACTAGTATCCATCAATCTCCATTGTTTACCTGAGGTGCCTTTTAGTTGTGCCTATTAAAATATGGAGAACAAAAATGTTGAGGTTCCAAAAATAGGGAAAGATCAAGATCGACTTCCACCTCGTGCTGAAGCTGCTGCCACTAGTCATGGCCGAGACGATGAAATGCCAGCAACGTCGTCTGCCAAGGCCGATGCCCAATGTCATAGTACAGAGCATGTAAAATCCAAAACACCAAATATCAGTAAAAAAAGGACTCAAAAATCTAAAATAAAATCGTCGGAGGAGAAGCGTAAACTTGCCAATATGCCATTTACCACACGGAGTGGCAAGTAACGGCTGAGGCCCTGGCCTATGTTCATGGCTAGTGGTTCAGCTTCACATGAGGATGGAAGCACTCAGCCTCTCGCTAGAAAAATGAAAAGACTTAAGCTGGCAAAAGCACAGCAAAGAACTGTGCGTTCTTCGAAATCACAAATCCACAAGGAGAGTCCAATAGTATCGGTTGCGATGCCTGACCTTCCCAACACTGGACGTGAAGAGCATGCGCCTTCCACCATTTGCACGCCCCCTGCAAGTGCTGGAAGGAGCACCCGCAGTCCAGTTCCTGATAGTCAGATTGAAGATGTCAGTGTTGAAGTACACCAGGATGAGAAGGATATGGGTGTTGCTGGCGCTGGGGAGGAAATTGACCAGGAGGATTCTGATGGTGAGGTGGTTTGTTTAAGTCAGGCACCCGGGGAGACACCTGTTGTCCGTGGGAGGAATATGGCCATTGACATGCCTGGTGAAAATACCAAAAAAATCAGCTCTTCGGTGTGGAAGTATTTCAACAGAAATGCGGACAACATTTGTCAAGCCATGTGTTGCCTTTGTCAAGCTGTAATAAGTAGGGGTAAGGACGTTAACCATCTCGGAACATCCTCCCTTATAAGTCACCTGCAGCGCATTCATCATAAGTCAGTGACAAGTTTAAAAACTTTGGGCGACAGTGGAAGCAGTCCACTGACCAGTAAATCCCTTCCTCTTGTAACCAAGCTCACGCAAACCACCCCACCAACTCCCTCAGTGTCAATTTCCTCCTTCCCCAGGAATGCCAATAGTCCTGCAGGCCATGTCACTGGCAATTCTGACGAGTCCTCTCCTGCCTGGGATTCCTCCGATGCATCCTTGTGTGTAACGCCTACTGCTGCTGGCGCTGCTGTTGTTGCTGCTGGGAGTCGATGGTCATCCTAGAGGGGAAGTCGTAAGACCACTTTTACTACTTCCACCAAGCAATTGACTGTCCAACAGTCCTTTGCGAGGAAGATGAAATATCACAGCAGTCATCCTGCTGCAAAGCGGATAACTGAGGCCTTGGCATCCTGCGCGGTGAGAAACGTGGTTCCGGTATCCATCATTACTGCAGAGCCAACTATAGACTTGTTTGAGGCACTGTGTCCCCGGTACCAAATACCATCTAGGTTCCATTTCTCTAGGCAGGCGATACCGAAAATGTACACAGACCTCAGAAAAAGACTCACCAGTGTCCTAAAAAATGCAGTTGTACCCAATGTCCACTTAACCACGGACATGTGGACAAGTGGAGCAGGGCAGACTCAGGACTATATGACTGTGACAGCCCACTGGGTAGATGTATGGACTCCCGCCGCAAGAACAGCAGCGGCGGCACCAGTAGCAGCATCTCGCAAACGCCAACTCTTTCCTAGGCAGGCTACGCTTTGTATCACCGCTTTCCAGAATACGCACACAGCTAAAAACCTCTTACGGCAACTGAGGAAGATCATCGCAGAATGGCTTACCCCAATTGGACTCTCCTGTGGATTTGTGGCATCGGACAACGCCAGCAATATTGTGTGTGCATTAAATATGGGCAAATTCCAGCACGTCCCATGTTTTGCACATACCTTGAATTTGGTGGTGCAGAATTATTTAAAAAACGAGAGGGGCGTGCAAGAGATGCTGTCGGTGGCCAGAAGAATTGCGGCACACTTTCGGCGTACAGGCACCACGTACAGAAGACTGGAGCACCACCAAAAACGCCTGAACCTGCCCTGCCATCATCTGAAGCAAGAAGTGGTAACGAGGTGGAATTCAACCCTCTATATGCTTCAGAGGTTGGAGGAGCAGCAAAAGGCCATTCAAGCCTATACAACTGAGCATGATATAGGAGGTGGAATGCACCTGTCTCAAGCGCAGTGGAGAATGATTTCAACGTTGTGCAAGGTACTGCAACCTTTTGAACTTGCCACACGTGAAGTCAGTTCAGACACTGCCAGCCTGAGTCAGGTCATTCCCCTCATCAGGCTTTTGCAGAAGAAGCTGGAGACATTGAAGGAAGAGCTAATACAGAGCGATTCCGCTAGGCATGTGGGACTTGTGGATGGAGCCCTTAATTCGCTTAACAAGGATTCACGGGTGGTCAATCTGTTGAAATCAGAGCACTACATTTTGGCCACCGTGCTCGATCCTAGATTTAAAACCTACCTTGGATCTCTCTTTCCGGCAGACACAAGTCTGCAGGGGTTCAAAGAACTGCAGGTGAGAAAATTGTCAAGTCAAGCGGAACGCGACCTGTCAACATCTCCTCCTTCACATTCTCCCGCAACTGGGGGTGCGAGGAAAAGGCTCAGAATTCCGAGCCCACCCGCTGGCGGTGATGCAGGGCAGTCTGGAGCGACTGCTGATGCTGACATCTGGTCCGGACTGAAGGACCTGCCAACGATTACGGACATGTCGTCTACTGTCACTGCATATGATTCTCTCCCCATTGAAAGAATGGTGGAGGATTATATGAGTGACCGCATCCAAGTAGGCACGTCAGACAGTCCGTACTTATACTGGCAGGAAAAAGAGGCAATTTGGAGGCCCTTGCACAAACTGGCTTTATTCTACCTAAGTTGCCCTCCCACAAGTGTGTACTCCGAAAGAGTGTTTAGTGCCGCCGCTCACCTTGTCAGCAATCGGCGTACGAGGTTACATCCAGAAAATGTGGAGAAGATGATGTTCATTAAAATGAATTATAATCAATTCCTCCGTGGAGACATTCACCAGCAGCAATTGCCTCCACAAAGTACACAGGGAGCTGAGATGGTGAATTCCAGTGTCGACGAATTGATAATCTGTGAGGAGGGGGATGTACACGGTGATATATCGGAGGATGATGATGAGGTGGACATCTTGCCTCTGTAGAGCCAGTTTGTGCAAGGAGAGATTAATTGCTTCTTTTTTGGTGGGGGTCCAAACCAACCCGTCATTTCAGTCACAGTCGTGTGGCAGACCCTGTCACTGAAAGGATGGGTTGCTTAAAGTGTGCATGTCCTGTTTATACAACATAAGGGTGGGTGGGAGGGCCCAAGGACAATTCCATCTTGCACCTCTTTTTTCTTTCATTTTTCTTTGCGTCATGTGCTGTTTGGGGAGTGTTTTTTGGAAGGGCCAGCCTGCGTGACACTGCAGTGCCACTCCTAGATGGGCCAGGTGTTTGTATCGGCCACTAGGGTCGCTTAGATTACTCACACAGCTATCTCATTGCGCCTCTTTTTTTTCTTTGCGTCATGTGCTGTTTGGGGAGTATTTTTTGGAAGGGCCATCCTGCCTGACACTGCAGTGCCACTCCTAGATGGGCCAGGTGTTTGTGTCGGCCACTTGGGTCGCTGAGCTTAGTCACACAGCTACCTCATTGCGCCTCTTTTTTTCTTTGCGTCATGTGCTGTTTGGGGAGTGTTTTTTGGAAGGGCCATCCTGCGTGACACTGCAGTGCCACTCCTAGATGGGCCAGGTGTTTGTGTCGGCCACTAGGGTCGCTTAGCTTAGTCACACAGCTACCTCATTGCGCCTCTTTTTTTTCTTCTTTGCGTCATGTGCTGTTTGGGGAGTATTTTTTGGAAGGGCCATCCTGCCTGACACTGCAGTGCCACTCCTAGATGGGCCAGGTGTTTGTGTCGGCCACTTGTGTCGCTGAGCTTAGTCACACAGCTACCTCATTGCGCCTCTTTTTTTCTTTGCGTCATGTGCTGTTTGGGGAGTGTTATTTGGAAGGGCCATCCTGCGTGACACTGCAGTGCCACTCCTAGATGGGCCAGGTGTTTGTGTCGGCCACTTGGGTCGCTGAGCTTAGTCATCCAGCGACCTCTGTGCAAATTTTAGGACTAAAAATAATATTGTGAGGTGTGAGGTGTTCAGAATAGACTGAAAATGAGTGGAAATTATGGTTATTGAGGTTAATAATACTTTGGGATCAAAATGACCCCCAAATTCTATGATTTAAGCTGTTTTTTAGGGTTTTTTGAAAAAAACACCTGAATCCAAAACACACCCGAATCCGACAAAAAAAAATTCGGTGAGGTTTTGCCAAAACGCGTTCGAACCCAAAACACGGCCGCGGAACCGAACCCAAAACCAAAACACAAAACCCGAAAAATTTCCGGTGCACATCTCTAGATAAAACCTGACGCACCAAGCCCCTTCAGGTTATAGAATATAGGGGGCGTGATGTACTAATGTACATCGCCGCCCATCGCCGCCCTGCGCCACGATGCTGATCGCATATGTACTAACATATGCGATCAGCATTGCGGAGGACAGCTCTTCCGATAAGAGCTGTCCTCCGCGATGCGCAGCGGCAGCCTGACTTCCGGGATTCGGCCCCAGAAGTCAGTCTGCGCATGCGCGGGGTGACGGGGGCGGCCGCAGGGCATGCTGGGCAGGGCATGCTGCTAAAGCTGGCGTACCCCACCGCGGCGCTGTCCTGCCGGCCGGGGGTTAGTACATCCGGAAAATGCGGTAAACAGGGAGTTTACCGCATTTTCCGCTTAGTACATCCCGCCCAGGGAAAGCAGGTTGAGTGAAAGACACAAAATGGACACCATTCAGCTATCAAATGCACACACAAATAGTCACAGTCTGTACAATGCAGAGGTTATTACTAACAATAATACTGCACTGGACTAGCTTACACAGCTATATAACAATAGATATAATAGTACACAGTAAGAACTGGATGTATCTCACAGGGTAATTGTACTAGGAAACCCTGAATAAGTGCACTCTTTCTTAACTAACACTGACTAAAAAAGGCAGGTAGAATACTTAAGTGTCTTGTAAAGTCACAGCACTGACAACCAGGCGGCTTTACATAGGAGGATTTGCCCAAGCATTCCCAGGAACAGTGAGCTGAGGGATAATGGCGCCGCAGACACTGCCAGGGAGTGAGGGAGAGACAGATATACATTTGCAGAAAATGGTGCCCTAGGGCTGGGGGAGGGGCTTCAGGTCCAAGCTCTATCCCCCGCTGGCAAAACCACTGGGTACTGCGGGCTCTAATAAAATGGTTTATAGAGAAAACCTGACCTGTCCCATGCCCTGGTGATCTAGTGGGATCGCCGGTATCCACAGTGTCCACTGCCAGTGCGCGCGGCCCGCCTCCCACTGACTGCGCCGGATCACGATAAAGACCGGGTCCCGCAAGCGGGACCCACTTACCACCTCCCGAAGCGCGGCCACGTGATCCCGGAGAGCCCCCATCGTGTGTGCCTGACAAGAAGAAAACCGGAGCCTCCTGCTGTAGTTACCCGGCAACCAGGGCTCGGCAGTGTACAGCGCCGCTGGGGAGAGCCGGAGCTGCAGCCGTGAATGTCCACTGACATGTAACACTGCTGCTGCCCTTGAAGTCTTCACTTTTTTCCTCAGAAAAAAGCTCTTCTTAGGGCTGCCTGGAGCAGCCCCTCTGTTAAGTGCCTGCTACTGCAGCACAAACTACAAAACTGAGATCCTGTGCAGGGAGGCGGGGTGATATAGGAGGCGGCGCTATGCATTCTGGGAACAGTCAAAGCTTTGAACCCGTTGGTGCCTCGGATCAAGATCTTACTCTACACCCCATTGTCCATCCTTGTGGAGCCCAGTGTACCCCGCAGCAGGAAAAAAAAATAGAGATCCAAAACCAAAACCAGCAAGGACGGTTTTGGCAAAACCAACACAGATCCAAAACACAAAGTAGATAGATATATATCGAAAAACAGAATGTAAACCCCAAAAATGGCCCTGCGCACACCCCTAATTCAGACCATATTGGTATTCTGAATGTCAACATTTTGTACCACACCCGTTTTCATTTACGATAGGGAACACAGTACCTTAGGTAGAACTGTTGGAAAATGTTTACATAAAATGTGTGCAGCAACAATGGTGAATGTATATATTTTTTTTGGGTTGTACATACCTTAAGTAAAATGTATCTGTGAGGATACCAGGTTCCAAATCACTCAGTCATGGTGGTAGATGAAAAACCAACAGTGGTTTATTGAACAGAATGGGTTATAAACAGCTCAGCACACTTCTGTGATCCAATTCTACACGACAATCCCTCCTGGAACTCCTGACAGAACATTACTTCTTAGCCAGTCTCCTGCCACTCGCTCCCTCTCTGTAAGATATCTTCCCCCCAGCAGAGCTCACTCCTCTTGTTATACCTTCCCCTGTATATTCATCACACAAGCTGGTCAGTCAGGAGGTCACAGGAATGGAGACGAGGGGGTATATTTACTAAGGTCCCGATTTTGACCGAGATGCAGTTTTTTCATCAAAGTGACATCTCGGTAATTTACTAAGCAAAAATCACGGCAGTGATGAGGGCATTCGTATTATTATTACGGCTGTGTAGTAAAAGTACGAATGAATACACCATCGGTCAAACGCGGCTGATTAGATATAGAACTCGGTCATTTACTAAGCATTCGTATTTGTATTTTAGACCGTGAAAATGTTTTTACGGTCGAAAACTTTTACTATTCGTACAAAATTCCTAAAAAAAAGTAGACCTGCTTTTGAGAAGCGTGTTTACATGTGTTGTCAATTCTACATTACTCACACCTGACGTTTTTGACCTTTAAAAGGGGCTAAAACACATTTCTCAACACTCTCAATCTGAAATGGCTGCTACTGTGTGTCGTACTGCTGTCTTGTTTGCTGGGGGATACCTGACACTGCTCCATGAGGTTACAATAAACCCAGGCCAGGAAAAGCAACAGGGTCAGCAGGTTGTACATGTTCTGCATAGGTTGGCCATGCCTTTATTATTTATTGGCCGTTTAAACTAAAACTAACTTGCTGATGCCCATGTTATACAGATGCTCAGACCAGTACCAGATTAAGGTCCACATAGGCCTGGAGCTGAAATTTATGAAGGGCCTATTGTGTGCCGCCATGGGGATATCAGCGTCACAGAGTTCTCCTTGTGTGGGAAGGGAGGGTATAGTGGTATACTACATCACTACACTACCTCTCCTCACTATGGGTCTGATTCCGATTTGTAAGCAATGCCGATGTTCACGCAACTGAGTGATTAACATCTTAGCAAAGCCGCTTCAAGTGAGGATTGTGGATAGTGGATTTATTAGAATAGTGATTGACAGGAAAGGAACATTTGGGGGAGGTAACAGGTACTGGGTAAAAATGCAGGTGCGTCGCGACTGTTTTTTAGGTCATGTATCTGCCTCCATCTCTGATTGCGTACTTAACGCGTCCTGGTCCCTGCGGATGTGAGGGACTACTCTGGACGTCTGCCTATTCTCAACAGTGCAGGGGATATGTCCAACACAGTCCACTGACCTGATCTTCTTATCCTGTTCAGGGTTCCCCTGCATTACTGCCACCGGGCACTCTGATGTCAGAAGCACTAGTGGTTTGGGAGGAAGAGGCACAAGTGACAATAGGGGCTGAAACACATGTGGTGAAGTGGGCAGAGATACAGATGGTAAGGGGGGATAGAAACAGGTGCAGAGGGAGACAGTGACACAGGTGGTAAAAGAGGCAGTGACACAGGTGGGGAGGGGGCAGAGGTACAGGTGTGATGCTGCAGAGACATAAGTGTGGAGAAAGGGGAGGCACAAGTAGAGGGCAAAGACAGGCAGGGGGAAAGCCAGATATATAGGTGGAGAGGGGAGCAGTGATACAGGTGGAAAAGGGGCAGAAGCACAGGAGGAAAGGGAGCAGAGCCACAAGTGAGATGGGAACATGAAAGCACAGATGCTAAAAGAACCAGTAGCACAGGCATGAAGGACAGAGACAAAAGTGGGGAAGGTTCAAAGATATAGGTTGAATGCAACATTTTCTAAGGGGGCAGTGGTATGAATGATGCAGTCAGATATAGACAGCTGCAGCCACATCTGAACCACATCCAGCACTGCTATCACGTCCAGGACCCAGACCATTCAGGGTAAAACTCAACCTGACGGCACATCCTCCCAACCACAATACCTGCCCAGTACTTCTCTGAGTGGCACACAAGAAGAGAGCATCAGGTGGAGGGAGACATAACAGAGGACTGTGGGAGGAGCAGAAGTAGGGTCAGGGGGCGCAGCATGTGCACGGGAAGAACTCTGCCCCTGGTTTAACTGAGTATTAGTAGTATTATTATTATTATTATTATTACATTTTATTTATAAGGCGCCACAAGTGTTTTGCAATGTCATACATACGGCAGACATTAGAACAATACACAGAACTTCAGTAACTGAAAAACTAAAACAGAGCACAGGCAACAATTAGCAGCACAATTCTCAGTACACACTACAGCCAAGATGTAAGGAAGCAAAGGAGTAATCGGCGTACTACTGGGTGCGGGCAGCCATAGGCAGAGATGAACAGTAACGACAGAGAGGAGATGCAGGTATAGACAGCCCCAGACAAGAGAGAGCTGTAGTAGAAGTGTGAGAACAGGAGGGAAGAGGGCCCTGCTCCAAGGAGCTTACAATCTAGGGGGAGGGGAAGACAGACACGTGACATGAGGTGCGAGCAAGCGGAAGGTGGCCTGATGGCAGGAAGTAAGTGAGGCAGAGATGGTCAATGCATAAGGCAGTGGGTTAGGAGAACGGCCTCAAGACTAGGTTACATTTTGACAAACAGGTGATAAAGGCCAGTATGTGGCATTGTGAATCTTCCGGCAACCAAGTAATAGGCCGCTGTACCAGGCAGTCTATTACTGTCAATGAAAGAAAAAATTCAGGTGATCACTATACAAATAATACTTTATATAGGGTGAAACTCAATAAGCCTTGATAATTTTGGGGGCGCAAAAAACTGCTCTTTTCACTTATTTTTGCTTTGGGCTATTCAATTAAAGCCCAGTTTTTGTGCCCCAAAATTATCTGTTTTCGAGCGAAAACGCACAGAATCCATTATAAGTTCAGGGCCTATGTGTTTTCGCTGCACAATTCACAAAAACAACCTACTTATCAGAGATTTTTTTTCAGAGCCTGCCGAGGTCCAGAAAAAAATCTCTGGTCAGTGCTGCCAGTTGCCCGCACTTTGGGGCTAATTGGATAGTTCCAGGGGATCAACTAACGCATAGAATATTACCGCAGCTATTTGAATTCTCCCCATAGACTGATACCACCCAGATAAGTTGTAGGGAGAGAATCAAATGTAATAATACTTCTCTAATCATACTGTACATTCTCTAATGTCTAAGGGGTATATTCAAAAAGAGGCGGAAACTGCTGTCTTGTCGGAAAGACGGCAGATTCCGACTGATTGAGAATGGGAGGGGGTTCCGATCTATTCAAGGTTGGGTTATTTCTTCCGTCAAATCGGGAAATCTGACTTGTCAGAAGACTGTCGGAATACACACGGATCCCACATGTATCGTCAGAAGCGGGGCCAAACCCGACAGGTTTTAGCCCAGTTTCTGACAATGTCAATCCGACTTTAAAAAAAGTCGGATTGACACTGTCGGGAACGGGCCGAACCTGTCGGGTTTGGCCCGGCATTAAATAGAGTGTTGAAGGGTCCTTTCCGTCGGAAAGGACCCGACAGCTATTGAATACACCCCCTAAGAATACAAACGTTTACTGAAATGCATTTTCATCCCCATGGTGAACAAATCGATGCATCCACACAATGCTTCTGTTCAATAAATATATGTCTCGCCAACCTGCTATACTTTTTTTTTTTTTGTAATAGCTAACCACCAGGATCACTTACCACGACCACCGTCCCCTACGTGGCTGGAGAGATCTGCACTGCTACCAGAAAAAAACATGCGTTCCACACTCTGTAATGCAACCGGAAGTGACTATGATAACTTGAACTTTTGGGGTCCTGACTCATTAGCCAGAGCTCATGCATTTAACATTCTGGGACGCATCTAGTGATAAATAGAAATAGAGTAACAGGGGGATTCTAAAAAAAAAAACAGACTTAAAAGTACAAACAGCAACATAAATTGCTGATGCCAAGGAGTAATCAAATATGTGTGAACAACTCACAATTATATCAAAAATCACATAGTATAATAAGTTCCAGTGCAAACTATACAGGGGACTTCATAAGTAAAATAAGAAGGGGTGGAACAAACAGTAGGACAATCTGGGAGTTAAAAAAACACATATAATGGACCAATCCTCAAGAGTATATATTTTGCACATATTAAAAAAAGGGATACACAGGATAGGGAACCTAGTCAAGATAGACACACACATATACTACACTACACATATATACAAATGTACACACACACACACACACACACATACTGTACTACATATACATACAAATGTACACACACACATATATACTGTACCTCACATACATACAAACATACACACACATACCCAGGGCCCAGCTGAGAGGAGGAAAGTGGTGGGCACCAGGTCACTGCAAAATGTGAGGTATGTGGCACGTCGTACACACGGAGCTGCTGTGTGTCTGAGCAAGCGATTCCCTGTCAGTTCTGTGCAGAGAGCTCTGCAATGCAGACAGAAGCTCCATGCAGCACAGCGGTGATCGCGATCGCGGTAGCGGTCGCGATCGCGGTTTGAACTGAAATGGAAATAAATACAGCTGGCTCCAACTCTAAAAAAAATAATTATGACGATCAGAGGGGGGCAGGGAGAGCTCCGGGTACTCCCACCTTGCGTGCGGTACTGTGTGTGGGCCGGGCCCAGGGCTAAACAGCGTCAGTAATGCTATTCGGGTGGCTGGGAGATAGAAAAAAAAAATCTGTCAATCCCTGACTGCACTGCAGGGGATCTCTGGTGGGCCTATTTTCAATGGGAGGCCTGGAGCTGCAGCTCCATCCGCCCCATTGTTAATCCGGCCCTGGCTCAGACTAAGGGGTACATTTACTAAGCAGTGATAACAGTGGAGAAGTGAGCCAGTGGAGATATTTCCCCATCAACCAATCAGCAGCTCTGTATCATTTTATAGTATGCAAATTATAGATGTTACTTCAGTGCTGATTGGTTGCCATGGGCAACTTCTCCACTGGCTCACTTCTCCGCTCTTATCACTGCTTAGTAAATGTACCCCTAAATGTTTTAGGTTATTTAACTCTGTATGATTTGGTCAAGCTGACCCTAGACCCTGAGACAGCACGCTCTCGCCCTGTCTCAATACTTATCTGGCCCTATACACTAATGTGTTTTTTTTTTGTTTTGTTAATTAAGCAATACACATATTTCTGGTTAACAATTTATTGTAAACAGACCAATGTAGTCATAACACATATGTGAAAAATTGAAATGGCCACCATATTGTGGACACTACATATTATTTTTTATTTTTTTTGGGTGCTGGGTGCAGAGGCTAGTGGTGGCTCGTGGGTGCGGCTTCGACTTGAACGTCGAACTGGTGATTGTACTGGGGTTTGGCTAGGGGTTGTTGTGCCTGAGCTTGAGGTCACATGGTGTGGGCCCATCACACTTAAATTTTGGCTCAAAATATTTAAACTTGCCGTAAGCTGTGTATATGCGGCAGTATTGTTGGCAATGATGCGAGACAGATTGTCATTTATTACTTGATTGTGCTGGATCATCTGGATCAGTGTTTGGTGTTGCCGCTGTTGCTCATCCATGATGCGCTGATGGTTTGCCTGCATTTGTGAGTTGTCTGCCCTCATCTGCTCCATAGTGTTTGCTATACGCCCCACCTGCACTATGAGTCTGGCTGAGTTGCGACTCACTTTTGGCAAATGATGGGGCAGACTAGACAGGTGTTGTGTTTGGGTGGTGAGGCACGCGGAGTGGTGTGCTTGTTGTGATGCCCAACCTGACCAAAACTCTTGGTCCGTTTGCATTGGCCCTGGTGTTGAGCTCATTTGTTGACTTTGAGAAGCTTGAGGTTGTTGTGGAATGTCCTGAGCCATGTTTGCCTGTGTTGTGTCGAGGGGCTGCAGGTGGAATGTAAATGTCTCCTGGGCACGGTCCTGCTGGCCATCGTCACTCATGAAGGCTGGGTCTGTATTGGTTTGAACACAGGCAATAGTTAGTACATATGTCGCATTGGTCTTTCAAGACTTTTTCAGCAACATGCATTACTTCATAATATTAATGTAATGGATAAATTGATTATTGCATACACTTAACTATGTTGGTTACCTTTTAGTTAATTGATGTGGCTCAAAACGTATAATACTCATTTGTGTTTTTCTTGTTCAAATTGTAGGATTCAGAGTCATAGTTACTGTATACACTCCATGTACTCTTACCAATTTGAACTACTACATTTTTTTTTGGATTCGGAAGGTTCCTTTGGACCAACACACAAAAATAAAAAAATGTGTTCAACAATATAATCAGACATTGGTTATGGCAGTCAGTGGTGTTTTTTTAAAAGTTTAATAATATAGTGGTATAAAATGTACACATTAACAATGTTAATTTATTTATTAATGTGCCCTATGTTTAGAAGTGGATTTTAGGCCCATGTTTTGTAATGCATTTTAATTTTAAATTTTGTGGTTTTCAGTTTTGTTGGGCATAAATTTAATACGAAATGTGTGTATATGGACATCCTCTAATTTAGCAAATAACATCATAACATTACGCTAACAGCATCTGCTTGCAGTAGATTATTAAAGCAAGTTTGAGTGGTCATTTTTTCATTATAATTTACAGTACTAACAGTGGTGCAGATGTATAAACCTGGAGAAGGCATAAGTAAGTGATAAACCTGTGATATGTGCAAGGTGCTAAAGGCACAAGGCAAGCATCTCCAAAATGTGCAATCACATTTTTACAAACTTTTGTACTGCTGCCTTTATCATCTTGCACATAACAGTGGGTTTTCACTTCCTTATGCCTTCACCTGGTTATTAAATCAACTACACTGGTTTTTTAAAATTAATTTAAATTACATAAAACATTACTCACCAGACAACTGTGGGGATTGCGGATTATCACTTTGGGGGCTCGACACTGCAGAGATGCGCCTTCGGGGTGGTGATGCTGGTGCAGGAGCAGAAGCCTGAACACGGGGCCTCTTGGGTGGCCTTGTAGCCACAGTAATGCTGCCCTGTGATGTGCGCCTTAGTGGACGTGGAACAGACGAAGAACCTGTGTGATAGTATCCTCATTAGATTTCATATGTAAAATGTGTTTGCAGAATGTGTGGTTAGAGTAAAATCTTACCAGCATTCCCACCATCATCAGCTCTAGGCAGGGTTGGCTGTGGCCTGGCTGTGCTGCTTCTCTGGAGTACTGTAGAAAGAAGAAGAATGTCAATATGAACATAGTCTTTGGTTGTTAAGTGTATTTTTTTCTTTTTTTTTGGTTTAAAACATATGTGTTAGCTGCTGTGACTTAAAGTAAGCGATGCTTAGCCTTGCATGCATGACTACATTGGCTGTGTATACTTTCAATGTATTAAATTATTTAAATTAAAAAACATACAGAAATTATATTAATGAGCAATATTATACTACTTAAAACACATACGTCGTAGCTTTACCAAGCCACAATATTGCATGCTCTTTTTAAATTTTTAAACACAAAAAAAAAAACACAAATATCTGCACAAAAAAATGTAAAAAAAAAAATGCATGTCAAAAAAAAAAAAAAACAATAAAAAACCAAAACAACACCCAAAAAACATATATCCTGGGCAAATTAAAAATGTATAAAAAAAAACACAGTCATCACACTTCATTAATAAACTCAAAATAACATTTACTTTGTAAAGCAGACAGCAGAAAATGACCAACACAAGAAGAAACAATCACAATAAATAATGGCAAATTAAACATAATTAAGACACACAATACACCATCCCGGCACAACCTGTGTCTCTCCAGATGTAGTGCAACTACACATCCCAGCATGCCCACCAACACATTTGTCATTCACTAAGTATAAAAATGTGGTAAGGCATGATGGGACTTGTAGTTTGACAACAGCTGGAGAACCACAGGGTGGCCTGGCCTGCACTACATCACCAACCCATTTGGGGGGCAACACAAAAAAAAAAAAAAAACTAAGGACAAAGCACAGATGTTACAAATCAAGTCATAAATATTAAAAACTCACCATCCGCCCTTGGGCGGTCCAAATCACGGACATGAAGGGCAGAAACCACCTATGGCGGAATCAGCGAACGCATTGGCTCCTCCCAATCTTTATAAGACGCTCGAAGGGGTGTCCACCCCCGGTTTGACGGGCAGATTTTGCCTCCTTAGCCATCTTTGCCTTCACATGGCGCTTGATGTCATAGAAGCGTTTCCTACAGGTGTCCTCGGTCCGCCTCACCACACCCTCACTGTTCACAGCAGCAACAACCTTCCCCATAGGACAGTCTTCCTGCGGGTCGACACCTTTGCTGCATCAGACCCAAACAACTGGCGATGATGCCTCATCAGCTCCCGCACCAGAGCCATGTTTTCTGAGTAACTAAACTTAACATTGCGGCCCATCTTTGTAGTGGTGCGTGGCTGCGGAGCCACAACACCATCACTATCACTATCACTTGAAAATGCAGCCGCAACCTCCCCCTCCTCCTCACTAACCTCCTCCCTCTCACTCACCTCCTCCACCTCACTCACCTCCTCCCTCTCACTCACCTCCTCCACCTCACTCACCTCCTCCCTCTCACTCACCTCCTCCCTCTCACTCACCTCCTCCACCACACTCACCTCTGACTGTGACATAATCAGAACAAACCACAAAAAACACAGAGAAAAAAAAACAAATAACACACTCCTCCACTACCACTACACACCACACACACACACACACACACACACACTCACTCACTCACTCACTCACTCACTCACTCACTCACTCACTCACAAACAGTGACAATAGACTTAACTAAAAAACAAAATACAAAAAAATAGACAGACTTTTAAATAACACCACAACAAGTATAACAAGACTACTTACACACACAGTACAGCACTCAACAATCACAAAACTCCGCCTCAAAACCTCCACAAACTCCACAAAACTCACCAACTCCAAATACACCTTCCTCTCTTCTCACCACTAGCTAAACCCACGAGGTGCGGCCGGTTTGGGGCGTTTTTATAGTAATGTGCACAGACACTCCTCCATCACGAATCCAACCAATCACGGACGAGTGACAAAAACGAAACTTAGGAAAAAAACGCGCCATTGAACGGACAAACACTGCCGTAACCGAAATGTGACGCACATTCGTAACAAAACCACAGAACACGGCCGACAAACAGCAAATTCGGCCGCATTATACCTTCAAAAAGCACGAATGACATCGACATCGGAAAACACAAAAAATACAAATACGAAAGCTTAGTAAATGAGTCGTAACAAATTCAAAAAGTTGCACAAATACACTTTCGATGTCATTCGTGATGATTCTCACACCAAATCGGTACTAATACGAATCTTAGTAAATTTACCCCGAGGTGTCTGGGCTCTTGTACACAATGGCGTGCACAGGATCAGATTACCTGCATCTCCATACAGAACCTGTTTACTACATAACCTATTCATCCTAATCACATCTGAGTGTACAGCTAGGGGACTTAAACGGGGTACACATGGAGCGATAATCTAAGCAATCTGACTAGATTGCTTAGATTTTCAGCAAGATCGCTCCGTGTGTAGCCCTAACAGCGATAGCGATGCGCAGCCCCGTGCATCGCTATCGCTGCTGCTAGATTGGCCTGCATGCAGGCCAATCTAGCGGGTCGCTCACTTCACCCGCTGGGTGAAATGAGCGGCCCCCCCGTCTCCCCCAGCACGCTCAGCACAGATCGCGCTGTGCTGAGCGCCGGGAGAGATGTGTGCTGAGCGGTTCGCTCAGCACACATCTCTCCAGCATCGGGCCGTGAGTACTGGCCTTTACATTACAATGAACTGATTTAACTATGTTACTAACACTCTGGCCTAGACTTATTCAGTTAACAATTACATTGAATATATAATAATCAAATAAACTACATATACCAAATATAACAGATAAAATATAACTGTACAATATAATAATCACACAATACAATACAATATTGCCTAACATATAACTAATAACATATTGGCAATTGGTGAAGTCCATGTGTAGGACCAGGGCTAGGAAAGTAACCACGTGTCTTTTACCATTGTGCGACACGACACGCTGGCTGTGTCATCACGTGTCGTCACAGTATCAATGAGTCACATTACTGCAATGAAGTTTATTGAGGGACTAGCCATAATTAAACAATCAAAGTGAAGCTGCTCTTTATTAGTTAGTACCTGACAGGCAGGGTTAGACTGGGGCATGAAGGGCCCACCAGGGGTATGCAGTAGTAGGGTCCCATGCTTCGGGGTGTGGCAACTCTATATAGCGGGTGAAGCCAGCTAACTATTATGGTTAACTATTAGAGAGTACATGGTCTGGACCTCTTGATAAATATGTAAATGCTGCTAGTCCATACATGATAATGTACCATATTAACCACTTAACTGACAATTTATTTAGCCAAAAATTTATGAGTGAAATAGGTGAAGAACATGTATTTAACCTTATCCCAAATGATTTTAGTTAAAAAAAATAGAAAAAAAAATATATTTTGTAAAAATATTTTTTTTAAATATCGTAGCATCGATCGGGAACATCGCGACCATCACGACTTTCATTATGAAAGCCGGTACAGCCTCCAGGTATACGGGGGGGAGGGGGGGGGTAATTGGGAGGGTTAATTTACACTCCCTAGTGGCTGCCATTGTCTGCAGCCGCTGAAGGGGGGGGGGTCCTGCCGTGCTGACCGATCAGCAGTGATCGGCAGCACTGCAATCAGTAGGGGAGAGTGCAGGGAGGCAGAGGGACCTTCCGGTCCCTCTGACAGCAGCAGCGGAGGGAAGTTTATCTTCCCTGCCACTGCTAACACTCTCTATCTGACTGGTCACATCCTGTGCGACCAGGTCAGATAGAGCACTTGCAGGCATGGTCGCATCTGATGCCACCATGCCAGGCTTGTGGTTAATAACAGGATAGCACTGTAGAAAATACACCATAGATATGTGCAGTGTAAGGTGACATATGTATAATGTATAACTCAAGTGCACAATCTGGATCCTGATCCCTAGAGAAAGGGGTGGGCCCTCAGGCAGTGGTGCCAGTCGGACACTGCTGACAGGTCCAGGATCATTGAGAAATCCATGGGTCCACGGTACTGAGGAGGCATGGCCAAATCCGTCAAGTGATGTACACTGCAAAGGGGGACACTTGTCCCGTCTCAGCAACGGGCACGGGCTCCTCCAACAGACCTTGGCCTGGGTAATTAGTACTCTTACCCATTCTTCCAATACCTGCTGGGAACCCCCAGCACCACTGACTGGGACTCTTGGCTTGAATTTACTCCAGCACGCCACAAGGAGCAATTTACCATTGTACATATAGTTTATTATTTATATAATTTGGATCAAAAGGAAGAATAAAGAAGAATATACAGTTAAAATTATCCCTAAAAAAAAAGGGATTGGTTACATATTCTAATTAAAGTACTTTTCTTTGGTATATGTGTTTTTTTTTTTTTTTTTACAATATATTGTTACTGTATGTGGTACTGCAGGTACAGGAAGTGCCAATATACACTGGCTGCTTTGGTTAGTCTGGTATTTATAGTTCTACAAGCTTTAACATAACCAAGCAGTTTATGCTAGTTAGCCTTTCTATGAACAGTAGTGCCACATCTAATAGGCCCCACACCCTGGGCGATAATAGTCAAAGATATGAACGATCTCGTTCATTAATGAACGAGATACCGTTCATATCTTTGAGTGTGGAGGCACCAGCGATGAACGATGCGTGGCCCCGCGATCTTTCATCGCTGGTGCCCCGTTTGCTGTGCATGCAGGCCAATATGGACGATCTCGTCCATATTGGCCTGCACTACTATGGAGCCGGGTGACGGGGGGAGTGAAGAAACTTCACTCCCCCTGTCACTGCCCCCCCGCCGCCGGGTTGCCCGTCGGCCGTATCCGCCATCGGGCAGCTCGGCGGTGGATCGTTAAATGTGTAGGGCCCTTATGAATGCTACTTTTTTGACTTTGAAAATATCCTTGTTATTCTGTGACCATCCTAGCCTGTCATATCTGATGCATGTAGCGGCTTCTGATTCGTCATGGAATTCATATCGCTATAGAAGCTGCCCAGGCCATGATTAATTTTGTTTTGCATGTCTTTTTGAAGTTGTTTTATTGAATTATTTTGTGTTTTACTCTGAAAAGTATGCACATTTGCATATCATAGAATCCCTTTACTATGTTATATACTCTTAGTGCATTTTCGCACAGCGGGCAATCAGGTACTAACTGCATATGCGTTTGCAGCGCAATGCGCAGGGGTGTCAGACAGCAACAAAGGGCATCGTCGGTCAGCAACGGAATGGTGCGAAAAATCCGATCACATGGACGTTCGCAAGGTGATTGACAGGAGGAAGCCGTTTGTGGGGTGTGTGGTATGTGTCACCGGCAGCGGGGTGAGTGCAAAAGAGACCCTTGCGGGCTCGCTGCACTTGCCACGCTGCAGGCAGGGTGGCGTGCTAGGTTCGCCATGCTATTTATTCTCTCTCCAGGGGTGTCGTGGACACCCCAAGAGGGAGAATAGTTGTTGGTATACTGGTGGTCGGGATTCTGGCACCAGACAGCCAGTATATCAAGTGCCACCCTTTGTGGGTGGTAACTGACTATTTATTGGGAGTGTCAGGGAAAACTCAGGCGTGCCCGAGCATTTTCAGGGAGGGTGTGTGACGTCAGCTCCGGCCCCAATCAGCCTGTTGGGATCACACTGTAGGAGTAAGTCCTGGGCTGCGCAGAGACTGCACAAAGTGAATTTTAGCAGCTCGATGTACGCATAGGATTACACACTTGCACAGCAAATTTACACTCCCCCTGGAGGTGGCGACTATCTGAACGCAGGACAGCAAAGTTAGCAGCCAAGTGATCAGGTCTGAATCACCCCCTTAATATGTACTGCACACGCTCAGAAGAAAGGCTGCACACTTCTCAAGTTCTCTTGAAATAGATCATAATGCAACCATTTGACAGCAATGTTCAGACTGTATAAGGAAAACACAAATTTGGCATAAAAAACAAGCACACCAGCGTCACTTGGTCATATAGCATTTATAGCAGCTGCAGAAAAGACTCTTCTGGTTGCCAATTACATAACTGTTTCCAGAAAGCTATTTATTCTGTTTTTCCAGGAATCTAAAATTCTGGGAAAATAAACATTTAAAGTTCTCATGCAACTATTAGTAGAGCCGGCCCTAACCAATATGATGCCCTAGGCAAGATTTTGGCTGGTGCCACCTAGCACAACCGCTGGTTCCGCCTCTGACCTTGCACCTCTTTCCCAGCACCATCACCCCTCACCCATAACAGTCCTTATTTTGGTGTTTGTACCCCCTATATTTTAAATAGGAATAGTTCACACATTTGGCGCACAGCCCAAAAAGGGGTGTGTTTTTGCTGGCAAGGGGCATGGCCACACAATAGTAACCCCAATTCCAATTACGCCACACAGTACTGCAACTTTATTCACTTTTGATCATGCGATAGTGTCGATAATTCATATTACATCCCACAGTAGTATCACTTTACCTTAAACATTACTCCTCACAGTAGAGCCCCTTATTCACATTACATCACACTGAATTGCTCCTTATTCACATTACACCACACCCTATTGCTCTTTATTCACATCAGACGACACAGTAGTGCCCTTTCTATACGCAACGCCACATAGTAGAGCACCTTATACACATAATGCCACACATTAGAAATGCATTTATACACATAATTCCACGCAGTAATGCCCCTTACACATATGAGACACATTATTAATGTCCTTATAAACATAATGCACCTTACACATTATGACAACCTTTAATAATGCCCTTTTACACATAATGTCCCTTACACATATGCAGCACATTATTAATGCCCTTATACACATAATGACACACACAGTGCCCCCTACACATTTGCTGCACATTATTAGTGCCCCTATACACATAATGACACACATACAGTAGTACCCTGTTACACATATGCCGCACATTATTAATGCCCTTATACACATAATGACACACATAGTGCCCCTTACACATATGTTGCACATTACTAATGCATTTTTACATGTCACAAATAAAGCTCCTTACATATATTCTGAACACTACTGCACAACCAACCCACTCACATGCACACAGCACTCACTGCCACTAACACTGTGACCTCTGCCTCTGCTTGGATACAGATGTGTCCTCATTAATCTTGCCTCAATGCTAATGTCGGGCACCTTTTTTTATGAAAATGCATATTATTTGCATTGCTATGTGGCTAGGATGCACAAGCAGCTTCTGCTGATTAAAATGATATGCAGCATGCCTATATACTGTTTGAGACTGTGGCTGTATCTGCATATGAAATGCTACACACAGAATATAGGCATGCTGCATATCATTTTAATCAGCAGAAGCTGCTGATGCCCCTAGGCATATCAAATGCCCTAGGCAATTGCCTAGTTTGCCTATGCCTATGGCCGGCTCTGACTATTAGGCAGGGTAAGCTTAAACTAGAGATGATTTAAGGGGGTCGAGGGGGTTCTCAGAGAACCGAACCCCCACGACCTTCATGATCCGAGCCGGGAACAGAGTCCGACACGGGACTTCCCGCCAGACTCGGGTCCCAGAACAAGGCAAAACATCATCATCCTGCTGTTGGATTGTAGCAGGTTTTGAATTCCATATAATGGGCCGCGCGTTGCCACCATTTTTACTCCAGACTTGGAGAGTGAGGGAGACAGACCCCTGTCTCTCTCTGTGGTTGGTGGCGTCAGGTGGGCTCAGTGTGTGCACTCTAGAGGTGCTGACCTTTCACTGTGGTGTCCCTGTAATGTTAGGGATGCTGCCCTGGCTGTCACCGGTGTTTCATGTGCTGTTAGGGGTGCTGCAGTTGTACATGGGTGTTGCTCTCCTGGCTGTCACTGTGCTGTACAGGGGCACTGTCCTCCTGTATGCAGTGAAAATACAGGGGTGCTGGATCTGTCTTGTATTCTGTAAAAAAAAATCTGGGGTGCAGTTAAAGTAAATGTACACTGGCCCTGTCTTGTATGATGTTAAAATTCAGGGGTGCAGTGAAAATAAATGTGCACTGGCCCTGTCGTGTATGCTGTAAAAATTCAGGGGTGCAGTGGAAATTAAAATGTACACTTGCCCTGTCTTGAATGCCATAAAAATTCAGGGGTGCTGTGAAAATAAATGTACACTGGCCCTGTCATGTATGCTGTATAAACTCAGGGGCGCACTGAAAATATATGTACACTGGCCCTGTCTAGTATGCTGTCAAAATTCTGGGGTGCTGTGAAAATAAATGTACACTGGCCCTGTCTTGTATGCTGTAAAAATTCAGGGGTGCAGTGAAAAAAACAGTACGCTGGCCCTGTCTTGTATGCTGTAAAAATTCTGGAGTGCTGCAAAAATAAATGTACACTGGCCCTGTCGTGTATGCTGTAAAACTTCAGGGGTGCAGTGAAAACTAAAATGTACACTGGCCCTGTCTTCTATGCTGTAAAAATTCAGAGGTGCAGTGAAAATAAATGTACACTGGCCCTGTCTTGAATGCTGTCAAAATTCAGGGGTACAGTGAAAAATAAAATGTACACTAGCCCTGTCTTGTATGCTGTAAAAATTCTGGAGTGCTGTGAAAATAAATGTAAACTGGCCCTGTCTTGTATGCTGTAAAAATTCAGGGGTGCAGTGAAAATAAATGTACACTGGCCCTGTCTTTTATGCTGTAAAAATTCAGAGGTGCAGTGAAAATAAATGTACACTCGCCCTGTTTTATATGCTGTCAAAATTCAGAGGTGCAGTGAAAATATATGTACAGTACACTGGCCCTGACTTGTATGCTGTAAAAATTCAGGGGTGCTGTGAAAATAAATGTACACTGGCCCTGCCATGTATGTTGTGAAAAATCAGGAGTGCTGTGAAAATAAAGGGGCACTGTTCTGTGTGCTGTAATAATAAAGGGGTGCTGTCCTGTGAAATGAAGAATTAAAATGTATAGGAAAAAATAGTTAAAGATCAGGAACAAGTTCCAGTTCCTTGTACTAGCGCTGAAGCTGCTGCTGCAATCAGTCATGACATTGACTATGCAATTCCATCAACATAGTCTGATAAGGCCAATGCCCAATGTCATAGAGGGCATGTATAATCCAACAAGCAAAAATTAAGAACCAATGATAAGAAACGTAAAATTAACAATATGCCATGCACGACACGAAGTTGCAAGGAAAGGCTAAGGCCTTGGCCTATGTTCATGACTGGGGGTTCAGCTTCTCATGAAGATGGAAGCCCTCCTCCCTCTCCAAAAAATGTAAAAAATAAAGCTTGTTAAAGCACAGGAAAAAACAACTGTATATTCAGAGATATCACAAATCTCCAAGAAGAGTCCAAGTGTGTCCGTGGTTGCGATGTCTAGGCCTGACCTTCCCAAGACTGTATGGGAAGAGGAGGCTCCTACCACCATTTGCACACCCACTGCAAGTAGTGGGAGGAGCACCACAGTCCAGTTGCTGAAATTGAGATTGAGGATGTCACTGTAGAAGTACACCAGGATGAGGAGGATATTGGTGTAGCTGACACTGAGGAGGAAGTTGACAATGAGGATTCTTATGGTGATGTGGTTTGTTTGAATAAGGCACCAGTGGAGACAGTTGTTGGACACGGGATATAAAAGCCCATTGTCATGCCTGGGCAAAATACCAAAAAAGCCACCTCTTCTGTGTGGAATTATTTTTCACAAATCCAGACAACAGGTGTCAAGCCATCTATGGCCTTTGTCAATCCATAATAAGTAGGGTTAAGGACGTTAACAACCTAGGAACATCTCTCTTATACGTCACCTGCAGCGCATTCATCATAAGTCATTGTCCAGTGCAGAGACTTTGGAAAATAGCGTAAGCAGTCCACTTACACCTAAATAATGTGGTTTGTTTGAATATTATTTCTCTGTGAAGATGAGTATGAAGATGTAAACACTGAAGGGGGGGATCTGAGGATGAGGACGACATCTTGGCTCTGTAGATCCAGTTTGTGCAAAGAGAGATTAATTGCAGCTTTTTTGGTGGGGGCCCAAACAAAGCAATCATATCAGCCAGGGTCGTGTGGCAGACCCTGTCATTGATATGATTGGTTTGTTAAAGTGTGCATGTCCTGTTTATACGACATAAGGGTGGGTGGGAGGGCAAAAGGACAATTCCATCTTGAACGTCTTTACTTTGCCACATCATTCCAGAGGTATTCCCCTATATGAGGTGCTGCCCCTCTGCCCTATCAGTCCAGGGGTTCTGGCCCACTACTGTTTAAATCCAGGGTTGCTTTTGCTTGTCTGCTGTACTGAGTACTTCTCAAGGAGAACTGCCTATGCTGTATAAATCCAGGGGTGCTGCCTATCTGCTGTATACGTCCAGAGGTGCTATCTTATAATTCCAGGGGTGCTGCTGTACTTGATACTACTGTAGATTTAAATTAAAGCCTAGAGCAGAATATTATTTTTATTATTATTATTATTATTATTATTATTATTACTACCAGTTATTTATATAGCGCACACATATTCCGCAGCGCTTTACAGAGAATATTTGGCCATTCACATCAGTCCCTGCCCCAGTGGAGCTTACAATCTATATTCCCTATCACATGTACACGCACACACATTCATGCTAGGGTTCATTTTGTTGGGAGCCAATTAACCTACCAGTATATTTTTGGATTGTGGGAGGAAACCGGAGTACCCGGAGGAAACCCACGCAAGTACGGGGAGAATATACAATATCCACACAGTTAGGGCCATGGTGGGAATTGAAACCATGACCTCAGTGCTGTGAGGCAGTAATGCTAACCATTAAACCATCCGTACTGCCACAAGCTGAAACAAGCTTCAACATCACAGATTTGTGAAAACATGTAGCCGCAAAGATGGAAATGGAATTTGCAATTTTGACGAAGTGTTTTCAAATGAGACCATATTTGTGGCCAAAGTCAGATAGACTCTGAAGAGACAAAATCATAATCCAGCGCAACTTCCGGAGAAAACTAGATCTTCCAAACACACCTATGTTTATATGTCTTCCATATAATTCTAGGGGTGCCCTGTCTGAACACGCTCATTTACATCTTCTAGTGTGCACTGTGTATCCAGCATTAGAGAGAGGTTCTCCATTATTTCATGTTAGGGGCTCACTGAAATGAATGGCTTCAATAAGTCAACCTTAATTTTGATTTATTATTAATGTTACACATTTTGGGATTATTTATTTGCAAGATGCGCATTTGTTTTACAGAGTTCTTTTCCTAAGGGCTGCGTAGGGTAATCGCAAGACCTCGCAGTGTTAGAAGAACAGAGTTTCAGTGATTTTGCATTGCATAAGCTTTCCATTGCACTGCAGCACTAGATGGACCAGTAGCTCCTGTGAGTCACAGTTACTGAATAAGGCCCAGTATGGAGTCTCATGGTGGCTTACAGCCAGGAAGATGGCTGGCTTGCCAGGCTGAGGCATGCTGGTGGCAAACAGGTTAGCATTGATTCCTCCCACAGTCCTACTTATAGTTTGAAATGAGTTTGGACTGTAGAGTGGTAAAAATACACTGCACAGTCCTGCTTAGTACTGTACCAAACCCAACTTGCCCCACCCGGGGCTGCTGTGGGGGCTCAGGAAGGGCTGCTAAACAGCTAAGAGGCTGCTTTATTTAAAAATGAAATATGAATAAAATTAACAATAGACACAGGTGTGCTCACAAGAGTGTAACTGGGACACATAGGTGTGCTCACATGCGTGTAAGTGGGAGCTGTGAAAAATTATAATAAGGCATCTGCCACAAAATATGTAATAAAAAATGCAATTTAAAAAGGAGAGAGAATTGACAGCATAGGAAAGGAATGAGTTAAACATCTTGTGAGGGGTGGACCTAGCTGGAAGGAAAGTACAGCCCTTGGAAAAGGGGAGGGTTAGTATATATAGAGAAGGATAGGCCATTTTGTCTCTCTCTGGTTGGTGAAATTGCCTTCCCGCCCTCTCACCCTGTTGGTAGAGGTTCTGGCACGGAGTGCATTGGCATTGAATTGCTGGCTGGTTTTATCGTTGGCTATTTATTGGCGGAAAAGAACGGCAGTTTGTAGTTGTATGGTAAGCTGTAGTGATTTACAGTTTGATTTGGTTTAGGTGCACTCACCTCCATCGACTTATTGGCCGCTCGACCACCTGACCGGGAGGCAGCGGAATGGGCACCCATCAGGGTGGGAAGTCACTGTGGGGGTGGAGCTAGCACCTATTACCGTTTTTGATAGTTTGTAGTTAAATTAAGATGGTTTTGATTGTAGCATTTTTTAAGGTTAGCGTCAGTTTAATAGAGCAGTTCTTTTTTCTGCCACCATATGCCGGCTGATTCGGCATCTTAACAAAAGTTTTTCATTTACAGGTTTGCTATTGGTTAGGGTCAAATAAATAGCTAGCAATTTTTCTGCCAAATTCAAGTCTCCGTGTCTTTATTTCTTGGTTTGAGAGGTAACGAATGCTTACTTAGAACGAAGGGGTCCACCAAATGTCACTAGGATGTTTAATGGAAAAAAAAGAAACCCACGAGATTTTCACAACATTAGTCTCCAGACTCCGTGGAGGGGAAAATATCCAATCTTGATCCTGTGGTATACACCAGTTTATTTGCATCCCACCAATAAATCTGAGATTATCTTAATCCCTGAAAATGGAGAAGGAGGTACAAATTCTGAGACTTTGTCCACTAGTTTTTCAGTTTGTCCAGTAATGTGGTAATTACATATTTGCTTTGTTAAAGTTCTTTCTGTTCCACACCAATATACGAGGGAGTGGAGCTTAAAGCCTGTGTGTTGTTCCTGATTACGTATGCCTCTCTAATTTTCTCTTACGTCCTTGAGGATGCTGGGGTCCACATTAGTACCATGGAGTATAGACGGGTCCACTAGGAGCCATTGGCACTTTAAGAGTTTGAGAGTGTGGGTTGGCTCCTCCCTCTATGCCCCTCCTACCAGACTCAGTTTAGAAAATGTGCCCGGAGGAGTCGGTCACAGCTAGGGGAGCTCTACAGAGTTTCCCTAGAAAAGTTTTATTTAGAGTTTATTATTTTACAGGGAGTCTGCTACCAACAGCCTCCCTGCTTCGTGGGAATAAGGGGGGGAGTAGTGTCCACCCTGCGGGGTCTGAGCCACTTACTCCGCTGACAGGACACTGAGCTCCTGAGGGGTCAGATCGCTCCCCGCCACAGTGGAACGCACGCCCCAGCAGCATGCCACCCAGGGCCGGTGCTAGGGTGTTCGGCACCCCCCTGCAAACTATAAAATTGCGCCCTCCCATATTCGACAAAGGGTCAGCACGTGCCATTGGCGCACGCCAGGAAAAGGGGTGTGGTCTCACAAGTAAGGGGCATGGCCACACAATAGTAACCCTATTTAAATTTACCCCACACAGTAGCACAATCTTACTCATCTTATACGTAATGCCCCACCCGTATTAGTAGCATCGTTATATGTAATGCACCCCATTAGTAGTAGCATCCTTATATATAATGCCCCCCCAGTAGTGGTAGCATCGTTATACATAATGCCCCCCCAGTAGTAGTAGCATCCTTATACATATTGCATCCACAGCAGCAGTAGTGTCCTTTTACGTAGTGCACCCCCAGTAGTAGAAGCGTCCTTATATGTAATGTCCCCCCAGTAGTTGTAGCGTCCTTATACGTAGTGCACCCCCAGTAGTAGTAGCATCCTTATGCATAATGTCACCCCAGTAGTAGTAGCATCGTTTTACGTAATGCCCCCCCAGTAATAGTAGCGTCCTTATACATAATGCCCCCAGTAGTAGCGTCCTTACATGTAATTGCCCCCCCAGGTAGTAGTAGCATCCTTACATGTAATCGCCCCCCTCAGTAGTAGCGTCGTTATACATACATAATGCCCCCCTAGTAGTAGTAACATCCTTAAATGTAATGGCCCCCCCAGTAGTAGCGTCGTTATACGTAATGCCCCCCCAAGTAGTAGTAGCGTCCTTGCATTTAATGCCCCCCCTAGTAGTAGCGTCCTTAATGTGTGCGCACACAGACATACCTCACACACACAATTCATACATATATACACATACACATCCACACCCCCCACCATACACACATACACACACACACACACACACACACACACATACATTTCTTTTTTCTTTCTCACCCTCCACTTACCTAAGTCTGGCTGTACAGCAGCCTGGTCCATGTAGCCCCACCCCCTTCCATCCCATTTAGCCCCACCCCCCTCCATTCCATGTAGCTCCGCCACCTCCTCTTATCCATACAGCTGCTGTCACACAGGTGACACTGGTGCAGCCACAGTCCGCGGAATCCAGGAAAAGTGTGGAGTCCCTACCCTACACAGGTCAGGCACTCTTTGGGGAAGCTTTGAATGCATGGATATCCACGGCTACAGCAGGTAAGTCTCAGTTTCTTCCATCAGCTGCACTCGCTCCGAAGAAATCCTTCTCTTCATCAGCATCACAGTCCTTTCGGCCTAACAAACCTAGAAAGGCTAAACCGTCCAATACATTCTTTAGGGGAGGTTGAGTTAAATACAAAAAACCTGCTGCTGCAGGTTCCAAGGAACAAAACCTGTTTCAGGTACGCCAAAGTCCTCCACATGACGGTGGACTGCGTGACCTGGAGGTGGGGACAGTGGGAGTGAGACTCAGACAGTTCAGTCACGTCTTGATCCCTGGGTGATAGATATTGTGTCCCAGGGATACAGGCTGGAATTTCAGAATCTCCCTCCTCACTCCTCTCTTGGTTGCAAATACCTCACCTTCTGGAGGGCCGCAGTTTCGGGATTCAGGACTGGATCCTTCTAAACACGGATGCAAGTCTTCGAGGCTGGGGCGCAGTCACTCAAGGGGTGACCTTCCAAGGAAGGTGGTCAAGTCTGGAAGCTGGGCTGCCGATAAACATTCTAGAACTAAGAGCCGTCTACAGTGGTCTTCTCCAAGCGGCCCATCTGCTGAGAAATCGAGCCATTCAAGTGCAGTCGGACAATGTAACGACAGTGCCTTACATCACCCGACAGGGCGGAACGCAGAGCAGAGATGCAATGTCAGAGGTAACAAGAATCATCCTCTGGGCATAAAAACACACTTTGGCGCTTGCAGCAATCTTCATTCCGGAAGTAGACAACTGGAAAGTGGACTTCCTCAGCAGAAACGATCTCCATCCAGTAGAGTGGGGACTCCATCCGGAGGTGTTCACAGAGGTGACAGATCTTTGGGATGTACCTCAAATCGACACGATGGACTCTCATCTCAACAAGAAGCTTTGGCGATATTGTTCCAGTTCGAGGGACCCGCAAGCAGTGGTGGTGAATGCCCTGGTGACTCTGTGGGTCCTCCAGTCGGTGTATGTGTTTCCACCACTCCCACTCATTCCAAAAGTGCTAAAGCTCATAAGGAGAACAAGGGTTCAAGCGATCCTCATTGCTCCATACTGGCCAAGAAGGTATTGGTACGTGGATCTTCTGGATCTACTGCTAGAAGAGCCAAGGCCTCTTCCTCTTCGGGAGGACCTGCTGCAGCAGGGGCCATTCGCCTATCAAGACTTGCCATGGCTGCATTTGACAGCATGGAGGTTGAACTCCAGATTCTAGCTCGGAAAGGCATTCCGAGCAAGGTCATTCCTACCCTGATAGACGCTAAGAAAGGTGTAACATCTAAACATTACCATTGTATTTGGAAAAAATATGTATCTTGGTGTGAGTCCTAGAAGTTTCCTACGGTGGAGTTTCAACTAGGACGTTTTCTCCTTTTCCTGCAAGCAGGTGTGGATATGGGCCTGAGTTTGGGATCCATAAAGGTCCATATTTCAGCTCTATCCATTTTCTTCTGGAAACAGTTGGCTGCCCTCCCTGAGGTACAGACTTTTTTGAAGGTAGTTCTACACATCCAACCTCCCTTTATGCCGCCTACGGCGCCCTGGTATCTTAACATGGTGTTGCAGTTCTTCCGGTCGTACTGGTTTGAGCCTCTACAGGAGGTTGAGGTCAAGTTTCTCACGTGGAAGGCTGTCACTTTGTTGGCCTTAGCTTCTGCTAGAAGTGTGTCGGAGTTGGGGGCTTTGTCCTGTAAAAGCCCTTACTTGATCTTCCATGAAGATAGGGCTGAGCTTCGAACATGTCAGCAGTTTCTTCCGAAGGTTGTGTCGGCATTTCATATCATCCAAACTATTGTGGTGCCAGTTGCTACTGACTCCTCAATTTCATTAAAGTCCTTGGATGTGGTAAGGGCTCTGAAAATCTATGTGAAGAGGACTGCTCGTCACAGGAAATCGGACTCTCTGTTTGTCCTGTATGATCCCAAGACACTTGGGTGTCCTTCTTCTAAGCAGACAATCTCTCGCTGGATCAGGTTCTCTATCCAGCATGCATATTCTACGGCAGGATTGCCGTGTCCTACGTCTGTTAAGGCCCACTCTACTCGTAAGGTGGGGTCTTTCCTGGGTGGCTGTCCGGTGTGTCTCGGCTTTACAGCTTTGCTGAGCGGCTACTTGGTCTGGGTCGAACACGTTTGCAAAGTTCTACAAGTTCGATACTTTGGCCGCTGAGGACCTGAAGTTTGGTCAATCAGTTCTGCAGGAGCCTCCGCGCTCTCCCTCCCATTCTGGGAGCTTTGGTACATCCCCATGGTACTAATGTGGACCCCAGCATCTTCTACGATGTAAGAGAAAATAAGATTTTGGTTACCTACCGGTAAATCCTTTTCTCGTAGTCTGTAGAGGATGCTGGGTGCCCGCCCAGCGTATCGTTTTCCTGCTATCATTATTTGGTTCAGTACAACTTCATTTTAGTTGAGTACTGCATTGTTACTTGGTAAGTAATGTTTCAGCGGTAGCTGCGTTTCAAGCTAGTTAGCTTGATGTGCCTTGTATGTGTGAGCTGGTGTGAATCTCGCCACTATCTGTGTAAAATCCTTCTCTCGAAGATGTCCGTCTCCTCGGGCACAGTTTCTAGACAGAGTCTGGTAGGAGGGGCATAGTGGGAGGAGCCAGCCCACACTCTCAAACTCTTAAAGTGCTCTTGGTGGACCCGTCTATACCCCATGGTATTACTGTGGACCCTGTCATCCTCTACGGACTACAAGAAAAGGATTTACCGGTAGGTAACCAAAATCCTATTTTTACTGTGCATTACTGTATGTGCTCTTTGGGGCCTAGTTTTTAAAACTGCCATCCTGTCTGCCACTGCAGTGCCACTCATCGATAGACCAGGTGTTTGTATCGCCCACTTGTGTCGCTTAGCTTAGTCATCCAGCTACCCTGTTGCAACCTTTTGACCCAAAAACTACAGTATATGGGCCCTCATTCCGAGTTGTTCGCTCGGTATTTTTCATCGCATCGCAGTGAAAATCCGCTTAGTACGCATGCGCAATGTTCGCACTGCGACTGCGCCAAGTAACTTTACTATGAAGAAAGTATTTTTACTCACGGCTTTTTCTTCGCTCCGGCGATTGTAATGTGATTGACAGGAAATGGGTGTTACTGGGCGGAAACACGGCGTTTCAGGGGCGTGTGGATGAAAACGCTACCGTTTCCGGAAAAAACGCAGGAGTGGCCGGAGAAACGGTGGGAGTGCCTGGGCGAACGCTGGGTGTGTTTGTGACGTCAACCAGGAACGACAAGCACTGAAATGATCGCACAGGCAGAGTAAGTCTGGAGCTACTCTGAAACTGCTAAGTAGTTAGTAATCGCAATATTGCGAATACATCGGTCGCAATTTTAAGAAGCTAAGATTCACTCCCAGTAGGCGGCGGCTTAGCGTGTGTAACTCTGCTAAATTCGCCTTGCGACCGATCAACTCGGAATGAGGGCCATTGTGAGGTGTTCAGAATAGACTGGAAATGAGTGGAAATGAATGTCATTGAAGTTAGTAATACCGTATGATCAAAAATACCACCAAATTCTGTGATTTTAGCTGTTTTTCTATATATATTTTTTAAATCCAGATTCAAAACAAAAACAGAAAACCTGAAAAGTGTCCGCCGCACATCTATAGCCTAAAACCATTGCACAATTAATTACATATATGCATTCTCCATTCTATGGTAAATAAAGTGCAAAATAATACTGAAATTAAAATAAACCATATCGCTGCAACTACAGTTGCTTAAATGTACCACTTGTAACTGTAATAATGTAAACTGATTGAATATTTTTTTATATTTTCTACAGTAAATTAGAATTTGACAATGAAACTGATGATTTTTTTTTCAAAAAGCGTTCAGAAATTATCAGTTTTTTAATGATAGAATTAGGTCAAAAACATCTATTTAAAACTTAAACGATTTTAGGGAAAAAAAAGTTTTTAACATTTGTAAAGTATCGGTTTCCAAACATCGGAACATCTGGAACATTGCAACTTTGATTTCCCCAGTGGCTGCAACCACCAGGTATACACTACATATCTCAGGTGGTTGCACCTCTGTGGAGCCACCGGATGGGGGATCGTGATGTGCTGACTGATTAGCAGCATGGCAGACACTGGGGGAGGGTGCAGGGATGTAGAGGGAGCAGGTAACTGCTGGAAGATTATCTTAAGGCAGCCGATCGCTATGTGTTCATACCTCATAACTGTGTTGATTCCTGCGGGACAGTCTCGCTATTCCGACACTGTCCCGCTGTTCCTCCCGCGGGCAGCAGTGTCCCGCGGGTGGGGCATTCAGTTGGGGGAGCCTTTGATCACCCACTGCTCTGCAAAGCAGCAAGTGATCTCTGAACACATGCTGTGCTCAGAGTCGGGAAGGGAGCTTGGGGCTGCCCAGCTGCTCCGGAGTGCTGGGCACGCCCCCAAAAGGCTGTGAATTTATACGTTTGTCAAGGCAATACCCACTCGGGCAAGGCCACGCCCCTCCCAGTCGAGGTCACGCCCCCTTTCCAGATCGCCGCACGGCCTCGCTGCGCAACAGTCCGACTCCCTCAATGCAAAAGTTGGGAGGTATGTGTGTTTATGGTTGCATCGTTTGCGACCAGTCAGATAACACACAGTCAAGTGTTGAAAAAATGAGACCATGCTAGGAAAAGTGATTAAAGGACAAAAAGAGCACAAAACTTAAAAAAAATCAAATATACTGTAAAGATAAAATGCTTTGTATGGGGTAAACCTGACTTTCCTCTGAAGCTCTTTTCCATCTTTTGGACGGTGTCTTTATTTGGCTGATATAGGTAAAAAAAATGCAATCATTTAAGATGCTGAGAGATCACTTACCATTCCTTTGTGTATGAATCAACCAATCAACATGGGGTCTAATTCAGACCTGATCGCAGCAGCAAAAATGTTCTCTAATGAGCAAAACCATGGGGGTCATTCCGAGTTGTTCACTCACTAGCTGCTTTTAGCAGCATTGCACACGCTAGGCCGCCGCCCTCTGGGAGTGTATCTTAGCTTAGCAGAATTGCGAACGAAAGAGTAACAGAACTGCTAATAAATAATTATTTGCAGTTTCTGAGTAGCTCCTGACCTACTCACGGATTGCGATCAGCTCAGTCCGTTTAGTTCCTGGTTTGACGTCACAAACATGCCCTGCTTTCGGCCAGGCAGAGCCGGCCATAGGCATAGGCAAACTAGGCAATTGTCTAGGTCATTTGATATGCCTAGGGGCATCAGCAGCTTCTGCTGATTAAAATGATATGCGGCATGCCTATATTCTGTGTGTAGCATTTCATATGCAGATACAGCCATAGTCTCACACAGTATATAGGCATGCTGCATATCATTTAAATCAGCAGAAGCTGCTTGTGCATCCTAGCCATATAGCAATGCAAATAATATGCATTTTCATAAAAAAAGGTGCCCGACATTAGCATTGAGGCAAGATTAATGAGGACACATCTGTATCCAAGTAGAGGCAGAGGTCACAGTGTTAGTGGCAGTGTGAGTGCTGTCTGCATGTGAGTGGGTTCGTTGTGCAGTAGTGTTTGGAATACGTGTAAGGAGCATTATGTGTGTCATGTAAAAATGCATTAATAATGTGCAACATATGTGTAAAGGGGCACTATGTGTGTCATTATGTGTATAAAGGCATTAATAATGTGCGGCATATGTATAACAGGGTACTACTGTATGTGTGTCATTATGTGTATAGGGGCACTAATAATGGGCGCAAATGTGTAGGGAGCACTGTGTGTGTCATTATGTGTATAAGGGCATTAATAATGTGTGGCATATGTGTAAGGGACATTATGGGTAAAAGGGCATTAATATAGGTTGTCATAATGTGTAAGGCACATTATGTTTATAAGGACATTAATAATGTTTCTCATTTGTGTAAGGGGCATTACTGTGTGGAATTATGTGTATAAATGCATTACTAATGTGTGGCATTATGTGTATAAGGTGCTCTACTATGTGGCATTGTGTATAGAAAGGGCACTACTGTGTCATCTAATGTGAATAAAGAGCAATAAGGTGTGGTGTAATGTGAAAAAGGAGCAATTCAGTGTGATGTAAAGTGAATAAGGGGCTCTACTGTGAGGAGTAACGTTTATAAGGTAAAGTGATACTTCTGTGGGATGTAATATGAATTATGGACACTATTGCATGATAAAATGTGAATAAAGTTGCAGTACTGTGTGGTGTAATTGGAATTGGGGTTAGTATTGTGTGGCCATGACCTTTGCCTGCAAAAACACACCCCTTTTTGGGCTGTGCGCCAAATGTGCAAACTGTTCCAATTTAAAATATAGGGGGTACAAGCACCAAAATAAGGACTGCTATGGGTGAGGGGTGATGGTGCTGGGAAAGAGGTGCAAAGTCAGAGGTGGAACCAGCGGTGGTGCTAGGGGGCACCAGCCAAAATCTTGCCTAGGGCATCATTTTGGTTAGGGCTGGCTCTGCGGCCAGGCACTCCCCCGTTTCTCCAGACACTCCCGCATTTTTCCCTGACAGGCCTGCGTTTTTTAGCACACTCCCGGAAAACGCTCAGTTACCACCAAGAAACACCCCTTTCGTGTCAATCACTCACCGAATGAAAAGCGCCGCAGGATCCACAGCAAAACTGCTAAGTTTTTAGTTAAATAACTAAGCACATGTGCCCTGCGTGCCTTGCGCGTGTGCATTTTGCAACAAATCGCAGCATAGCGAAAATCGGCAACGAGCGAACAACTCGGAATGACCCCCCATGTGCACTGCAGGGGGGACAGATATAACATCTGCAGACAGAGTTAGATTTGGGTGTGGTGTGTTCAAACTGAAATCTAAATTGCAGTGTAAAAATAAAGCAGCCAGTATCTACCCTGCACTGAAACAAAATAACACACCCAAATCTAAATTTCTCTGCACGTTATATCTGCCCCAGCTGCAGTGCACATAGATTTGCCCATTAGACAACAATTTTGTTGCTGCGATCAGGTCTGAATTAGGCCCATAGTGCATAATTGCATAGCAAGACAACCAAGGTTTCAGTGACTTTCTGATCTTTTACTGAACCACCTCTCTCTTATAGGCCCTACACACTGGCCGATTTGTTTGAAAGATATGAACGACCTCGTTCATAAATGAACGAGAACTCATTCATATCTTTCAGTGTGGAGGCTCCAGCGATGAACGATGCGTGGCCCCGCACTCGTTCATCGCTGGTCCCCAGTCGGCTGTGCATGCAGGCCAATATGGACGATCTCGTCCATATTTGCCTGCACTTCAATGGAGCCGCGTGACGGGGGGAGTGAAGAAACTTCACTCCCCCCGTCACTGCCCCCCCCCCCCCCCCCCCGCGCCGCCTGGTCGCTCGTCAGCCGTATATCCGCCGTCGGGCAGCTCGGCGGCGGATCAGCCAGTGTGTAGGGTCCTTTAGCATGGCAACCTCCAACCAATAGGTGAAGGAAACTTGGTGGACATATTAAAGGATGGAAGCTACAATTACTTCATGTGTAATAATCAGCTCAGTATTACACAGCCTCTGAGTTGCTGGCTAAATAATGAGATTGTCTCATTGCGCAAGAAAATAATCTGGCAACAGGTGATACTAATCTTGTACTTTATTCTGAGCTGGACAGATATTTATATAAGAAATAAACTTGATACAGGTCATAGAAGAGTTCACAGGCTTTCCAAACATGGGCAGTGCCCAATTATAAAAAGAATAAGTGACATAAAATCCACTGCTTCCAATTTTCACGACATGAGAGTACTGTGTGAGTGTGCAACCAGGACAGCAACAGAGATTTTGCTGCAGGAGGAGTGTGGGGTGCGACAGGGGAGCGAGCGGGATGCGGGAGACTTGCCCCCTTCCCCGGGGGGCTGAGAGTGCCACACTAATTTCGAGAGCCTCCCGGCTTTTCTGGGAGAGTGAGCAAGTATGATACAATATACAACAGAGTTTCCCAAACTCTGCCATTAGAGTCCAGGTTTTAAGCCTATACATGCTTGAGCAGAGGTGAATTAGGCCTACAGTAATTCAGACCTAATCGTCCTCTGTGATATTGCAGAGGTCTCCGATCAGATAGTCGCCGCCCATAGAGAGTGAAAACCCGCCCTGTGCAAGTATATGAATGCATGCGTACGCTGTGCGAAAACTTCACCAGACAGCGGACATCTGCAAATACATTAGCAACTCATTCACCATTAAATTATTTTTCCATTCTGTGCAGTCTGTGCATAACCCAGGACTTACTCCTACAGAGCGATACAAACAGGCTGATTGGGCCGGAGCTGACGTCACAAACCCGCCCTGAAAAAGCTTGGGAATGCCTGTGTTTTTCCAGAAAAGGGACAGTTATCACCCCCAAACGTCCGCTTCCTGTCCATCAATCAGCGTTCGCCAAGCGATAAAAAAATGCAGGATTTTTTTCGCAGTTTGGCCTCGCGCCTGCGCATTACAATAGATACGGATGTGCAGTCATTCGATAATTGGCTGCTGTGTGAATTCGCACAACATCGATCAGGCCTGAATTATGGCCCTCATTCCGAGTCGTTCGCTCGGTATTTTTCATCGCATCGCAATGAAAATCCGCTTAGTACGCATGCGCAATATTCGCACTGCGACTGCGCCAAGTAATTTAACAAAGAAGATAGTATTTTTACTCACGGCTTTTTCATCGCTCCGGCGATCGTAATGTGATTGACAGGAAATGGGTGTTACTGGGCGGAAACACGGCGTTTTATGGGCGTGTGGCTGAAAACGCTACCGTTTCCGGAAAAAACGCAGGAGTGGCCGGAGAAACGGGGGAGTGGTTGGGCGAACGCTGGGTGTGTTTGTGATGTCAAACCAGGAACGACAAGCACTGAACTGATCGCACAGGCAGAGTAAGTGTGGAGCTACTCTAAAACTGCTAAGTAGTTTGTGATCGCAATATTGCGAATACATCGGTCGCAATTTTAAGATGCTAAGATACACTCCCAGTAGGCGGCGGCTTAGCGTGTGTAACTCTGCTAAATTCGCCTTGCGACCGATCAACTCGGAATGAGGGCCTATGTCTTTAATCAGTACCTCAGCCAATTTGATTTAACCATCTGGACTCAAGAATGAATATCCTTAAAAACTGGACTGTAATGGTGGGGTTTTGGAAACTCTGGTCTACAAACACCACATTAATTACGTGTGCTGCCTACAGTTGCTAAGAAGCTAAATCCTACACTCAGGGCCTTATGCAGGTTTGTTAGCAAACGAAAAAAGTAAGCATTTTTTCAAAACCATGTAGCACTGCAGGTGGGGCAGATGTAACATGTGCAGAGAGATTTAGATTTGGGTGGGGTGTGTTCAAACTGAAATTTAAATTGCAGTGTAGCTAGTATTTACCATACACAGAAACAATATAACCCACCCAAATCTAAATTGCTGACTTTTTTGGTTTGCAAACAAACCTGAATAACTCCCTTAATTTGCAGGTGGTCACTTGCTACATCCAGACTTCAGATTCATATAGTTTGACACTAGCTGCTGAGTTTCCTGCAAAGATAGATACTAACTGTACGTTTAAACTTTAATTAACGTCTACCTGTTGCATTTTACAATTGTGCCAAAGCAGACAATATTTTTTATCAGTTACATTCATAACTATGAATTGCTATATTTACAGAAAAACAGCACCTCCCATAGCAGTGTAAATAATTGCTTCACTATTTTCACATACTATTTGTTTTCACTTCCAATTTATAATTGTGATATTGTTGTTTTATGTTGGTTTTATATTGCATGATTAAATATTTAGCATACTGTATGTATTATCTTTTCAGTGTGTCTAGCAATTAATTCTGACATATCAATCTGAATATCCAAAGGGTAGCACAGATCCATATTCAGTGATTTTTCTTCTGCTACAACTACAGTACAATGGGGGTCATTCCGAGTTGTTCGCTCGTTGCCGATTTTCGCAACGGAGCGATTAAGGCAAAAATGCGCATGTGCATGGTACGCAGTGCGCATGCGCTAAGTAATTTAGCACAAAACTTAGTAGATTTACCCACGTCCGAACGAAGAATTTTCATCGTTGAAGTGATCGGAGTGTGATTGACAGGAAGTGGGTGTTTCTGGGCGGAAACTGACCGTTTTCTGGGAGTGTGCGGAAAAACACAGGAGTGTCTGGAGAAACAGGGGAGTGGCTGGTCGAACGCAGGGCGTGTTTGTGACGTCAAACCAGGAACGAAATGGGCTGAGCTGATCGCAGTGTAGGAGTAAGTCTCGAGCTATTTAGAAACTGCTAAGAATTATTTATTTGCAATTCTGCTACTCTTCGTTCGCAATTCTGCTAAGAGAAGATACACTCCCAGAGGGCGGCGGCCTAGCGTGTGCAATTCTGCTAAAAGTAGCTAGCGAGCGAACAACTCGGAATGACCCCAATATGTCTTTATTTTATATAAAAATAGGTTGCAAAGAGAACACGTCAGAGATCTCTGCATATGAGATATGGGGGTAATTCAGACCTGATCGATCGCTAGGGGTTTTTTGCACTGCTGCGAACAGATAGTCACCGCCCATAGGTGAGTGTTATTTTGCTTTGCAAGTATGCGAATGCATGTGTAACAGAGCTGTACGAACAGATCTTGTGCAGTCTCTGAGTAGCCCAGGACTTACTCAGCTGCTGTGATCACTTCAGCCTGTCCGGGACCGAAATTGACATCAGGAACTGTAACAGGTAAAGTACGGTGTAGTGTTGTTGTGAGTGCGGGTGTCGGTTGACTTACCTGGATTCTTCTCCCTGGATCACCTCTTGGACCAGATCTCCTGCTGGAACCCTAGGCAGAAAGACGAGGTACTCCCAACCCCAGAGGACCCAACACATACAGTAAGTCACCACATGCTAGGACGGTGACATTAAGATTTATTATGCAGAAACACAACTGGTCACCGCTGCAGAATTATTTGGGTAAAGAGCAGATACAATTTCACATATAAGAAAACAACAATACACATCACAATAAGAAAAGAACTTACACTAGAAATGAGCTACCATGCAATTCACTGTAAAATAATCACACAGTAATTCCCTTTTTGTCTAAATAACACTATAATTCCCTGTACTGTCTTCTAGGTGGTTTTATCTACTCCATTAATGAGTGGCTCTCTATAATGTTCCTTACTGTCCACCTGGTGTTGCATAACATTGTCTTATTAACTCAGTCTATGCCACTCTGAATATAGTTGTTTATCCAAATAACATCGGCTTCTTACACGCTAGATGACTGTTCCTTTTTTGTATGTCCCAGCAAGAGGAGTAGCGGGAAGAAAGTGGCAATAAATAGCACAGTTTATATCCTTTGTAGCCAAGCAAGCCAAATATACAGTACAGTTTTACTATTAGAGTAGCAGATAGCACAGAAGTTAGTAGTGGGAGACAGAAGGCAGCAGTATGAGTTTCCTATCGGTAGACAGCATGCAAAAGCAACTTAAGCAATGAACATAAGAGGCATTACAGTTTCTTCCACTAATATGTTATTTATACTGGGGTATTCAGAGAAATGCCTCTAAACTGAACAAGTCTCTCTCTCTCTCTCTCTCTCTCTCTCTCTCTCTCTCTCTCTCTCTCTATCTCTCTCTCTCTCTCTACATGGGTGACAGGATTGCCTAGGTAATGCAGTCCTCCCTGTGTGTAATGGGCACAGATGACTGGAAAGTCTTTTCCTCATGTAATAACACCATGCAGTCTCTGTAACATGTATACCCCCCAGTTGTCCCGTGTTATCACTTTATATGGGCACACACAAAGGCTTGCAAGACTGTGGGCCACGGTGAGCATATAACAAACTGCGTAGCTTTCTGAGAAGAAGTTTGGCTATATTTTTCCTATTGGCCCTTCACTACGTCACACTGGTGGGTGGCAGCTACGTGTCCCAAATACCTGCAATGTCCACTCACTACTCGCACCCAGCTCTGTTATGGCTCCCATCCTCGTCAGGGCTTCAGACAGAGGGCTAACAAGATGGTCACTGACTCCACACCCATGACAGCTCTCTCGTTCTTTTACTGTGGGCAGCACCCGCTATCTCAGTCTCGGCTCTCCACAACATGGCAGCTTGACCTCCAGTTACTGCAGTGGATGACAGCCGACGGCTCAGGGCCCTTGGACGGTCCTCCTAGGATGCCAGCTCATGGTCTCCTCAGCAGGGGATAGTTCTCGTCAGCCGGTCCCCCTCAGCGCGGCTCTCCTCTCCTCAGCATCACCTCAGTGCAGCATCACTCTCCGTGCTGTTACCTCAGAGTACCACTCCTCACAGCGTCTCTCTCCCTTTCACCTCAGGAGGTAACCCCGCCTCCTACTCTTCCCGCTCCGCACCACCCAATCAGCAGCTTCGATTTCTCCTGCTCTGCATTTCTGCACCTGGGCCCTAGCACTCCACAAGTTGCTGTCCTTTGGTTGCTGGCATTGCCTAGCCTAAGCAAGGGGAAGCTGTTAACCCTTTCAGCTGCACTGTGCCGGCTAGTGAGAAGTAAGGGTTCCTTTTCAGGAAAATTGAGGGTCTCCAGTATATGGGTGATGGTATCTATATAGCCACATATATCCCCATAAATCCAAGTTAATAGCCTTGACAGAGTGTCACAGAACCCTCCCTGCAAATGCTTGGATATGCCTGCATTTTTCCAACCACTCCCAGAAAACGGTCAGTTGACAAAAAATAAAGAAGGGTGGCACTAGTGGTTTGCAGACAAGAATGAATATATACACCGTGATTCTATTTAAAACAATAATACATTTATTACATTAAAAATAAATTTAGATTGATAATTTGTAAAAAGTCCACCTATAGAGTTTAAAAATTGGCAGTCTCTAGTAGGACCAGTCCATTTAAACAGAATGTTCTGCCTCCTCATTCAGGGTGGTGGGGCTGTGAATACCCCTATCTTTCAGAATACTCACCTGATTAATGTAAAGTACAAATATTGGCAGAGTTAAATATTACCCAGCAGATCCGAGATGGTTATTCAAGTCTGAGGTATAACCATGGTCTGGAATAACCATCTCGGATCTGCTGGGTAATATACTGATTCTGAACTCATAAAGGATGTTTTTCTCCCATTTCAGTCACTTGTTCTCCTTCTGCATGAACATTTAAAAGTTGTTTGATGTTATTAGTGATGAGTCTGGATCTGAGTCAGGTTCGGTGTTTCACGTCAGACTCAAATCCCAAAAAGGGGCAAAACGTCATCATCTTGCTGTCGGAATCTTGCATGGGTTTTGGATTCTATATGGGTTTTGGATTCTATAAAGGTCCCGGTGATTGGCGCTATTTTCATTCCAGCTGTGGAGAGTGTACTGATCGGAAGTGTCCATCTCAATGCTGGGTTGTGGGGCAGGTGGCTGCTGCAGGGGCTGGATTATCAGTCGAAGGGTGCTTTGACTGTCATCTGTGTCATGATTGCCTCTGTCTGACATCTTTGTACTCAGAAAAGTAGGATTTCTGGGCAAACGGGGAGAGTGAACAGCTGAGGTATACTGCACCCTATTGTATCTGACACTAATTACAGTGTTGTATATGTAGAAGAGTCCATAGCATATATACATATTTTTTAAGTATAAATGTATACGAGGAAGATAGTATCATGCCTCTACAGGTCTAGAACTAGAGTCTAGCCTGATAATTAACAGTAATTAATAATCATTAAATACCTTTCCTGGGTTTCCCACTGCTGTGGTTAATATTTGACTGTTGCTATGAGTAGAAGTTTGGAGTCAAGGTGGTCTCATAATAGTCAGTGATATCGTTTTCTTTGACTTTTGACCTTCTTTGTTTCATGGAGAAGAACCACCTAGAAAAAGATAGAGGAATGATAATATGTTCCTGGTATACAATGGTACATATAAAATACATACAACATGCGTCTATCTAGCCATCTATTGATATAATCCCTGTTTAGATGAGAACAATTTCCTTTGTTATATATTAAAACGTTTAAATTAAGCTGCTTTTTGCTGGAAATTTTGGACAACTCTGTCAACCACCTTATTCTTTAAGACATGTTTCATGATCTGCTATCTAGGGCCAATGTTTCTTTGTCATATGTACTTTTATATTAAACTCATGGGATTTGGACTACCTATTCCTAATTCTGTTGTTAACTGAAGTAATACTGGAGCTTGCAATCTGGCCAGACTCTGACCCCATGAAGGCTGTCCCACTTCACACAGACCTCTTCCTCAAGCATTAACCAAAGTGATACTTGAGGGGCTGATCACCATAGAGACCCCATAAAGGCTGGCCCAAACCCAATCATTCATAAGGTGATCATCAAAGTTTTTAACAGTCTCAAATAAACAATAAAAGGAAACATTACAAATACGCTTTTCCACATCTTTCACCCATTCAGTGTTCTCCCTTCTTACTTTCTCTTATTTTTTTCCCTCCTCCCTGGCTCTCTTCTCAGCCTCCATCTTTACCCTGGCTTTCATCTATATTTCCTTCAACCCTGTTTCTCATATCTGTACTTACCCCTTTGTCTCTCCTCTCTGTTACAATTACCACCCCACCTCTCATATCTGTCATGTGTATCCCTTTCTGACATCTCTGTACCCAGGAAAGTAGGATTTTTTGGCAAACAGGGAGAGTAAACAGCTGAGGTATACTGCACCCTACTGTATTTCACACTAATTACAGTGTTGTACATGTAGAAGAGTCAATAACATTTATACATATTTTTAAAGTATCACTGTATACCAGGAAGATATTATCATGCCTCTACAGTTCTAAAACTAGAGTCTAGCCTGAGAATTATCAGTAATTAATAATCATTAATCATCTGTCCCGTGTTTCCTACTGCTGTGGTTCATCTTTGACTGTTGCCATGAGTAGAAGTTTGGACTCAAGGTGGTCTTACAATAGTCAGCGATGTAGTTTTCTTTGAATGTTGAACTCCATTGTTTCTTGAAGAAGAACCACCTGGAAAAATATAAAGGCATGATATATGTTCCTGTCTACAATGATTAATATAAAACACATAAAACATGCATCTATCTTCCATCTATTGATAAGATCCCTGTTTAGATGAAAACCATTTCCTTTGTTACATTTTAAAACTTTTTAAAATTAAGCTGCATTTTACTGTAAATTTTTGACAACTCTATCAACCACGTTATTCTTTCATTGTTTCATGCTCTGCTTTGCAGTACCAATGTTTCTCTATCATATGTGTTTTTATTTTAAACTCATGAGATTTGGACCATCTATTCCTCCTTCCAGCGTTAACTGAAGTAATATTGGAGCTTGGAATCTGACCAGACTCTGGCCCCATGACCTCTTCCCCAAGTGTTAACCAAAGTAATACTTTAGGGGCTGGTCACCATACAGACCCGTAAAGACTTCCCCAAATCCAATCATTCATAAGGTGATCACCAAAGGTTTTAACAGTCTACTAAATAAACAGTAAAAGGAAACATTGGAAATAAGAGTTATCCCACATATTTAATCTCTGACCTATTCAGTGTTCTCCCATCTTACTATCTCTTATTTCTGTCCAACTCCATGGCTTTCATCTCTGCCCACTTTATTACCATTGCTCTCATCTATATTCCCTTCAACCCTGTTTCTCATATCTGTTCTCATTGCCACTTGTCTCTACTCTGTTACAATCACAACCCCATCTCTCATCTGTGTCATGTTTACCCCTGTCTTGCTGCATCTCTGTACCCAGAAAAGTAGGATTTCTTGCCAAACACAGGAAGAGTGAACAGCTGAGGTATACTGCACCCTACTGTATCTGACACTAAATACAGTGATTTACAGTATATGTAGAAGATTACATAACATATATACAGTACATATTTTGTAAGTATTAATATATACCAGGAAGTTATTATCACTAGATATGAGGGGTTTGGTTCCCCAGTAACCGAACTCTCACCCCCTTCCTGAATTTTGCAATCCACGCTGGGATCCAAGTCCAGCTCGGGACTTCCTGCCTTACTCGGATCCGAAAGCAAGGCCAAATGTCATCTTCCTGTAGCCTTTGTAACGGCATTGTAAGTAGAGGTACAGATGGAGCCACGCTCATCTTGGCTTCTCTGTTTCACCTAGGTGCACCATGGTTTATTAACATAAGCCTTTTATCTATTGTTCTCAGCTGCAATTAAATACAGAGAGAACAATACAGCAGGGGATTAAGTCCGACTGCCCTGGCTCAATTAATCCTGAATCTGGAGACCCGTTACTAGCACCGGAGTCAAGCCTGCAAAGTTACAGGCATTCATGACCGCCCTTAGTCATCTTTGGGCATGAAGCTGGGAGGAACACTGATTGCCTCCTGCTACGAATATACAAGCTCTTGCTGCTTGGCTTGTCTTTGGTTGGACTGCTCCAGTGGCTCTCTCTGAAAAACTGACTTCCCTGGCTTTATTTTCATTACCATTATTACCAGTGGTGCCTGTCATTCCTGCAGCAAAGGGACCTTGTAGAGCGCTTCAGCCCGCCCGCTTACCAGTGACATCTCCTGCAGTCCTGACCCCTCTGGCTGCAGTGCTGAACATTGGCTATCACCCGCGGATATCTGTTGCCTTGTCAGGGGCTGTTCACCATCACACCCCTTGGAAGATTTGCAGTGCCTGTGTCCTGTGAGGTACCAGTGTGCAGAAGTCGTGGCTGGGGTCTGTGTTCCGGCAGTTGTGTGCCAGGGTCTTCTGCTGCACCGGAAATCTCATCTGGCTGGAGCAGTAAGTGTTGTTCGGTTGGTCCCTGCCTCTACTGCTGGATCATGCTCCTTGGTCAGCCACATATCATCCTCTGCTGAACCCTCTGACTGCTGCTTGGTTGCTGTTGTTGGCACTCGGACTGTGGACTACACGTGACCTGCTCTCCCAGCTCATCTTCAGTGGCCCTCTCATTATTAATGAACTGTTTGTGACACCCCTTCCTTTTCCACTAACACAACTGCCCCCTCTTTATCATCTCTTTTCTTAGCCCCTTGCCCTCTTTGTGTGTCTCTCTCTCTTCCCAACTCTTCTCCCTTCCAATATACAGCCTCTTGTTAATTTTCCTGCCTCTCTTCATCCCCCTTTACTTATTTTCCATTCCATCTTTTTCTCCACTTGTTACCTCCATTTTGCAACAAGAGTCAAAATCCCGGGGAAGGTACAGTATATTACCACCTTCCTCTCACAGAGACTTCAAACACTACGAGAACAGAGACTCTTTAAACTGATAGCTGGGTTTTGTTTCATCTGGACTTGCTGTCCTCTTTGTCAGCAATTCTATCCCTGCCTTAGAACTGGTCATACAGTGGACATTCCCTGGACTATTTTGCAGAGGTTGGTGGGGACTGTCACCCTCCTGAGCAATGTTTTTTCATCATTCTAATTTCTTTGACAGCTACCAGGTTATTTAATTTTCTGTATATTACTAGCATCCTTTAAGTACAATATAAAGTGTCTTCTTACCTCATATGGACTTTTCTACTGACATTTAGTGGTGAATACTATAATTGCAACTTTGCTATTCAGTTTTCAGTAATTTGCATTTGTACTTTGTTCTCTGGTGTGACACATGTCACGCTATGCTTTGCAATCTGCCTGAGGACCCTCAACAAGAGGCATCCTCTCCGCTACCCCCTATCCATCCCATTTCATCAGCAGTGACAGTCATGTCATCAGTGTCCTACACTGAAGCTTTGGTAAACCAGTTGGCCATAAAGTTAGCAGAGATCTTGATACCCTATATTAATGTCAAATTTTACAGCATACTATCACTCTTCAACCATGGCACAGTCCACTTAAAAGTCCAGTCACCTGATTCATGGTGTGACCTAGCAAATTTGACAGTCCAAGCTCCCTGTCCAGTTAACCTGACTGAGTTACAGAGAAACATGGAGACTGGTAATGTTACTCATAATAGCTCTGGACCTATATTTGCTGTATCTATGCCTATGAGTATCTTGGAGGCTGCAGATTTTATCTCTGTCCCAATATCTTACAAAAATTGACTGTAATGAGACAAATCCTGATTCTCATTTTTATGACATTTCAGATTGGTGTATGGGGATGGGAGCAACCTCTTAGTACACTACTTATGATTCATCCAATTGGGAGGCATATAGTGGCTACCAGTTCTATTGGATTGGTCCCCACACAGAGCATACATTCTCTCTCTTTACTGGTCTCCTAAGAGCCATAACATAAGCAGTTACTTTTCTAATTTTATAGGATCATTTACATATCTTTATGCAAATAGTATTTGACATATACAAATTATTTTTAATTGCTTCCCTACCCCCACTGCTAGATAAGCTTCATGGAATACCAAAAGTTTTTTGGCTAAGACAACCTCCAATCAAATGCATTCACTGTAGAACAATAGCGTTTTACTGGACATCAATGAAAGGTGATCCCTTAGTATTGCATCAGCCTTAGGAATAGTCCATTTTAGCAGCTGAAGGGATATACTGGAGAAATGCTGTGGTCCAAAGTGCAGTGGTGGAGCAATGTCCAATGATTGCCAAATGTAAATGCCAAATGATCCAAATGAATGCAAAGAGGTAGAGTAGGATCCAGGTGGGTGATTATAGAAGCTCAACGCATTTCACTGGTTAATAAACAGAAAACAGCTTTATCAGGAGCATGCATGTGTGGACAACCAGTAGAGATCTGACATTTGTGGGTGTCATTTAACTTTTAATTTAGATTGTATTCACGATACATATCTCTATGTGTTACTATATATCTATGGTATAAATTGTGACTCTTTTATATGAACAAACCGTCCTATGTTTGTAATTTTTACTGCTAGCGCTGGTTTATTTATTTTTCTTTTATATCATATATACCAGGGGGTCTGATCATCCCCATACCAGCTGTTATTGGCTGCACGCTTGCACAATTCTTTTGTAATTACTGTAAAAAACTGTTTAGGTATCTCTGGTGCACCAGTTAAATCCCTGGTGTAATGACAGTTTATTGGTTGAGAAAATCAAGAAACGGTGGTGTTCTGAAACACTTCTACTCTAGCAGGTCTACAGTATTTCTAGATTTTTAATGATTGCTTTGTTTTACAGACCTTGCGATTCTTACTGATATACTTTATATCGAATTGTCTTGCTGTTCTTTATACATGTCAGCTATAGTGTATTGGATGTACATCTGTTACCTCTTCCTTTCACAATATAGATGACACCTTTGCTCACTCAGTTACTTTGTGTTTAAGACTTAAAAATTTTTTTTTTAAATGACAAGGGAGGGCAGGAGCTGCTGTTGGTGGCCCGCAAAATTTGTGGACATTTTCGCAATTCGGCACATGCATGTCAAAGACTGGAGTACCAGCAAAACTCTTTAATATGCCCTACCATTAGCTGAAGCAAGAAGTAGTTACAAGGTGGAATTCTACCCTTTATATGCTTCAGTGGATGGAGGAGCAACAAAATGCCATTCAAGCCTACACATCCACCTATGACATAGGTAAAGGAGCGGGAATGAACCTGAGTCAAGTGCAGTGGAGACTAATTCTGTGTTGTGCAAGGTTCTCCAACCCCTTGAAGTTGCCACATGTAAAGTTAGTTCAGACACTGCCAGCTTGAGTCAGGTCATTCCCCTCATCAGGCTTTTGCAAAAGCAGCTGGAGAAAGTGAAGGAGGATCTGAAATGTAGCGGTTGCTCTGCTAAGTATGTCAGACTTGCTGATCAAGCCCTTCAATCACTTTCCCAGGATTTAAGGGTAATCAATCTCTTGAAATTAGAGCACTGTATGTTGGCAACCTTACTTGATCTTAGGTTTAAGTCATATGTTGTGTCTTTATTTCCAATGGAAACAAATCTGCAGAGATGCAAAGAGCTGCTGTTGAGAAAATTGTCAGCTCAAGTGGAACATGACAAGTCAACATCTCCTCCATTTTCTCCAACAACTGCGGGTACAAGGAAAAAAACAAAACTTTCCAAACAGACCCACTGGCGGTTATGAACACCAGTCAGGAAAGACTTTTGACATCTGGCCATACTGAAGGAGCTGCCTACAATCACTGACATGTCTGCTGGCACTGCATATGATGCTGTCAACATTGAAAGAATGGTTCACGATTATTTCAGTGACAGCATCCAAATAGTCAAGTCAGACAGCTCGTTTGAATACTGGTCAAGAAAAAAAAGGCAACTTAGAGGCCCTTGCACAAACTGGCTTTGTTTTACCTAAGTTGCCCACCCTCCAGTGTGTACTCATATAGAGCTTTTTGTGCAGCCGGTCACCTTGTCAGCAATCGGCATAAGAGGTTATTTATTTCCCCATAATGTGGAAAGGATGATCTTCATCAAAATTAATTACAAATTCCATGACGAAGACTTTTACCAAGAATTATTACCTCCAAAAAGTACAGAGGGACCTGGGATGGTGGATTCCAGTGCGGACAAATTAATAGTCTGTGAAGAAGAGTATGTAGGCAGTGACACTGATGGGGGTGAAGAATCAGATTATGATGATGACAACTATGACATTGTGTCTGTAAATTTAAGCCAGTTTGTGCACTGTCCATTGCCAGCTTGTTTTGTGATGGCCCAAACAAAACAATCATTTCAGCCACAACTTAAGTGAAAGTCCCTGTCACTGAAATTATTAGTTTGTTAAACTTTGCATGTCCTGTTTAATATATAACATAAGGGTGGGTGGGAGGATTTCTGGCCAAACACAGGGAGAGTAAACAGCTGAGGTATACTGTACTGCACTCTACTGTATCTGGCAGTAACTAATTACACTGACACTACACTAACTACAATATTGTATATGTAGAAGAGTCCATAGCATCAATGTATACCAGGAAGATATTATCACGCCTCTACAGGTCTAGAACTAGAGTCTAGCCTGGGAATTATCAGTAATTAATAATCATTAATTACCTGTTGTAGGTCTGCTACTGATGTGGTTTATCTTTGACTGTTGCCATGAGTAGAAGTTTGGAGTCAAGGTGGTCTCGCAGTAGTCAGCAATTAAGTTTTCTTTGACTGTTGACCTCCATTGTTTCTTGGAGAAGAACCACCAGGAAAAAAATAGAGGCATGATATATGTTCCTGGTATACACTGACACATATAAAATACATAACACATGCATCTATCTATCTATCAATCTATTGAAAAGCTCCCTGTTTAGATGAGAACCCTTTCCTTTGTTATATTTAAAACATTTAAATTACACCACCCTTTACTGGAAATTTTGGACATCTCTGCCAACCACCTTATTCTTTCACACATTTTTTTAATGCTCTTCTATCTATGGCCAATGTTTTTCTTTTATATTTGTTTTTATTTTAAAATCATGGGATTTGGATTAGCTATTCCACCTTCCAGCAATAACTAAAGTAATACTGGCACTTGGAATCTGACCAGACTCTGGCCCCATGAAGGCTGGTTCACTGCACACAGACCTCTTCCTCAAGTGTTAACCAAGTAATACTTTAGGGGCTGGTCACCATACAAACCCCGTAAAGGCTGTTCCAAATTCAATCATTCATGACGTGATCACCATAGGTTTTAACAGTCTACAAAATAAACAGTGATAGGAAACATTGGAAATAAGAGTTTTCCCACATATCTCATCTCTGACCTATTCAATGTTCTCCCATCTTACTTTTTCAAATTTCTGTCCATCTCCCTGGAGCTCATCTCTGCCCACTGTATTACCATTGCTCTAATCTATATTCCCTTTAACCCTGTTTCTCATATCTGTCCTCCTTACCCCCTTGTCTCTCCTCTGTTACAATCACAATCCCGTCTCTCATCTGTGTCATGTTTCCCCCCGTCTTGTTGTATATCTGTACCCAGAAAAGTAGGATTTCTGGCCTAACACAGGGAGAGTGAACAGCTGAGGTATACTTCATCCTTCTCTATCTGACACTAAATAATTACAGTGATGTACAGTAGAGACCACCGGAGCTGGTACTTGAATTTATGGTGTCTTTATAGCTGTATGAAGAGCCTCCAAATGATCTGCCATAATTTGCATAAACTGAACTATTTGTGTCTGTATGGACTCCTGATTTTCCAGATGGGAAAGGATGTTTGCCATAGCACTGCCTCCTGCGAATTGGTCACCCGACGGATCCATGTGGCCAGTGCTTAATGTCAGGGCCGACTGTTTTGGAGTATGGTGAAAACAGGAAGGAAGGAAGAAGAAAGTTCTGTTTCATATATTTATTAAAAGACGATTCCAATAATGAGTTAAATGACAATCAATAGTCACCGTATGTAAACTGACGTACTGCAATGAATGGCATTATGATAAGCTGGAACAGTATTATAGATGCATTGAAGAAATGTTCATACAACTGACTTTAAACAAGCTTGAGAATGAATGAAGAATTGTCCAAATGAAGCAATGATTGGTGCCAAACTGTAAGGAGTGTTAATTGGATATTGTAGACATACATGGATAACTGTAGAGACTTGAACTGAAGCTTAAAAGTTTAACTGGAAGGCTGTGAAGAATTGTCCTTGAATGAAGCAACAGTGAAGATACAATACTGAAAAGAATACTTGCAGGCTGTGAAGATAATACTTGAGGCACTGTGAAGCTGCAGCAGACGACAATGGTGAAGAATGAGTTAAACTTGATTATGAGAGAATGAGGATCAGGATTAGGTAGAAACTTCCACAGACTGTGTGATTATGGTAGGCAGTCACTGAATAGGGTAACCTCTCACAGAACTCCGGGAATCCACTTGTTGCCACTTGGTGAGCGATTGACTGACAGCACAGTAGAGAGCTGGTGGATTTCTTGCTGTGAAGGCTGCAGGCAGACCCTTGGGAGCAGAGGCGATATCAGGACCACTGGAACCACACAGGATATCACAGAGAGAGCACAGAGCTAGGGCATATAGTAGATACAACAAAGCATTGTCTCAGAGTAACATAATCCCAGCCTACTTAAAGGCAGCACAAGCACGGTATTGGCTAACACTTACCCACAGGTGTTTCACAAGTGCTCCCAGGTGCTCATTTGGTCTCCAACATGGCCATCTCCTATACTGCAGACACACAGCGGCTCCTTCGGCCATTCGGTCCCTGCATTCCCGGCTTGCAGAACCTGCATCACCTCTGCTGTTGACCACACCGCATCACCACATGGCCGCACAGCACCACAAGCAACTGCACCGGCAATGGATGGACCCCAGAGCCCGCAGTGGTGAGTGATTGATTTGTGACAATACATCCCTCTTTAAGGGTGGACTCCGGACACCTTTGAACTTTGTCAGGTTTCTTGGAGTAGAATTTTTGTACCAGTCTTGGAGCATGAACATCTTTGGCAAAAACCCAGGACCTCTCCTATGGACCATAACCCTTCCAATCAACAAGAAACTGCAAACGTCCATATCAACGACGTGTGTCCACAATATCCTTAACCTCAAATTACTCATCCAGCAAAGAGTGAAATTTAGGAGGTTTGGACAGGGCAGTGTGAAATTTATTGAGAATTCAACAACGATGCATGAAAGGTGTTAGGAATTTTCAAATAAGATGGCAACTTAACTTTGTATGCCATGGATTTGAGTACCTTTTCTATGGGAAATGGACCAATAAACTTAGGAGAAAACTTCTTAGAAGGAAATTTGAACTTAAGATTGTAAGTAGAAATCTAGACTTGGTCTCCTACCTTGTAGTTTGGTACAGCCTTACATTTTCTATCTGCAAAAGATTTATAAAGAGCAGAGGATTTAATCGACGACTTCCACACACAACTCCAGATTTTAGACAAACGTTGAAGCACTTGATCTGCTGCTGGAACCTCTTGAGCTGGCAATGGATGGAACTCTTGCACACGAGGATGATAACCAAAGTTAGTATAAAATGATGTAGATTCTGAAGATGAATGAAAGATTATTATGAGCGAATTCTGCTAATGGAAGGTAGTCAATCCAATCATCCTGTGAGGAAGATATGTATAATTGGGGAAAGGTTTCAAGATCTTAATTTACTCTCTCAGTTTGTCCATCTGTCTTGCGATGATATGCCGAAGATAAATTCAACTTAATGTTTAAAGATGAACAAAGCGACCTCCAAAACTTGGCTACAAACTTTGTTCCCTGATCAAAGATGATCTCTTGAGGACGGCCATGCAACTTAAAGATCTCAGAAATGAATAATCTGGCTAGTGAATGAGCTGATGGTAATCCAGTTAACGGAATGAAATGCACCATTTTCGAAAATCGATCCACTATCATCCAAATGATATTCCGCCCTTTTGATGGAGGTAAATTGGTCACGAAATCCATTGAGATATGAGTCCACAGTTGTTTGGGTATAGATAATGGCTGTAGCAAACCTGGAGGAGAACCCCTTGGACTCTTATGTTGGGCACATTTAGGACATGCTGCTATAAACTCTTGATCATCGGCTTTAATACGTGGCCACCAGTAAGAATGTTGAATAAATTTGTGAGTCTTTAGGACCCCAGGATGACCAATGAAGGATGAAGAGTGAGCCCAAATAGGAAGTTGTTTTTGAAGATATGTGGCAACAAAGGTTTTGCCAGGTGGAGGAACCGGGACTGGAGAAGATTGAGTCGTTAAAAAGGACTTAGGACTCACAATGGCTTGATTTGTGGTAACATAATTTAATTCGGAAGAATTAATGGACCAAGAAAGGGCATCTGCTTTCTTGTTTTGAGACCCCTGGATGATAGGTGAGCTTAAAATTAAATCGGGTGAAGAAAAGAGCCCATTGAGCTTGTTGTGGATTCAAACACTGAGACGACTGCAGATAGAGAAGATTCTTATGATCAATATATACTGTGATGGGGTGTTGTGCTCCCTCTAGAAGGTATCTCCACTCCTCAAATGCCAATTTGATGGCAAGTAATTCCTGCTCCCCAATAGCATAATTACGTTCAGCTGGTAGAAACTAACGAGAGAAATATCCGCAGAGATGGACTTTATCTTCAAAGACTTGTGACAACACAGCTCCCACTGCTTCCGTAGATGTGTCTACCTCCACTTGAAAGGGACGGTTCAAATCCGGCTGTCGAATAATGGGAGCTGACACAAAGGCTTGCTTCAAATCAAAGAAGGCTTTGATTGCTTCAGAAGAACAGTTCAAAGGATTTGCTCACTTGCGAGTCAGGGCTGTGATGGGAGCTGCCAACAGAGTAATTCTTAATAAATTTCCTATAAAAATTAGCAAAGCCAAGGAATCGCTGAATCCCCTTGAGAGTCCTAGGAGTGGATCAGTCTCATATAGCTTGTACCTTTATAGGATCCATACATAGCTCTGATCCGGAAATAATATAACCAAGGAACGGTATAGAAGATACTTCAAATGTACACTTCTACAACTTACAATATATTCGATTTTTCCTCAGACGGGTACATCTTTAACTTGGAGACGGTGAGACTTCAGATCCTTGGAGAATAATAAGATATCATCCAAGTACACTAATAAACACTTGGAGAGAATATCTCGAAAAAGTTTGTTCACATAGCTTTGGAAAACTGCAGAAGCATTACAAATACTAAAAGGCATTACAAGGTATTCGTAATGCCCATCCCGGGTATTAAAGGCAGTCTTCCATTCATTCCCTGCACGGATACAAATTAAATTGTAGGCTCCACGAAGATCTAATTTCGTAAACACTGTAGCTCCCTTTGCCCGGTCGAATAATTCTGAAATTAACGGCAGTGGGTACCTGTTCTTCACAGTGATCTTATTAAATCCGTGATAATCTATGCATGGTCGTAAGTCACAGTCTTTCTTTTCAACGAAGAAGAATCTGGCTACTGCAGGTGAAGAAGATGGTCTAATAAATCCTTTGGATAAATTCTCTTGCACATAGTCAGACATAACTTGAGTCTCTGGAATGGACAGCGGATAAATTCGGCCCCTAGGAGGTGTTTCGCCCGGCACCAAATTGATTGGGCAGTCCCATTCGCAATGATGGGGTAAGGAGTCAGCCGTTTGTTTACTGAAGACATCCACAAAAGATAGATAGACTGAAGGTAACTCGGGAAGACCAACTGACTGAAGGGGTTTAACTGAAGGGAGGGGTTTAACAGTCCTTGGTACAAGATTCACCCCACAAATGAATTTCCATGGTTTGCCAGTTGAATTGTGGATTATGTTTCTGCAGCCAAGGTAATCCAAGTATCGCATCATGAGAGGCTTTGGGAATCACGAGGAAGAAAATATTTTTGGAATGGAGCACACCAACTTTCATCTTGAGACATACAGTTCGATGAGTAATTATGCCGTCAGGATCTCCCCTCTCCCACAGTGGTGAGGCCAAGTCCAAGGCCTGTCTGGATAGGAGGGCAATAATATATTCAATATTAGAACGGGCTGATGGAAAACTAGCAGACAAGAGTTCGAACTGGATCTCTCATTGGTTCAGAAGTCCTCTTCAAAGCTTTGGGGTCCCGTCAAACTTGCTTGGTGAAGGTAACTGCAGACGAGACTTAGGCACCGTCACTGGAGAAACCGTTATGGAAGCGGAGACCACTGGAGCTGGAACTTGAACTTATGGTGTCTTTATAGCTGTATGAAGAGCCTCCAAATGATCTGCCATAATTTGCATAAACTGAACTATTTGTGTCTGTATGGACTCCTGATTTTCCAGATATGAAAGGATGTTTGCCGTAGCACCGCCTCCTGCGAATTGGTCACCCGACGGATCCATGTGGCCAGTGCTTACTGTCAGGGCCGACTGTTTTTGTGAATCCATTAAACCTGGATTAACCGAAGGTGTATGTGCTGGAGTATGGTTAAAACAGGGAGGACGAAGAAAGTTCTGTTTCATATATTTATTAAAAGACATCGATTCCAATAATGAGTTAAATGACAATCAATAATCACCGTAAGTACTGTAAACTGACGTACTACAGTGAATGGAATAACGATAAACTGGAACTGTATTATAGATGCATTGAAGAAATGTTCATACAACTGAGTTTAAAAAGGCTTGAGAATGAATGAAGAATTGTCCAAATGAAGCAATGATTGGTGAAAAACTGTACAGAGTGTTAATTGGATAGTGTAGACATACATGAATAACTGTAGAGACTTGTACTGAAGCTTAAAGGTTTAACTGGAAGGCTGTGAAGAATTGTCCTTGAATGAAGCAACAATGAAGATACAATACTGAAAAAAATACTTGCAGGCTATGAAGATAATACTTGATGCACTGTGAAGCTGCAGCAGACGACAATGGTAAAGAATGCGTTAAACTGGATAATGAGAGAACAAGGATCAGGATTAGGTAGAAACTTCCACAGACTGTGTGATTATGGCAGGCAGTCACTGAACAGGGTAACCTCTCACAGAACTCCGGGAATCCACTTGTTGTCACTTGGTGAGCGATTGACTGACAGCACAGCAGGGAGCTGATGGATTTCTTGCTGTGAAGGCTGCAGGCAGACCCGTGGGAGCAGAGGTGATATCAGGACCACTGGAACCACACAGGATATCACGGAGAAAGCACAGAGCTAGGGCATAGAGTACATACAACAAAGCACTGGCTCAGAGTAACATAATCCCAGCCTACTTAAAGGCAGCACAAGCATGGTATTGGCTAACACCTACCCACAGGTGTTTCACAAGTGCTCACAGGTGCTCATTTGGTCTCCAACATGGCAACTTCCTATACTACAGGCACACAGTGGCACTTTTGACCATTCGGTCCCCACACTTCCGGCTCCCAGAACCTGCATCACCTCTGCCGCTGACCACACTGCATCCCCACACGGCCGCACAGCACCGTCAGCAACTGTGCTGGCAACGGATGGACCCCAGAACCCACAGTGGTGAGTGATCGGTTCGTGACAATATGTAGAAGATTACATAACATATATACATATTTTGTAAGTATCAATGTATACCAGGAAGTTATCATTAGATGTGAGCGGGTTCGGTGTCCCAGGAAATTAACACACACACCCCAAACTTTGCAATCCAAGCTGGGATCAAAGTCCAGCTCGGGACTTCCTGCCTTACTAGGATCCCAAAGCGAGGCCGAATGTCATCTTCCCGTAGCCTTTGTAAAGGTATTGTAAGCAGTGGTAGGGACCGTAAAACCTAGGAACCTCCCCCCTGTTATGCCACTTGCAGAGTGTCCATCACAAGTTAATGAAAATGACAACAGAGCTTAATACATGCAGACAGGTGTATGTGTAAAGATCAAATAAAGAACCATTTATTAAAAATATATACACTTTAAAAAAGATATTTGCCTAATAATAGTATAGCACAAGTATCTAAAATATCATTGGTAAATTTTCAGGACAGGGGACAAATCACCATTTAGTCCAGTGGTAGGTGGACATGAGATGCAATCAGCCTTTCACTAAGGGGACTGTCAGTTCCGTAAATAGTTATCGATCCTGGAGTGTCAATTGCCAAGATCCCATAGGTGGTGGTCCAGTAGACAGTGGCTCCAGCACACAGTTGCAGGGTTCTATTAGGCACTCCTCATATGCAGTAGAATGACGAGTCTCAGGCTCTCTAAGTCCACGGTCCAATACTCTGGATACAGGTAGATGTCCACAGGTCCTAATGTTTAAAGTCCTTACGCATTTCGCTGTCACCCAGGACAGCTTTGTCAAAGGTAAAAGCTCCTTGCTCCTATGCTCCATTATATATGGCTAGCAAAATCATACTGTCACACCTGTCTGCAATCTTACAATCTCATTAATGTTCTACTTATTTAAAAAATAAATGTACACATATCAGTAGAAATAGTAAGGCAAACCTATTTTATTCATCTTTATTTAACATTAAAACAAAAACTATAAATAACTTAAATTTAAAATTAAGCTAACATTTTTCAATATAGCTGCGGTCATGTGACTCATCTTCCATGCACTAGATGGATAGATGGTCAAGTGACATGCTGACTCCTTTGTCTCCATCCTCATTTTCTTAGACTGCTCACTGTAGTGTCCGGAAACACTAATACCACATGACGTATACGTCACGTGACTGCTGTATTTGAGCAGTGTTAGCATCCACATCACTATGCCGAACACTGGTCACATGGTCACGAGAATGTGGCTCACGTGTCCCTGCATCGCCATGGTGATGTAATAATGCACCAAATCTCTTATTGGTGTTGCGGCTCACATCCCGGTCACATGACCTTACTACACAGGGATACATCACCATGGTTACTTGTATACAGTGCAGTGGCGAACATAGTATTTCATTGATTTTATAGCTCACATTCCGATGCTGCATCAGGATTTGTTAATGTAATTACTGATACAGATTCTTCTACACCCATACATAATTGTAACATGTTCTAATAAAATAATCAGCAACATCTTTGATCCACTTATCATGATTATCATCAACTCTAGCTTTGGTAACTGACAGAATCTACATAAGTATATAATGTGTTTGAATCTAATACTTTAATTAAAGTCACCTTACACTGGTGATTCGAAACAACCAAAAACCTATCTAACTAATCACAATTGAGAACACTCTGATATAATCCAATACACATGGCTACCTTAAACCCAAAACAAATCTCCTCTATACATAGATTAATTTATTTGAAACAGCTGACACAAACTACACCTATCAAGTGATTTCCAGAAGAAAAAGACGGTAACTATAGAAAACACATATCCATCTATATGGAAAAAAGTATTAAATTACTGCATTCAATTCCATCCCCTCATTAAGACCATGAGGAAGAAGAGTATTCATCTTAAAGATCCAATATGACTCCTGTCACTGTAGTCTATTGAACCTATCTCCTCCTCTTAGGGTTGTAGGGATGTGTTCTAGACAGATTCATTTTAAAGAGCTGGGATCACTCTGGTGGTAATCAAAAAAGTGTCTAGAGACACTATGATTTAATTTTTTATCAACAATGTTTCGTCGATGTTCTAAAAACCTCTGTTTTATTTTGCATGTAGTTCTTCCTACAGAACCTAAATTACATTGACACTGTAACAGATAAATCACCCACGTGGTTTCAGAATTCATAAGACTTTAATATATATTTTGTCCCATCCGACTGACATTTCAATTTCTTTGTTTTATTGAATACATAACCGCATGTCATACATTTTGCTCTGTTGCACTTAAAGAAGCCCTGCGATTTCATTGGCAACCAAGTGTTTTCTTTCATAGTATACATAGAAGTATCTTTTTTAGGTTACTGGGGGCTAAACTATCTTTTAAAGATCTATTTTTCTTGAAAATTATTCTCAGATTATCTGAAATTAAGTCACTCAGAACAATATCTTGTTTTAATATACAATAAAAAAATGTGACAATCTTTTTCATTTCTGTTGATTTATAATCATATTTTTAAATAAATAATATCTCATTTGGATCTAGATCCCTTTGTTTTCTAATGTCTATTTTAGACTTCAAGAGATCTCCATGATGAATATGTTTCTATGATGAAAAAACCTGGCAATTTATCCTGGATAGTATTTTATTCCTCTTAACAAATAATTATTTTTATTTTGGTGAGTCCTATTATGTCCAACAGGTGGAGACAGCAATGGGTACCAGATTTTCCCCTAGTTACGGTAATTTCTATTTGGCATACTGGGAAGATCACCACATTTTTGTGGATGGTCTTATAGGGGCAAACCTGGTATCCTGGCATCGTTTTATTGACAAAATTTTATTTATTTGGGATGGCGATCGTGTTGATTTAGATGCCCTCCTGAATGGGTTGAATACCAATGATTTTAATATACAACTAACCTCCTCCATTAGTAAGCAGGGAATATCTTTTTTGGATCTGTGGATTTATATAGATAATTTATTAATGACTAAAATATAAAAAAAAACACGGATTCAAATAGTTACATCGAGAAAAGTAGTAGGCACCAGCACAACTGGCTGGACAGCATTCCCTACAGCCAATTCATTAGAGCAAAACGGAATTACAATTACACAGCCATTTGTGATGAACAGATTGAAGAAATAGGTGGTTTATTTCTCAAAAAAGGTTATTCTGAAATGGAAATACAAAGAGCAAAAGAAAAGGTGGACAAAATAAGCAGGAAGGATTTACTGAAAGAAAAAATACATGACACAACCACTCAAAATAAAAACGATAGATTTAAATGGGCATTCATTAGTAAATTCAATCCACTCCATAAAGAAATTGAAGGTGTAATTAAAAAGAACTGGAGTCTTCTTAAAAAGGATCCAGTTCTAGGGCCTGAACTACCTGACAGCCATCTTTTATTTATCGGAAAGCACCATCCCTAAAAGATAAGCTTATGAGAAGTAGAATAGAACAATTGCCTAGATCAAGCATAAGAACCCAGGGATTTCATAGATGCAGACTATGTGTTGCATGTCGGAGTGTTAAAAGTATGTCAAATAAAATGGTGGATTTCACTATTGATAATGTAAAATATAGAATAAAAGATTTTTTAACCTGCAAAGTAAAAATGTTGTGTATGCTATTGAATGTGCATGTGGATGAATATATATATAGGGAAAACAACAAAATGCAACTAGGCTTGCAGAGCAAATATACAACATATGTAAAGGATATGAAGCACATTCCTTATCAGTCCACTTTAAAACAGATCACAATCAAAAGGAATGTTTTACAAAGAAATTTTGGGCAGTTAAGCAAATTAACCCATCTTGGAGGACAAGGGATTTGGCAACTAGGTTGTCTAAATGTGAAATGAAATGGATTTTTAAACTTAATACTTTGTTACCTGTTGGTCTTAATTCAGATTTCAAAATTAAATGTTTTTTAACCTAGCGATTTTTAAGTATTTATCAATGATTTATTTATTATTAATACCCCATTCTGTATGTTTCTAATTTTATACGTCTCCTGGAGAATGTCTTGTACTTGGACTGATTAAAATATCCCTTCTGAATGACTGGGGACACTGCAATAAGGACATGAAACTGAATGGTCTGAATCTTCATCTGAACATCCCGCCGTGTTGAACGCATGGTGGAATGCATTGTACAGAAGTTGTTCTGGTCTCCAAGGGATACTAAACAGGAAGTTATGGGCATGTGATATATGGAACACAAAATTGGAACACATATCGCGGACACGGAACCCTACAGAGCGGAGGATTTTTCAGAGTTAATTGAAAGGACTCACCTGTTCTATATTGTGTTAAGATAGATAGGGGTATAAATATACGGACTTGTTCCTTCTGCCACCATATTCTTCTGATGAAGGATCTATACGGATCTGAAATGAATTAAGCAAAAGGTGGCAATTCCTGATAGGAATGGTTGCAGATCGAGACTCTGCTGACGGTGGACCCTGCATGAGAGGGAGGGTGTCCCTACCATCCGTGCCGAAAGAACTGGCCGCTGAGTATTGAAACTCTGTAACCAGAGCATCCTATTGTTACATGCTGCTATTTCTTTTTTATGTGAGTGCATTTGTATTAAATATTCTTAAACCTTTACTTAAAAGGAGTGCACTATTGGTATTTCTTTTTTCTCCTTTTGCATGGTTAACCAATGTTCTTCATGGTTAAATTACAGTATATGGAAGAGAATATACATGAAATATAGAGATTGTGAGAGCATGTAATCAGCGTCATCTGGAACCATTATTCTGTGACCCCTGCAAAGAGGTTTATTTCTCCTTGGAACTCTGAACATAAAGGCTATTTGGTAATTGCGCTAGAGTACAGTCATTTTTTCGTTGTTATATTGGGTTTTAGGAGTACTTGTGAAACTCTTTGATTGTATTAAGCTGCATAGAAAACCAGGTGCTAGCACAACATTGCAAAATAATTCTTTCATAGGGGATTAAGTCATTACAGCAGGGGATTAAGTCTGACTTCCCTGGCTCAATTAATCCTATTAAAGGGGTAGATGAGGAGGGCTCCATCTGTACTTTATATCAAATTGTCTTGCTGTAGTTTATACATGTCCTCTGTGGTGTATTGGATGTATATTTGTTACCTCTTTCTTTCATAGTATTGATGACACCTTTGCTCACTCAGTTACTTTGTGTTTCAGACTTAATAAAAATAATTTAAAAAAAAATGACATGGGAGAGCAGGAGATGCTATTGTAACCCCACAAAATTTGTGGACGTTTTTCGCCATTCAGTACTGGCAAGAAAAAAAATGCAACTTAGAGGCCCTTGCACAAAGTGGCTTTGTTTTATCTAAGTTGCCCACCCTCCAGTGTGTACTCAGAAAGAGGTTTTAGTGCAGCTGGGCACCTTGTCAGCGATCGGTGTAAGATGTTATTTCCCCATAATGTGGAAAGAATGATCTTTATCAAAATGAAATACAAATTCCAAGAGAAAAACTTTTACCAAGAATTATAACCTCCAAAAAGTACACAGGGACCTGGGATGGTGGATTCCAGCAGGGACAAATTAATAGTCTGTGAAGAAGAGGATGTAGACAGTGACACTGATGGGGGTAAGGAATCAGATTATGATGATGACATCTATGACATTGTGGCTTTAAACTTAAGCCAGATTGTGCACTGTCCATTGCCAGCTTGTTTTGTGAGGGCCCAAACAAACCAATCATTTCAGATACAACTTAAGTGACAGTCCCTGTCACTGAAATGATTGGTTTGTTAAACTTTGCATGTCCTGTTTAACATACAACAAAAGGGTTGGTGGGAGGGCCCAAGGAAAATTTCCATCTTGCACCTCATTTCTTTGCATTATGTGCTCTTTGGACCATTGGTTGGGCATAGTTTATAAAACTACCATCCTGTATGCCACTGCAGTGCCACTCCTAGATGTGCCAGGTGTTTGTGCCACCCACTTCTGCCACCCACAGCTTAGTCATCCAACTACCTCGGTGCAATCTTTTGGCCTAAACTGGATATGACTGGAAATGATTGGAAATGAATGTTATTGAGTTTAATAATACTGTAGGAACAAAAACACCCCGAAATTCTGTTATTTTAGCTGTTATCATGATTTTTTAATTAAAAATAAAATAGAACCAAAACTAAAACAAACAAGGGCAGTTTTGGGAAAAAAAACCAATATAAAACCAAAACACAAAGAAAAAATCAAAACCAAAACCCGAAAAATGGGCAGGCGCACATTTCTAATTTACACCTTCTTTAAGGACTGCCCTTGAGGAAGGTGTAAATACATCGAAAACAATATCATCAGACTTTGATTGATTAGCAATATGGGAGACTGTATGCGATAATGCCATTAAAAAGGACATTTCCGTCTTGTACGAGTGTCATGGACATGGAACTTGAATTTCATGCTATTCTGGATCCTGCGTATGGAGAAGAGACGACTGTTTCTCACACCTAGCATGTGGCTGGGGCAAGTGCTGATCCTAGCATCAGCCCTACTGAAATTCACTTTAGCATAAGGTTGCAGATCAGTTTTCCTTGACTTCCCACAATTGCCGCCATCTTGTGTTCAACTCCAATTTAGTCCCTCTGTCTATGTGCATGTCTCTGGATATTTCAAGTGTGTATATCTGGATATTGCAGAGGTGTCCATCTGTCTTTGCATCTCTACAGTACAGTGTATCTATCTTGGTGTACACTGTATCTTAAGTCGCATTGCTGCAGTGTGTATCTCTATAGGTGATTCAGAGGTGCACCCTGTTTGAACAGAAGCTGCATCTTTGGAAGCAGCTCCTGTGCAAAAATATGTAAAAGCCACAGGAGGTGACTTGTGTGAAAAGACGCCCACTTCAGACCATCAGCCAACTAAGTAAGCCTCAGCTTAGTCAGCATGGCACCAGAACTCCTCTGCCAGGGGTAGGAAATCTGCATTGAAAGACGCAGACTCTGGACTACAAAACAAGGGAGGCACGTCATGATTAGTAAAAACAGTCCCTGTCATCACCCAGTCCACAAATGGCCACAGCGTGTCAATCATACATGGGGACACTGCGGCCGATCTTGCAGGATCCGTTCTGCACATGCACAGTCCACCCGCCATCGGAGTTGTACACAAGCCATCGGGTTTCTGTACTACTCTGAATCAGGCCCTATGTTTGGTAGCAGTGCATATTTATTGCAGTGATGCCTAACTTTAGTATATTCAAGTTTTATAATAATTTTCACATAGGAAAAAGGAGGAGAATTAATAGTTTGATTGGTGGTGGTTGGGTTCATTCCTAGTTTCAATGCAATGAATAACTCTTTGTTGACTATCTCAGGAAAAAGGTCATGTGTTGCTGAAAGTTTGGTGCGTCTTCAACTCTTCATTTTCTTCAGCGTGATCCTGCAAAAGCTCACCCTGAAATCTACAGTGGACCCAAGGATCTTGATATCTCTCCTGCAGAATGTGGCTTGCAAAACCTTTCTCCAGCTCACAATATAATCTTTATACCTAGGCCAATATTTACTAAAAAATCATGTTTGTCTGATTTGTGTTTTTTTTTTCTAAGTCCGACTCCCAACACGGGTATTCACTAAGCACCAATCTCGGCAGTGTTTGGACTATTCGTAATGGTTTGAATGACAACGTTTAGAAATACGAATGAATAGACCATCGGTCAAACGCGGCTGTTATTTCATACAACACGGGTATTCACTATTCATTCGTATTTGGGTGTTAGTCTCTGAGTGCTCAATTGCGGTCGTATTTTTTTGCGATTTGTTAAAAAAAGCGGCAAAAAAATAGACCTGCTTTTTCCAGGCGTGTTTACATGTGTTGCAACTAACAAATCAATAACACCTGAATTAGGATGCTTATAAAAGGATCTTAGGCCCATTTCACTCCACCTACTCTCAGAAATGGCAGCAGGACTGTGGGCCAGTGATATTTTGTGTGCTGTGGGATTCCTCAGACTCAGACATCAGCCTGTAAGTAACCAGTGCCAACAAACTGAACATGGTCAGCAGGTTGTACAGGTTCCGCGGAGGCTGTGCAGGCCTCGTTTTTTTAGCGGGCGTTTAAACTTGAACGCATTGTCCGATGATAGGGTCATACAGATGTTCCGTCTAAATAGTACCAACATTTTCCGTCTGTATGACCTTGTCAAACTGGGCTTAGACCCTGAGACAGCACGCTCTCGCTCTGTCTCAGGCCTGCACAAACTCCTGGTTGTGTTGCACTTTATGGCTACTGGCAGCTTTCAGGCTGTGTCTGGGGATGTCATAGGAATCTCACAGCCCTCATTTTCGAGAATATTAACACAGGTGATGTATATCTAACTACCTCCTCTGTTTTTGTTTGGTTTTAATTACTGTCGGTAGCCAGTTCTGCACAAAAATCTCATGTTTTATTTTCTTTCAAATATACACACAGGTGTTGGCTGTTTTGCAGCCCCACATCGATGCCTCAATCTGCTTCCCTACCCAGGAGTCTCAGTGGTATGCCGTCAGGGTAGATTTCTATGAGCTGGCTGGCATGCCCAATGTGCTTGGAGCCATAGATTGCACACACATTCAGCTGAGACCACCTAGGGGCAGGCAGCACATCTATACCAATCGACATCTAGAGCACTCCACAAATGTGCAGGTGGTTTGTGATGCAAATCTCAAAATAATGAGTGTTGTTGCTGGTTACCCTGGGGGCTGCCATGACTCCTTCATCCTCAGTCAGTCATCCCTCTTTGATAAGTTTGAGGACGGACAAATGCCAGATGGGTGGCTGCTGGGTATGTAATTTGATATGTGTAGGCATGTGTATACTTTGTCCAAATACAGGGCCAGATGTATTAACCTGGAGAAGGCATAAGGAAGTGATAAACCAGTGATATGTGCAAGGTGATAAAGGCACCAGGCAATCAGCTCCAATATGTCAATTATCAGTTAGGATCTGTTTGCCTGCTGCCTTTATTACCTCTTGCACATATCACTGGTTTATCACTTCCTTATGCTTTCTCCAGGTTAATACATCTGCCCCACAGTGTGTTACTTATGTGTTGCTGTATGAATCACATTACTATTTTTTTTAAGGTGATGGAGGATATGGCTGTTTCTCTTGGCTTCTAACTCCATTGTCCCAACCTGATACCCCTGCTGAACACAATTACAATCATGCACATAAGTCCACGCGGAATGTGATAAAAAGATGTTTTGGTGTGCTGAAATCTAGGTTTCGGTGTCTGGATAAGTCTGGTGGCCTTTTGTTGTATAGTCCCTTGAAGGTGACTCAAATTGTGTTCTACTGCTGCTTTCTTCATAACATGTGTTTGCAACAACATCTGCCACATGTTGAGGAGGAGGAGGAGGAGGAGCAAGAAAGCAGCCAGCAAGCAGAGGAATTAGAGACATCTGGTGATACTTGGAGTACAGATGTAGGGAGGCAGGTTAGGCAAGAACTCATAAATAATTTTTTTAAGGTAAGTTTTGTTTGCTTCTTTCATTTGTTATGTAAGCATTAATATATGTTGTCCCATTTTTATTTTAAAAAACATCACTCAGAATGTGTCTGTCTCCTTGAGACATACAAACATACCCTCGCTTTATGCCAAACTAATGTAGCATGTGTATTGTGTTTATTTTACAACTCAAACCAGATTATGAGTGGCATGCATGACGTCTGGATAAGTGTTATTAAACTTTTACTGATAATTTATTACAAGCACACATAATCCACAAAGTATTTATTTTAGTATTTTACTTTAAGATTGTGTGTAACGTCCTAATGCACAGGGTCTCAAACTCGTCCCACAGGACCCCAAACAGTGCATGTTTTGCAGGTAACCCAGTAGGAGCACAGGTGTATGAATTACTTACAGACACATTTTAAAAGTTGACCAGGTGGAGATAATTATGTCACTTGTGATTCTGTGTGGAGACCTGCAAAACGTGCACTATGTGGGGTCCTGAGGTCCGAGTTTAAGAACCTGTGTCCTAATGAAACACTCCTCCACATATAATATGTTAGCCTTGAGGAATACATGTGTCCCTATGTGTGATGCTGCATCGTATTTAAGGGACACAAACTTAGTATCTTTAAAAAAAATAAATCGTAATGTTTGCTGCAGTAAACTTGCTAATTTGTAAGTCAATACACAGTTTCCCACATATATTCATTATTATGCACATTATTTGTGCTCATTAAATACAAATACCATTTATTTGTTTCTGCATCATGTGTACTAAACTGATTACTCATTTTTAACACACACAAACATGGCACAACAATAATGACATTCATTTTGGCACTGAATTATCTAAATGCTATTACAACATATTACGACCTTTTTAGCCAACTCAGTTGTGTTATTCTTGTAATGTCGTATACAGAAGAAAGGTAAAAGAGTTAACAAACACATTGTAATTTGTATTGGTCATGGATGAATCTGCATGGCTGCCAATTAGTCTGCCTGCAGGATATGAGAATGATTGGAATCTAGAAAGAGTAATGATTAGAAACAAATCAAGTGTTCTTGTTACTGCATGCTAAATACATTCTGCATGGCTGCCAATTAGTCTGCCTGCAGGATATGAGAATGATTGGAATCTAGAAAAAGTAATGATTAGAAAAAAATCAAGTGGTCTTGTTACTGCATGCTAACATCAATGTGCAGATCCAATAACTTTCTCCTCCTCACAAAAATTTTTTAGATGTGAAAGAATAAATGTGTTGGCCAAAATCCTGTTGTTGTTTGTAACACTTATAATTAATGATGTTCAACAAATTGTCAAGGTGGTAAGTGTTATATATATTGTGAAAAACCTACACTTACGAACTGTGTTTATTTTCTTCTCTCTACAGAGATCGGTGTATCTATTTTTATTTATTTGGTGTTGGCTGCTTGGACCGTCCTTTGCCTTTACCACTGTTGTGTTGGCGTGCTCTGGTGAAGCGCCTTGGTGGTGAGGACACTGGCGTGGTATTTGGAGTAGTCGCACCTGAACTGCTGCTTGTTTGCTGTTGGTTCATGGATCTGAGTGTTTCATTGAGGTTAGTGAGGGTGGCATTGAGTTTACGTGTAGCAGCATTTTGATTGTCTACAATTCATTTATCTTTTGATTGTTTTGAAAAATGTTCATATAGCTTTGCTGTTGTCTGTGCTGTTCTTCCATTAGTCTGTGCTGTTATTCCATTATGCGCTGTAAGTTGCCCATGACCTGTGTAATGTCTGCACGCATGAGTTCCATGATATTGCCAATTCTTGTGGTTTGTTCATTTTGTCTTCTCATATTTCTGGTTATTCTTCTGAGGTGACATGGTAGGCTTGCAAACATTTGTGTCTGCCTACGCAGGCAATCTTCATTAGTGGCCTGCTGTCTAGCCCAAATGCTCCAAAACACGTGATCAGGGCCTTGTGTTACTGGTGTGGTTGGGCTGTGTTGTGGTGGTGGTGTGCTTTGCTGTGGTGGTGTACTCACAGGTGCTGGGGGCCTGATTCCTTGCTTAATGGCTGCATTTCTAACATGATTGTCTCATCCATGTCACTGTGTTGCTGTTGTTGCGGAGGGATGCTGTTATCAGGACTAGAAGCTGAAATTTGGAAAAATTATCCGATAGCTATCCATATGTTTGAAAAATGAAAACAAATCACTACACATGGAACACATGTCATTGACTGTTTCTTTCAGATATCCTGCCTAGCAACATCATCAATCATAACTTCAATACATACATATGCCTGTTTGTGGCAAATGTGTCTGGTTACTTCATTGTGAAAGCAAACACATTAGTTTTATTGTAGATCAGACATACTCCACCATAAAAACACATTGGAATCCATAATGTGTTACCTTATAGCTTTTCTAAAACAAACATAGTAATGTTTTTATATGTATTTGGCAATGTTAGGTCAAACACACATGTGAAACTTTGTTAAACGACCTGACTATTTTCCAAAATTTAACATGAGTTTCTGTTGCAGCATCTTACACACAATGTGCTACTGTATGGCTGAAGTGGACATACATATCTTTACAGGATGTGGACAAGGCTATTTTGCTAGGATTCCATTTCATGTTTTACTGACTTTGGTAAGTATATCCGATTTTGATGTGTTTTGACTTAATGCGTTTAAGTAAAAGTTTTATTACGAACTCAAATTTTTTAAATTTATTTCAGTTTGATACTCACAATCAAGATGAGGGGAGTGTGGTTCACGTCTTGGAGGTGTGTCCAAAATTTGGAGTGGGGGGACCGAACATACTGTCGATAATCTTCGTGGCGGGGTAGCCTGCTGTGGTTGGCCCTGGACATCAGACCTTGCTTTCTTTGCTGCCACGTTTTTTTTGGTGTTGTGTTACAGAAGTCCGACTTCTGCTGCTCCAGACTTCTTTTGATGGACCTAGTATTGAAAGTTAAATTTTGTTATGGCCATTCCTTTACAAACATACCCTATACTACAATGGACACTTTACCTGCTTCCGCAGCGTCATCATCATCAGATGTCATGGGAGTTACTGTAGGACGACCAGTACTGCTTTTTTCCAACACTGTAAAACCAAAATAAAATCTCATGTATTCATGCTATTGTTGATAGATCCACCCATTATGCTTATAAACATTAATTCTTTAAAAAATGCGTGTTTTATTAAAAATAAAAACATAAGGACCGTAAACCAAAAAACCACTACATAAAACAATATACATTGTACAATAGCCATATGCACTATGGAAAGTGCAACACAGGAAAGCATGTACAGGACTATGACATAGGACACAAGTAAAATAATATACACTCACAACCAAAAAAACACACATCTTCATTTTGTAATGAAAGGAAAAAATGTACAGATGCAATGTAGAAATTGCTCTGTGATGTGGCACTCCAAACACACATTACCACTATATGAGCCAAAAAAAAACAAAAAAAACAAAAATATAATGCAGTGTTGTGTCAGGGTACAAATACAGACTCAAACTCAACAAACAAATAGTGGGTTTTTCAAACAAATTATTACATTCAGTAATAATGACAGTACACCTGTAAGTGGTTTCCAAACCACTTCCCACTACTCCAGCCTCTAACATGACAACCACTGTTTTTGCAACATTGCACATGGATAACCTACATATAAAACATAGTCCAAATTAAAAACTTCAAAATGTGCAAAAGGAAAACATTATTGCTGGACAATTCAATGACACACCAAGTCCAAACTACACATGGAAAATATACAGAAAAAATAACCATGACATACAATAAAGTAAGATGTTACATTGGCTTTTGTAGAAAACATTACCCAAAAAATATTATTTGCTGACACACACTTGAAGATGGGAGTAATATGCAACGTCACATGACACACATTTAAAAAAAAATACAAAAATAAGGTCATAGAATGTTAATGCAAATACACATGCTCACCATTCTTCCTGGGCCTATCTGAATCCCGGACATGGGTTGCAGAAACTACTTCAGGGGGTATTACACTCCGCATGGGCTCCTCATAGTTCAGATATCTTGCAATATAGGGCTGCCCACCACCGGTTTTTCGAGCCGACTTCGCCTCCTTGGCCATTTTGGACTTGACACGTCGCTTTATGTCATAGTAACGTTTGCGGCACGTGTCCTCCGTCCGCTTGACCACCCCCTCACTATTGACAGCAGCAACAACTTTCGCCCACAACACCGTCTTCTTCCGTGTTGGCACCTTGACGGACTCAGGGCCAAATAGCTGCCGCTTATACTTCATCAGCTCCTGCACCAATGCCACATTTTCTGCATAACTAAACTTGACATTCCGCCCAGTCTTAGTAGTGGTGCGTGGCTGCGGAGCACTCTGACTGTCACTATCACTGTCACTTGAGGCTGCAGCAGCAACCTCACCCACCTCCTCCACCTCACTAACCTCACTCACACTCACCTCCTCCACCGGACCGACCTCCTCCCCCTCACTCACACCCTCCACCTCACCCACCTCTGAGTCACACATAATTGTGTGTCTAAACACTTAACACAGAAAAATAAAAAGACAAACAACACACTCCTCCACTACCACTGCACAAATCACACACACACACACACACACACACACACACACACACACTGACAGGGGACTATAAATATAAAAAACTTGGACCAAAAATGAGACAAAACCACAAAAAACAAGACTACAAGAATGACAAGACTACTTTCAAACACAATACTACACTCAGAAATCGCCCAAAAACTCCTCACCAAACCAACTACTCACCAACCTCCACAGCACAACCTCCCTCCTCACCACTAACTAAACCCACGAGGTGCGGACGGTTTGGGGCGTATTTATATGGTTGCGCACAGACACTCCTAGCATCTGAAACACAACCAATCACGAACGGGGATGAAAAACTAAACTAAAAGTGAAAATGCGGCCGCGGGGAAAAAAAAACCCTGCCGCATTTAACTTAGAACAAAACCCAGCAAAAACAACACAAACACGTACGAAAACGACAATGGTGGCCGTAAATGTGCCAAAAAAACCCGACTGGCATCGACATCGGAAAACACGAAAGCAATAAACTCGAATGCTTAGTAACTTGGCGTATATAGTTTCAAAAAGTTGCATGAAAATGCACCCGATAAAAGACGAGTTTAAACACTACACAAACTGACACAAACACGAATATTAGTAAATTTTGGCCCTCGTTTTAAATAAAAATCAGTTGAACAGTTGCAATTTACTGTAAGTTCAATTATTTTATGAAACCTCAAGTTGAAAACTTGCCTTAAGCAGCCAATCAAATTGTAGCTATCATTTGTGTAGTATTTCTATTGAGTAACAGCTGGAATCTGATTGATACAGTACTGCATGTACAGCTTCTTCATTGTTCCTCTTTAGAAGGTCTCCTAAATCTACCTCAGAGTCCAACTTTATGGGTACAGAATGAATCATCTACATGCCCACCGGGGAAATGCTGTAGTAGGGGCCCATGTTAGGGGTGTGGCCAGTCTACAGAGGGGGTGTGGCCTGCCACCCCATTGGTTTGACTAACCGTTAGAGAGTGCAACGTTTTGGTTAATAGCTTCTTCAAAGAGTAAGGTTTTTATTCAGAGAATATTAAAAACACTTTATTTGCAAAATGATATCAAAATTATAACAATAATAACAATGAAAATGTTTCATTAAAAATACAGGTTTGTTAGCAAATCAGTAAGCACCCTAATGGTCAAAACCATGTTGCGCTGCAGGTGTGGGCAGATGTAACATGTGCAGAGAAATTAGATATGGGTAGGGTGTGTTCAAACTGAAATCTAAATTGCAGTGTAAAAATGAGCCAGTATTTACAATACACAGAAACAATATAACCTACCCAAATCTAATTCTCTCTGCACATGATACATCTACCCCACCCAAGGCCGTAACTAAGTGTATGTCGGTGGTGCCTTGCCCACAACGCATATGCGCTGTAGGGGCAGAACCGTCTTAAAGCACCCGCTGGGCCACACTGTGTTTTTGTTTGAATGTGCTGGTAATGTATATAGCTGTGTGCTCAGCTCCATATCGGTTGGGCACACCATTACATACTGTACATCACCCCACATTACATTGGCGCAGCCAGCGCTCCTTGTCTGCCCCCTCTCGGCTGAGTCATTAAAGATGTCCGGAGGTGACATTAGCAGGGGTAGCGCTGCAGCTATGTGTGTGTTTTCTCTACCCCCTTCCGGCTCACTGATCAGCCCTGCCTACTCCTCAGGTAGCTCGGCGCCAGCACCTCCTCAACTGTGGATCCTGCATAGTACAAAAACACACACACGTGGGTATTTGGAGAGTGTGTGGGGGACAAGTGTTTGGTTTTGCTTTGGTTAAAACCTATTGGTATTACTCTTACGTCCTAGAGGATGCTGGAGTCCACATTAGTACCATGGGGTATAGACAGGTCCACTAGGAACCATTGGCACTTTAAGAGTTTGAGAGTGTGGTCTGGCTCCTCCCTCTATGCCCCTCCTACCAGACTCAGTTTAGAAAATGTGCCCGGAGTAGCCGGTCAAAGCTAGGGGAGCTCCTATAGCTTCTTTAGTTTTATTATTTTCTAAGAGTTAGTTGGGCACAGGGAGGCTGCTGGCAACAGCCTCCCTGCTTCGTGGGACTAAGGGGGGAGTAGTGTCTGCCCTGCAGGGTTCTAGCCAGTATCTCTGCTGCCAGGACACTGAGTTCCTGAGGGTGATGATAGCTTGCCGCCCCAGGCGACCACTCACTCCCGCAGCTTGCCGCCACCCTCTTACAGAACCAGAAGATTCTGGTGGCAAGTGAGTCACCGGCCCCCTATAGCAAGCGGGGAGCCGGTGTGAAGATGGCGGCAACAGGGTGGGAGTGCAGTATTAACTGTGCTCTGGAGGCTCAGCGGTAGATAGTGCAGCACTGTAAGGGGCGCCCGGAGCCAGCGCCTATACCCTACACTAGCCAACAAGGCTGTCAGGGACCTCGGTAATGCTGTCAGCACAATTCCTCAGGCCAGTATAAAGAAATGAAGAGCGGGAAGCATCACCATGTTCAGGTGGCGGAGCTTCTCCTGAGAGCGGCCCCAACAGCATTCAGCACCATTTTCCTGCCTGCAGATCCTGTACAGATACGCTGACGGTGAGAGCTGTCCAACCAAGCAACTCCAGCTATCCTGTGTGGTACCAGGGGGCTGCAGAAGGGGGGAGGATGTGTAAATACTGTGCAGTCTATTAAGGTACACAGTAAGCGCCAGGTAGTTGTATTATATCTACCTAGCAAGCGCTGTGTGTGGGTTGGCACCCATGTCTGTGTTTCTCTGTGGCATACATGGGGGGAAACTGTGTCTGACATTTCCCTGTGTGTGTGTGTGTGTGTGAGTGTTTGTTGTCTCACATAGCCATGTCTAAGGACTCTGTGTCTTATGCTGCAGAGGATATTTCCTCTCAGGAGGAATCCATTCCATGTACACAGGAATGTAATGTCTCGTCTCAGATCCCTATTAATGAGCCTGAGTGGTTAACCTCTATTAAGGGTATGAGCTCTCATATTTCTACTAGGGTAGCTCATACTGAGACTGAAACTCAGGTTTTAAAGAAGTCTATGGCAGTTTGGTCAGGTTCTGTTTCTATTCCTTCAAAATCCCCTAGCATACACCCTCAGAAACGTGCACTAGCCCAGATTATGCAAGATGATGCAGACGGTGATGAAGAGGTGCTGCAAAAGGGGTGCAGCTAATTAATGAGACCATTAGAGATCTGTTAAATATTACTGACACAACACCTGAGCAGGTTGAGGAGGCTTCAGAGACAATAAGAAAGTCTCGCTAACCTTCCCTGCATCTAAAGAATTAAATGCTTTATTTGAAAATTCCTGGGAAAACCCGGAAAAAAAATTCCAGATTCCCAAAAGGATTCTGGTTGTTTTTCCCTGCCCTGAGGAAGATAGAAAAAATGGGAAAACCCACCCATAGTTGACGCATCTGTTTCCAGACTGTTGAAAAGGGAGGTTTTACCTGTCCCTGGATCCACCACATTAAAAGAACCGGCTGATCGTAAGATTGACACTAAGCTTAAATCCATATACACTGCCTCAAGGTTGGCGCTGAGGCCTATTATTGCCTGCGCATGGATCTATAAAGCTATAGTAAAGTGGTCAGGCACGTTACTAGAGGATTTGGATTCAATGGATAGAAGTGACATTGAATTATTTTACGTAACATACAGGATTCCGCGGGGTTCATGGTGGAATCCATGAAGGACCTGTGTACGCTGACTGCATAAATATTTTCCATGTCTGTCTCAGCTTGCAGGGGACTCTGGCTATGCAGGAAAAAAGGAAATACCAGCACTAGTTGCTCATGAATATAAATGAATTTAAAACTCTGAAAGGCTTGTAAAATTATACAACACATTTATTTGACATAAATTAAAAATAATGACCCAATAAAATCATTAAATAGAATGCCACATAAGCCTATAAACATAGGTTATAATTCCACACTGCTGGCTAGGAGACCACTCAGATGATGTCAAAAGTCACTGGATATGACCCGCCAATATTCGGTTACTAGCATATGTCCGATGTTTATAGCAATCATGAGGTTATTACCAGTGATAGATTTGCAGATTTTGTCCACCTCATGCACAGCGGAATATCCTTGGTAGAGTCCTTTAGTGAGGATAAATTCCAAAGTGGTGGATGCTGCAGATGGAAGTCTGGTCTTTTGCAGAGTGGTGTCCAGTGAATGCCAGCAAAGAGTGGATATGCAGGTAGGCAAAAAGGCTCAACGCGTTTCGCTGGTATAGTGTGGTCCAGCTTCCTCAGGAGCAAGACTCTGGCTATGCGAATGGTCTGCAGATGCAAAATCCAGGAAAAGTGTGGAGAACCTACCCTACACAGGTCAGGCTCTATTTGGATGAATTGATTTCCACGGCAACCGCAGGTAAGTCACCTTTTCTTCCTTCAGATATGCCTCCTACGAGGAAACCCTTTTCTTCATCTGCATCGCAGTCCTTTCAGACCGCTAAGACAAAAAAGTCCAAGCCTACTACCACTTTCTTTAGAGGTGGGCGGGCAAAATACAAAAAGCTTGCACCCGCAGGCTCCCAGGACCAGAAGCCTGCTTCTGGTACCTCAAAATTCTCAGCATGACGGTGGACCACACAGCCTGGAGGACGGGCTGGTGGTGGCGAGACTCAGACGTTTCAGCCACATCTGGGTGTTGTCCGGCCTGGACCCGTGGGTACAGGATATTGTGTCCCAGGGGTACAAACTAGAGTTTCAAGATACCCCAGCTCACCAATTCTTCAAATCAGGCTTGCCAGCTTTACTGAAAGACAGAAATGTCCTACTGGAAGCTATGCAAAAATTGGAAAAGTCAGAGGCCATTGTTCCAGTTCCACCTCATATGCACAACATGAGTTACTATTCAAACCTTTTCGTGGTACCAAAACCGGATGGTTTGGTCAGACCAATTTTGAACTTAAAATTGCTAAACAATTATCTAAGGGAGTACAAATCAAAATGGAGTCTCTGAGTGCGGTAATCTCAGGTCTGGAGGAGGGGGAGTTTCTGGTATCCCTGGATATCAAGGATGCCTATCTCCACATTCCGATCTGGCCTTCGCACCAGGCTTATCTCAGATTTTCACTATTAGACAGTCACTATCAGTTTCAGGCACTGCCATTCGGTCTCTCCAAGGCGCCGAGGGTGTTCAAGGTGATGGCAGAGATGATGGTTCTCCTCCGCAGACAGGGAGTGAACATAATTCCATACCTGGATGATCTTCTGATAAAGGCGTCGTCCAGGGAGAAGCTGCTGCAGTCCATTGCTTTCATGACTCATCTGCTCAGGGTCCATGGCTGGATCCTGAACCTTCCAAAGTCACATTTGGAACAGACAAGTTGATTGTCTTTCCTGGGGATGATCCTTGACACGGAAGTGCAGAGGGTGTTTCTACCAGTGGAGAAAAAAACGTTGGCGATACAATCAATGATTCGGGATGTCCTGAAGCCAGCCAGGGCATCGATTCATCAGTGCATTCGTCTTCTGGGGAAGATGATTGCCTCTTACGAGGCTCTGCAGTTTGGAAGGTTTCATGCTCGATCCTTCCAATAAGATCTACTGGACAAGTAGTCGGGTTCTCCTCTACATATGCATCTGAGGATACGTCTGTCACCGAAAGCAAGGATTTCACTCATCTGGTGGCTACAATTGCCTCACCTACAGGAGGGCCGCAGGTTTGGGATTCAGGACTGGATCCTTCTAACCACGGATGCAAGTCTCCGGTGCTGGGGTGCAGTTACTCAAGGGGAAACCTTCCAAGGAAGGTGGTCAAGTCTGTAATCCAGTCTTCCAATAAACATTCTGGAACTAAGAGACGTATACAATGGTCCTCTCCAAGCGACACATCTTCTGTGAGATCAACCCATTCAAGTGCAGTCGGACAATGTAACGACAGTGGCCTACATAAACCGACAAGGTGGAACAAAGAGCAGAGCTGCAATGTCAGAGGTGACAAGAATCATCCTCTGGGCAGAAAAGCACACATTAGCACTGTCAGCAATTTTCATTCCGGGAGTGTACAACTGGAAAGCGGACTTCCTCAGCAGACACGAACTCCATCCGGGAGAGTGGTGCCTCCATCCGGAGATGTTCACGGAGGTGAAAAATCTTTGGGGGTTTCCTCAAATACACATAATGGCCTCCAGCATCGACAAAAAACTTTGGCAGTGTTGCTCCAAGTCAAGAGACCCACAAGCAGTGGCGGTGGACGCCCTGGTAACTCTGTGGGTGTTCCAGTCGGTGTACGTGTTTCCTCCACTACCACTGATTCCAAGGATTCTAAAGCTCATAAGGAGAACAAGAGTTCAAGCAATCCTCATTGCTCCGGACTGGCCAAGAAGGGCTTGGTATGCGGATCTTCTGGATATACTGCTGGAAGATCCAAGGCCTCTTCCTCTTCGGGAGGACCTGCAGCAGCAGGAGCCGTTCGTTTATTAAGACTTACAACGGCTATGTTTGACGGCATGGAGGTTGAACGCCGGGGGTATATTTACTAATAATCATATTTGTGTCCCGAATTGTATCGGTTGTGTTTTTTTTCAACTTTTTGAATAAAGTGCATGTAATTTACTAAGCTGCCGAGATGTGATTTTTCGTGTTTTCCGATGTCGATGTAATTCGTATTTTACACATGACTTTTACGGCCGATTTGTATGTTTTCATCTGTAATTTTCAGATTTTGATAACGGATTCGTACTTACCATTCGCTGCAGTGTTTTTTTTTACTTTTGCGGCCGCATTTTTCACTACTTTTGTTTTTGTCACTCAAATGTGATTGGTTGGGTTTGAGATGGAGGAGTGTCTGTGCTGCTTAGTATAAATACGCCCCAAACCGGACGGACCTCGTGGGTTTAGCTAGTGGAGAGGTGAGAGGTAGTGGTGTGTGCTGTTGGACAGTAGGAAAGTGGTTTTGGTGAGTTTAATTGATTGCTGAGTGCTGTATTCTGTTTGTAAGTTGTCTTGTGATTATTGTTTTGTGGTTTTTTTAAAGTTTGTCTACTTTTTTGTGGTTGTATTTTTTTTCAGTCTATTGTCCTTGTTTGTGTGTGTGTGTGTGTGTGTGTGTGTGTGTGTGTGGTTGGTGTGTAGTGTTTGTGGAGGAGTGTGTTTATTTTTCTTAGTGTTAATTGTTGTTTGTGTCTAATGTCACAGTCAGATGTCAGTGAGGTGGAGGTGTTGAGCGAGGTGGAGGGGGTGAGTGAGAGGGAGGAGGTGAGTGAGGCTGAGGGTGTTAGTGAGAGGGAGGAGGTTAGAGAGGCAAAGGCGGAGAGTGAGGTTGAGGAGGAGGGTGAGGTTGCTGCTGCGGCCTCTAGTGAGAGTGAAAGTGATGGTGCTCTTGCTCCGCAGCCACGCACCACTATGAAGACGGGATGCAATGTTAAATTGAGTTACTCAGAAAATGTTGCATCGGTGCGTGAGCTGATGCGCCATCATCGCCAGCTCTTTGGCCGTGAGTCCTCCAAGGTCACATCTTGCCGAAAGAGTGTTCTTTGGGGAAAAGTTGTTGCCACTGTGAACAGCGAGGGTGTGGTGAGAAGGACGTGTCATAAACGCTTTTACGACATAAAGCGCTGTGTCGAGGCAAAGATGGCCAAGGAGGCAAGTCTGCCCGCCAATCCAGGAGAGGCCATCCGTTTATAGCAACATATGCTGAGTGGGAGGAGCCTGTGTGGACCTTAATTCCTGCCGAAGTGGTTGGTGCCACTTATGTGCGTGATTCAGATCGGCCCAGGCAGGATGGTGAGTTATGTAAAATGTTTTATAAAAACATTTTTCTATTTAAATGTTTTCATTTATAATCAGTAAAGTACTGTTTAGCTGAATATTTTGCATATGCTTGTTTAGTGTGTATTAGTTTGTGCTAATGGGCCTATCAGTACTGTATGTGTAAATGTTCCAGTATGTTTAGAATGTCTGCTTAGGTTCTTTGCTTGCTTGTTTGGCTTGAAGAAATGTCTCCCTTATTTAGCTATGTTTGGTGTGGATCATGGGGCCATACACCATTTCTCTTTAAAAGTTTCAGTAAGATGTTTTTCGCTTTTTGTATTAAGGACACATGATCGCATGATGTTTGTTTTAATTTTTTTTAATGTGGATGTGATTTGTCTAGATTTTTTGTCAAAATATCCAGGTGATGTACATTGCCCATTTATGTACTATGGCCCTCATTCCGAGTTGATCGGTCGCAAGGCGAATTTAGCAGAGTTACACACGCTAAGCCGCCGCCTACTGGGAGTGAATCTTAGCTTCTTAAAATTGCGACCGATGTATTCGCAATATTGTGATTACTAACTACTTAGCAGTTTCTGAGTAGCTCCAGACTTACTCTGCCTGTGCGATCATTTCAGTGCTTGTCGTTCCTGGTTGACGTCACAAACACACCCAGCGTTCGCCCAGGCACTCCCACCGTTTCCCCGGCCACTCCTGCGTTTTTTCCGGAAATGGTAGCGTTTTCAGCCACACGCCCCTGAAACGCCGTGTTTCCGCCCAGTAACACCCATTTCCTGTCAATCACATTACGATCGCCGGAGCGCAGAAAAAGCCGTGAGTAAAAATACTTTCTTCATAGTAAAGTTACTTGGCGCAGTCGCAGTGCGAACATTGCGCATGCGTACTAAGCGGATTTTCACTGCGATGCGATGAAAAATACCGAGCGAACAACTCGGAATGAGGGCCAATGTGCTTCGCATGTAGTTTTTTTTTTTTACAAAGAGGTTATTCTTGGTGCTGGTTGGATATTTCAATAATAGTCTTAGTGTACCAAAATACATACTGTATTTGGATAATGAATGTTGCATTTGGTATGTAGTCTGTTATTGTAGTATAATTGTATGTATCCAAAATTGTGATTGTAACAATCATCTGTGTGGCATTGTAAGCTATGCACGTGTGTCCATGTTTGTTGCATTGTTTTTTAGATTTTGCAGAAGTAGCATTACACAATATAAAAAATAAATATACAAAAAAGTGGGCGCTATAATGATTTATACTTTACTATTACATCCGTTTAGAGATAAAAAAGTATTGATTCTCTTGCAGCCCACAAATGGTGGATCTGGAGGTCCACCAATGATATATAAGAACTAAAGATAAAAGGTGGAACGCAGCCGAAACCCGGAAGCCCCGAACCCGGAAGTCGCGGAATGCGGCGAACATGCATCCCCTGCAGCATCGAGCTTGCTATCCAGCCCCGGCACCGTGTGGCCGCAGGAGACATATAGCGGCCTAACATCAGGACAAATTAACGGAGAGCCGCCGCAGTGCGGCAGGTCTGGGACTGGTCAGTAAAAAGGATCGCTAACATATGTTTATGGGTCAGTACTACGGATGTGGACACTGCCTGCTCAGAGGACTCATGTGGTCCTATATCTAACTGGACTTCACAGGATCAGCTTCACGGTGGTAAAGTATAAACAGGCTTTTCATTCTTTCTTCTATTACTTGCTAAAATTTCCCCCCTTTCTTTCTCTCCTTTTCTTATTCCTATCTACCCACCATTAACACTGTACATAGTGAGATGGTATACAACTGCCTCAAACGAGACAGGTAAAACAGATTATTGCAGCCTCTGCTATCCCTGAGCAGGAACTTTTGAGGTTACGTTGCCACCTGGTGGCTACCCAATGTTAGTGCGCCTAACTGGTTATATTAATCCACTGTTACCTTTTACAGAGTCCCCTACTTGGAGAAATTTGAAATATTTCTCATACTAGTTGTTTTATTATAGTTTTGCCCAGCCATTCGCTTTACTCTGAAGGTTTCAGGGCGCACCGCCTCGGTACGGCTTTTACTTGTATAACATATCGAGTTTATGCCTATTACCTACGTCTGTATCATATGTAACATGATGTTTACTTAAATTTTGCTGTTATTTTTTTCTGCTGAGTAGCGCTGACATAACTTCTGACTCGATCCTTTACGTGAGGTGTCTTATTATCATATACCATAGTGTGTTGGTATAGGAGTGCCTAGCTTGTTACAGTTAACGGTCTACGGACCGGGGGATGGACAAATTCGTCCATAAAACTCTAGCGGTTAGATCTTCCCAGTCCTCAGATACTACAAGAATGAGTAAGTCCAAAAACACGGCGGTGAAACCTAACCCCCCCTCGCCCCCAGAGACGGGGAACTCCCGTGACCAAACTCTGGAAGTGGAGACGCTTCCCGATCAACCCTCGTTGATGCATATGGCCCAGGAGCTCTCTCGGCTCCTCATGCCCCAAATTGACAAGAAACTTGAGAATATCCCTTTAATTGACAAAAGGCTTGAACAGATACAGACACTACTTGATTCGTCACTTGCAAAAATTGACCATAACACCTCACAGATCACCTCACTAGAACAGCGGGTTAGCGATGGGGAAGATCAGATACACACACTCCAGCGCTCCACTGACACCCAGGATTCCTCTCTTAAAACCTTACAGGCAAAAATAGATGAGCTTGAGAACAGGGACAGAAGATCGAATCTACGATTTGTGGGCATCCCCGAATCAGTTAAGGATAGGCAATTGTCAGATTTTGTAACGACTGATCTATTTCAGGCCTTGGGAATCACAGATGCCCCATTTTTATCGCACATAGAAAGGGTGCATAGAATTGGTCCTGTCCGACCGGATGTTGAAATTAAGCCTAGGCCCGTCATTGCGAAATTCATTGACTTCCGAATGAAGGAGCATGTGCTGCGCTCTTATCGCAGGCTCCCGCAAATGGTAGTGCAGGGAAAACGTATTTTGATCTTCCAAGATTTCTCGGCCTCTGTTGCACAAAGGAGGAGGGAGTTCTCGGATGTTTGTAAAATACTACATGAGAGTAATACCAGATTCGCACTGATGTATCCCGCCAAATTACGCATCCATGACAATGGGCGCACATTGATTTTTGCTGATCCCGCCACTGCACACTCCCATGTTACACATATGTTGAACCTGGTGAATCCACCACAACTAGACTAAATATTATGTAGTTAGAAACTTACTGTCAGAGTCGGTTTACATTCCACTCGACAGAGAGACATTGGGTCTCTTCACTTGCTACTCAGCTCGAATTCTAATGTTGCATTTTTGCAATTTTTTCTGTTCTGCCCGTGCCGTGCCTTCCTCGCCCGATCTGCTCCTGGGCTCAATGGCACTATGTGGTCTAGGTCATTCCTCCCCGCTCGCTGGGAAGGAGGGGGACGGCGATGTGATATGGTATTCCCGCTGGAGTGTCACCCTAGGGTGGGCGTGGGTTGATAGACAATGACGGATCCTAGGATAGGAACCTCTACTGCAGATTCCGATTTTAAAATTTTATCCTGGAACGTGGGCGGCCTTAACTCCCCGATAAAACGTAAGCGGGTTGTCACGCACCTGAAGCGGTTTAGACCTCAAATTATATTTCTCCAAGAAACCCACTGGATTATGGGCGCCTCCTCTGCTCTTCAGGCACCGTGGTTGGATAGATGTGTTTCTGCAGATAACACGAGGAAGACTAGGGGGGTGGCAATTCTATTTAGCAAACACCTACACTATACTGTCTTAAACTCTGTAGCTGACCCGGAGGGGCGTTATTTAATCTTAGATGTTGAAATTTGGGGTAACAAATACACACTGGTTAATGTTTACGCACCAAAAGGCGAGACAGCTGCTTTTTTCCAAGAAATTAGCTCTCAACTGCTTCAACGCGATAATTCTCAGCTTTTCCTGGGAGGTGACTGGAACACAGTTGATGATCCCACTATTGATAAACGCCCTATCCCGCGCACTTCCGGTTCCCCTTCTTGGACACATTTCCAGACACTGAAAACCTCCCTTCAGCTTACTGATATTTGGCGTCTCCTCAATCCCTCTGACAGATCATTTACTTTCTTTTCCGGGGTTCACAGCTCCTGGTCCAGGATTGACTCCATATTGGTTGCAGATTCCCTAGTGACGCTAGTCAAGAAAGCTGATATACACAACATTCTAATATCTGACCATGCTCCTGTGACATTGACGCTGCAGGGAACTCTTCAGGCAGGGGGCTCAAGGATTTGGAGATTTCCAAGCTATCTCTATAACTGCGATGATTTTAGAAAATTTTTAATAACAAGCTGGGCCAACTATTTAGACGATAATTTAGAACATTGGGACCGTCCAAACATTTTTTGGGGTGCGGCAAAAGCAGTCCTAAGGGGTCAAATTATTGAGTATGTTCACAGATTGAAAAAGAAAAATTTAGCGATTTATACCACCTTACACTCAGAAGTAACTGATACAATGCAACGCCACCTTGCCCTACAGACTGAGGAGTCCTTGCGGCTTTATTTACAGGCTAAACAGCTCCTAAACGACCACTTACTAGCGCAAGCAAAACGTGACATGGTATTTTCTTCCCATAAATACTACAGATGGGGTAATAAATCCGGTAGACTGCTGGCAACCATGGCTAGGAAAAAAACTACACGCAAATTCATAACAGCTGTGAGACACCGAGCCTCGGGTCAACTCCTTACCAATTCCCCGGCCATATTAGATCATTTTGAATCTTACTATGCTGACCTATACTCTGATCTCCCCTTCAACGAATCCACCCACACCACACTCCTCCCAGACACTTTATTACCGCCAATCACGACTGCACAGTCGGACCTACTGGTGAGAACGATTACAGAGGATGAATTGGTCTCGGCAATGGCCAAACTCAAGTTACACAAGTCTCCAGGCCCTGACGGCCTCTCTAATGAATTTTACAAAATCTTCCAGCCCCATGTGGTTCCGACTCTGCTAGAAGTGTTCAACAGTCTTCTACAACACCGTTCCCCCTTCCACCATTTCACGACAGCACATACTATTTTAATCCCTAAACCTGCGAAGGACCCACAATTGGTGTCCTCTTATAGGCCAATTACGTTGCTAAATACCGACATTAAATTATTTACTAAGATTCTAGCAGACCGGCTGCAAATTATTCTCCCCCACACTTTAACTAACCACCAACTTGGCTTTGTTCGCAATACTCATTCGGTTAAGGGAATTAGGGCGGCGATCGCGGCAGTTGTAGCTTCCGCTCAATCGCCCCAATCCAGAAATATACTCCTCAGTTTAGACACCACCAAAGCCTTCGACACAGTACTCTGGCCCCATCTATTTAAGGTCCTAGAACGTAGACTGTTCCATCCAGACTTTATTGAAATTATCCGCTACCTATATGATTCTCCCTCGACTTCTCTTTTGCTCAATGGCTATATGAGCAACCCGGTGGTGATGCATCGTGGCACGCGGCAGGGTTGCCCCTTATCTCCCCTGCTGTTCAACCTGGCCAGAGATCCCTTACATCGCTTGCTGTTAAATGATAATCAGTTTCAAGGAATCCAGGTTGGTCGCAGAAACCTAAAACTCACTGCTTTTGCCGATGATCTTCTGCTATATATCTCTGATCCGGAGGCTTCACTGACCCATATATTTAATTTACTACAGGCTTATGGACAAGTTTCAGGCTTTAACGTTAACTGGGCAAAATCGGTGGCACTCAGACTGGGAAATGGTTCATTTATGAAGCAGGGGGCGACGGATCTACCATTACAATGGAGTTCGGATCACATAACCTATCTAGGAATTCAAATATCGAGAAAGCCTGAGCGATTATATGCCCTAAATTTTACCTCGGCCATCCGAGCAATTGAAACAGAACTCGAGACTTGGAAATCTTTGCCTTTATCATACCTGGGGAGGGCTAGCTTGATCAAAATTATATCATTCCCTCGTATGATGTACTTCATTCAAGCCATGCCACACACACTTCTACCTAAAGACGTTCAACGTCTCAATTTTCTCTTTAGGAGATTCATTTGGCAGGGAGGGAGACCGCGTATAGCGTTAATCAAATTACAGCAGACTGTAGGGAATCGGGGAATAAACTTCCCTAATATCCTCTGGTACTCCCAGGCGGCCCAACTACGTTACTTACATGACTGGATGCATAACGATAACACATACACAAATACAGAATTAGATAGAGAATTTATGCAGGAGGGGGATCTCATTACATTTCTTCATCTGCATGATCGGGAGGTGCCCGAGGAGCTGAGGGGAAACCCCTTACTGTGGAACATAAAAAAACTTTGGAAAGAAATGCGACATAAACTAAATCTAAATGCCCACAAATCATTACACCTTCCGTTCGTGGCTAATCCTGACTTCCAAGAGGGTCAGGCACACTACCCGTTTAATATATGGAGGCTGGGAGGGGTGTCCAGGATCGGTGATTTAGTGGACATGCGGGGCTCGAGGCCGCTCACGTTCCAGGAGGCCACTACTAAATACCCAACTCTGAGGGCCTTTCCTGTGGCCTTTCTTGTGGCTCAACACTATATTTCATTCACTATCAGATGTCTTTCACCTGGGGATTGGGATAATCCGATGGATAAAATGTTGAAACAATCCCCTAGGGTTAAGAAGGCAATCTCGACTGCGTATGGGTACTTCCGGAACGTCCTGGACTACTCGAGGGGCCCGGGAGGTGTTATGTCTTGGAGGGATTGTCTCCCGAACGTTGAAATTACAGACCTACTGGCGGCACATGTTAAAACCTGCTAATTATTTCCCTCTTCTAGATATAAAGAAATGTCTCTCAATATTTTGCATAGGACTTATCTATCGCCCCATAGACGACACTTGATAGGACTTGCTGACACACATGCATGTTGGAAATGTTGCACTCCTCAGGCGGATATGTTTCACTGCCTGTGGACAAGTCCTTTAATCAGACAGTTTTGGATTCAGATACGAAACTACTTGACGACCGAACTGGTAAATTATTGGAGGTTGTCCCCGGAGTGGGCGCTTTTTGGTATCATGCCGCCGAATCAGCGCCTCTCTTTGGGCAGTAAAAAATTGTTGCTGGCAATTAGTTTGGCGGCTAGGAAAGCCATTCTGCAGGTGTGGATAGTGAAGGATCCACCGACTCTATCACTATTTAAAGCCAAATTATTCTATCTCTTTAGGATGGAATGGATCAGTGTCCTGCTGGAAAAATACACTAAGATACACAATTTCTTTGAGGTTTGGGAGAGTTATATAATGACCTTGTCGACGACGGTTAGGAAACAGCTCCACGACTCGTTGTCCAACACAGAATGGTTTCTAACTAGAATGGCTGCGGGGGATCCGCCAATTGTGCTTTAAAAGTTAATTGACGAACAAGGCGCTGTGGGCGGGTTGGGGGGGAAATCGGGTACGGCACGGGTATTACACATATGTGTACATACATGTATGTGTATATTTTTTTATTTATTTTTTATCTTACATTAATTTTTTTTTTTTCTTTTCTCTTATGTTCGAAAGTACAAATATGGGTCAGTCGACCGAGTTGAATTTCAAACCTGTATAACAGATGATCTTCAGAGGTCTTGTTACTTACAATTGTGCTGCTGTTGATATGTCCCTTGATCAAGGACTCAACTGTACTTTTCTTGTTCTGTTTGTTTATAATACCCTTCTATCAAAGATTTGAAACATGTCGAACATTTATGTATGTATAACATGTATTGCTTCAATAAAAAATTATGATAAAAAAAAAAAAGTATAAACAGGCTTCTAATGATAAGAACTGCCTTGCTATACTAACATCCTGCTTGAGCTCTATGTGCAGTATTAATCAGTGATCACTAATTCCCGGTGCATGCATGCAATTCCATGTCTAACTAACCAGCAATTTATGCTATATTAGCAAGTTTCCAGTTTAAGACACAAGTCTATTTTTAATATAGTTCTTTATGATGTGTAAGGATTGAAAGTTGTACTTTCAACTATATTGTGAATAAAATTGTGTTTTACAAAACCAGCAGCTGCTAATTAAGTATTTTTTTCGGTGCGCGCACAATATTTTATCTTTACACAATATAAACCTATGTAATATCGGTGTTGGTTTTGGGTTAGGTATGTGTTTGTCATTCATAATGTAGAAATGGTGACTATTTGTTATATTACAATTGTGTGTACAAACCTTGAACTTAATTTTGTTACAGTGGCAACAAAAAGAACATGCCACACTACTACCACAAATGTTGCACATGAGGCTGCTGGTGCTGCAGGTAAAGTATTATTGAGTATTATTGAAATTAAACTTAAGGTGGCTGGAAATTATTTGTAAAAAATAATAATGTTCAATTGTTACAAATAGGTTCATCCCGGCATCACCTGACTGCGCAAATGCGCACAAGCCACGGAACAGCCACACGGAAACACGTGGCACATAAAAGACACCGTCCAGATCTGCCGACACCACAAGCTGCATCTCCGTCAACGCGACGCATATCTACGGTCTCATCAAGGCCACCGGCCGATTTGTTGGCTCCTTCACCAACACGTGAACCACAGTCCCCTCATCTTCCTGGTGAGTCCAAACAAATTAACATTGCAACACATAACACACTGAACATTACACATAATTAGCAAACACACACAGTAATCCTATTACATTAACAAATAATAAAATAAAAGGATGGTTTGGAAATGTCCAGCCCTTTAAACCACCTTAATAAATCTAGCTATTTTTATATGTGAAGATTTGAAGCCTACGCTAGCATATTTAGCTCAAGTATCCAAACAAATCTGAAAGACAAGATTACACACAGTATAATATTGGACCATTGTATATTGTTAACTTTAATTAAAGCAGGGTGTTTTTAGTGTATTGCCATCATAGATGTAGTCTAACCTACCCACATAGGGATATATGCGGATTATGACTTCCACAGAGATTGCCCTTTATGTTTAAATATTGCTTCCTGTTTGGGCTTTAGCTTGTGGCCAAAAAAATAAACACACTAAATACGACATAGGGCATGCCGTAATGGTAAGGATGAATTTTCGCTTATGCAGGTAAGGAATTGTCATCAATATGTTTCTGGCATGTTGTACCTAAAACAATTAGGCAAAACTTAAAAATAACATTTGCAGACAGTATTAAAATGTTGTCACATTAAACCACACACAGATGATGCCAGCATGACACCGGCCCACCAGCCATCTGATATGGAAGATACTTTTGTGCTTGACCTGCAGCCACTTGACACTACCAGACCAAGCACGCCACCTATGTATCTGCCTCCACCACCAACTCCTCCGCAACCACAAATGAGCCCAGCCACACCACAGGCTCAAAACCCAGACCAGGCATTTTTGGACAGCTGGGCAACACAACAGTCGCACAATTTAGACTGTCTTCGCAGACAAACTCAACTGCTCTCAAGTCTTCCACATTACCTGCCAAAAATCAGTCGCACTATGAGCCAACAAAATTCAAAGATGAGTAGAATAGCTACTTGTATGGAGCAAATACGGGCTGACAACAGCCACATGATGAACACTTTGGCCCGTATTATGGATGACTAAATGAGGCAGCACCAAAACTACCTAAATCTGCTGGAAACAAACAATAAGCTTACTGAAAGCCTAGGAAGAATAATTGAGAACAACATGGCCTCAAATACTCAACTTAACGCCTCATTTACTAACCTCAGCCACAATATAACTTTATTAAACACACAACAAGCAAGCACCAGCTTCGGAACAACCACCCCTATAAATACGTCAGTTACCTCCCCAGTAACGAGATCAGGTAGAAGAAGATCTAATGTGCCTGGCCCAGACTCTGCCGGCTCTAAGGGTTCTCAGAAAAAATAAAGTAGGTCGCTGCAGGTGTAATCTTCTTGGGGGGGTAAACAATGTCAGGTTGTCAGAAATATTAGGAGTTTGTTTTATAAAGTTAATAAACAGATTGTTTAAACATGAGTTACCTGATTTGTGTCCTCCAGAAATATAGTTAGGATGAGTTCATTTAGATTATGTCATTAATTAGACAATGTTGCTCACACAAATTTCAAAACTTACTGTCTTTACATAATGGCTTGGCTAGAATAGGCCACATATGTTGAACCTATTCTAGGCCACCGTCCTCCTCACAGATGCCGAAGATAGAAGCCGGGTGAGTATTGAGGAAAAAACTTCAGGCGGCAGAAGACATCAGATCTTCATGAGGTAAGCGCGCAGCGGTAAGCTGCGCGCCATTGCTCCCTGTCACACACACAATGCAGGCACTGAAAGGGTGCAGGGCACAGGGGGGGGGGGGGCGCCCTGGGCAGCAATATACCTCGTTTTGGCCATATATAAGGTGGATTAGGCTGGGGGACATTAAATCCACGGACCCCCGGCATTTTATTAATATAGGATGAAGGTACCGAAGCCCGCCGTCGGGTGGGCGGGGCTTGATCCTCAGCACTAACCAGCGCCATTTTCTCCACAGAGGCTGCATGAAAAAACGCTGGCTCCCTATTCTCTACCCTGCTGAGCTTCACAGGTTGGAAAAATGAGGAGGGGGGCACTATGGCGACTCAGTGAGTGGAGATTACGATTATAAACATATAAAAGCGCTATCTGGTTGTATATTCCAGTGTTTTTAAGCGCTGGGTGTGTGCTGGCATACTCTATCTCTCTGTCTCTCCTAAGGACCTTGTTGGGGTTTTGTCCCCTTATAGGTTAATCCCTGTGTGTGTGGGGTGTCGGTACGTGTGACGACATGTCTGAGGCGGAAGGCTTCTCCAAGGAGGAGGTGGAGCAAATGAGTGGTGTGTCCCCGTCGGTTGTGCCGACTCCTGATTGGATGGACATGTGGCATACGTTGCATGCAAGTGTGGCATCTTTACATAAGAGGATTGATAAGGCTGGTTTAGGGGGGACATCAGGCGGTCAATCCTCAGATTGGACCGACTCACAGGGCCCGTCGGGGTCTCAAAAGCGTCCCTTAACACAAGCCACTACTACCGACACGGATTCTGATTCCAGTGTCGACTATGATGAAGTAAAATTGCACCCTAGGGTGACTAAAACTATTCAGGGTATGATTGTGGCAATAAGGGATGTCTTGCATATTGTGGATGAACCCTCGGTCCCCGACACAAGGGTACACATGTTTAAGGAAAAGAAACAGATTATTAATTTTCCCACATCTCATGAATTAAATGAGTTCTTTGGAAAAGCTTGGGAGACTCCGGATAAGAGACCGCAGATCCCCAAAAGAATTTTAGTGGCATACCCTTTCCCTAAGCAGGACAGGGAGATTTGGGAATTACCCCCCACTGTGGACAAGGCCCTGACGCGCTTATCCAAGAAAGTGGCGCTACCGTCTCCTGACACAGCGGCCCTTAAAGACCCAGCAGATCGCAGGCAAGAAACTACCTTAAAGGGTATTTATTCTCATACGGGTGCTGTGCTAAGACCGACGATTGCGTCCCGCATGGGTGTGTAGCGCAATTGCAGCTTGGACAGATGAGCTGACAGATCAATTTGATACTATGGATAAGGACACTATATTCATAACTCTAGCCCATATAAAAGACGCAGTCTTATTTATGAGGGATGCTCAAAGGGACATTGGATTGCTAGCTTCTAGGGCCAATGCCATGGCTATCTCAGCGAGAAGATCCTTATGGACTCTCCAATGGACGGGTGATGCGGATTCCAAGAAACATATGGAAGTACTACCCTATAACGGGGATGTATTGTTTGGGGATGGGCTGACGGACCTGGTTTCCACAGCTACAGCAGGTAAATCTAATTTTTTACCATATATTCCCCAACAGCAAAAGAAAGTAACACCCTATCAGATGCAGTCCTTTCAGTCGCACAAGTCTAAAAGAGGTCGGGGATCCTCTTTCCCCGCCAGAGGTAAGGGCAGAGGCAAGAGAGCACCTGCTGCGGCAGGCGCCCAGGAACAAAAGTCCTCCCGGCTGCTTCAAAACCCACAGCATGACGCTGGGGCTCCCCTGAGGGAGTCCGCACCGGTGGGGGCACGTCTTCGACTTTTCAGTCAGGCCTGGGTCAGTTCGGACCTGAATCCCTGGGTGCTGGAAATAATTTCCCAGGGTTACAAACTGGAATTCGAGGAGGTGCCCCCGCGCCGATTTTTCAAATCGGCCCTACCAGCTTCCACATCGGAAAGGGATGTAGTGTTAGCTGCAATTCAAACGCTGTGTATACAGCAAGTGATAATCAAGGTTCCCCTGCACCAGCAGGGAAGAGGTTACTACTCAACCCTATTTGTGGTCCTGAAACCGGACGGTTCGGTCAGACCGATTTTGAATCTGAAATCCCTAAATCTGTACATAAAAAGATTCAAATTCAAAATGGAAGCGATAATAGCCAACATGGGGGGGAGTTTATGGTGTCTCTGGACATAAAGGATGCGTACCTTCATGTACCCATATATGCCCCCCATCAGGAATACCTGAGATTCGCTGTACAGGATTGTCATTACCAATTTCAGACGTTGCCGTTTGGACTTTCCACGGCCCCGAGGATTTTCACCAAGATAATGGCGGAAATGATGGTGGTCCTGCGCAAGCATGGTGTCACAATTATCCAATACTTGGAAGATCTCCTAATAAAAGCAAGATCAAGAGAGAAATTGCTGAGCAGTGTGGCGCTCTCTCTGAGAGTGCTCCAGCAACACGGTTGGATTCTAAATCTACCAAAGTCACAGTTGATTCCGAAAACTCGACTGCCGTTCCTAGGTAAGATACTGGATACGGAACAAATGAAGGTCTTCCTCCCAATAGAGAAAGCCCAAGACATCCAGAACATGGTCAGAGAACTGCTAAAACCAAAAAGGATGTCAGTTCACCAATGCACTCGAGTTCTGGGGAAAATGGTGGCGGCCTACGAGGCCATTCCCTTCGGCAGGTTCCATGCAAGGACTTTTCAATGGGACCTTCTGGACAAGTGGTCCGGGTCCCATCTGCACTTACATCGGAAAATAACTCTGTCCCCAGGGACCAGAGTGTCCCTCCTGTGGTGGTTGCAAAGTGCTCACCTCCTGAAGGGTCGCAGGTTCGGAATTCGGGATTGGATCCTGGTTACCACAGACACGAGCCTCCGAGGATGGGGAGCGTTCACACAGGGAAAACATTTTCAGGGTCTGTGGTCAGACCAGGAGTCCTGTCTACACATCAATGTGTTGGAACTCAGGGCCATTTACAACGGCCTTCGACAAGCGGAGAATTTTCTTTGAAACCTACCGGTTCTGATTCAGTCAGACAATGTCACAGCAGTGGCTCATGTGAACCGCCAAGGCGGGACAAAAAGCAGAGTCGCGATGGCGGAAGCCACAAGGATCCTTCGCTGGGCGGAAAATCATGTAAGCGCTCTGTCAGCTGTCTTCATTCTGGGAGTGGACAACTGGGAAGCAGACTTCCTCAGCAGACACGATCTCCATCCAGGAGAGTGGGGACTTCATCAAGAAGTCTTTGCAGACGTAACACGTCTTTGGGGAACTCCTCAAATAGACATGATGGCGTCACGTCTCAACAAAAAACTTCAGAGGTACTGCGCCTGGTCTCGGGACCCTCAGGCAATAGCAGTGGACGCTCTGGTAACACCGTGGGTGTTCAAATCGGTCTATGTGTTTCCTCCTCTTCCTCTCATCATGAAAGTGTTGAGATTCATAAGACGAAGAAGAGTACAGACGATACTCATTGTCCCAGACTGGCCTCGAAGGTCTTGGTACTCGGATCTACAAGAGATGCTCACAGGAGACCCCTGGCCTCTTCCTCTGAGGGAAGACCTGTTGCAGCAGGGGCACTGTGTATTTCAAGACTTACCGCGGTTACGTTTGACGGTATGGCGGTTGAACGCCGAATCCTAGCAAAAAAGGGGATTCCGGAAGAGGTCATCCCTACGTTAATAAAAGCTAGGAAGGAGGTGACGATAAAACATTATCACCGTATCTGGTGAAAGTATGTGTCTTGGTGTGAGACCAAGAATGCACCTACGGAAGATTTTCATCTGGGTCGTCTTCTCCACTTCCTACAGACAGGAGTGGATATGGGCCTGAAATTAGGCTCTGTTAAGGTACAGATTTCGGCCCTCTCGATTTTCTTTTAGAAGGAATTGGCTTCTCTTCCAGAAGTCCAGACGTTTGTAAAGGGAGTGCTGCACATCCAGCCCCCTTTTGTGCCTCCAGTGGCACCATGGGACCTGAACGTGGTGTTGCAGTTCCTTAAATCACACTGGTTTGAACCGCTTAACAAGGTTGAGTTGAAATTTCTTACCTGGAAGGTGGTCATGTTGTTGGCCTTAGCATCAGCATCAGCAAGGCGTTTGTCAGAGTTGGCGGCTTTCTCACACAAGAGCCCCTACTTGATTTTTCATGTGGATCGAGCTGAATTGAGGACACATCCGCAATTTTTAGCTAAAGTGGTTTTTTTGTTCCATATGAATCAACCTATTGTGGTGCCTATGGCTACAAGTGACCTGGAGGATTCCAGATCCCTGGACGTAGTCAGGGCCTTAAAGATTTATGTAGCCAGGACGGCTCGAATCAGAGGCTCTGTTTATCCTGTATGCGGCCAATAAGATTGGCGCTCCTGCTTCGAAGCAGACTATTGCTCGCTGGATCTGTAATACGATTCAGCAGGCTCACTCTACGGCTGGATTGCCGGTACCAAATTCGGTTAAGGCCCATTCCACTAGGAAGGTGGGCTCTTCTTGGGCGGCTGCCCGAGGCGTTTTGGCTTTACAACTTTGCCGAGCGGCGACTTGGTCGGGGTCAAACACTTTTGCTAAATTCTACAAGTTTGTTACCCTGGCTGATGAGGACCTAGCGTTTGCTCAGTCGGTGCTGCAGAGTCATACGCACTATCCCGCCCGATTGGATGCTTTGGTATAAACCCCATGGTCCTTACGGAGTTCCCAGCATCCTCTAGGACGTAAGAGAAAATAATATTTTAAACCTACTGGTAAATCTATTTCTCCTAGTCCGTAGAGGATGCTGGGCGCCCGTCCCAGTGCGGAAACTCTGCAAGACTTGTATATAGTTGTTGCTTACATAAGGGTTATGTTACAGCTGACATCGGTCTTGGACCGTTACTGTTGTTTTGTTCATACTGTTAACTGGATATGTATGTTCCAGGTTACGTGGTATGATTGGTGTGGGCTGGTATGAATCTTGCCCTTGGATTGCTAAATCCTGCCTTGTATTGTCCATCTCCTCTGGGCACAGTTCTCTAACTGAGGTCTGGAGGAGGGGCATAGAGGGAGGAGCCAGTGCATATCCATAGTCAAAGTTCTTTTTAGGTGCCCTATCTCCTGCGGAGCCCGTCTATACCCCCTGGTCCTTACAGAGTTCCCAGCATCCTCTACGGACTAGGAGAAATAGATTTACCGGTAGGTTTAAAATCTTATTTTTTATGTTGTCAAAAATGTAGGGGGAATTTATGTTTTATAGTGATGTGCACCGGACATTTTTCGGGTTTTGTGTTTTGGTTTTGGATTCGGTTCCGCGGCCGTGTTTTAGATTCGGACGCGTTTTGGCAAAACCTCCCTGAAAATTTTTTGTCGGATTAGGGTGTGTTTTGGATTCGGGTGTTTTTTTTACAAAAAACCCTCGAAAACAGCTTAAATCATAGAATTTGGAGGTAATTTTGATCCCATAGTATTATTAACCTCAATAACCATAATTTACACTCATTTTCAGTCTATTCTGAACACCTCACACCTCACAATATTATTTTTAGTCCTAAAATTTGCACAGAGGTCGCTGGATGGCAAAGCTAAGCGACACAAGTGGCTGACACAAACACCTGGCCCATCTAGGAGTGGCACTGCAGTGTCAGGCAGGATGGTACTTCAAAAAAATAGTCCCCAAACAGCACATGATGCAAAGAAAAAAAGAGGCGCAATGAGGTAGCTGTGTGACTAAGCTAAGCGACCCAAGTGGCCGACACAAACACCTGGCCCATGTAGGAGTAACACTGCAGTGTCAGGCAGGATAGCACTTCAAAAAAATTGTCCCCAAACAGCACATGATGCAAAGAAAAAAAGAGGCGCACCAAGGTCGCTGTGTGACTAAGCTAAGCAACACAAGTGGCCGACACAAACACCTGGCCCATCTAGGAGTGGCACTGCAGTGTCAGGCAGGATGGCACTTCAAAAAAATAGTCCCCAAACAGCACATGATGCAAAGAAAAAAAGAGGCGCAATGAGGTAGCTGTGTGACTAAGCTAAGCGACCCAAGTGGCCGACACAAACACCTGGCCCATCTAGGAGTGGCACTGCAGTGTCAGGCAGGATGGCACTTCAAAAAAAATTGTCCCCAAACAGCACATGATGCAAAGAAAAATGAAAGAAAAAAAAGGTGCAAGATGGAATTGTCCTTGGGCCCTCCCACCCACCCTTATGTTGTATAAACAGGACATGCACACTTTAACAAACCCATAATTTCAGCGACAGGGTCTGCCACACGACTGTGACTGAAATGACTGGTTGGTTTGGGCCCCCACCAAAAAAGAAGCAATCAATCTCTCCTTGCACAAACTGGCTCTACAGAGGCAAGATGTCCACCTCATCATCATCCTCCGATTCCTCACCCCTTTCACTGTGTACATCCCCCTCCTCACAGATTATTAATTCGTCCCCACTGGAATCCACCATATCAGGTCCCTGTGTACTTTCTGGAGGCAATTGCTGTTGGTGAATGTCTCCACGGAGGAATTGATTATAATTCATTTTGATGAACATCATCTTCTCCACATTTTCTGGAAGTAACCTCGTACGCCAATAGCTGACAAGGTGAGCGGCTGCACTAAACACTCTTTCGGAGTACACACTGGAGGGAGGGCAACTTAGGTAGAATAAAGCCAGTTTGTGCAAGGGCCTCCAAATTGCCTCTTTTTCCTGCCAGTATACGTACGGACTGTCTGTCACTCATATAATCCTCCACCATTCTTTCAATGGTGAGAGAATCATATGCAGTGACAGTAGACGACATGTCAGTAATCGTTGGCAGGTCCTTCAGTCCGGACCAGATGTCAGCACTCACTCCAGACTGCCCTGCATCACCGCCAGCGGGTGGCTTCGGAATTCTTAGCCTTTTCCTCGCACCCCCAGTTGCGGTAGAATGTGAAGGAGGAGATGTTGATGGGTCACGTTCCGCTTGACTTGACAATTTTCTCACCAGCAGGTCTTTGAACCTCTGCAGACTTGTGTCTGCCGGAAAGAGAGTTACAACGTAGGTTTTAAATCTAGAATCGAGCACGGTGGCCAAAATTTAGTGCTCTGATTTCAACAGATTGACCACCCGTGAATCCTGGTTAAGCGAATTAAGGGCTCCATCCACAAGTCCCACATGCCTAGCGGAATCGCTCTGTTTTAGCTCCTCCTTCAATGTCTCCAGCTTCTTCTGCAAAAGCCTGATGAGGGGAATGACCTGACTCAGGCTGGCAGTGTCTGAACTGACTTCACGTGTGGCAAGTTCAAAGGGTAGCAGAACCTTGCACAACGTTGAAATCATTCTCCACTGTGCTTGAGTCATGTGCATTGCCTATCCTTTGCCTATATCGTGAGCAGATGTATAGGCTTGAATGGCCTTTTGCTGCTCCTCCATCCTCTGAAGCATATAGAGGGTTGAATTCCACCTCGTTACCACCTCTTGCTTCAGATGATGGCAGGGCAGGTTCAGGAATGTTTGGTGGTGCTCCAGTCTTCGGCACGCGGCGGCTGAATGCCGAAAGTGGCCCGCAATTCTTCGGGCCACCGACAGCATCTCTTGCACGCCCCTGTCGTTTTTTAAATAATTCTGCACCACCAAATTCAATGTATGTGCAAAACATGGGACGTGCTGGAATTTGCCCAGATGTAATGCACGCACAATATTGGTGGCGTTGTCCGATGTCACAAATCCCCAGGAGAGTCCAATTGGGGTAAGCCATTCTGCGATGATGTTCCTCAGTTTCCGTAAGAGGTTGTCAGCTGTGTGCCTCTTCTGGAAAGCGGTGATGCAAAGCGTATCCTGCCTAGAAACGAGTTGGCGTTTGCGAGATGCTGCTACTGGTGCCGCCGCTGCTGTTCTTGCTGCGGGAGACAATACATATACCCAGTGGGCTGTCACAGTCATATAGCCCTGAGTCTGCCCTGCTCCACTTTTCCACATGTCCGTGGTTAAGTGGATATTGGGTACAACTGCATTTTTTAGGACACTGGTGACTCTTTTTCTGAGGTCTGTGTACATTTTCGGTATCGCCTGCCTAGAGAAATGGAACCTAGATGGTATTTGGTATCGGGGACACATTACCTCAATCAAGTCTCTAGTTGCCTCTGAATTAACGGTGGATACCGGAACCACGTTTCTCACTGCCCAGGCTGCCAAGGCCTGAGTTATCTGCTTTGCAGCAGGATGACTGCTGTGATATTTCATCTTCCTCGCAAAGGACTGTTGGACAGTCAATTGCTTACTGGAAGTAGTACAAGTGGTCTTCCGACTTCCCCTCTGGGATGACGATCGACTCCCAGCAGCAACAACAGCAGCGCCAGCAGCAGTAGGCGTTACACTCAAGGATGCATCGGAGGAATCCCAGGCAGGAGAGGACTCGTCAGACTTGCCAGTGACATGGCCTGCAGGACTATTGGCTTTCCTGTGTAAGGAGGAAATTGACACTGAGGGAGTTGGTGGTGTGGTTTGCAGGAGCTTGGTTACAAGAGGAAGGGATTTAGTTGTCAATGGACTCCTTCCGCTGTCACCCAAAGTTTTTGAACTTGTCACTGACATGATGAATGCGGTCAAGGTGACGTATAAGGGAGGATGTTCCTAGGTGGTTAACGTCCTTACCCCTACTTATTACAGCTTGACAAAGGCAACACACGGCTTGACACCTGTTGTCCGCATTTGTGTTGAAATAATTCCACACCGAAGAGATGATTTTTTTTGTATTTTGACCAGGCATGTCAATGGCCATATTCGTCCCACGGACAACAGGTGTCTCCCCGAGTGCCTGACTTAAACAAACCACCTCACCATCAGAATCCTCCTTGTCAATTCCTCCCCAGCGCCAGCAACACCCATATCCTCATCCTGGTGTACTTCAACAGTGACATCTTCAATTTGACTATCAGGAACTGGACTGCGGGTGCTCCTTCCAGCACTTGCAGGGGGCATGCAAAAGGTGGAAGGCGCAAGCTCTTCCCGTCCAGTGTTGGGAAGGTCAGGCATCGCAACCGACACAATTGGACTCTCCTTGGGGATTTCTGATTTAGAAGAATGCACAGTTCTTTGCTGTGCTTTTGCCAGCTTAAGTCTTTTCATTTTTCTAGCGAGAGGATGAGTGCTTCCATCCTCATGTGAATCTGAACCACTAGCCATGAACATAGGCCAGGGCCTCAGCCGTTCCTTGCCACTCCGTGTCGTAAATGGCATATTGGCAAGTTTACGCTTCTCATCAGACGCTTTCAATTTTGATTTTTGGGTCATTTTACTGAACTTTTGTTTTTTGGATTTTACATGCTCTCTACTATGACATTGGGCATCGGCCTTGGCAGACGACGTTGATGGCATTTCATCGTCTCGGCCATGACTAGTGGCAGCAGCTTCAGCACGAGGTGGAAGTGGATCTTGATCTTTCCCTATTTTAACCTCCACATTTTTGTTCTCCATTTTTTAATGTGTGGAATTATATGCCAGTATCAATAGCAATGGCCTACTACTATATATACTGCGCACAACTGAAATGCACCACAGGTATGGATGGATAGTATACTTGACGACACAGAGGTAGGTAGAGCAGTGGCCTACTGTACCATAATGCTATATATTATATACTGGTGGTCAGCAAACTGTGCAAAAATGAAATGCACCACAGGTATGGATGGATAGTATATTTGACGACACAGAGGTAGGTACAGCAGTGGCCTACTGTACTGTACTGCTATATATTATATACTGGTGCTCAGCAAACTGTGCAAAAATTAAATGCACCACAGGTATGGATGGATAGTATACTTGACGACACAGAGGTAGGTACAGCAGTGGCCTACTGTACCGTAATGCTATATATTATATACTGGTGGTCAGCAAACTGTGCAAAAATGAAATGCACCACAGGTATGGATGGATAGTATACTTTACGACACAGAGGTAGGTACAGCAGTGGCCTACTGTACCGTAATGCTATATATTATACACTGGTGGTCAGCAAACTGTGCAAAACTGAAATGCATCACAGGTATGGATGGATAGTATACTTGACGACACAGAGGTAGGTACAGCAGTGGCCTTCTGTACCGTACTCCTATATATTATATACTGGTGGTCAGCAAAATTATGCAATGTACTCCTACTATATACTGTCTACAATGCAGCACAGATATGGATTGTTTTTCAGGCAGACAATGTATACTGGTGGTCACTGGTCAGCAAAACTCTGCACTGTACTCCTCCTATATATATTATACTGGTGGTCCCCAGTCCCCACAATAAAGCAGCACACTGAGCACAGATATGGAGTGTTTTTCAGGCAGACAACGTATACTGGTGGTCACTGTCAGCAAAACTCTGCACTGTACTCCTGCTATATAATACAGCTGCTCCCCAGTCCCCACAATTAAGCAGTGTGAGCACAGATATATGCAGCACATTGAGCACAGATAAGGAGCGTTTTTTTCAGGCAGAGAACGGATAAAACTGGTGGTCACTGATCAGCAAAACTCTGCACTGTACTCCTCCTATATTATACAACTGCTTCCCAGTCCTCCCCACAATTAAGCAATAAAGCACAATCAAATTCAACAATAAACAGAGAGGACGCCAGCCACGTCCTCTCCCTAACATTTCCAATGCACGAGTGAAAATGGCGGCAACGCGCGGCTGCTTATATAGAATCCGAATCTCGCGAGAATCCGACAGCGGGATGATGACGTTTGGGCGCGCTCGGGTTAACCGAGCCATACGGGAGAATCCGAGTATGGCTCGGACCCGTGTAAAAAGGGTGAAGTTCGGGTGGGTTCGGTTTCCGGGGAACCGAACCCGCTCATCACTAGATTAAGATAAAACTAATCTAAACACGCTTTTCAAAAGCAGGTATATTTTATTTTCGAATTTTTTAACGAATCTCTAATTTTCACGGATGCAATGGTCCTTTCACGGTGTTAATTACAAATATGAATTTTTGGTAAATTACCGTGTTCAATACCTAAACAGCCGTGTTTGGCCGATGATGTATGCATTCGTATTTGGAAACTATGTCGTGAAATACAGATGGGTCCATGGTTTTCTTGACTAGTTTTCTGCGCCTAGGCACAACATGACTTATTAGCATAAACCTTTCATATATTGTTCTCAGCTGCAATACAATACAGTGAACAATACAGCAGGGGATTAAGTCATTACAGCAGGGGATTAAGTCCGACTGGCCAGTCTCAGTTAATCCTATTAAAGGTCAATTATATTGTGTCCCAGGGGTACAAACTGGAGTTTCAAGAAACCCCAGCTCACCTATTCTTCAAATCAGGCTTGCCAGCTTTACTGAAAGACAGAAATGTCCTACTGGAAGCTATGCAAAAATTGGAAAAGTCAGAGGCCATTGTTCCAGTTCCACCTGATATGCACAACATGAGTTACTATTAAAACCTTTTCATGGTACCAAAACCGGATGGTTCGGTCAGACCAATTTTGAACTTGAAATTGCTAAACCCTTATCTAAGGGAGTTCAAATCAAAATGGAGTCTCTGAGAGCGGTAATCTCAGGTCTGGAGGAGGGGGAGTTTCTGGTATCCCTGGATATCAAGGATGCGTATCTCCACATTCCGATCTGACCTTCGCTCCAGGCTTATTTCAGATTTGAGCAACAAAAGAATCAGTGAGTGTGCTATCAACGGCAGCCTGTATAGGGATGGTTAGTCCCAAATGGTATAGAAACAAAGTTAGGGAAAAGTGGATACTGGCGCCGGCTGTTTCTCAAAATAAAGAACGAAAACAATTATAACAATTTAAAAAATCTCATATTTAATTAAATCTAAGAAATATGTAAATAGCACATGAATAAAATGATAAATAATAATCACATATAAATAAAATTAGTAGCAATATTATCCTAATGGAAAATTGAGAGTCTCTCTGATGGCTTATTGACCACTTCCATTCAAGTGGGGCAATATCACTGGTGGTCTGGCTAGAACTCTGTCCTCCAAGTAATCCTCATGAATAAATGGTTGGAAATATTACCATGGTCTCAGTTGAAGGTCCCCTTGGTTCTCAATTGCAGATCGAGGTCCAATAGCAGCAGGGGAGCAAATGGAGACGTCAGAAACGGTACCGTTTGTAGAGGTTCTTGAGGATTCGAAAAGAGTCCCAAAGTGTTGCCAGAGAATGCCAGGTGAAAATCAGTGTGATGCCCGTGGTCATATGAGAGTAATGGCTCAACGCGTTTCGCTGGTCTATGTCCACACCAGCTTCCTCAGGAGCATATGATCTGGATGTGCTTAGATAGACTTATATACCCTCATAATTTGAGGTAAATTAAAACACCTGCTACAATGATTGACAGGTGAATAAACATTCATATATTCCGATATCAGATTTGCACTATTAGACAGTCACTATCAGTTTCAGGCACTGCCATTCGGTCTCTCCACGGCGCTGAGGGTGTTCATCAACGTGATGGCAGAGATGATGGCTCTCCGCAGACAGGGAGTGAACACAATTCTATACCTGGATGATCTTCTGATAAAGGCGTTGTCCAGGGAGAAGCTGCTGCAGTCCATTGCTCTCACAACTCATCTGCTCAAGGTCCATGGTTGGATCCTGAACCTTCCAAAGTCACATTTGGAACCGACAAGTAGATTGTCTTTCCAGGGGATGATCCTTGACACGGAAGTGTAGAGGGTGTTTCTAACAGTGGAGAAAACGTTGGTGATACAATCAATGGTTCGGGATATCCTGAAGCCAGCCAGGGTATCGATTCATCAGTGCATTCATCTTCTGGGGAAGATGATTGCCTCTTACGAGGCTCTACAGTTCGGAAGGTTTCATGCTCGATCCTTCCAATAGGATCTCCTGGTCAAGTAGTCAGGTTCTCCTCTACACATGCATCTGAGGATACATCTGCCACCGAAAGCAAGGATTTCACTCATCTGGTGGCTACAATTGCCTCACCTACAAGAGAGCCGCAGGTTTGGGATTCAGGACTGGATCCTTCTAACCACGGATGCAAGTCTCCGGGGCTGGAGTGCAGTTACTCAAGGGGAAACCTTCCAAGGAAGGTGGTCAAGTCTGTAATCCAGTCTTCCAATAAACATTCTGGAACTAAGAGCCGTATACAATGGTCTTCTCCAAGCGACACATCTTCTGTGAGATCGAACCATTCAAGTGCAGTTGGACAATGTAATGACAGTGGACTACATATACCGACAAGGCGGAACAGAGCAGAGCTACAATGTCAGAGGTGACAAGAATCATCCTCTGGGCAGAAAAGCACGCATTAGCACTGTCAGAAATTTTCATTCCGAGAGTGGACAACTGGGAAGCGGACTTCCTCAGCAGACACGATCTCCATCTGTGAGAGTGGGGCCTCCATCCGGAGATGTTCACGTAGGTGACAAATCTTTGGTGGTTTCCTCAAATAGATATAATGGCGTCCCGCATCAACAAAAAACTTTGGCGGTATTGCTCCAGGTCAAGAGACCCGCAAGCAGTGGTGGTGGACGCCCTGGTAACTCCGTGGGTGTTCCAGTCGGTGTACGTGTTTCCTCCAATACCACTGATTCCAAGGATTCTAAAGCTCACAAGGAGAACAAGAGTTCAAGCAATCCTCATTGCTGAGGACTGGCCAAGAAGGGCTTGGTACGCGGATCTTCTGGATATACAGCTGGAAGATCCGAGGCCTCTTCCTCTTCGGGAGGACCTGCTGCAGCAGGAACCGTTCACTTATCAAGACTTACCACGGCTATGTTTGACGGCATGGAGGTCGAACGCCAGGGGGTATATTATTTACTAATAATTATATTTGTGTCGATTTGGAGGGAGTTATATCCCGAATTGTATCGGTCATGTTTTTTTTCAACTTTTTGAATAAAGTGCATGTAATTAACTAAGCTGCTGAGATGTGAGTTTTCATGTTTTCCGATGTCGATGTAATTCATGTTTTCATCCGTAATTTTCAGATTTTGATAACGGATTCGTACTTACCATTCGCGGCAGTATTTTTTTTACTTTTGCAGCCGTATTTTTCACTACTTTCATTTTTGTCACTCGAATACGCCCCAAACCGGACGGACCTAGTGGGTTAAGCTAGTGGAGAGGTGAGAGGTAGTGGTGTGTGCTGTTGGAGAGTAGGAAAGTGGTTTTGGTGAGTTTCATTGATTGCTGAGTGCTGTATTGTGTTTGAAAGTCATCTTGTGATTATTGTCTTGTGGGTTTTTTTTAAGTTTGTCTACTTTTTTGTGGTTGTATTTTTTTTCAGTCTATTGTCCTTGTTTGTGTGTGTGTGTGTGTGTGTGTGTGTGTGTGCGTGCGTGTGTGTGTGTGTTTGTGAGTGGTTGGTGTGTAGTGTTAGTGGAGGAGTGTGTTTTTTGTTTTTTCTTAGTGTTTATTGTTGATTGTGTCTAATATGTCACAGTCAGAGGTCAGTGAGTGGAGGAGGTGAGTGAGGTGGAGGTGTTGAGTAAGGTGAAGGGGGTGAGTGAGAGGGAGGAGTTGAGTGAGGCTGAGGGTGTTAATGAGAGGGAGGAGGCAGAGGGGGAGAGTGAGGTTGAGGAGGAGGGTGAGGTTGCTGCTGCAGCCTCTAGTGAGAGTGACAGTGATAGTGCTCTTGCTCCACAACCACGCACCACTACGAAGACGGGACGCAACATATAATTTAATTACGCAGAAAATGTTGCGTTGGTGCGTGAGGTTGATGCTCCGCAGCCACGCACCACTACGAAGACGGGACGCAATGTTAAATTTAGTTACGCAGAAAATGTTGCGTTGGTGATGCGCCATCATCGTCAGCTCTTTGGCCGTGAGTCCTCCAAGGTCACATCTCGCCGAAAGAGTGTCCTTTGGGGGAAAGTTGTTGCTGCTGTGAACAGCGAGGGTGTGGTGAGAAGGACGTGTCGTAAAAGCTTTTACGTCATAAAGCGCCGTGTCAAGGCAAAGATGGCCAAGGAGGCAAAGTCTGCCCGCCAAATTGGGGGAGGCCATCCGTTTATAGCAACATATGCTGAGTGGGAGGAGCCCGTGCGGACCTTAATTTCTGCCGAAGTGGTTGGTGTCACTTATGTGCGTGATTTATATCTGCCCAGGCAGGATGGTGAGTTATGTAACATATTTTATAAAAACATTTTTCTATTTGAATGTTTTCATTTATAATCAGTAAAGTACTGTTTAGCCGAATATTTTGCATATGCTTGTTTAGTGTGTATTAGTTTGTGCTATTGGGCCTATCAGTACTGTATGTGTAAATGTTCCAGTATGTTTACAATGTCTGCTTAGGTTCTTTGCCTGTTTGTTTGGCTTGTAGAAATGTCTCCCTTATTTAGCTATGTTTGGTGTGGATCATGGGGCCATACACCATTTCTCTTTAAAAGTTTCAGTAAGATGTTTTTCGCTTTTTGCATTAAGGACACATGATCGCATGATGTTTGTTTTACTTTTTTTTAATGTGGATGTGATTTGTCTAGGTTTTTTGTCAAAGGCCCTCATTCCGAGTTGTTCGCTCGTAAGATTTTTTCGCAACGGAGCGATTAATCACAAACTGCGCATGCGCAAAGTTTGCAGTGCGCCTGCGCCAAGTAAATTTGCAAAAAAGTTTGGTATTTTACTCACGGCCTAACGAAGAAATTTAATCGTTCTGGTGATCGGATTGTGATTGACAGGAAGTGGGTGTTTCTGGGTGGAAACTGGCCGTTTTATGGGTGTGTGCGAAAAAACGTTGCCGTTTCTGGGAAAAACGCAGGAGTGTTTGAAGAAACGAGGGAGTGTCTGTGCGAATGCTGGGTGTGTTTGTGACGTCAAACCAGGAACGTAACTGACTGAACTGATCGCAGTGGCAGAGTAAGTCTCGAGCTACTCAGAAACTGCAAAGAAATTTCTATTCGCAATTCTGCTAATCTTTCGTTCGCAATTCTGCAAAGCTAAGATTCACTCCCAGTAGGCGGTGGCTTAGCGTGTGCAAAGCTGCTAAAAGCAGCTAGCGAGCGAACAACTCGGAATGAGGGCCAAAATATCCAGGTGATGTAAATTGCCCATTTATGTACTATGTGCTCCGCATGTAGGTTTTTTTTTTACAAAGTGGTTATTCCTGGTGCTGGTTGGAAATTTCAATAATAGTCTTAGTGTACCAAAATACATATTTGGATAATGAATATTGCATTTGGTATGTAGTCTGTTATTGTAGTATAATTGTATGTGTCCAAAATTGTGATTGTAACAATCATCTGTGTGGCATTGTAAGCTACGCATGTGTGTCCATGTTTATTGCATTGTTTTTTTTTTTAGATTATGCAGAAGTGGCATTACACAATATAAACCTAATGTAATATCAGTGTTGGTTTTGGGTTAGGTATGTATATGTCATTCATAATGGAGAAATGTTGACTGTTTGTTATGTTATTTGCGATTACAAAATGTGTACAAACCTTGAACTTAATTTTTTTACAGTGGCAACAAAAAGATCACACCACACTACTACCACAAATGTCGCACAAGAGGCTGCTGGTGCTGCAGGTAGAGTATTATTGAAATTAAACTTAAGGTGGCTGGAAATTATTTTTACAAAATAATAATGTTCAAGTGTTACAAATAAGTTCATCCCGGCATCACCCGACTGCGCAAATGCGCACAAGCCATGGAACAGCCACACAAAAATACGTGGCACATAAAAGACACCGTCTTGATCTGCCAACACCACAAGCTGCATCTCCGCCAACGCAACGTATATCTACGGTCCCATCAAGGCCACCGGCCGATTTGTTGGCTCCTTCACCAACACGTGAACCTCAGTCCCCTCATCTTCCTGGTGAGTCCAAACAAATCAACATTGCAACACATAACACACTGAACATTACACATAATTAGCTAATAAGCAAACAAACACAGTAATCCTATTACATTAACAAATAATAAAATAAAAGGATGGTTTGGAAATGTCCAGCCCTTTAAACCACCTTAATAAATCTAGCTATTTTTATGTGTGAAGATTTGAAGCCTACTCTAGCATATTTAGCTCAAGTATCCAAACAAATCCGAAAGACAAGATTACACACAGTATAATATTGGACCATTGTATATTGTTAACTTTAATTAAAGCAGGGTGTTTTTAGTGTATTGCCATCATAGATGTAGTCTAATTTACCCACATAGTGATTTATGTGGATTATGACTTCCACAGAGATTGCCCTTTTTGTTTAAATATTGCTTCCTGTTTGGGCTTTAGCTTGTGGCCAAAAAAATAAACAAACTAAATACAACATAGGGCATGCCATAATGGTAAGGATGAATTTTTGCTTATGCAGGTAAGGAATTGCAGGTAAGGAATTGTCATCAATATGGACTGCAGCAGCTTCTCACTGGATGACGCCTTTATCAGAAGATCATCCAGGTATTGAATTATGTTCACTCCCTGTCTGCGGAGGAGAACCATCATCTCTGCCATCACCTTGGTGAACACCCTCGGCGCCGAGGAGAGACCAAATGGCAGTGCCTGAAACTGACAGTGACTGTCTAACAGGGCAAATCTAAGATAAGCCTGGTGCGAAGGCTAGATCGGAATGTGGAGATACGCATCCTTGATATCCAGGGATACCAGAAACTCTCGCTCCTCCAGACCTGAGATTACCGCTCTCAGAGACTCTATTTTGATTTGAACTCCCTTAGATAAGGGTTTAGCAATTTCAAGTTCAAAATTGGTCTGACCGAACCATCCGGTTTTGGTACCACGAAAAGGTTTTAATAGTAACTCATGTTGTGCATATGAGGTGGAACTGTCTTCAATATGTTGTTGTACCTAAAACCATTAGGCACAACTTAAAAATAACATTTGCAGACAGTAATAAAATGTTCTCACATTAAACCATACACAGATGATGCCAGCATGACACCGGCCCACCAGCCATCTGATATGGAGGATACTTTTGTGCTTGACCTGCAGCCACTAGACCAGGGGTGGGCAATTATTTCAGCTGGGGGGCCGCTTAACACTTCCAGCGAATATTCGAGGGCCACACACAAAATACTCAAAAAAAAATCCCTTTTTACACATTACGGCAGACAGCGTGCCCTTTTTACACATTAAGGCAGACAGCGTCCCCCTTTTTACACATTATGACAGACAGCGTCCCCTTTTTACAGATTACAACAGACAGCGCCCCCGTTTTTATAATTACGGCAGACAGCGCCCCCATTTTTATACATTACGGCAGACAGAGCCCCCGTTTTTATACATTACGGCAGACAGCGCCCCCGTTTTTATACATTACGGCAGACAGCGCCCCCGTTTTTACACATTACGGCAGACAGCACCCCCGTTTTTACACATTACGTCAGACAGCGCCCCCGTTTTTACACATTACGGCAGACAGCGTCCCCTTTTTACACATTACGGCAGACAGCGCCCCCATTTTTATACATTACGGCAGACAGCGCTCCTGTTTTTACACATTACGGCAGATAGCGCCCCCGTTTTTACACATTACGGCAGACAGCGCCCCCATTTTTATACATTATGGCAGACAGCGCCCCCGTTTTTACACATTACGGCAGACAGCGCCCCCGTTTTTACACATTACGGCAGACAATGCCCCATTTTTATAATTACGGCAGACAGCGCCCCCATTTTTATACATTACGGCAGACATGGCCCCCGTTTTTACACATTAGGCAGACAGGGCCCCAGTTTTTTACACATTACGGCAGACAGTCCCTACACCCCTTTATCCCCCTCCCCTAAACCCATATTGCAGTTTTTAACTCCCCTCCCTCCCCACCCCTAAACCTATATAGCAGCTTGAGCAGTGATCCAGGGGCTGGCTGGACAGGGGGTTTACCAGTTTGTCACAGTGGCAGACAATCCCCGCTGTCTGATGATCTGCGCTGCTGCCGGCCGGAGTCACTGCTGATGTGGCCTCTCCTGCTCCCGCTCGCTGCCCGCCGCTTCCTCTCCTCACTGGCCGCCGCTTCTCGGCTGCCGCTCCTGCTCACTGCAGTGCCCACCCCCCGTGCCGCCCAGCGCATGATAACAGAGGAAATCCCGGTCAGCTGACCCTGTGACGTGACCGGGATTTCCTCAGCGGCGCCGCGTCTGAGAGCAATGCAATGACAAGCGGCATGTCGGGCCGCTTGTCATTGCACTCTGGTGGGGCACAGCGGGCCAGGCAGGATCGGTCTGCAGGCCGCATCTGGCCCGCGGGCCACCTGTTGCCCACCCCTACACTAGACACTACCAGACCAAGCACGCCACCTATGTCTCTGCCTCCGCCACCAACTCCAACACAACCACAAATGAGCCCAGCCACACCACAGGCTCAAAACCCAGAGCAGGCATTTTGGGACAGCTGGGCAACACAACAGTCGCACAATTTAGACTGTCTTCGCAGACAATCTCAACTGCTCTCAAATCTGCCACATTACCTGACAAAAATCAGTTGCACAATGAGCTGACAAAATTCAGAGATGAGTAGAATAGCTACTTGTATGGAGCAAATACGGGCTGACAACAGCCACATGATGAACACTTTGGCCCATATTATGGATGACCAAATGAGGCAGCACCAAAACTACCTCAATCTGCTGGAAACAAACAATAAGCTTACTGAAAGCCTAAGAAGAATAATTGAGAACAACACGGCATCAAATACTAAACTTAACGCCACACTTACTAACCTCAGCCACAATATAACTTTATTAAACAAACAACAAGTGAACACCAGCTCCGGAACAACCACCCCTATAAATACGCCAGTTACCTGCCCAGTAAGGAGATCAGGCAGAAGAAGATCTAACGTGCCTGGCCCAGACTCTGCCGGCTCTAAGGGTTCTCAGAAAAAATAAAGTAGGCCGCTGCAGGTGTAATCTTCTTAGGGGGGTAAACAATGTCAGGTTGTCAGAAATATTAGGAGTTTGTTTTATAAAGTTAATAAACAGATTTGTTTAAACATGAGTTACCTGATTTGTGTCCGCCAGAAATATAGTTAGAATGAGTTCATTTAGATTATGTCATTAATTAGACAATGTTGCTCACACAAATTTCAAAACTTACTGTCTTTACATAATGGCTTGGCTAGAATAGGCCACATATGTTGAACCTATTCTAGGCCACAAATATTAAGTTCCTAATGAGCATCATCCTCCTTATTTGCTAGAATAAGTCTCTATTACTACAAATATATTGTCTGGCCTTCAGTGGATTATGCTCAACGTGTGTTAAAACTCTGTCACCTGTGCACATTGCCCATGCCACCAAGCCCATAGAAAGCTTACATGACTGTATGCCACTGACACTCCTGGTTCCGCCACCATATTGTAAAATCTAGGTTGCTTTGAAATGCAGACAACACAAGTGTGTATATTTTTAACAATAATGTGAGTGAGGTCAGTATCATTATTTTTTAAACTGACTCACATTAAACATGTCATATTTTTAAAAAGCAGAGTATATTTGTTACAATTCAACAAATGACACTTTTGGCAAAGGTGACCTGTGCGATTGAAAGGACATCGACACACACAGCCTGAAAGCTGGCATTTTAAGGTAAGTTCAACATAGTCAGGAGTGTGGTCAAGGCTAAGAGAGTGAGAGTGTGTTGTTTCTTATTGTAATTCAAATTTGTAAAGGTCACACACACGGTTAATGTATATTCTATCTAGTCTGGATCAGCTGTATGGCCTCTTAATAGGCCACATAAACCAAAAAGCCCTGCGCAGCATCCGCCGAGCCTATTTAACCTACTAACCATCAGCAGTTTCATGGTCCTGGTTTATGTGAAAATGATGGAGCAGTGTCAGGAATACATCTGAACACAAATTTACAGCAACACAGGCCAACAGCCATTTGTGAGGGTGGGATTGTAATCATGTGCTTATGTTCTTTTTTATGTTGTCAAAAATGTAGGGGGAATTTATGTTTAAGATTATACACATCTAAACACGCTTTTCTAAAGCAGGTCTATTTTATTTTCAAATTTTTTAACAAATCTCTAATTTTCACGGACGCAATGGTCCTTTCACGGTGTTAATTACAAATACGAATTTTTGGTAGATTACCGTGTTCAATACCTAAACAGCCGTGTTTGGCCGATGGTGTATTCATTCGTATTTGGAAACTCTGTCGTGAAATACAGATGGGTCCACGGTTATCTTGACTAGTTTTCTGCGCCTAGGCACAACATGATTTATTAGCATAAACCCTTCATCTATTGTTCTCAGCTGCAATACAATATAGTGAACAATACAGCAGGGGATTAAGTCATTACAGCAGGGGATTAAGTCCGACTGGCCAGTCTCAATTAATCCTATTAAAGGTCAATTATATTGTGTCCCAGGGGTACAAACTGGAGTTTCAAGAAACCCCAGCTCACCTATTCTTCAAATCAGGCTTGCCAGCTTTACTGACAGACAGAAATGTCCTACTGGAAGCTATGCAAAAATTGGAAAAGTCAGAGGCCATTGTTCCAGTTCCACCTCATATGCACAACATGAGTTACTATTCAAACCTTTTCGTGGTACCAAAATCGGATGGTTCGGTCAGACTAATTTTGAACTTGAAATTGCTAAACCCTTATCTAAGGGAGTTCAAATCAAAATGGAGTCTCTGAGAGCGGTAATCTCAGGTCTGGAGAAGGGGGAATTTCTGGTATCCCTGGATATCAAGGATGCGTATCTCCACATTCCGATCTAGCCTTCACACCAGGCTTATTTCAGATTTGTACTATTAGACAGTCACTATCAGTTTCAGGCACTGCCATTCGGTCTCTCCACGGCGCCGAGGGTGTTCACCAAGGTGATGGCAGAGATGATGGTTCTCCTCCGCAGACAGGGAGTGAACATAATTCCATACCTGGATGATCTTCTGATAAAGGCGTCGTCCAGGGAGAAGCTGCTGCAGTCCATTGCTCTCATGACTCATCTGCTCAGGGTCCATGATCTTTGACACGGAAGTGCAGAGGGTGTTTCTACTAGAGATGAGCGGGTTCGGTTTCTCTGAATCCGAACCCGCCCGAACTTCATGTTTTTTTTCACGGGTCCGAGCGACTCGGATCTTCCCGCCTTGCTCGGTTAACCCGAGCGCGCCCGAACGTCATCATGACGCTGTCGGATTCTCGCGAGGCTCGGATTCTATCGCGAGACTCGGATTCTATATAAGGAGCCGCGCGTCGCCGCCATTTTCACACGTGCATTGAGATTGATAGGGAGAGGACGTGGCTGGCGTCCTCTCCATTTAGATTATAAAAGAGAGAGATTTACTGGAGCTTAGGACTAGGAGGAGTACTGTAGAAGTGTAGAGAGTGCAGAGAGTTTACTAGTGAGTGACCACCAGACAGTGCAGTTTATTTAATATATCCGTTCTCTGCCTGAAAAAAGCGATACACACAGTGACTCAGTCACATACCATATCTGTGTGCACTGCTCAGGCTCAGCCCAGTGTGCTGCATCATCTATATATATTATATATCTGTCTGACTGCTCAGCTCACACAGCTTATAATTGTGGGGGAGACTGGGGAGCACTGCAGTGCCAGTTATAGGTTATAGCAGGAGCCAGGAGTACATAATATTATATAGTGAGTGACCACCAGACAGTGCAGTTTATTTAATATATCCGTTCTCTGCCTGAAAAAAGCGATACACACAGTGACTCAGTCACATACCATATCTGTGTGCACTGCTCAGGCTCAGCCCAGTGTGCTGCATCATCTATATATATTATATATCTGTCTGACTGCTCAGCTCACACAGCTTATAATTGTGGGGGAGACTGGGGAGCACTGCAGTGCCAGTTATAGGTTATAGCAGGAGCCAGGAGTACATAATATTATATAGTGAGTGACCACCAGACAGTGCAGTTTATTTAATATATCCGTTCTCTGCCTGAAAAAAGCGATACACACAGTGACTCAGTCACATACCATATCTGTGTGCACTGCTCAGGCTCAGCCCAGTGTGCTGCATCATCTATATATATTATATATCTGTCTGACTGCTCAGCTCACACAGCTTATAATTGTGGGGGAGACTGGGGAGCACTGCAGTGCCAGTTATAGGTTATAGCAGGAGCCAGGAGTACATAATATTATATTAAAATTAAACAGTGCACACTTTTGCTGCAGGAGTGCCACTGCCAGTGTGACTGACCAGTGACCTGACCACACTGACCACCAGTATAGTTAGTAGTATACTTATATTGTGATTGCCTGAAAAAGTTAAACACTCGTCGTGTGACTTCACTTGTGTGTTGTTGTTTTTTTTATTCTATAAAAATAAAACTCATTCTGCTGACAGACAGTGTCCAGCAGGTCCGTCATTATATAATATATAATATATACCTGTCCGGCTGCAGTAGTGATATATATATATTTTTTATATCATTTATCATCCAGTCGCAGCAGACACAGTACGGTAGTTCACGGCTGTGGCTACCTCTGTGTCTGCACTCGGCAGGCAGTCCGTCCATAATTGTATACCACCTAACCGTGGTTTTTTTTTCTTTCTTCTTTATACATATATAGTTACATAGACATCTCTTTATCAACCAGTCTATATTAGCAGCAGACACAGTACAGTACGGTAGTTCACGGCTGTGGCTACCTCTGTGTCTGCACTCGGCAGGCAGTCCGTCCATAATTGTATACCACCTAACCGTGGTTTTTTTTCTTTCTTCTTTATACATACATAGTTACATAGACATCTCTTTATCAACCAGTCTATATTAGCAGCAGACACAGTACAGTACGGTAGTTCATGGCTGTGGCTACCTCTGTGTCTGCACTCGGCAGGCAGTCCGTCCATAATTGTATACCACCTAACCGTGGTTTTTTTTTCTTTCTTCTTTATACATACATAGTTACATAGACATCTCTTTATCAACCAGTCTATATTAGCAGCAGACACAGTACAGTACGGTAGTTCACGGCTGTGGCTACCTCTGTGTCTGCACTCGGCAGGCAGTCCGTCCATAATTGTATACCACCTAACCGTGGTTTTTTTTTTCTTTCTTCTTTATACATACATAGTTACATAGACATCTCTTTATCAACCAGTCTATATTAGCAGCAGACACAGTACAGTACGGTAGTTCACGGCTGTGGCTACCTCTGTGTCTGCACTCGGCAGGCAGTCCATAATTGTATACTAGTATCCATCTCCATTGTTTACCTGAGGTGCCTTTTAGTTGTGCCTATTAAAATATGGAGAACAAAAATGTTGAGGTTCCAAAATTAGGGAAAGATCAAGATCCACTTCCACCTCGTGCTGAAGCTGCTGCCACTAGTCATGGCCGAGACGATGAAATGCCAGCAACGTCGTCTGCCAAGGCCGATGCCCAATGTCATAGTACAGAGCATGTCAAATCCAAAACACCAAATATCAGAAAAAAAAGGACTCCAAAACCTAAAATAAAATTGTCGGAGGAGAAGCGTAAACTTGCCAATATGCCATTTACGACACGGAGTGGCAAGGAACGGCTGAGGCCCTGGCCTATGTTCATGGCTAGTGGTTCAGCTTCACATGAGGATGGAAGCACTCAGCCTCTCGCTAGAAAAATGAAAAGACTCAAGCTGGCAAAAGCAGCACAGCAAAGAACTGTGCATTCTTCGAAATCCCAAATCCACAAGGAGAGTCCAATTGTGTCGGTTGCGATGCCTGACCTTCCCAACACTGGACGTGAAGAGCATGCGCCTTCCACCATTTGCACGCCCCCTGCAAGTGCTGGAAGGAGCACCCGCAGTCCAGTTCCTGATAGTCAGATTGAAGATGTCAGTGTTGAAGTACACCAGGATGAGGAGGATATGGGTGTTGCTGGCGCTGGGGAGGAAATTGACCAGGAGGATTCTGATGGTGAGGTGGTTTGTTTAAGTCAGGCACCCGGGGAGACACCTGTTGTCCGTGGGAGGAATATGGCCGTTGACATGCCAGGTGAAAATACCAAAAAAATCAGCTCTTCGGTGTGGAGGTATTTCACCAGAAATGCGGACAACAGGTGTCAAGCCGTGTGTTCCCTTTGTCAAGCTGTAATAAGTAGGGGTAAGGACGTTAACCACCTCGGAACATCCTCCCTTATACGTCACCTGCAGCGCATTCATAATAAGTCAGTGACAAGTTCAAAAACTTTGGGTGACAGCGGAAGCAGTCCACTGACCAGTAAATCCCTTCCTCTTGTAACCAAGCTCACGCAAACCACCCCACCAACTCCCTCAGTGTCAATTTCCTCCTTCCCCAGGAATGCCAATAGTCCTGCAGGCCATGTCACTGGCAATTCTGACGAGTCCTCTCCTGCCTGGGATTCCTCCGATGCATCCTTGCGTGTAACGCCTACTGCTGCTGGCGCTGCTCTTGTTGCTGCTGGGAGTCGATGGTCATCCCAGAGGGGAAGTCGTAAGCCCACTTGTACTACTTCCAGTAAGCAATTGACTGTTCAACAGTCCTTTGCGAGGAAGATGAAATATCACAGCAGTCATCCTGCTGCAAAGCGGATAACTGAGGCCTTGACAACTATGTTGGTGTTAGACGTGCGTCCGGTATCCGCCGTTAGTTCACAGGGAACTAGACAATTTATTGAGGCAGTTTGCCCCCGTTACCAAATACCATCTAGGTTCCACTTCTCTAGGCAGGCGATACCGAGAATGTACACGGACGTCAGAAAAAGACTCATGCAGTTGTACCCAATGTCCACTTAACCACGGACATGTGGACAAGTGGAGCAGGGCTGGGTCAGGACTATATGACTGTGACAGCCCACTGGGTAGATGTATGGACTCCCGCCGCAAGAACAGCAGCGGCGGCACCAGTAGCAGCATCTCGCAAACGCCAACTCTTTCCTAGGCAGGCTACGCTTTGTATCACCGCTTTCCAGAATACGCACACAGCTGAAAACCTCTTACGGCAACTGAGGAAGATCATCGCGGAATGGCTTACCCCAATTGGACTCTCCTGTGGATTTGTGGCATCGGACAACGCCAGCAATATTGTGTGTGCATTAAATATGGGCAAATTCCAGCACGTCCCATGTTTTGCACATACCTTGAATTTGGTGGTGCAGAATTTTTTTAAAAACGACAGGGGCGTGCAAGAGATGCTGTCGGTGGCCAGAAGAATTGCGGGACACTTTCGGCGTACAGGCACCACGTACAGAAGACTGGAGCACCACCAAAAACTACTGAACCTGCACTGCCATCATCTGAAGCAAGAAGTGGTAACGAGGTGTTATTCAACCCTCTATATGCTTCAGAGGTTGGAGGAGCAGCAAAAGGCCATTCAAGCCTATACAATTGAGCACGATATAGTAGGTGGAATGCACCTGTCTCAAGCGCAGTGGAGAATGATTTCAACGTTGTGCAAGGTTCTGATGCCCTTTGAACTTGCCACACGTGAAGTCAGTTCAGACACTGCCAGCCTGAGTCAGGTCATTCCCCTCATCAGGCTTTTGCAGAAGAAGCTGGAGACATTGAAGGAGGAGCTAACACGGAGCGATTTCGCTAGGCATGTGGGACTTGTGGATGGAGCCCTTAATTCGCTTAACAAGGATTCACGGGTGGTCAATCTGTTGAAATCAGAGCACTACATTTTGGCCACCGTGCTCGATCCTAGATTTAAAGCCTACCTTGGATCTCTCTTTCCGGCAGACACAAGTCTGCTGGGGTTGAAAGACCTGCTGGTGACAAAATTGTCAAGTCAAGCGGAACGCGACCTGTCAACATCTCCTCCTTCACATTCTCCCGCAACTGGGGGTGCGAGGAAAAGGCTCAGAATTCCGAGCCCACCCGCTGGCGGTGATGCAGGGCAGTCTGGAGCGACTGTTGATGCTGACATCTGGTCCGGACTGAAGGACCTGACAACGATTACGGACATGTCGTCTACTGTCACTGCATATGATTCTCTCAACATTGATAGAATGGTGGAGGATTATATGAGTGACCGCATCCAAGTAGGCACGTCACACAGTCCATACTTATACTGGCAGGAAAAAGAGGCAATTTGGAGGCCTTTGCACAAACTGGCTTTATTCTACCTAAGTTGCCCTCCCACAAGTGTGTACTCCGAAAGAGTGTTTAGTGCCGCTGCTCACCTTGTCAGCAATCGGCGTACGAGGTTACATCCAGAAAATGTGGAGAAGATGATGTTCATTAAAATGAATTATAATCAATTCCTCCGCGGAGACATTGACCAGCAGCAATTGCCTCCACAAAGTACACAGGGAGCTGAGATGGTGGATTCCAGTGGGGACGAATTGATAATCTGTGAGGAGGGGGATGTACACGGTGATATATCGGAGGGTGATGATGAGGTGGACATCTTGCCTCTGTAGAGCCAGTTTGTGCAAGGAGAGATTAATTGCTTCTTTTTTGGGGGGGGTCCAAACCAACCCGTCATATCAGTCACAGTCGTGTGGCAGACCCTGTCACTGAAATGATGGGTTGGTTAAAGTGTGCATGTCCTGTTTTGTTTATACAACATAAGGGTGGGTGGGAGGGCCCAAGGACAATTCCATCTTGCACCTCTTTTTTCTTTTCTTTTTCTTTGCATCATGTGCTGATTGGGGAGGGTTTTTTGGAAGGGACATCCTGCGTGACACTGCAGTGCCACTCCTAAATGGGCCCGGTGTTTGTGTCGGCCACTAGGGTCGCTAATCTTACTCACACAGTCAGCTACCTCATTGCGCCTCTTTTTTTCTTTGCGTCATGTGCTGTTTGGGGAGGGTTTTTTGGAAGGGACATCCTGCGTGACACTGCAGTGCCACTCCTAGATGGGCCCGGTGTTTGTGTCGGCCACTAGGGTCGCTAATCTTACTCACACAGCTACCTCATTGCGCCTCTTTTTTTCTTTGCGTCATGTGCTGTTTGGGGAGGGTTTTTTGGAAGGGACATCCTGCGTGACACTGCAGTGCCACTCCTAGATGGGCCCGGTGTTTGTGTCGGCCACTAGGGTCGCTAATCTTACTCACACAGCTACCTCATTGCGCCTCTTTTTTTCTTTGCGTCATGTGCTGTTTGGGGAGGGTTTTTTGGAAGGGACATCCTGCGTGACACTGCAGTGCCACTCCTAGATGGGCCCGGTGTTTGTGTCGGCCACTAGGGTCGCTAATCTTACTCACACAGCTACCTCATTGCGCCTCTTTTTTTCTTTGCGTCATGTGCTGTTTGGGGAGGGTTTTTTGGAAGGGCCATCCTGCGTGACACTGCAGTGCCACTCCTAGATGGGCCCGGTGTTTGTGTCGGCCACTAGGGTCGCTAATCTTACTCACACAGCTACCTCATTGCGCCTCTTTTTTTCTTTGCGTCATGTGCTGTTTGGGGAGGGTTTTTTGGAAGGGACATCCTGCGTGACACTGCAGTGCCACTCCTAGATGGGCCCGGTGTTTGTGTCGGCCACTAGGGTCGCTTATCTTACTCACACAGCGACCTCGGTGCAAATTTTAGGACTTAAAATAATATTGTGAGGTGTGAGGTATTCAGAATAGACTGAAAATGAGTGTAAATTATGGTTTTTGAGGTTAATAATACTTTGGGATCAAAATGACCCCCAAATTCTATGATTTAAGCTGTTTTTTAGTGTTTTTTGAAAAAAACACCCGAATCCAAAACACACCCGAATCCGACAAAAAAAATTTGGTGAGGTTTTGCCAAAACGCGTTCGAACCCAAAACACGGCCGCGGAACCGAACCCAAAACCAAAACACAAAACCCGAAAAATTTCAGGCGCTCATCTCTAGTTTCTACCAGTGGAGAAAACGTTGGTGATACAATCAGTGGTTCGGGATATCATGAAGCCAGCCAGGGTATCGATTCATCAGTGCATTCATCTTCTGGGGAAGATGATTGCCTCTTACGAGGCTCTGCAGTTCGGAAGGTTTCATGCTCGATCCTTCCAATTGGATCTCCTGAACAAGTAGTCGGGTTCTCCTCTACATATGCATCTGAGGATACGTCTGTCGCCGAAAGCAAGGATTTCACTCATCTGGTGGCTACAGTTGCCTCACCTACAGGAGGGCCGCAGTTTTGGGATTTAGGACTGGATCATTCCAACCACGGATGTAAGTCTCCATGGCTCGGGTGCTGTTTCTCAAGGGAAAACCTTCCAAGGAAGGTGGTCAAGTCTGTAATCCAGTCTTCCAATAAATATTCTGGAACTAAGAGACATATACAATGGTCTTCTCCAAGTGACACATCTTCTGTGAGATCGACCCATTCAAGTGCAGTTGGGCATTGTAACGACAGTGGCCTACATAAACCGACAAGGCGGAACAAAGAGCAGAGCTGCAATGTCAGAGGTGACAAGAATAATCCTCTGGGCAGAAAAGCACGCATTAGCACTGTCAGCAATTTTCATTCCGGGAGTGGACAACTGGGAAGCGGACTTCCTCAGCAGACACGATCTCCATCCGGGAGAGTGGGGCCTCCATCCGGAGATGTTCACGGAGGTGACAAATCTTTGGGGGTTTCCTCAAATAGACATAATGGCCACCCGCATCAACAAAAAACTTTGGCGGTATTGCTTCAGGTCAAGAGACCCGCAAGCAGTGGCGGTGGACGCCCTGGTAACTCCGTGGGTGTTCCAGCTGGTGTACGTGTTTCCTCCAATACCACTGATTCCAAGGATTCTAAAGCTCATAAGGAGAACAAGAGTTCAAGCAATCCTCATTGCTCCATACTGGCCAAGAAGGGCTTGGTACGCGGATCTTCTGGATATACTGATGGAAGATCCGAGGCCTCTTCCTCTTCGGGAGGACCTGCTGCAGCAGGAGCCATTTGCTTATCAAGACTTACCACGGCTATGTTTGACGGCATGGAGGTTGAACGCCAGGGGGTATATTTACTAATAATCGTATTTGTGTCGATTTGGAGGGAGTTACATCCCGAATTGTATCAGTCGTGTTTTTTTTTTACTTTTTGAATAAAGTGCATGTAATTTACTAAGCTGCCGAGATGTGATTTTTCTTTTTTTCTGATGTCGATGTAATTCGTATTTTACACATGACTTTTATGGCCGATTTGTATGTTTTCGTCCGTAATTTTCAGATTTTGATAACGGATTCATACTTACCATTCGTGGCAGTGTCTTTTTTTTACTTTCACGGCAGTATTTTTAACTACTTTCGTTTTTGTCACTCGAATGTGATTGGTTGGGTTTGTGATGGAGGAGTGCCTGTGCTGCTTAGTATAAATACGCCCCAAACCAGACGGACCTCGTGGGTTTAGCTAGTGGAGAGGTGAGAGGTAGTGGTGTGTGCTGTTGGAGAGTAGGAAAGTGGTTTTGGTAAGTTTAATTGATTGCTGAGTGCTGTATTGTGTTTGTAAGTCGTCTTGTAATTATTGTTTTGTGTTTTTTAAAAAGTTTGTTTACTTTTTTGTGGTTGTATTTTTTTTCAGTTTATTGTCCTTGTTTGTGTGAGTGTTTGTGTGTGGTTGGTGTGTAGTGTTAGTGGAGGAGTGTGTTTTTTGTTTTTTTTTCTTAGTGTTAATTGTTGTTTGTGTCTAATATCACAGTCAGTGGTCAGTGAGGTGGAGAAGGTGAGTGAGGTGGAGGTGTTGAGTGAGGTGGAGGGGGTGAGAGGGAGGAGGTGAGTGAGGCTGAGGGTGTCAGTGAGAGGGAGGAGGTTAGTGAGGCAGAGGTGGAGAGTGAGGTTGAGGAGGAGGGTGAGGTTGCTGCTGCGGCCTCTAGCGAGAGTGACAGTGATGGTGCTCTTGCTCCGCAGCCACACACCACTACGAAGTTGAGACGCAACATTAAATTTAATTAAGCAGAAAATGTTGCGTTGGTGCGTGAGCTGATGTTCCGCAGCCACGCACCACTACGAAGATGGGATGCAACGTTAAATTTAGTTACGCAGAAAATGTTGCGTTGGTGCATGAGCTGATGCTCCGCAGCCATGCACCACTACGAAGACGGAATGCAATGTTAAATTTAGTTACGCAGAAAATGTTGCGTTGGTGCATGAGCTGATGCGCCATCATCGTCAGCTTTTTGGCCGTGAGTCCTCCAAGGTCACATCTCGCCGAAAGAGTGTTCTTTGGGGGAAAGTTGTTGCCGCTGTGAACAGCGAGGGTGTGGTGAGAAGGCCGTGTCGTAAACGCTTTTATGACATAAAGCGCTGTGTTAAGGCAAAGATGTCCAAGGAGGCAAGTCTGCCCGCCAAACCGGGGGAGGCCATCCATTTATAGCAACATATGCTGAGTGGGAGGAGCCTGTGCGGACCTTAATTCCTGCCGAAGTGGTTGGTGCCACTTATGTGCGTGATTCAGATTGGCCCATGCAGGATTGTGAGTTATGTAAAATATTTTATAAAAACATTTTTCTATTTAAATGTTTTCATTTATAATCAGTAAAGTACTGTTTTGCAGAATATTTTGCATATGCTTGTTTAGTTTAGTGTGTATTAGTTTGTGCTATTGGGCCTATCAGTACTGTATGTGTAAATGTTCCAGTATGTTTAGAATGTCTGCTTAGGTTCTTTGCTTGTTTGTTTGGCTTGAAGAAATGTCTCCCTTATTTCGCTATGTTTGGTGTGGATCATGGGGCCATACACCCTTTCTCTTTAAAAGTTTCAGTTAGATATTTTCACTTTTTCTATTAAGGACACATGATCGCATGATGTTTGTTTTAAAAAAAAATTATGTGGATGTGATTTGTCTAGGTTTTTTGTCAAAATATCCAGGTGATGTACATTGCCCATTTATGTACTATGTGCTTCGCATGTAGGTTTTTTTTTTTTTACAAAGCAGTTATTCTTGGTGCTGGTTGGATATTTCAATAATAGTCTTAGTGTACCAAAATACATATTTGGGTAATGAATGTTGCATTTGGTATGTAGTCTGTTACTGTAGTATAATTGTATGTGTCCAAAATTGTGATTGTAACAATCATCTGTGTGGCATTGTTAGCTACGCACATGTGTCCATGTTTGTTGCATTGTTTTTTAGATTTTGCAGAAGTGGCATTTCACAATATAAACCTAATGTAATATCGGTGTTGGTTTTGGGTTAGGTATGTGTTTGTCATTCATAATGGAGAAATGGTGACTGTTTGTTATATTACATTTGTGTGTACAAACCTTGAACTTAATTTTGTTACAGTGGCAACAAAAAGAACACACCACACAACTACCACAAATGTTTCACATGAGGCTGCTGGTGCTGCAGGTAAAGTATTATTGAAATTAAACTTAAAGTGGCTGGAAATTATTTGTACGAAATAATAATGTTCAATTGTTACAAATAGGTTCATCCCGGCATCACCCGACTGCGCAAATGCGCACAAGCCATGGAACAGCCACACGGAAACATTTGGTTAGGGAATCCAATCCCGGGATCGGGATCGGCGGGATCCCGGGATTTAGGCCCAAAAACGGCCGGGATTCAATCTGGGATTGGAAGCTCCAATCTCGGGGATTGAGGGATCAGCGTTGAACGTCCTCAGGACGCTCAGACGCTGCCCGGCTCCCTCCTCCTCTCTCCCCCTGCGCAGCGTGACCTGTGCCTGTGAGGTCACGCTGCGTTGTCAGCAGCCGCAGAGCTGGAAAGTACGGCAGACTTCAACCGCCGCCTCGTCCCGGCTCCCCCTGCATTCACCCGCCGCCTCCTCCCGGCTCCCCAGCACTCACCTGCCGGCTCCCCGGCACTCACCCGCCAGCTCCCCTGCACTCACCCGCCGGATCCTCCTCACCCGCTACCTCTCTGTGCAGGTTTGTAGTTTTTTTTTTATGTCTGCAGGGCGGGTGGGGAGGGGCAGGGTGACGGCCGGACACAGCCTAAAGCTAGTCCCGGGTATCCCGGGAATCCCGGGATTGATCATTTTTCAATCCCGATACTCGGGATTGAAAAAATGGCCCGGGATTGGCTTCCCTACATGTGGCACATAAAAGACACGGTCCAGATCTGCCGACACCGCAAGCTGCATCTCCGCCAACGCGGCGCATTTCTACCGACTCATCAAGGCCACCGGCCGATTTGTTGGCTCCTTCACCAACACGGGAAGCACAGTCCCCTCATCTTCATGGTGAGTCCAAACAAATTAACATTGTAACACAAATAACAGTCTGAACATTGCACATAATTAGCAAACACACACAGTAATCTTATTACATTAACAAATAATAAAATTAAAGGATGGTTTGGAAATGTCCAGCCCTTTAAACCACCTTAATAAATCTAGCTATTTTTATGTGTGAACATTTGAAGCCTACTCTAGCATATTTAGCTCAAGTATCCAAACAAATCCGAAAGACAAGATTACACACAGTATAATATTGGACCATTGTGTATTGTTAACTTTATTTAAAGCAGGGTGTTTTTAGTGTATTGCCATCATAGATGTAGTCTAACCTACCCACATAGTGATTTATGCGGATTATGACTTCCACAGAGATTGCCCTTTTTGTTTAAATATTGCTTCCTGTTTGGGCTTTAGCTTGTGTCCAAAAAAATAAACACACTAAATACGACATAGGGCATGCCATAATGGTAAGGATGAATTTTTGCTTATGTAGGTAAGGAATTGTCAGCAATACGTTTCTGGCATGTTGTACCTAAAACAATTAGGCAAAACTGAAAAATAACATTTGCAGACAGTAATAAAATGTTCTCACATTAAACCACACACAGATGATGCCAGCATGACACCGGCCCACCAGCCATCTGATAAGGAGGATACTTTTGTGCTTGACCTGCAGCCACTAGACACTACCAGACCAAGCACGTCACCTATGTCTCTGCCTCCACCACCAACTCCTCCACAACCACAAATGAGCCCAGCCACACCACAGGCTCAAAACCCAGAGCAGGCATTTTGGGACAGCTGGGCAACACAACAGTCGCACAATTTAGACTGTCTTTGCAGACAATCTCAACTGCTCTCAAATCTGCCACATTACCTGACAAAAATCAGTTGCACAATGAGCTGACAAAATTCAGAGATGAGTAGAATAGCTACTTGTATGGAGCAAATACGGGCTGACAACAGCCACATGATGACAAACCTGACAAAAATCAGTTGCACAATGGGGGTCATTCCGAGTTGTTCGCTCATTATATTTTTCTCGCAACAAAGCGATTAGTCGCTAATGCGCATGCGCAATGTCCGCAGTGCGACTGCGCCAAGTAAATTTGCTATGCAGTTAGGTATTTTACTCACGGCATTACAAGGTTTTTTCTGCCACATTACCTGCCAAAAATCAGTCGCACTATGAGCCGACAAAATACAGAGATGAGTAGAATAGCTACTTGTATGGAGCAAATACGGGCTGACAACAGCCACATGATGAACACTTTGGCCCGTATTATGGATGACCAAATGAGGCAGCACCAAAACTACCTCAATCTGCTGGAAACAAACAATAAGCTTACTGAAAGCTTAGGAAGAATAATTGAGAACAACACAGCCTCAAATACTCAACTTAACGCCACATTTACTAACCTCAGCCACAATATAACTTTATTAAACACACAACAAGTGAGCACCAGCTCCGGAACAACCACCCCTATAAATATGCCAGTTACCTCCCCAGTAAGGAGATCAGGCAGAAGAAGATCTAATGTGCCTGGCCCAGACTCTGCCGGCTCTAAGGGTTCTCAGAAAAAATAAAGTAGGTCGCTGCAGGTGTAATCTTCTTAGGGGGGTAAACAATGTCAGGTTGTCAGAAATATTAGGAGTTTGTTTTATAAAGTTAATAAACAGATTTGTTTAAACATGAGTTACCTGATTTGTGTCCGCCAGAAATATAGTTAGAATGAGTTCATTTAGATTATGTCATTAATTGGACAATGTGCTCACACAAATTTCAAAACTTACTGTCTTTACATAATGGCTTGGCTAGAATAGGCCACATATGTTGAACCTATTCTAGGCCACAAATATTAAGTTCCTAATGAGCATCATCCTCCTTATTTGCTGGAATAAGTCTCTATTACTACAAATATACTGTCTGGCCCTCAGTGGATTATGCTCAACGTGTGTTAAAACTCTGTCACCTGTGCACATTGCCCATGCCACCAAGCCCATAGAATGGTTACATGACTGTATGCCACTGACACGCCTGGTTCCGCCACCATATTGTAAAATCTAGGTTGCTTTGCAGTGCAGACAACACAAGTGTGTATATTTTTAACAATAATGTGAGTGAGGTCAGTAATATTATTTTTTAAACTGTGTCACATTACACATGTCATATTTTTAAAAAGCAGAGTATATTTGTTACAATTCAACAAATGACACTTTTGGCAAAGGTGGCCTGTGCGATTGAAAGGACATCGACACACACGGCCTGAAAGCTGACATTTTAAGGAAAGTTCAACATAGTCAGGAGTGTGGTCAAGGCTAAAACAGAGTGAGAGTGTGTTGTTTCAGGTTGTAATTCAAATTGTAAAGGTCACACACACGGATAATGTGTATTCTATGTTGTCTGGATCAGCTGTATGGCCTCTTAATAGGCCACATAAACCAAAAAGCCCTGCGCAGCTTCCACCGAGCCTATTCAAACTACTAACCATCGTCAGTTTCATGGCACTGGTTTATGTGAAAATTATGGAGCAGTGTCAGGAATACATCTGAACACATAAATGTACAGCAACACAGGCCAACAGCTAATTTTGACGGTGGGATTGTAATCATGTGCTTATGTTCTTTTTTATGTTGTCAAAAATGTAGGGGGAATTTATGTTTAAGATGAAACACATCTAAACACACTTCTCAAAAGCAGGTCTATTTTATTTTCAATTTTTTTTTACGAATCTCTAATTTTCACAGACGAAATGGTCTATTTCACGGTGGTAATTACAAATACGAATTATTGGTAAATGACCGTGTTCAATACCTTAACAGCCGTGTTTGGCCGATGGTGTATTCATTCGTATTTGGAAACTCTGTCGTGAAATACATCACTGCCGAGATTTGTGTTTAGTAAATTTCTGAGATCACACTTTGAAAAAAAGCTAAATTGAAACAAAATCGGGACTTTACCCCCCAGATCTTAGCTCGGAGGGGCATTCCGAACAAGATTATTCCTACCCTGACACAGGCTTGTAAAGGAGTAACGTCTAAACATTACCATCGCATTTGGAAAAAGTATGGATCTTGGTGTGAGTCCAAGAAGTTTCCTACGGTGGAGTTTCAACTGGGACGGTTTCTCCTCTTCCTAAAGCAGGTGTGGATATGGGCCTGAGGTTGGGATCCGTAAAGGTCCAGATTTCGGCCCTATCCATTTTCTTCCAGAAACAATTGGTTTCCCTCCCTGAGGTTCAGACTTTCTTGAAAGGGGTTCTGCACATCCAACCTCCCTTTGTGCTGCCTACGGCGCCCTGGGATCTTAATGTGGTGTTACAGTTCCTCCAATCGGATTGGTTTGAGCCTCTAACGGAGGTTGAGGTCAAGTTTCTAACGTGGAAGGCTGTCACTTTGTTGGCCTTAGCTTCTGCTAGACATGTGCCGGAATTGGGGGCTTTGTCTTTTAAGAGCCCCTACTTGATCTTCCATGAAAATAGAGCTGAGCTCTTGACACGTCAGCAGTTCCTTCCAAAGGTTGTGTTGAAGTAAACAGATGTGGATAAATCCACAGGGAACCAGCGCTCAAACCCTATTTGTAGTGGTGAATGATACGGTTATAAAGTGAAACTAAAATCAATAATGAAAAAGCAAGTAATATACTTAGGGTTGTTTATTCTAAGATGCTGAGATACTTTCTTTCCCAACAGGTATAAATTCGGTTTAAAAGTCAATCAGTGATTGGGGCACGCTTCTGGTTTGAGCTTAAATTCTGAAGTGCAAGGTTCAATTGAAAGAACAAATGCTGTAATCTTTGTAAAGTCGAAAAAAAGAAAAAGAAAAAGAAAAATGCCACAAAAAAAATAATAATGATATGTACTAAAGTCCAAACGGTTTACAAGTCTATACAGACTGCGGCGTCCCGCTAATCTGTGCTCTGAAGTGAAGGATTCTCTTGTGAAGTGATGAACAGTTGACAGCGGTAGTGTATGCTTTGGTTAGAGTGGAGAATAAGGACCCTGGACTGGCGCTATTTCTCCTGCAGCACGTCCCACAGAAGAGCGCCCGAATCAGGCCCGCTCTGTGGGGCCGCTGACCTGGGGTGTGCGCCTGTCACAGAGGCGAAGTGGACACGGCCGGAGCTCTCCGAGCGGCTGGCCGTGCCTCTCCTCCTCCTACAGGGACTTACCTTCTCCCTTCCCCTCCGCCTTCCACTCTCCGCTGTCTCGGGCTTCTTCCGTCGCCTGGCAACCGGTTGCTTCCGGAACTCCGGATCACGTGACCGGATGGTTTGAGGAAAGGATTAGCAGTACTGTCCTTCTTTGTAGTGAATATTCGTCCTCAGTCCAATGTAGTATAGATGGGTAGCTCCAACGCGTTTCGACCTGTTAGGGTCTTCCTCTGGGCACACTCTAAAGCACTGTGATGATGTCACATCCTCCCATAAACTTCGATTGACAAGCTGTGAGCCAATCACAAAGCCAGATAATACTGGGCACACTCTAAAGCACTGTGATGATGTCACATCCTCCCATAAACTTCAATTGACAAGCTGTGAGCCAATCACAAAGCCAGATCAGAGGACCAATGGGAATTGATCCCACCCTATCAGGACACCTTAAATTCCTGCAACCTAAACACACAAATGACTCCCAGAGGAAGACCCTAACAGGTCGAAACGCGTTGGAGCTACCCATCTATACTATATTGGACTGAGGACGAATATTCACTACAAAGAAGGACAGTACTGCTAATCCTTTCCGCAAACCATCCGGTCACGTGATTCGGAGTTCCGGAAGCAACCGGTTGCCAGGCGACGGAAGAAGCCCGAGACAGCGGAGAGTGGAAGGCGGAGGGGAAGGGAGAAGGTAAGTCCCTGTAGGAGGAGGAGAGGCGCAGCCAGCCGCTCGGAGAGCTCCGGCCGTGTCCACTTCGCCTCTGTGACAGGCACACACCCCAGGTCAGCGGCCCCACAGAGCGGGCCTGATTCGGGCGCTCTTCTGTGGGACGTGCTGCAGGAGAAATAGGGCCAGTCCAGGGTCCTTATTCTCCACTCTAACCAAAGCATACACTACCGCTGTCAACTGTTCATCACTTCACAAGAGAATCCTTCACTTCAGAGCACAGATTAGCGGGACGCCGCAGTCTGTATAGACTTGTAAACCGTTTGGACTTTAGTACATATCATTATTATTTTTTTTGTGGCATTTTTCTTTTTCTTTTTCTTTTTTTCGACTTTACAAAGATTACAGCATTTGTTCTTTCAATTGAACCTTGCACTTCAGAATTTAAGCTCAAACCAGGAGCGTGCCCCAATCACTGATTGACTTTTAAACCGAATTTATACCTGTTGGGAAAGAAAGTATCTCAGCATCTTAGAATAAACAACCCTAAGTATATTACCTGCTTTTTCATTATTGATTTTAGTTTCACTTTATAACCGTATCATTCACCACTACAAATAGGGTTTGAGCGCTGGTTCCCTGTGGATTTATCCACATCTGTATACTTACCATTTAAGGGGGGGGCGGGACACCCCTCATTACCAGCAGCACACCCCGACTCAGACTAACACCTCAGTGCGCAGAGAACCCATTTCCGTATATCTGCAAAGGTTGTGTTGGCATTTCCTATCTACCAACCTATTGTGGTGCGAGTTGCTACTGACTCCTCAATTTCATCAAAGTCCTTGGATGTTGTAAGGGCTCTGAAAATCTATGTGAAGAGGATTGCTCGTCACAGAAAATCGGACTCTCTGTTTGTCCTATATGATCCCAAGAAAATTGGGTGTCCTGCTTCTAAGCAGACTATCTCTCGCTGGATCAGGTTCACTATCCAGCATGCGTATTCTATGGCAGGATTGCAGTGTCCTACATCTAAGGCCCACTCTACTCGTAAGGTGGGTTCTTCCTGGGCGGATGCCCGGGGTGTCTCGGCTTTACAGCTTTGCCGAGTGGCTACTTGGTCTGAGTTGAACACGTTTGCTAAGTTCTACAAGTTCGATACTTTGGCCTCTAAGGACCTGAAGTTTGGTCAATCAATTCTGCAGGAGCCTCCGTGCTCTCCCTCCTGTTCTGAGAGGTTTGGTACATCCCCATGGTTCGAATGTGGACCCCAGCATCATCTAGGATGTAAGAGAAAATAGGATTTTAATTACCTACCGGTAAATCCTTTTCTCGTAGTCCGTAGAGGATGCTGGGCGCCCGCCCAGCGCTTCGTGATCCTGCAGTGGTTACTTAGTTCAGTATTGCTTAGTTCTTGGTTTAGTACTGTTTTGTTACTTTGTTAATTAATCTTGTTCAGCCATTGCTGAGTTTTTAAGCTAGTTAGCATGAAATTGTCTGTCTCCTCGGGCACAGTTTCTAGACTGAGTCTGGTAGGAGGGGCATAGAGGCAGGAGCCAGCCCACACTCTCAAACTCTTAAAGTGCCAATGGCTCCTAGTGGATCCGTATATACCCCATGGTACTAATGGGGATCCAGCATCCTCTACAAACTACGAGAAAAGGATTTACCGGTAGGTAATTAAAATCCTATTTTTGCACATTATATTAGTGTTTAAGTCATTTGTCTGTGGATGTCACCAGCCTTGGTGACACTCACTCTCACTCACACTCACTCAGATCTCACACTCTCTCTCACACTCTCTCTCTCTCTCTCTCTCTCTCTCACACACTCTCTCTCTTGCTCTCTTGTACTCTGCATGGCTAATGTGTAAAAATAGGAACTCTGCTGCCATTATGTGTAAAAAGGGGACTCTGCCTGCTGTTATGTATAAAAAGGGGTACTCTGCTCTGCTGCCATAAAATGTAAAAGGGGGACTCTGCCACCATAATGTGTACAAAGGGGACTCTGCTTGCCTAATGTTTAAAAAGGGGGACTCTGCTGACATCATACGTAAAAGGGGACTCTTACGTCGTAATTAGTGATGTGCACCGGAAATTTTTCGGGTTTTGTGTTTTGGTTTTGGATTCGGTTCCATGACCGTGTTTTGGATTCGGACGCGTTTTGGCAAAACCTCCCTGAAATTTTTTTGTCGGATTCGGGTTTGTTTTGGATTCGGGTTTTTTTTTACAAAAACCCCTAAAAAAACAGCTTAAATCATAGAATTTAGGGGTCATTTTGATCCCATAGTATTATTAACCTCAATAACCATAATTTCCACTCATTTCCAGTCTATTCTGAACACCTCACACCTCACAATATTATTTTTAGTCCTAAAATTTGCACCGAGCTTAGCGACCCAAGTGGCCGACACAAACACCTCGCCCATCTAGGAGTGGCACTGCAGTGTCAGACAGGATGGCAGATTTAAAAAATAGTCCCCAAACAGCACATGATGCAAAGAAAAAAAGAGGTGCAATGAGGTAGCTGTGTGACTAAGCTAAGCGCCCCAAGTGGCCGACACAAACATCTGGCCCATCTAGGAGTGGCACTGCATTGTCAGATAGGATGGCAGATTTAAAAAATAGTCCCCAAACAGCACATGATGCAAAAAAAAGAGGTGCAATGAGGTAGCTGTGTGACTAAGCTAAGCAACCCAAGTGGCCGACACAAACACCTGGCCCATCTAGGAGTGGCACTGCAGTGTCAGACAGGATGGCAGATTTAAAAAATAGTCCCCAAACAGCACATGATGCAAAGAAAAAAAGAGGTGCAATGAGGTAGCTGTGTGACTAAGCTAAGTGACCCAAGTGGCCGACACAAACACCTGGCCCATCTAGGAGTGGCACTGCAGTTTTCTAGCGAGAGGATGAGTGCTTCAATCCTCATGTGAATCTGAACCACTAGCCATGAACATAGGCCAGGGTCTCAGCCGTTCCTTGACACTCTTTGTCGTAACTGGCATATTGGCAAATTTACGCTTCTCATCAGATGCTTTTAATTTTTATTTTTGGGTCATTTTACTGAACTTTTGTAGAATATTGGTGACACAGAGGTAGAGCAATGGACTACTGTACCGTATTGCTATATATATATATATACTGGTGGTCACAGCAACATTCTGCACTGTCCCCTCCTACTATATACTGCGCACAACTAAAATGCAGCACAGGTATGGATGCATAGTATACTTGACGACACAGAGGTAGAGCAGTGGACTACTGTACCATACTGCTATATATATATAATGGTGGTCACAGCAACATTCTGCATCTGCACTGTCCTCCTGCTATATATACTGCAATGCAGCACAGATATGGAGCATTTTTCAGGCAGAGAACGTAGATATTTTCAGCACACTGAGCACAGATATTTGCAAGCACACTGAGCAAAGATATTTGCAGCACACTGAGCAAAGATATTTGCAGCACACTGAACACAGAAACTGAGAGAACGCAGCCACGTCCTCTCGCTATCATCTCCAAAGCACGAGTGAAAATGGTGGCGACGCGCGGCTCCTTATATAGAATACAAATCTTGCGAGAATCCGACAGCGGGATGATGACGTTCGGGCGCGCTCGAGTGGACCGAGCAAGGCGGGAAGATTCGAGTCTGCCTTGGAACCGTGTAAAATGGGTGAAGTTCGGGGGGGTTCGGATCCCGAGGAACCGAACCCGCTCATCACTAGTCGTAATGTGCAAAATGGGGACTCTGGCTGCCTAATGTGTACAAAAGGGGCTCTGCTTGTTGTTATGTGTAAAAAGGGGGACTCTGCTGCCATTATGTGTAAAAAAGTGGGACTCTACTGGCTTTATGTGTAAAAAGGGGACTCTGCCTGCTGTAATGTGAAAATGGGGGAATCTGCTGCCATCATATGTAGAAGGGGGACTCTGCCACCGTAATGTGTACAAAGGGGACTCTGCCTTCCTAATGTGTACAAAGGGGACTCTGCAACAGTAATGTGTATAAAGAAGGGGACTTTGCCTGCAATACTGTGTAAAAAGGGGATTCTGCTGCCATCATATGTAATAGTGGGACTTAGCCACCATATTGTGGAAAACGGGGACTCTGCAGCTGTATTGTGTACAAAAGGGACTCTGCTTGCCGTAATGTGCAAAAAGGGGGACTCTGCTGCTTCAATGTTTAAAAAAGGGGGACTTTGCTTGCCATAATGTGTTTAAAGGAACTCTGCTGCCATTATGTGTAAAAAGGGGACTCTGCCGCTGTAATGTGAAAAAAGGGGGACTCTGCCTACCTAGTGTGTAAAAAGGGGGACTCTGAAGTCATAATGTATACAGAGGAGACTCTGCTTGCCGTAATGTGTTAAAAGGGGGACTCTGCTGCTGTAATGTGTAAAAAAGGGGGACTCTGCTGCCATCATATGTAAAAAGGGACTTTGCCACCGTAATGTGGAAAAGGGAGACTCTGCCTGTCTAATGTGTGAAAAGGGGGACTCTGCAGCCATAATGTGTACAGAGGGGACTCTGCTTGCCGTAATGTGTAAAAAGGGGACTGTCTGCTGAAATGTGTAAAGAGGGGACTCTGCTGCCATCATATGTAAAATGAGGACTCTGCCACTGTAATGTAGAAAAGGGGGACTCTGTCTGCCTAATGTGTAAAAAGGGGGACTCTGCAGCCGTAATGTGTACAAAGGGGACTCTGCTTGCCGTAATGTTTAAAAAGGGGAGTCTGCCTGCTGTAATGTGTAAAAAGGGGGACTCTGCTGACTTCATATGTAGAACGGGGACTCCAACGCCATAATTTGTAAAAAGGGGGACTCTGCCTGCCTAATGTGTAAAAAGGGGAACTCTGCTGCTGTAATGTGTAAAAAGAGAACTCTGCTTGCTATACTGTATAAAAGGGGGACTCTACCTGCCGTAATCTGTAAAAGGGAGCTCTGTGGACACGCCCCTTCCCCATGAAGCCACACCCCTATATTTTTGGTGCATGCCTGTTCTGTATATGGGATGGGGGCGCTGGTGCTGTTTCTTGCACATAGCGTTTTGCCCAGTTGCTTGCTGTTTTTGGGTTGCTAACAAACCTGAATTACCTCTACAGTACAGTAAATGTATAACAACTTAGAAAAAAGGAAATTTCACAGGAAATATAACACACAGGATTGTTATCTTCTGTTGACTGAGAGGACAGTAAGAGAATCGCTGCAGTCTCTCAAGTGCTATTGATATCCAAAGTATGACATTGAGCAAAAGTTTTTAAGTACCTTTAAAACACCAACCAAATGCCAATCTAGTTTCTGACTTAAACCTTGAGAAAATACTTGTAAAATGTATGCTGAATTTATCTCTCATATATTAGTTTATAGAGGAATTCCAAACATCACTGTATAAAACAGGAAAGTGTCTAGAAAGTGTCTATATACACAATTCCTCATGTCCTCATAATGTTATTGGCCCCTAGCTGGTGGCAGTTGGACAACCATAGCATATTACTATGATTTTAGAATTTTTTAGCTAATGTACATCCAAAGTAGTATTTTTTCTGAAAGGCAAATTACATACCCAGCTTATTACATACATTTACACAGACACCTGCCTGTTGGTGCTATCTTGCGTCCTGAAGACAAACATTCCTTTGAAGCCCAGCCATAGGTGTCCAAACGTGATCTATATACTGTACAAACCCATGACAGATGGCTTCAGGAAGAGCATATTTCTTGTGGCATTATGTATGTTTACAATGTATTTATATACTGATACATTGTATAAGAGTCTGTATATTTTAATTATTCCCCTATTTTTGGTAACACACACAGTATACCACAAGTAATTGACATATAGGGGGTCATTCCGACCCATTCGCACACAGCTGTTTTTCGCTGTAGTGCGAACGGTTCTGGAATGCGCATGCACTGCGGCCGCACTACGCACGCGCGTCGTTGCACGGTGACGTGGGTCGCCGGGTTACATCGCGCTCAACGAGGAAAGCGGTCGCAGAGCCGACCGCAAGAAGATTGACAGAAAGAAGGCGTTCCTGGGTGGATCCGGACCGTTGGCTGGCATTTTCTGGGAGTGGAGAAGAAAACGCAGGCATGTCCAGGAGAATGGAGGGCTGATGTCTGACGTCAAAGCCAGCCCCAGCATCGCAGGGATCATCGCACAGGGTAAGTATGTCCAGGGCTAGTCATGTTTTGCTTGAAATTTGTTTAGCTTAGCAGGGCTGCACAAGCAATCGCAGCCCTGCTAAGCTAAAATACACTCCCTCATAGGCGTGGACTAGTTGATTGCAGCAGCAGCAAAAAGTTGCTGGCTGCGATCAACTCGGAATGACCACCATTGTACTAATAGAATACATTTCATAAGCTCTCTCACTTTTCTGCTTATAGTGTAGCTATGCAATGTGTATGTGTTCAGCTGTAGAACCCCATATAAGATGACTATTTAGAAATATTAAGTTAGCCAAGAAAGGAGGGGGGCACAATAAACTAAACATAACTAATTTGATAGTACAGTATCTATTTATTGATGTGGTGTGGGATTCTTTCTGTATTGTGCCTTTGAACAAGCTTTACGTAGTCAGAACTTTCATGGTTACCCAAAGCTGGTGGAAATAGTATCTCTTTGCAGGGTGTTACATAAATGATGACGCCCTGATCTAGATGTTACATAGCATACCTCTAAGGGTCTAAATATCAGTTGGTTGAATCCCTGATTCCCCGATGTCTTATCTGATTAGCTGTTCTCCAATTCTCAGAAGTTTAGCACAAGCCAACATGTTAGAAATCCCCAACTTGCTGATTCCAATCATTTGTGGGTCAGAATTACATATGTAGTCACACTCATCGTGGCTACATCTTACCGGGACTGGCACGCCCATGGTTTTTACACCGTAATTGATATGCTAGAACTAATAACATGAATGAGTGTGTCCAGGGTATAAATTTACTATGGAGCATTATGTCAAAACCATTGATCATTGGCAGTTTAGCATATTGGACTTAAAACTGCAATAGAACGTATTTATTCTGCTTCAGGTCATGTCATCCTCTCTATATAACTCAGGTCATGCTCTCTTTCCTTTCTTGATATTTTGCCCCATGTTTGCATAGATCCTACCAGACCTCACATCTTACCCATAAGAACTCTCCCCTCTTTTTTCCACTATCTTTCTACACTTTACCTTCCCCCTTTCTTCCCATCCACCCTGCCCAAATAGCCCTACTGACACTGCAAAGTCTCATCCTCATCAGTTTCCCCTAAGAAACACTATGTCCAATGCCCTACATACCCTTAATAATAACTAGAGATGTACGGCATACACTTTTTGGGTTTTGGGTTTTGGTTTTGGATCTGGATCTCTGCTTGTGTTTTGGATATGGACTCGTTTTGCCAAAACCATCATTTTGGGTTTTGGTTTTGGATCTGGATGATTTTTGAAAAAAAAAAGAAAAAAAAGCTAACATCACAGAAATTGAGGGTAATTTTGATACTACCGTATTATTAACCTCAATAACATTCATTTTCACTCATTTCCAGTCTATTCTAAACACCTCACAATATTGTTTTTAGGCTAAAAGGTTGCACCGAGGTAGCCGGATGACTAAGCTAAGAGGCACAAACACCTGGCCCATCTAGGGGTGGCACTGCAGTGGCAGACAGGATGGCAGGTTTAAAAACTAGGCACCAAAGAGCACATAATGCAATGGAAAAAAAGAGATCATAATTTAACACACACACAATGGCTGTTTCAGTGCTATGTCTTCTTCTCCTGAATAGTGATTGGAATGGATCATAGATATCATGGGTTGTCAGGCGGGTTTCCAGTTGATTTGCAACCACTTTCTCAATAACTTATCCTAGAAAAGGAAGGTTTGATACCAGTCTGTAGTTTATCATGCAGTTGGGATCTAAATTCGTTTTTTTATGTAGAGGTCTAACAATTGCTTCCTTTAGGGTTCCAGGAAAAATGCCTGTCTGCAAAGAGCATTGAACAATTTTTGCAAAGACAGGACCAATTATATCCATACAACCTATTAGAAGTTTGGATGAGGCAGGGTCCAGATCACAGGTGGTGGGACGCAAAATATGAGCAATTTCAGCAATGTCCTTTACATCCACTGAGTTAAAGCTGGTCCATAAAGGCAGGTGGCTTATATTGGCAGGCTTTGTAGTTTGGCACTCTTTTAATGGCACTGTGGAGATTCTAGCCCGGATGGGGGATATTTTATCTGCAAAGAAGTTTGCAAACTCATTGCATCTTGCCTGGGAGAGGGTTTCATCAGTCTGCAGGCATGCTGGCTTGCAAAGCATCTCCACTGTGTGGAACAGTTGAGGTGGCCTATTTGTTGCCGTGCTCTCATTTGACAGGAACTGTGATTTCTTACGGGTGATTGTCGATTGATATACTTCATTATGCTTTATTAGTTTTATTTTGTCATCCACTAGGTTGGTCTTCCTGCATCGTCTTTCCAGTCTACGTCCCCTTTTCTTGAGCTCACTAACACTGTTGTCGAACAAGGGAGTTCAACGTTGTGGTTTACAAGGTCTTATAAGCACAGGGGCGATAATCTAAATTGCAGCCATAACATCCCTATTATAATAACAGACTAGGGAACAGGGGTCTTCACAGGCACCCAGTATAGGAGAGATCCAGATTTGCTGTTAGAGTATGGGGAGTCATACCCCTCCTTGGACGATACATGGTCAACGCCACGGGTAGAGATCTTATTTGAGGGGTTGCAACTGAGAACCAAAGGGAGTGGTGGTCTGACCAGAAGACTGGATTTATTTTTAGGTCAGTGACTTCTAATCCAATCTGAAAGACAAGATCAAGAGTGTGACCACTTTTATGTGTGGCAGAAGGAATGACCTGTGTGAAGCATAGACTATTAATTGTGCAAAGGAGATCTTGGCCAAGGCGTGAGAGCTCATCATCCACCCATGAATTGAAATCCCCGAGGGTGAGCCATCTTTGATGTTCCAGAACCAGGCCAGCAACAGTGTCTGCAATATCATTCCATCTCCAGGGGGGCAGTAAATGAGAAGGACTCTGAAACCTAATCCTGTCAAATTTCGGGCAGCAATGCACTCAAATGAGCGAGTAATTTCAATAGGGTGGACCCTAAGTTTAAGGTCTTTTTTGAAGCAGATAGCCACCCTGCCACCCCTGCGGTCCAGTGTTGGGTTGTGAATGACAGAGTAGTTTGTTGGGACTGCATCCTCCAATATGGGTGCTGCATTTTTTATCTAACCAGGTAGTTGTAACACAGGCTGCAGATCTGCAGATTCAATAAGGTCAACAATTGTTGCAGTCTTGTTTCTTATAGATCTGGCATTACAAAGGACTGACCTGATTGGGCATACCAGAGGTCCTTCAGTTTTCTTTATGTTAAGTGCAGGCGCTCTGGGTATGGGGGTCACAAAGCAAGAATTGACAGTTCTGTTCTTCCAAGCACAGGGCCGTCTTTTGGGTATCACTTCTATTTGATTGTTCTTTGAAGCTGGAGGTGAGCAGGTGGGCAAAAGACTCAGGTGGTTACTGGGGCAAATACATTTCTGGCCTACTCGCTTCCCATGAATGCGCCTGTGTTTTCGTTTTAAAATGCCAAGGGATTGGAGCAGGGATGGGGAACCTTCGGCCCTCCAGCTGTTGTTGAACTACACATCCCAGCATGCCCTGCAACAGCTTTAACATGGCTAAATAGCAAAACTGTAGCAAAGCATGCTGGTATGCAGCTGGAGAGCCGAAGGTTCCCCATCCCTGGATTGGAGGATAGAAGCCTGTGATGGTATAATAGAAACTGTGGAACGTTGTGGGCGGAGTGAAAGAATGAAGCTGGAGGAATATGTATACATTGGGTCATCAATGACAGATTACTATAAGTATGAGCTGCATGAGATGATGAGAGGGGGAGAGAAAGCTGTATATATATATATATATTTTTTTTTTCCTTTTCTTTTTTTTTCTTCCCCAATTCGGTATATGATCCAAAAATTATATTATAATGGGTTCATGAACAGAGCTATTGCTATAACCTATTGCTGCTCCAATAATCCAATGTGTATATTTCTAACAAGTGATATAAATAAAATAACTTTCCTTTTCTGTTGCTAATTGAGTCAATTATTCCAGGACAGAGCAGGCTTGTGGAAAGGTGTTAGAATCCCATTCCTATTGTATTTCAGAAATTAAGATAATCTCGGATTTAATGCTAGGATGCAAATAAACTGGTGTATACCACAGGATCAAGATTGGATATTTTCCCCTCCACAGAGTCTGGAGACTTATTTTTTGAAAATCTTGTGGGTTTCTTTTTTTTTTATTTTTATTTACATATTTTGTGGCAGATGCCTTATTTTCATTTTTCACAGCTCCCAGTTACACGCATGTGAGCATACCTGTGTGTCCCAGTTACACACGTGAGCATACCTATGTGTCTTCTTTATTTTATTCCTATCTTATTTTTAAATAAAGCAGCCCCTTAGATATTTTAGCAGCCCCTCCTATGCCCTCACAGCAGCCCCGGATGGGGCAAGTTGAGTTTGGGTGGGTTCGGTACAGTATTAAGCTGGACTGTGCAGTGAATTTTTTGTTATTGAGCCCCTACCCTAGTGGAGCTTACCACTCTACTGTCCAAACTCATTTCATACTATAAGTAGAACCATGGGAGGAAGCAATGCTAACCTCTGTGCCCACAGCATGCCTCAGCTTGCCAAGCCAGACATCTTCCTGGCTGTAAGCCACCATGAGACTCCATACTGGGCCTTATTCAGTAACTGTGCCTCACAGGAGCTCATGGCCCATCTAGTGCTACAGTGCAATGGAAAGCTGATGCAATGAAAGATCACGGAAACTCTGTTCTTCTAACACCGCAAGGTCTTGCAATAACCATATGCAGCCCTTAGGAAAAGAACCCTGTACAATAAATGTACATCTTTTAAATAAATAATCCCAAAATGTGGAATATCAAAAATAAATCAAAATTAAGATTGACTAATTGGAGCCATTCATTTCAGTAAGTCGCTAACATAAAATAATTGAGAAGAATCTCTCTCTAATGTTCTGGCAGAAAATCTCACTTTTACCTCTCCGGCAGTTGCGCTGGATTATGATTCAGTCTCTTCTGAGTCACCCTGACTTTGGCCACAAATGTAGTCTCTCCCCACTTTATTAAAAAACAGTCAAAATCATTTCAGCGACAGGGTCTGCCACACGACTGTGGCTGAAATGATTGGTTTGTTTGGGCCCCCACCAAAAAAGAATCAATTAATCTGTCGTTGCACAAACTGGATCTACAGAGGCAAGATGTCGTCCTCATCCCCAGATTCCTGCCTCCTTTTCAGTGTTTACATCCTCATCCTCACAGAGAAATAATATTCAAACAAACCACCTCATTTAGGTGTCAGTGGACTGCTTACGCTATTACCCAAAGTTTCTGAACTTGACAATGACTTATGATGAATACGCTGCAGGTGACGTATAAGGGGGATGTTCCTAGGTGGTTAACGTCCTTACCCCTACTTAGTATGGATTGACAAAGGCAACAGATGTGTTGACACTTGTCCAGATTTGTGGCAAAATAATTCCACACTGAAGAGGTGGCTTTTTTGGTATTTTGCCCAGGCATGACAATGGGCTTTTTCATCCCATGGCCAACAACTGTCTCCACTGGTGCCTTATTCAAACAAACCACATCACCATCAGAATCTACATCATCAACTTACTTCTCAGCACCAGCTACACCAATATCCTCCTCATCCTGGTGTACTTCTACAGTGACACCCTCAATCTCAATATCAGCAACTGGACTGGCAGTGCTCCTCCCAGCAATTGCAGAGGGTGTGCAAATATTGGTAGAAGCCTCCTCTTCCCATACAGTGTTGTGAAGGTCAGGACAAGACATCGCAACTGTGGACAGTGACAGCATCCCTATATTTTTACAACACCCCTGTAATTTTACGGCATACAAGACATGACCAGTATACATTTATTTTCACTGCACCCCTGTATTTCATAGCATACAGGGCCAGTGTACTTTTATTTTAACAGCAGCACCCCTGTATTTTTACAGCATACAGGACCAGTGTACTTTTATTTTAACAGCAGCATCCCTGTATTTTTACATCATACAAAGGATCAGTGTACTTTTATTTTAACAACAGCACCCCTGTATTTTTACAGCATACAGGAATAGTGAAATGTTATTTTAACAGCAGCATTTCTGTATTTTTACAGAACACGGGACCAGTGTACATTTATTTTAACATCAGCACCCCTGTATTTGTACAGCATGCTACACAGGGCCAGTGTACATTTATTTTCACTGCACCCCAGAATTTAGACAGCATACAAGACAGGGCCAATGTACATTTTTTTTCACTGCACCCCAGAATTTTTACAGCATACAAGACATGGCTAGTGTACATTTATTTTAAAAGCAGCACCCTTGAATATTTACAGCATTAAAGACAGGTCCAGTGTACATTTATTTTCACTGCAACCCAGAATTTTTAAAGCATACAAGACAGGGTCAGTGTACATTTATTTTCACTGTACCAGAGAATTTTTACAGTATACAAGACAAGTCCAATGTACATTTATTTTTACTGTACCACAGAATTTTTACAGTATACAAGACAGGTCCAGTGTATATTTATTTTCACTGCACCCCAGATTTTTCACAGCCAGCACACCTGTATTTTCACAGCATACAGAAGAACAGTGCCCCTGCCCCATATACAAACAGTGACAGCCAGAACCGTAACACCCATGTATAGCTGCAGCACCCCTAACAGCACATTAAACACCAGTGACAGCCAGGACAGCACCCCTAACAGCACAGGTACACCACAGTGACAGGAAGAGCACCCCTACAGAGCACACACTGACCCCCACCTGACACCACCGCCCAAAGAGATAGACAGAGGTCTGTCTCCCTCACTCTCCAAGTCCGGAGTGAAAATGGCAGCAACGTGTGGCTGTTTATATGGAATCCAAAACCCGCTAGAATCCGACAGCGTGATGATGGCGTTTAGCCTCGTTCTGGTCTCTGAGTCTGGCAGGAAGTCCCGAGCCGGACTCGGATCTGGGCTCGGAGCGTGACGTTTGGGCAGGTTCAGTTCTCTGCTCATTTCTAATAATAACATGCCCTATGCAGCATGGATGGCAAAGTTATAAGCCAAAATTATTATATGGTTGATGGTGAAGGGGGGGGGGGGGGGTGTATTCTAGAGATGAGCGCCTGAAATTTTTCGGGTTTTGTGTTTTGGTTTCGGTTCCGCGGCCGTGTTTTGGGTTCGAACGCGTTTTGGCAAAACCTCACCGAATTTTTTTTGTCGGATTCGGGTGTGTTTTGGATTCGGGTGTTTTTTTTCAAAAAACACTAAAAAACAGCTTAAATCATAGAATTTGGGGGTCATTTTGATCCCAAAGTATTATTAACCTCAAAAACCATAATTTACACTCATTTTCAGTCTATTCTGAATACCTCACACCTCACAATATTATTTTTAGTCCTAAAATTTGCACCGAGGTCGCTGTGTGAGTAAGATAAGCGACCCTAGTGGCCGACACAAACACCGGGCCCATCTAGGAGTGGCACTGCAGTGTCACGCAGGATGTCCCTTTCAAAAAACCCTCCCCAAACAGCACATGACGCAAAGAAAAAAAGAGGCGCAATGAGGTAGCTGTGTGAGTAAGATTAGCGACCCTAGTGGCCGACACAAACACCGGGCCCATCTAGGAGTGGCACTGCAGTGTCACGCAGGATGGCCCTTCCAAAAAACCCTCCCCAAACAGCACATGACGCAAAGAAAAAAAGAGGCGCAATGAGGTAGCTGTGTGAGTAAGATTAGCGACCCTAGTGGCCGACACAAACACCGGGCCCATCTAGGAGTGGCACTGCAGTGTCACGCAGGATGTCCCTTCCAAAAAACCCTCCCCAAACAGCACATGACGCAAAGAAAAAAAGAGGCGCAATGAGGTAGCTGTGTGAGTAAGATTAGCGACCCTAGTGGCCGACACAAACACCGGGCCCATCTAGGAGTGGCACTGCAGTGTCACGCAGGATGTCCCTTCCAAAAAACCCTCCCCAAACAGCACATGACGCAAAGAAAAAAAGAGGCGCAATGAGGTAGCTGACTGTGTGAGTAAGATTAGCGACCCTAGTGGCCGACACAAACACCGGGCCCATTTAGGAGTGGCACTGCAGTGTCACGCAAGATGTCCCTTCCAAAAAACCCTCCCCAATCAGCACATGATGCAAAGAAAAAGAAAAGAAAAAAGGAGGTGCAAGATGGAATTGTCCTTGGGCCCTCCCACCCACCCTTATGTTGTATAAACAAAACAGGACATGCACACTTTAACCAACCCATCATTTCAGTGACAGGGTCTGCCACACGACTGTGACTGATATGACGGGTTGGTTTGGACCCCCCCCAAAAAAGAAGCAATTAATCTCTCCTTGCACAAACTGGCTCTACAGAGGCAAGATGTCCACCTCATCATCACCCTCCGATATATCACCGTGTACATCCCCCTCCTCACAGATTATCAATTCGTCCCCACTGGAATCCACCATCTCAGCTCCCTGTGTACTTTGTGGAGGCAATTGCTGCTGGTCAATGTCTCCGCGGAGGAATTGATTATAATTCATTTTAATGAACATCATCTTCTCCACATTTTCTGGATGTAACCTCGTACGCCGATTGCTGACAAGGTGAGCGGCGGCACTAAACACTCTTTCGGAGTACACACTTGTGGGAGGGCAACTTAGGTAGAATAAAGCCAGTTTGTGCAAGGGCCTCCAAATTGCCTCTTTTTCCTGCCAGTATAAGTACGGACTGTGTGACGTGCCTACTTGGATGCGGTCACTCATATAATCCTCCACCATTCTATCAATGTTGAGAGAATCATATGCAGTGACAGTAGACGACATGTCCGTAATCGTTGTCAGGTCCTTCAGTCCGGACCAGATGTCAGCATCAGCAGTCGCTCCAGACTGCCCTGCATCACCGCCAGCGGGTGGGCTCGGAATTCTGAGCCTTTTCCTCGCACCCCCAGTTGCGGGAGAATGTGAAGGAGGAGATGTTGACAGGTCGCGTTCCGCTTGACTTGACAATTTTGTCACCAGCAGGTCTTTCAACCCCAGCAGATTTGTGTCTGCCGGAAAGAGAGATCCAAGGTAGGCTTTAAATCTAGGATCGAGCACGGTGGCCAAAATGTAGTGCTCTGATTTCAACAGATTGACCACCCGTGAATCCTTGTTAAGCGAATTAAGGGCTCCATCCACAAGTCCCACATGCCTAGCGGAATCGCTCCGTGTTAGCTCCTCCTTCAATGTCTCCAGCTTCTTCTGCAAAAGCCTGATGAGGGGAATGACCTGACTCAGGCTGGCAGTGTCTGAACTGACTTCACGTGTGGCAAGTTCAAAGGGCATCAGAACCTTGCACAACGTTGAAATCATTCTCCACTGCGCCTGAGACAGGTGCATTCCACCTACTATATCGTGCTCAATTGTATAGGCTTGAATGGCCTTTTGCTGCTCCTCCAACCTCTGAAGCATATAGAGGGTTGAATTCCACCTCGTTACCACTTCTTGCTTCAGATGATGGCAGGGCAGGTTCAGTAGTTTTTGGTGGTGCTCCAGTCTTCTGTACGTGGTGCCTGTACGCCGAAAGTGTCCCGCAATTCTTCTGGCCACCGACAGCATCTCTTGCACGCCCCTGTCGTTTTTTAAAAAATTCTGCACCACCAAATTCAAGGTATGTGCAAAACATGGGACGTGCTGGAATTTGCCCATATTTAATGCACACACAATATTGCTGGCGTTGTCCGATGCCACAAATCCACAGGAGAGTCCAATTGGGGTAAGCCATTCCGCGATGATCTTCCTCAGTTGCCGTAAGAGGTTTTCAGCTGTGTGCGTATTCTGGAAAGCGGTGATACAAAGCGTAGCCTGCCTAGGAAAGAGTTGGCGTTTGCGAGATGCTGCTACTGGTGCCGCCGCTGCTGTTCTTGCGGCGGGAGTCCATACATCTACCCAGTGGGCTGTCACAGTCATATAGTCCTGACCCTGCCCAGCTCCACTTGTCCACATGTCCGTGGTTAAGTGGACATTGGGTACAACTGCATTTTTTAGGACACTGGTGAGTCTTTTTCTGACGTCCGTGTACATTCTCGGTATCGCCTGCCTAGAGAAGTGGAACCTAGATGGTATTTGGTAACGGGGGCACACTGCCTCAATAAATTGTCTAGTTCCCTGTGAACTAACGGCGGATACCGGACGCACGTCTAACACCAACATAGTTGTCAAGGCCTCAGTTATCCGCTTTGCAGCAGGATGACTGCTGTGATATTTCATCTTCCTCGCAAAGGACTGTTGAACAGTCAATTGCTTACTGGAAGTAGTACAAGTGGGCTTACGACTTCCCCTCTGGGATGACCATCGACTCCCAGCAGCAACAACAGCAGCGCCAGCAGCAGTAGGCGTTACACGCAAGGATGCATCGGAGGAATCCCAGGCAGGAGAGGAATCGTCAGAATTGCCAGTGACATGGCCTGCAGGACTATTGGCATTCCTGGGGAAGGAGGAAATTGACACTGAGGGAGTTGGTGGGGTGGTTTGCGTGAGCTTGGTTACAAGAGGAAGGGATTTACTGGTCAGTGGACTGCTTCCGCTGTCACCCAAAGTTTTTGAACTTGTCACTGACTTATTATGAATGCGCTGCAGGTGACGTATAAGGGAGGATGTTCCGAGGTGGTTAACGTCCTTACCCCTACTTATTACAGCTTGACAAAGGGAACACACGGCTTGACACCTGTTGTCCGCATTTCTGGTGAAATACCTCCACACCGAAGAGCTGATTTTTTTGGTATTTTCACCTGGCATGTCAACGGCCATATTCCTCCCACGGACAACAGGTGTCTCCCCGGGTGCCTGACTTAAACAAACCACCTCACCATCAGAATCCTCCTGGTCAATTTCCTCCCCAGCGCCAGCAACACCCATATCCTCCTCATCCTGGTGTACTTCAACACTGACATCTTCAATCTGACTATCAGGAACTGGACTGCGGGTGCTCCTTCCAGCACTTGCAGGGGGCGTGCAAATGGTGGAAGGCGCATGCTCTTCACGTCCAGTGTTGGGAAGGTCAGGCATCGCAACCGACACAATTGGACTCTCCTTGTGGATTTGGGATTTCGAAGAATGCACAGTTCTTTGCTGTGCTGCTTTTGCCAGCTTGAGTCTTTTCATTTTTCTAGCGAGAGGCTGAGTGCTTCCATCCTCATGTGAAGCTGAACCACTAGCCATGAACATAGGCCAGGGCCTCAGCCGTTCCTTGCCACTCCGTGTCGTAAATGGCATATTGGCAAGTTTACGCTTCTCCTCCGACAATTTTATTTTAGGTTTTGGAGTCCTTTTTTTTCTGATATTTGGTGTTTTGGATTTGACATGCTCTGTACTATGACATTGGGCATCGGCCTTGGCAGACGACGTTGCTGGCATTTCATCGTCTCGGCCATGACTAGTGGCAGCAGCTTCAGCACGAGGTGGAAGTGGATCTTGATCTTTCCCTAATTTTGGAACCTCAACATTTTTGTTCTCCATATTTTAATAGGCACAACTAAAAGGCACCTCAGGTAAACAATGGAGATGGATACTAGTATACAATTATGGACTGCCTGCCGAGTGCAGACACAGAGGTAGCCACAGCCGTGAACTACCGTACTGTACTGTGTCTGCTGCTAATATAGACTGGTTGATAAAGAGATGTCTATGTAACTATGTATGTATAAAGAAGAAAGAAAAAAAAACCACGGTTAGGTGGTATACAATTATGGACGGACTGCCTGCCGAGTGCAGACACAGAGGTAGCCACAGCCGTGAACTACCGCACTGTACTGTGTCTGCTGCTAATATATAGACTGGTTGATAAAGAGATAGTATACTCGTAACTAGTATGTATGTATAAAGAAAGAAAAAAAAACCACGGTTAGGTGGTATATACAATTATGGACGGGCTGCCGAGTGCCGACACAGAGGTAGCCACAGCCGTGAACTACCGCACTGTACTGTGTCTGCTGCTAATATAGACTGGTTGATAAAGAGATAGTATACTCGTAACTAGTATGACTATAAAGAAAGAAAAAAAAACCACGGTTAGGTGGTATATACAATTATGGACGGGCTGCCGAGTGCCGACACAGAGGTAGCCACAGCCGTGAACTACCGCACTGTACTGTGTCTGCTGCTAATATAGACTGGTTGATAAAGAGATAGTATACTACTAATATTATATATACTGGTGGTCAGGTCACTGGTCACTAGTCACACTGGCAGTGGCACTCCTGCAGCAAAAGTGTGCACTGTTTAATTTTAATATAATATTATGTACTCCTGGCTCCTGCTATAACCTATAACTGGCACTGCAGTGCTCCCCAGTCTCCCCCACAATTATAAGCTGTGTGAGCTGAGCACAGTCAGATATATATATATACATTGATGCAGCACACTGGGCTGAGCAGTGCACACAGATATGGTATGTGACTGAGTCACTGTGTGTATCGTTTTTTTCAGGCAGAGAACGGATATATTAAATAAAACAAACAACTGCACTGTCTGGTGGTCACTGTGGTCGTCAGTCACTAAACTCTGCACTCTCTTCTACAGTATCACAGCCTCAGGTCAATCTCTCTCTCTCTCTCTCAACCCTAATCTAAATGGAGAGGACGCCAGCCACGTCCTCTCCCTATCAATCTCAATGCACGTGTGAAAATGGCGGCAACGCGCGGCTCCTTATATAGAATCCGAGTCTCGCGAGAATCCGACAGCGTCATGATGACGTTCGGGCGCGCTCGGGTTAACCGAGCAAGGCGGGAGGATCCGAGTCTGCTCGGACCCGTGAAAAAAACATGAAGTTCGTGCGGGTTCGGATTCAGAGAAACCGAACCCGCTCATCTCTAGTGTATTCAGCAGACCCCTAAGTGCAGTCCTGGTCATATGGCCTTAGATGATATCCTTTTACTGCTATGCTACACCTTCCACATACTACTGGTGCTACAGTACAGTATGTGAATTTTATGAATCCAAAAAATAAACAGTGTTGAAATCAGATTACAGATGTCAGGTGGGTTCTGAATATATTTTAAATTAACACAATATGAGCAACAACATTACACTGCTAAATTAATCAAAAAGAAGTAATACCATCTGTATTCTAAACAATCACTGTTAGTGTTAATAGGGAATGTATTCATGTAAGCGCTACACAAGCACAATAATTATTTGGTGTTAAAAACATGATTAATTTTTAAAAACAAAGCTCTATTTTTCTTTCTTATTCTGATTCCTTATTCAGTTTATTCATTCTCTGTCATATGATAAATCAGATCAATGTAAACACACCCAAGACAACAACAGCTCTCCTGACAGGTCCAGATAAAAACTCCCAATGCCCACATTCCAGTGCAGCCAGAGAAGGGAGAAACAGTGCAGAATCTCCTCAGATACAGAATTGCATAGACATGACTGACATTCAGAGCATCACAGTTCTCTTGGTGGCTCTTGTAACTGTTTTGTTAGTTGTCTCCTATGGGAAATATGCATGGAGAAGAAGGAAGATGCCACCTGGACCATTTCCTCTGCCCATTTTAGGGAACTATCTGCAGTTTCACTCCGATGGACTAGTGTCTGGCTTAGTAAAGGTTAGTGCTGGGTTAATGAATTTTGAGTTGTATGTGGCTATGTTGTCTCTGAATAAGGTGGATAATTTGGTTGGGTTTCCCTCCTGGGACCAGAGAGTACTGATGGGTCAGTTCTTCCTAGGACAAGACTATACTAAAGACAAGTCAACTAATGTAATGTAGATCCTCATAGAAACAGAGTGGACTAATGTCCATGACATGTATGATGGGTCAGTCATTACTTCCATCCTAAATAGAAGAAATGATAAACCAATAAGTCTAACTATTCTACTCCCTACTCCCCCTTCCCATGATCTATCTTTGGTTTTATCATTTGATGAGCTTATGTAGTTATGTAATATTCATATAAATGCGTCCTTATCATTTATGGAACCCCAGACACTTTGTGACGCTCTATAAATTAAAGCGCAAGTTTACAAAAGGCAGTGTCAGCATTCTGTAACTTTGTCTGTCCCCGGAGGGGGCACTAGTGGGTCAGTGTAGGAGTGATAGAGGAAACAGGAAGACTGACGAAAAGTATTTATTATCACACAGGGATAACGGATGACAGGAACAATGAATAATAACTTAATCCGATATTCAAAAGTCACTGGTAACAAATAGTGATGAGCGGGTTCGGTTTCCGAGAAACTACACCCTTTTTACACGGGTCCGAGGCATACTCGGATTCTCCCGTATGGCTCGGTTAACCCGAGCGCGCCCGAACGTCATCATCCCGCTGTCGGATTCTCGCGAGATTCGGATTCTATATAAGCAGCCGCGCGTCGCCGCCATTTTCACTCGTGCATTGGAAATGTTAGGGAGAGGACGTGGCTGGCGTCCTCTCCGTGTATTGTTGATGCAAATATTTGTGCTTGCTTTACTTATTGTTTAATTGTGGGGACTGGGGAGCAGCTGTATATTAATATAGGAGGAGTACAGTGCAGAGTTTTGCTGATCAGTGACCACCAGTTTTATCCGTTCTCTGCATGAAAAAAACGCTCCTTATCTGTGCTCAGTGTGCTGCATATATCTGTGCTCACACTGCTTAATTGTGGGGACTGGGGAGCAGCTGTATTATATACAGTAGCAGGAGTACAGTGCAGAGTTTTGCTGACAGTGACCACCAGTATACGTTGTCTGCCTGAAAAACACTCCATATCTGTGCTCAGTGTGCTGCTTTATTGTGGGGACTGGGGACCACCAGTATAATATTATATAGGAGGAGTACAATGCAGAGTTTTGCTGACCAGTGACCACCAGTATACGTTGTCTGCCTGAAAAACACTCCATATCTGTGCTGCATTGTAGACAGTATATAGTAGGAGTACAGTGCATAATTTTGCTGACCACCAGTATATAATATATAGGAGTACGGTACAGAAGGCCACTGCTGTACCTACCTCTGTGTCGACTCGTCAAGTATACTATCCATCCATACCTGTGGTGCATTTCATTTTTGCACAGTTTGCTGACCACCAGTATATAATATATAGCATTACGATACAGTAGGCCACTGCTGTACCTACCTCTGTGTCGTCAAGTATACTATCAATCCATACCTGTGGTGCATTTCAGTTTTGCACAGTTTGCTGACCACCAGTATATAATATATAGCATTACGGTACCTCTGTGTCGTCAAGTATACTATCCATCTAGATTCTATACCTGTGGTGCATTTCTGTTGTGCAGTTTACTGACACAGTGACCACTAGTATATATAGCAGTACGGTACGGAAGGCCACTGCTGTACCTACCTCTGTGTCGTCAAGTATACTATCCATCTACATTCTATACCTGTGGTGCATTTCAGTTGTGCAGTTTGCTGACACAGTGACCACCAGTACATATAGCAGTACGGTACGGAAGGCCACGGCTGTACCTACCTCTGTGTCGTCAAGTATACTATACATCTAGATTCTATACCTGTGGTGCATTTCAGTTGTGCAGTTTGCGGACACAGTGACCACCAGTATATATAGCATTACGGTACGGAAGGCCACTGCTGTACCTACCTCTGTGTTGTCAAGTATACTATCCATCTAGAGTCTATACCTGTGGTGCATTTCAGTTGTGCAGTTTGCTGACACAGTGACCACTAGTATATATAGCAGTACGGTACGGAAGGCCACTGCTGTACCTACCTCTGTGTCGTCGAGTGTACTATCCATCTAGATTCTATACCTGTGGTGCATTTCAGTTGTGCAGTTTGCTGACACAGTGACCACCAGTATATATAGCAGTACGGTACGGAAGGCCACTGCTGTACCTACCTCTGTGTTGTCAAGTATACTATCCATCTAGAGTCTATACCTGTGGTGCATTTCAGTTGTGCAGTTTGCTGACACAGTGACCACTAGTATATATAGCAGTACGGTACGGAAGGCCACTGCTGTACCTACCTCTGTGTCGTCGAGTGTACTATCCATCTAGATTCTATACCTGTGGTGCATTTCAGTTGTGCAGTTTGCTGACACAGTGACCACCAGTATATATAGCATTACGGTACGGAAGGCCACTGCTGTACCTACCTCTGTGTTGTCAAGTATACTATCCATCTAGAGTCTATACCTGTGGTGCATTTCAGTTGTGCAGTTTGCTGACACAGTGACCACTAGTATATATAGCAGTACGGTACGGAAGGCCACTGCTGTACCTACCTCTGTGTCGTCGAGTGTACTATCCATCTAGATTCTATACCTGTGGTGCATTTCAGTTGTGCAGTTTGCTGACACAGTGACCACCAGTATATATAGCAGTACGGTACGGAAGGCCACTGCTGTACCTACCTCTGTGTCGTCAAGTATACTATCCATCCATACCTGTGGTGCATTTCAGTTTTGCACAGTTTGCTGACCACCAGTATATAATATATAGCATTACGGTACAGTAGGCCACTGCTGTACCTACCTCTGTGTCATCAAGTATACTATCCATCCATACCTGTGGTGCATTTAATTTTTGCACAGTTTGCTGACCAGTGGCAAGGAACGGCTGAGGCCCTGGCCTATGTTCATGGCTAGTGGTTCAGATTCACATGAGGATGGAAGCACTCATCCTCTCGCTAGAAAAATGAAAAGACTTAAGCTGGCAAAAGCACAGCAAAGAACTGTGCGTTCTTCTAAATCCCAAATCCACAGGGAGAGTCCAATTGTGTCGGTTGCGATGCCTGACCTTCCCAACACTGGATGGGAAGAGCTTGCACCTTCCACCATTTGCACGCCCCCTGCAAGTGCTGGAAGGAGCACCCGCAGTCCTGTTCCTGATAGTCAAATTGAAGATGTCACTGTTGAAGTACACCAGGATGAGGATATGGGTGTTGCTGGCGCTGGGGAGGAAATTGACAAGGAGGATTCTGATGGTGAGGTGGTTTGTTTAAGTCAGGCACCCGGGGAGACACCTGTTGTCCGTGGGACGAATATGGCCATTGACATGCCTGGTCAAAATACAAAAAAAAAAAATCAGCTCTTCGGTGTGGAATTATTTCAACACAAATGCGGACAACAGGTGTCAAGCCGTGTGTTGCCTTTGTCAAGCTGTAATAAATAGGGGTAAGGACGTTAACCACCTAGGAACATCCTCCCTTATACGTCACCTGGATCGCATTCATCAGAAGTCAGTGACAAGTTCAAAAACTTTGGGTGACAGCGGAAAGAGTCCACTGACAACTAAATCACTTCCTCTTGTAACCAAGCTCCTGCAAACCACACCACCAACTCCCTCAGTGTCAATTTCCTCCTTACCCAGGAAAGCCAATAGTCCTGCAGGCCATGTCACTGTCAAGTCTGATGAGTCCTCTCCTGCCAGGGATTCCTCCGATGCATCCTTGAGTGTAATGCCTACTGCTGCTGGCGCTGCTGTTGTTGCTGCTGGGAGTCGATCGTCATCCCAGAGGGGAAGTCGGATGACCACTTGTACTACTTCCAGTAAGCAATTGACTGTCCAACAGTCATTTGCGAGGAAGATGAAATATCACAGCAGTCATCCTGCTGCAAAGCAGATAACTCAGGCCTTGGCAGCCTGGGCGGTGAGAAACGTGGTTCTGGTATCCACCGTTAATTCAGAGGCAACTAGAGACTTGATTGAGGTACTGTGTCCCCGGTACCAAATACCATCTAGGTTCCATTTCTCTAGGCAGGCGATACCGAAAATGGACACAGACCTCAGAAAAAGAGTCACCAGTGTCCTAAAAAATGCAGTTGTACCCAATGTCCACTTAACCACGGACATGTGGAAAAGTGGAGCAGGGCAGACTCAGGACTATATGACTGTGACAGCCCACTGGGTAGATGTATTGCCTCCCGCAGCAAGAACAGCAGCGGCGGCACCAGTAGCAGCATCTTGCAAACGCCAACTCGTTCCTAGGCAGGCTACGCTTTGTATCACCGCTTTCCAGAAGAGGCACACAGCCGATAACCTCTTACGGAAACTGAGGAAGATCATCGCAGAATGGCTTACCCCAATTGGACTCTCCTGGGGATTTGTGACATCGGACAACGCCAGCAATATTGTGCATGCATTACATCTGGGCAAATTCCAGCACGCCCCATGTTGTGCACATACCTTGAATTTGGTGGTGCAGAATTATTTAAAAAACGACAGGGGCGTGCAAGAGATGCTGTCGGTGGCCCGAAGAATTGCGGGCCACTTTCGGCATTCAGCCACCGCGTGCTGAAGACTGGAGCACCACCAAACATTCCTGATCCTGCCCTGCCATCATCTGAAGCAAGAGGTGGTAACGAGGTGGAATTCAACCCTCTATATGCTTCAGAGGATGGAGGAGCAGCAAAAGGCCATTCAAGCCTATACATCTGCCCACGATATAGGCAAAGGAGGGGGAATGCACCTGACCCAAGCGCAGTGGAGAATGATTTCAACGTTGTGCAAGGTTCTGCAACCCTTTGAACTTGCGACACGTGAAGTCAGTTCAGACACTGCCAGCCTGAGTCAGGTCATTCCCCTCATCAGGCTTTTGTAGAAGAAGCTGGAGACATTGAAGGAGGAGCTAAAACAGAGCGATTCCGCTAGGCATGTGGGACTTGTGGATGGAGCCCTTAATTAGCTTAACCAGGATTCACGGGTGGTCAATCTGTTGAAATCAGAGCACTACATTTTGGCCACCGTGCTCGATCCTAGATTTAAAACCTACGTTGTATCTCTCTTTCCGGCAGACACAAGTCTGCAGAGGTTCAAAGACCTGCTGGTGAGAAAATTGTCAAGTCAAGCGGAACGTGACCCGTCAACATGTCCTCCTTCACATTCTCCCGCAACTGGGGGTGCGAGGAAAAGGCTAAGAATTCCGAGCCCACCCGCTGGCGGTGATGCAGGGCAGTCTGGAGCGAGTGCTGACATCTGGTCCGGACTGAAGGACCTGCCAACGATTACTGACATGTCGTCTACTGTCACTGCATATGATTCTGTCACCATTGAAAGAATGGTGGAGGATTATATGAGTGACCGCATCCAAGTAGGCACGTCAGACAGTCCGTACGTATACTGGCAGGAAAAAGAGGCAATTTGGAGGCCCTTGCACAAACTGGCTTTATTCTACCTAAGTTGCCCTCCCTCCAGTGTGTACTCCGAAAGAGTGTTTAGTGCCGCCGCTCACCTTGTCAGCAATCGGCGTACGAGGTTACTTCCAGAAAATGTGGAGAAGATGATGTTCATCAAAAATGAATTATAATCAATTCCTCCGTGGAGACATTCACCAGCAGCAATTGCTTCCAGAAAGTACACAGGGACCTGAGATGGTGGATTCCAGTGGGGACGAATTAATAATCTGTGAGGAGGGGGATGTACACAATGAAAGGGGCGAGGAATCGGAGGATGATGATGAGGTGGACATCTTGTCTCTGTAGAGCCAGTTTGTGCAAGGAGAAATTGATTGCTTCTTTTTTTGGTGGGGGCCCAAACCAACCAGTCATTTCAGTCACAGTCATGTGGCAGACCCTGTCGCTGAAATGATAGGTTCGTTAAAGTGTGCATGTCCTGTTTATACAACATAAGGGTGGGTGGGAGGGCCCAAAGACAATTCCATCTTGCACCTCTTTTTTCTTTCATTTTTCTTTGCATCATGTGCTGTTTGGGGACTATTTTTTTGAAGTGCCATCCTGTCTGACACTGCAATGCCACTCCTAGATGGGCCAGGTGTTTGTGTCGGCCACCTGTGTTGCTTAGCTTAGTCACACAGCTACCTCATTACGCCTCTTTTTTTCTTTGCATCATGTGCTGTTTGGGGACAATTTTTTTGAAGTGCCATCCTGCCTGACACTGCAGTGCCACTCCTAGATGGGCCAGGTGTTTGTGTCGGCCACTTGTGTCGCTTAGCTTAGCCATCCAGCGACCTCGGTGCAAATTTTAGGACTAAAATAATATTGTGAGGTGTTCAGAATAGACTGAAAATGAGTGTAAATTATGATTATTGAGGTTAATACTATGGGATCAAAATTACCACCAAATTCTATGATTTAAGCTGTTTTTTAGGGTTTTTTGTAAATAAAAACCGAATCCAAAACACACCCGAATCCGACAAAAAATTTTCAGGGAGGTTTTGCCAAAACGCGTCAGAATCCAAAACACGGCCGCGGAACCGAATCCAAAACCAAAACACAAAACCCGAAAAATGTCCGGTGCACATCACTAGTAACAAATGAGCAATGAAGATGAACTTGTAACTTGATATAAATGATAAGACAATAATGAAATCAGATGCAGCAAACGAAACTCCGATATATAACATGTAGCAATCAAAGCACACAGTCTCTGTAGAAGCACATGTCTTTAAGTCAAGCAAGGCCCTAGCAGGAGACAGTTCTAACACAGCAAGTTGTTAAGTGCTGAATGCAATGCACAATGCTAGATGCTGGTAATCAGGTGCACAGGCTGAGTAATGGAAGAACACCTGAAGAAAGTCTCTTACTGCAAGTTGTTGTGGCAAACTGTGGCTGGAGTTCATAGCAAACTGAAGAATAACAAAGAAACCATTGGAAACAGGAACACAGGAACTTGCACACTGAATGTGACTCGCAGGAGAGCTGGAATGGATGCTGGTACTTGTAGTTCCACAGGTACACTGGAACAGGGAAACAACTAGGAGATGCCAGAAATAGGAGATTGCTGGAAACAAAGAATTGAAGACTGGAACCTGGAACTGGAAACTGGAACTGCTGGGACCTGTAGTTCCACAGGTCCAATACACAGCGGTATCTCTGCAGACAGAGGACTGCAAACAGGAGACACCTGTTCACAGAATGTGACGTGTTGTCCAAGGCGATGAGACTGAGCCAGGAACTGGAGTTTATACCCCTTGGTCTGTGATGATTGAATGTTGCATCTGTGAGAACACACCCCGCTGGATTGGGTGTTCAGATCAGCTGTGGGTTAGCTGAAGCACTGTACTCCAGGCTGCAGTAGACTGAAAACTGGAACTGGAACTGAACTGCTGGAACCTGTAGTTCCACACTAGTGATGCGATGGAGGATGCAGATTCCTGACAGTACCCCCCCCTTTTATGGGTGGGCACCGCACACCCACGCTGGAACTTGGAAGGCTGAATGTCAATTGAAGTCTCAGAAGACAATGTAGGACACTTGAGAGTAGAGGACTGGAATAAGCATTCATAAGCAGGAGTAGAATCAACTTGAAATACTCTAGGGTGGAGAGAGGACGTCATCTCCAAAACTGACAGGAGTTCCTTACTTGACACACTGGAGAGAACCACACCGGGTTCGGAGGAACTGGAATCGGTAGGAACAGACGGCGACTTTGGACAGACGGATGGAACCGGGATTTGTCCAGGACTACTTAAATTGACTTGAACTGAAGGAGACTGATCTGGACAGACGGATGGGACCGGACTGGGTCCAGAAAAGCTTGAACCGGCTGGAACCGGAGGAGTCTTACTGGAACCGAAGGAGGTAGCCCATCATTGGAGCCACTCAGGCTGGCTGGAACCAGTGGAGTCTTATTGGAATCGGCTGGAACCGAAGGAGGTAGCCCATCATTGGAGCCACTCAGGCTGGCTGGAACCAGTGGAGTCTTACTGGAATCGACTGGAACCGAAGGAGGTAGCTCAGCATTGGAAACAGAGCTACTCGGGCTGGCTGGAACCAGTGGAATCTTTGGACCGACGGCTGGAACCGGGTAAGGTCCATTGATACTTGACTCTTGATCACTGAGTTGTGACACCAAACTTTGGAGTGACCCTGACCCCACACTCTGACCACCGTCCGGGTCCATGGGCCTTGGACAAACTGTCAAGATTCTGTAACTTTGTCTGTCCCCGGAGGGGGCACTAGTGGGTCAGTGTAGGAGTGATAGAGGAAACAGGAAGACTGACGAAAAGTTCCGCGCATGTGCGCTTGGTATTTATTATCACACAGGGATAACGGATGACAGGAACAATGAATAATAACTAAATCTGATATTCAAAAGTCACTGGTAACAAATGAGCAATGAAGATGAGCTTGTAACTTGATATAAATGATAAGGCAATAATGAAATCAGATGCAGCAAACGAACCTCCGATATATAACATGTAGCAATCAAAGCACACAGTCTCTGTAGAAGCACACGTCTTTAAGCCAAGCAAGGCCCTAGCACAGGGGTGGGCAATTATTTCAGCTGAGGGGCCACTTGACATTTCCTGTCAGTATCCGAGGGCCACATACAAAATAGCAGCTCGCCCCACTGGCCAAAAATATAGGGACGTGGCTTCATGTGGAACGGGTGTGGGCAAAAAATAATACAGATTCATATTAGGCTGCACAATAGTCTCCATTATTCAAATTGCGCCACTTACACACACTACACCAGGTAGAGCCCCTTTTACACACATTACGGCAGGTAGAGAGCCTTATTACACATTAACATTTTATTTAGAATAATTATTGTGCAGCAAGCAAATTATCCAGTGTGTTATGGCCCCTGGGGAAAGGTGTGACACGGTGACAGAACACGGTGGGGGTGACACGGTGACAGAACACGGTGGGGGTGACACGGTGACAGAACACGGTGGGGGTGACACGGTGACAGAACACGGTGGGGGTGACAGAACACGGGGAGGGGGGGTGACAGAACACGGGGAGGGGGGGTGACAGAACACGGGGAGGGGGGGTGACAGAACACGGGGAGGGGGGGTGACAGAGACAGAACACGGGGGGGTGACACAGTGACAGAACACGGGGGGGGTGACACAGTGACAGAACACGGGGGGGGTGACACAGTGACAGAACACGGGGGGGGTGACACAGTGACAGAACACGGGGGGGGGGTGACACAGTGACAGAACACGGGGGGGGGGGTGACACAGTGACAGAACACGGGGGGGGGGGTGACACAGTGACAGAACACGGGGGTGACATGGTGACAGAACACAGGAGGGGTTGGTACAGCGAGATCTCTCCCCCAAACCTGAAAACAGTCTGACGCCACTGCCCGCACACACAAATATACGCACACTATCACACACACTTTCTTTCACTTTTCCCATTAACTTACTGATCTGGCTGGCAGTGGCAGGAAGGATGGATCTGTAGCAGTCTGGCTCTTGTCCCGTGTAGCTCCACCCCCTGAGGTCCCGTCTAGCCCCACCCCCTTCTCGGCTGAACACAGCCGTTGTCACTGGGGACTCTGGAGGAGGCTGCTACAACGCAGCAGGGGAGAGAGGCGCCGCTGGCAGCTTGGAGGTACTGCAGTGCAGAGCAATGACAAGCAGCTCAGCCGGTCGGGCCGCTTGTCATTGCTCGCTGGTGTGAGGCAGTGGGCCGGGCAGGATCGGTTTGCGGGCCGCATCCGGCCCGCGGGCCGTATTTTGCCCACCCCTACCCTAGCAGGAGACAGTTCTAACACAGCAAGTTGTTAAGTGCTGAATGCAATGCACAATGCTAGATGCTGGTAATCAGGTGCACAGGCTGAGTAATGGAAGAACACCTGAAGAAAGTCTCTTACTGCAAGTTGTTGTGGCAAACTGTGGCTGGAGTTCATAGCAAACTGAAGACTGAAGAATGACAACAAGGAAACCATTGGAAACAGGAACACAGGAACTTGCACAATGCACACTGAATGTGACTCGCAGGAGAGCTGGAATGGATGCTGGTACTTGTAGTTCCACAGGAACACTGGAACAGGGAAACAACTAGGAGATGCCAAAAATAGGAGATTGCTGGAAACAAAGAATTGAAGACTGGAACCTGGAACTGGAAACTGGAAACTGGAACTGCTGGGACCTGTAGTTCCACAGGTCCAATACACAGGGGTATCTCTGCAGACAGAGGACTGCAAACAGTAGACACCTGTTCACAGAATGTGACATGTTGTCCAAGGCAATGAGACTGAGCCAGGAACTGGAGTTTATACCCCTTGGTCTGTGATGATTGGATGTTGCATCTGTGAGAACACACCCCGCTGGATTGGGTGTTCAGATCAGCTGTGAGTTAGCTGAAGCACTGTGTACTCCAGGCTGCAGTAGACTAAAAACTGGAACTGGAACTGAACTGAACTGCTGGAACCTGTAGTTCCACAGTAATGATGCGATGGAGGATGCAGATTCCTGACAGGCAGGGAGGAAAGGGAGCAGAAGCGGATTTAGGGGTCAGGCTGCCACTAAGCACAACATTATTGTCTGCCCCCCACCCCTCTCAAAAAAAATAATAATGTGTCTTGCGCTGGACTGCCATCAGAAATTGTAGGGCCCGAAACTGACTAATTAGGCATTCCATTGCTGAAGGAGGTGAAGAGGGAAAATTAATGGGTGCCAGGCAGAGCCAGATTAAGGGGGGGTAACAGGGGTTAAGTACCCCCGGGCCCCTGTGTCTAAGGGGGCCCCCCGTCCTCGGATGCTCTCTCCCTGCAGCGCAGCACCATAGAAGCTGAGAACACTGCAGGCATTAGGACCCAGAGGAAGCACTACAAAGCTTCCTTCAGCACTTCAGAACGGGACGGGATGCTGCATCAAGATAATCCGACCCTGCTTTCCCAGAAGATCATCCACGTTCCACAGGCTTGCATTCTATCTATCTATCTATCTATCTATCTATCTATCTATCTATCTATCTATCTATCTATCTATCTATCTATCTAATTTTGTCTGCCTATCTGTGTATCTACATAAATAGCTATAGATATGTGTGTGTACTGTATGTGTATCTATATCTAAGATAGATAGATAGATAGATAGATAGATAGATAGATAGATAGATAGATAGATAGATAGATAGGAGTCCAGGTAGCCGACACAATCCCTCAGAAAAATCCTTGTAGCGCCACTCGGATTTTCCATATGTCAATAACAGACGTCAGCCCATATTGTACAGCTACGTTTCAGGTTTATTACACGTCATTAGGAAACAAGATTGCCGATACAAGGACACACACACATATATACAGGTTGAGTATCCCATATCCAAATATTCAGAAATACAGAATATTCCGAAATACGGACTTTTTTGAGTGAGATAGTGAAACCTTTGTTTTTTGATGGCTCAATGTACACAAACTTTGTTTTATACACAAAGTTATTAATAATATTGTATTAAATGACCTTCAGGCTGTGTGTATAAGGAGTATATGAAACAAATGAATTGTGTGACTGTAGACACACTTTGTTTAATGCACAAAGTAATAAAAAATATTGGCTAAAATGTAGTGTTGAGCGGGTTCGGTTCCTCTGAATCCGAACCCGCCCGAACTTCAGTTTTTTCTTCACGGGTCCGAGCGACTCGGATCTTCCCGCCTTGCTCGGTTAACCCGAGCGCGCCCGAACGTCATCATCCCGCTGTCGGATTCTCGCGAGACTCGGATTCTATATAAGGAGCCGCGCGTCGCCGCCATTTTCACACGTGCATTGAGAGTCATAGGGAGAGGACGTGGCTGGCGTCCTCTCCGTTTAGAGAAGAGAGAGACACAGTAGAGACGAGAGAGACACAGTATTTTGGGGAGCATTATTACTATTAGGAGGAGTACTACTATACTACTATACTACTTGCTGAAGTGATATAGATTAGATAGTGTGACTGTGTATTGTATTAATTATCTGACTTGTGGGGGAGACACTGACAGTGGGGAGCAGTTAGAGTCTGAGAGCAGGACTCAGGAGTACATATAACGTACAGTGCATACTTTTGCTGCCAGAGTCAGTGCCACACTGCCATTGTTGTGACCACACTGACCACCAGTATAATAATATATTTTGTGATTGTCTGCTTAGGACTCGGAGTACTAGTTGCAAGTTGCAACGTGACCTGACCACCAGTTTAATAATCAATCACCACCAGTTTAATATATATATATATATATATATATAATTGTATATAATATAATATATATATATATATATATATATATATATAATATTGTATACCACCTACCCGTGGTTTTTTTTTTTTTTCATTCTTCTTTATACATACTACTATAGTAGCTTACTGTAGCAGTCTGCGGTGCTGCTGACCTGACAGTGTCCAGCAGGTCCGTCATCAGTCATTACATAATAAATATATATAGTACCTGTCCGGCTGCAGTACTAGTGATATTATATTGACTTCATCTCATTATCAATAATTTATCATCCAGTCTAGACTCTATATTAGCAGCAGACACAGTACGTTAGTCCACGGCTGTAGCTACCTCTGTGTCGGCACTCGGCAGTCCATCCATAATTGTATACCACCTACCCGTGGTTTTTTTTTTCTTTCTTCTTTGTACATACTACTATAGTATAGTAGCTTACTGTAGCAGTCTGCGGTGCTGCTGAGCTGACAGTGTCCAGCAGGTCCGTCATCAGTCATCATTACCTAATAAATATATTATCTACCTGTCCGGCTGCAGTACTAGTGATATTATATATACATACATATATATATTGATTTCATCTCATTATCATCCAGTCTATATTAGCAGCAGACACAGTACGGTAGTCCACGGCTGTAGCTACCTCTGTGTCGGCACTCGGCAGTCCATCCATAATTGTATACCACCTACCCGTGGTTTTTTTTTTTTCTTTCTTCTTTGTACATACTACTATAGTATAGTAGCTTACTGTAGCAGTCTGCGGTGCTGCTGAGCTGACAGTGTCCAGCAGGTCCGTCATCAGTACCTAATAAATATATTATCTACCTGTCCGGCTGCAGTACTAGTGATATTATATATACATACATATATATATTGATTTCATCTCATTATCATCCAGTCTATATTAGCAGCAGACACAGTACGGTAGTCCACGGCTGTAGCTACCTCTGTGTCGGCACTCGGCAGTCCATCCATAATTGTATACCACCTACCCGTGGTTTTTTTTCTTTTCTTTCTTCTTTGTACATACTACTATAGTATAGTAGCTTACTGTAGCAGTCTGCGGTGCTGCTGAGCTGACAGTGTCCAGCAGGTCCGTCATCAGTCATCATTACCTAATAAATATATTATCTACCTGTCCGGCTGCAGTACTAGTGATATTATATATACATACATATATATATTGATTTCATCTCATTATCATCCAGTCTATATTAGCAGCAGACACAGTACGGTAGTCCACGGCTGTAGCTACCTCTGTGTCCCCACTCGGCAGTCCATCCATAATTGTATACTAGTATCCATCCATCTCCATTGTTTACCTGAGGTGCCTTTTAGTTGTGCCTATTAAAATATGGAGAACAAAAATGTTGAGGTTCCAAAATTAGGGAAAGATCAAGATCCACTTCCACCTCGTGCTGAAGCTGCTGCCACTAGTCATGGCCGAGACGATGAAATGCCAGCAACGTCGTCTGCCAAGGCCGATGCCCAATGTCATAGTACAGAGCATGTCAAATCCAAAACACCAAATATCAGTAAAAAAAGGACTCCAAAACCTAAAATAAAATTGTCGTCGGAGAAGTGTAAACTTGCCAATATGCCATTTACCACACGGAGTGGCAAGGAATGGCTGAGGCCCTGGCCTATGTTCATGGCTAGTGGTTCAGCTTCACATGAGGATGGAAGCACTCAGCCTCTCGCTAGAAAACTGAAAAGACTCAAGCTGGCAAAAGCACCGCAAAGAACTGTGCGTTCTTCGAAATCCCAAATCCACAAGGAGAGTCCAATTGTGTCGGTTGCGATGCCTGACCTTCCCAACACTGGACGTGAAGAGCATGCGCCTTCCACCATTTGCACGCCCCCTGCAAGTGCTGGAAGGAGCACCCGCAGTCCAGTTCCTGATAGTCAGATTGAAGATGTCAGTGTTGAAGTACACCAGGATGAGGAGGATATGGGTGTTGCTGGCGCTAGGAAGGAAATTGACCAGGAGGATTCTGATGGTGAGGTGGTTTGTTTAAGTCAGGCACCCGGGGAGACACCTGTTGTCCGTGGGAGGAATATGGCCGTTGACATGCCTGGTGAAAATACCAAAAAAATCAGCTCTTCAGTGTGGAGGTATTTCAACAGAAATGCGGACAACAGGTGTCAAGCCGTGTGTTGCCTTTGTCAAGCTGTAATAAGTAGGGGTAAGGACGTTAACCACCTCGGAACATCCTCCCTTATACGTCACCTGCAGCGCATTCATAATAAGTCAGTGACAAGTTCAAAAACTTTGGGTGACAGCGGAAGCAGTCCACTGACCAGTAAATCCCTTCCTCTTGTAACCAAGCTCACGCAAACCACCCCACCAACTCCCTCAGTGTCAATTTCCTCCTTCCCCAGGAATGCCAATAGTCCTGCAGGCCATGTCACTGGCAATTCTGACGAGTCCTCTCCTGCCTGGGATTCCTCCGATGCATCCTTGCGTGTAACGCCTACTGCTGCTGGCGCTGCTGTTGTTGCTGCTGGGAGTCGATGGTCATCCCAGAGGGGAAGTCGGAAGACCACTTGTACTACTTCCAGTAAGCAATTGACTGTCCAACAGTCCTTTGCGAGGAAGATGAAATATCACAGCAGTCATCCTGCTGCAAAGCGGATAACTGAGGCCTTGACAACTATGTTGGTGTTAGACGTGCGTCCGGTATCCGCCGTTAGTTCACAGGGAACTAGACAATTTCTTGAGGTAGTGTGCCCCCGTTACCAAATACCATCTAGGTTCCACTTCTCTAGGCAGGCGATACCGAAAATGTACACAGACCTCAGAAAAAGACTCACCAGTGTCCTAAAAAATGCAGCTGTACCCAATGTCCACTTAACCACGGACATGTGGACAAGTGGAGCAGGGCAGGGTCAGGACTATATGACTGTGACAGCCCACTGGGTAGATGTATGGACTCCCGCCGCAAGAACAGCAGCGGCGGCACCAGTAGCAGCATCTCGCAAACGCCAACTCTTTCCTAGGCAGGCTCACCGCTTTCCAGAATACGCACACAGCTGAAAACCTCTTACGGCAACTGAGAAAGATCATGGCGGAATGGCTTACCCCAATTGGACTCTCCTGTGGATTTGTGGCATCGGACAACGCCAGCAATATTGTGTTTGCATTAAATATGGGCAAATTCCAGCACGTCCCATGTTTTGCACATACCTTGAATTTGGTGGTGCAGAATTTTTTAAAAAACGACAGGGGCGTGCAAGAGATGCTGTCGGTGGCCAGAAGAATTGCGGGACACTTTCGGCGTACAGGCACCACGTACAGAAGACTGGAGCACCACCAAAAACTACTGAACCTGCCCTGCCATCATCTGAAGCAAGAAGTGGTAACGAGGTGGAATTCAACCCTCTATATGCTTCAGAGGTTGGAGGAGCAGCAAAAGGCCATTCAAGCCTATACAATTGAGCACGATATAGGAGGTGGAATGCACCTGTCTCAAGTGCAGTGGAGAATGATTTCAACGTTGTGCAAGGTTCTGATGCCCTTTGAACTTGCCACACGTGAAGTCAGTTCAGACACAGCCAGCCTGAGTCAGGTCATTCCCCTCATCAGGCTTTTGCAGAAGAAGCTGGAGACATTGAAGGAGGAGCTAACACGGAGCGATTCCGCTAGGCATGTGGGACTTGTGGATGGAGCCCTTAATTCGCTTAACAAGGATTTACGGGTGGTCAATCTGTTGAAATCAGAGCACTACATTTTGGCCACCGTGCTCGATCCTAGATTTAAAGCCTACCTTGGATCTCTCTTTAAGGCAGACACAAGTCTGCTGGGGTTGAAAGACCTGCTGGTGAGAAAATTGTCAAGTCAAGCGGAACGCGACCTGTCAACATCTCCTCCTTCACATTCTCCCGCAACTGGGGGTGCGAGGAAAAGGCTCAGAATTCCGAGCCCACCCGCTGGCGGTGATGCAGGGCAGTCTGGAGCGACTGCTGATGCTGACATCTGGTCCAGACTGAAGGACCTGACAACGATTACGGACATGTCGTCTACTGTCACTGCATATGATTCTCTCACCATTGAAAGAATGGTGGAGGATTATATGAGTGACCGCATCCAAGTAGGCACGTCACACAGTCCGTACTTATACTGGCAGGAAAAAGAGGCAATTTGGAGGCCCTTGCACAAACTGGCTTTATTCTACCTAAGTTGCCCTCCCACAAGTGTGTACTCCGAAAGAGTGTTTAGTGCCGCCGCTCACCTTGTCAGCAATCGGCGTACGAGGTTACATCCAGAAAATGTGGAGAAGATGATGTTCATTAAAATGAATTATAATCAATTCCTCCGTGGAGACATTGACCAGCAGCAATTGCCTCCACAAAGTACACAGGGAGCTGAGATGGTGGATTCCAGTGGGGACGAATTGATAATCTGTGAGGAGGGGGATGTACACGGTGATATATCGGAGGATGATGATGAGGTGGACATCTTGCCTCTGTAGAGCCAGTTTGTGCAAGGAGAGATTAATTGCTTCTTTTTTGGTGGGGGTCCAAACCAACCCGTCATTTCAGTCACAGTCGTGTGGCAGACCCTGTCACTGAAATGATGGGTTGGTTAAAGTGTGCATGTCCTGTTTATACAACATAAGGGTGGGTGGGAGGGCCCAAGGACAATTCCATCTTGCACCTCTTTTTTCTTTAATTTTTCTTTGCGTCATGTGCTGTTTGTATAATGTTTTTTGGAAGGGCCATCCTGCGTGACACTGCAGTGCCACTCCTAGATGGGCCCGGTGTTTGTGTCGGCCACTAGGGTCGCTTATCTTACTCACACAGCTACCTCATTGCGCCTCTTTTTTTCTTTGCGTCATGTGCTTTTTGGGGAGGGTTTTTTGGAAGGGACATCCTGCGTGACACTGCAGTGCCACTCCTAGATGGGCCCGGTGTTTGTGTCGGCCACTAGGGTCGCTTATCTTACTCACACAGCTACCTCATTGCGCCTCTTTTTTTCTTTGCGTCATGTGCTGTTTGGGGAGGGTTTTTTGGAAGGGACAATCTGCGTGACACTGCAGTGCCACTCCTAGATGGGCCCGGTGTTTGTGTCGGCCACTAGGGTCGCTTATCTTACTCACACAGCTACCTCATTGCGCCTCTTTTTTTCTTTGCGTCATGTGCTGTTTGGGGAGGGTTTTTTGGAAGGGACATCCTGCGTGACACTGCAGTGCCACTCCTAGATGGGCCCGGTGTTTGTGTCGGCCACTAGGGTCGCTTATCTTACTCACACAGCTACCTCATTGCGCCTCTTTTTTTCTTTGCGTCATGTGCTGTTTGGGGAGGGTTTTTTGGAAGGGACATCCTGCGTGACACTGCAGTGCCACTCCTAGATGGGCCCGGTGTTTGTGTCGGCCACTAGGGTCGCTTATCTTACCCACACAGCTACCTCATTGCGCCTCTTTTTTTCTTTGCGTCATGTGCTGTTTGGGGAGGGTTTTTTGGAAGGGACATCCTGAGTGACACTGCAGTGCCACTCCTAGATGGGCCCGGTGTTTGTGTCGGCCACTAGGGTCGCTTATCTTACTCACACAGCTACCTCATTGCGCCTCTTTTTTTCTTTGCGTCATGTGCTGTTTGGGGAGGGTTTTTTGGAAGGGACATCCTGCGTGACACTGCAGTGCCACTCCTAGATGGGCCCGGTGTTTGTGTCGGCCACTAGGGTCGCTTATCTTACTCACACAGCTACCTTATTGCGCCTCTTTTTTCTTTGCGTCATGTGCTGTTTGGGGAGGGTTTTTTGGAAGGGACATCCTGCGTGACACTGCAGTGCCACTCCTAGATGGGCCCGGTGTTTGTGTCGGCCACTAGGGTCGCTTAGCTTAGTCATCCAGCGACCTAGGTGCAAATTTTAGGACTAAAAATAATATTGTGAGGTGTGAGGTATTCAGAATAGACTGAAAATGAGTGTAAATTATGGTTTTTGAGGTTAATAATACTTTGGGATCAAAATGACCCCCAAATTCTATGATTTAAGCTGTTTTTTAGGGTTTTTTGAAAAAAACACCCGAATCCAAAACACACCCGAATCCGACAAAAAAAATTCGGTGAGGTTTTGCCAAAACGCGTTCGAACCCAAAACACGGCCGCGGAACTGAACCCAAAACCAAAACACAAAACCCGAAAAATTTCCGGTGCACATCACTACTAAAATGACCTTCAGGCTGTGTGTATAAGGTGTATATGTAACATAAATGCATTCTGTGCTTAGACTTAGGTCCCATCACCATGATATCTCAAGCATTTTGGATAAGGGAGACTCAGCCTGTATATATATATATATATATATATATATATATATATATAGTCAAAAAGAAGAGGCGGCACTCGGAGGCTTAAAGGTGTTGAATTGTATTGTCACAAACAAGAACTAACGTTTCGGGGTCAAACTACCCCTTTGTCAAAGTGACAAAGGGGTAGTTTGACCCCGAAACGTTAGTTCTTGTTTGTGACAATACAATTCAACACCTTTAAGCCTCCGAGTGCCGCCTCTTCTTTTTGACTGTGAACTTTTCCTGGAGGGCACCGGAGCATTTATGCAAGCATCAGTGGGAGTGCCGGTCCTTTTTGGAATGTATATATATATATATATATATATATATTTATATACAGTATATACCGGTATATATATATATATATACTGATGATCTCATTACTTTTATTACTATTAGTAATGTGGACAGATACTTGGATTACATGTCTTGAAAAAGGGTCTGTGTTCAGATCTAAATATTGACAGCCTCATATTGCGACCATGGGCTGGACATAATGATGCCCGAGTACGACAGCCATGAGGGATGCCTGCTGAACTCAACGTTTTTTTTAAAGGGGCAATCACTTACAAGACAAAACCGTGCCCCGTAAGTGATTGCCCCTTTAAAAAAACTCAGAGTTTGGCCGGCATCCCGCATGGCCGATGAACTCGAGCGTCATTACATCCAGACCCAGATATCGAATATTGTGATTATTGCTGATTTGGTAATAAATATTTAAGTACATTGATTTCAAAGACTGGTGAGTGCTCCTGTAATCACCCTGCTGTTTTATATTTAAGTAGGACCTGCACATGAAGGTGCGGGGGGTAGCGGGGGCTGCGCTGACAATTGGGGAAGGGCCCCCCATTTGTCAAGTGACCCGGGACCCCCAAAGGCTTAATCCGGCCCTGGTGCCAGGGACGGATTATGCCTAGGGGGGCCCAGGCCACTGAAGACAGGGGGGCGCTCCATTGCTGTGCTCGCTGTGAAGCCAGTTACTGGTTTGGGGGTGTAATCTAACCGCGGGATGCGTGGTCACACCCCTTTTGCAAATCACAGTGTTTTGGGTTTGTTTGTTTTTCCAGATCTGGAGGGCATGGTTGTGACCCTCAGTCAGGGGCTAATCTAGAGGGGGGGGGGATCCACCCCTCCTACCCCCCGCACAGGCAGAAGACACTGCTGCTGAGCGTCAGCTGCCTCCCTGCACCGACACAGACCAGCCAGCACACAGCAGCGTGTGCTGGCTGAAACACAATGCTGCTTCTGCTCTGACAGGAGACAGGGAAGAGAGGGTTGAGGAGTCAGTGACGGACTCGGACACAGGTAACTAGTACCCGCTCCAGCCAGCATCTCCCTTCCCCCTGATGTCAGGCAGCACAGGGACTGATTGTAATCTCGAGCCTACACTGCTGCTAGGAGGGCTGGTGGTGGAGGCTGGAGAGGGGAGATGACAGCATCAGAGCTGGGGCAGAGCTGCTCTGGCCAGGGGCTCCCTAAAACTGGGGGATGGCGTGGTACTTAGTCTTACCCCCTGGATCACCCCCTTAATCCGTCTCTGATGGGAGCTGATTGGGACACTTCAGGGTAGAAGAGGTGGATAACCCAGCAAGGAGGTGGCTGTTTGGCTGACAGAAGCAGTGGAGCAGGAGGGATCTTAGGGGCACCAGCAGGGGGAGCAGGAGTGGACAGGGGCATCTGCTTTGAATGGACCACCTTTCAAGTCCCTGGCCAATGTGCTCTTTCCTGCTTCTCTCTCCCCTCACTGCTGACAGGATGGCCGCTGGTGGGTCTAGCTGGTGTGGAGCCGCATTGCAGCGCGCGCCGTACAGCGTGTGTGTGCATGTGGGGTTAGGCAGACGGGAGCAAGAAGGAGCTGTGATGGGGGGTGTCACCAGTGACCAGCCCCTACTTCCGCAGGGAGCCGGAGGCTGAGCACACGGTGAATATGAGTGCAGCAGCAGCAGCTCACTGGGCTCACCCCCCTGCTCTGAGCTGCAGCTGCGATATCGATCTCTCCAAACCCTAGTGCAACCTCTGCCGGGATCGGGCTCCCCTAGCTGTCTGGGCCCGGAACACCAGTCCCGGTACTACCCCCTGATGCTCTTACTGTTACCTCTCCATAACCCTTCTCATTATCCCAACCATAGCTCTCTCCAGTTCCCTCCATGGCTCACTGACCCCCCCTCACACTGCTTTCCTCACACCTCCCTGTCTGCCCACAGCTCACACTTTCCCCATCACACCTTACTGCTCCCCAAGCTCACTGCCCCATCACACCTCACTGCCCACATACTGTAACTGATCCCCCACCCATCACTTCCCCCCTACAGCCTACATTGCTCCCATCACAGCTCACTGTCCCATTATTCTCCTCACACACTTACCCCCTACTGTTCACACTGCACACACCCACCCACTCACACCCACACACACACACACACACACACACAAATGCAAACACTGCACACATACACACTAAAGATGAGCGGGTTCGGTCCTCAGAGAACTGAACCCTACCGAACTTCACCACCAGACCCCGGATCTGAGTCAGGCTCGGTTTTCCCGCCTGACTCGAAAACCAGAACGAGGCAAAATTTCATCAGCCCGCTGACGGATTCTCGCGGGGTGTGGATTCCATATAAGGAGCAGCACATTGCCGCCATTTTCACTCCGGCATTAGAGAGTGTAGAGAGAGGACGTATCTCCGTCCTCAGTGTCCATGTCTTGTGCCGCATCTGTCCAGTCACAGTGGCTGTTTCCTCTGCTGCCATATGTCCAGTGCTGCTGTATAAGTCCAGTCCAGTGGTGCTGTGTTGTGCTGCATCAGTTCAGTGGTGTTGTGTTGTCACAGTCCATGTCTTGTGCCGCATCTGTCCAGTCACAGTGGTGGTGTCCTCTGCTGCCATATGTCCCATGCTGCTGTATAAGTCCAGTCCATTGCAGTGGTGCTATGTTGTCCTGAATCAGTCCAGTGTTGGTCTCCCTATGCTGCCGTATATGTTCAGTGGTACTGCCGTATATGTCCATTGATACTGCCGTATATGTCCAGCGGTACTGCCATATAAATCAAGTGATCCTGCCGTATAATTCCAGTGGTACTGGCGTATAAGTCCAGTGATCCTGCTGTATAATTCCAGTGATCCTGCCATATAATTGCAGTGATCCTGCCGTATAAATCCAGTGATACTGCCGTATAATTCCAGTAATCCTGCCGTATAATTCCAGTGGTACTAGCGTATATGTCCAGTGATCCTGACATATAATTCCAGTGATCCTGCAGTATAATTTCAGTGATACTACCGTATAAGTCCAGTGATCCTGCCGTATAATTTCAGTGATACTACCGTATAAGTCCAGTGATCCTGCCGTATAATTCCAGTTATCCTGCCGTATAATTCCAGTGGTACTGGTGTATAAGGCAAGTGATCCTGCTGTATAATTACAGCGGTACTGGCGTATACGTCTAGTCCAGTGATACTGCTGTATATGTCCATTGATACTGTCATATATGTCCAGCGGTACTGTTGTATATGTCCATTGATACTGCCGTATATGTCCAGAGGTACTGCCGTATATGTCCAGCGGTACTGCCGTATAAATCCAGTGATCCTGCCGTATTATTCTAGCGGTACTGGTGTATTAGTCCAGTACAGTGATACTGCCGTATATGTCCAGTGATACTGCCGTATATGTCAATTGATACTACCATATATGTCCAGCGGTACTGCCGTATAAATCCAGTGATCCTGCCGTATAATTCCATTGATGCTGCTGTATAATTCCAGTGGTACTGGCATATAAATCCATTCCAGTGATACTGCCGTATATGTCCAGTGATACTGCCGTATATATGTCCATTGATACTGCCGGATATGTCCAGCGGTACTGCTGTATAAATCCAGTGATCCTGCCGTATAATGCCTGTGTTCCTGCCGTATAATTCCAGTGATCTTGCCGTATAATTCAAGTGGTACTGGTGTATAAGTCCAGTCCAGTGATCCTGCCGTATATGTCCAGTGGTACTTCCATATAATTTCAGTGATACTGCCGTATATATATATATATATATAGAGAGAGAGAGAGAGAGAGAGATGTGTGGCTGGCACTTTTCATGTTTTGTGTTTTGGTTTTGGTTCTAATTCCATTTTCATGTTTTGGTTTTGGCTTGGTTTTGCCAAAATCACCCTTTTGTGTTTTGGTTTGGTTTTGGATCTGGATGATTTTATAAAACAACAACATAAAAAAAGCTAAAATCACAGAATTTGGGGGTAATTTTGCCCCTATGGTATTATTAACCTCAATAACATTCATTTCCACTAATTTCCAGTCTATTCTGAACACCTCACACCTCACAATATTGTTTTTAGGCCTAAAAGTTGCACAGAGGTGGCTGTATGACTAAGCTAAGAGACAAAAGTGTGCGGCACAAACACCTGGCCCATCTAGGGGTGACACTGCAGTTACAGACAGGTTGGCACTATTCAAAAACTAGTCCCCAAACAGCACATAATGAAAAGAAGAGAATTAATTGCAATGAGGTAGTTGTATGACTAAGCCAAGCAACACAAACAATTAGGCCCATCTAGGCGTGGCACTGCAGTGGCAGACAGGAGGGCAGATATAAAAAAAAGACCCCAAACAGCACATGATGCAAAGAAGAAAAAGAGGTGCAAATAGGTAGCTGGATGGCCAATCTAAACGACACAAGTGTGCGGCACAAACACCTGGCCCATTTAGGAGTGGCACTGCAGTTACAGACAGGATGGCACAAAAAAACTAGTCCACAAACAGCACATGATGCAAAGAAGAAAAAGAGGTGCAAGATGGAATTGTCCTTGGGCCCTCCCACCCACCCTTTTGTTGTATAAACAGTACATGCACACTTTAACAAACCAGTAATTTCAGCGACAGGGTCTGCCACACGACTGTGGCTGAAATGGCTGGTTTGTTTAGGCCCCCACCAAAAAAAAAGCAATCAATCTCTCCTTGCACAAACTGGCTCTACAGAGGCAAGATGTCCACCTCATCATCATCCTCCAATTCCTCACCCCTTTCACCGTGTACATCCTCACCACTGAGTATTAATTTGTCCCCAATGGAATCCACCATCACAGGTTCCTGTGTACATTCTGGAGGCAATTGCTGGTAAAGGTCTTCCCGGAAGACTTTATGATTCATTTTGATGAACATCATCTTCTCCACATTTTGTGGAAGTAGCCTCCTACGCCGATCGCTGACAAGGTTACAGGCTGCACTAAACACTCTTTCGGAGTACACACTGGAGGGGGGGGCAACTTAGGTAAAGTAAAACCAGTTTGTGCAAGGGCCTCCAAATTGCCTCTTTTTCCTGCCAGTATACGTACGGACTTTCTGACATGCCTACTTGGATGCGGTAACTCATATAATCCTCCACCATTCTTTCAATGGTGACAGAATCATATGCAGTGACAGTAGACATGTCAGTAATCGTTGGCAGGTCCTTCAGTCTGGACGAGATGTCAGCTTTCGCTCCAGACTTCCCTGCATCACCGCCAGCGGGTGGGCTAGGAAATGTTATCCTTTTCCTTGCAGCCCCAGTGGTGGGAGAAATTGAAGGAGGAGCTGTTGACGTGTCATGTTCCGCTTGTGTTGACAATTTACTAACCAGTAGGTCTTTGCACTTCTGCACACTTGTGTCTGCTGGAAAGAGAGATACAACGTAGGCTTTAAACCTAGGATCGAGCATGGTGGCCAAAATGTAGTGCTCTGATTTCAACAGATTGACCTCCCTTGATTCCTGGCAAAGCGAATGAAGGGCTCCATCCACAAGTCTCACATACTTTACGGAATTGCTCCGTCTTAGCTCCTCCTTCAATTTATCCAGCTGCTTCTGCAAAAGCCTGATGAGGGGATTGACCTGACTTAAGCTGGCAGTGTCTGAACTGACTTCACGTGTGGCAAGTTCGAAGGGTTGGAGAACCTTGCATAAGATGGAAATCATTCTCCACTGCACTTGAGTCAGGTGCATTACCCCTCCTTTGCCTATACCGTAGGTGGATGTATAGGCTTGAATGGCCTTTTGCTGATACTCCATCCTCTGAAGCATATAGAGTGTTGAATTCGACCTCATTACCACTTCTTGCTTCAGTTGATGGCGTGGCAGGTTCAGGAGTGTTTGCTGATGCTCCAGTCTTCGGCACGCATTGACAGAATGCCGAAAGTGGCCCAAAATTTTCAGGCCACCGACAGCATCTCCTGCACACCCCTCTCGTTTTTCAAAAAATTCTGCACCACCAAATTAATTGTATGTCCAAAACATGGGACATGCTGGAATTTGCCCAGTTGTAATGCATGCACAATATTGGTGGCGTTGTCCGATATCACAAATCCCCAGGAGAGTCCAATTGGGGTAAATCATTCTGCGATGATGTTCCTCAGTTTCCATAAGAGGTTGTCAGCTGTGTGCCTCATATGGAAAGCGGTGATACATAGCATAGCCTGCCTAGGAACGAGTTGGCGTTTGCAAGATGCTGCTACTGCTGCCACTGCGGGAGGCCATACATCTACCCAGTGGGCTGTTACAGTCATATAGTCCTTAGTCTGCCCTGTTCCACTTGTCCACATGTCCGTGGTTAAGTGGACACTGGATACAACTGCATTTTTTAGGACCATGGTGACTCCTTTTCTGACGTCTGTGTACATTCTCGGTATCGCCTGCCTAGAGAAGTGGAACCTAGATGGGATTTGATACTGGGGACAAAGTACCTCAAACAAATCTTTAAATGACTCTGAACTAATGGTGGATACCAGACTCACCTCTAACACCAACATAGCTGTCAAGGCCTCAGTTATTTGCTTTGCAAAAGGATGACTGCTGTCATATTTCATCTTCCTCACAAAGAACTGTTGGACAGTCAATTGCTTACTGGAAGTAGTACAAGTGGTCTTCCAACTTCCCCTCTGGGATGACGATCGACTACCAGCAGCAACAACTGCAGTGGCAGCAACAGCAGGCGTACCACTCAAGGATCCTACGGAGGAACCTCGGTTAGGAGAGGACTCCTCAGTCTTGACAGTGACATGGCCTGCAGGACTATGGACGTTCCTGACTGAGGAGGAAGTTTATGTTGAGGGAGTTGGTGGTATATCTTGCAGGAGCTTGGGTACAGGAGGAAGAAGGGATTTAGTTGCCAGTGGACTGCTTACGCTCTTACCCAAAGTTTCTGAACTTGACAATGACTTCTGATGAATGCGCAGCAGGTGACGTATAAGGGAGGATGTTCCTAGGTGGTTAACATCCTTACCCCTACTTATTACAGATTGACAGAGGCAACAGATGGCTTGACACCTGTTGTCCGGATTTGAGGAGAAATAATTCCACACCAAAGAGGTGGCTTTTTTGGTAGTTTGCCCAATCATCACAATGGGCTTCTTCATCCCAAGGACAACAGGTGTCTCCCCCGGTGCCTTACTTAAACAAACCACATCACCATCAGAATCCTCATCGTCAACTTCCTACTCAGCGCCAGCAATACCCATATCCTCATCCTGATGTACTTCAACAGTGACATCTTCAATTTGAATATCAGGAACTGGACTGTGGGTGCTCCTTCCGGCACTTGCAGGGGGCGTACAAATGGTGGAAGGAGCCACCTCTTGCCGTCCAGTGTTGGGAAGCTCAGGCATCGCAACCGCCGACACAATTGGACTCTCCTTGGGGATTTGTGATACCATCTCAGAGTGCACAGTTCTTTTCTGTGCTCTTTCCATCTTAACTCTTTTAATTTTTCTAGCGGGAGGATGAGGGCTTCCATCGTCATGTGAAGCTGAACCACTAGCCATGAACATAGGACAGGGCCTCAGCCATTCCTTGCCACTCCGTGTCATAAATGGCTAGTTTACATTTCTCCTCAGACCATTTCAATTTCTTTTTTTGGTTATTTTTACTGAACTTTGGCTATTTGGATTTTACACAACCTCTACTATCACATTGGGCATCGGCCTTGGCAGACGACGTTGATGGCATTTCATCGTCTATGTCATGGCTAGTGGCAGCAGCTTCAGCACTAGGAGGAAGTGGTTCTTCTTGATCTTTCCCTATTAACTCCTCAAAATGTTCGTTCTCGATTATTTTTCTGGAGTTATATAACACAATATGCGGCACAAGAGAGCGTATCCCTACACCTCACAGGGCAAACCCTGTAAAAATTATTTGGATTAAATATTAATAACCTATTTATTTGGAGTAAATAATATACTGCACAGGACAGCACCACTAAACTTATATGGCAGCACCACTGGACTGGATTTTTACAGAATTATATGGATTTATATGGAATTATACAGCAGGATAACTGGAATTATACGCCAGTATCACGGGAATAATACGGCAATGTCACAGGAATTATATGCCAGTATTCAGAGAATTATATGGCAATGTCACAGGAATTATACACCAGTATTCAGAGAATTATACGCAATGTCACAGGAATTATACGCTAGTATTCAGAGAATTATACGGCAATGTCACAGGAATTAAACGCCAGTATCACAGGTTTTATACGGCAATATCACAGGAATTATACGGCAATGTCACAGGAATTATATGCCAGTATTCCGATAGTTATACGGCAATATCACAGGAATTATACGGCAATGTCACAGGAATTATACGCCAGTATTCCTAGAATTATATGGCAATATCACAGGAATTATACGGCAATGTCACAGGAATTATACGCCAGTATTCAGAGAATTATACGGCAATGTCACAGGAATTAAACGGCAATGTCACATGAATTATACACCAGTATCCAGAGAATTATAAGGCAATGTCACAGGAATTATATGCCAGTATTCAGAGAATTATACGGCAATATCTCAGGAATTATACGGCAATGTCACAGGAATTATATGACAGTATTCCGAGAATTATATGGCAATATCACAGGAATTATACGGCAATGTCACAGGAATTATACGCCAATATTCAGAGGATTATATGGCAATATCACAGGATTTATACGGCAATGTCACAGGAATTATACGCCAGTATCATGCGATTTATACGGCAATGTCACAGGAATTATACGCCAGTATCACGGGAATTATATGGCAATATCACAGGAATTATTCGCCAGTATTCCAAGAATTATACATCAATGTCACAGGAATTATACGCGAGTGTCACGGGAATTATACGCCAGTATTCCGAGAATTATACGGCAATGTCACAGGATATATACGCCAGTATCACGGGAATTATATGGCAATATCACAGGAATTATTTGCCAGTATTCCAAGAATTATACATCAATGTCACAGGAATTATACGCCAGTATTCCGAGAATTATACGGCAATGACACAGGAATTATACGCCAGTATTACAGGAATTATACGCCAATATCACAGGAATTATACGCCAGTATTCCGAGAATTATACGGCAATGTCACAGGAATTATACGGCAATATCACAGGAATTATACGGCAATGTCACAGGAATTATATGCCAGCATTCAGAGAATTATACGGCAATGTCACAGGAATTATATGCCAGTATTTACAGATATATACGGCAATATCACAGGAATTATACGGAAATGTCCCAGGAATTATTCGCCAGTATTCAGAGAATTATACATCAATGTCACAGGAATTATACACGAGTGTCACGGGAATTATACGGCAATATAACAGGAATTATACGCCAGTATTCCGAGAACTATACGGCAATGTCACAGGAATTATACGGCAATATCACAGGAATTATACGGCAATGTCACAGGAATTATATGCCAGCATTCAGAGAATTATACGGCAATATCACAGGAATTATACGGCAATGTCACAGGAATTATATGCCAGTATTTACAGATATATACGGCAATGTCACAGGAATTATACGCCCGTATCACGGGAATTATACGGCAATATCACAGGAATTATACTGCAATGTCACAGGAATTATACGCCAGTATTCAGAGAATTATACGGCAATGTCACAGGAATTATATGCCAGTATTTACAGATATATACGGCAATGTCACAGGAATTATACGCCAGTATCACGGGAATTATACGGCAATATCACAGGAATTATACTGCAATGTCACAGGAATTATACGCCAGTATTCAGAGAATTATACGGCAATGTCACAGGAATTATACGCAAGTATTCCTAGAATTATACGGCAATATCACCGGAATTATACGCCAGTATTCCTAGAATTATACGGCAATGTCACAGGAATTATATGGCAGTATTTACAGATATGTACGGCAATGTCACAGTAATTATATGCCAGTATCACGGGAATTATACGGCAATATCACAGGAATTATACTGCAATGTCACAGGAATTATACGCCAGTATTCAGAGAGTTATACGGCAATGTCACAGGAATTATACGCCAGTATTCCTAGAATTATATGGCAATATCACAGGAATTATACGCCAGTATTCCTAGAATTATACGGCAATATCACAGGAATTATACGGCAATGTCACAGGAATTATACACCAGTATCACAGGAATTATACGGCAATGTCACAGGAATTATACGCCAGTATTCAGAGAATTATACGGCAATGTCACAGGAATTATGCACCAGTATTCAGAGAATTATACGGCAATGTCACAGGAATTATACGGCAGTAACACTGGATATATGGCAGCAGAGGATACCACCACTGTGACTGGTCACTGGACTGATGCTGCACAAGACACTACCCCTTTTCTGATGCAAGACAACACAGCTAAAATGCAAGGGACTTATACAGCAGCCAGCAGCACTGGGGACATATAGCAGCAGAGGACACCAACACTGGGACTGGCTGGACTGATGCAACATAAGACACTGATTACACTGGAATGGAATGAGCAGCACAAGACAGCCCTTTCTTGGTTCTCATCCTACCTATCTAATCGCTCCTTCAGTGTTCGTTTCTCTGATTCCACCTCTCCTTCGCTACCTCTCTCAGTTGGAGTACCGCAAGGCTCAGTCCTAGGTCCTCTGCTTTTCTCTATCTATACCACATCTCTTGGCAAACTAATCAACTCTTTCGGATTTCAGTACCATCTGTATGCGGATGATACTCAAATCTACCTATCCTCCCCTGATTTGTCACCATCTGTATTGGGCCGTGTCACTGAATGCCTTTCTGCCATTTCATCTTGGATGACATCTCGCCACCTCAAACTTAATATTTCCAAAACAGAATTAATTATATTTCCACCGGCCAATAGTAGTTTCCAACCTGATATCTCTATCACTGTTGAGAACTCTGCAATCACCCCTACCCCACAAGCTCGCTGCCTAGGTGTCATTCTTGACTCTGAACTGTCCTTTGTTACCCACATTCAATCTGTCTCAAGATCATGTTACATACATCTAAGAAACATATCCAAAATACGACCATATCTTACACAAGACACAGCAAAAACTCTAATCCATGCTCTCATTATCTCCCGCATTGATTATTGTAATAGTCTCCTGACCGGTCTTCCCAAACATAGGCTCTCACCACTACAATCCATTTTGAATGCAGCTGCGAGGCTAATCTTCCTTGCCAGACGTTCATCGTCTGCAGATCCGCTCTGTCAGTCCCTCCATTGGTTACCGGTATTCTACCGTATTAAATATAAAATACTTTTACTCACATACAAGGCTATTAACCAAACTGCACCAACATACATCTCCTCACTCATCTCAAAATATCTCCCTACCCGACCTCTCCGCTCTGCACAAGATCTACGTCTCTCATCCACACGCATTACTTGTTCACACTCAAAATTACAGGACTTTATCCGGGCTTCACCCACTCTGTGGAATGCCCTCCCACGCACAATAAGACTCGCCTCTAGTCTCCAAACCTTTAAATGTTCCCTGAAAACTCACCTCTTCAGACAAGCCTATCAAATTCCAGACCCACCCGCATAACCTTCAGTGCTTCCCTATCTAATTACATCCTCTGTAGACTATTCATAACATCACATATCTTGTCTTTCTTTAGTCTCACACCCTCCTGACACTTGGATAACTTTGTGGGGTATCATCATACAACCCATTAAGAACCTAGCAATCTGGTGGACAATTATACAATAGGTAGCATCTATCCTTGTGTATCTATGCCTATTTCCCTATAGATTGTAAGCTTGCGAGCAGGGCCTTCCTCCCTCTATGTCTGTCTGTTTTTACCCAGTTTTGTTCTATTACTGTTGTTCTAATTGTAAAGCGCAACGGAATATGCTGCGCTATATAAGAAACTGTTAATAAATAAATAATAAATAAATAAGACAGCAGTAAGTAGACTCGCCACGCCACTTTCCCGCCCCCACACAGACACTGAGGACGGAGACATGTCCTCTCACTACACTCTCCGAGACTGGAGTGAAAACGGGCGCTACGGGTGGCTTCTTATATGAAATCCAAATCCCGCAAGAATCCGACAGCGGGATGATGACGCTTTGCCGAGTTCGGGTTACCGAGTCAAGAGGCAAGATCTGAGCCTGGCTCGGATCCGGACTCGGAAGCCAAAGTTCGGGAGGGGGGGGGGTGTTCGGTTCTCTGAGGACCGAACCCGCTCATCTCATATATATATATATATATATATATATTCCAGAAGATGCGGCACTCGTGATACAGGCAACAGTACAACAACGGCAAATCAACGTTTCAGTTTATTCAACTGTTTTCAAGATATATCTTGAAAACAGTTGAATAAACTGAAACGTTGATTTGCCGTTGTTGTACTGTTGCCTGTATCAAGAGTGCCGCATCTTCTGGAATCTACATAGCTACAAGGCTTATGCTGACACCGGATCGAGTTACCCTATGGTTATGTGAGTGCCGGACCTCTACTAGTATTATATATATATATATATATATACCCTGTTGCAAAGTGGATTACTGAGGCCATAACAACTATGCTGGTGTTAGACGTGCGTCCGGTATCCGCCATTGGTGCAGTGGGACTGCAGTGCCAACCCTGTATGGGCCAATAGTTTGTGCCGCACACTTGTGTTGCTTAGATTAGTCATACAGCCACCTCGGTGCAAAATTTTGGCCTAAAAACAATATTGTGAGGTGTGAGGTGTTCAGAATAGACTGGAAATAAGTGTAAATGAATGTTATTGAGGTTAATAACGTAAGATCAAAATTATCCACAAATTCTGTGATGTTAGCCATTTTTATGTTTTTTTTCAAAAATCATCCAAAACCAAAACCAAAACACGAGCGAGTGATTAGAACCAAAACCAAAACACAAAACACGAAAAGTGCCCGCTGCACATCTCTAATTACACACACAAGCTCACCTCACTAGCAGTCGGGGGTCTGAAGCAGCTCAATCTCTCTTTTGCTGACAGCAGCCCTGTTGGGTCCTGTGTAGGTCCCCATCCTGCTCATACTTTACTTTCCCTCTTGGCTAAAGGGATATCTGCCTCTGAGGGGGAGGGTCCTGAAAAGAAAAGAAGAAGATACATTTTCAAGAAGACACAAATATCCCGTCACATTAAAATATACCAAATTACCCATAAGTTCCATTGAGTGTATTTTAGCGCTTTCAGTATGGTGGATTGTGTAGGGTCACACAGAGGGTTATGTTTACTAAGTGGTGGCTTTTCAGAGCTGCTAATTGTTGGCAGTTTTGCATGCAGAATTTAAAGCAGCAATAATTAATAATAAATGCAAGATTGTAAACCTGCTACTGAGTTAAATATCATAGACAGTCGATTTAAGGACCCACTTAGTATAAATAGTTTAATTATTTGTCCACATAAAAATTTATTGGGCCTGATTCAGAGTCACAGGTAATTGCCATGGATTTAAGTAATATTTTGCTACTACATCTGTGCGAATATCATTAAAGCCTATAGCTGTGCTTTCACTACATGGTGTGGATGCGCAGAGATGCAGTGGCAATTGAGACACACGGTATCAGAATGTCATGGGTGTTCCTGGGCAGCGACTGGGAGATGGCTAAACAGAGGCATGGAGAGGGCCCATTTCATGGTCTTGGTATGGGAGTGTTGCAGGCACATTGTTGAAGTGTTTGTGTACACAGATGTTTCATTGATCACATTGGAGGACGTACTCAAATGGAAAATCTGCCGTAGGGCTGGTGAAAGTTTTGATGGTGCAACCGATGGTGGTGTCTAAAGATGCACCAGGTGGTATTACATTATCTACAGACACTCAGGGGTAAATTTACTAAGATGGAAGTTCTAATTAAGATGGGATGTTGTCCATAGCAACCAATCTTATGGGTCTGTGGGCCTAATTCAGACCTGAGCTGCGCTGCAATCAGATAGTCGCCGCCTATAGGGGAGTGTATTTTTGCTTTGCAAGTGTGCGATCACATGTGCAGCCGAGACCTACAAAAAAGTTTTGTGCAGTTACTGAGTTGCCCAGAACTTAGCCGCTGCGATCACTTCAGCCTGTCAGGTCCCGAAATTGACGTCAGACACCTGCCTTGCAAACGCTTGGACATTCTTGCGTTTTTCAAACAGTCCCAGAAAACGGTCAGTTGCCACCCACAAACGCCCTCTTCCTGTCAATCTCCTTGCGATCGGCTGTGCGAATGGATTCTTTGTAAAACCCATCGCACAGCATCGATCCGCTTTGCACCCGTTTGACGCGCCTGTGCATTGCGGTGCATACGCATGCGCAGTTCTGACCTGATCGCAGCAAAAAGATCAGGTCTGAATGACCCCCTATATATTAAGCCTTGGAAAGAGAAAAAGTGGGAGGAGGTACCAACCATCCAGCTCCTGTCATTTTTAAAACACAGCCTGTAACATGGCAGTTAGGAGCTGGTTGACATATACCTTATTTAGGTGACTAGGTCCTCTTTCAAGGCTTAGTACATAGGGGTCATTTTTGCTGCTCATGCGATCAACCTGACGCCGCCTATGGGGGAGTGTATTTAGCATAGCAAGGCTGCGAATGCTTGTGCAGCCCTGCTATGCTAAAAAAGTTTCAAGTAAAACAAGACCAGGGCTGCAGTTACTCACTCAGTGCGACGGATCCAGCGATGAAGGTCCCGGTCCTGACTAGAGATGAGCGGGTTCGGTTCCTCGGAATCCGAACCCCCCCGAACTTCACGCTTTTTACACGGGTCCGAGGCAGACTCGGATCTTCCCGCCTTGCTCGGCTAACCCGAGCGCGCCCGAACGTCACCATCCCGCTGTCGGATTCTCGCGAGGCTCGTATTCTATCGCGAGACTCGGATTCTATATAAGGAGCCAGGCGTCGCCGCCATTTTCACACGTGCATTGAGATTGATAGGGAGAGGACGTGGCTGGCGTCCTCTCCGTTTAGATAGAGAGTGAGACACTTGATTTACTGGAGCATTAGGAGTACTCAGAGAGTGCAGAGTTTTGCTGATAGTTATACTAGTGGTGACCACCAGTTTTATTTATTATTTAATATAATCCGTTCTCTGCCTGAAAAAAAACGATACACAGTCACATACCATATGTGTGCTCAGCCTCAGTGTGCTGCATGATAATATCATCTATGTATATCTGACTGTGCTGAGTAGTGCTCACTGCTCACACAGCTTAATTGTGGGGGAGACTGGGGAGCAGTAATAGCAGGAGTACATATTTAACAGTGCACACTTTTGCTGCCAGAGTGCCAGTGTGACTGACCAGCAGTGACCACCAGTATATTGTCTGCCTGAAAAAGTTAAACACTCGTGTGGTGTTTTTTTTTTTAATTCTATATATAAACGCATTCTGCTGACAGTGTCCAGCAGGTCCGTCATTCATTATATTTCTATCTTCTTCATACTAGTAGTTTAGGAGTCTGCAGTGCTGACAGTGTCCAGCAGGTCCGTCATTATACAATATATACCTGTCCTGCAGTAGTGATATATATATATTTTTTATATCATTATCATCCAGTCTATACTAGCAGATGCAGTACGGTAGTCCACGGCTGTAGCTACCTCTGTGTCGGCAGTCACTCGTCCATAATTGTATACCTACCTGTGGTGGTTTTTTTTTTTTCTATCTTCTTCATACTAGTAGTTTAGGAGTCTGCAGTGCTGACAGTGTCCAGCAGGTCCGTCATTATACAATATATATACCTGTCCTGCAGTAGTGATATATATATATTTTTTATATCATTATCATCCAGTCTATACTAGCAGACGCAGTACGGTAGTCCACGGCTGTAGCTACCTCTGTGTTGGCAGTCGCTCGTCCATAATTGTATACCTACCTGTGGTGGGTTTTTTTTTTCTATCTTCTTCATACTAGTAGTTTAGGAGTCTGCAGTGCTGACAGTGTCCAGCAGGTCCGTCATTATACAATATATACCTGTCCTGCAGTAGTGATATATATATATTTTTTATATCATTATCATCCAGTCTATACTAGCAGACGCAGTACGGTAGTCCACGGCTGTAGCTACCTCTGTGTCGGCAGTCGCTCGTCATCCATAAGTATACTAGTATCCATCCATCTCCATTGTTTACCTGAGGTGCCTTTTAGTTGTGCCTATTAAAATATGGAGAACAAAAATGTTGAGGTTCCAAAAATAGGGAAAGATCAAGATCCACTTCCACCTCGTGCTGAAGCTGCTGCCACTAGTCATGGCCGAGACGATGAAATGCCATCAACGTCGTCTGCCAAGGCCGATGCCCAATGTCATAGTACAGAGCATGTAAAATCCAAAACACCAAATATCAGTAAAAAAAGGACTCAAAAATCTAAAATAAAATCGTCGGAGGAGAAGCATAAACTTGCCAATATGCCATTTACCACACGGAGTAGCAAGGAACGGCTGAGGCCCTGGCCTATGTTCATGGCTAGTGGTTCAGCTTCACATGAGGATGGAAGCACTCAGCCTCTCGCTAGAAAATGAAAAGACTTAAGCTGGCAAAAGCACAGCAAAGAACTGTGCGTTCTTCGAAATCACAAATCCACAAGGAGAGTCCAATTGTGTCGGTTGCGATGCCTGACCTTCCCAACACTGGACGTGAAGAGCATGCGCCTACCACCATTTGCACGCCCCCTGCAAGTGCTGGAAGGAGCACCCGCAGTCCAGTTCCTGATAGTCAGATTGAAGATGTCAGTGTTGAAGTACACCAGGATGAGGAGGAAATTGACCAGGAGGATTCTGATGGTGAGGTGGTTTGTTTAAGTCAGGCACCCGGGGAGACACCTGTTGTCCGTGGCAGGAATATGGCCATTGACATGCCTGGTGAAAATACCCCAAAAATCAGCTCTTCGGTGTGGAAGTATTTCAACAGAAATGCGGACAACATTTGTCAAGCCGTGTGTTGCCTTTGTCAAGCTGTAATAAGTAGGGGTAAGGACGTTAACCACCTCGGAACATCCTCCCTTATACATCACCTGCAGCGCATTCATCATAAGTCAGTGACAAGTTCAAAAACTTTGGGCGACAGCGGAAGCAGTCCACTGACCAGTAAATCCCTTCCTCTTGTAACCAAGCTCACGCAAACCACCCCACCAACTCCCTCAGTGTCAATTTCCTCCTTTCCCAGGAATGCCAATAGTCCTGCAGGCCATGTCACTGGCAATTCTGACGAGTCCTCTCCTGCCTGGGATTCCTCCGATGCATCCTTGCGTGTAACGCCTACTGCTGCTGGCGCTGCTGTTGTTGCTGCTGGGAGTCGATGGTCATCCCAGAGGGGAAATCGTAAGACCACTTTTACTACTTCCACCAAGCAATTGACTGTCCAACAGTCCTTTGCGAGGAAGATGAAATATCACAACAGTCATCCTGCTGCAAAGCGGATAACTGAGGCCTTGGCATCCTGGGCGGTGATAACCGTGGTTCCGGTATCCATCATTACTGCAGAGCCAACTATAGACTTGTTTGAGGTACTGTGTCCTCGGTACCAAATACCATCTAGGTTCCATTTCTCTAGGCAGGCGATACCGAAAATGTACACAGACCTCAGAAAAAGACTCACCAGTGTCCTAAAAAATGCAGTTGTACCCAATGTCCACTTAACCACGGACATGTGGACAAGTGGAGCAGGGCAGACTCAGGACTATATGACTGTGACAGCCCACTGGGTAGATGTATGGACTCCCGCCGCAAGAACAGCAGCGGCGGCACCAGTAGCAGCATCTCGCAAACGCCAACTCTTTCCTAGGCAGGCTACGCTTTGTATCACCGCTTTCCAGAATACGCACACAGCTAAAAACCTCTTACGGCAACTGAGGAAGATCATCGCAGAATGGCTTACCCCAATTGGACTCTCCTGTGGATTTGTGGCATCGGACAACGCCAGCAATATTGTGTGTGCATTAAATATGGGCAAATTCCATCACGTCCCATGTTTTGCACATACCTTGAATTTGGTGGTGCAGAATTATTTAAAAAACGAGAGGGGCGTGCAAGAGATGCTGTCGGTGGCCAGAAGAATTGCGGGACACTTTCGGCGTACAGGCACCACGTACAGAAGACCGGAGCAACACCAAAAACGCCTGAACCTGCCCTGCCATCATCTGAAGCAAGAAGTGGTAACGAGGTGGAATTCAACCCTCTACATGCTTCAGAGGTTGGAGGAGCAGCAAAAGGCCATTCAAGCCTATACAACTGAGCACGATATAGGAGGTGGAATGCACCTGTCTCAAGCGCAGTGGAAAATGATTTCAACGTTGTGCAAGGTTCTGCAACCTTTTGAACTTGCCACACGTGAAGTCAGTTCAGACACTGCCAGCCTGAGTCAGGTCATTCCCCTCATCAGGCTTTTGCAGAAGAAGCTGGAGACATTGAAGGAGGAGCTAACACAGAGCGATTCCGCTATGCATGTGGGACTTGTGGATGGAGCCCTTAATTCGCTTAACAAGGATTCACGGGTGGTCAATCTGTTGAAATCAGAGCACTACATTTTGGCCACCGTGCTCAATCCTAGATTTAAAACCTACGTTGTATCTCTCTTTCCGGCAGACACAAGTCTGCAGGGGTTCAAAGAACTGCTGGTGAGAAAATTGTCAAGTCAAGCGGAACGCGACCTGTCAACATCTCCTCCTTCACATTCTCCCGCAACTGGGGGTGCGAGGAAAAGGCTCAGAATTCCGAGCCCACCCGCTGGCGGTGATGCAGGGCAGTCTGGAGCGACTGCTGATGCTGACATCTGGTCCGGACTGAAGGACCTGCCAATGATTACGGACATGTCGTCTACTGTCACTGCATATGATTCTCTCCCCATTGAAAGAATGGTGGAGGATTATATGAGTGACCGCATCCAAGTAGGCACGTCAGACAGTCCGTACGTATACTGGCAGGAAAAAGAGGCAATTTGGAGGCCCTTGCACAAACTGGCTTTATTCTACCTAAATTGCCCTCCCACAAGTGTGTACTCCGAAAGAGTGTTTAGTGCCGCCGCTCACCTTGTCAGCAATCGGCGTACGAGGTTACTTCCAGAAAATATGGAGAAGATGAAGTTCATTAAAATGAATTATAATCAATTCCTCCATGGAGACATTCACCAGCAGCAATTGCCTCCACAAAGTACACAGGGAGCTGTGATGGTGGATTCCAGTGGGGACGAATTGATAATCTGTGAGGAGGGGGATGTACACGGTGATGAATCGGAGGATGATGATGAGGTGGACATCTTGCCTCTGTAGAGCCAGTTTGTGCAAGGAGAGATTAATTGCTTCTTTTTTGGTGGGGGTCCAAACCAACCCGTCATTTCAGTCACAGTCGTGTGGCAGACCCTGTCACTGAAATGATGGGTTGGTTAAAGTGTGCATGTCCTGTTTATACAACATAAGGGTGGGTGGGAGGGCCCAAGGACAATTCCATCTTGCACCTCTTTTTTCTTTCATTTTTCTTTGCGTCATGTGCTGTTTGGGGGGTGTTTTTTGGAAGGGCCATCCTGCGTGACACTGCAGTGCCACTCCTAGATGGGCCAGGTGTTTGTGTCGGCCACTACGGTCGCTGAGCCTAGTCACACAGCTACCTCATTGCGCCTCTTTTTTTCTTTGCGTCATGTGCTGTTTGGGGAGTGTTTTTTGGAAGGGCCATCCTGCGTGACACTGCAGTGCCACTCCTAGATGGGCCAGGTGTTTGTGTCGGCCACTTGGGTCGCTGAGCTTAGTCACACAGCTACCTCATTGCGCCTCTTTTTTTCTTTGTGTCATGTGCTGTTTGGGGAGTATTTTTTGGAAGGGCCATCCTGCCTAACACTGCAGTGCCACTCCTAGATGTTCCAGGTGTTTGTGTCGGCCACTAGGGTCGCTGAGCTTACTCACACAGCTACCTCATTGCGCCTCTTTTTTTCTTTGCGTCATGTGCTGTTTGGGGAGTGTTTTTTGGAAGGGCCATCCTGCGTGACACTGCAGTGCCACTCCTAGATGGGCCAGGTGTTTGTGTCGGCCACTAGGGTCGCTTAGCTTACTCACACAGCTACCTCATTGCGCCTCTTTTTTTTCTTCTTTGCGTTATGTGCTGTTTGGGGAGTATTTTTTGGAAGGGCCATCCTGCCTGACACTGCAGTGCCACTCCTAGATGGGCCAGGTGTTTGTGTCGGCCACTTGGGTCGCTGAGCTTAGTCACACAGCTACCTCATTGCGCCTCTTTTTTTCTTTGCGTCATGTGCTGTTTGGGGAGTGTTTTTTGGAAGGGCCATCCTGCGTGACACTGCAGTGCCACTCCTAGATGGGCCAGGTGTTTGTGTCGGCCACTTGGGTCGCTGAGCTTAGTCATCCTGCGACCTCGGTGCAAATTTTCGGACTAAAAATAATATTGTGAGGTGTGAGGTGTTCAGAATAGACTGAAAATGAGTGGAAATTATGGTTATTGAGGTTAATAATACTTTGGGAACAAAATGACCCCCAAATTCTATGATTTAAGCTGTTTTTAGGGTTTTTTGAAAAAAACACCCCAATCCAAAACACACCCGAATCCGACAAAAAAAATTCGGTGAGGTTTTGCCAAAACGCGTTCGAACCCAAAACACGGCCGCGGAACCGAACCCAAAACCAAAACACAAAACCCGAAAAATTTCCGGTGCACATCTCTAGTCCTGACGTCAGACATCCGCCCTCCAAACGCCTGGATCCGCCTGTGTTGGACTCACCACACCTGGAAAATGGTGAGAATCCTCCCTGGAACGCCTCCCGCCTGTCAGTCTTCTTGCGATTGCATTTCTTGCTTGCGGCGTCATTGCCCAGTGATAATCGTCGCCAGTCAACGACGCGCGTGTGCAATGCATCCGCCGCGTATGCGCATTTCCAACCCGTTCTCACCACAGCAAAGAACCGCTGCATGCGAACGGGTCAGAATGATCCCCATAAATCCCTTTCCTGTATTAGTTTCAATACCTGCCAGGCATATTAAATGCCCTCTGTTACTCTACTAGCCGCACACTTGCAAGCGTATTGCCATACATTATGTAGTGTCTGTTCGTGGAACTTTTTATTTTTTAACCTACTGTACTTTCAAATATCTTTAGCTGGTAAAGATTTCACAAAATACAGTATTTATCTGATACATTCACAGATATCTGAAAAGTATGGCCCTGTTTCTACTGCTTACTTGGGCTGCAGACCCTATGTAGTTCTATCTGGGTACCAAGCCATAAAGGAGGCACTAGTCGACATGGGAGATGCCTTTCTGGATCGAGGAAATATGCCTTTAGTTTTGCGTATCTTCAATAATGCAGGTGAGCACTGAATATTGTATTATACCTAAAAATAACATATTAATGGTACAGAGAGCCAGAGAAACAGACTCATAGCAGTTATTAGGCTGTGGTACATTCTGAAGCTTATGTTGAGTTGGACACATTTTATGCTAAAAATATACTTGTTAAATGGCAGCCATAAACATAATGCAATTTAGCTAATGCGCAGAGCCACAACTAAGATACATGTGACTGTGCACATTACATAAAGTGTGTATTTTTCATCATTTACAAAAAGAGCATAAGATACACTAATGGTGTAAGATATGCTATTAGTGTATCTTACACCGGGTTGGGTTTGGTATGCCGGCGAACGGAATGTCGGCAGTTTAAATACGGACCGTGGCATCCTGATGTTGAGAATCCTGACAGGGACAAAGTAAGAATACTCACCTTTCCCCAATGTCCCTCTAACCCTAACCCTCCTTTCAAGCAGCCTAAACCTAACCCTCCCCTTCCCACAGCCTAACCCTAACCCTCCATAGTGGTGCCTAAACCTAACCCCCCTTATCGCATACTAGACCTAACACCCCCCCCCCCCCCCCCCACCCTTCAGCCTAACCCTAACTTTCCCCTGGGGGTGCCTAAGTCTAACCCCCCTCCACAAAGCCTAAACCTACTCCCCCCCCCCCCACCAGACCCCGCAGCCTAGCCCTAACCCTCCCTTCGCAGCCTAAACCTAACCTCCACTCCCCGCAGCTTACCTCTCCTGCGGCCCAGCTCACGATCATTACACCGGCTGTATATCACTTCACTGTATTGCAGTGAGGTTTTCCCATGGCCAGCCCTCGGAGCATAGGAAACCACTGTATAAACAGAAGTGATCTACCACTTCTTTGTCATTGTCAATAGAACTATTAAAGAGATAGTCATCATTATTATGTTTTTTTTCTATTGGCAAGCCATGGATTCCTAGATAGAATGAAAAGCATACAATCAAATAAAAGAACTTAATTGAACAATAATTTAGGGAGCAAGGGTTTGTGTGGAAATGTGTTTTTTATATTGAAATATTTTTAAGTTCGTATGTGTGATCTTTTAGCTTAATTTCTCTTTGATGCACTATAGGTACAAATGTCTCTGTTAGGTCTGTAGTTTTTTGTGGACTCAGGATGGATACTGGCACAGGCTCAGTAGAGGGCTAGCCTGGCATAGATAACCCTTGTGCATGAGGTGGACAAGACACAGGGAGACATCAGACAGGATTCTAGTACGAGATAATGGAATTAACTTTTGGAAGGGTCTCAATCAGTGGCATCTCTATAATGGGTGCAGTGTGTGTGGTGCACATGGGCTCCTGGGTCCAGAGGGACCCACACCGAACACACTGCACCCATTTATTCTATACTTACCTTTCTGGTGTCCATTGATGTCCATGCTGCGCCATTTTTTCGGAGACCTGCATATGCGCTGTAGACTCTGGCACTATGCCAGAGTCTCTAGCGCTCAGAGCGCTAACAGTGCTGCTGGCTATGGGACAGAGAAGAGGGGGCCCACACACGGAGACTGCACATGTGTCCCATCCTCTCTAGATATGCCGCTGGTCTCAATATAATGTGCACTGATATATTCTAAAGAGAACAGGCTGGAATTGAAAGCAAGTGGACGTTACTGAGGAGAGTAACAAATGGTAACTTGTACCGGCCGGACCAGAACTGGTGAGAACTGGAACAGGAGACAGACATGGACTGGTTTGAATTAGTTTTGTATTGACTGGACTGGAACTGGTGGGAACTGGAGCAGTAGTCAGACTAGCACTGATGATGTGTTAGCTTGCACTGGCTGGACTGCAGTGCTCAAGGTGGTCCTGGAGAGGTGGTGAAACTCATTTCCCCCATCAATCCCCCTCCCCCCTTCCCATTAGGTGGATCCAGGTCTGGTGCTAGGGTGTTCGGAGCCCCTCTGCAAACTATAAATTTGTGCCCGACCTCCCATACTTTCTACAGGAATAATGCACGCTGAAGGCACGCATCACAAAAAAAGGTGTGGTCTGACAATGAAGGGGTGAGGTCACACAATAGTACTCATAGTACTAATCTTATTCTCATTACACCACATGTACTGCCCCTAATTCATATTACATTGCATAGTAGTGACCCTTACTCACATTAAACTACACAGTAGTATCCCTTATGCACGTTACGCCACACAGTACTGCCCATTACACACAATGCCCACAGTAGTAGTGCCCCTTACACATAGTACCCACAGTAGTGCCCCTTAGAAACATAATGCCCACAGTAGCATTGCCGCTTTTACACATAATGCCCACAGTAGTAATGCTGCTTACACATAATAGCCTCAGTAGCAGTGCCGCTTACACATAACGTCTGCAGTAATAGTGCCGCTTATACACATTATGCCCACACAGCTCTCCCTGTCTCTTCTTATCCCTCACAGTGCTTTCCCCCTTTACACTGCTTATCCCTTATGCAGCATGTCTTCCTTCATCTGCCCCTTTCATACAGTGTCTTCCTTCATGTGCACTCCCATGCAGCATATCTTCCCTCATGTCCCACCCGCCATACAGTGTGTATTTTAACATGTGCCCCCACTCCTATACAGTGTGTCTTCCCTCATGTCCCACCCACCCCACACAGTATGTCTTACATCATGTGCCCCTCTCCCATACATCATACCTTCCCTCATGTACCACCACGCCATACAGCATCTTCCTCATGTGCCACCCACCCCATATAACATGTCTCAATCATATACCCACTCTCATACAGCATGTCTTCCCTCATGTGCCCCCTCCCATACAGCGTGTCTTCCCTCATATGCCACCCAACCCATGCAGCGTGTCTTCATCATATGCCCCCTCCCATACAGCGTGTCTCCATCATATGCCCCTTCCCATATAGTGTCTTCCATCATATGCTCCCTCCCATACAGTGTATCTTCCACCATGTGCCACCCGCACATACAGCGTTTCTTTCATCATGTGCCACTCCAATGCAGCACTTTCTTCCTTGTGCTCCTCATGACAGTACTTGGTAGGTGTCTGCTCTCAGATCCCCGTCGGCTCCTTTTCACAGGGCAGGAGAGACAGACACACGATGCTGGCATTTTGTGCGTCATCTCATTTTTGCCACTAGCACCATTGGAGGGGGACTAGCTGGGGGAGACGCCACGGGCTAAGAGAGTAAGTCTAGTGCCATGATTCTTCTTTGTTAATGTGGGAGGTGGGACAGCGTTATAAATATAGCACAGCGGGGAAGGTGGGCTGTAGGAGGCAGAATCCATTCTGCCTCCAAATACAAGTCATGGAACGCAGTTCCATCCTGTTCCGGCACAACTGGAACTGGTAGGAACCGGAACAGAAGCCAGACTTGCACTGACAATGTATTAGCTTGCACTGGTTGGATAGGAACAGGAACAGAAGTCAGACTTGCACTGACAATGTGTTAGCTTTCACTAGCTGGATAGGAACAGGAACAAAAGTCAGACTTGTACTGACAATGTATTAGCTTGCAATGACCAGACTGGAATGAGTAAGAACAGGAACAGAAGCCAGACTTGTACTGACAATGTATTAGCTTGCAATGGCCAGACTGGAATGAGTAAGAACAGGAACAGAAGCCAGACTTGCACTGACAATGTGTTAGCTTGCACTGGCCAGACTGGAATGAGTAAGACCACACTTGCCTACCCTCCCGGATTGGCTAGGAGGCTCCTGAAAGTCATGATGTGCTCCCGGCCTCCTGGAATGGCAGGCAAGCCTCCCGGAACAGGCCGCAGCCCCTCGCACCCCACCCGCACCACTCGAGAAATTGAGTGGTCTAGGGATGCTGATGTTGTGATTCGCTGTGAATCGCCCCTGCTTTGCAATGCATTTATTGTAGGGCATTGAATAGCGTGGGGCGACGCCCCCAGACCGGCCCTTTATTTCGGATCCCTGCCCCCTTTTCATAGTCCCCCCCCTGTTCAGCTGACCCGGCTGCTCCCTCCCGGAGGGAGCATCCTGTAAGTTGGCAATTCTGGTAAGAACAGGAACAGAAGTCAGACCTGCACTGTCAATGTGTTAGCTTGCACTGGCCGGACTGGTATCTGTAGATACAGGAACAGAAGTCAGACTTGCACTGACAATGTGTTGACTTGCACTGGCCACACTGGAAACTGTAGAAACAGGAACAGGATTCAGGAAGCCAGTATAGAGTACTGATAGTAGCAATGCAAGATGGAGTGCAGAGAGACTGATGACTCTCCTTCGCAATCTGGGAGAACTGTTGAAGGGGTGTGGAAGCAGCTGGAACATCTATGGAAAATAAAGCTTGAAAGTCTTGACTCAAGGATGCTCTCCTTACACAGCGAAGAAAGGCGTAGTGTTAGTAGCAGTATGGTATCGGAAGTTATGGGCGAATTCGGCCCAAGGTAGTAAATCAACCCAGTTGTTTTGAGACAATGTAATAAATAGTCTAAGGATGTTCTCTTACTTCTGATCCACTCGTTCAGTCTGTCCGTTGGTTTGCAGATGGTGGGCAGTAGACTATTTAAGTTTCACTTGGAGGGTTGAACAGAGAGCTTTCCAAAACTTGGCTACAAACTGGGCCCTCCGGTCTGAGATGATATCTTTAGGGAGACCAAGCTGCTGAAAAATCTCCTGGAAGAATATCTTCACTAGCTTTGTAACAGGTGGTAAGCAAGAAAGTGGAATGAAATTGGCCAACTTAAAAAATCTGTTCACTGCAACTCAAATGGTATTACAACCTTGAGAGATGGGTAATTCAGAGATGAAGACCATAGAAATATGGGACAATGGATGAGTTGGGACAGACAAAGACTGCAGAAACCTGGCTGGAGCTTGTCAAGAGACCTTGTGCTGGCATACAATGAAATGAAGTCTTGGATAATGATTTTTATATTGGGCCACCAATAGTTTCTTTGAAAAAATGTATGTTTTGAATATACCTGGAAATGAGAGATATGTGTGCAGGATAGCAATTTCTGATGTAATTATGTTATACAAAGATTCTCACGGGAGGGGGAGACTGAGAGAGCTGCATACTGTAGCAGCAAAAGCAGCATGATCAATAACTGGATGCTCTTCTTGGGAATTTGATTCTTTATCTGGCATCATGGAGCGTGAAAGATCATCAGCCTGAGTATTCTGGAAACTAGGACAAAAGGAAATCTTGAAATTAAACCTGGAGAAGAACAATGCCCAATGGTCCTAGTGAGGAGTGAGACATTCTTTTGCTTGCCCAGCAGTTTTCTAGCCTCCTGCAATACTAGGTTTCACTTATAGCAGCCACCTTTCCCATGTGAATTAGGTTTACCCAGTACTCTGATGCCCCCAGGTATTATAGAAGGACAAGGTGACTATAGGAGACTGGGCAAGGGCAAGAACAGAAACTAGTGAGAAGCTCACTGGATGAGAAGTAGGACAGATAATACTGAATCAATCTGCCCTATGCACAAACCTAAAAAGCATTTGAATGTATGCGAATGCAGCAATGCACATGGTGGTATAAGCAACTAAACATAAACTGTATATGAATGCAACAATGCACAGGGTGATATAAGCAACTGAATATCAATTGATTATAAATGAAACAATGCAAAGAATGATATAAGTAACTAAATATTAATGGATAATAACTGCAACAATGCACAGGATGATATAAATAATCAAAAGAGGTCACTCAGACTCTGAAAATAACTAATGCAAAATCCCAGGACTTAGCTTAAACTGTCTGATGTGGATTCTGAAGAAGCATGGAAACTGGAACTGGAACAGAACCCCCTGAAGGGGAGCAGAGATCCAGAGAAACTGAGACTGGCATCAGAGCAGGATTTCACTGTGTGCAGCAATAGCAAGTTTGGCAACTGGAGCAGACAGCACTAACTGCACAGACTCAATTCACAACCACAGGATGAGGCCCGGGACCAGGTACTAGCAGGAACTTGAACCTATAACCAAAGTCAGGTAAAGGGCAAGCTGGGTAATAAAGGGAGACATTCCCATTCAGAAATGCCAGAGAAACCAAGCCTCCCGATGAGGAGATACAATGCACCTGGACAGCAAGACACACAGAGGCAAACTGCTAATTATACAGCAGCTAAGGCTGAACCAAAGGGTAGTAACAGAGACGCTCCACTAGCGGCTTGTAACAGTACCCCCCCTTAACAAGGGGTTAAGAAACCCACTAACTCTAGGCTTAAAATGAAACTCTTTAAACAAAGCCTTTTTCAGGAACGGAGCATGGAGTTCTCTCTTACAAGTTCTCTCTTCAGGACCATAACCTTTCCAATGAACAAGAAAAACTACTTGGTTTTTAACTTATTTAGAATCTAAATCTTGTCTACCACAAACTCTTTGGGACCTTGAATGATAACTGGGGCAGGTCTCCGAGGCCGAACACCCTTCAGACGGACCACAGGTTTAAAAAGAGAGCAATGGAAAGTATTGTTGATCTTAAGCGAACTAGGCAACTGAAGACGAAAAGCAACAGGGTTAACTTGTTTGATCATTTGCGATGGACCATTAAAGTGAGGTCCCAGTTTCCGAGAAGGTTTATGTAATTTGATGTTCTTGGTAGATAACCACACCAAATCTCCTCGCTTGAATTTGCATGGTCACCTACTCCAATTATAAAAAATTTTGAGCGAGCAGAGGCGGAAGCAAGTTTTTGCCGAACCTTTTCCCAAATCTGCTTCCGATGGGACACAAATGAAGAGGTACCCAGATAAGACCCTACCAGTTCAAGAGAATTGGCCTTAGGATGATGACCTAAAGTACAGAAGAATGGAAACATCTTTGTAGCAGTGTGACAGGAATTATTGTATGAGAACTCAGCTAATGTAAGGTGTTCTGCCCAATCATTATGACATTTGAAGACATAATACCGCAAAAAAACAAACAAGGAAGCAAACCTCTTAGCTGAAAGAAGCCCTTCCAGTGGTATGAAGTGGGCCATCTTACTAAACCGGTCCACAATGACCCAAATAGTGTTGTACCCAAAAGATCTAGGGAGATCCACAACAAAATCCATCAAGATGTGAGTCTATGGGTTAGAAGGAATTGTCAATGGTAATAACGGACCCAAAAGAGATCCTTGAGGGGTCTTATTTCTGGCGCACACCTCACATGCTGATGCAAAGCTCTTTACATCTCTTGAAAATGTAGGCCACCAAACCATTTAGGAAAGTTAGTCCAAGGTCTTAGCAAAACTAGGATGACTTGCTATCTTGCAGTCATGGAACTCAGAAATGTTTTTTCTCAGGAACAAACAAGGACCCACACGGAGTGTTCCAAGTAGCTTGGTATTGTACCTTATGTATTTGGGACAGAAGATCATGAGCAATCCCAACTAGAATTTGAGAGGTGGGTATGATGGGAATCTCCAATTCCCTTGATTCTTGAACTGCAGCAAAACTCCTGGACAAAGCATCTGACTTGGTATTCTTGGAACCCGGATGATATGTAATGATAAAATTAAAGCAAGCAAAGAAAAATGCCCACCAAGCTTGTCTGGCATTTAACCACTTGGATAATTCCAGGTATGATAAATTTTTATAATCTGTTAGAATGGTGACTCGAAATCTTGCACCTTTAAGCCAATCTCTCCACTCTTCTAATGCATATTTGATTGCCAATAGCTCCCGATTATCTACATCATAATTCACCTCAGCCGAAGAGAACTTTCGGGAATAATAGGTGCATGGGTGACATTTACCATCTCGTTTACTTTTCTGCGACAGATTGGCTCCAATGCCAACTTCAAAGTCATCCACTTCAACACTGAATGGGAGGTCTGGATTAGGATGAGACAGAACATGAGCCGACGTGAAAGCTTTCTTAAGTCTCTGAAAAGCCTGCTTAGCTTCAGGAGACCAATGCATGGTATTCGCTCATTTCCTGGTCAGTGCTACTATAGGAGCCACTATAGAAGAAAAGGAAGGAGTAAATCTCCTATAGTAATTAGCAAAGCCCAGGAACCGCAGAATTGCCTGCAGATTGGTGGTCTAAACCAAATATGAAACTGCTTGAAATCCATCAGGAGAGATAATATACCACAGGAAGGAAACCTTCTGGACAGCAAATTCACATTTTTCCAACTTGGCAAAAAAATAATGCTCCCTGAGTTTTCTCAGAACTGACCTCACGTGAATATGATGCTCTGTGACAGATTTAGAGTAGATCAAAATGTCGTCCAGGTAAACTATGACCAAACTACCCAGGAACTCTCGCAAAACATCATTGATGAGGTCTTGAAATACATCTGGGGCATTGGACCCAACTAAAAATAATTTATCAGTGACCTATGATTCAAACTCATTGCCCTGAGAATTTGTACATGGGCTATACAATTGATAAGATGATGGTCACACTGTCCAATTTTTAATATATCTTTACTTAGCCACACACCAGTGGTAAGGGAATTATTACGTAGACGGACTTGAACATATCTAATTGTTCTGACTGAGGTCATCTAGATAAGACCATATTTTTCAATATATTTTCGCATATGATCACATACTTATTAGTGAATTGACATGGACCAAGTAGACTTTAATTTTTAAGGCATATCTAATAAAATTTGTAATTTTAAGATTGTTTCATTAATACACAAAAATTAATTTTGTTACCTCAGATAAGAGTGCTCCCTACCAGGGTTATCTTGTCTTCTCTGTAGTCTTCTTTATGATTTGTGCTTTTATACCCTTGGGAGCACCACTGACTGTCAAAATTTGTTGTTACCAATAATACCATTCTGGTTATAGGTATACAATTGACCAATTAAGGGAAACAATATCCCAAGAGTGTCAGTTAATTCTGAGGTAGTTATATTTTGTCCAATTAGTTCCTGTGCGGCCTTCCCCAAACCTCCCCCTTTTTTTGCATTGGACAAACCAAATGGCATCACCAGATACTCCTAATGGCTTAAATGGGTATTGCAGGTGGTTTTCCATTCGTCCCCCTCTCCTATCCATATTAAATTATACACTCACGAAGGTCAATCTTGGAAAAGATGGTTGTGGAGTGAAGTTGACCAAACAGAATGGAGCTGAATAAAAGAGGGTACGAGTTTTTAATGGTAATTCGGTTGAGCTCCTGGAAGTCTATACAAGGACGCATCGAACCGTTCTTTTTACTGACAAAGGAAAACCCCACCCCTACCGGGGATTTGGATGGTCTAATAAATGCAACAATGCACAGGATGATATAAATAATCAAATACAACAGGTAACTCAGACTCTGAAAATAACTAATGCAAAATCCCAGGACTTAGCTTAAACTGTCTGATGTGGATTCTGAAGAAGCCTGGAAACTGGAACTGGAACAGAACCCCCTGAAGGGAGCAAGCTTGGCAACTGGAGCAGGCAGCACCAACTGCACAGGTTCAATTCACAACCACGGGACGAGGACCGGAACCAGGTACTAGCAGGAACTTGAACCTATAACCAGCGTCAGGTAAAGGGCAAGCTGGGTAATAAAGGGAGACACTACCAATCAGAACAGCCAGAGAAATCAAGCCTCCTGATGAGGAGATACAAATCACCTGGACAGCTATACACACAGAGGCAAACTGCTAATTATACAGTAGCTGAGGCTGAACGCAGGGATACATGCAGGAATCTAGCTGCTGGAGTTTAGTAACACAGACGCGCTGCTAGCTGCTTGTAACAGACATTGGGTGGACTTGAGGTAAAGCAAATTCTCATGATCTGTAAAGATGGTTACAGGAAATTTGACTACTTCCAAAAGGTATCTCCATTATTCCAGGGCTAATTTAAAATCTAATAATTCCTGATCTCCGATGGAGTAATTCCTTTCCACTGGGGGCATGAAATAAAACAAATTACCTTACCAGTTCAAATGGTGGTGAGTGCAGATGGCCAATGAGAATTTATTTGTGAAAGACAAATCTAATGAATAGGGGAGTCATTCCACATATTTACCCCATAACTGTAAGTATAAAGATGGGGGCACTCTCATTTGAAAGAGGTGAGTCTCCTTTTTTAAATGAGATGCCCATTTAGGCATTTTTTCCTGGTAGTTACTGTAATCATTAGGCAGTTGGCCCTATTTAGCAAGCCAAACTATCACTTAAATCATGAAAGTTTCTGCATGAATAAGTATCACAGCTATGTAGGAAAGAGTTAATGGAACAGACAATGAATTTATCTTGCCCTTTAATGCCCAACTCCTATAACATTGCATTGTACAGAGCAGGGGTGAATCTAGACAGGAGGGGACCCATGTGCAGTCTCGAGGTGTGGGCCCCCTCCTCTCCCGTCCTGTAGCTGGCAGCAGCACTGTTAGTGCTCTGTCTGAGCACTAGAGACTCTTGCACAGTGCCAGAGTCTACAGCGCATGTGCAAGTCTCCGAAAAAAAGGCGTGCCGGACATTTTTTTGGAGACCTGTGCATGCGCTGTAGACTCTGGCACTGTGCCAGAGTCTCTAGTGCTCAGACAGAGCGCTAACAGCGCTGCTGCGGCTGCTGGCTATGGGACTCGGGAGAGGAGGGGACCCACACCTGGACACCAGAAAGGTAAGTATATAGAAGAAATGGGTGCAGTGTGTGCGGTGTGGGCCCCCTTCTGGACCCAGGGACCCATATGCACTGCACACACTGCACCCATTAGAGATACGCCACTGCTACAGAGCAAGTCATTGCTTCTACAGCACATACTGTAACATTTTATGTTATGCAACAAACAGAAAAATGGTAATAAAAAGCTTACCTTATACGCCCCAGCTCAGCACCCAGGAGCTTGTGCTGGGCTGGGGAGAGAGGCTGCTGTTGCTGACAGTGCAGAACTGGACACCTCTTGAGCCCTTCTAAATAAGCCTGGGCCTGGATAATTAATTAGTATCCACTTCCCCATTCCCTCTCTGTGCCCCTTGTTGATAGTGTACATGTACCATGATACTGTATGGTAGTAATTTCAATTAAAGGTTCTACCTTTTGAAGCCACTCCATATCCAGTGAAATTCTGTATGCATTTTCTGTGGGCAAGGGCACAATTTTAGGAGGAAAAAGTATAGTATGAAACCACAGGATGTTATCAATAAACTCAAACACAATGCCAGGATTCCAGCTGGACATTCTTAAGCCATGAAGGAACTTGCTTCTTTAACTTTTAGTACACCTTTTTTTCATATAGATTTGGTAACATTGTAAATGTTGATTTACTTACAGGACTAAAAGCACTACTTTAAAAATACATTCAATACACTTTAAAATGGAGCCGCTGCGGATACTGTAATCAATCCTTAGCCTACGTACTTTTTACACGGTTAGCGTACAAAGCCCCGTACCATGTACGCACTTTGTGTACAAACGCCGCGATGGTCGTACAAAGTACACGCGGTGTGTACACACACAAAGACACGCCGTGAGCACTTTGCAGCTACACGTGTGACTAGATTACACTTATATAACACTAGCAGGGAAAGAGAGACACAACACCAATTTGTATTTCAAAGACTATGTTGGGATCCGACCCACCAACGGTTCTTTACTAGCAGGGGGTTACAATAATAACAATACAATACAATAAGAAAATGGCTACAGTCAATGGTACATACGTTTGGTTTCGCCTGCGCTTCCCGGTCCAGTCCTCAGTCATCAAGGTAGATGACCTTCAGAGATTGAGAGAGTGACCTGGACTGCAGCTGGCTTTTATACATTTGTCCAAAACCTAACACAATGGACACTGTAATCTCTATGTCCATTAGACACAGGGATGGTCATTTACACTACAGGAGAGGTCATAGGTCAGTGTGAATAGGTGGGCGATGTCTGTTCCAGGTGCACTTGCCGATGCTCTCCTCTGGGTTCCCGCCGCATATCAAGAGCACAGTACATACAGTTAATATTTGTATTCTGCTCCTGCGCATAACTATTCGCAGGAGCGTGCGATCTTCTGCAAACCAACACAGGAATATTGCTCTTAAAATACCCTACAGCTGGATACCAAACACCCCTTTATAACCTAGTTCTGTCCCCTCCTATCCTGTAAAGGTGAATCCCTTTGTTCTTATATCATTTAAACAAGTGTAACTCGCTGGTGTGGTGCAGGGAGACTATGTGTACATTGTGCATTATTTGGATTTAAATATGTAATGTGTTTTTATGGCTTTTCCATGCGATTACAAACACTACCGTAATTACTCACACCACGCGCTAATACGCAGGACCATGGGTGCGACCTTACGCAAATTGCGAATATGCGCGAGCATGGCAGAACAAGTACGCGCACGGAGGCCATCTGTGTGTAGTTTGTGCGTGACGTGTGTACTGCAATATTTTTCGACTTCGACAACATTTATGAGACACATTTAAATGGTGCATTTATGAGGTTACTCTGAGTTCTGCATCTCTTACAATAAATGGAAACCAATATAGGCACAGCCCTAATTGAAGCTAAATGTGTGTGCATGAAGATACATACTGTATAGTAACAAACTCCATTGCTAAATTTTTTAGTAAATTGGTAAAAAATAGCAATAAACATAATAGCTACATCGAAATTCATTGAGATCCCACATGGATTCTAGCCTATGCTTACCGAAATGGGAGATCTAAGGAAAGAAAGGTCCATGTGGCCGAGGTGGGGGTATAGCGCCATAAATGTCATCATCACAGGCCTGCCCCTTGCACAGTTTGCATTAGTGCTAGGTGACTATGATCATCATCAACATCATCATCATCATCATCATCAGTATCATTGGCACTCATCAGTGATACACGTGTATAGATCTGTCCACTTTTATTTGTGCCGCAAAATATAAAAAATGTTTCCTATTCTATTGGTCTACACTTGTTCACTCCTACTGTCCCCCCAGTTTCACCTCTCTAAGGGGTAAATTTTCTAAAATTTCTAAAATAGAGAATTGATGATGTTGCCCATAGCAACCAATTGGATATTGTCAATCATTTTCTAAAGGGCACTAGAGAAATAATAGACAGCCTCTGATTGGTTGCTATGGACAACATCACCAAATATCTGTTTTAGAAACTTAAGTAAATGTACCCCTAAGTGTAATGTGCAACTGAATTTACATGTGTACAAATGTTATGTATATTGGGGCACAAGCACTGTACGAAAATACTAATTTATGCAAATAAAAGGGCTTACTTCCATTTCTACTGTAGATGAGGCCCATTGTATTTTTGGTGATCTCAAGCAGCATTTTATCAATTGTGTGCCTGTAGTTAGTGGAAGACACTATGTAGGGGCACACAATAATAGGCCCTACACACTGGCCGATGTGTGCGGCCGATATGAACAATCTTGTTCAGTAATGAATTAGAAATTGTATCTTTCAGTGTGTAGGCACCAACGATGAACGATGCACGGCCGCGTGGACGTTAGTCGCTGGTGCAGGCTCATTTATACCTGCAAGCCAATATGGACAATATCGTCCGTATTAGCATGCAGGGCTATGGGGCCAGGTGACGTCAAAGAATGAAGAAACTTCACTACCCCCGTCACCCCCAACCACCACCGCCGGGTCAACCGTCGGCCATCAGGAACCTCGTCAGTGTGTAGGGCCCATAAGTTATACAAGATCAAATATAGGTTCCTTTCCATTAAAAATAGGCAATGTTGTTGTTTGCCCTGTGCACACTTTGTATAACAATTGACATGCATTTACATTGAAATATAAAAAACAATGTACCACAAAAAATTAGTCAAATGAACATTATTGATAAGCTTTCTTCTGCACTTTTTGTTTTCACACATTTGTGCTGTTGTAGGGTTAGGTTTCACCAGTGGAGAGACCTGGAAGCAGTTAAGGCAGTTTTCTCTTATGACTCTAAGGGATTTTGGAATGGGTAAGAAGACTTTAGAAGAACCCATACAGGAGGAGGCACAGCATCTTGTGGAGCACTTCAAAGGCTTAAATGGTAGGTATATGGCCAAAGGGAAATGTGTCAAATTGAAGTTTATCTATGCCTACCAACTATTTACATTTATTGTGGAACAATCCTAATTTTGATTGGAATATATATAATTGTCCTAATTGTCAAAACTGTTGTCCCTATTACTTCAGCCACTGAGCCTGCAGTGTGGCGAGCGCAGCAAGCCCGTAAGGGGCTTCATTGGGCCCCCCACCCAGCCGGCATTCTGGTGGCCGGTATCCAGCTGTCGGCATGTTGACCAATGAGATCCCGGCCACCGGTCACCCATACCCAACGCGTTTGAAGCTGTGTCCTAAAAAAGAGGTCCTAGGCACATCTGCTGCTGGTGCAAGTGGCATTATATAATAGGAAGGGAGTTGGAGGTGGCCTGCTTTTCTTGAAGTGGTGGAAATGCCACCATGGAAATATTCAAATCCCAAAGTGATGTGACCATGCAACCCTCTTTTATCCTGAATCAAAGGGTGAAAAGGTTCAGAAGTACAGATGAAACCATGTTAAATTCATTTTTACAAAACTTTGTATATAAGAAACATTTAGATGGTGCATATAATGAGAATAACAAGATGTTGTGTGTGTAGTTGAAGTCTAATAGCTGAAAGACATGTCACAGACAAAGGCAATAGACTAAAACCTGAATGATAAAAGTCAGAGGAAGGTTGGACTCAGTACCCTAAATGAGCGGATTAAAAATTATTAGGGGCAGGCTCAGTTTGATACACTTTATATTAGAGATGAGCGGGTTCGGTTCGTCGAGATCCGAACCCCCCCGAACTTCACGTGGTTTACACGGGTCCGAGGCAGCCTCAGTTCTTCCCGCCTTACTCGCAAAACCGGAACGTGGTAAAACATCATCATCCCACTGTGATTTGGATTCTATATAAAGAGACGCGTGTCGCCGCCATTTTCACTCGTGCATTGTAGATTGAGAGGAGAGGACGTGGCTGCTATGTTCTCTGCCTGAATAGCCCAAAATCAGCTAAATATCAGATCAATATCTGTGCTCAGTATCAGTGCTGCATTGTGGTGACCAGTATATAGTAGTATAGTACAGTAGTCCATTGCTGTATCTTGTTACTCCGTGTCAGTTCTAGTATCCTGAGCAGTGCTCAATATCTGTGCTCAGTATCAGTGCTGCATTGTGGTGACCAGTACAGTAGTCCATTACTGTATCTTGCTGCTCCGTGTTAGTTCTAGTATCCTGAACAGTGCTCAATATCTGTGCTCAGTATCAGTGCTGCATTGTGATGACCAGTATATAGTAGTACAGTAGGGTTCACTACGATCTGCCGGCGGCCGGCCTCCCGGCGACCAGCATACCGGCGCCGGGAGGCCCGCTTACCGACAGTGTGGTGAGCGCAAATGAGCCCCTTGCGGGCTCGCTGCGCTCGCCACGCTACGCGCGCCACACTATTTCATTCTCCCTCCAGGGGGGTCGTGGACCCCCACGAGGGAGAATAAGTGTCGGTATGCCGGCTGTCGGTATGCCGGCTGTCGGGCTCCCGGCGCCGGTATGCTGGTCACCGGGAGCCCGACCGCCGGCATACTGAAGACCACCCTTACAGTACAGTAGTCCAGTGCTGTTCTCGCTGCCCAGTGTCAGTTCTAGTATCCTGAACAGTGCTCAATATCTGTGCTCAGTATCAGTGCTGCATTGTGGTGACCAGTATATAGTAGTACAGTACAGTAGTCCAGTGCTGTTCTCGCTGCCCAGTGTCAGTTCTAGTATCCTGAACAGTGCTCAATATCTGTGCTCAGTATCAGTGCTGCATTGTGGTGACCAGTATATAGTAGTACAGTACAATAGTCCAGTGCTGTTCTCGCTGCCCAGTGTCAGTTCTAGTATTCTGAACAGTGCTCAATATCTGTGCTCAGTATCAGTGCTGCATTGTGGTGTCCAGTATATAGTAGTACAGTACAGTAGTCCAGTGCTGTTCTCGCTGCCCAGTGTCAATTCTAGTATCATCAGTGCTCAGTATCACTGGTCAGTGTCAAGTCAGAACAAAATGTTTTGGAGGTTGTGGAGGTGTCTTCCTCAGAGGAGTCTGTACCAGGTACTCAGGATTGCCTTGAGTGGTTTCATCCCATTAGGATGGAGACAGAATGGCTGGATAGCCTAGGAAATAAGATTCATCTGAGTTCATTAGAGCATACTCTATTAAGTTGCTGGAAAAAAGCTACGAAGAATGCTCTAGATATGGATCAGTCCATTTCATCTAGGACCCCCTCAGCTCCTGATACACAGGTCTTGCAGGCCAACGCGGACATCGATGCCGACACAGGGATCGACACAGAAGTTAGAGGGGGGTACTATGATAGATTGGAATATAAAATTCAGCAATTTATCAATGCCATTAGGAATGTGTTAGAAATACCTATACAAATAGAGGAAAATACTTGTATGCTAACTGCAAAATCATTAGTGATATTCCCGGTTTCGGAAGAGTTGAATACCCTATTTGAAAGATCCTGGTTAAACCCAGAAGAGGTTTTTCACATCCCCAATAAAGTACTTAAGACATATCCCTTTCCTGAGAAGGATAGAAGGAGATGAGAGATTCCTCCCATAATGGACATTTCGGTGTCCAGGCCATCAGGGGTAATTACATTACCTGTACCAGGCTCGGCCTCATTAAAGGAGCCGACTGACCGCAAGATAGAGACAACTCTAAAATCCATTTACACGGCTACTGGAGCCGCCCTTAGGCCCACTATTGCATGCACTTGGGTAGCTATGGCTATGTTAAAATGGTCAGACAATTTTATAGAAGACCATGGGGTAAATTTACTAAGATGGGAGTTCTATTTAAGATGGGATGTTGCCCATAGCAACCAATCAGATTCTATGTATTATCTTCTAGAAGGTGCTAGATAAATGAGAAGTAGAATCTGATTGGTTGCTACGGGCAACATCCCATCTTAAATAGAACTCCCATCTTAGTAAATATACCCCCTTGATACAATCCATAGGGATGATGTTGTCTTGATTCTAGGTCACATAAAGGATTCGGCTAAATTCATGGTGAAAGCCATGAGGGACATTGGGCTGATGAATTCTAGAGCATCCTCCATGGCAGTAGCGGCTCGTAGAGGTCTCTGTATCCGCCAATGGAACGCAGATGCCGAATCCAAGAGGTACCTCCCCTTCGCAGGTGAGACACCGCTTGAGGACACTCTGAATACAAATCCTTCCGCAGCACCACCTGTGAGAAGACGTAACTCTGCTTCTCTGATGCAGTCCCCTTGGGCAGCCAGATCGAGAAAATTCGTGAGGGCCTACTTCTGCACGAGGCTAGGCCATAGAAAGAGCAGAAAGTCTGCACCCTCTACAGGTGCACGGGTTCAGAGGTTGGATTCTACTCCCTAAGCGTCCTCAGCGTGATGCGGAAGGACTCCCATGTGTGGGTCCACTGGGGGGAGGGAATCTCATCTACATCACTACAGGGAAGCCTTAGTGGTTATAATTATATCCCGGGTAATAAAAATGATTACCCAGGGGTAGAAACTGGATTCAGGAGTTTCCCCCTGGCTGTTTGTTTAATCAGCCCTGCCAATTGTTAGGACCGTGGGTTTGTCCCTGTCATATAAAAAAAAGTTTTTTTTTAAGTGCCATCCTGTCTGACACTTCCGTATATGTCCAGTGGTACTGCCATTTGATATAATTCCCGACATTATCGCCATTTAATTCCAGTTATTTTGTCATTTTCTTCCAGTGATTTTGTCATTTTCTTCCAGTGATTTGGACCAATAATACCATTGATTAGAACAAATAATTCCTGTGATACTGGCTTTTCATTCTAGTGATTTTCTCATTTTCTTCCAGTGATTTGGAACAATAAATAATACCATTGATTAGAACAAATAATTCCTGTGATATTGAGGTGTTTGTGTCGCTTAGCTCAGCCATCCAGTGACCACAGTGCACCTCTTTTTCTCTTTTCTTTGCATCGTGTGCTGTTTGTGGACTATTTTTTTAAAAGTGCCATCCTGTCTGACACTTCCGTATATGTCCAGTGGTACTGCCATTTGATATAATTCCTGACATTACTGCCATTTAATTCCAGTGATTTTGTCATTTTCTTCCAGTGATTTGGACCAATAAATAATATCATTGATTAGAACAAATAATTCCTGTGATATTGAGGTGTTTGTGTCGCTTAGCTTAGCCATCCAGCAACCGCCGTCCAGCGACCTTGGTGCACCTCTTTTTTTTCTTTGCATCATGTGCTGTTTGGGGACTATTTTTTTAAGTGCCATCCTGTCTGACACTGTAGTGCCACTCATAGATGGGCCAGGCAGTGACGTAACTAGACATTTTTGCGCTGTGTGTGCAAGAAACTGCATCGGCACCCCCCCCCCCTTTTCTTATTAAAAATTGGGCCAGTGCGCGTCATAGGCTTGCAACAAAAATATAGGGACATAAGAGTGAGAGCTTGGGGTTGAGGGCGATAGACAGAAGATGTTCTGCTGCAAACAAAGCGCACAGGGAAGCGGGAGCAGTGGCCGTCAGTGGACCACATGAGGGAATAGGCTGCCAGTCGGGGTGTCTATAGATGGTGCACCCACTAGGCAAATGCACACACCTAGTTACGGCCCTTGTCGTTGTGGAGAGCAGTGAGGGTGAGTGTAGGGAACAGTGAGGGTGAGGTTATCAAGCAGTGAGGGTGGATGTAGGGAGCAGTGAGGGTGGGTGAGTGCAGGGAGCAGTGAGTGATGGAAGCAGAGAATGGGTATAGGGAGCAGTGAGGAAGGGTGTAGGGAGCAGTGAGAAATGGTGTAGGGAGCTGTGAGTGAGGGAAGTAGAGAGTGGGTATAGGGAGCAGTGATGGTGAGTGTAGGACGCAGTGAGGGTAGGTGTAGGGAGCAGTGATGGTGAGTGTAAGGAGCAGTGAAGGTGGGTGTAGGGAGCAGTGAGGGTGAGTGTAGGACGCATTGAGGGTAGCTGTAGGGAGCAGTGTCGGTGAGTGTAGGGAGCAGTGACGGTGAGTGTAGGAAGCAGTGAGGGTGAGAGTAGGAAGCAGTGAGGGTGGGTGTAGGGAGAAGTGAGGGTGAGTGTAGGGAGCAGAGAGTGGGTGTAGGGAGCAGTGATTGTGAGTGTAGGAAGCAGTGAGGATGGGAGAGTGAGGGGAGCAGAGAGAGTGGGTGTAGATAGCGTGTAGGGAACAGTGAGGAACATCAGTGTGGAGCAGCTGCCAGTTGTAACCCTCCCCCACCTCTGTAACTCACCCCACACCGCTTCGGTCCGCTCCTGCGCTGTAGATCTTCCTCCAACAGTGGTGCGCACGGGGTGGGGGTGGGGTTCCGAGAACTTGGACCCCCCCCCCCCCCCCTGAAGACCCATTTTTTTTATTTGAGAGACGGAGACAGCTGTTGCGACTACGGTGCCTATGCGCTGTGGGCAGCGTACACTCTGCACATATGTCGTTACGGCCCTGGGGCCAGGTGTTTGTGCCTCCCACTTGGGTCGCTTAGCTTAGTCATCCAGCGACCTCGGTGCAAATTTTAGGACTAAAAATAATATTGTGAGGTGTTCAGAATAGACGGGAAATGGGTGGAAATTATGGTTATTGAGGTTAATAATACTATAGGATCAAAATTACCCCAAAATTCTATGATTTAAGCTATTTTTGAGGTTGTATTTTTTTTAAAAAACACCTGAATCCAAAACGCACCCGAATCTGACAAAAATTCTTAAGGGAGGTTTTGCAAAAACACGTCCGAATCCAAAACACGACCGCGGAACCGAATCCAAAACCAAAACACAAAACCCGAAAAATGCCCGCTGCACATCTCTACTTTATATGCACATGCAAGTGATCAGCAGAAATCACTGGGACAGAATAAAGGAATAAAGACACTTTTCAAACTAATAATTTAACAATAAATTACTTTTTTTAAGCACTGTCAGCGGCGGCAGGTGTAAGACGCGCCGGCTCCCGGCCATTGCCAGGCAACGGGGCCGACGCATCACTTCCGCCACTGAGCGTCCATCTCCAGCAGGTTGCCTAGCAACTGGGACACTCGGCGGCCGCCCCGCACTCCAGTCCCGGCTATTACCAGCAGCCGGGACACTGCACAGCTGGACAATTAGGTCTGAGGGGCTGGTCTGCTGGCTCTCCCATGATAAGTCAGCAGGACCTTTTTATGGGAGCCAGGATTAGGCAGCCTCGCCGGTGATAGCTTCCTGTGGAGCTGCTTCCTGCCCTTGGAGAGTTCCTGTGCAGCCTTCCAGTCCTGTGACCCTGTATCCTGAGTCCTGGTGTCCCAAGCCTGATCTTTGGGAAACTTTACAGCCTTCCAGTTCTGTAACCCTGCATCCTGAGTCCTGGTGTCCGGAGCCTGGTCATTTGGAATCTGATCCAGCCTTCCAGTCCTGCAATCCTGTATCTGCAGCCTTGGGGTTCCTGTTCCATCTGCGTGCACCTTTACCGATGTCGTGAGTAGCTGCTCTGCCACATTTTACGGCCGTAGCCGTATTATTTCTTACTTTTGTGCTTTTGTGTTTTCTGCTGAGGTTTCCGTCATTGCTGTCATCGCCGAGATACGACGGTGTCATGTTTGGTGTTTGGGCAGCGTTGCTTTTGTTACGGTATTTCTTGGCACCCGCGCTGCACATAAATTTGGTTATAGTTTTCAGTAGTTTCCCCTTTTCTTTTGTATGTCAGTTTTTAGTTAGGTTTCCCCAAGAAACCATAGTCTCGCAGGCGTTGACTGACCATTTGGGGGAGACAACGGAGTCAGGGTTTCCTTAGGGGTTGCTGCTGAACTCAGCTCAAACTGCAGCATCACGTTCCTGTACTCGGAGCTCATCTTATTGCCACCCTGTCTCTTGGGTTCCGAGTACAGAGAATGTAACAAGCACAAAAGGAATCAGGAAGAGTTAATGATGGTCATGTTTAGGATGCACAAAATTGTCCGGGATTGAACTTTGGGATTGGAGCATCCAATCCCTGGATTCGGGCCAATGCTTTTTTTTAATGCCAGACAGTGTCTGAGCTGGTTCAGCATACGGCTCAGATGCTGCCTGGCTCCCCTTGGTGCAAGAGGTCATGCTGTGCAGCACATGCAGCCGGCCGGAATCCCCAGACTTGCTGCCTGCCACCCAAACTTGACACCAGCCGGACCTGCAGCCTGCCGCCCAGACCCCTTGACAGCACCACCATCAGCACCTCTGACAGCCGAGCCTGAGGAGGGTGAGTATTTCTTTTTTTTCCTAGCCAATCCCGGGTATCTGAGTGCCGGTATTGAAAAAAACACCTGGAATTGGCGTCCCTAGTCATATAATACTCTTTTCACATCTGCAGACCCGGGATGCACCCAGGATTGTCTTCCCTGAATCACAAGTGATGCTTCTGGACATAAGCCGGCAAGTGTCCCAGTTTACACTGCACTCAGACCCGGGAACATCCCGGAATGGCCCAGTTTACACTGAATCAGGGTCATCCCTCCAAATCCCTATAGATGTCATTAGAAATGGACTTTTCCAGGCTCACAAAGATGAGGTCACAACACAGGAGCAAAGGAAGGGGTGGTGCCTGCTCACAGCATTGCAGCAGTCATGGCTGATGGAGTACCAGTGTGTAGTCCAGAGTTTGTGACTGTGCTTTACTGCTATGTGCAGCATAGTGTAGAGTTCCATGAGGAGCAGGGAGCAGTTTTTGCTGGAGAGGGCGTCTACTCTATGGCAATATTTGTGCAGAAGGAGAGGCCACATATCATCGAGCACTGCTACCATCCTGAGACTGAAAAACCAGATATGTGTGTAGCGCTGCTGATTAACGATTTACACGTGATTTAAAATTAAAAACTAGATGTATTTATTATACATTACAACATACACAAAGCATTCGGCCGATGCTATATACACAATTAACACTCTAAAATTGTCTAAAAAGGAGTTTGACCTTTCCAAAAATCACAACATTAATACTTATCAGAATTTAACTTTTCAAACCACATCTTGGAAACTTTGTATCTGGCCGAGACACTATATGAATTATAATAGGTGTCCTTCTTGATGTAGAAAGCTCCTGCTATTATTATCATGGGAAAAGATAACAGTCTCCTTCTTAATGTCCAGTGACAAATGGTTAAAGGACAAGTCCCCCTTTATATAGCAGGTAACAATGGCCCTCATTCCGAGTTGATCGCTCGCAAGGCGAATTTAGCAGAGATGCTCACGCTAAGCCTACGCCTACTGGGAGTGTATCTTAGCTTCTTAAAATTGCGACTGATGTATTCGCAATATTGCAATTACAAACTACTTAGCAGTTTCAGAGTAGCTTCAGACTTACTCGGCATCTGCGATCAGTTCAGTGCTTGTCGTTCCTGGTTTGACGTCATAAACACACCCAGCGTTCGCCCAGACACTCCCCCGTTTCTCCAGTCACTCCTGCGTTTTTTCCGGAAACGGTAGCGTTTTTCTCCACACGCCCCTAAAACGCCGTGTTTCCGCCCAGTAACACCCATTTCCTGTCAATCACACTACGATCGCCGGAGCGAAGAAAAAGCCGTGAGTAAAAATACTATCTTCATTGTAAAACTACTTGGCGCAGTCGCAGTGCGAATATTGCGCATGCGTACTAAGCGGAATTTCACTGCGATGCGATGAAAATTACCGAGCGAACGACTCGGAATGAGGGCCAATGTAACCAAGCAATCTTATTAAAAAGTGCAAAGTGATGCCGTGACCGCAGCAGGGTCACTAATGGTGAGTTCCACAATTACAGCTTGTGAGCGGCAGTTTCAGCCTATATATGATAACAACAATGGTAAGCAACTGTGCGCACCCTCTTGGTATACAATCAGAAAAAGGTCTATCTATATCACAGAAATTTGTATGTCCCAATTTTCCACTGATTCCATATACTAGGAATTACAATGTTACAGTCCCAGTCTAGTTTGGTCTCAAAAAATGGGCTCCAAATGTCCGTTTTTTTATCTCAATTGTTCCAATTCCCTCCTTTCTCTCGATGGTAGACCAACTCCATATAAACCCAAAAATTGGAAGAGAAAAGAAGATATATAGTGTAATACAGTTTTATTCAATAATTATTATTTTTTTTTTAAATGCAGCCAAAAAAATTTTTCACAATAATTCCACCAATGACTAGGCAAGAAAGCGTACCGGATAGATGGGGGTGTCATATAATATCCACCAAAATAAACATAGTGATATCCCACGGGTACCGCCCGATCTTTTTAGGTGCCGTTTTTTTCTCTGGATCTGCAGTATCCAAAAGATAAGGTGCCGGTTTGCTCCAATCTCCCAATCAGCTCACCTGATTGGGCGGTACCTATGGGATATCACTATGCTTATTTTGGTGGATATTATATGACACCCCCATCTATCCGGTACGCTTTCTTGCCTAGTCATTGGTGGAATTATTGTGAAAAAAAAATTTGGTTGCATTTAAAAAAAAAAAAAAAATATTGAATAAAACTGTATTACACTATATATCTTCTTTTCTCTTCCAATTTTTGGGTTTATATGGAGTTGGTTTTTCTGATTATATACCAATTACCAATTACCATTGTTGTTATCATATATAGGCTGAAACTGCCGCTCACAAGCTGTAATTGTGGAACTCACCATTAGTGACCCTGCTGCGGTCACGGCATCACTTTGCACTTTTTAATAAGAATGCTTGGTTACATTGTTACCTGCTATATAAAGGGGGACTGGTCCTTTAACCATTTGTCACTGGACATTAAGAAGGAGACTGTTATCTTTTCCCACGATAATAATAGCAGGAGCTTTCTACATCAAGAAGGACACCTATTATAATTCATATAGTGTCTCGGCCAGATACAAAGTTTCCAAGATGTGGTTTGAAAAGTTAAATTCTGATAAGCATTAATGTTGTGATTTTTGGAAAGGTCAAACTCCTTTTTAGACAATTTTAGAGTGTTAATTGTGTATATAGCATCGGCCGAATGCTTTGTGTATGTTGTAATGTATAATAAATACATCTAGTTTTTAATTTTAAATCACGTGTAAATCGTTAATCAGCAGCGCTACACACATATCTGGTTTTTCTTTCTTTTTGAGGGGACTAAGTGATCCCTGGTGTGTGGCTGCAGCTGACTGAGGGTTTTTCTTAATACTACTACTAATTAACAGAATCCATCTTGTTAAGAAGTCAGCGCCCAAAAGTGTCTGTCATATTGTAAAGATTACTATTCTAAATGTACAGGTATTCCTGTAACTATCTTACCACTGTAAATGTACAGGTCAGATTATAAGCGAGCAAATGTGAAGTTTAATATATATGGAATGTAGAGCCTGTGTAAATATACATGATGCCTAGATTACTAACAGTATATATATGCTTAAGTGATTGACTGGGGAGGGGTAGATGTGAAGGAGCATATAGCTGAGTGGCTCGAGGGCAGGAACGAGGACAGCAGAGGCACACGGGTGAGCCACGAGGAGAAACCGTCGGTTGGGAAGGATAGAAGTGCGTGAGAGGAAGCTGCTAAACGGGATGGACGGAGCAGAGGGGACGGCTGTAGACTCACGTTAAGTGCCGGAAAGGAGTCGGGGAGTGAGCCGTATCAGAGAGCACCACGTTATCGGAGGGAGAGGTACTTACTTCCAGCGGTGACCGGAGTGACATCCGATGGCAGCAGCGCTGGGGGAGCGGAGACGCGAATAGGACGGAAGGACGTGGATGGGCAGGGACTGTGCCCAAGAGGTCTCGGTCCGTGGGAGTTGCCGGATAGGAAGGAGATCCCGGTTAGGAGATCCCGGTGACCAGCGCCGCCCCTCTCACTGAACAGGGACCATATGCGACGCCCAGTACCACCCCGAAGGAGGAGCTGATGTCCAGGTAAAGTAACACCCCCTAGCCCTATCTAACGATGCCTAGCTGCTGAGTGAAAGTTAGGGCTAACAGCTGATGAGAGAGGGGGCAGCAGCAAAAAGAGAAATCATATATATATACATATATATATATATATATATATATGGACAGTTATGCAGCATAACCTATGCAGTGACTTAACCTAGTAGGAGTCTACCCACCACCCAATAATTACCCTGTCACTACAGTAATCAGTATCACCTAGAGGAGAAATACATGATTAAGACCTACTATAGACATGGAATACTTACCCAGTGTTGAAATCGCATACTTGTATGCCGACAGAACCATTCATGGGAGATTGTGATGAAATTCATAGGTGAGACTTCCACTGAAACAAAGAGTAAATATTGGAATTATTCCTCTAGATTACAGTAGTACTACGGTTACCAAGGGCTTATCACCTATAACTGCAGCACCACGGGAAGAGACTAACAGGTAAACAGTTTTGGCCCTCACGGACAACGGTAATATAATAAATCATCTGGGCCAGGTTATTGCCTTCCAGGACAGAGCACTGGATTAAAGTAGGATAAACGTACATTGGATGAGGAAAAGAGACTTTACTCCTACTACCAAGCACCCAGTGTTGTATTATTATTGGAACTGCTGGACTAATTGCCTCGATATTATAGGGACAATTTACAACTGGACTAGGATACTGATCCCCGCTTGTAGACTGAGAGAGAAAGAGAGAGAGAGACGGTACCAGTGCACTGACTATTACATATATATTTTGCAAATATATACATTTACAATGGGGGCAAAGTGTACATATAGAAATGAGCTGCAGAGTTAAAACAATGATATTGATGTATATATAATATTCAGTTTGAATGTTCACTTTAATTGTCATGCAGTATATATGATAATTATACTACGATTACAGTAAAGTTGATGTTATATCGCAGTGTTGACCTTAGGTTTATTAAGTAACGTTTCTACCAACGAGAAACCACGGTGAAAGTACCAGGTGAGATCCTTCTTGATATCGCTCATTAAGGTAGGCGGCTGAGGCCACTCCTTTTATCCCTAAGGTCGGGAGAAGGTCGCAAAGTAGTATTTAAAGTGGGATGTGATATAGGGTTTTCTCAAGCCTTCCCTACTACTACGGTCATACATTGTAAACTAAAGGTTTGAGTGGAGGCACTTATATATTCCAGGGAGCATTGCCGTTAATGGGAGGGCTACATTTGGAGGCACTGCTGAGATCACTAATATATATCAACCCTCTGAAATATGATGTAGGTCATATTGGAAAAGGACATTCACAATTGGTGCAAAGATCACGGGGTGGACCCCCGCCAAAGTGTGTGTATAGTGGGCAACTTTGAGAGCATCCCAGACGACAAAGTAATTAAAGAAGAACAGAAATTATGCGGGATAAGAACTCCCTGCTTAGTTGATAAGTGGAAAGGCGCCACTGGGGATATATGCGCTATACTGATAACCAATCAGGAACACCTGGACCCCTCATTGATTCCTGCAAAAATATTAGTGGAAGGAGTACCCGGCAGAAGGTGGCAAATAATGTGGCCTAGTGAAGTCGGAGAGAATGAGGGAGAAGCCCAAGTAGCCATCGCCGATAATGGAACTGAGAGAGTTGGGGGGGATTACCAGAATGCGGGGGATGGTCCCTGAATAGAGCCGCTACCAGTAACATTCCACAGGAATCTATAGAGCCGCAAGTAGATGCTGTAATGGACAAAAATGGTCAGTCACTTTGAACGCTGGCACTATGAGGGAGGATATAGAAGGCTCAGAGTTTTCTCTGGCATAATACCAGTACCCACCGGAGAAGAAGGATATGACACTTGGCGAGAGGCCGCGGTACAGCACTCAGAAGAGTGGAGGTGCCCGGAACACATAAAGAAGCAACGGATTGTGGAGAGTCTGAGAGGCCCCACCATGGGGATCATCCACGCTACACGGAGAAGTAATCCCAGTGTCACCCTGAAAGACTATTTCAATGCCCTAGATTATTCTTTCATGACCATAGAAGACATAGGAGACATCTTGGCTAGACTAAATCAGACCTATCAAGAACCCGCTGAATCTCTCACTAATTATATTTACCGCCTGGATAAAATATTGTATAAATTGATGGACAAAGGAGGGATTGATGCCTCAAAGATTGATGAGAAACGTATCAAACATCTGCTGCGGGGTGCTCTGACTAACAACCCGGTCGCTCAACGACTGCGGTGCAGTGCTGTCGGGACTCGACCACCAACCTTGGGCGAAATTGATAAAGGAAGTAAAACTCGAGGAAGTTCAAATTATAATAGAGAGAAGAGCATTAGAAGGGTGAAGGTTGTGCTACCCACCCCGGAAGGCCCTACGGAGAGTGAAAAATTGTACAAGCTGTTGGAGGAACAAACAAAGAAATTGGATCAACTAATCACCCTCCAGAGTAATGCCTCTGGGACAGCCCCACGCGGGAGAGGTAGAGGGTACTTCAGGCGGCAAGACAATAGGAATAATATTCTCTGCTATCGGTGAGGACAGTTGGGACATCGATCGTTCGAGTGTCCACAGAATGGTAACTATGGAAGAGGTTCTAGTTCACGTGGAGGTCTAAATGAAAGCTCGCCGGAAAACACCGGGGGGGGGCGTTGGTGAACCAACTCTCCAGCAATAGTAGTGAGTGCAATGGGGGGTGCCCAGTGGCCAGAGAACATCCCTGAAAGAATGCTGGGAAAGGCCCCATTGGTACAAGCCTTTATCAATGGACAGGCCTGTAATGTTTTATTAGACAGCGGATCACAGGTGTCTATAATCTTTGAGAGCTGGTATCGTCACCACTTATCGGATATTCCCATCTCACCAGTCGATGGTCTAGCTATGTGGTGATTGAGCAACCAAAAATACGCATATTTGGGGTATGTAGTGACACACATTGAATTCCCTCCATTGTTGAAAGATCATTCTGATCCATTACCCCTCCTGACCCTCCGGGGGCCAGAGAAAATATTGCGAATATTGTTGGGACCAACTCTAACCTGTTTAAGATGCTGTCGAGGTGGTGCTTGGAGCAAGAACTCACCCCCACGTGTGATGGGAGTTTATTTACTGATACCACTGCTATACGGAGAGGTAACCTTACCCATTGTACTTTAATGGAAAAGGAATCCGAAGATACCAATAGGGAACGCTTTCTCTCCAAGATTCGAAAGTGTTTCCAGGGTAGCGATATCAGTCTAAAGGAGCAGGACCAGTTAATAGAGGAGCTACAAAATCGACAGCAAGTTTTTTCAATGGGTGAGTGGGAGTTAGGGACGGCAATAGGTGTAGAACATCGAAATTAATTTAAACAATACCACGCCGTTCCGGGAGAGGTCTCGCAGATTGGCCCCGGCTGACTTCGACGATGTACGACAACATCTAAAGAAATTGTTGGAGAATCATGTAATAGCCAATTCTGAGAGTCCTTATGCCTCTCCCATCGTGGTGGCTCAGAAAAAAAACGGAGACATAAGGTAATGCATCGATTATCGTACCCTAAATAACCGGACGATTGCAGATCAGTACCCTGTACCCAAGATAGAGGAAGCGCTGGACTGTCTACAAGGCAGTCACTGGTTCTCTGTACTGGATATGCGGTGTGGATACTACCAGATACCTATGAAACCAAAGGATAGAGCCAAGACAGCCTTCATCTGCCCCATTGGATTTTTCAAATTCCTCAAAATGCCTCAAGGCGTCAAAGGGGCCCCTGCAACATTTCAACGAACCATGGAACAAACAGTAGGGGATATGTGTTACAGGGAAGTACTGGTCTACTTAGATGATATCATCATCTTTGGGAGGACTCTCGCTGAGCATAATGTCCGATTGATGAAAGTGTTAGATAGATTTCATAAGAAGGGACTCAAACTATCCATCGATAAATGTCGACTGTGTCAAACCACTGTCAAGTATCTGGGACATATTGTCAGTCAGGAAGGAATATCGACTGATCCAGACAAGACTGAAGCAGTGCGGCAGTGGCCACGCCTAAAGAACTTGAAGGACCTGCGTTCGTTTCTAGGGTTCTGTGGCTACTATCGCCGGTTTGTACCACAATACTCCAGCATAGCTCGACCGCTCACGGAGTTGACAAAAGGCTACCCCCCGTTGAAACATGAAAGAGGACCCAGATCAGTTAAGGCCAAATCTGAATATTTTAAACCACAAGAGGAATTCGGGGATCGGTGGAATAGCATGTGTGAGGATGCTTTTCTTCAACTGAAACATGGATTAACACACTCCCCTGTACACGCTTATGCTAATCCTGAACTGCCGTATGAACGTCACATCGATGCGTCATTCGATGGATTGGGGGGAGTTCTGTATCAACCGCAACAAGGACGACTATGACCGGTAGCCTATGTCAGCCGGGGATTGTCAGAAAGTGAAAGGAAATATCCTGTACACAAGTTGGAGTTTCTTGCGTTAAAATGGGCTGTGGTTGAGAAGTTCCACGACTACCTCTATGGAGTACATTTCACGGTCCACACGGATAACAACCCGTTAACGTATATAAACTCCACTGCAAGACTAGATGCCACAAGACATCGGTGGCTAACGGCCCTATCAAACTACCACTTCACCCTAAGATACCGGCCTGGGGTTAGTAATATCGACGCAGATGCTTTATCGCGATTGTCGAATCCTATAGCTGAGAGTAGTAATGACAAGTGGGTAGAGGTTCCGGCACCTGCAGTACAAGGTCTATGTCATCAAATGGCGACTCTACAATATAGTCCGTGGGAAATTGTAAGTTCATTGGGAGCAACCTCAGCTGCTATGCCCTTGATGTATTGTTGGATATCACAATCAGAAATGGGAGGACTTGACGTCTTGTCTCAAGATCAAATTTGGGAGGCCCAGATACGAGATCCCGATATAGCAACTGTCATTATGCACCTTAATGCTAAACCGGGAATGGTTAGAAATTCCCGATTATCCAACAAATCTCGAGCATTATTGCGACAAAGGAAGAAACTGATTCTCAAACAGAAGATATTGTACATGGAAACTAAAACCCATTCTGGATACCTCCGTCATCAACTAGTTCTGCCAACTGTATATATCCCTTTGGTACTAAGCTCACTACATGATTATCACGGACATTTAGGGTGTGATAAGACTCGTCATCTAGTGGCTGAGAGGGTATACTGGCCCTTCATGAACAGAGACATCGATGCCTATTGTAAAAATTGTCAAAACTGCATTTTGAGGAAGACTTTGCCTGCACCGTCTGCCAAGCTGGTCAATATGGATAGCTCAGGACCTTTAGAGCTAATTTGTATTGATTTTTTGTCTTTGGAGGGACCGTCTGGGAAGGAAAGCAACATCTTAGTGGTAACTGATCATTTTACGCGTTACGCTCAAGCTTATGTCACAGTTGACCAGAAGGCAATGACAGTTGCTAAAACCTTATGGGAAAAGTTCTTTGTGCACTACGGGTTGCCGGCACGCATCCATACCGACCAAGGAAGGGATTTCGAGAGTAAATTAATTAAGGAACTGTGTGCGTTGTGGAATAAAAAAAATCAAGAACCTCGCCATATCACCCCCAGGGAGATCCCCAGCCTGAATGGTTCAATAGAACTCTCCTGGACATGCTAGGGACCCTCAATACATAAGACATAGTTCAATGGAGGGGACACGTGTGTCAATTGGTTCACGCCTATAATTGTACTGTGAATGAGGCCACGGGATACTATCCGTATGTACTGATGTTCGGGAGGGAAGCACGGTTGCCCATCGATGTTTGCCTCGGGACGAACACCACTCACCCTTGATATCCTACGCATACCCAATACGTGCAATGACTGAGGAAAGAACTACGAGAGGCTTATGATCTGGCCAATAGGGCGTCTCTAAAGCAGGGTGAAACAAATAAACGTAATTACAATAAAAAAGTGAAAGAACAGGTACTACTGCCCGGAGATAGAGTACTTGTTAAACGTCTTGGGGCTCCTCGACGTCAAAAACGAAGTAATCGATGGAGAGAAACTCTGTATAAAGTGAACAAGCAACTACCGGGTATTCCCGTATATCAATTGATACCGGAGGATGGAGATGGTCCCATGGTTACGTATCATCATCACCATTTACTACCCATTAGACAAAAAATATTGTTTGGTAAAGAGGAGTTGAATAAGAGCGTAGAGACAAGAAACACGATTCCAGTTGTAGAAACACCCACAGAGACACTCTATCGTGGTGATGAGATTTCCATTGATGACTGTAAAGAAGGGACAGGGTACTTTTATAGTGAGGTCCCCTACGTTTCAACCACTACAGAAGGGGAAGCTGAAGACTGCGGATACGAGGTGGTTAAGCCTAAGAGGAACTCAATGATGAACATGGAACTCATCCCTTGTGAGTGGGGGGAAACAAATAGGGATGTTGATAGGGATATTGAGTCTATTAGTATCCATGAAGATATTTCCGAGATAGATTCGGATCCCATAGAGGTTGAAAACCACATAGACGTGGGGCTACCCCTACCACAGAGACAACGATCAAAAAGATCACATAGGCCCCCCATAATACTAACCTATGATAGTTTGGGGAATCCTACTGTTGCACCCCGAGTTGTCCACCCCACAATGGTGACTCTGTGGCCGTATTTTGGGTGTGATAACATGTTGGTGACAGCGAATGGTGACACGCAATTGTAGATACGTTATTCTACATGTCACCAGGGGGAGAAATGTAAAGATTATTATTCTAAATGTTCAGGTATTCCTGTAACTATCTTACCACTGTAAATGTACAGGTCAGATTATAAGCGAGCAAATGTGAAGTTTAATATATATGGAATGTAGAGCCTGTGTAAATATACATGATGCCTAGATTACTAACAGTATATATATGCTTAAGTGATTGACTGGGGAGGGGTAGATGTGAAGGAGCATATAGCTGAGTAGCTCGAGGGCAGGAACGAGGACAGCAGAGGCACGCGGGTGAGCCGCGAGGAGAAACCGTCGGTTGGGAAGGATAGAAGTTCGTGAGAGGAAGCTGCTAACCGGGACGGACGGAGCAGAAGGGACGGCTGTAGACTCACGTTAAGTGCCGGAGAGGAGTCGGTGAGTGAGCCGTATCAGAGAGCACCGCGTTATTGGAGGGAGAGGTACTTACTTCCAGCGGTGACCGGAGTGACATCCGACAGCAGCAGCGCTGGGGGAGCGGAGACGCGAATAGGACGGAAGGACGTGGATGGGCAGGGACTGTGCCCAAGAGGTCCCGGTCCTTGGGAGTTGCCAGATAGGAAGGAGATCCCGGTTAGTAAGATCCTGGTGACCAGCGCCGCCCCTCTCACTGAACAGGGACCATATGCGATGCCCAGTACTAGTGATGGGTAGTTCATGAATGATTAGTTCAAAATGAACTAATCTTCAAAGTGAACTAGTTCGTTCAGTTCACAGCTTTGGCAAAGATTAGTTCATCAGGAAGGAGGAGTCAGACACAGACAGAATAGAGCCAGCATTAGGCTTCTCACTGTCTCATTCACTGGATTTTCACTTCCTGAATCTGATGCTGTGAAATGAAAGTTAAAAGTACAACACAGCCCAGCAATACAGATCTAATAAAAAATAGCATCTGCACTGCCTAGCCAAAGTCTATGGGGTAAATTTACTAAGGTGGGAGATTTTTAGAACTGGTGATGTTGCCCATAGCAACCAATCCGATTATATCTATTATCTGCTAGAAGCAGCTAGATAAATGGTAAGTAGAATCTGATTGGTTGCCATGGGCAACATCACCAGTTCTAAAATTCTCCCACCTTAGTAAATTTACCCCTATGTGTGTCTGTGAGTGAGCATGTGTGGTCATGCTGCTCACCTTTCTGTGATACAATCACTGTCCTATTAGTCCAGATGTCCAAACACTTGCTGCTACTTCTGGTACTACTGGCTCCTGTGCATACTGCTGTGCTAAATCTTCTGCTGGGTGTTGTGTAGGTGCTGCTGCAGCACTGTTTTTATTCAGCTGTCACTCAGCAATACTCATGAGTCAGTACATCTCTGCTGCCACAGGGGTCACTGCTGTGCTCAGACATGGAGTGGACTCACTCTGTGGAGCTGAGTGAACTGCATTGTCCTGACTACTCGTGAGTCATTCTCCTTGCAAGTAGTTCAGTAGTTCAGCAAGTAGTTCAGTAGTTCAGTGATTCATTACAGTTCACTGATCAGTTCACTGACTCAATGACTCATACAGCCATACGAGTCAGTGCAGTACCTCTAAGCTACCATGTGTGGCACTGCTGTGCTCAGGCATATGCATTGTGTGGAGCTGATACTGAACTGCATATAGCCATGATTAATTCACCTAGCATATTAGGTGGTCACAAGGTACACTGTCACTACCAATCAGCCAAAGACAAATTCTGAGTGCTGCATGCTATCCTGTAGGGCAGGCATGTCCAAACTGCGGCCCTCCAGCTGTTGTGAAACTACATATCCCAGCATGCCCTGACACAGTTTTGCTGTCAGAGAATGCTAAAGCTGTGTCAGGGCATGCTGGGATGTGTAGTTTCTCAACAGCTGGAGGGCCGCAGTTTGGACATGCCTGCTGTAGGGTCTGATTACTCTACACAAGACATAGGGGGATATGTATGTCTGTCTGATGAACCTTCAGTCTTGAAATAATTAAAAATATGATGGTACATATACTTAGGTAGTTCTATAGAAGTGATGTTGCCCATAGCAACCAATCAGTGTGTGTGTGTGTGTGTGTGTGTGTGTGTGTGTGTGTGTGTGTGTGTGAGAGAGAGAGAGTGAATACTGAATACTCATGAGTCAGTTTACCTCAGCTGCCACAAGGGTCACTGCTGTGCTCATGGAGTCAGTGGACTCTGTGAAGCTGATTGAACTGCATTGTCCTCACGAGTCACTCTCCTTGCAAGTAGTTCAGTAGTTCAGTAGTTCAGTCAGTGATTCATTACAGTTCACTGATCAGTTCACTGACTCAATGACTCATACAGTCATACGAGTCAGTACAGTACTTCTAAGCTACCAGGTGTGGCACTGCTGTGCACAGGCATATGCATTGTATGGAGCTGATGCTGAACTGCATATAGCCATGATTCATTCCCCCAGTATATTAGGTGACAAGCTACACTCCCAATCAGCTAAAGACACAGTGCTGAGTGCTGCATGCTATCCTGTAGGGCAGGCATGTCCAAACTGCGGCCCTCCAGCTGTTGAGAAACTACACATCTCAGCATGCCCTGACACAGCTTTAGCATTCTCTGACGGCAAAACGGTGTCAGGGCATGCTGGGATATGTAGTTTCACAACAGCTGGAGGGCCGTAGTTTGGGCATGCCTTCTGTAGGGTATGATTACTCCACACAAGACACAGGGGGATATGTACTATGAACCTTCAAGTGACATAAAGTTGAGCAGTTGCCCCTAGCAACCAATCAGCTTCTGTCACTTTATATACTGTTGAAGATAAATGACAGAAGCTGATGGGTTACTTTGCAACATCTCCACTTTATCTCTCTAAGGTCTGTTACATTGGGGCAAAGGGACTTTTTCTTTTCTTTTAATTACTGTATTTTAAAAGCAGAAAAAACTAAAAGTGACTTATGACATTACTCTGGATTTGGGTCTTTCACATGCATATTATGAAGTAAAAAGGAGTACCAACAATGGGATTAATATTGCAGAGATACATATGTCACTATAAGGTTGCTATATAACTTATTGCTTTTCTTAAAAATAAAAAATCTGACATATTACACACATCTGATCATTTGAAAAAGATTATAATTCCTACAATGAGCTAGTATTAGAAATGCCTACTCTATGTGTAATAGTCTAGACTAGTTTTAAATCTAATCACTCCTTTCAGTCTCAGAGTCAGTGAGTGAAATGATGAACTAAATGAACTAGATGAACTAATCTTCTGAACTAATCTTTTCAGTGAACTAGATCATAATGAACTAATCACCGAACTGAACTAGATTTCCCATCACTACCCAGTACCACCCCGAAGGAGGAGCTGACGTCCGGGTAAAGTAACACCCCCTAGCCCTATCTAACGATGCCTAGCAGCTGAGTGACAGTTAGGGCTAACAGCTGGTGAGAGAGGGGGCAGCAGCAAAAAGAGAAATTATATATATATATATATATATATATAATATCCAAATGATCCGGCACTCCTGGTAATAATTCAGCTGCCTGTGTGCCTTTGTCCAAATGATAATACACAATGCAGACTGAGCAAATGAATGTTCAGAATAGGACACGGCACTCCAGGACTTAATCAATGAATGCTTGTAGTTTAATGTGACAAGAAAAACTGTATCAATGCATCGTCTGGGTGAGCACAACCACAGACAGCTAAGATACAGGATAAGTCTTACATGGCACAGGCATATATGTCACAATGCAGCATTTCGGGACGCATCAGGTCCCTTCCTCAGGTGATGCTAGTGCCCAGCAAACAGTGTTTGCTGGGCACTAGCATCACCTGAGGAAGGGACCTGCAGTGGAGTGCCGTGTCCTATTCTGAACATTCATTTGCTCAGTCTGCATTGTATATATATATATATATATATGGACAGTTATGCAGCATAACCTATGCAGTGGCTTAACCTAGTAGGAGTCTACCCACCACCCAATAATTACCCTGTCACTACAGTAATCAGTATCACCTAGAGGAGAAATACATGATTAAGACCTACTATAGACATGGAATACTTACCCAGTGTTGAAATCGCATACTTGTACGCCGACAGAACCATTCATGGGAGATTGTGATGAAATTCATAGGTGAGACTTCCACTGAAACAAAGAGTAAATATTGGAATTATTCCTCTAGATTACAGTAGTACTACGGTTACCAAGGACTTATAACCTATAACTGCAGCACCACGGGAAGAGACTAACGGGTTAACAGTTTTGGCCCTCACGGACAACGGTAATATAATAAATCATCCGGGCCAGGTTATTGCCTACCAGGACAGAGCGCTGGATTAAAGTAGGATAAACGTACATTGGATGAGGAAAAGAGACTTTACTCCTACTACCAAGCACCCAGTGTTGTATTATTATTGGAACTGCTGGACTAATTGCCTCGATATTATAGGGACAATTTACAACTGGACTAGGATACTGATCCCCGCTTGTAGACTGAGAGAATGAGAGAGAGAGAGAGACGGTACCAGTGCACTGACTATTACATATATATTTGCAAATATATAAATTTACAATGGGGGCAAAGTGTACATATAGAAATGCGCTGCAGAGTTAAAACAATGATATTGATGTATATATAATATTCAGTTTGAATGTTCACTTTAATTGTCATGCAGTATATATGATAATTATACTACGATTACAGTAAAGTTGATGTTATATCGCAGTGTTGACCTTAGGTTTATTAAGTAACGTTTCTACCAACGAGAAACCACGGTGAAAGTACCAGGTGAGATCCTTCTTGATATCGCTCATTAAGGTAGGCGGCTGGGGCCACTCCTTTTATCCCTAAGGTCGGGAGAAGGTCGCAAAGTAGTATTTAAAGTGGGATGTGATATAGGGTTTTCTCAAGCCTTCCCTACTACTACGGTCATACATCGTAAAATAAAGGTTTGAGTGGAGGCACTTATATATTCCAGGGAGCATTGCCGTTAACGGGAGGGCTACAATATATTTTGGCGGACGCTATTCTTTTTGGTTTATAGCATCCTGAGACTGAACCTGTGAGATTTCATGAGGACCGTGGAAGCTTTTGAGGATGCTCAGTGGTTGGCTTACTTTCGAATGTTGCATGCAACGTTTTATTACCTACTGGAGCTAGTGACCCCAGCACTTGCTATGCAGACCACCAGGCTCAGGAAACCCATCAAGGATAGCAGGAGGCTAGCCATTGCATTGTGGTGGTACGCTACCCCTGGAGAGTACAGCACAATCTTGTGCTTGTTCGGTGTTGGGATCTCGACAGTTTGTGTCATAGTCCACCAGGTGGGTAGATTGTACAAGTGATTCATCCTTGGCGCTAGGACATGGATTATGTTCTGTATTATAGCTGTAATGATAGAACATACATTCCTATAACATTTTCCCCCATGTAAATATACTTTGGAATCGAGTACAATATATATACATATATTTTTTCCTTTTATAACAGTATTCTAAGATTGTGAATGGAGTGGAGATCCCTGTTTACCTCATCGGGGATGCAGCATACCCTTTTATGCCGCTGGCTTATGAAGGTATTCACCCAGCAAGTTCAGCTGAGCCCAGAAAAAATCTACACCCTGAGTTCTGCAAGGATGGCAGTGGAGAATGCCTTTGACCGATTAACCACTTGCCTGGCATGGTGGCATCAGATGCAACCACACCAGGCAGTGTTTTATCTGAAAATACAGAAAAAAACATAGCGCTAATGATTAAATATTGATGATGATAATGATAATAATAATAATAATAAAATAGTAGTAATAAGAATAGATGGATCAAATGAAAAGTTGCACATTTAATACAGGTACATATAAACTACAGTTTAAAATAATGATAAAAGGTCACAGTAAGGGACGGACTGGGGACTCCATCCGGCCCTGGCATACGTGCGCACATGCACGAGAAAGGGGGCGTGTGCACCGTGTAAAGGGCACGCGGACACTGCAAATGGGGGCGTATCGCGAGTCAGGCACGCCCCCATATTGCTTAGCAATGGGGCACATCTGGCAGCAGCGGCGGCAATGGGGACAAACAAGAGAGCCAGGAGCTGCGCTGAGCGCAGCCTTCCCGGCTCTCAGTGGACCGGACTAGCCCACCAGCCCTTCTGGCATTTGCCAGAAGTGCCAGATGGCCAGTCCAGCCCTGGTCACAGTAATTTAAGCTGCACAAAAGGAGGTGTCCGTTCCTTTTATGTGAACTGGACTACAGATGGGTGGATTGTGGAGTGAGAAAGATTGATGGCACAGTCCCAGAATTACCACAATGATACTGCTGGAGGTATAATTCCTTGTAAGGTCCCTTGTACATGTTAGCAATATCCAGGGTCCTGGGTCCTCACCAGAGTACGGCGTCTTCGATGTGGATTATATGTTGAGTAAGATCCAAATGCAATTTGTCCACCAAAATAGTTCTGCAGAAAGTTTGGGTCCAGTATTGGTCTGGGCACTTGAGAGGCAGCAACCAGTCTTGTAGCAGTGACCAGAGGATAGCAACTGATGCATTTTGCTGCAGGTACTGCAGCTTTTTAAAGGGGTCTATCTGACATGGTTGCACAGGATGCGACCACTCAGATAAAAGGTACTAGCAGCGGCAGGGAAGGGAAACTTCCCTTCGCTGCTGCTGTCAAAGGGACCGGAAGATCACTCTGCCTCCCTGCACCCTACCCACAGTGTTGCTGTGCTGCTGATCATTACTGATTGGAGGACCGCCACCCAGCGGCTGCAGACAATAGCAACCACTGGGTAAGTGTAAAACAGCCCCCCCTTGCCACCCCCCGAGTACCTGTGGGAAGTTCGAGCTCTAAAAGGTAAAATTGCGATGGTCGCAATATTACCAGTGTTCCGATGGTCACGCTGTTCCCGACCGATGTTTCAATGTTTGAAAAAAATATATATATTTTTTTTTATTTACAAAAAAAGTTTTTTCTTTTATTTAACTAAAATCATTTTGCATAGGGTTAAATTCATGCTCTTCACCTAATTCTCTCATTAAAAAAAATTCAATTTCTGAGCGTTAAGCAGTTAAGTGGTTAAAAGGACGATGGCGCTGTTTGAAGGGCAGTGATGTTGACCTAAAGATCATGACCCATGTTGTAGCTGCGTGCTGCATATTGCACAACATATGTGAGCTACAAAAGGACCAAGTTCTTCCTGAGTGGACTGTGCAGGACCCTGATGTTGGAAACCCAGCTGTTGGATCTGCAGATAATGCTGATGACCTAAACTCTACAGCAGAACAAATTTGTAACACCATTACTGCAAACCTTACAGTGGGCCAAAAAAGTATTTGGTCAGCCACCGATTGTGCAAGTTGACCCACTTAAAAAGATGAGAGAGGTCTGTAATTTCCATCATAGGTACACTTCAACTGTGAGAGAATCTGAAAAAAAAAACAGTAAATCACATTGTATGATTTTTAGACAATTTACTTGTATATTCTTGTGGAAAATAAATATTTGGACATCTACCAAGCAGCAAGATTTCTGGCTCTCACATACCTGTTACTTCTTCTTTAAGAAGCTCTTCTATCCTCCACTCGTTACCTGTATTAATGGCACCTGTTTTAACTGGTTATCTGTATAAAAGACACCTGTCCACACCCTCAAACAGTCAGACTGCTACCTCTCCACCATGGCCAAGACCAGAGAGCTGTCTAAGGACCCCAGGGACAAAATTGTAGAGCTGCACAAGGCTGGGATGAGCTACTCGACAATAGGCAAGCAGCTTGGTGAGAAGAGATCAACTGTTGGCGCAATTATTAAAAAATGGAAGAAATACAAGATCACTGATAATCTCCCTCAACCTGGGGCTCCATGCAAGATCTCACCTTGTGGGGTATCAATGATCTTGAGAATGGTGAGGAATCAGCCCAGAACTACATGGGGGGACCTGGTCAACTACCTCAAGTGAGCTGGGACCACAGTCACAAAGGTTACTATTAGTAACACACTACGTTGTCATGGATTGAAATCCTGCAGTGCCTGAAAGGTCCCCCTGCTTAAGCCAGCACGTCCAGGCCCATCTAAAGTTTGCCAGTGACCATCTGGATGATCCAGAGGAGGATTGGGAGAATGTAATGTGGTCAGATGAGAGCAAAATCAAACTTTTTGGTATAGAATCCACTCGCCGTGTTTGGAGGTAGAATAATGATGAATGGTATCCCAAGAACACCATACCCACTGTGAAGCATGGGGGTGGAAACATCATGCTTTGGGACTGCTTTTCTGCAAAGGGGACAGGATGACTGCTCCGTATTAAGGAGAGGATGGATGGGGCCATGTATCGTGAGATTTTGGGCAAAAACCTCCTTCTCTCAGTAAGAGCATTGAAGATGGAACGTGGCTGGGTCTTCCAACATGACAAAGACCCCAAGCACACCGCCCGGGCAACTGAGGAGTGGCTCCGTAAAAAGCATTTCAAGGTCCTGGAGTGGCCTAGCCAGTCTCCAGACCTCAACCCAATAGAAAATCTGTGGAGGGAGTTGAAAGTCCGTGTTGACCGGCGACAGCCCCAAAACATGACAGATCTAGAGAAAATCTGCATGGAAGAGTGGGCCAAAATACCTGCTACAGTGTGTGCAAACCTGGTCAAGAACTACAGGAAACGTTTGACCTCTGTAATTGCCAACCGAGGTTATATTACAAAGTATTGAGTTAAGGTGTGTACACACGGTGAGATCCCTGCTATGTTTGATTTTGACTATGAGATTTCCCTTGAACTCCCCCAGAGCTCAGATAGCACAGATAGTACAGATTTTAACTATCTGTGCTTGAGATTTTGTCTGCACAGTCTATCTAGCCTTACGATACTGACCCCACGGGAGCACGCATTGGGATCGAATCTGTATCGCAAGCTGCCTAACAACTTGATATATGCACTAACTTTTCATAAGATTTTGACTATATAGTCAAAATTTTACAGATTTATCTCACCGTGTGTACACACCTTTAAACTTTTTGATTGTCCAAATATTTATTTTCCACAAGAATATACAAACAAATTGTTTAAAAATCATACAATGTGATTTCCTAGTTTTTTTTTTCTTTCAGATTCTGTCTCTCAGAGTCTTTTTAAGTGGGTCAACTTGCACAATCGGTGGCTGTCCAAATACTTTTTTGCCCCACTGTAGGTCATTATTAATGTAGCCGACACAACATTTTAGGGTCAATTAATGTTTTTTTATTTAGTTTCAAACTTTTTGTGTTACAGTATATTTTAAATAAAACAAACAAAACACACATTATTAACATGTGTGTATATGGTCAAACAATTGTTGAACTTTTAAAAAAAAACAGGTTAACATGGTCTTCTTATGATACGCACATTTTGGTACCTTCAAAATATGTACATACATACATATGTATATGGTTTCAAACTTTTTTTAATGTAAAAAAAAAAAAAGCCCTGAAAAGGTGATAGGGATTCGTGTATACGTACACAAACGTTTACCCACATTATCCCTGCAGTCAGTGCCGGTTCAAGGGCGCAGAGCGCCCCGGGCAGGAAAGGGGCGTGGCCTAATACAGGGGGCGTGGGGAGTCACGCCCCCTGTACATTGAAAGCGCCGCTTGAATGCTGAGCGGTGCGCGATGACGTCATCGCGCACCGCACAGCAAAAGGTCCTCTCCACGAAGAGAAACTAGACGCTATGCGTCTAGTTCCCTTCTTGGAGAGGACCTTTGCTGTGCGGTGCGCGATGACGTCATCGCGCACCGCTCAGCAGTTACTCTCCACGAAGGGAAACTAGACGCATAGCGTCTAGTTCCCTTCACAGGAGGCGCCGAGGACGGGGACGGCAGCGGGCAGCGGAGGCAGACGGGGGACACAGCGGGCAGCAGTGGCGGATCTTGCCACGGTGCGGCGCCCCCCGGATGGCGCCAGCGCCCTCCGGAAGGCGGCGCCCCGGGCAAAAGTCCTGCTTGCCCGTGGCAAGAACCGCCACTGCCTGCAGTATATGGTTCACAGTATAAAAAATGTAAAAGGGCTTTTTATATATGAGTGTAGACACTTTACAAAATGTAACACAACCACACCCCTACCATACCACCCCGCCCCAAAAAGACCCACTTCATTAACCCCCCACCGGATCACTCGCCCTTCCTCTTCCCGTCAAGCAAAATTTGCTTACTCAAAGCAAACCACTTAACCATTTGGCACAAACAATTGTGCATAAACGCTTGGTTTTTTTTTTAACCACATAAACAATTAAGTTAAATTGCGATACACAGTATACAGTACTTTGTTGGTTTTTGGTTGGTGCACTATGGTCATAGTATTGGGCAGAATTGAACGTGGGATAATGGTGTTCATGATATTGTGAGTTGCAGTGTTTTGGGCCTTTAGAACTAATTAACATTCGTTCTAGGAAAGCCACATTGGCGTTTCTATAATGGGTGCAATGGGTGCGGTGCACACGGGCCTCTGGGTCCAGGTGGGCCCACACCGCACCCATTGCACCCATTTTAACACTTACCTTTCCGGAGTCCAGCGCTGGGACCTGCAATTGCGGTGGAAATTGACGCCAAAATGGCCGCAGCGCAGGCGCGGTAGCCAAATTGGTCTCTGGATCATGGCGGGCGCCATGTTTCCGGAGACCTGTGCATGTGCAGTAGACTCCGGCACAATGTCGGAGTCTACAGTGCCATACAGAGGAGGGGGCCCACCCGGAGGTGCACACGGGCCCCCTCCTCTGTAGAAGCACCCCTGGAAAGCCATGTGCATTTGCTGGGCCTCCCTATGACACTCGTGTGCCTCCCTACTCAATGCCTTCCTGCATTTTCAAGAGCTGCAACATAAATGAGTCTTGCATTTGGCACTCGGCCTCTCAAAACCTGTGAAGCCATGCGTCCTCCTGTTTGGACATTGCAGTGTCCATCTCTCGGAGTTGATCAACAAGTACGCTTGTCATTGCTTCTGCCACTTGATCAGCTCAATTCATTTTCGTCCACTTAGGTGGAACGGTGAGAACTGTGAAGGGAATAAAAAAAATATACATTAGAATTAGCATTGAGCGTACATAAAAATAGCAGTGTTAAGTAGAGATGAGCGCCTGAAATTTTTCGGGTTTTGTGTTTTGGTTTTGGGTTCGGTTCCGCGGCCGTGTTTTGGGTTCGAACGCGTTTTGGCAAAACCTCACCGAATTATTTTTGTCGGATTCGGGTGTGTTTTGGATTCGGGTGTTTTTTTCAAAAAACACTAAAAAACAGCTTAAATCATAGAATTTGGGGGTCATTTTGATCCCAAAGTATTATTAACCTCAAAAACCATAATTTACACTCATTTTCAGTCTATTCTGAATACCTCACACCTCACAATATTATTTTTAGTCCTAAAATTTGCACCGAGGTCGCTGTGTGAGTAAGATAAGCGACCCTAGTGGCCGACACAAACACCGGGCCCATCTAGGAGTGGCACTGCAGTGTCACGCAGGATGTCCCTTCCAAAAAACCCTCCCCAAACAGCACATGACGCAAAGAAAAAAAGAGGCGCAATGAGGTAGCTGTGTGAGTAAGATTAGCGACCCTAGTGGCCGACACAAACACCGGGCCCATCTAGGAGTGGCACTGCAGTGTCACGCAGGATGGCCCTTCCAAAAAACCCTCCCCAAACAGCACATGACGCAAAGAAAAAAAGAGGCGCAATGAGGTAGCTGACTGTGTGAGTAAGATTAGCGACCCTAGTGGCCGACACAAACACCGGGCACATCTAGGAGTGGCACTGCAGTGTCACGCAGGATGTCCCTTCCAAAAAACCCTCCCCAAACAGCACATGACGCAAAGAAAAAAAGAGGCACAATGAGGTAGCTGTGTGAGTAAGATTAGCGACCCTAGTGGCCGACACAAACACCGGGCCCATCTAGGAGTGGCACTGCAGTGTCACGCAGGATGTCCCTTCCAAAAAACCCTCCCCAATCAGCACATGATGCAAAGAAAAAGAAAAGAAAAAAGAGGTGCAAGATGGAATTATCCTTGGGCCCTCCCACCCACCCTTATGTTGTATAAACAAAACAGGACATGCACACTTTAACCAACCCATCATTTCAGTGACAGGGTCTGCCACACGACTGTGACTGATATGACGGGTTGGTTTGGACCCCCCCCAAAAAAGAAGCAATTAATCTCTCCTTGCACAAACTGGCTCTACAGAGGCAAGATGTCCACCTCATCTTCACCCTCCGATATATCACCGTGTACATCCCCCTCCTCACAGATTATCAATTCGTCCCCACTGGAATCCACCATCTCAGCTCCCTGTGTACTTTGTGGATCCAATTGCTGCTGGTCAATGTCTCCGCGGAGGAATTGATTATAATTCATTTTAATGAACATCATCTTCTCCACATTTTCTGGATGTAACCTCGTACGCCGATTGCTGACAAGGTGAGCGGCGGCACTAAACACTCTTTCGGAGTACACACTTGTGGGAGGGCAACTTAGGTAGAATAAAGCCAGTTTGTGCAAGGGCCTCCAAATTGCCTCTTTTTCCTGCCAGTATAAGTACGGACTGTGTGACGTGCCTACTTGGATGCGGTCACTCATATAATCCTCCACCATTCTATCAATGTTGAGAGAATCATATGCAGTGACAGTAGACGACATGTCCGTAATCGTTGTCAGGTCCTTCAGTCCGGACCAGATGTCAGCATCAGCAGTCGCTCCAGACTGCCCTGCATCACCGCCAGCGGGTGGGCTCGGAATTCTGAGCCTTTTCCTCGCACCCCCAGTTGCGGGAGAATGTGAAGGAGGAGATGTTGACAGGTCGCGTTCCGCTTGACTTGACAATTTTGTCACCAGCAGGTCTTTCAACCCCAGCAGACCTGTGTCTGCCGGAAAGAGAGATCCAAGGTAGGCTTTAAATCTAGGAACGAGCACGGTGGCCAAAATGTAGTGCTCTGATTTCAACAGATTGACCACCCGTGAATCCTTGTTAAGCGAATTAAGGGCTGCATCCACAAGTCCCACATGCCTAGCGGAATCGCTCCGTGTTAGCTCCTTCTTCAATGCCTCCAGCTTCTTCTGCAAAAGCCTGATGAGGGGAATGACCTGACTCAGGCTGGCAGTGTCTGAACTGACTTCACGTGTGGCAAGTTCAAAGGGCATCAGAACCTTGCACAACGTTGAAATCATTCTCCACTGCACTTGAGACAGGTGCATTCCATCTCCTATATCGTGCTCAATTGTATAGGCTTGAATGGCCTTTTGCTGCTCCTCCAACCTCTGAAGCATATAGAGGGTTGAATTCCACCTCGTTACCACTTCTTGCTTCAGATGATGGCAGGGCAGGTTCAGTAGTTTTTGGTGGTGCTCCAGTCTTCTGTACGTGGTGCCTGTACGCCGAAAGTGTCCCGCAATTTTTCTGGCCACCGACAGCATCTCTTGCACGCCCCTGTCGTTTTTTAAAAAATTCTGCACCACCAAATTCAAGGTATGTGCAAAACATGGGACGTGCTGGAATTTGCCCATATTTAATGCACACACAATATTGCTGGCGTTGTCCGATGCCACAAATCCACAGGAGAGTCCAATTGGGGTAAGCCATTCCGCGATGATCTTCCTCAGTTGCCGTAAGAGGTTTTCAGCTGTGTGCGTATTCTGGAAAGCGGTGATACAAAGCGTAGCCTGCCTAGGAAAGAGTTGGCGTTTGCGAGATGCTGCTACTGGTGCCGCCGCTGCTGTTCTTGCGGCGGGAGTCCATACATCTACCCAGTGGGCTGTCACAGTCATATAGTCCTGACCCTGCCCTGCTCCACTTGTCCACATGTCCGTGGTTAAGTGGACATTGGGTACAACTGCATTTTTTAGGACACTGGTGAGTCTTTTTCTGACGTCCGTGTACATTCTCGGTATCGCCTGCCTAGAGAAGTGGAACCTAGATGGTATTTGGTAACGGGGGCACACTGCCTCAATAAATTGTCTAGTTCCCTGTGAACTAACGGCGGATACCGGACGCACGTCTAACACCAACATAGTTGTCAAGGACTCAGTTATCCGCTTTGCAGTAGGATGACTGCTGTGATATTTCATCTTCCTCGCAAAGGACTGTTGAACAGTCAATTGCTTACTGGAAGTAGTACAAGTGGGCTTACGACTTCCCCTCTGGGATGACCATCGACTCCCAGCGGCAACAACAGCAGCGCCAGCAGCAGTAGGCGTTACACGCAAGGATGCATCGGAGGAATCCCAGGCAGGAGAGGACTCGTCAGACTTGCCAGTGACATGGCCTGCAGGACTATTGGCATTCCTGGGGAAGGAGGAAATTGACACTGAGGGAGTTGGTGGGGTGGTTTGCGTGAGCTTGGTTACAAGAGGAAGGGATTTACTGGTCAGTGGACTGCTTCCGCTGTCACCCAAAGTTTTTGAACTTGTCACTGACTTATTATGAATGCGCTGCAGGTGACGTATAAGGGAGGATGTTCCGAGGTGGTTAACGTCCTTACCCCTACTTATTACAGCTTGACAAAGGGAACACACGGCTTGACACCTGTTGTCCGCATTTCTGGTGAAATACCTCCACACCGAAGAGCTGATTTTTTTGGTATTTTCACCTGGCATGTCAACGGCCATATTCCTCCCACGGACAACAGGTGTCTCCCCGGGTGCCTGACTTAAACAAACCACCTCACCATCAGAATCCTTCTGGTCAATTTCCTCCCCAGCGCCAGCAACACCCATATCCTCCTCATCCTGGTGTACTTCAACACTGACATCTTCAATCTGACTATCAGGAACTGGACTGCGGGTGCTCCTTCCAGCACTTGCAGGGGGCATGCAAATAGTGGAAGGCGCATGCTCTTCACGTCCAGTGTTGGGAAGGTCAGGCATCGCAACCGACACAATTGGACTCTCCTTGTGGATTTGGGATTTCAAAGAACGCACAGTTCTTTGCGGTGCTTTTGCCAGCTTGAGTCTTTTCAGTTTTCTAGCGAGAGGCTGAGTGCTTCCATCCTCATGTGAAGCTGAACCACTAGCCATGAACATAGGCCAGGGCCTCAGCCGTTCCTTGCCACTCCGTGTGGTAAATGGCATATTGGCAAGTTTACGCTTCTCCTCCGACAATTTTATTTTAGGTTTTGGAGTCCTTTTTTTTCTGATATTTGGTGTTTTGGATTTGACATGCTCTGTACTATGACATTGGGCATCGGCCTTGGCAGACGACGTTGCTGGCATTTCATCGTCTCGGCCATGACTAGTGGCAGCAGCTTCAGCACGAGGTGGAAGTGGATCTTGATCTTTCCCTAATTTTGGAACCTCAACTTTTTTGTTCTCCATATTTTATAGGCAGAACTAAAAGGCACCTCAGGTAAACAATGGAGATGGATGGATTGGATACTAGTATACAATTATGGACGGACTGCCACGGTTAGGTGGTATAAAAAAACCACGGTTAGGTGGTATATATTGTAATACAATTATGGATGGACGGACTGCCTGCCGAGTGCCGACACAGAGGTAGCCACAGCCGTGAACTACCGCACTGTACACTGGTTGATAAAGAGATAGTAGTATACTCGTAACAACTAGTATGACTGACTATGACGGTATAAAGAATGAAAAAAAAACCACGGTTAGGTGGTATATATTATAATACAATTATGGATGGACGGACTGCCTGCCGACTGCCGACACAGAGGTAGCCACAGCCGTGAACTACCGCACTGTACACTGGTTGATAAAGAGATAGTAGTATACTCGTAACAACTAGTATGACTGACTATGACGGTATAAAGAATGAAAAAAAAACCACGGTTAGGTGGTATATATTGTAATACAATTATGGATGGACGGACTGCCTGCCGAGTTCCGACACAGAGGTAGCCACAGCCGTGAACTACCGCACTGTACACTGGTTGATAAAGAGATAGTAGTATACTCGTAACAACTAGTATGACTGACTATGACGGTATAAAGAATGAAAAAAAAACCACGGTTAGGTGGTATATATTATAATACAATTATGGATGGACGGACTGCCTGCCGACTGCCGACACAGAGGTAGCCACAGCCGTGAACTACCGCACTGTACACTGGTTGATAAAGAGATAGTAGTATACTCGTAACAACTAGTATGACTGACTATGACGGTATAAAGAATGAAAAAAAAACCACGGTTAGGTGGTATATATTATAATAATACAATTATGGATGGACGGACTGCCTGCCGAGTTCCGACACAGAGGTAGCCACAGCCGTGAACTACCGCACTGTACACTGGTTGATAAAGAGATAGTAGTATACTCGTAACAACTAGTATGACTGACTATGACGGTATAAAGAATGAAAAAAAAACCACGGTTAGGTGGTATATATTATAATACAATTATGGATGGACGGACTGCCTGCCGAGTGCCGACACAGAGGTAGCCACAGCCATGAACTACCGCACTGTACACTGGTTGATAAAGAGATAGTAGTATACTCGTAACAACTAGTATGACTGACTATGACGGTATAAAGAATGAAAAAAAAAACACGGTTAGGTGGTATATATTATAATACAATTATGGATGGACGGACTGCCTGCCGAGTGCCGACACAGAGGTAGCCACAGCCGTGAACTACCGCACTGTACACTGGTTGATAAAGAGATAGTAGTATACTCGTAACAACTAGTATGACACTATGACGGTATAAAGAATGAAAAAAAAACCACGGTTAGGTGGTATATATTATAATACAATTATGGATGGACGGACTGCCTGCCGACTGCCGACACAGAGGTAGCCACAGCCGTGAACTACCGCACTGTACACTGGTTGATAAAGAGATAGTAGTATACTCGTAACAACTAGTATGACACTATGACGGTATAAAGAATGAAAAAAAAACCACGGTTAGGTGGTATATATTATAATAATACAATTATGGATGGACGGACTGCCTGCCGACTGCCGACACAGAGGTAGCCACAGCCGTGAACTACCGCACTGTACACTGGTTGATAAAGAGATAGTAGTATACTCGTAACAACTAGTATGACTATGACGACGGTATAAAGAAAGAAAAAAAAATACCACGGTTAGGTGGTATATAATTATACAATTATGGATGGACGGACTGCCTGCCGAGTGCCGACTGCCGACACAGAGGTAGCCACAGCCGTGAACTACCGCACTGTACTGTGTCTGCTGCTAATATAGACTGGTTGATAAAGAGATAGTATACAACAATATACTACTATACTGGTGGTCAGGCACTGGTCACCACTAGTCACACTGGCAGTGGCACTCCTGCAGCAAAAGTGTGCACTGTTTAATTTTAAATTAATATAATATTATGTACTCCTGGCTCCTGCTATAACAACCTGCAGTGCTCCCCAGTCTCCCCCACAATTATTATAAGCTTTTATACATTGATGTGCAGCACACTGGGCTGAGCTGAGTGCACACAGACTGAGTCACACTGTGTGACTGCTGTGTATCGTTTTTTTCAGGCAGAGAACGGATATAGCAGAGAACGGATATATTAAATAAAAGTTAACTTAACAACAACTGCACTGGTCACTGTGGTAAACTCTGTCTGCACAATCTCTCTCTCTCTCTCTCTCTTCTAATCTATTCTAATGGAGAGGACGCCAGCCACGTCCTCTCCCTATCAATCTCAATGCACGTGTGAAAAATGGCGGCGACGCGCGGCTCCTTATATAGAATCCGAGTCTCGCGAGAATCCGACAGCGTCATGATGACGTTCGGGCGCGCTCGGGTTAACCGAGCAAGGCGGGAAGATCCGAGTCGCTCGGACCCGTGAAAAAAAAAGTGAAGTTCGTGCGGGTTCGGATTCAAAGAAACCGAACCCGCTCATCTCTAGTGTTAAGGGCCCTACTCACTGGCCGAGCTGCGCGACGGCGGATACGGCCGACGAGCGACCCAGCGGCGGGGGGGGGCAGTGACGGGGGGAGTGAAGTTTCTTCACTCCCCCCGTCACGCGGCTGCATTGAAGTGCAGGCAAATATGGACGAGATCGTCCATATTGGCCTGCATGCACAGCCGACGGGAGACCAGCGATGAACGAGCTCGGGGCCGCGCATCGTTCATCGCAGGAGTCTCCACACTGAAAGATATGAACGAGTTCTCATTCATTTATGAACGAGATCGTTCATATCTTTCAAAAAATCGGCCAGTGTGTAGGGCCCTTTAGCAAACATGTGTTTGTGGCATTCACCCACCTACACACTAGCCATACTCTGACACATGATTAGCATTAAAAGTGGCTTGGAATGTTTCTATGTAAGTTAACTTGGTCCTAATATGAAGCAGTGGAAAAATGTGGAGAAGTGTAGTAGTGGAGAAGACGTCCGTGGCACCCATATTTATTGCCATGAGCAACTTCGCCACTTGCACACTTAGCCACATTTAATACTGGCTCATATTTAACCCTATACTGTGTTATGCGTTTTTTATAAAATTAGTTAATATTCTTACTGCAAAGTTGGGGTGATGGTATTTTGTGAAGTTCCGCTGTCACTGGGCTGAGCCTCCACATCATCATGAGTAGAAATATGGGTGGAAGGATCATGTTCCTGTTTGCTGTTGTCTGTTGTGTCCTCAATTAACAGGGGTGACGATTGGCAGGCTTCACTGGTTGGCAAGCTTTGTGTTTCTTCTGGGTCTTGGCTGTTTTCTGTAGCACTGAACTGTGAACTGGATGACAAACTCACAGGATTGCAGAGAGCTGTTTGTCCAAAGACATTTGTGCAGATTTCGTAATATTGCCAGTCTATCTGGCCAGCCCCACTCCTTTTCTGGTTGTTGTCACGCACCTTAAGAAACTGTTTTTGTAAAGTCTTCATTTTTATAACAACCTGCTGTTGTGTACGGAGTATTCCTCAGGCTTCCAGCAGCTTTGCAATGTTTTTATAAACAATGCCATCCTTTACTGTGCCTGTGATCTGTCTCTTTATTTCCTCCACCCCTCTTATGCTGAGGAGGTCTCTGACCTCCTTATCGATCCAAATCGCCATGCTGCCTGTCTCCTCTATGCTCTCTGGGGCTCTCGCTAATGACAACATTGCTTCAGTGTACAAGGAAGCTCCAATCAGAATCCTCTTAAAAGCCTGGGTTCAGTAACGTGGGTAGGGGCCGTTCACACTGCACCGCATCCTGGATCGATTCTGGCTTCAAACCAGGTCGCGACCTGGGATTAAATGCCAGGACATTTGACCCAGGATATTCTTTTAGGACCCGTTCAGACTAAGAAAACTAAAGTTAGTTTAGGGCAATTTTTTATGTGGTGGTCCAAGATTAATTTATTTTATTCAATTCCTAACAAGAATGCATTTGTACCTTAAACTGTAATCCTGGCTTAAACACATTTTGTAGATTTAAAACCACACTTTAGTACAGGGGTGGCCATCCATTCAGAGGCAAAGAGTCCAGAAATATCTATAGTACAGTTAGAGCCAATATCATGCGCGTGCCACACACTGGGGGCTAGAAACACTGAAATAATCCAGATCCGTATAAAGTATACTGGGCGGGATGTATTAAAATACATTGCCGCCCCTCGCCGCCCACCGCAGCAATGCTAACCACATATTTACTAACATATGAGATTATCATTGCAATGTATTGACCCAGGCCCCCCGCGATACCTATCAATTGGTGTTTGGGGGGGTATCTGTGCCCCAGGAGGTGACATGTGCTTGGAGTTCCTGGGCTCCTCCTCCTCACCCCTGCAGCCGGTAGCAGAAATGGCTGTGTTACAGGGGAGAAGGCATTGGGGGATCGGTGCCTGCTGCCTAGACACATATTAGGGAAGGCGGCTGGTGTGGCGCTGGTTGGCAATTACGGCGCAGGTCGGTGCGTGCGGCACTCGACGGCGTCGAGTGTAAAAGAAGCCCATAGGCTTTTATAGGGTATCGCCATCAAAAGATGGCGATACCCTTGGCGGCGATAACCCGGTAGCCGGGTCTTATTACATATTCAAATTAGAGATGTGCACCGAACATTTTTCGGGTTTTGTGTTTTGGTTTAGGATTCGGTTCCGCGGCCGTATTTTGGATTCGGACTCGTTTTGGCAAAACCTCCCTGAAAAATTGTTGTTGGATTCTGTTTTTTTTTTTCAATACCCCCTCAAAAACAGCTTAAATCATAGAATTTGGGGGTAATTTTGATCCTATAGCATTATTAACCTCAATAACCACAATTTCCACTCATTTCCAGTCTATTCTGAACACCTCACACCTCACAATACTATTTTTAGTCCTAAAATTTGCACCAAGGTCGCTGGATGACTAAGCAAAGTGACCCAGGAGGGCGGCACAAACACCTTTCCCATCTAGGACAGGATGGCACTTAAAAAAATTGGCCCCAAACAGCACATGATGCAAAGAAAAGAGAGAAAGAGGTGCACTGTGGTCGCTGGACGGCTAAACAAAGTGATACAAACACCTCAATATCACAGGAATTATTCGTTCTAATCAATGGTATTATTGGTCCAAATCACTGGAAGAAAATGGAATGGATGGATACTTGCAGTGACACAAAGCTGCAAGATACAGCAATGGCCTACTGTACACAACTATATACTGTTGGGTCACCAAAATGCTGCACTGTAATACTATATATACTGCTCACAAAAATGCAGCACAGATATGGAATGGATTCTTGCAGTGACACAGAGCTGCAAGATACAGCATTGGCCTACTGTACACAACTATATACTGTTGGGTCACCAAAATGCTGCACTGTAATACTATATATACTGCTCACAAAAATGCAGCACAGATATGGAATGGATACTTGCAGTGACACAGAGCTGCAAGATACAGCAATGGCCTACTGTACACAACTATATACTGTTGGGTCACCAAAATGCTGCACTGTAATACTATATACTGCTCACAAAAATGCAGCACAGATATGGAATGGATACTCGCAGTGACACAGAGCTGCAAGATACAGCAATGGCCTACTGTATACAACGATATACTGTTGGGTCACCAAAATGCTGCACTGTAATACTATATACTGCTCATAAAAATGCAGCACAGATATGGAATGGATACTTGCAGTGACGCAGAGCTGCAAGATACAGCAATGGCCTACTGTACACAACTATATACTGTTGGGTCACCAAAATGCTGCACTGTAATACTATATACTGCTCACAAAAATGCAGCACAGATATGGAATGAATACTTGCAGTGACACAGAGCTGCAAGATACAGCAATGGCCTACTATACACAACTATATACTGTTGGGTCACCAAAATGCTGCACTGTAATACTATATACTGCTCACAAAAATGCTGCACAGATATGGAATGGATACTTGCAGTGACACAGAGCTTCAAGATACAGAAATGGCCTAATGTACTGTACTACTATAAGTATAATTAATTATATACTGACCCCACAATAAAGCACACTGAGCACAGATATTTGCAGCACACTGAGCACAGATATTTGCAGCACACTGAGCACAGATTACTGAGCTTTTCAGGGAGAGAAAGCAGCCACGTCCTCTCCGTTCAATCTCCAATGCACGAGTGAAAATGACGGCGACGCGCGGCTCTTTATATAGACACGAATTTTGCGAGAATCCGACAGCGGGATGATGACGTTCGGCCTTGTTCAGGTTAACCGAGCAAGGTGGGAAGATCCGAGGCTGCCTCGGAACCGTGTAAAATGGATGAAGTTCGAGGGGGTTCGGATCTCGAGGAACCGAACCCGCTCATCTCTAATTTAAATGAGGTAAAAACTAGAGATGAGCGGGTTCGGTTTCTTTGAATCCGAACCCGCACGAACTTCACTTTTTTTTCCACGGGTCCGAGCGACTCGGATCTTCCCGCCTTGCTCGGTTAACCCGAGCGCGCCCGAACGTCATCATGACGCTGTCGGATTCTCGCGAGGCTCGGATTCTATCGCGAGACTCGGATTCTATATAAGGAGCCGCGCGTCGCCGCCATTTTCACTCGTGCATTGAGATTGATAGGGAGAGGACGTGTCTGGCGTCCTCTCCATTAGAATAGAGATAGATAGATTAGATAGAGAGAGATTGTGCAGAGTCGCAGACAGAGTTAGTTTACCACAGTCAGTGACCAGTGCAGTTGCTAGTTAACTTTTATTTAATATAATATATCCGTTCACTTCTCTCTGCTATATCCGTTCTCTGCCTGAAAAAAAAAACGATACACAGCACAGTCAGTCACACAGTGTGACTCAGTCTGTGTGCACTCAGCTCAGCCCAGTGTGCTGCACAGTCATCAATGTATAAATTAAAAGCTTATAATTAATTGTGGGGGAGACTGGGGAGCACTGCAGGTTGTTAGCAGGAGCCAGGAGTACAATTATATTAATTAACAGTGCACACTTTTGCTGCAGGAGTGGTGACCAGTGCCTGACCACCAGTATAGTATTGTTGTATACTACTAATATCTCTTTAAATATCAACCAGTCTATATTAGCAGCAGACACAGTACAGTGCGGTAGTTCACGGCTGTGGCTACCTCTGTGTCGGCACACGGCAGGCAGTCCGTCCGACCAGAATTGTATTATTTATTATTATATACCTACCACCTAACCGTGGTTTTTTTTTCATTCTTTATACCGTCATAGTGTCATCCTAATTGTTACGAGTATACTACTATCTCTTTATCAACCAGTGTACAGTGCGGTAGTTCACGGCTGTGGCTACCTCTGTGTCGGCACACGGCAGGCAGTCCGTCCGACCAGAATTGTATTATTTATTATTATATACCTACCACCTAACCGTGGTTTTTTTTTCATTCTTTATACCGTCATAGTGTCATCCTAATTGTTACGAGTATACTACTATCTCTTTATCAACCAGTGTACAGTGCGGTAGTTCACGGCTGTGGCTACCTCTGTGTCGGCACACGGCAGGCAGTCCGTCCGACCAGAATTGTATTATTTATTATTATATACCTACCACCTAACCGTGGTTTTTTTTTCATTCTTTATACCGTCATAGTGTCATCCTAATTGTTACGAGTATACTACTATCTCTTTATCAACCAGTGTACAGTGCGGTAGTTCACGGCTGTGGCTACCTCTGTGTCGGCACACGGCAGGCAGTCCGTCCGACCAGAATTGTATTATTTATTATTATATACCTACCACCTAACCGTGGTTTTTTTTTCATTCTTTATACCGTCATAGTGTCATCCTAATTGTTACGAGTATACTACTATCTCTTTATCAACCAGTGTACAGTGCGGTAGTTCACGGCTGTGGCTACCTCTGTGTCGGCAGTCGGCAGGCAGTCCGTCCATCCATAATTGTATTATTATTATAATATATACCACCTAACCGTGGTTTTTTTTTCATTCTTTATACCGTCGTCATAGTGTCATACTAGTTGTTACGAGTATACTACTATCTCTTTATCAACCAGTGTACAGTGCGGTAGTTCACGGCTGTGGCTACCTCTGTGTCGGCAGTCGGCAGGCAGTCCGTCCATCCATAATTGTATTATTATTATAATATATACCACCTAACTGTGGTTTTTTTTGCATTCTTTATACCGTCGTCATAGTGTCATACTAGTTGTTACGAGTATACTACTATCTCTTTATCAACCAGTGTACAGTGCGGTAGTTCACGGCTGTGGCTACCTCTGTGTCGGCAGTCGGCAGGCAGTCCGTCCATCCATAATTGTATTATTATTATAATATATACCACCTAACCGTGGTTTTTTTTTCATTCTTTATACCGTCGTCATAGTGTCATACTAGTTGTTACGAGTATACTACTATCTCTTTATCAACCAGTGTACAGTGCGGTAGTTCACGGCTGTGGCTACCTCTGTGTCGGCAGTCGGCAGGCAGTCCGTCCATCCATAATTGTATTATTATTATAATATATACCACCTAACCGTGGTTTTTTTTTCATTCTTTATACCGTCGTCATAGTGTCATACTAGTTGTTACGAGTATACTACTATCTCTTTATCAACCAGTGTACAGTGCGGTAGTTCACGGCTGTGGCTACCTCTGTGTCGGCAGTCGGCAGGCAGTCCGTCCATCCATAATTGTATTATTATTATAATATATACCACCTAACCGTGGTTTTTTTTTCATTCTTTATACCGTCGTCATAGTGTCATACTAGTTGTTACGAGTATACTACTATCTCTTTATCAACCAGTGTACAGTGCGGTAGTTCACGGCTGTGGCTACCTCTGTGTCGGCAGTCGGCAGGCAGTCCGTCCATCCATAATTGTATTATTATTATAATATATACCACCTAACCGTGGTTTTTTTTTCATTCTTTATACCGTCGTCATAGTGTCATACTAGTTGTTACGAGTATACTACTATCTCTTTATCAACCAGTGTACAGTGCGGTAGTTCACGGCTGTGGCTACCTCTGTGTCGGCAGTCGGCAGGCAGTCCGTCCATCCATAATTGTATTATTATTATAATATATACCACCTAACCGTGGTTTTTTTATACCACCTAACCGTGGCAGTCCGTCCATAATTGTATACTAGTATCCAATCCATCCATCTCCATTGTTTACCTGAGGTGCCTTTTAGTTCTGCCTATAAAATATGGAGAACAAAAAAGTTGAGGTTCCAAAATTAGGGAAAGATCAAGATCCACTTCCACCTCGTGCTGAAGCTGCTGCCACTAGTCATGGCCGAGACGATGAAATGCCAGCAACGTCGTCTGCCAAGGCCGATGCCCAATGTCATAGTACAGAGCATGTCAAATCCAAAACACCAAATATCAGAAAAAAAAGGACTCCAAAACCTAAAATAAAATTGTCGGAGGAGAAGCGTAAACTTGCCAATATGCCATTTACCACACGGAGTGGCAAGGAACGGCTGAGGCCCTGGCCTATGTTCATGGCTAGTGGTTCAGCTTCACATGAGGATGGAAGCACTCAGCCTCTCGCTAGAAAACTGAAAAGACTCAAGCTGGCAAAAGCACCGCAAAGAACTGTGCGTTCTTTGAAATCCCAAATCCACAAGGAGAGTCCAATTGTGTCGTTTGCGATGCCTGACCTTCCCAACACTGGACGTGAAGAGCATGCGCCTTCCACTATTTGCATGCCCCCTGCAAGTGCTGGAAGGAGCACCCGCAGTCCAGTTCCTGATAGTCAGATTGAAGATGTCAGTGTTGAAGTACACCAGGATGAGGAGGATATGGGTGTTGCTGGCGCTGGGGAGGAAATTGACCAGGAGGATTCTGATGGTGAGGTGGTTTGTTTAAGTCAGGCACCCGGGGAGACACCTGTTGTCCGTGGGAGGAATATGGCCGTTGACATGCCAGGTGAAAATACCAAAAAAATCAGCTCTTCGGTGTGGAGGTATTTCACCAGAAATGCGGACAACAGGTGTCAAGCCGTGTGTTCCCTTTGTCAAGCTGTAATAAGTAGGGGTAAGGACGTTAACCACCTCGGAACATCCTCCCTTATACGTCACCTGCAGCGCATTCATAATAAGTCAGTGACAAGTTCAAAAACTTTGGGTGACAGCGGAAGCAGTCCACTGACCAGTAAATCCCTTCCTCTTGTAACCAAGCTCACGCAAACCACCCCACCAACTCCCTCAGTGTCAATTTCCTCCTTCCCCAGGAATGCCAATAGTCCTGCAGGCCATGTCACTGGCAAGTCTGACGAGTCCTCTCCTGCCTGGGATTCCTCCGATGCATCCTTGCGTGTAACGCCTACTGCTGCTGGCGCTGCTGTTGTTGCCGCTGGGAGTCGATGGTCATCCCAGAGGGGAAGTCGTAAGCCCACTTGTACTACTTCCAGTAAGCAATTGACTGTTCAACAGTCCTTTGCGAGGAAGATGAAATATCACAGCAGTCATCCTACTGCAAAGCGGATAACTGAGTCCTTGACAACTATGTTGGTGTTAGACGTGCGTCCGGTATCCGCCGTTAGTTCACAGGGAACTAGACAATTTATTGAGGCAGTGTGCCCCCGTTACCAAATACCATCTAGGTTCCACTTCTCTAGGCAGGCGATACCGAGAATGTACACGGACGTCAGAAAAAGACTCACCAGTCTCCTAAAAAATGCAGTTGTACCCAATGTCCACTTAACCACGGACATGTGGACAAGTGGAGCAGGGCAGGGTCAGGACTATATGACTGTGACAGCCCACTGGGTAGATGTATGGACTCCCGCCGCAAGAACAGCAGCGGCGGCACCAGTAGCAGCATCTCGCAAACGCCAACTCTTTCCTAGGCAGGCTACGCTTTGTATCACCGCTTTCCAGAATACGCACACAGCTGAAAACCTCTTACGGCAACTGAGGAAGATCATCGCGGAATGGCTTACCCCAATTGGACTCTCCTGTGGATTTGTGGCATCGGACAACGCCAGCAATATTGTGTGTGCATTAAATATGGGCAAATTCCAGCACGTCCCATGTTTTGCACATACCTTGAATTTGGTGGTGCAGAATTTTTTAAAAAACGACAGGGGCGTGCAAGAGATGCTGTCGGTGGCCAGAAAAATTGCGGGACACTTTCGGCGTACAGGCACCACGTACAGAAGACTGGAGCACCACCAAAAACTACTGAACCTGCCCTGCCATCATCTGAAGCAAGAAGTGGTAACGAGGTGGAATTCAACCCTCTATATGCTTCAGAGGTTGGAGGAGCAGCAAAAGGCCATTCAAGCCTATACAATTGAGCACGATATAGGAGATGGAATGCACCTGTCTCAAGTGCAGTGGAGAATGATTTCAACGTTGTGCAAGGTTCTGATGCCCTTTGAACTTGCCACACGTGAAGTCAGTTCAGACACTGCCAGCCTGAGTCAGGTCATTCCCCTCATCAGGCTTTTGCAGAAGAAGCTGGAGGCATTGAAGAAGGAGCTAACACGGAGCGATTCCGCTAGGCATGTGGGACTTGTGGATGCAGCCCTTAATTCGCTTAACAAGGATTCACGGGTGGTCAATCTGTTGAAATCAGAGCACTACATTTTGGCCACCGTGCTCGATCCTAGATTTAAAGCCTACCTTGGATCTCTCTTTCCGGCAGACACAGGTCTGCTGGGGTTGAAAGACCTGCTGGTGACAAAATTGTCAAGTCAAGCGGAACGCGACCTGTCAACATCTCCTCCTTCACATTCTCCCGCAACAGGGGGTGCGAGGAAAAGGCTCAGAATTCCGAGCCCACCCGCTGGCGGTGATGCAGGGCAGTCTGGAGCGACTGCTGATGCTGACATCTGGTCCGGACTGAAGGACCTGCCAACGATTACGGACATGTCGTCTACTGTCACTGCATATGATTCTCTCAACATTGATAGAATGGTGGAGGATTATATGAGTGACCGCATCCAAGTAGGCACGTCACACAGTCCGTACTTATACTGGCAGGAAAAAGAGGCAATTTGGAGGCCCTTGCACAAACTGGCTTTATTCTACCTAAGTTGCCCTCCCACAAGTGTGTACTCCGAAAGAGTGTTTAGTGCCGCCGCTCACCTTGTCAGCAATCGGCGTACGAGGTTACATCCAGAAAATGTGGAGAAGATGATGTTCATTAAAATGAATTATAATCAATTCCTCCGCGGAGACATTGACCAGCAGCAATTGCCTCCACAAAGTACACAGGGAGCTGAGATGGTGGATTCCAGTGGGGACGAATTGATAATCTGTGAGGAGGGGGATGTACACGGTGATATATCGGAGGGTGAAGATGAGGTGGACATCTTGCCTCTGTAGAGCCAGTTTGTGCAAGGAGAGATTAATTGCTTCTTTTTTGGGGGGGTCCAAACCAACCCGTCATATCAGTCACAGTCGTGTGGCAGACCCTGTCACTGAAATGATGGGTTGGTTAAAGTGTGCATGTCCTGTTTTGTTTATACAACATAAGGGTGGGTGGGAGGGCCCAAGGATAATTCCATCTTGCACCTCTTTTTTCTTTTCTTTTTCTTTGCATCATGTGCTGATTGGGGAGGGTTTTTTGGAAGGGACATCCTGCGTGACACTGCAGTGCCACTCCTAGATGGGCCCGGTGTTTGTGTCGGCCACTAGGGTCGCTAATCTTACTCACACAGCTACCTCATTGCGCCTCTTTTTTTCTTTGCGTCATGTGCTGTTTGGGGAGGGTTTTTTGGAAGGGACATCCTGCGTGACACTGCAGTGCCACTCCTAGATGGGCCCGGTGTTTGTGTCGGCCACTAGGGTCGCTAATCTTACTCACACAGTCAGCTACCTCATTGCGCCTCTTTTTTTCTTTGCGTCATGTGCTGTTTGGGGAGGGTTTTTTGGAAGGGCCATCCTGCGTGATACTGCAGTGCCACTCCTAGATGGGCCCGGTGTTTGTGTCGGCCACTAGGGTCGCTAATCTTACTCACACAGCTACCTCATTGCGCCTCTTTTTTTCTTTGCGTCATGTGCTGTTTGGGGAGGGTTTTTTGGAAGGGCCATCCTGCGTGACACTGCAGTGCCACTCCTAGATGGGCCCGGTGTTTGTGTCGGCCACTAGGGTCGCTAATCCTACTCACACAGCTACCTCATTGCGCCTCTTTTTTTCTTTGCGTCATGTGCTGTTTGGGGAGGGTTTTTTGGAAGGGACATCCTGCGTGACACTGCAGTGCCACTCCTAGATGGGCCCGGTGTTTGTGTCGGCCACTAGGGTCGCTTATCTTACTCACACAGCGACCTCGGTGCAAATTTTAGGACTAAAAATAATATTGTGAGGTGTGAGGTATTCAGAATAGACTGAAAATGAGTGTAAATTATGGTTTTTGAGGTTAATAATACTTTGGGATCAAAATGACCCCCAAATTCTATGATTTAAGCTGTTTTTTAGTGTTTTTGGAAAAAAACACCCGAATCCAAAACACACCCGAATCCGACAAAAATAATTCGGTGAGGTTTTGCCAAAACGCGTTCGAACCCAAAACACGGCCGCGGAACCGAACCCAAAACCAAAACACAAAACCCGAAAAATTTCAGGCGCTCATCTCTAGTAAAAACACCAAAAACGGGGGTTTTACTGCATTTTCCCTTTACTACATCTCACCCACTGAAACAAGCCAGCCTCCCCCTTTTACTCTACTCAGTCTCCCACCTTTCACTGCCTCTCAGCCTGCTCCCCCTTCATTCTGTGCCTTAGCCCTTCACTCTGTGTCTCTCAGCCTGCTCCCCTTCACTCTGAGCCTCTCAGCCTGCTCCACCTTCACTCTGAGCCTCTCAGCCTGCTCCACCTTCACTCTGAGCCTCTCAGCCTGTTCCCCTTCACACAGTGTCTCTCAGTCTGCCCCCTTCACTCTGAGCCTCTCAGCCTGCTCCACCTTCACTCTGAGCCTTTCAGCCTGCTGCACCTTCACTCTGAGCCTCTCAGCCCGCTCCCCCTTCAGTCTGTATCTCAGCATGTCCCCATTCACTCTGTGCCTCTCAGCCTGCTCCCCCTTCTCTCTTAGCCTCTCATCCTGCTCCCACTTAATTCTGTATCTCTCAGCCTGCTCTCCTTTCACTCTGAGCCTCAGCCTGCCCACCTTCATTCTGTGCATCCCCCCTATACTCTGAGCCTATCAGCATGCTCCCCCCTTTACTCTGTGTCTCAGCCTGCCATCCTTCATTCTGTGCCTCGCTCCTTCCCTCTGAGCCTCTCAGCCTGCTCCCCCTTCACTTTATGTCTCTCAGCCTACTCTCCTTCCCTCTGAGCCTCTCAGCCTGCTCCCCCTTCACGCTATGTCTCTCAGCCTACTCCCCTTCCCTCTGAGCCTCTCAGCCTGCTCCCCTTCACACTATGTCTCAGGCTGCCACCCTTCATTCTCTGCCTCACCCCTTCACTTTGTGCATTTAAGCCTGTTCCCCCTTCACTCTGTGTCTCTCAGCCTGCTCCCCCTTCACTCTGAGCCTCTCAGCCTGCCCCCCTACATTCTGTGTCTCACCCCTTCACTCTGTGCCTCTCAGCCTGCTCCTCCTTCACTCTGTGTCTTTCAGAATGCTCCCCTTTACTCTGAGCCTCTCAGCCTGCTCCCCCTTCACTCTGTCTCTCTCAGCTGGCTCCATCTTCACTCTGAGCCTCTCAGCCTTTTTCCCCCTTCACTCTGTGTATCAACCTGCCCCCCTTCATTCTGTGACTCACCCCTTCACTTCATTCTGTGCCTTTCAGCATGGTCCCCCTTTCACTAAGTTTGTCTCTTCCTGCTCCCCCTTCACTCAGTGCCTCTCAGCCTCCCCCTTCACTCAGTGCTTCTCAGCCTCCCCCTTCACTCTGCCTCTCATCCTGCCCCCCCCCTTGATGTGTCTCTCAACATCCTTCCACTCTTTCTCCGCTCTCCCCCCTTTGGTCACTGGTAGACGCACTCACCTGTATAACTGTGAGCCAGCAGACAGTGACGGAGGCTAGACAGGCGCCATTTTTTTGAGGCGCTGGCAGGAAGTCAGACAAGGCAGGGAGGAAGGCCGTGATGAAATGCCGATGTCTGCGTGTGGGAGGTGGCGGTAAAGGCAAGTATGGGTGTAGACTGTCAGCAGCGGCGGGCCACAGGAGCTGCATCAGGGAGAAGAGCCGCATGCTGCTTGAGAGCCGCGGGTTGGCCACCGCTGCTTTAGTAGATTAAACGTTTTCATATTGAGGTGTATAATTATAATATCATCACTTGTGCAATTAATTACAATTTTGTCACCTTTTTCATACTTGCCAATCAATCAACTTATTGATTAACCAAGCATCCCATACCTCAGCTTCACTGGTCCATAGTAAATTGCTAGGTGGCATTCTAATAAATAGTGAGTATATCTTAATAATGAAAACTAACCTCATATTCTAGTAAATTACACTTTTTCATATGTTTAGAGCAACCGTATGACCCATGCAACACTCTGACCTGTGCTGGCTCTAATATTATGTCAAATATACTGCTTGGATCACGCCATGACTACAGTGACAAGAAGTGGATGAAAATTCTTCAAGATTCAGTTGCTGCTTTTCATATCATCTCATCGAAGTGGGGTCAGGTGAGGAGGGCTTTTTGCAACTAACATTTTTTAATATATATTGTTGACTATAAAGAAGATATTCATGCAAACACAAAATTAAGGTGACATATTTATTTGGGTATACAGTCATCATGTCCACATTTCAAACATCAACAATCATAATCTTGATACCACCACATTGTTGAATGTTGACATGGATGGGAGGTTAGGTTAGGCTTCAGGAGAGAAGGGTTAAAGTAAAGCTGCAGGAGGGGAGGCTAAGGTTGGACTGTGGGAGGGGAGGTTAGGCAGAGCCGGCCCTAACCAATATGATGCCCTAGGCAAAATTTTGCCTGGTGCCTCCTAGCACCACCGCTGGTTCCGCCTCTGACCTTGCACCTCTTTCCCAGCACCATCACCCCTCACCTATAGCAGTCCTTATTTTGGTGTTTGTACACCCTATATTTTAAATAGGAACAGTTCGCACATTTGGAGCACAGCCCAAAAAGGGGGGTGTTTTTGCTGGCATGGGGCATGGCCACACAATAGTAACCCCAATTCCAATTACGCCACACAGTACTGCAACTTTATTCACATTTGATCATGCGATAGTGTCCATAATTCATATTACATCCCACAGTAGTATCACTTTACCTTATAAATGTTACTCCTCACAGTAGAGCCCCTTATTCACATTACATCACACTGAATTGCTCCTTATTCACATTACACCACACTCTATTGCTCTTTATTCACATTAGATGACACAGTAGTGCCCTTTCTATATGCAACGTTACATAGTAGAGCACCTTATACACATAATGCCACACATTAGTAATGCATTTATACACCTAATTCCACACAGTAATGGCCCTTACACATATGAGACACCTTATTGTCCTTATAAATATAATGCGTCTTACACATTATGACAACCTTTATTAATGCCCTTTTACACATAATGTCCCTTACACATATGCCACACATTATTAATGCCCTTATACACATAATGACACACATAGTGCCCCCTACACATTTGCTGCACATTATTAGTGCCCTTATACACATAATAACACACATAGTGCCCCTTACACATATGTTGAACATTATTAATGCATATTTACATGACACACATAATGCTCCTTACACATATTCCGAACACTACTGCACAACCAACCCACTCACATGCACATAGCACTCACACTGCCACTAACACTGTGACCTCTGCCTTTACTTGGATACAGATGTGTCCTCATAAATCTTGCCTCAGTGCTAACGTAGGGCACACCTTTTTTTATGCTATGTGGCTAGGATCACAAGCAGCTTCTGCTGATTAAAATGATATGCAGCATGCCTTTATACTGTGTGAGACTGGCTGTATCTGCATATGAAATGCTACACACAGAATATAGGCATGCCGCAAATCATTTTAGTCAGCAGAAGCTGTTGATGCCCCTAGGCATATCAAATGCCCTAGGCAATTGCCTAGTTTGCCTATGCCTATGGCCGGCTCTGAGGTTAGGGCTAGGCTTTAGGAGTGGAGGGTTAGGGTTAAGATGCGGGAGGAGAGACTAAGGTTAGGCTGTGGGACGGGAGGCTAAGGTTAGACTGTGGGAGGAGAGGTTAGGGTTAGGCTTTCGGGAGTGGAGGGTTAGGGATAGGTTGCGGGAGGTAAGGCTAAAGTTAGGCTTTGGGGGAGGATTAGTATAGAGTTAGGGGGTTTTGTTACCACCAGAACCGCTGCAGGATCAGCCAGAAGTCACCCAGAAAACACAGCTGGAGCAGCAGGACCTGCTAACCAGGTAAGTCACCATTGGAACGCCAGGAACATTTTGTCAAGTTTAATCATGTTAACATCTCATCAGTAAATACATGATGAATGTCAATGTGATCAATGTCAACATGCCAAGCATGTCCACATTATGACCATTAAGACATCCTACTTCTACTTCTCAGATGGGTGTTGATACAACAGTGAACATATGACTGAGAGTGCAGAACCACAACCAAAATCAAATCACGAGGGTCAGCGCACTGGTATCCGGTCTCTAGGTCGACCACATTTAGGTCAACAATGTCTAACTTGGTTACTAGGTCAACATGACAAAAGGTCGACATGAGCTTTTCACAATTTTTTTTACATTTTCCAACTTTTTCATACTGTACAATCCACGTGGACTACAATCGTGCATTGCGAGGGGACACTGTGCACTAATTGGGGTTCCTGGTCACTCTACGGAGAAAACAACTAACAGATAAAAAAAAAAAACTCATGTCGACCTTTAGTCATGTCGACCTTGTTCATGTTGACCTAATTCTCCCGTCTACATATTTTGGGTGTCGACCCACTTACTGTTGATCAATAGTGGTTGACCTAGACACTGTCGACCTAAGTGTGGTTGACCCTATGATCCACATCCGGCGCAGTTCTAAGTAATACAGTGTACATGCATGAATACAGTATATGCTCTTTACAAATGAATGGACTACACAAAGCTGTAACTAGACTTTTTGGTGCCCTGTGCCAGAGAGAAAATTGGCGCCCTACTTATTGAGCTATTTGATCCTGCATACACTAGAACACTATAAGAAGCTACTGGTACTTTGTAAAAAGTAATAATCAGCATTGCAATTGAGCAGATCTATGTAGTGTGCAGCCACACATCCAATCTCTTGCTGCCACACACTTAATAGGTCTGATCAGCTGCAGTGCTGATCACTTTTTCAGAAAGTACAAGGTAAGCTTCAAATAGTTAGAATTTTCTAGCTTCCTGCGTAAGGGCAGATAGCTCAATTAATAGATTGTCTGACTGCAATACCACAGGCAATGGGTTCAAATCCAGGGTATGTCCGCATCTTGAAATGTAATAAAGGACAGTGTGAATGAATAACAGAAATCTCAAGTTGAGTTCATGAATATTGAGGTGGTCTTCAGGTTGCCGGCGGTCGGGGTCCCGGCGACCAGTATACCGATGCCGGAATCACGACCGCTGGCATACCAACATGTTTTCTCCCTCTTGGGGGTCCACGACCCCCCCTGGAGAGAGAATAGATACCGTGCCCGCAGCGAGCCCGCAAGGGGCTCATTTGCTCTCACCCACCTGTCGGTATGCCGGCAGTTGCGATTCCGGCGCTGGTATGCGGGTCACCGGGACCCCGTCTGCCGGCAAACCATACTACACCCGAATATTGTATAGGTATTAATGACAGAAGGGGTCAGTGTAGGAAACAGGGGCGGTCAGGAGATGCTGGTCTTCACAAAGGGTGGAAGCTGCAAGTGAAAGTAATTAAAACAAGTGTTGCCAACAGTGCCCCTACCCTGCAGCGCTTTGTGCGGTGCCACCTTTGCACACACCTAGTTACGGCCCTGGGAATACAGTATACAGTATTTGCTGTCTGCTTTTTTCCAGTGGCGTAAGTTCATCCCAGTTGTCCGGAGGCAAGATAAATATTGGTGCCCCTCCATATATAGATAAATATATATATATATATATATATATATTTATATATATACAGTGGGGATTGAAAGTTTGGGCACCCCAGGCAAAAATTCATTTTAATGTGCAAAAATAAGCCAAGGAAAGATGGAAAAATCTCCAAAAGGCATCAAATGACAGATTTGACATTCTTATAACATGTCAAAAAAAGTTTGATTTTATTTCCATCATTTACACTTTCAAAAGAACAGAAAACAAACAATGGCATCTGCAAAAGTTTAGGCACCCTGCAGAGTTAATACCTTGTACTGCCCCCTTTGGCAAGTATCACAGCTTGTAAACACTTTTTGTAGCCAGCCAAGAGTCTTTCAATTCTTGTTTGAGGTATCTTTGCCTATTCTTCCTTACAAAAGTCTTCCATTTCTTTGAGATTCCTGGGCTGTCTGTGACGCACTGCTCTTTTAAGGTCTATCCATAGATTTTCAATTATATTGAGGTCAGGAGATTGTGAAGACCATGGCAAAACCTTCAGTTTACACCTCTTGATGTAATCCACCGTGGATTTTGAGGTGTGTTTAGGATCATTATCCATTTGTAGAAGCCAGCCTCTCTTTAACTTCAGCTTTTTCACAGATGGCATCAAGTTAGACTCCAAAATTTTCTGGAATCTTATTGAATCCATTTTTCCTTCTACTCGTGAAATGTTCCCTGTGCCACTGGCTGGAATACAACCCCAAAGCATGATTGATCCAGCCCCATGCTTAACAGTTGGACAGAGGTTCTTTTCATTAAATTCTGTGCCCTTCCTTCTCCAAACGTACCTTTGCTCATTCCGGCCAAAAAGTTTGATTTTAACCTCATCGGTCCACAGAACTTTATTCCAAAATGCATCAGGCTTGTCTATATGTTCATTTGCAAACTTCAAACGCTGATTTTTGTGGTGAGGACGTAGAAGAGGTTTTCTTCTGATGATTCTACCATGAAGACCATATTTGTACAAGTATCTCTTTATAGTGGAATAGTGTACCACAACTCCAGTGTCTGCCAGATCTTCCTGGAGGGATCGTGCAGTCAAACGTGGATTTTGACTTGCTTTACTCACAATCCTGCGAGCTGTTCTGTCTGATATTTTTCTTGGTCTTCCAGATCTTGCTTTAACTTCCACTGTTCCTGATGACTACCATTTCTTAAAAACAATCCGAACAGAGGATATGGGCATCTGATAACGCTTTGCTATCTTCTTATAGCCTTTCACCTGCTTTGTGAGCATCAACTATTCTCAGTTTCAGTATTCTACACAACTGCTTAGAGGAACCCATGGTGCTGATTGTTGGAGCAAAGTCAGATGAGTCTGGGCTTTTAAAACCTTTGAGATTGACATCACCTGGTCTTTCCAGACGATGATTGAGAACAATCCATGACACTGACAGGTCTCAGCTGTCCAAAGGGGGCAGTACAAGGTATTAACTCTGCAGGGTGCCCAAACTTTTGCAGATGACATTTTTTGTTTTCTGTTCTTTTGAAAATGTAAATGATGGAAATAAAATCAAACTTTTTTTGACATGTTATAAGAATGTCTAATCTGCAATTTGATGCCTTTTGGAGATTTTTCCATTTTCCTTGGCTTCTTTTTGCACATTAAAATGAATTTTTGCCTGGGGTGCCCAAACTTTCAATCCCTACTGTGTGTGTATATATATATATATATATATATATATATATATATATATATATATATAAGTCACACATTTAGTAGTTATACACAGGATTAGAACTCATGGCCTGTTACACGGATGGCAGACACCTTATGCTGGGTACACACTTATGGATATATCTGCAGATAAATTGATCTGCAGATATATCTATAGACGGACTCGGCAGTGTGTTGTGCATACACACTGTCCGATCCATCATGACTAACGTCATGAACTGGGCGGGCATTTACATGCGCCCGCCTAGTTGTGCTGTTAATCACCTCTGGCGTCTGCAGCAAGTGTACGGGTGGTCAGATGCGCCAATATATTGTTAGATATATCAGACGTCAGCTGTGCTGCAGGGCTGACGTGATAAGTCTGTGAATGACGGCGTTCACAGACATATCGCTCGTACACAATGGTCGATGGGCAAGCAATAGATCAGCCATTCAATAGAATGGTCGATATATCGGCCAGTGTATACCCAGCATTACTGACCAAGCGATTTCCTCCTACGTAGGAAGGCTACAGATTCGAATTATATGAAGCTACTAAGAATTGTCAATTCAAAACCATTGCAACTAGGCAGATCTATGTAGTGTGCAGCCACACACTACATAGATCTGAGTCACTCTCAATGCTTATTATTTCTCTGACAATTAGTTTACAAGTGTCATACACATGATTAGAACCCACAACCTATTACAATGGAAGCAGTCCCTTACTGTTGGAGCTATTTACTCCTCTATAAGAAGCATGATAATTCTAACTATATGAAGTTACGTGCAATTGTCAGAGAATTAACGTCATATAGTCAGAATTCTCATGCTTCCTATAGTGGAGCAAATAGGTCCATCAGAAAGGTGTTTGCTTCCAGTGTAATAGGTTGTGGGTTCTAATCTTGGCTATGACACTTTTAAAATATGCATCTACAGTATAATAAAGAGGGTGTAACTTGTAAGGTGCAGGAAGTAGTGGGGGATTCGACCATGGAAGAGATAGCGATGGCTGTCAATTAACTTACAATATTTGAATGGTGTCACTGAACACGGAACGGAAGGAGAGGTGCCCCCCTACAGAGCAGGAGCCCTGCGGCAGCCGACTCCGCTGCCTCCCACAGTTATGCCTCTGCTGTTTTCTATTGCTTCATTGACTCATGTTAACAGTTTGTAATTCCTTTCTTCTGCAGATATATGATATGTTTCCTAAGATCATGCAGTATTTACCTGGACCCCATGAGAAAATATTTACTCTTCTCAAACCGCTTAAAAATTATATGAAGGAGAACCTCAGGTCTCACCAGGAGACACTGGATCCTGCCTGTCCACGAGATTTTGCAGATTGCTTCCTCATCAGAATGAAACAGGTCAGGCAATACAAAGACAATACATAGAACAAAACAAAAGTTCACAAATCATACTTCAGTCTCTTTTTTTGCAGATGCTTTAAAAACTAACCGAATAGATAGCTATTGTTTACTCAGGCAACTTCATAGAAGAAATCAAATGCTATTTGCACAAACAATGTTGTGCACACTACACTTCTGTTCAAAATTTGATTCTCGTGTTTATGTTTACGATTAGTGTAAAAATTAGTGTTGTTAAATATTTAAAAATGTTTTTAATACATTCAAATAAATGAAAGTATTTTGAAATGTATTCTATTTGATGTGTAAACACTACAGGGCCTAAAACTCAGAGTTACACACAATGACGCTGGTCATGGGGTTAAGCGAAAAACTCCAAGAGTGCATACATAACTCTAGTGTTTCCCAACTTCGGTCCTCAGGGCACTATAAACAGTCCAGGTTTTAGTGATAGCTATGCTAGAGCCAGGTGGTTAAATCAAAATAACCGAGGCAATAATTAAGTCACCTGTGCTTAAGTATCCTTATAACCTGGAGTGTTATACCTCTTTTCCACTAGAAGTCTCGAGTCTGACCCGGGATTTGGAACACAGTTCCAAGCCAGGTCAGACCCGAGATAGACCCATTTTCCACAATGGTGCCGACCCCGGAAAATCCCGGGTCGGCGTCGTTTACACTGCACCCGGGTGCAGTGTCTTCTGGCCGATGCTTGGAGATGACGTCATCTCAAAGCGCTGGGAAAACTGGCAGAGCGGGACCCTGGGGGCATGGCCTCAGTCCCATTAGGCCATGCCCCCACAGTGATGCTACCCACCGTCAGGCTGGGGGCAAGCCCAGCACTCTGGAAGCGGCTGCGCTGCCCCCAGCCTCCTGCACACACTGTCCCGGCCAGCGCTGCTTTCTGCATAGCAGGACAGACAGCACTGACAGCATGCACTGTCCCGACTGCCCGCGGGACACTGTGGTCAGGGAGGTATGGGCTCTTAACATGCTGTAAACGGGTCGGATGACCCGAGTAACCCGTTTACACTACACCCTTACCCGGGTCATTCCTGGGTCCAACCCAGGTAGCTACCTGTGTAGGATTCTCGGGTCACTTGACCCAAGTTTTTTCCACTACTAAAAAACCCGGGTAAATGCGAGCAAAAACTCTGTTTTTTTGAGTACATGGAAAAGGGGTATTAGTGTGCCTTGAGGACCTTTGTTGGGAATTCCTGCATTACAGAGTGTAGACACAGAGACGCTGTTGTAACTGAGATTCACAGTAACATAGCAGTGCTGCACATTACTGGGCTGTGAGTTGGAGGTAGCTAAACAGACACATGGAGATGGTCCATCTTATGGGCACATCATGGGCATGACTTGGTTGTGTCGCTGAAGTGTTTGCATATACAGGTGCTCAATCATTCACTTTGGAGGCAATTCTGAAATGGAATAACCGCACCTGTCATAGGGCTCTTGTGAGTTTAAATGGTGTGACCGATGGTGGCATCTAAAGATGAAGCAGGTATTATTGCAGCATCTGCAAACTCTCATAGTCCTTGCATATGCCTGTATGTACTGTGGCAATATCACCAAAGATGGTGCTGATGAGCAGATGATTCAGTGTGTGGTTGGAGAAATCCACGCACACAAGGAACAAAAAGGGTGTGTGATCATGGCTAAAGGCTGCCCTGAGGAGACAGAGCCCAGTTGGGCTGAAGCAGTCAGACAGTCGGGATACATTTAATATCCCTGCTGTCAAGATTCCGGTGACAAAATCCCGACACCTGCCAGAACATCAACGCCGGAATCCAGAAAACCTCATATAAAGCCAGGATACCAAAGGTAAGTATACAGGGGATTGTTAGGATTAGTCTGCGGGGGGGAAGGGGGTGGAACTTTACTAGACATACGCAGGTTTACGTTTAGGCTGCAGGGTGGGGTGAGGGTTAGGTTTAGGCACTTACCGGGGAGGATAGGGTTAGGCACTCATGTGGGAGGTTAGGGTTAGGCTGCGGTCACAATGGGTTAGGGGATTAGGGGGTGAATAAGAATACATAACATCATTGGGATGCCAGGGTCGGTATTCTGAGTACCGGCATACCGTGCGCCAGGATATTCTACCGAACCCAGACAGTCCAGCTACGACTGCAGTCAGAGACCAGTGTGTGCTTAGAAGCCACTGGAGACTAGGAAGCTGCATTTTTACCTGCAGAGACAGGGAGAACCAGGATACCCTGAGTCTGCATTTGGGAAGCTGTGGTAGATAGCCAAGCCAGGCCGGAGTGTGTCATATCCCTGTACGTAGCAGGCAAGACTGGGAAATTTTGTGAGTTTCTGAGAGACAATTGTGTTGCAGACTAGCCCCGTACACTGATATCTCTGCCCCCCCATTAACCCTTCACAACACACACATACTATACTGTAACACACACACACACACACACACACACACACACACACACGCACACATGAAATTGGTGTAGCCCTGCCAGTTGTGACTGCAGGAACTTTGCTTGGGGTTATGATAGAGGACTCTCCTTTGGTCGGTGAAGTGGGAATCCCTGCCTGGACAGTTCTGCACAGGGCTGCTGTTAGGGAGGCCTGGCAGCGCAAGCAGTTGGTGCTAAGTGGACCGACATGCAACTGCACGATGCATTGCAGGGGTCTCCTGAGATAGCCTGCTTGATGAAAGCTGCGCTACCTGGGACAGAGAACCATACACTGACACAGTGGCTGAGCAGTGCTTGAGCGGGAGCCGACACTGCTTTGAACCTTGAGGCAGCAGTGGTGAAGCAGTGAACTGTGGAGGCCGAGTGGCGCTTCCGGGAGTCATTGTGACTACTCTCTGGTGCCGGGATTTAGTACTGGGACTTCATGAGAGAGATTGGCAGGCAGCAGCATCAACATGACTGAACAGGACAGCCCACAAGAGGTGGTGGTGGTGGGGGAGTTTGGGGAATGCTATCAGCTTTCAGTCCATGGAGGGGTGGAGTCTGCCATGGGTCCACTAAACCCATAAAAAGAGACGGCACTGCCTGATCCTTGGCGCCCCACTGAATGTTGGGGCTTTGTTTAGTTGTCTCCTTTGTCCCCCCTTGTCACCGGGCCTGACTTGCTCCCCATATAGAGAGGGGACAAACAGTGAGATAGTTCCCTATATGGACTAGACATTTGTTGTTTTTCCCTACTGCTGACAACAGTAAAGCACTACTTGCTTTATTTACCCAGAAAGCTGTGTGTGGACTCTGATTAAGCACCTAGACCATGGCTCTGTGTGGAGTTTGTATATTCTCCCCGTACTTGCGTGGGTTTCCTCCGGGTACTCCGGTTTCCTCCCACAAACCAAAAATATACTGGTAGGTTCAATGGATCCCAACACAATTAACCCTAGCGTGAATGTGTGTACATGTGGTAGGGAATAGATTGTAAGCTCCACTGGGGCAGGGACTGATGTGAATGGCCAAGTTTTCTCTGTAAAGCGCTGCGGAATATGTGTGCGCTATATAAATAACTGGTAATAAATAAATAAATAAATAAATAAATAGACAATGCACCAATATACACATCTTTCCAGCTAACCACCCCAGGTCATCATAGTATGTACATGTACACCAAGGAATGACTTCCTAGCAGCATTTGTACAGTATAAAGTTGTGGATGGGTGACCATCAAAGACACAGATGGCCACATCTTTGTCCACCTCTGAGTAAGGCCCTACAGTGTGCAAAGTGTCTTAAACTTAGACATACTGTAACTGTTGGTAATTCAGCTAATTATGTTTTGCAATATTTTTAAATAATGGAGAGTTTTTGCAGTTTTGTAATAATATATCGTTTAACTAAAGCAAAGGCATTGCTGACAATTTAACTACACAATATGACTTTTTAGTAGACAAACACAGAAAAGTATTTAGAAACGTGAATATTGAATTTGCAACTTGACATTATTTTCTGTGGTTCACGATATGGTGTTACAGTATATTTCGCTGTCTTTCACTGTTGGGAAAAACAATACAGAAGCACAAAATGCTATACAGTAGCTTCTTATTCAAATGAGCACAAATGGAACAATTTAATGCACTGCAGTTTTTATACAACTTGCTTTTATAACCCCAACCTGCCTGTTATAAACATAAATCTTCACTGCAATAGCTAAAAATATTTATAAAAAATCTACTTGAACGTGTTAGCCAAACACTACTCAAGGAAAATTCATGTTGGTCTTTGTTTATCTTCGCAGGAAGAGAAGACTCTCAAAACTCCTTTCAATATGGCAAACCTCTTGGAATCTGTATTTGACATGTTTTTAGGGGGATCTCAGAGCACTGCAATTACAGTGAACTTCGGTTTCTTGATACTGATAAAGTACCCTGAGCTACAAGGTAAATCATTAACCTGGGGAGGCATTTGACAGCTGGCTGTCAGGTTCCCGGCGCACAGCCTATCGGCGCCGGAATCCCGTCAGCCAGCATACCGGCGACTATTCTTCCTCTTGGGGGGTCCACAACCACCCTGGAGGGAGAATAAATAGCGTGGCGCGCCATTGTGCCTGCCGCATAGCGAGTGCAGCGAGCCCACAAGGGGTTCTTATGCACTGGCCCCGCTGCTGGCATGCTGACTGTCGAGATCCTGGCGCCGGTATGCTTGGCGCCAGGATCCCGAGCGCCAGCATACCGTAGTAGATCCATTAACTTGTAATGTTACACAATTATAGTATAAGAGAAGAACGAGTTCATACTGTTCAAATGGTTCTCTCCATCTTCATGTTGCTGTTATAAATGGTATCCGGTCTCTAGGATGACCACACTTAGGTCGACATGCATTAGGTCAACCACTATTGGTTCGACATGCATTTGGTCAACATGGTTTCTAGGTCAACATGGTTACCAGGTTGACATGTTTTAGGTCGACATGACAAAACATTTACATTAATTTTTCACAATTTTATTCATTTTTACAACTTTTCATATCGTACGATCCACGTGGACTACAACTGGGAACGAGCCATGCGAGGGAACACGGTGTACTAATTGCGGTTCCCAGTCACTCTACGAAGAAACGACACAATTTTTTTTAAAAACCCTCATGTCTTCCTTTTGTCATGCCGACCTTGTTCATCTCGACCCCCCAACCACACTTGACCTCCAACCTCCTACACATCACCCCTACATACACACATAATGTTTACTGTATGTGTTTGTGTGTGTATATATATATATATATATATATATATATAAACTGTATCTATCTGTGTGTGTATGTATATATATATATATATATCTATCATTATTACCTCTCCCTGACTTCCCCTCTTGCTCCTTTGTAATCTCCATTACCACTGAGCTGTCCTGCAGGTACAGGGCACATAGCAGAGCAGAGACATCCAGGATGACGCAGAGACAAGAGACAAGGAAGGGAGGGCTGGACTGGTGGAGCATGGCGTCAGCATTGTGACGCCAGCACCAATGGGAGCAGACTAAGTGACCGGTAACTGCTGGGGGATGCTGGTGTGGATTGCCAGTCAATATAATTGGGGGTCTGTTAGAAAAAACTCTCAATAGGTGCTGCTGCCCCATTTTTGAATACCTGATCCTCGGAGCCCCTCTGACTCATGGGGACCAACACAGGTGTACCCCTAGAACCCCCTGTGTAAATCCCTTTAATTCCATTCTAATGCCAAGTGCTGTACCTTATGCTGGCAAATAATATGTAACTTACTAGTTACCAGCCGTCAAAATTGCTCCGTTGGGCGCCATCTAGTGGCTGCCAGTCTACAAAACACTTAACCTCCCCCATAGAGGTGAGGAGCAGCATTAGCATTTTATTACATAGGATTTTGTGTTCTCCACTGTACATTTATTGGGAGCAAGTTAATTAATAATAATTATTCATTGTGATGTTGATGTAAGAAAGTCATAATGATATACATATATTCAGATGGACGCTCAGCAACACACGAAGACAGCTGTGTCTCTGTCAATAGCCGCGACTGCGATCGGAAACGTGATCGCGGAGCTGCAGTATCAAAGAGCTCCTGTAGTTCTCTGCATACACAATGTGGCTAATTCAGATCTGATCGCTGGTCTGTGTTTTCTGCTACCCTGCGATCAGATAGTCACCGCCTACAGAGGAAGGGTAAATCGCTGTGCAAGTGTGCATTCCTATGTGTTGCAGAGCTGCACAAAAATCAGTTTGTGCAGACTCTGCGCAGCCCAGGACTTACTCTTCCAGTGCGATTGAATCCTGCTGATCGGGGCCGTAGCTGACGTCAGACACCCTCCCTGAAAATGCATGAGCCCGCCTGCGTTTTTCCGGATACTCCCTGAAAATGGTCAGTTGCCACCCGCAAATGGGCTCTTCCTGTCAATCACCTTGCGAATGCCCGTGCGACTGGATCCTTCGCACCATCCCATTGCTGACCACCGATGCCCGTTGTAGCTGCCTGATGCACCGAAGCATTGCAGTGCATATGCATGCGCAGTTCTAATTTGATCGCTCGCTTGGTGAAAACGCAAAGCAGCGATCAGATCTGAATTAAGAGCAATGTCCGGAGGGAGCTGCTGGTTGTGTATGCTCAACCACAGCAGCTCCCTCCTTCTTCTTAGTGCCACCAGACCGCTCTAAGCTAACCCTAGGCTGGTATGTATACATGCAGTACTATATGTAAGTTGAAGTGTATGTATGTATGTATGTAAATTATATTTGTGTTTGCTTGTTTGTTTGTTTATGTATGTATGTATGTATGTATGTATGTATGTGTGTTTGTTTTTGGTTGTTTGTGTATGTATAAATTTGTGTGAATATATATTCATTTTCTCCCATGCTTGTGTCCTAATTGGAGGGCACCAAGCGCAATAGACAAGAAGTAGCAGAGGAGTGCCGGCTCTACTACCATTTATGTGTGTGTGTGTTTGTGTATAATATACACACACACAATCACACGGAAAATCCCCAGAGTAAATCTTGCATTTGACCCTGCTCTGCACAGAATTGTTGATGAGGAAAGTTGCTGTGTGACTATTCAATGTATATGTATGTTCAGGCAGAACCATTATGGAAGCTAAATCATGGGATATTTATGACGGGTATACTTTCATAATGTTAGCCCTCATAACGTGGACACAAGTATGTTGACATGGTCTGAATACTGACATTCAGAATATCAACATTGATATTCTGTTGATCATTGATCCAATATGTTGACATTCCCACTGATGACAATAATAGAAGGAACACATGACATTATGTCTATATTGTGAATGTTGACAAGAGAATATAAACAGCTGATGTTTTTATGATTTTAGGGATTGGGTTAGTGTTTAGCTGGGGTTAGGGATAGGATCAGTCATACTCACTCCAGGCCATGTAGCTGCATGCTCAACATGGTATGTGTCTATGTCTACATTATGGAAATGTCAACATTGTGAATGTTGACATGTGACATTGATCTCCCATCAATGTTGACATTCTGGTGTTGACATTGACATTGTGAAGGTCAACATATTCTAACACACAGTGTCCTATCTCCCAACATTGGGGGTAATTCAGAGTTGATCGTAGAGGTGCTCAATGTAGCACATCTATGATAATTTACTCTGACATGCGGGGGGCTGCCCAGCACAGGGCTAGTCCATAACACGTTAGGCCCTGCCCCCCACGCAGGTACAACAGCATCGCACGGCGGCGATGGTTAATTACCTGGCTAGTAGCTCCCAACCTGCTCAGCTCCTCTGCTCTGGCAGGGAGCTACCCGCCACGTCCCAGGTTGCAATGGCTGCGTGTGACGTCACGCAGCCATCGCAGCCTGCCCCCCCAACAGCCCAGACAAGCCTCTGTTGTCCAGACAAGCCCCGCCAATGTCGTTCTAACGCCATTGACATGCCCCCTCCCGCCCTGTGACTACCTCTGCCTGTCAATTAGGCAGGGGCGATCAAACCAGTGAGATGCTTTCACATCTGTGCGTGCAGCCTGCGCATAGTAATTGTGCATAGTAATTCAGACTGCACTGCGCATAGTAATTCAGACTGCACTGCGCATAGTAATTCAGACTGCACTGCGCATAGTAATTGTGCATAGTAATTCAGACTGCACTGCACATAGTAATTCAGAGTGCACTGTGCATAGTAATTCAGACTGCACTGTGCATAGTAATTTAGACTGCACTGCGCATAGTAATTCAGACTGCACTGCGCATAGTAATTGTGCATAGTAATTCAGACTGCACTGCGCATAGTAATTCAGACTGCACTGCGCATAGTAATTTAGACTGCACTGCGCATAGTAATTTAGACTGCACTGCGCATAGTAATTTAGACTGCACTGTGCATAGTAATTCAGACTGCACTGCGCATAGTAATTGTGCATAGCAATTCAGACTGCACTGCACATAGTAATTCAGAGTGCACTGCGCATAGTAATTCAGATGGCACTGCACATAGTAATTCAGACTGCACTGTGCATAGTAATTCAGACTGCACTGTGCATAGTAATTCAGACTGCACTGCGCACAGTAATTGTGCATAGTAATTCAGACTGCACTGCGCATAGTAATTCATACTGCACTGCGCATAGTAATTCAGACTGCACTGCGCATAGTAATTCAGACTGCACTGCACATAGTAATTCAGACTGCACTGCGCATAGTAATTCAGACTGCACTGCGCATAGTAATTGTGCATAGTAATTCAGACTGCACTGCACATAGTAATTCAGACTGCACTGCGCATATTAATTCAGACTGCACTGCGCATAGTAATTCAGACTGCACTGCGCATTGTAATTCAGACTGCACTGTGCATAGTAATTCAGACTGCACTGCACATAGTAATTCAGAGTGCACTGTGCATAGTAACTCAGACTGCACTGTGCATAGTAATTCAGACTGCACTGTGCATAGTAATTGAGACTGCACTGCGCATAGTAATTGTGCATAGTAATTCAGACTGCACAGCACAAAGTAATTCAGACTGCACTGCGCATAGTAATTTAGACTGCACTGCGCATAGTAATTCAGACTGCACTGTGCATAGTAATTTAGACTGCACTGTGCATAGTAATTCAGACTGCACTGCGCATAGTAATTGTGCATAGTAATTTCAGACTGCACTGCACATAGTAATTCAGACTGCACTGCGCATAGTAATTCAGAATGCACTGCGCATAGTAATTCAGACTGCACTGTGCATAGTAATTCAGACTGCACTGTGCATAGTAATTCAGACTGCACTGCGCATAGTAATTGTGCATAGTAATTCAGACTGCACTGCGCATAGTAATTCAGACTGCACTGCGCATAGTAATTCATACTGCACTGCGCATAGTAATTCAGACTGCACTGCGCATAGTAATTCAGACTGCACTGCACATAGTAATTCATACTGCACTGCGCATAGTAATTCAGACTGCACTGCGCATAGTAATTCAGACTGCACTGCACATAGTAATTCAGACTGTACTGTGCATAGTAATTCAGACTGCACTGCGCATAGAAATTGTGCATAGTAATTCAGACTGCACTGCACATAGTAATTCAGAGTGCACTGCGCATAGTAATTCAGACTGCACTGCGCATAGTAATTCAGACTGCACTGTGCATAGTAATTCAGACTACACTGCGTATAGTAATTGTGCACAGTAATTCAGACTGCACAGCACATAGTAATTCAGACTGTACTGCGCACAGTAATTCAGACTGCACTGCGTATAGTAATTCAGACTGCACTGCGCATAGTAATTCAGACTGCACTACGCATAGTAATTCAGACTGCACTGTGCATAGTAATTCAGACTGCACTGCGCATAGTAATTGTTCATAGTAATTCAGACTGCACTGCACACAGTAATTCAGAGTGCACTGCGCATAGTAATTCAGACAGCACTGTGCATAGTAATTCAGACTGCACTGTGCATAGTAATTCAGACTGCACTGTGCATAGTAATTCAGACTGAACTGCGCATAGTAATTGTGCATAGTCATTTAGACTGCACTGCACATAGTAATTCAGACTGCACTGCGCATAGTAATTCAGACTGCACTGCGCATAGTAATTCAGACTGCACTGCGCATAGTAATTGTGCATAGAAATTCAGACTGCACAGCACATAGTAATTCAGACTGCACTGCGCATAGTAATTCAGACTGCACTGTGCATAGTAATTCAGACTGCACTGCGCATAGTAATTCAGACTGCACTGCGCATAGTAATTCAGACTGCACTGCGCATAGTAATTCAGACTGCACTGCGCATAGTAATTCAGACTGCACTGTGCATAGTAATTCAGACGGCACTGCGCATAGTAATTGTGCATATTAATTCAGACTGCGCTGCACATAGTAATTCAGAGTGCACTGCGCATAGTAATTCAGACTGCACTGTGCATAGTAATTCAGACTGCACTGTGCATAGTAATTCAGACTGCACTGTGCATAGTAATTCAGACTGCACTGTGCATAGTAATTCAGACTGCACTGCGCATAGTAATTGTGCATAGTAATTCAGACTGCACAGCACATAGTAATTCAGACTGCACTGCACATAGTAATTCATACTGCACTGTGCATAGTAATTCAGACTGCACTGCACATTAGTAATTCACACTGCACTGCACATAGTAATTCAGACTGCACTGCACATAGTAATTCAGACTGCACTGCGTATAGTAATTCAGACTGCACTGTGCATAGTAATTGTGCATAGTAATTTAGACTGCACTGCACATAGTAATTCAGAGTGCACTGCGCATAGTAATTCAGACTGCACTGCGCATAGTAATTCTGACTGCACTGTGCATAGAAATTCAGACTGCACTGTGCATAGTAATTCAGACTGCACTGTGCATAGTAATTCAGACTGCACTGTGCATAGTAATTGTGCATAGTAATTTAGACTGCACTGCACATAGGCCCTCATTCCGAGTTGATCGGTCGCAAGGCGAATTTAGCAGAGTTACACACGCTAAGCCGCCGCCTACTGGGAGTGAATCTTAGCTTCTTAAAATTGCGACCGATGTATTCGCAATATTGCGATTACTAACTACTTAGCAGTTTCAGAGTAGCTCCAGACTTACTCTGCCTGTGCGATCATTTCAGTGCTTGTCGTTCCTGGTTGACGTCATAAACACACCCAGCGTTCGCCCAGGCACTCCCACCGTTTCTCCGGCCACTCCTGCGTTTTTTCCGGAAACGGTAGCGTTTTCAGCCACACGCCCCTGAAACGCCGTGTTTCCGCCCAGTAACACCCATTTCCTGTCAATCACATTACGATCGCCGGAGCGAAGAAAAAGCCGTGAGTAAAAATACTTTCTTCATAGTAAAGTTACTTGGCGCAGTCGCAGTGCGAACATTGCGCATGCGTACTAAGCGGATTTTCACTGCGATGCGATGAAAAATACCGAGCGAACAACTCGGAATGAGGGCCATAGTAATTCAGAGTGCACTGCGCATAGTAATTCAGACTGCACTGTGCATAGTAATTCAGACTGCACTGTGCATAGTAATTGTGCATAGTAATTTAGACTGCACTGCACATAGTAATTCAGAGTGCACTGTGCATAGTAATTCAGACTGCACTGCACATAGTAATTCAGACTGCACTGTGCACAGTAATTCAGACTGCACTGTGCATAGTAATTCAGACTGCACTGTGCATAGTAATTGTGCATAGTAATTTAGACTGCACTGCACATAGTAATTCAGAGTGCACTGCGCATAGTAATTCAGACTGCACTGCGCATAGTAATTCAGACTGCACTGCGCATAGTAATTCAGACTGCACTGCACATAGTAATTCAGACTGCACTGCGCATAGTAATTCAGACTGCACTGCGCATAGTAATTCAGACTGCACTGCGCATAGTAATTCAGACTGCACTGTGCATAGTAATTCAGACTGCACTGCGCATAGTAATTGTGCATATTAATTCAGACTGCACTGCGCATAGTAATTCAGAGTGCACTGCGCATAGTAATTCAGACTGCACTGCGCATAGTAATTCAGACTGCACTGTGCATAGTAATTCAGACTGCACTGTGCATAGTAATTCAGACTGCACTGTGCATAGTAATTCAGACTGCACTGCGCAAAGTAATTGTGCATAGTAATTCAGACTGCACAGCACATAGTAATTCAGACTGCACTGCGCATAGTAATTCAGACTGCACTGCGCATAGTAATTCATACTGACTGCGCATAGTAATTCACACTGCACTGCACATAGTAATTCAGACTGCACTGCACATAGGCCCTCATTCCGAGTTGTTCGCTCGCAAGGCGATTTTAGCAGTATTGCACACGCTAAGCCGCCTACTGGGAGTGAATCTTAGCTTCTTAAAATTGCGAACGATGTATTCGCAATATTGCGATTACACACCTCGTAGCAGTTTCAGAGTAGCTTTAGACTTACTCGGCATCTGCGATCAGTTCAGTGCTTGTCGTTCCTGGTTTGACGTCACAAACACACCCAGCGTTCGCCCAGACACTCCTCCGTTTCTCCAGCCACTCCCGCGTTTTTCCCGGAAACGGTAGCGTTTTTATCCACACGCCCATAAAACGCCGTGTTTCCGCCCAGTAACACCCATTTCCTGTCAATCACACTACGATCGCCGGAGCGAAGAAAAAGCCGTGAGTTAAAATCCTATCTTCATAGCAAATTTACTTGGCGCAGTCGCAGTGCGGACATTGCGCATGCGCACTAAGCGGAAAATCTCTGCGATGTGATGAAATTTACCGAGCGAACAACTCGGAATGAGGGCAATAGTAATTCAGACTGCACTGCGCATAGTAATTCAGACTGCACTGTGCATAATAATTGTGCATAGTAATTTAGACTGCACTGCGCATAGTAATTCATACTTCACTGCACATAGTAATTCATACTTCACTGCGCATAGTAATTCAGACTGCACTGCGTATAGTAATTCAGACTGCACTGATCATAGTAATTCAGACTGCACTGCGCATAGTAATTCAGACTGCACTGTGCATAGTAATTCAGACTGCACTGCGCATAGTAATTGTGCATAGTAATTCAGAGTGCACTGCACAGAGTAATTCAGAGTGCACTGCGCATAGTAATTCAAACTGCACTGCGCATAGTAATTCAGACTGCACTGTGCATAGTAATTCAGACTGCACTGCGCATAGTAATTGTGCATAGTAATTCCGACTGCACAGCACATAGTAATTCAAACTGCACTGCGCATAGTAATTCATACTACACTGCGCATAGTAATTCAGACTGCACTGCGCATAGTAATTCAGACTGCACTGCGCACAGTAATTCAGACTGCACTGTGCATAGTAATTCAGACTGCACTGCGCATAGTAATTGTGCATAGTAATTCAGAGTGCACTGCACATAGTAATTCAGAGTGCACTGCGCATAGTAATTCAGACTGCACTGTGCATAGTAATTCAGAGTGCACTGCACATAGTAATTCAGAGTGCGCTGCACATAGTAATTCAGACAGCACTGCGCATAGTAATTCAGACTGCACTGCACATAGTAATTCAGACTGCACTACGCATAGTAATTCAGACTGCACTGCGCATAGTAATTGTGCATAGTAATTCAGACTGCACTGCACATAGTAATTCAGAGTGCACTGCGCATAGTAATTCAGACTGCACTGTGCATAGTAATTTAGACTGCACTGCGCATAGTAATTCAGACTGCACTGCGCATAGTAATTGTGCATAGTAATTCAGACTGCACTGCGCATAGTAATTCAGACTGCACTGCGCATAGTAATTTAGACTGCACTGCGCATAGTAATTTAGACTGCACTGCGCATAGTAATTTAGACTGCACTGTGCATAGTAATTCAGACTGAACTGCGCATAGTAATTGTGCATAGTAATTCAGATTGCACTGCACATAGTAATTCAGAGTGCACTGCGCATAGTAATTCAGATGGCACTGCACATAGTTATTCAGACTGCACTGTGCATAGTAATTCAGACTGCACTGTGTATAGTAATTCAGACTGCACTGCGCACAGTAATTGTGCATAGTAATTCAGACTGCACTGCGCATAGTAATTCAGACTGCACTGCACATAGTAATTCAGACTGCACTGCGCATAGTAATTCAGACTGCACTGCACATAGTAATTCAGACTGCACTGCGCATAGTAATTCAGACTGCACTGCGCATAGTAATTGTGCATAGTAATTCAGACTGCACTGCACATAGTAATTCAGACTGCACTGCGCATATTAATTCAGACTGCACTGCGCATAGTAATTCAGACTGCACTGCACATTGTAATTCAGACTGCACTGTGCATAGTAATTCAGACTGCACTGCACATAGTAATTCAGAGTGCACTGTGCATAGTAATTCAGACTGCACTGTGCATAGTAATTGAGACTGCTCTGCGCATAGTAATTGTGCATAGTAATTCAGACTGCACAGCACAAAGTAATTCAGACTGCACTGTGCATAGTAATTTAGACTGCACTGCGCATAGTAATTCAGACTGCACTGTGCATAGTAATTTAGACTGCACTGTGCATAGTAATTCAGACTGCACTGCGCATAGTAATTGTGCATAGTAATTTCAGACTGCACTGCACATAGTAATTCAGACTGCACTGCGCATAGTAATTCAGAATGCACTGCGCATAGTAATTCAGACTGCACTGTGCATAGTAATTCAGACTGCACTGTGCATAGTAATTCAGACTGCACTGCGCATAGTAATTGTGCATAGTAATTCAGACTGCACTGCGCATAGTAATTCAGACTGCACTGCGCATAGTAATTCATACTGCACTGCGCATAGTAATTGTGCATAGTAATTTAGACTGCACTATCTTCATAGCAAATTTACTTGGCGCAGTCGCAGTGCGGACATTGCGCATGCGCACTAAGCGGAAAATCGCTGCGATGCGATGAAATTTACCGAGCGAACAACTCGGAATGAGGGCAATAGTAATTCAGACTGCACTGCGCATAGTAATTCAGACTGCACTGTGCATAATAATTGTGCATAGTAATTTAGACTGCACTGCGCATAGTAATTCATACTTCACTGCACATAGTAATTCATACTTCACTGCGCATAGTAATTCAGACTGCACTGCGTATAGTAATTCAGACTGCACTGATCATAGTAATTCAGACTGCACTGCGCATAGTAATTCAGACTGCACTGTGCATAGTAATTCAGACTGCACTGCGCATAGTAATTGTGCATAGTAATTCAGAGTGCACTGCACAGAGTAATTCAGAGTGCACTGCGCATAGTAATTCAAACTGCACTGCGCATAGTAATTCAGACTGCACTGTGCATAGTAATTCAGACTGCACTGTGCATAGTAATTCAGACTGCACTGCGCATAGTAATTGTGCATAGTAATTCCGACTGCACAGCACATAGTAATTCAAACTGCACTGCGCATAGTAATTCATACTACACTGCGCATAGTAATTCAGACTGCACTGCGCATAGTAATTCAGACTGCACTGCGCATAGTAATTCAGACTGCACTGTGCATAGTAATTCAGACTGCACTGCGCATAGTAATTGTGCATAGTAATTCAGAGTGCACTGCACATAGTAATTCAGAGTGCACTGCACATAGTAATTCAGAGTGCACTGCACATAGTAATTCAGAGTGCACTGCACATAGTAATTCAGACAGCACTGCGCATAGTAATTCAGACTGCACTGCACATAGTAATTCAGACTGCACTACGCATAGTAATTCAGACTGCACTGCGCATAGTAATTGTGCATAGTAATTCAGACTGCACTGCACATAGTAATTCAGAGTGCACTGCGCATAGTAATTCAGACTGCACTGCGCATAGTAATTCAGACTGCACTGCGCATAGTAATTCAGACTGCACTGCGCATAGTAATTCAGACTGCACTGTGCATAGTAATTCAGACTGCACTGCGCATAGAAATTGTGCATAGTAATTCAGACTGCACTGCACATAGTAATTCAGAGTGCACTGCGCATAGTAATTCAGACTGCACTGCGCATAGTAATTCAGACTGCACTGCGCATAGTAATTCAGACTGCACTGTGCATAGTAATTCAGACTGCACTGCGCATAGTAATTGTGCACAGTAATTCAGACTGCACTGCACATAGTAATTCAGACTGCACTGCGCATAGTAATTCAGACTGCACTGTGCATAGTAATTCAGACTGCACTGCGCATGGTAATTCAGACTGCACTGCGCATAGTAATTCAGACTGCACTGCGCATAGTAATTCAGACGGCACTGCGCATAGTAATTCAGACTGCACTGCGCATAGTAATTCAGACTGCACTGTGCATAGTAATTCAGACTGCACTGCGCATAGTAATTGTGCATAGTAATTCAGACTGCACAGCACATAGTAATTCAGACTGCACTGCACATAGTAATTCATACTGCACTGCGCATAGTAATTCAGACTGCACTGCGCATAGTAATTCACACTGCACTGCACATAGTAATTCAGACTGCACTGCACATAGTAATTCAGACTGCACTGCGCATAGTAATTCAGACTGCACTGTGCATAATAATTGTGCGTAGTAATTCAGACTGCACAGCGCATAGTAATTTAGACTGCACTGCGCATAGTAATTCATACTTCACTGCGCATAGTAATTCAGACTGCACTGCGTATAGTAATTCAGACTGCACTGCACATAGTAATTCAGACTGCACTGCACATAGTAATTCAGACTGCACTGTGCATAGTAATTCAGACTGCACTGCGCATAGTAATTGTGCATAGTAATTCAGAGTGCACTGCACATAGTAATTCAGAGTGCACTGCGCATAGTAATTCAGACTGCACTGTGCATAGTAATTCAGACTGCACTGTGCATAGTAATTCAGACTGCACTGTGCATAGTAATTCAGACTGCACTGCGCATAGTAATTGTGCATAGTAATTCAGACTGCACAGCACATAGTAATTCAGACTGCACTGCGCATAGTAATTCATACTGCACTGCGCATAGTAATTCAGACTGCACTGCGCATAGTAATTCAGACTGCACTGCGCATAGTAATTCAGACTGCACTGTGCATAGTAATTCAGACTGCACTGCACATAGTAATTCACACTGCACTGCGCATAGTAATTCAGACTGCACTGCGCATAGTAATTCAGACTGCACTGCGCATAGTAATTCAGACTGCACTGCGCATAGTAATTCAGACTGCACTGTGCATAGTAATTCAGACTGCACTGCGTGTAGTAATTCAGACTGCACTGCACATAATAATTCAGAATGTGATCGCTGCCGCTGCAGCGATGCAGTCTGAATTACCCCCATTGTTACAGTGCACGCCTTTGACATGCACAGTTGAAAAGAGGTGGAGCCTCACTTGGAAGGGGCATGGCACTGCTGTAAACCTTCAATTGCATCACTGAAGGTTTACAGCAGGTTTACAGGGTAGGTTTCAAGGTGGGTCAAAAAGGAACATTTTTCCGCATACAATAAGATGGTCGAAAAAAATTGTGGGACTACTCGAGAAGATGATTGCCATTTACTTTTTCAAAATCAAATAATATCTTAGTCGACCAACCAGTGACTTAAATTTATACGCCCTATAGGCATGCCCACAGAACACAAGCGCAAACGCTCTGGCAGCGTTTTTTTCGTACTGCTTGTTTCTATGTAGCAGAATACAATAGTTTTGTTTCGGAATACATGCCCCGTTCACCGTATAGTGTGAGTGCGAGGAACATAGCCGTATAGTAAGTGCATTGAACATAGCCATATCATCTAAAATTAGGTAGTAGGATATATTTTTCCATCTGCCTGTAGCTCTCAACTTGTTGCAAACAAATACAGTATGTGCAACAACGCAGAACTTACCACGTGGAGCTGGCTGCAGCTCGTGTCCAAACCAGAGCCGTAACTAGCTAGCAATGCACTGTGAGGTGGAAAAATCTCAGCAGACACTCGCCGGGCCACGCCACACTACCGCACGCCATCGCCACTTGGTAAATGCAGCGCTGTTGAGGAGCACGGTGTGCTCTACATATCCCTTTTCCTCCCCCACCCCAGACTGGGCTGCACCGCTCACCAGCGTTACTATGTGTACTCGTAGTGGAGCCTGGAGGATGAGGACTGTGTCGCCCGGCAGCAGCTAATCTTGGGGGAGGAGGTAGAGCATGCTTTTCACCAATCCCTTCTCCCCACAGCTGCGCTCCTCAATGCTGGGCGTGACATCAGATCATGCGCACCCACACAGCGTTTGGCGCCTGACATGGGGAGCTGCAGCCGCTGAAGAGCCAGGGAAGGTGAAAACAAAGGATGGAGCAGGGACCCAAGCACCAGCGCTTGTCAGCGCTGCACTCCTGACTCCAGTAGTTGGATTCAGAGGAGCGCACACCACCACAGGGTAGGGATTTATTACAATCCCCCCATCACCCCTCCCTGGTGGGCCTCTCACTTGCTTACTGTCACCTGCACTCTCCCTAACCCTCCCCCTGCGTTCCTCTCACCTGATATCGACCTAGCCCTCCCCCTGCGTTCCTCTCACCTGCTCTCTCCCTAGCCCTCCCCCTGTGTTCCTCTCACCTGCTCTCTCCCTAGCCCTCCCCCTGTGTTCCTCTTACCTGCTCTCTCCCTAACCCTCCCCCCACATTCCTCTCACTGGCTCTCTCCCTAGCCCTCCCCCACATTCCTCTCACCTGCTCTCTGCCAAGCCCTCCCCCTTGCATTCCTCTCACCTGCTCTCTCCCTAGCCCTTCCCCTGCATTACTCTCACCTGCTCTCTCCCTGCATTTCTCTCACCTGCTCTCCCTAGCCCTCCCCCCATGAAACTCTCACCTGCTCTCTCTCTAGCCCTCCCCCTGCGTTCCTCTCACCTGCTCTCTCCCTAGCCCTCCCCCTGCGTTCCTCTCACCTGCTCTCTCCCTAGCCCTCCCCCCGCGTTCCTCTCACCTGCTCTCTCCCTAGCCCTCCCCCCGCGTTCCTCTCACCTGCTCTCTCCCTAGCCCTATCCCCGCATTCCTCTCACCTGCTCTCTCCCTAGCCCTATCCCCGCATTCCTCTCACCTGCTCTCTCCCTAGCCCTCCCCCTGTGTTCCTCTTACCTGCTCTCTCCCTAACCCTCCCCCCACATTCCTCTCACCTGCTCTCTCCCTAGCCCTCCCCCACATTCCTCTCACCTGCTCTCTCCCTGCGTTCCTCTCATCTGCTCTCTCCCTAACCCTCCCCCCGCATTCCTCTCACCTGCTCTCTCCCTAGCCCTCCCCTACATTCCTCTCACCTGCTCTCTCCCTGCGTTCCTCTCATCTGCTCTCTCACTAACCCTCCCCCCGCATTCCTCTCATCTGCACTCTCCCTAGCCCTCCCCCTGCGTTCCTCTCACCTGCTCTCTCCCTAGCCCTCCCCCTGCGTTCCTCTCACCTGCTCTCTCCTAGCCCTCCCCACGTTCCTCTAACCTGCTCTCTCCCTAACCCTCCCCCCACATTCCTCTCACCTGCACTCTCCCTAGCCCTCCCCCCGCATTCCTATCACCTGCTCTCTCCCTAGCCCTCCCCACATTCCTCTCACCTGATCTCTCCCTGCGTTCCTCTCACCTGCTCTCTCCCTAGCCCTCCCCCCATGTTACTCTCACCTGCTCTCTCCCTAGCCCTCCCTCCATGTTACTCTCACCTGCTCTCTCCCTACCCTTCCCCCTGCGTTCCTCTCACCTGCTCTCTCCCAAGCCCTCCCCCTTGCCTTCCTCTCACCTGCTCTCTCCCAAGTCCTCCCCCGTGCATTCCTCTCACCTGCTCTCTGCCTAGCCCTCCCCCCATGTTACTCTCACCTGCTCTCTCCCTACCCCTCCCCCTGCGTTCCTCTCACCTGCTCTCTCCCAAGCCCTCCCCCTTGCATTCCTCTCACCTGCTCTCTGCCTAGCCCCCCCACCTGCGTTCCTCTCACCTGCTCTCTCCCTCGCCCTCCCCCCATGTTCCATTCACCTGCTCTCTCCCTAGCCCTCCCCCTGCATTCCTCTCACTTGCTCTCTCCCTAACCCTCCCCCAGCGTTCCTCTCACCTGCTCTCAACTTAGCCCTCCCCGGAATTACTCACTCCTGCTCTCTCCCTACATTCCTCTCACCTGCTCTCTCCCTAGCCTTCCCCCCATGTTCCTCTCACCTGCTCTCTCCCTAGCCTTCCCCCCATGTTACTCTCACCTGCTCTCTCCCTAGCCCTCCCCCCATGTCACTCTCGCCTGCTCTCTCCCTAGCCCTCCCCCATGTTACTCTCACCTGCTCTCTCCCTAGCCCTCCCCCCATGTCACGCTCGCCTGCTCTCTCCCTAGACCTCCCCCCATGTTTCTTTCACCTGCTCTCTCCCTAGCGCTCCTCCTGCATTCCTCTCACCTGCTCTCTCCCTAACCCTCCCCCGCGTTCCTCTCACCTGGTCTCTCCCTTGCCCTCCCCCGTGTTTCACTCACCTGCTCTCTCCCTAGCCCTTCCCCTGCATACCCATCACCTGCTCTAACCCTAGCTTTCGCCCCTGTGTGCTGCTCACCTGTTCTTTCCCTAGCTCTCCCCCAGTGTTCCTCTCACCTGCTTTCTCCCTAGCTCTCCCCCAGTGTGCCACTCTGCTGCAGCAATGTGTAAAAAAGAGGGACTCTGCCTGCCTAATGTGTAGAAATTGGGACTCTGCTGCCATAATGTGTTAAAAAGGGGCTGCCTGCCTAATTTGTAAAAAAGGTTGACTCTGCCTGCTGTTATGTGTAAAAAGGGGGCTCTGCCTGCTGTAATGTGTAAAAAAGGAAACTCTGCTGCCATAATGTGTAAAAAGGGGACTATGCTGCCATAATGTGTAAAAAGGGGACTCTGCTGCCGTAATGTGTAAAAAGGGGACTCTGCTGCCGTAATGTGTAAAAATGGGACCCTGCTGCCGTAATGTGTAAAAATGGGACCCTGACTGCAGTAATGTGTAAAGAGGGGACTCTACCTGCTGTAATGTGTAAAAGGGAGCTCTACCTGCCGTACTGTGTAAAAGAGAATTCTATCTGCTGTAATGTGTAAAAGGGAGGTCTGCCTGCCTTAATGTATAAAAGGGAGCTCTGTGGCCATGCCCCTTCCCCATGAAGCCACGCCTGCGGTGCGCACTGACCCTGTTTTATATATTGGGGGGGGCGCCGGTGCTGTTTCTTGCACACAGCGCTAAAATGTCAAGTTACGGCACTGGTCAAAACGGCTACTTACTTTTAGATGCCTATAGGCAGGGCCAGCAACATAAATCTTGGGACCCGGTACAGTGATATCTCTGGTGCACCCTCAGATTAATATATATATATATATATATATATGTATATGTATGTATATATATATATATATATATATAAAATGTATATTTATACTTAAAGCACAATGGAATTTGCTGTGCTATATAATAAATTGTTAATAAATATATATATTTATTTATCTATACACATATATAAATGTATATCTCTTCTTCCTCCCCCACAAACCCCACAGTCTGTCTCTACCCAATGACTCCATGCTGCATTCCCAGCATCCCCACCCCATTCCAAAGCCCTGTACCCCCTCACCAATCCACTCTTACCCTGGGGAGAGACTCATCTGTACTGCACTCCCCAGAATCCAGACCCGACCGCCGCATAGCAGGTACCATGCACCCTTTACACCCAACCAGAAGTTGACGGCACAGGAACCCTGGCCAGCAGAGCTGCTATGTCCTGTAACTGCCTGCAATAGAGCTGGACGTGAAAGAGCAGGCGCATACTTATGCCGCACAGTCACTGTGTGTGAGAGGCTCCTATCTCTCTGAGGCTGCACCCACACCACCTACAGCTCGCTGCCCTATTTGGACAAGATGGCTCACATCCCTGCTGGGCACTAAGTGATGTATACGTGGGCCCCCCTGATCCATGGGGCCCAGTACAGGTGTCCCCTTTGACCCACCCTGTCGCTGGCCCTGCAGGTTATGCACACAGTATAAAGTACAGTTCAGTATGTTAAAGACCATTTAATAATGACTCGCCCTTTCTCTATAATAGCTCAATAAGTAAAATGTCCACCAGGGGGCGTTGTAAGGGTCTCTATTTCACAGTCTATATTCTGAGAGCTCTTTTATAATGATGTCAGTGTCCTATTACCTAACTGTCCTGGTTAGATTCCTGATGTCCACCAAGTGAAAGGGTGGGCCTAAACTTTATAGTAATGCAGTATATCCTGCACCGAGACCCAGTAGTTGGTTCCTATTGCATACTGTATAACCAGCTATTTTACATATTTCCTATCATAAATAGGGATTTTATTATTCCTGAGCTGGAGGTGCTGTAACAATCACAAATTATTCCTCGTAAACAAACAAAGTTCGTCAGTTGCCAAAAACAAAGGAAGGGATTGCCTTTTTGGAGCACTCTTTTAAATTAAATGATATTACATCGATATGATTGATTATATAAAAATGTAACCTTTAATATTCTTATTAAAATATAAGGGGTATAAATATATATGTGTCTATCATGTATGTATACACACATACCAGGTAAGTATTTATGTCAAATACACCAAAAATATTTTATAGACATATAACTGTCTTTGTGGTGAGTATTAAGTGTGAATGTTTTGTTAAATCCTGTAATAAAACAGAACACATTTATACACACTATTATCCATTTAGGATGTGATGGGATTTATCCATTTGTTAAACCGGATCAATGCTAAATAAAAGAAACTAAAACAAATGTTTTTGGAGATTTCTATGCTTGGATTTATACCCGTATATATAGTTAATGTGGGATTATCAATACAAATCAATATGGAGTTGGAGGATGTCTCACAGGAGGAAATGTGAGAGGATGATTATTCTAATTAAACCCCAGCGATCAGTAACCGGTGCTAATAATATTGATAAATATCACTGAGAGCGGATTGGGGGAATGACGCTTAAAACAATGTACACTCTGGAATCACGTCAGGCTGAACTGGTGAGCAAGCCCATGTATGGTGAAACGTACGTCCAGCAAGTAAACTGCAGGTAACGGTTCCTCACTGCAGAAGGAAGCCGCGTTTGGCAAACAGATAATCGCTAACAGCAGCACGGCAATATTTCTTTTCACACATCTCCTTCCTTCTTAAGTGTCCACGCCTCCCTGCAGGCGCATTTGGACACTGCAATGCTGGCAGTATCAGGGTCCAACTAACACCTGACACAGGGGCACAGAGTGGCGCTGTAGCTCTATTTCCATTGGCCTGGCACCTGTCCCCACTCTCACCCTCCATCCACTCCAAGAAGATGTTGGGAAGTAGATAGGGGTTTGTGCATAACAGGCTAACTTTTCTATTACTCACAATGATTAAGGTCATTTCTAATTGATACACAGCATTACTGTTATTTATATATTTATTTAAAACAAACCATGTACTGAATGTCTTATGATGTGGCAAGGATAGGTGAGCAACATCATATGTGGCAGTGAAGAAAATAAAGTGGACACAATCCCACTGTTCACTACACTAATTTTGCTGCTACACATTATAGAGGTGTACCCCATGTTAACAATTGATGTTTGAATTTTTTTCTGATCATTCTATGTCTCATCCTGCATTCTAAATGGTTGAATTATTTTTCCATATCATTGTGGTAATTGTTACATACTGACATTGAAATTTGAACACGTTAATCACTTTGCGCTCTATACATTTAAAATCTTTTCACCTATAAATAAGGAGTATTGGGGATAGATATGGTTTATATAAAATAAGCACAGAATATGCTAATTATATGAGATCAGTGGATTACTCAGAACTCACAGTGATTGATCTGTCTTTGTGCCTTTATTATGCATTTTTATTTACATGCCTAAATGTGTTATAGCAGAGTGGTATTTGCCAATTAAGACATAGGCCCTCATTCCGAGTTGTTCGCTCGCAAGCTGCTTTTAGCAGCTTTGCACACGCTAAGCCGCCGCCTACTGGGAGTGAATCTTAGCTTAGCAAAATTGCGAACGAAAGATTCGCAATATTGCGAAAAGACTTCTCTGTGCAGTTTCTGAGTAGCTCGAGACTTACTCTGCCAGTGCGATCAGTTCAGTGCTTGTCGTTCCTGGTTTGACGTCACAAACACACCCAGCGTTCGCCCAGACACTCCTCCGTTTCTCCAGCCACTCCCGCGTTTTTCCCTGAAACGGTAGCGTTTTTTCAAACACTCCCATAAAACGGCCTGTTTCCGCCCAGAAACACCCACTTCCTGTCAATCACATTACGATCACCAGAACGAAGAAAAAAACCTCCTAATGCCGTGAGTAAAATACCTAACTGCATAGCAAATTTACTTGGCGCAGTCGCAGTGCGAACATTGCGCATGCGCAGTTAGCGGAAAATCGCTGCGATGCGAAGAAAATTACAGAGCGAACAACTCGGAATGACCACCATAGTTCATATCCCGGGTTGAATCCCAGTGCTTAGAATCCATTATATGACTGTGTTGATTATTGGGGGTCATTCCAAGTTGATCGCTAGCTGCTTTCGTTCGCTGCACAGCGATCAGGCAAGAAAAGTCACTTCTGCGCATGCATATGCGGCGCAATGCGCACGCGCGTCATACTATTACAATGAACGATGTAGTTTCACACAAGGTCTAGCGAAGCTTTTCAGTCGCACTGCTGGCCGCAGAGTGATTGACAGGAAGGGGGCGTTTCTGGATGTCAACTGACAGTTTTCAGGGAGTGTTCGAAAAAAACGCAGGCGTACAGGAAAAACGCAGGCATGGCTGGGCGAACGCAGGACGTGTTTGTGACGTCAAAACAGGAACTGAATAGTCTGAAGTGATCGCAAGCGCTGAGTAGGTCTGAAGCTACTCTGAAACTGCACAAAATAATTTTGTAGCCTCTCTGCGATCATTTCGTTCACACTTCTGCTAAGCTAAAATGCATTCCCAGTGGGAGGCGGCATAGCATTTGCACGGCTGCTAAAAACTGCTAGCGAGCAAACAACTCGGAATGACCACCATTGTTTCCACTGATATGTTGATTATCAAGAACAGATGGTAGCAGTTTAAGAGGAAATTCTCTGCTGTATATTTACTCTTAGAGGCGATAACTATTGTGTCTGTGCTTTTTCTATGCACTTCTATAGTTGTATGCTTAAACGTGTTTCAGCAGTGTGATATTTGTCAATTTAGACACAGTTTACATCCTGGGTTGAAGCTCAGTGCTTAGAATTTACTATATGACCATGATAATTATTAAGAGGAACATTGTTTCATGTTTCATTTATTAACATCAAGCGCTGGCAACATATGTATCATTTAAACCCTCTAAGAGCTTAGAACATGTTAACCTAGTAAGCCCAGATATGCTGACTATTAAAAACAGAGGGTAGCAGTCTGCTTTACAGCCCGAGGACTCACTTTTAGAGGTAACAACTAATGCAAAGAATTTAATGAGAGGAGCGGGTTTTTCCCCTCTCTCTCCTTGCTGTCTTAATCACTGCTTTACCTTCCTGTTGATTATAATAACAGCATTGTATCTGTATCATTTAGCACACAAATTGGACATGATAGGTGTAAGGAGTAAACGATGGCATAGAGGTGACACATAATACAAGTAATTAAATTAGAGGGGCGGTTCTTCCTCTCTTCCTTTGCCGTTTTTCAACTATTTGTCCATCCTTATACTGTATAAAACACTATTGTCTTTGTACCATTCAATATACAAACTCATACTTTATTAGTATATTATAGGAAAAATAGATTGGTGTTGAAAGGAGTTAAGTGGGCTGACAGTCAGTTATGTGCTGACTGGTTACTGGGTGACACGGGCTCTGGATAACCCTAGTGGGCACTGTATTTGACACTCAATTAGGGACTGACTGGGATAAGTGTCTAGCTGACTGGCTGATGAAAGTTTCAGGCTGAGATTCTGCTCCCTGCACACCCCTTGCGGTCTTACCCTTCAGCCAGACACCACTGCATCGATCCCTATCTCCTGCTGTCACCGGCAGTGCTGCACATGAGGGATGACTCTGCCTCTCAGTGGTAGTCCAAGCTGCTTCCTCGCAGGCAACCTGTCACGTCCACTCATGGGGTCTCTTTGGCTGCACTGTGCTGCTGCAGATCGGGGGACCACTCTCTGCCTGCTTACTCACGCTCACTGCCTCCCGACTGCTTTGTTGATTCCAGTGGCTCTAGTCAAAGCTCTCTGGCAGTGCAACCCTTATGAGCTCAGTCTCCCTGAGACATCCCCTTGATTCACTGACAGCTGCACACCATGGAGAATCAGCTCCTTCCTATCAGGGTTTTTCCTGTCAGAATGCTCAGTGGGAACTCCTCAGCATGGTCTCTTCACCCCTTCCCCCCAACTCTTGTTTTTTTGTGAGTGGATCAATCCAGAGCCCCTGGGCTTCCCGCTCTGTGGAGGCTATTGTGCTGATCCCCTGGGTCCTTGTGCCTGTCTGGTTGCTGCCACTGACATCACTGTTAACCCCGGCAGCTCCAGTTCCTTGTTACAGGTGGGAAACAGTTTAACGCAAGGAGAGTAGGGGCCCTAGAATGGTGGAATGAGGGGTCAAGTGGGCAGAGGTGTAACTAGGGTCTTCAGCACCAAGGACAAGATGGCGAATGGTGCCACCCCACCAGGGCCGCCATCAGGAGGCACGGCACAGCTGTCTCGGGCCTAGCCTCTTTGACAGAGGGAGGATACTAGAGGAGCCCTTTTTCAATACGTTTTGAAAAAGGGAGGAACGTTTTCAATACAGCTGCAGGAGGACGGAGGAGAGCAGCAGAACAGCGGGGATGGAGGCGTGCAGGCAGCGGCATCAGCATCCCAGGCCCTCCCGACAGCGCCACATGTATATATGCATGCATGTGTGTGTATATAATACACACACACACATGTTAACTGGTGCAATTCTAAAGCTGACTCCTCCATAGTGGGGGGGGGGGGGGGTCCCTGCCTATTCTGTCAGTCCCGGGCCCCGCAATTTCTGATGGCAGCCCTGACCCCACCCACGTTATCCAGTCTATATATCTGCACTAAAAAGGGCTACAGTCAATTGGATTGTAGTAGTGAGTCTTGGATAGGTCTCTGTACATATAAAGGACATACTGTACATTGATTAAAGGTTAACTGCAGGCTAGAGGGAGCTCGTTAATCCTTTCAGAATGAGTGGGAACAAGATTGAAAATCTCACCCAGGGCACATCTTGTCAGATGTATGCTTATCTGGAACAACCACTCCAGGGTGAGTACATCTGCACAAGATGTGAGCAAATGGTCTCTTTGGAAGCCCAGATAACTGATCTAAAGCAAACAATTGCAACACTGAGGGATATTGTCAATCTTGAGCAAAGTTTGCAACTAAATTAATTATGACAAAGGGCCAGTAGTTAATTTAAATTCTGGCTGCTATTATAGTGGGTATACTCACCCCACCTGAAACTGATTGTATATAAAGACATTTTCCACTAAGTGGAGACAAAGCGCGCCAGTATTTAAACTGCTTTAATATTGTTTTATCTGAAACAACACATGTGTATATATATAAAAAACATTAATACAACACACATAAAATTCTGTTATGTTATAACCGGCCGGTATAATTAATCCCAAATAAGACCTTTTAATAAAACGGAATTTTATCCGAGCCTTGCTTGTTTAAAATGTGCTGCTAACATCAAACCACTTCCCAAATCCAAACCACAAAAGATAAAGAGAATGCGCTTATTAAATCTGGTGTGGATATTTATTTCTTAATATTACACACTTAAATTACAAATGCCGGCCAGCATTACAAAAAACAATTATATAAAACAAACACAATTTAAAAGTACAATAAGAACATGAGATGAACCGCCCCTTTTTTTTATAAAGAAAGCTTATGCTAGCTATATGATATCATTTTATGCATACGATGCTGAAATCTCTATACCTTTAAATAGCTTGTCAATTAAAACATGCAAATGTCCTTTGGTAATCCAAAAGTCCAAATATTGGTTAGTAATGAAAACAATATATTTATTGTCCTTTTTCATATACTTTGGTTAGTATCCAGATAAATCAAGCATTTTAGTTGCGATCATGCATGCGCATGCAGCTGCGTGGTTAGTAATGAAGCAATTTGTGCACAGTATGATGTTTAATACATGCATTGATTAGCATGCATACCCTGTGGAGTTGCAGACAGCTTTAAAGATCTCCCTCCCGGCTGGATGGCTCACTCATATATCATATAGCTAGTAAAAGCTTTCTTTATAAAACGGGGCGGTTCATCATATGTTCTTATTGTACTTTTAAATTGTGTGTGTTTTATATAATTGTTTTTTGTAAACGCATTTGTAATTTATGTGTGTAATATTAAGAAATAAATATCCACACCAGATTTAATAAGCGCATTCTCTTTATCTATTGTGGTTTGGTTTTGATATAGGAGGGGTTAATACCAATTACCATTGTGAGACTGCTGCATTTAATTTGGATCAGCCACAGCACCAGGAAAATTGGGTTAGTAGACACTTCCCAAATCACTTGACAATTACTGTGTCCGTGAATACAAGAATGCACATAGATTTTTGGTCTCCGGACCACACAGTGACAATTATAACACCTGTTTTTTTCAGAATCTAATAGACATTAGACATTAGAGTATAAGACATCAGATTCTGAGGAAGCTGCCAAATCTTTGGTCTAGAGGGAGACGGCACTTAGTGGAAAATTTCTTTGTATACAAAAAGTTTACAACTCACTGTAGAGGCGTTGGGGAGCAGGATGGGTCTAAAGATGAGGAGGAAGAACAGGTAGGTAGCTGGATTACAGTTAGAAGGGGTAGAGGTGGGAGAAAGAGGCAGGTCAGCGCTGAGCTGCCAAATCCCAACAGATTTGCCCGATTGAGTGAAGATACTGTGAATGGCAGTACAGATTTGGCAGAGCTGGCAGAGACTGTTTCTTCTAGCAACCAGAGGAATGGTCAACCTGGCACAAAGGGAAAAGTTGTTAGCAAGGTACCTAGTCAGATTGTGATGGTACGGGATTCAATTATTAGAAAGGCAGATAGGGTAATTTGCTACCAGAACCACGATTGTCGTACAGTGTGTTGTCTTCCAGGTGCTCGGGTACGACACATTGCAGTCCAGGTAGACAGATTGTTGGGATGGCTGGGAAAGACCCAGTGACGCCAAAATACATGTTGGCACCAATGACAGTTAATGGTAGATGGGATGTCCTTAAAAATGATTATAGGGATCCAGGCCGCAAACTCAGGCCAAGAACATCTAAATTAATAATCTCCGAAATATTACCTGTACCACGTGCTAGCCCAGGGAGGCAGCTGGAGGTTAGGTAAATGTGTGGCTAGGAGATTGACGTAGGAAGAAGGGATTTGTTTTCCTGGGGCATAGGGCAGACTTCTCGGTGATGGATTGCACCTGAATGAGGAGAGGGCAGCAGTGCTTGGGGAAGGATGGTTAGAAGGTGGAGGATATTTTAAACTAGGTGTCTAGGGGAAGGGATTAGAAAGAGTTAATGAGATGACCAGAGAGAACAGAAAGGAGGGGTACATTACGTTAAATGGGGGTGGAGAGTGGGGGCGGAGAAAATCAGTCAGCAATGGTAAATCAAGGAAAATAAAACTAAGTAAATTATGCCAACAGTAAAACTTACAGACCAGGGAACTACTAAACTAAAGTGTATGCTTGTAAATGCAAGAAGCCTATCAGGCAAAATGGGGGAATTAGAAACGATTGCACTAAAGAATCAATATGATATCATAGGTATTACAGAGACATGGTGGGACGATTTTCCTGACTGGACAGCAAACTTAGAGGTATACACTCTCTTCAGGCGAGACAGGACTAACAAAAAGGGAGGCGATATGTCTTCATGTGAACACATTTTTTAAACCATATTTAAAAGAGGTTATTTACAAAGAAACAGGAGATAACGTAGAGTCATTATGGGTTTAGATTTCAAATGGGTGTAGAGGTACAAAAAAGTTACTAATAGGGACATGCTACAGACCGCCGGATATTAATGTGACTGAGGAATTACAACTCTTGCTGCAAATCGAAAAAGCTGCATGACTGGGGGAGGTCCTAATCATTGTGGATTTTATTTATCCGGATATTGGAACAATGAATCATGTGATACAGCGAGGGAAAACATGCTAAAACATGCTTAAATATGCCAAAAGATTACTTGTTTCAAGTAATCGAGGAACCTACTAGATTTAAGGCTATTCCGGACCTTGCACTAACTAATAATTTGGAGATTATATCAAATACTAAAGTAGGGGAAACCTTGGGAAATAGCGATCATAATATGGTCACATTCAATATTAGTTATCAAAAACAAAACTATAAGGGTTCAACTAAGACTCTTAATTTTAGAAAAGCAAATTTCAACATGCTGAAATGAGCACTAAAAGACATTGATTGGAAAACTTTGTTTCATGGTAAGAACTCTGCTGAAATGTGGGATGCTTTTAAAATTTTGCTTGATAAGTATACTCATAAATTCATTCCCATGGGCAGTGAGCACATGAGTATTAAATTTAAACCGATGTGGCGTAATAAGAAGGTTAAGGAAGTAATAGATAAAAAGAGGCATACTTTATATGTGTTTAAATCTGATGGGAAGGCGGAGTCATTCCAGTACTTCAAGGAATGTAACAAAATATTCAAAAAAGAAATCAGAGTAGCTAAAATAAACATGAAAGACCAATCGCTAAGGAGAGTTAAACAAACCCTAAAAAGTTTTTTAAGTATATAAATGAGAAAAGGTTAAAAAAAAGAGAATATATGGCCATTAAAGGTGAGTTGGGAGTCTTGATTAATGATGACAAAGATAATTCCGAAATATTGAACATATTTTTTTCTTCAGTGTTTACTAGAGAGGACCGGATGGAGGGGCAGTGCACAGCAAATGCAATGTTAATGTCCCTTTACTAAGTAATTGTTTAAGTGAGAAAATAGTCCGGGAGAGACTAAGCACAGTTAAGATAAATAAATCTCCTGGTGCAGATGGACTTTATCCAAGGGTTCTTATGGAGCTTAACTCAGAACTAGCAAAGAAATTGTATGATTCAATTACAACAGGAATAGTACCAAAGGACTGGCGTATAGCAGAGGTAGTGCCAATATTTAAAAAGCAGATTAAAACTCATCCTGGTTACTATAGACCAGTAAGTTTGGCGTCTATAGTGGGGAAAATATTGGAAGGTATAATAAGGGATAGCATACAGGAGTACTTGGAAACCTCCAAGGTTATTATTGTAAACCAGCATGGTTTTGTAGGGAATAGTTAATGCCAAACTAACCTAATTAGCTTCTATGAGAAGCGATAATCTTGACTAAGGGAAAGCAGTGGATGTGGTCTATTTAGATATGCTAAAGCCTTCGACACGATGCCACACATGAGGCTGCATTATTTCAATACTCTAGTCACTGACTCCACAATGCATAATTAATTTATACTATTCATAATCACACACCATCAAACCATTCTTAATCACACACACACACGCCCCAACTCACATTCTGTTCTGCTCCAGCGGCAGCCATCTTTGAAGCATGGAATTTGTAGTTTATTTTTTACTGCTCAGACTCTGAGCCGTAAAAATTAAACTACAAATCCGATACAACCTCTCTTCCTTCTGTGTCCGACCAGGTGGGAAGGGCTGTGTGACCGTGCAATAATTGGCGGACATGGAGAGATCGTGGTGGGGTACGCTGCTCTGAGCGGCAGTACCCCTTCTGCTGTACCTACCACAGCGCCCAGGGCACACTCCTTGCTCGACCCACCCTAGTTATGCCACTGCTAGTAGATTACCACACCTGCGCAGCCCCACAACCATTAGAATTGTACATAAACTATCAAGTTTCCATAAAAATTTTAATTAGGTCCATAGAACATATACTCTACAATGAGGAAACTCCAACCATGGCAAATCAAACTCTGATGAGAGTATTTAAATGAAAGCTAACTCCTGGACTCACTTTCTCATTTTTTTAATTAGTACAGTACTTTCATTTTATTAATATTTATTTATCTATTAGCAGTTTCTTATAGAGCGCAGCAAATTCCGTTGAGCATTACAATTGGAAACAGTGATAACATAAAACAAAACAATTGCAAACAACAGTGAAAAAACAAGACTGGGTAGTAACAGACAGTCATAAGGGTAGGAAGGCCCTGCTTGTAAGCTTACAATCTGTGTATCCTTTTACAATACTTATCTATTATTTGCCTCTGAAAAATAATTTGTTTCTTTAATATCTATCCTATCTTCTGACCCAGATGCGTCTTTGATAATATTAATTTGATTGTCTGCCCACCTGCATTTCCTCCCCCTTGTTGTTCCCTTAACCACTTAACTGATGATTAATTTCACCAAAAACTGCTCCGAAATTGTCGTTTTTTTTGTTATGAGTGAATTAGGTGAAGAACATGAATTTAACACCTTCCCAAATTATTTTAGTTAAAAAAAAAGGAAACTTTTTTTTAAATAAATAAAAAAATTTCAAAACATCGAAACATCAATCAGGAACATCATGACCATCATAACATTGGGAACATCGCGACCATCGCGGCTGTCATTTTGAAAGCCGGGACAGCCTGCAGGTATACAGCCTGCAGGTCTGGGGGTGGCTTGGGAGGGTTCATTTACACTCCCCAGCGGCTGCCATTGTCTGCAGCTGCTGAAGGCGGGGGGTCCTGTCATGCTGACCAAACAGCAGTGATCAGCAGCACAGCAGGCACAGGGGGGAGAGTGAGGGAAGGCAGAGGGACCTTCCGGTCCCTCTGACAGCAGCAGCGGAGGGAAGTTTATCTTCCCTGCCACTGCTAACACTCTCTATCTGACTGGTTGCATCCTGTGCGACCAGGTCAGAAAGAGCACTTGCAGGCATGGTCGCATCTGATGCGACCGTGCCAGGCAAGTGGTTAAGTGATTTTGCTATCTACTTAAAGACAGGAGTCCGGTGCTGCACTGTAACATTAGATGCAGCACCCAGCTCCTGTCACAGTGTAGGAGCTGGCACTGCAGCCACAGAGGTCACCAGAGGTAGCCTGCACCTCCCGGAATCCCAAAATGATACATACGGGAGTCCGGGTTGAATGGCCACGTCCACTACCTGCCCATTTTTGCAGGTGGCTGTGACTTTGGCGCACAATGAACAAGTCCCCAGCACTGGGTGTCACCTCAGGTAGGGATGCCACTGTTCCCACTGTATATTAGTGCATATATTAGTGCCCACAAGCCTCTGTTTTTGCTCTGAACGTTTCTCACCACTTCTTTTGATGAACTAGATTTTTCATTCATCCTTCAGTACTACTGCTATACAGTACAGACCATACCCCTTTTTTAACCATTTGCCTAACTCCTCATTTAGCCTAATCCCTCTCTGTAACTCTGTCTCTAACTGAAATCATAAGGCCTCGTTTTAATGTTTTATTCAAAGGAGATCATATGTAGATCATAGATTATACATTTGCTGTCATTTTTATATATACAGATAAATTGCATGAGGAAATTGATCGGGTGATTGGCCAAATACGACAGCCTAGAGTGGAAGATAGGAACCAGATGCCATACATGAATGCTGTTTTACATGAGATTCAGAGGATTTCAAATGTCTTTCCAATGGGCATTTTTCGATGTACCAACAGGGACGTGAACTTCCGTGGGTTCTGTATTCCCAAGGTAAACTCCAGCAGCTATTTAAACTGTGTAACACATTCTTTGCTATTCATACATATGCGCTGCTTCTAAAAATCTGTTTGCCATTTATATACAGTGTTATACATTTATTTTTTATTGAAAAAATACTTTATTGTTTATAGAGAATTGCATATTGCATAAAAGCACACTTTACTGTAGTTACAGTACACCCAAAACATAACCTATGCGTACATTAGAACATAATACATGATGTACATGATGTGGGATGTACCAACCTGTTGCGGTACATCCAATCATACATCACACCGACACTAATCTTGCATGTTTACTAACATGCGATTAGTATTGCGAAGGACAGCTCTTGTGATGAGAGCTATCCTTCGCGATGCACTTCAGCTGCTGGACATCCGAGGGGTGGGGGGGTGGGGGGGTTGCTGGAAGGGTTCCGTGGTGGAACCCTCTCCACATCGCATTGCGGAAGAAGCCCCATAAGCTTCTACAGGATAACGGCAGCAAAAAAAACTGTTTACCCTACGCTGGCGTAGACATGGTGGACTGAGTTAAGTACATATGAATATGCAGTAAAACTCCCAAAAAAGGGGTTATTGATGCATATTCACTTTGGTAAATCCGGCCCCCCTGTACAATTCATCACACACTATATTAATTAAACATTACTAAGGATAACAATAGTGCAATAAAGTTCACTGTGTGTGATTGTAAGACAGAAAGGAAAGGCAAGGGGAGGAGGGAATTGGGCATGAAGATAGACTCCTAAACAATGAAAAGGGGAAACGTGAAAAAGTTTAACAGTCAGCTACGGGTCACCCTCAGCAGTGATATCACCCATGATATCAGCAGTCTTGAGCTGATATTATGGGTCGGATGTAATGACGCCCAAGTTTGGCGCCTCTGTGGGATGCCCGCTGAACTTGAACATTTTTTTAAAGGGGAAATCACTTACAAGGCACAACCATACCTTGTAAGTGATTGTCCCTTTAAAAAAGTGTCTGATTAAAGGTGGTGTGAGGTTGCCGTGCTATTTACTGGGTGCTGACCCTGACGATGATGAGGAGGGTGCCTGTCGCTGCTGATGAGTATTGGGGTATGTGTATTGATATTGAGGAGGAGGGCTATGTACATCCCTATTTTATCCCCTCCTCCTAGCCTCCTACATATTATATATATATATAGATAGATAGATAGATAGATAGATAGATAGATAGATAGATAGATAGATAGATACAGTACCAGGCAGCCCTTCTCAGAAGGTACTCAGTATTATCACGTTACTCTTAATAAATTAGCGCAGGAGGAGAGTTTTTGTTTTGTTTTATAAATAAATAAATAAATATATATATATATATATATATATATATATGATCTCCAGTGACGGCACTCACAAACTTATATCAAAATATCACAGATACATCACCCAAGGAGACAATGTAAGTTTATCTATGGACTCCGTAGGTGATGTACCCGTTATATTTTGATACTGTATGTCTGTGCGTGCCGCCGTTGGGGATCATTTATTGCACTAATTCAAATGGAGGACACTTTGCACGCTGATTCATTTACTATGAGTGCCGACAATTTCCACTTTGCTATATATATATATATATATATATATATATATATATCCAATGTATGGACCGGCACTCCGCTGAATAATGAACTTGCTGCTCCGGTGCCTCCAAAATCAAGTAGCTTGTAGACAATCAAGAAAAAACTGCGGCACTCGGAGACTTAAAGCAAAAAAATGGTGTATTAAATATAACACATGAACTCCAACGTTTCGGGGCCGGCACGCCCCTTCGTCAAGGATATACAGCAATGCTTGACGAAGGGGCGTGCCGGCCCCGAAACGTTGGAGTTCATGTGTTATATTTAATACACCGTTTTTTTGCTTTAAGTCTCCGAGTGCCGCAGTTTTTTCTTGATTGTATATATATATATATATATATATACATACATACACACTGTATATGTATGTGTGTGTGTATATATATATATATATATATATATATATACACACACACACACATAGCAGTGAGGCGGCATCCGGGTAAAAAATACTCAAAGGCAAGAGGTTCTGTTCAACGTTTCGAAGTTTACTATACTTCGTCATCAGGAAAATACAAACGTGAAACACAAGTTACCTTTATACCCACACACGTGATGCATTTCCGGTCAGCTAAGACAAAGCGTGCACGCTCATAAAGGATTTGCACACATTGAATCAGCTAGCTCAATTAAAAACAAATACCATCACCTGAGAATGGCAGCTAAAACATGACACATATTGTACAAAAGATACAAAATCTATAAGTAACAATAACTGATACAGTTACAAATATGAGTTACTAAAGACAGATACAAAAATAATAATAAATATGAGCGTGATCACACAACATATTCAAAGTAATAATAATATGCTAATGCACATGCAATAATATATCTGTACTGTACATCAGCTCTGTATAAATGATCTTATCAGTCAAATGTCACAAATAAAGTATCCAGAATCTAAATAGCAGATGCCACTTCATTACCAAAAGCAATGCAGTCCCAGAGTTTCATTGAGACCTTAAAGTTCCCAATCTGTGAATCCAGCCCAACTCACATTGTAGCAGCTACAAAGAACGGTTACCACCACGGGCTAATGGGGGAACATGATCTATGATCATATACCGTAGATTTGCCAGGCTATGCCCGGCTTGCAAAAAATGTTGTGCTACAGGTTGGTCAGAATGACCGGTTTCCAGGGCATTTTTAATAGACGATCTATGCTTCGCCATTCTCTAAGAGTTCTATCAGTCTTGCTGACATAATTCAGGGAACAGGGACACGAAATCAAATAGACAATGAATCTGGTGGTACAGGTCACTCTATGGCGAATGGCATATTTTTTGCCAGTATACGGGTGGTGAAAAGAAGTCCCGGCAATCAGGGATCTGTAGGTGGTACAATTGAGCCATTTATAACAACCACTCTTTTAGATAAAAAAAATATGATTGTGTTCGCTCTGTTGTAAATGTAGCCCCGTTGTGTAATTTTTCATCACCCAATCACGAACGTTCTTACCTCGTGTATAGCAGGACATGATTGTTGTGTCAGACAATCCTAAATCTGAATCCGAGGAAACAATAGGCCATAAACTCTTAGAAATACGGTTGGTATTACTACTAGCCCTATTGAAATGGTTAACCCAAGGAAGTCTCTTAGTTTTCACTTTTTTCTTAGCACCACTCAGCAGTTGTATTCTAGATCTGGCCAGTACAATTTGATGATATGCAATGGCAAGTAGAAAAAAATTAATTGAATAGACAGTTGAAATTATATGAGTATTTCTTTAAGTCTGATACTGTGGATAATGTTACTAGTGAAATTCCAATGCAATTACGTAAACTACAATGTAGATCTAAATTTCATCCAGTATCCAGCAATGCAGCAATAAAAACCTTTAGCCGAATGCTTGATAGTGAGGTGGGAGCATGTGTTTCACCCAGACTGTCCAATTTTAAGTCTCACTCTAATCTCTATATGGATGAATTTAATGCCCTCCGTGATCTTGCCTCTTACACTGATATCGTTGTGCGCCCCGCAGATAAAGGTGGGGCCATAGTGATACAAGATCTAGAGGCTTATAAAAATGAGATCATGAGACAACTGGGTGACACTTGTGTATATTGTTTACTAGATTCTGATCCCAGCTCTGTTTTTTGTAAACATTTCACTACAGTTGGCTGTTAATGATGGTTTTATATCTCCTGCCTTAATGTCAGCACTTATACCAAAATTTCCTAAGGTACCTTTACTATATTTTCTACCTAAAATTCGTAAGTCTTTTATTTGTCCACCTGGATGACCTATTATATCGGCTAGGGAGAGTCTCTTCCAGCTGTTATCTACATATCTCGATGCTATTATCCAGCCTTGCATCATAGGTCATCACAGATACCTGTTGGACACTACTACATTTCTTAAACAGTTGAACGCTATCTCTGCTATTCCTGGAACCTGTTGTTTGGCTAGTTTAGACATTAATAGTTTATACACTGTTATTCCAAATGAGCAGGGGCTGTTAGCAGTGAGAAAATTGATTGAGAATAATCCACAGTACACAGGACCAGATGTAGATCTTATTATAGATTTATTAGAGATTATATTGACATGTAATTTCTTTTTCTTTGACGGTAGATTTTATCTACAGCTATTGGGCTGTGCGATGGGGTCCTATGTGGTCCCATCGCAAGCAAATGCTTATATGTTTATGTTGGAGGAGGATCTTTTTTTTTTTTACAATATTTCCGTTTCTAATGAGATTTGTTTCTATTCATGATATATTGATGATTTTTTCGTCATCTGGACAGGATCAGTTGATAGTTTATCCAGTTTTTTGAATGAACATAATGCTATGAGCCATCCTGTTAAATTTACATTTACTATAGATGCATGTAGAGTACATTTCTTGGATGTACAGGTCACCCTATAATGAAGTATTATCTCTACTTCTTTGTTACTTCATGCCTATAGCTTTTACCCTAAAGGTTTGAAATACGGATTGCCTTACTCTCAGTTTCTTAGGGCTGTACGCATCTGCAGTGGTACTGCAAGTCTGATGCTGCTAAACAGATTGATGGTATGGTGACTAAAGGCCCATATAGACGGGCCGATGCGGGAGAGATGTGTGCTGAGCGAACCGCTCAGCACACATCTCTCCCGCCGCTCAGCACAGCGCGATCTGTGCTGAGCGTGCGGATGGAGACGGGGGGTCACTCATTTCACCCAGCGGGTGAAGTGAGCGACCCGCTAGATTGGCCTGCAAAACTAAAAACTTATATTTGTAGTCATAAAATTTATTTGCAATGTTATTAAAACAGTTTCTTTTATAGTAGAATAAAAGAGCATCAGTACAGTTTCACAATTTCACACTAGAATTTCTTAAATCAACATTCAATTTTAGTGTGTTTCCTTGTTATCGTGAATTCAGTGTATGACATAAAGGTGAAACAGATGAAGAACCCAATGCGATTCGTCCCAAAGGACTCCTTCAGGGGTACAAGATCAGATGCCCAAATTAAAACGTGAGAAAGGTAGCTTGAAAAAGTGCTTATACCACTGAAGATGTTAATTCAGATTGATCAGCATATGTCTGAGGGGTTAAATCTCAGAACAATGTCTTAATTGACATAGGGTTCTTTAACATCTAGACCAACAGTCCAAGACTGACCGTTAGGCTGTCAAGAAACAAACAGCACTGAACTTTCTAATAGATGGTGCACAACATTCAGTATATAATATAGTAGAGATGATGCACAAGAGGCACATGTGTTTCCCACAAAGTTCAGTGAATGACCATATACATATATTTATGTTATTTTGTATGCTATGACATGTTGATGTTCTGTACATTTAAAGATCCATCACTGATTGATAGGAAAGATGGACGATCATTATTGCTGTGCCTGATTATTTGTCACACTTATACGACGATTTAAAAACCAAATAAATGATACGTGATTAATAGCTGAGATATGCACTGCCTTAATAATGGATTTAACTTTTATATGCTAATTAATTCATTTTGTGTCAACTATTGTTATTTGTTAATACCATTTGTTCCTCATATGTTGAACGCGGACTCTCTGATATAAACTGTATGTGTTATAATAAGATATGATCTCTAATGTGGTGTCTATGTACATCTGTTGGATTATGATGAATTAGGCCAGATTGTCTGGGTTGTATCAACTTAATTGTATCTATATTTCATCTACTTTTCCTGTCATTGAGTTTCAACTGCTTTGCTTTCCACATATCGATACAGTTTAATACAGAGAGCCTGACTCACACATGTTTGTGCTGGGGAGTAAAACTAGCCTATTTTCATCTGGAAATATAATTAGGATTAAGTAATAGCACTTTGCACAAAGAGAACCCTGTATTATATGCCATATCATTGCGTTATAACTAATAAGTGAGACTAATATCCAAGGTGAACTTATGGCAAGGTAATAGGTTTGGTAATGGTAAAATACCTTCCACATATGTTATTCATATGTGTATTTCAGGTGATTAACAGTGTGATTTGCGTGGACAGGTGTCCAATTGTTTAGATTAGTTATAACCCCTTCCTTGCTATATCTCAGTTAATTTTGTAAGTTAAGAACATGGCAACTCAAAGTACTGAAGGGTTACAACAGAGGATAGTATTGGATCCAGGCTCAGTCTTCAGTTTTTCTGAATCAGACGCTGAAGCCATACTATTCAAAGAGGAGTTTAATGATAATACATCTATATCTTCTGCTAATGATCTCTTTAATGATTTACTACGTTTAAAGAAGAAGGAATTAGATTTCCTATACCGTGGAATCACACTTTCTAACTACTATAAAGACAAACGTATCCCCCGTGGGATCAGAGTGCAAAATACACCTACCATCGGGCGATACAATGTAGAATTCTGCAAAAAATGGACATCTATTTTAAATAAATGTTCCTTTGATCTATTACTTTTAGTAGTAGAAGAATCTAAAAGGGAAATGACCACAATTAAAGAGAAGATATTTTTGTTTGAATCTACGCATCTACATACTTTGGTAGGAGATAAACAGGGAGAGTGGTTGAACAAGTTGAGTGCACAATTGGACACCTATAAGAATGCTCTAATTAAATTTAAGTTAGAAAAAAGAAAGAAGGTAGATATGGATTACGAACAACAGCGGGTATACCCATGTTTGACTGGCGCACATCCTAGTCATGATAGACGTCCCCTATTCAGATGTATATTGAACAGGACAAGACTTGATACCTCGGAAGACACTGGCTCCACGGAAAGTGAGACTGATATAACACACAATAGAAACACGCAACGCACAGACACACTGGTGGGGCAACACACACGGGCCCGTTTTTAGATCAAAACCCAGATACACCTGCCATGGAGGGCAAAACAAGAGGCAAAGGAAATGCAAAGAAACCCCAGAGGGGGCACAAGACCTAGTGTACAAATCTGAAAGAACCCTGAGTGTGAAGTGGCAGTTTTACAACGGGGGTTGCCCTTTGTGCCCACTGTCCCCTTTGACAGTGTCCAATGGAAAATTGAACTATGTCATCTTAATAGAAGTTTAAAACTTAAAGAACACTTTGGGTCCAAGGTGTCTGCTTCAGCTGATGTACCTTCACAGTTGATGCACATACAAAGTCAATCTAAATTTGACCCATTCAGTAATAACGCATCCATAAAAACCTATACACGTCTGTGAGATAAAGAGGTTAGTGAAGCCCCCTTTGCAAAAAAAAAAAAACGCGCCGTTGGAATCTATCTAAGGAAGAGAGACTGGTCCTCAAAAATCTCAGTAGTTATGATGACATATTGTTCCACCAAGCGGATAAAGGCGGAGCAATAGTCATCTTAAACCTCTCTGACTACAAAACAGAAGTAGAACGACAGCTGAAGGATACCAATACTTATACACAATTGGATTCAGATCCATCAGTACTGTACAAAAGTGAGCTAGACAAGATATTACTAGAGGCCTACACACAGGGTTGGATTTCTGGTGACATCAGGAAAGCATTGACGGTACCATATCCTAGTGAACCTTTACTTTATATGGTACCTAAGATACACAGAAAGCTGGTTAATCCCCCAGGTAGGCCCATTATAGCGACCAACCTTTATCTATTTATTTAGATTCATTGCTACAACCCTGTGTGCAGGCTATGCCTACATTTTTGAAGGATACCAACAATTTATTAACATCTTTAAAAATGCTACCAAAGCTACCAGATAGCAGCATTCTTTGTGCTGTAGATGTTAGTAGCCTCTATACCTGCATACCACATGTAGCGGGTATGCAGGCTACTAAAGATATGATTAGTGATAACCCACTTTATGTGGTCCACCGGTAGATCTATTCATGAGCTTTCTGAAATTGATCCTGACCAGGAATTTTTTCTGCTATGATAATAACATTTACCTTCAGACGTCCGGATGTGCGATGGGTCCAATGTGGCCCAATCATACGCCAATGCATTCATATTTGGTATTGAACAACAATTGTTCTTTACCAACCCAGAAGTGGCACAGAGGGTATTGGAATATTTTTGATATATAGATGATCTCTTGGTTGCATGGGGAGGGACATAAGAGGAGTTCATCGGCTTCATTGAGACTCATAATGCTGGAGAGAGCCCGGTCAAGTTAACTTATACCTTGGATTTGAAAACAGTTTCATTTTTAGATGTCTAACTAAGATTGATGGCAGGCTGTCTGCAGCTTTATTTACCAAATGACAAATAGGAATAGCCTATTACAAGCCAGCAGTGCACATCCTACCCATCTCAAGAATGCCCTTCCATTTTCTAAATTTTTAAGAGCTCTTCATATATGTGATGATAGAGAGATGGGCATTCAGCAATTGGATAACATGGTTGTTAAGCTCCTACAAAGAGGTTTCAAGGAGGAGGACCTATAAAAACTAAAACTAAAGCTTTGGCAGTCCCGATAGACCAATTGCTGAAGTCTCACAATAGAGATTTAAAAAAAAAAAACAACATGTTTGGGTCAATAAATATACACACATGAGTACCCACATTAACAAGAAAGCTAAGGCTTTGTGGCCTATGATCACCACAGATAAAGAATTGGGAGCCCTTCATGATAAATCTTTGATGACCTGCTATCGTAGAGGCAAAAACATCAAAGATTATTTGGTGCACAATGATGTATCACAAATGGGCAAGAAACAGAGTGGGACATTTTTTAATATACCAAAGAATGATTGTTTTAAATGCCCAAACTGTACAACGTGCGTATTTTTACAAACTGGGACCACTTTCTATCACCCCTATTCAGGGGTCAAGTTTTACATACAACATTGTTTAACTTATACAAGTCATTTTGTAGTGTACACAATTACCGGTCCATGCTCCAAGATGTATATAGGCAAAATGAAAGTGACATTCCAGGAGAAAATGGCACAACATCATACAGCCATACGGGCAGCCATAAATACTGGCACTAGTATCCAACCTGTCGCATGACACTTCGCAGAGGCAAAATACACTCTATCATCCTTACATTATCGTATTATTGATCATGTGCCCCCCCTGGCAAGAGGGGGTGATAGATCGGCTAATTTATTGCAAAGAGAGGCGGAATGGATAATGAGATTGGACTCACTGGCTCCTGGAGGGCTGAATGAGAACCTTGGGATGCAGGTTTTTCTTTAGATGCAGTTGGTATCCTTAATGCTTTATCAAAGTATTATGGATTTGAATTAGAGATATACCCTGCTGGATGTAGGAGTATCTGGGTATAAATCTGATCAGTTTAGAGAGAATAATTATAATACAGGTATGATGTTATAACAACTTACACAATTGATACCAATATAGATTACAATAGCTAAACTAACTATTGAACGTGATATTTATATCGAATATCAATGATGTAATTATTGAAATGTTTCTCCATGCTTGTTAATGTTTTTATCATGTAGTGGTTTTGTTTTTAATTGTATTCATGATTTTGTATATGTATATGTATATTTATGGTATACATGTTAATTGTACTTGTGATTGACCTTGATCCGTGGAAGTTCTAATTTTTAGATCGGACATGAAGGAGTGGTCAATTATGCTGGCTGTGGTGGCGGGTATTTAAAGTTGCACTTTGTGTTTCCTGCATTTATGGCTTGATAAAAGCGCTGACAGGCGCTGAAACATCTGCAAAGACTCGTTAGACGGTGATATTTTACCATCCTTGAGTGCCGCCGTTGGAACGATGTACAACATACAGCTCATAGGGCTGTAATGTGGAGGGCACCGGGAGCAGTATTACCTAAAGATATCCGTGAGTGCCAGAGCTTAGAGAGTTATATATATAAATATATATACTGTATATTATATAGTTACATAGTTAGTGAGATTGAAAAGAGTCAAAATGCCCATCGGGTTCAACCTGTAATCTATGTTAAGCTGTTCATATTATAATGCCCCTGCTGAAGAAATGGTTTAGTACCAATTGACAACTAAGACTCTTACCACTGCCAGATAATAATGACACTACAGTATGTTAAATGCTATAAACCTGGATACTTTTTCCAGTTAGAAATTTGTCCAATCCGTTTTTAAATGCATTTACCGAGTCTGCCATTATTACCTTCTCCAGAAGGGAGTTCCAAATCTTTATTGTCCTTACCGCAAAGAACTCTTTCCTACGTTGTGTATGGAATTTTCTCTCCTCTAGCCTCAGCGAGTGCCCACATGTCCTATACTGAGTTCTTTTAATAAACAAATCTTCTGCTAATTCCTTGTAATGACCCTTTACATATTTGAAGATATTAATAATGTCTCCTCTTAGATGCCTTTTTTCTAGTGTATACATATTTAACCTAGTAAGCCTTTCCTCGTACTTCAGTATCTCTAACCCTTTAATCAATATAGTAGCTTGCCTTTCAACTCTTTCTAGTTACACAATATCTTTTTTATAATATGGTGCCCAAAATTGAACACAATATTTCAGGTGCGAACGTAACAATGATTTGTACAGTGGCAGGATTACATCCTCGTCAATTGTCTCAATGCCCCGTTTTATGTACGCAAGCACTTTACTTGCTTTTTTTGCAGCATTTTGACATTGTGTACTGTTATTAAGCCTATTATCTATGAGCACCCCCAAATCATTTTCCACCACAGTTACCCCTATATTTTCCCCATTTAGAGTGTAGGGTGCATGTGTGTTTTTTGTCCCAAAATGCATAACTTTGCGTTATTCTATATTGAACCTCATTCCCCATTTAGACGCCCAGGTTTCGAGCTTAAATAAGTCATTCGCTTTCTAAATTAAGTGGATAATTCAGGTTGGATCGCAAATTGCGATCCAACCGGAATCTTTACGATTGCCCCGCTGGTGCATGCGCAGTGCCCGTCCTGAGCATGAGCCTGCACTTTCTGCAGGGGGCTGCAGAAAATGCGATTGCCTCTGCCTGTCAATCAGGCAGAGGTGGCCGTGGGGCAGGGGGGGCAGGCAACGCTCCATTTCAAGGGAGGAGACTGAGCGTTGCGGGGGGTGGTGCGGTGCAAATGGGGGCGGAGTCGGACGAACGGGGGCATGTCATGTGCATGATCATGGTGGCTGCGTGATGTCACATGCAACTGCCGTGATCAGGGAGAAGGCAGCTGGTCTCATGCGCTGGCAGGAGGCTTCCGGTATTTCTGCTAACAAGCAGAAATTGCGATCACTCACAATTTCTGCTTGTTGAAGGGGGGGGGGAGGCTTCAGTCATCATGCTGGGCAGCCTTGCCCAGCGATGAGCAGCCCCCAGCATGCTTGGAAAAGGATAGCAAATTCTGCTGATTAGCAGAATTTGCTATCCTTACTGAATTAGCCCCTAATTACCTTACACAGTTTAGTATCTTCTGCAAAGGTTGACACTGTGCTTACCAGGCCTATCCCTAGATCATTGATAACTATATTGAACAGTAGTGGGCCAAGTACGGATGCTTATGGTATTCTGCTGACTACTGGTGCTCAGCTGGTAGTGGACAACATCCCGTTGTCCACTACTCATTTACTCTGTTATCCAGCCAATTACCTATCCATGTACAAATAGTATATCCTAGGCCAAGTTCCCTTAATTTGATGATCAGTCTCCTGTGAGGCACTGTATCAAAGGCTTTTGTAAACTCTAAATACAGCACATCCACTGCTTTTCCCTGGTCAAGATTCTCACTCACTTCCTCGTAGAAGTTAATTAAGTTAGTTTGACATGATCTGTCCCTTACAAACCGATGCTGACTTTTGCTAATAATCTTATTAACCTGCAGATAATCCTCTATGCTATCCCTTAAAATACCTTCCAATATTTTACCCACTATTGAGGTTAAACTAACTGGTCTGTAGTTACCAGGGTTATTTTTAGTTCCCTTTTTAAATAAAGGCAATACCTCAGCTATGCGCCAATCCTTTGGTACCATGCCTGATCTAATTGACCTTTGGAAAATCATGTATGGGGGTTTTGCAAGCTGTGCCCTAAGCTCCATAATAACCCTCGGATGAAAACCATCTGGGCCTGGTTATTTATTAATTTTTATGTTGCTTAGTCTCTCCAGGACTACTTCCTCACTTTAACAAGCATCAAGCCAAGAGTCATTACCTTCACTATCGTTATGCCCTACTCTCACCATCTGATCTTCCATTGTGAATACTGAGGAAAAAAAACTGTTCAGTATTTCCGCTTTTATTTTATCATTGTTTATGCCTTTATTAGTTTTTTGCTTTCTTTATTGCATTCCTTATAATACTGGAATAACTCCTTCCCTCCATTAGAGTTAAATGTTTTGAAAGCACGTCTCTTATTAGCCATTGCTTCTTTGACCTCCTTATTAAGCCACATTGGTTTGTGCTTAGTACTTCTGCGTTTACTGCTCATGGGAATGAATTTGTGAATATTGCTATCAATCAACCCTTTTAAAGCATCCCACATGTCCGTTGTTTTTTACCATGAAACAACTCTTCCCAGTAAATGTCGTTTAGTGCCTGTCTCAGTTTATTGAAGTTAGCTTTTCTAAAGTTAAATGTTTTAGTTGCTCCCTTATAGCTATGTTTCTTGAAACTGATGTCGAATGTGACCATATAGTGGTCACTGTTTCCCAAGGTCTCCCCAACTTTTGCGTTTAATATGATGTCCACATTAGTGGTAATAACAAGGTCCAGAATAGTTTTACCCCTAGTTGGATCCTCTAATAATTAAGTCAAGTATTGATCCTTTAATGTACTTAAGAACCTGCTGCTCCTAGTTTTCACACATGAATCGCTGCTCCAATTGATATCAGGATAGTTAAAATCCCCTAACACTAGGATGCCCCCATTACTACAGCTTTTTCAATTGCTGCAAGGGTTGCTCCTCATCATGTATGCTATTATCCGGTTGCTTGTAGCATGTGCCAATGACTAGTTTCTTTGCTACAGTGCCCCCACTTGTGATCTCAACCCATAGAGACTCCACGTTATCTCCAGTACCCTCGAAAATACTATCTATTAAGTTTGGTTTTAGAGATTGTGTAACATAGAGACATACCCCTCCTCCCCTTTTGGTAGCCCTATCCCTCCTGAAAAGAGAATATCCCTCCAAATTCGCAACCCAGTCATGAGAGTCGTCCCACCATGTTTCCGTAATACTTATAATGGGTGTGGTTCATTAGAGCGACATGCATTAGGTCGACATAAATTGGGTCGACCACTGAAGGTCAACATGCATTAGGTCGACATGGTCATTAGGTCGACATGTACAAGGTCGAATGGAAAAAGGTCGACATGAGTTTTTTGACTGTTTTTGGTGTCTTTTTCTTCGTAAAGTGACGGGGAACCCCAATTAGTGCACCGCGTCCCCTCGCATGGCTCAATTCACTCACCATGCTTTGGGCAAGGTGCCTCGCTGCACTTGGCACAAATTACTGTTCCCAATTGTAGTCCACGTGGTTCATTAAGTATGAAAAAAATTAAAAAATTGTGAAAAATCATGTCAACCTTTTTGCATGTCAACCTAGTACATGTCGACCTAGTGACCATGTTGACCTAGTAACCATGTCGACCTAATGCATGTCGACCTTCAGTGGTTGACCCAATGTATGTTGACATAATGCTTGTCGACCTAACGACTGCCTCCCCTTATAATATCATACTGTGACTTTGATACAAGCCATTCCAATTCCCCCATTTTACCCGATAGGCTTCTTGCATTTGTAAGCATAGATTTTAACTTAGCCTCTCCCTTGCCCGTTTGTTTTAATGGTATCTTATCTATATTTACAAGTGCCCCTCTAGACTTACCCTCACCAACTGTTATTCTCCTCCTCCCTCCCTTTCCACCCCATTATACTTAATACATCCTTCCTCACCTCTATCTCTATTTGACCTATTAAGACTTTCTAACCCCCCCTGATGTTAGTATCTTCCCTTATGCTGTGGACATCATTTTCTATATACCATATTGTTGAGCCATATTCATCATTAGATAATAAATTAAGATTATCTTGGGCAATACCTGTGTCCATATTTCTGGTGCCAATACCCATGCAAATACCCTTGCCCTTGCCAGCTGATCTTTCGCTTCCCCCTTTTCCACCCCCAAATTGTTCACTACCCCATCCTTACTGTTCTCACTGCTTGACCCGTAGCTTCTAGCTAAACCCTCCCCCAGGCTTCTAGTTTAAAAGCGCTTCCAACCTTCTAACTATCCTGCCACCCAGCACCGCAGCCCCCTTCTCATTCAGGTGCAATCCATCACAACAAAAAAGATTGTGCCTGAATGAGAAATCCGCCCAGTCTTCCAAGAACACAAACCCCTCCTCCTACACCAGTCTCTAAACCACTCATTTACCTCCCTAATCTTCCTCTGCCTCCCTGGGCTAGCGCGTGGCACTGGTAATATTTCAGAGAATATTACCCTAGATGTCCTTGCCTTAAGTTTCTTGCCTAATTCACTATAGTCTTTCTTAAGGACATCCCACCTACCACTGACTTTGTCATTGGTGCCAAATGCACCAAGACCTCCAGGTCTTTACCAGCCCCTCCCAACAATCTATCTACCTGGTCCGTGATGTGCCATATCCAAGCACCCGGAAGACAACAGACTGTATGGCTATCACACTCCCAGTAGCAGATTGCCCTATCTGCCTTATCTGTCCTCTTGAAAATAGAATCCCCTACCACCAGAATCTGACTAGGTACCTCACTAACTTTTTTACCATCTGTACCGGGGAGACCGCTCCTCTGGTCGTTAGAGGGAGTAGTCTCCTCCGGTTCCGTCATCTCCTCACTGCCATCCTCAGAATCTTCATCCAGTCGGGCAAATTTGTTGGGGTTTGGCAGATCGGAGATGTCCTGTCTCATCCTTGTCTACCAGTGTTCCCCCTGCAACTCCTCCACCATTCTATCTAAACTTTACTCGAGATTGTGAATACTCCTCAGGTGCGTAATGGTCCGCTCTAGATCAGTTTCCTGGTTTTCCAGGGCGGCCTTTCACTCACATCTCATACAGCTGTACCCACATCTCGGCCCCACCCATTTTTAATTAGTGCTAACTCCCTGTTACCTTCAGAAAATCAAAAAGTCAAAAAGAGTGGGACAATCTATATATAAGGACAATATATAAGGGACAGTAAATCAAAAAGAGGGGGCCAATCTATATATAAGGACAATATATAAGGTACAATAGACAGTGATTGATAATACAATCAAGGAAAAAAAAGAGAGAAAAGAAAATTATTCTCCCTTATCTTTCCCTATCTCGCTCTTGTCTCCTATGTGTGTCTCGCTCTTCTGTGTCTTTCTTTCTCTCTCATGTGCCTCTGTCTCTCCTGCCTCTGCTTCTCTGTCCTGTATGTGTCTCTTGTCTCTCTCTCTCCTGTCTGTCCCTCTCCTGTCTTTCTCCTGTGTCTTGTGTGTGTGTGTGTGTGTGTGTGTGTGTGTGTGTGTCTCTCTTTTCCCATGTCTCTTCCTCTCTCTGGGCAGGATGAACTAAAGGAAAAATGCGGTAAAAACCCTGTTTTCATTTTTCTTTGCTGCCTTTCCATATGCACTAATCCCTCTATCACCGGGCTTCAGTGCGGAGGATAACGTCAGCGAAAGCTGGCATAACCCTATAGAAGCCTTAGGGTTTCTTTCCGCACTGTGTTGTTCCCTACCAGCATCCCCCGAAGCAGCTGCGCCACTCTGCGCATGCACAGACGGACTTCCGGGGCCGATACCCGGAAGCCCAGGGACTGGTGCTCATCGCAAAGGACATTGCTTATCGGAAGAGCTGTCCCTTGCGGTACTAATTGCATACTGTATGTTAGTACATATGTGATTAGTACCACTGTGATGCAGATGCCCTCTTTCCCCATGTCTCTTTCTCTTTCCCCATTTCTCTCTCTTTCTCTCTCTTTTTCCTCATGCCTCTCTTTCTTTCCATACAGTATAACTCTCTTTCCCCATATCTCTCTCTTCCCTGTGTCTCTCTTCCCCGTGTCTCTCTTCCCCGTACCTCTCTTCTCCTATGTGTCTCTCTCTCTCTTTCCCCATGTCTCTGTTTCTTTCCAAATCTCTATCTCTCTTTTTCCCCATGTCTCTCTAGATCCACATGCCTCTCTTTTGTCTCCTGTGTGTGCCTCTGTTTCTCCTGTCTCTGTCCCTCTCATGTGTCTGTCTCCTGTCTCTCTCTCTCCTGTGAGTCTATCTATCCCCATGTGTCTGTCTCTTTCCCCATGTATGTCTTTCCCCATGTCTATCTTTCTTTCTATTTCTCTTTCCCCGTGTCTTTTTTGGCTCTGATATCTACTTCCACCCATCAGTGCAGACGCATCTCACCAGGACCCTGCAGCTGTTTTTAATTTGCCCTAGGGGCTCTACTGTAGTGTAACATTTATAATGGGTACTACTGTATGGTGTAATGTGACTAACGGATGCTACTGTATGGTGTAATGTGACTAACGAATGCTACTGTGCGGTGTAATCTGACTAATGGACTCTACTGTGTGGTGTAATCTGACTAACAAATGCTACTGTGCGGTGTAATATGACTAATGGACTCTACTGTGCGGTGTAATATGACTAACAAATGCTACTGTGTGGTGTAATCTGACTAACGAATGCTACTGTGCGGTGTAATCTGAATAACGAATGCTACTGTGCGGTGTAATGTGACTAATGGACTCTACTGTGTGGTGTAATGTGACTAATAGACTCTACTGTGCGGTGTAATGTGACTAATGGACTCTACTGTGTGGTGTAATGTGACAAACGAATGCTACTGTGGGGTGTAGTGTGACTAATGAATGCTACTGTGTGGTGTAATGTGAATTGGTACTATTCTGTGGCCACGCTCCTTCCCCATGAAGCCACACTCCTTTATTTTGGGCACGGTCTGTCCCTATTTTAAATATAGGGGAGAGGGGACACCAATTTTCTTTCCGGCTCAGGGTACCAAAATGTCTAGTTACAGCATTGACCACTATAGTCTCAAATATGAAAGAATATATTCCCATGCAGAATTTCTGCAACCGAATAAGGACTGTAAACTCTTATCTTTGTATGCTGTCTTTAAACTAAAAGCTTAGTAAAAGTTATTAGACATACCAATTATTATATTCTTTCTGTATATTTATTACCTTAATAACATTCTTCTTATATCCACTAAATATAATAGCCACAAAGAAAACTAACTTTCCAGTCCCAACAAAAGGGAAGTCTTTAGTAGAGCTGTATGTTAAACACTACATGCAGAGGCGTCACCAGGTGTGGTGACACCCGGTGCACAGTCCGCCCTGCACCTCCCCCCCCCAACAAAATGGGGCATGGCCTTGCGGGGGTCTCCACTTCTTCACTCCGCGGGCATGTCCAGCATCCCCAGAGAGGCTGGCTACCCCCGGAGACTGGGCTGGGTGCAGTGCCGGCTTTTCATGTGTGACAGGAGCCAAGTGCTGCAGAAGATTATCACACTGCAGCACTCTGCTCCTGTCAGTGCAGAAGGGTGAAACCTGGGTGCGGGCCACACCCCCCTCACCCGGCATGTGACGCCGCTGACTACATGCCATCTTCAGTTTATTAAACAACAAGGAGGGTCACCCAGCGTTGCACGGGTCCAATTTGTAATGTGTAGCAGTTTTTATATATTAGCAAATTATTTGGTAAATAGACCATAAATTATATTAGAAAATATACACATGCTCTGATTACAGAAATAACATTTCTGTGACTAAACAATTTAGTTTTTTTTCAGTAAAATGTATTTAATTTTATTATGACTATGATTTTTGATCTTGATTTAAGAATATTCTAGAAATGTGGATACAGTAGTTTGGCTGAAAATAATGGATCAATCTAAAAAAAAGTGTGGTGTATTTTCTATATGTTTTTGCAATGAAATTGGAAATTAACTAAATTTTATACAGTATCTGAAAAATTATAGCATTTTCTAGAACATTGGTGGTCATTCCGAGTTGTTCGCTCACTAGCTGCTTTTAGCAGCATTGCACACGCTAGGCCGCCGCCCTCTGGGAGTATATCTTAGCTTAGCAGAATAGCGAACGATAGAGTAGCAGAACTGCTACTAAATATTTTCTTGCAGTTTCGGAGTAGCTCCAGACCTACTCCTAGATTGCGATCAGCTCAGTCCGTTTAGTTACTGGTTTGACGTCACAAACATGCCCTGCGTTCGTCCAGCCACTCCCCCGTTTCTCCAGACACTCCCGCGTTTTTCCCTGACACGCCTTTGAATTTTAGCACACTCCCGAAAAACGCTCAGTTACCACCCAGAAACGCCCCTTTCCTGTCAATCATTCACCGATCAGCAGTGCGACTGAAAAGCGCCGCATGAACACCAGCAAATCTACTAAGTTTTGTGTTAAATAACTTAGCGCATGCGCTCTGTGTACCATGCACATGCGCATTTAGCAACAAATCGCAGCATAGCTAAAATCGGCAACGAGCGAACAACTCGGAATGACCACCATTGGGCCTAATTCTGAGTTGATCGCAGCAGCAAATTTGTTAGCAAGTGGGCAAAACCATGTGCACTGCAGGTGTGGCAGATATAACATTTGCAGAGAGAGTTAGATTTGGTTGGGTTATTTTATTTCTGTGCAGGGTAAATACTGGCTGCTTTATTTTTACACTGCAAATTAGATTGCAGATTGAACACACCACACCCAAATCTAACTCTCTCTGCAAATGTTATATCTGCCCCAACTGCAGTGCACATGGGCCCTCATTCCGAGTCGTTCGCTCGGTATTTTTCTTCGCATCGCAGCGTTTTTCTGCTTAGTACGCATGCGCAATGTTCGCACTGCGACTGCGCCAAGTAATTTTGCTATGAAGATAGTATTTTTACTCACGGCTTTTTCTTCGCTCCGGCGATCGTAGTGTGATTGACAGGAAATGGGTGTTACTGGGCGGAAACACGGCGTTTTATGGGCGTGTGGATAAAAACGCTACCGTTTCCGGAAAAAACGCGGGAGTGGCTGGAGAAACGGAGGAGTGTCTGGGCGAATGCTGGGTGTGTTTATGACGTCAAACCAGGAACGACAAGCACTGAACTGATCGCAGATGCCGAGTAAGTCTGAAGCTACTCTGAAACTGCTAAGTAGTTTGTAATCGCAATATTGCAAATACATCATCGCAATTTTAAGAAGCTAAGATTCACTCCCAGTAGGCGGCGGCTTAGCGTGTGTAACTCTGCTAAAATCGCCTTGCGAGCGAACAACTCGGAATGAGGGCCATGGTTTTGCCCACTTGCTAAAAACTTGCTGCTGCTATCAACTCAGAATTACCCCCCATAGTTTTTTTTTTTTTTTCTATGATAAGAGATTATGTAATGACGCCCAAATTCGGCAGCTGTGCAGGATGCCGGCGAACTCAGACTTTTTTTCAAAATGTGATTTATCTTAATTTTGCATCAATAGCAATGTAGATTATTCTAAAAATGATACTTCTGTATGACATACTGACAGATTTTATTTTAAAGCTATACTTTCGCTTAAAAACTGCAATTGTCGCAAGATTTTTTGCTTTGTCACGCTGATGCTATGTCGTGTTGTCGCAAGGTTTCCTTCCTTCTGTCAAACAATTCTTTACAACCAAAAAATTATGTTTTTAATTTTTTTTGTTCTGTCGCTTTGTCACATTGTCACTATGTGGTCTAATAGCTTAATTTTTCGATACTAAATAAATGTGTAAGATTTGTCAGCTTCACTTTGAAAGCTGTGGCAAATATTCACATACGTACAAACGTATTCTTTTAAATATATCAATGTTTAACATCTCCATTATATATATAAGGATTACAGTAGTCTGCTATTACTGTATAGGTCTTCGTGAAAACGAACATGGCAGGAGCAAACACAAGATTTCTAGCAGGGCCTTATTAAGAGAGGGACGACAGGTGCGATCGTCCCGGGGCCCCCACATACTAGGGGCCCCCTTACACAGCTGTTTCAAGTGCAGTAGTACCCCTCCAGCAGCTGAGCGGTTCATTAACCATCTCGTTTTAAGCATACTTTTCCACTCTCCTGGAACCTGTGTGAGACTTATGATTCTTTGGGGTATATGCAATTCACGGCGAATCGCGGCAATTTTTCGCCGTTTTTTAATTCGACTAAATTCGCCAGGTGAATTCCGGAAGGTGGCTTCCGGAATTCACCATATTCAATGAAAAACGGATTCGCCAGAATCGCGGGCGAAAATCGGCCGATTTGGCGGATTTTGCCGCGATTTAAAAAAACGGGAAAAAACGGGAAAAACCCGGGGGGAAAAATGGCGTGGGGTCCCCCCTCCAAAGCATAACCAGCCTCGGGCTCTTCGAGCTGGTCCTGGTTCTAAAAATGCAGGGGAAAAATTGGGCAGGGATCCCCCGTATTTTTAAAACCAGCACCGGGCTCTGCGCCTGGTGCTGGTGCCAAAAATACGGGGGACAAAAAGAGTAGGGGTCCCCCATATTTTTAACACCAGCATCGGGCTCCACTAGCTGGACAGATAATGCCACAGCCGGGGGTCACTTTTATGCAGTGCCCTGCGGCCGTGGCATTAACTACCCAACTAGTCACCCCTGGCCGGGGTACCCTGGGGGAGTGGGGACCCCTACAATCAAGGGGTCCCCCCCCCAGCCACCCAAGGGCAAGGGGTGAAGCCCGAGGCTGTCCCCCCCCATCCAATGGGCTGCGGAAGGGGGGGCTGATAGCCTTTTGTGATAATAAAAAGATATTGTTTTTTCCATTAGTACTACAAGTCCCAGCAAGCCTCCCCCGCAAGCTTGTACTTGGAGAACCACTAGTACCAGCATGCGGGAGAAAAACGGGCCCGCTGGTACCTGTAGTACTACTGGAAAAAAAATACCCAAATAAAAACAGGACACACACACCGTGAAAGTAAAACTTTATTTCATACGCCGACACACACATACTTACCTATGTTGACACGCCGACTGCCACGGTCTCCGACGATCCGAGGTACCTGTGAAAAAATTATACTCACCTTCCAGCGTCCAGAGGTACATCCAGGTCCAGAGATAATCCACGTACTTGGCAAAACAAAAAAACGAACAACGATCCATACCGGACTAGAAAGGGGTCCAATGCTTTCACATCAGACCCCTTTCTCCCGAATGCCGGGACATCATGTGACTCCTGTCACTGAAGTCCCTTCAGCCAATCAGGAAGCGCTACTTCCGTGGCGCTCATCTGATTGGCTGTGCGCTGTCTGTGATGTGACAGCGCATCGCAAAGCCGCTCCATTACTTTCAATGGTGGGAACTTAGCGGCTAGCGGGGGGGTCACCCGCCGGTCAGCCGCTGACCGGCGGGTGACCTCACCGCTAGCCGCTAAGTTCCCACCATTGAATATAATGGACTGGGCTGTGCGATGCGCTGTCTGCTCAGACGCACAGAGCCAATCAGATGAGCGCAACGAAGTTGCGCTTCCTGATTGGCTATAGAGACCTTTCTGTGACAGCTGTCACTGACAGGTCTCTCTGCATTCTGGGATAGGGGTCCCATGTGTCAGCATGGGACCCCTTTCAGTCCGGCATGGAGCGGGTGTTCGGTTTGTTTTTTTCTCCAAGTACGTGGATTTATCTCTGGAGCCTGGTTGAGGTGAGTATATTGATCTTTTATTTTCAGGTACCCCTGGATTCTACATGGAGAAGAGGACCGATGTCGGCGTGTGAACATAGGTAAGTATGTGTGTGTCGACGTATGAAATAAAGTTTTACTTTCACGGTGTGTGTGTCCTGTTTTTATTTGGGTATTTTTTTTCCAGTAGTACTACAGGTACCAGCGGGCCCGTTTTTCTCCCGCATGCTGGTACTTGTGGTTCTCCAAGTACCAGCTTGCGGGGGAGGCTTGCTGGGACTTGTAGTACTGCTGGAAAAAACAATATTCTTTTCATGATCACAAAAGGCTATCAGCCCCCCCATCCGCAGCCCATTGGATGGGGGGGGACAGCCTCGGGCTTCACCCCTGGCCCTTGGGTGGCTGGGGGGGGACCCCTTGATTGAAGGGGTCCCCACTCCCCCAGGGTACCCCGGCCAGGGGTGACTAGTTGGATATTTAATGCCACGGCCGCAGGGCACGGCATAAAAGTGACCCCCGGCTGTGGCATTATCTGTCCAGCTAGTGGAGCCCGATGCTGGTGTTAAAAATACGGGGGACCCCTACGCTTTTTGTCCCCCGTATTTTTGGCACCAGCACCAGGCGCAGAGCCCGGTGCTGGTTTTAAAAATACGGGGGATCCCCTGTCAATTTTTTCCCCGCATTTTTAGAACCAGGACCAGCTCGAAGAGCCCGAGGCTGGTTATGCTTTGGAGGGGGGACCCCACGCCATTTTTTTTTAGGATTTTACCGTTCCAGCAATAAAAAAAAAAAATAATAATAATAATATTTTAAAAAATATATAAATAATATTTGTGCCTCCAAAAAAAAAAAAAAAAAAAGTACCTAATCCCTTCTAATATAAATAGATCTGCTATTCCCAAAAAAAAAACACAAAAAAAAACATGTTTAAATTTTTTTTATTTGTTTTCACCCTCCAAAGTGTGGCGGATTGAAAATGACGAATTTGCTGTCTAAAAGCACTGCTGTCGAATTTCCAAACTTGAATTGAATATGCTTTGGTCGAATTGCAGCACTTATATCATTGCAGAAAAGTCGAATTTGCAAAAATTCGAATTTCAAAAAGTCGAATTTTGAAAGTCCGTTTTTTGGTCGGAAAGCACTGAATTGCATAGGCGAATTTTTTTTTTTTGTCGAAAATGACCCGAAATTCGACAATTTTGGGAATTCGACCGCAATTGCATATACCCATTTGTCTAGAATCAGTGCATCCCCCGCAAGATCTCGCGCATGCCACTCACTTCCTAGTGAAGTGGGTAGGATGAGGAAATGAAATAATACCGTGCAGCAACCCGGCTTGTGGCGCAGTTTGACAGGCCAGTTGAAATAACCCGGGCTGAGCGACCCGATAGCACAACTTGGTTAACAAGTAGAGTTGAATATGGGTTCAACCTGGCTCGTGGTGAAGTGTGAAAGGTAAAGCAGGGTCGATGCAACCTGAGTACTTTTCACACCATAGGAAGAGGAGGCACTTGGGGGGTCATCTCATCTCCAAGTGCCACCAAGGGACGTGGGTCTGGCCATCTGTCTAAAAGGGATCTCACCCATGTACAAAATTCCAGGTGTGACCGGCACAGTGGTCTGAAAGGGTTTTACTGCTGTTATGTTGATGTTCAGAATGTTGACATGCTCTTAATGTTGATATTCAGAATGTAAACATGGGGGTTATGTCAACATATGACATGTCAAAAGCATAAACAATGTCATAATGTCGACAATGTGCATGTAAATAGTCCCAATGTTAACAAAGCATTTTATCAGGATTAAGAGGGAAATTTACTAAGCAGTGATAATAGCTGAGAAGTGAGTCAGTGGAGAAGTTGCCCCATCATGTATAATTTTATAGTATGCAAATTATAGATGTTACTTCAGTGCTGGCATGGGCACTTCTCCACTAGCTCACCTCTCCACTCTTATCACTGCTTAGTAAACGTCCTCCTAAATCTCTAACACTTAACCTAACCCCTAACCATAAACCTAACTCCTAAACCCAAACCTAACCCTTAACCCCAAACCTAAATCTAGCACTAAAATGAGCAGTCAACATTGTTACTGTTGACATGCACAATATTGACATAATGACCATGTCAACATTTTAAACAAGGTTTCATTATGTATGTTGGCATAATACTCATATCAACATTCTGACTGTTGACATGGTAAATGTCAACATAATGAATGGATACCGCTGTTGAGAGCTACAGTAGAAAATAATGAATGGTTGCTTTGCTCTTCTTTACATCGACATGCGCTGGGGAGAGGGAGCACTTACCATGGGATCCCTGCGGAGACTCCTACTTTAAAAAGTGTGGTCCGTGCTGCCCCCTCCTGTCCTATTTGGCTCTTCACTGATGCATTACTGGGAGGAGACAGGGATGTCCGAGCAGGCTCAGCATGGCCACGCCTCCTCCCAGTAATGCATCAGTGAAGAGCCAACAAGGACAGGACAGGGGGGCAGCACGCTGCGGCAGCACAGAGCATACTTAGTGGGAGTCTCTGCAGGGATCCCATGGTAAGCGCTCCCCCGCACGCTGAGGGAGATAATTGAGAGGAGCACCAAATTGTATGTTTTGTATGCCCCCCACCACCACACAACATTCTGGCGCCCCTGATAGTTGTGTTATTTCTTTCAGGGCACAGATGTCATTGTCATGCTGATAACAGTCTTACAGGAATCATCAGAGTTTGAAACTCCTGGAGAATTCAACATTTACCATTTCTTGGATGAGAGTGGCAAACTTAAGAAAATAAATGGATTTCTACCATTTTCTACAGGTCTGAAAAATGATGAGATAGATAGATAGATAGATAGATAGATAGATAGATAGATAGATAGATAGATAGATAGATAGATAGATAGATAGTGTCATTGTCACAAATCAACACTCACTTGGATGTGATTGACATGAATGTGACAAAGGGTTAATTAAAAACAACTATATACTTTGTGTGTCTTAAAATAAATAAAATCCCCATTATGTAATGTACTAATAATTATTCTATATAATAAAAGGCTTTCACTGCTCCTCATCTCTATGGGGGAAATTCAAGTGTTTTGTGTACCGGTGGCCACTAGATGGAGCAATTCCGTTTGTGCGTGCACAGCCGTTGTGCTGACATTATTGTTATATTGTTCCATCATTTTGACGGGCTGGTAACTAGTTTTCCAGATTTCTGCTGCTATCGCTTTTATTTCAAGAGCAGAAATCTTCAAGGAGCCTAAGTTACTACCTGCCTTCTATCACTACCATTAAACATTAGGTCAGTCAAGTAGATCTGTGTAAAAGCAATTGAGTATCTGTTAAGGGGGATACTCACGGAGCGATATTCTAAGCAATCTGACTAGATTGCTTAGAATATAAGCCTGATCGCTCCATGTGTACCCCTTACAGCGATAGCGATGCGCGGCCCTGCGCATCGCTATCGCTGCTGCTAGATTGGCCAGCCGTGCAGGCCAATCTAGCGGGTCGCTCACTTCACCCGCTAGAGCACAGATCGCGCTGTGCTGAGCGGTGGGAGAGATGTGTGCTGAGCGGTTCGCTCAGCACACATCTCTCCCCGCATCGGCCCGTATATATGGGCCTTTACTGATTACTTTCTAAACCAGAGATTTTCTTTAACAACTCTCATCGTGAAGTGAAGCCTCCGTCCACTTACTTCTAGAGGTCAATCCATGTTAAATTGTTTCATTTAATTTCAACTTTAGAGACATGAATTTATTGTGTGGTCATACTAATGACAGCAGTGCACTTCTTTGGGCATTACTTTATTGAGTATCTGAATATGTTAATTGCATGGGTATGTACTGAATCTTTATATGCATTTTTGTACTTTATGTCTTTGCTTTGTAACATAAACATAGTAACATAGTATCTGAGGTTGAAAAAAGACAATTGTCCATTGAGTTCAACCTATTTGTGGTCTCCTATGCATGATGATTTGACTAAAATTTCTGACTGATGCTGCTGTCAGCCGTTGCATTTAATCCCTATTTATAGTAACTATAATGCATGACTATGCACCATACCCCTGGATATCCTTATCCATTAGGAATTTATCTAATCCATTCTTAAAGGTGTTGACAGATTCCGCCATTACAACTCCCTCGGGCAGGGAATTCCAAACACGTATTGTCCTTACCGTGAAAAAGCCTTTACGCCGTATTGTGCGGAATCTCCTCTCCTCTAACCTGAGCGAGTGTCCACGAGTCCTCTGTGTTGATCTAACCAAAACAGGTCCCGCGCAAGCTCTGTGTATTGTCCCCTTATATATTTGTAGATGTTGATCATATCCCCTCTTAGTCTCCGCTTTTCCAATGTAAACATGCCTAGTCTTTCAAGCCTTTCCTTGTATTCCATCGTCTCCATGCCCTTAATTAGTTTGGTCGCCCTCCTCTGTACCTTTTCTAGCTCCAGGATCAGTGGCGTAACTAGAAGTTTTTCTCCCCCAAGCCAAAAAATTATTTGCCCCCCCCCCCCCCCCCCCCCAATCCCCCATCCCCCATAATTGGCACTATGAAAGGGTGTGTGGCTTCGTTGGAATGGGCGTGGCTTTGCATAAAGGGGCGTGGTATTGCAGGAAAAGACTTCCTTATACCCCCAGTTTGCAACCTGCACGCCCAGACGTTAGCCACCACTGGAAAGAAAAATAATCCTGATTCATGCCCCTTACATTATTTGTCATTTTTCCTCCTTATAGTAATGCCCAGTATACATTATGCCACATACTGCAATGGCCCTTAGACATTATTCCACACACAATAATGCACATGACACAATATGCACACACCATAATGCCCCCGACACATTATGCCACACACCGTAATGCCTGTGACACATTATGCCACACACCGTAATGCCTGTGACACATTATGCCACACACTGTAATGCCTGTGACACATGACGACAGGAATCGCAATGCCCGTTATACATTATGCTACACACTGCAATGCCCCTGATACATTATAGCACATACAATGTCTGTGACACATTATGCCACGCACCGTAATGCCTGTGACAGATTATGCCACACACCGTAATGCCTGTGACACATGACGACAGGAATCGCAATGCCCGTTATACATTATGCTACACACTGCAATGCCCCTGATAGATTATAGCACATACAATCCCTGTGACACATTATGACACACACTGCAATGACCCTGAGACATTATACCACATACCACAATGCCCGTGATATAGTATACAACACACAGTAATGCCCGACACATTATGACACATACCGCAATGTCCGTGATACATTATGCCACACACTGCAATGACCCTGAGACATTATACCACATATCACAATGCCCGTGATATAGTATACCATACACCATAATACCTGTGACACATACCGCAATGCCCGTTATACATTATGCCACACTGCAATGCCCCTGAGACATTATACCACATACCACAATGCACGTGATATAGTATGCCACACACCGTAATGCCTGTAACACATTATGACACACACCGCAATGTCCGGTATACATTATGCCACACACCGTAATGCCCATTACACATTAAGTCCTACAGTAAGGCTTCTAATTACTTTAAAATTACCTGCTCATTGCCAGGGGTTTCATGCTCTTTGTTCCATGCACGGTGCTATGGGTTTTCATGCTCAGGGTGTCATGCTCCTTGCCAGGTGTTTCATGCACTGGGTGTCATGCTCGTTGCCAGGAGTTTCATGCACTGGGTGTCATGCTCGTTACTAGGGGGTAGTGCTTGTTGCTAGGGCTGTGCTCCCAGTGCCACATATGTCCCCAGTGCCACATATTCCCCCACGGTGCCAGGTACTCACATGCCCCAGTGCCAAATATAGCCCCCCCTTCCCCCAGTGCCACATATGCCCCCAGTGCCAGATATTCCCCCACAGTGCCAGGTGCTCACGTGCCCCCAGTGCCAAATATAGCCCCCCCCATGTGCCAGGTACACATGCAGTGCCATATATCCCCCTCAGTACCCCCCCAGTGCCATATATGCCCCCTCAGTGCCATATATGCCCCCTCAGTGCCATATATGCCCCCACACTTCCCCCCCAGTGCCATATATACCCCCTCAGTGCCCCCCCAGTGCCATATATGCCCCCTCAGTGCCCCCTGTGCCATACATGCCCCCTCAGTGCCATATATGCCCCCTCAGTGCCCCCTGTGCCATACATGCCCCCTCAGTGTCATATATGCCCCCTAAGTGCCCCCTGTGCCATACATGCCCCCTCAGTGCCATATATGTCCCCTCAGTGCCCCCTGTGCCATACATGCCCCCTCAGTGCCATATATGCCCCCTCAGTGCCCCCTGTGCCATACATGCCCACTCAGTGCCATATATGCCCCCTGTGCCATACATGCCCCCTCAGTGCCATATATGCCCCCTGTGCCATACATGCCCCCTCAGTGCCATATATGCCCCCTCAGTGTCCCCTGTGCCATACATGCCCCCTTAGTGTCCCCCCCCCTAGCTGCTGTGAAGGAGGGACAAGGAGGGCACAGTGCGCGCCTCTCTCATGTCCCTCCTGCATCTCCGTCTCTCTGGTCTAAAAAAGGAAGTGCCGGTCAGAGCTCACAAACGGCACTTCCATTATTAGACCAGACGGACGGAGACGCAGGATGGACACTGGAGAGGCGCGCGCGGCGCGCTGTGCCCTCCGTGTCCCGTTACAGCAGGGAGGGAGAGGAGACAGCAGATTGACATGCGGACGCTCGTCCGCATGTCAATCTGCTCTAAATCAGTGGCAGCGCCCCCGCAGCCCCTCGCCCCCAAGCCACTGCGAGGCTGCGGGGGCAGTAGTTACACCACTGTCCAGGATATCCTTTTTGTAGTACGGTGCCCAGAATTGTACACAGTGTTCAAGGTGTGGCCTCACTAGTGATTTATATAACGGGAGTATAATACTCTCGTCCCTAGCATCAATACCCCGTTTTATGCATGCTAATATCTTATTAGCCTTCTTTGCTGCAGTCCTACTTTGGGTACTACTGCTTAGCTTGCTATCTATGAGGACACCTAAGTCCTTTTCCAGTACAGAATCCCCTAATTTTACCCCATTTAGTTGGTAGGTGTAATTTTTGTTCTTGTTACCACAGTGCATTACCTTACACTTGTCTGTGTTGAAGCACATTCTCCATTTGGCTTCCCATGCTTCTAATTTAACTAAGTCGTTCTGAAGAGACTCTGCATCCTCCTCTGTATTTATAGCCTTACACAATTTGGTATCATCTGCAAAAATTGACACCATGCTCTCTAGACCTTCTGTTAGGTCGTTAATGAAAATACTGAACAATAGCAGTCCTAATACTGAGCCTTGCGGCACACCACTTAGCACTTCAGTCCAAGTTGAAAAAGATCCATTAACCACAACGCACTGCTCCCTATTATCTAACCAGTTTTTGACCCAAGTGCATATTGTGCTTCCTAGCCCTGATTCTTGTAGCTTGTAGATAAGTCTCATGTGTGGTACAGTATCGAACGCCTTGGCAAAGTCTAAAAAGATTACATCCACGTCTTTACCCTGATCTAGGTTTGCGCTTACTGTTTCATAAAAGCCAAGTAAGTTGGTTTGACAGGATCTGTCCTTCATAAACCCATGTTGATTCCTTTTAATGACCTTATTGACTTCAAGGAACTTCTGAATACTATCTCTTAGAATACCTTCCAATACTTTCACCACTATAGATTTAAGACTAACTGGTCTATAATTACCTGGTTCAGCTTTACTTCCCTTTTTGAATATAGGCACTACTTCTGCTATACGCCAGTCTTTGGGAACCATACCTGATATAACTGAATCCTTAAAGATCAAAGATAGCGGTTTTGCCAGTTCAGAGTGAAGCTCCATTAGAACCATTGGGTGAATACCATCGGGCCCTGGTGATTTATTAATCTTTAAATGTTTTAATCGGTCACAGACTACTTCCTCACTTAAATAAGTACCTATCAGTGGGATATTCTCATTATTGAGATTGTGTGTCAGTCCCTGAATTGGGTCCTCTCTAGTGAATACTGTTGAAAAAAACTCATTTAGTGTGACCGCTATGTCATTATAATTTTTGCTTAAGACTCCCAACTTGTCTTTTAAAGGGCCTATACTCTCCTTCTTTAATCTCTTGCTATTAATGTATTTAAAGAATTTTTTGGGATTCGCTTTGTTTTCCTTTGCTACTAGTTTTTCAGTTTCTACTTTAGCCGCTCTTATTTCCTTTTTGCAAATTTTGTTACATTCCTTATAGTGCTGAAATGACTCTGCTTCCCCGTCAGATTTGTATTTTTTAAATGCTCGCCTTTTCTTGCCCATAAGTTCCTTAATCTTTTTGTTAAGCCACATCAGTTTATGATTTTTATTCCTTTTTTTGCTGCTCATAGGAATAAATTTGAGTGTATGTTTAGCTAGCAGGAATTTTAGTACCTCCCATTTCTCCATAGTATTTTTTCCTAAAAACAAACCTTCCCATTCAATATCCCTGAAAAATACCCTCATCTTTTCAAAATTTGCTTTGCTAAAGTTTAGAGTCCTAGTTGAGCCAGTATAGGGCTGTTTATGGAAACTGATATTGAATGTGACCATATTGTGGTCGCTGTTTCCTATGGGTTCCCCTACTATAATACCTGATACCAAATCCCCATTGTTTGTTAATACCAGGTCTAAGATTGCATTGTACCTAGTTGGTTCCTCAATTAGTTGGACTAAGTACTTATCATTAAGTGTGTTTAAAAACATATTGCCCCTAGCAGTATCACATGAATCGTTTTTCCAGTTTATCTCTGGATAGTTAAAATCTCCCACCACTACTATGTCTCCTACTCCTGCTGCTCTTTCAATTTGCTTTAGTAACAATTCCTCATCAGATGCGTTGATACCAGGCGGCCTATAGCATACACCCAATACTAACTTTTTTATTCCTTTTTCCCCGCATGCAATTTCTACCCATAATGTCTCGACAGTGTCTACAGTCCCCTCCTAGCAGTGTGTATGTACTTTATAGTAGTGTCTTATTTCTCAACTTATCTGTTAAGTTTCCAATATCCAAAATGCTTGGGACCAGAATTATATTGGATTTCGTATTTTGCCATATTTTGGAATATTTGCATACCATAATGTGATGTCTTGGGGATGGGACCCCAGTCTAAACATTAAATGCATTTATATTTCATACTGTATACACCTTATACACACAGCCTGAAGGTCATTTTATACAATATTTCTAATAATTTTATGCAAGAAACAAAGTTTATGTGCACTGAACCTTCAGAAAGCAAAGTCTCACTCAGGGTCAGACTGGTCCACAGCGGTACAGGGGAAACGTCCGTTAGACCCCAAAGCTTGAGGGCACATCCTCTTCTCATGGGATCACACTTCAGACTGTGCACTTGAAATTTATATTATACATATGTTACCTTATACTGCACAGGACTAGGGTGTATTTTCTACAGGGCATTGCTGTTATTAATATGGTACACACATGAAATATCATTATTTACTATGTGACTGGCCACACCCCCTATAGAGGCTAGCCACACCCCTAAGCATGAGCCCCTAATACTGCCTTCATGTCCCAGTCAAACGCTGGTCTCCCTAGTCTCCCTAACTCAGTTACGCAAAAAAAAATAATAATTGGATTTCAGAATATTTTGGACATTGGATTTCTGGATATGGTAAACTCAACCTGTATTACTACTATAATTATTTACATACATGCAGAGAGGAGATGGAGAAATTGATAGTTTGGTTGTTGGGCCAATTTCAGATTACTGTATTGCAGTGATTTCAGATTACAGTACATTGCAGTGTATGGCTCATGTGTCAAATATCACCTTTGCTATTTTGTACTATTTTGTACTTTGCTTCATGAGCTTCTTTTTATTTTATTGACATTTTATTCAATATTTGTTACAGGAAAAAGATCATGTGTAGCTGAAAGTTTGGTGCGTCTGGAGCTTTTCATTTTCTTCACCGTCATCCTGCAGAAATTCACCCTGAAATCTATAGTGGACCCCAAAGACCTTAATATCTCCCCTGTGGAAAGTGGCATGGAAAGTATTCCTCCTTCCCACAAAATGATTTTCATTTCTCGTGTTTAGGCTGCAGGGAGGGAGGCTTAATGTTTGCACCACTGAGGAGGGTTAGAGTTAGGCTGCGGGGGAGGGAGGGTTAGTTTTATGCTGCGAGGAGGGGGGATTATGGTTAGGCACTACTGAGGAAGGTTAGAGTCAGGCTGCAGGTAAGGAGGGTTAGGGAGGTTAGGCATTAAGGTAGCATACTTACCTAGTAGGTTTTGAGATCCTGAGCATCAGAATGCCACTGTTGGTATTCTGACTGCCAGAATGCCAAGCACCGTTGCCCCCCATAGTCACATTTTCCCTTTGTTAGATGGGCACATCACAGGTATCTTGAATAATAGAACCGGACCACCGTCCAAAGATCAGGAACTCAGTCCAAAGTTTTTCAATCCAAACCAAACAAAAAAAGGTATATAATTAATAAAAATCCTTTTATTTACAAATTACAGCAGGCAAGTGAATGTTCCTACATGTGGGAGTGAAGTAAGTTTGCACAGGATCAACAGATGTCTGGGATCTCACATAGAATCCTTGCATAGAACATCCTTCTCTCTCCAGCATGTAAATCTCCTAGAGAATTGCCAGATATCCCAGCCAACGCGTTTCGATTCTAGCAGAGGATCTCTTTCAAGGTGTAGTGTATAGATGGCTGCGCAGTCCTTTTAAAAGTCTGTTTCTTTGTAATCAACCAATGAAAAGTATAATTGTACCCCATAACCTGTATAACAGCATACATACACCATACACATATCACATCATAAAAATCCTCACAGCTTTCAGGTTCCTCCGTTCCTGGTTTCCCACTTTTTTTCTCCGTATCGATTGCCGGAAATTACCTCAATCCCATAATTCCCTATGGCCGGATATCCTCCATCAATTCCTGCCTGATGATGTCATACTAGAAATGATGCAACTGTTGATAGTAGTCCATAAAACAAATATTGTTGCATTAGCCATTTTGGAGTAGACCAAATGGGCAATTTTTGTTTCAAGCACAAAAAATCCATAAATCAGATGTGTTGAGGTGGCCATTTTGTTGTGAACCAATCAACTTTAGGAGCCATTTTTATGTAGTCTCAGCTGTCTGTAAGTCTCCGCCATTTCTCAGCTCAATTAATAACTTAAAAATTAACAAAAAAAAGGTTATAAAATCCCATCAAGTACATAAAAAAATTTAAATTTACAATGTCAATTTCACAAAATAAAACAATTACTACTGAAGTTTAAAATTCACATAAAATCTCATAGAAACCATTTTACTTTGAAATCATTGTTCAAACTGCCTGGTGCTAGGGATGTGGAACCATGTTCCTAGGTTCATATGCAGTTGCTTATTTGTAATGGGTGCAGAGTGTGCGGGGTTCAGGGGGGCCATTATTCAATATTCAACCTCCGGAGTCCTAAAACAGTAGCGCTGAAGGAATCACCAGGAAAATGGCCACCATGCATTTCGCGCATGCACTGAAAGAAAATCTCTGGGAAAATGGCCACCGTGACATTTTCCCAGAGACCTGCGCATGAGCACATAGACTATAGGACAGCGCTAGGGTCCACTAGAGCCCAAAGTTTACAACACTGCTGGCAAAGAGGAGGGGGCCCAGACGGAACCTGCACCCGGGCCTCCTCCTCTCTTGAAACGCCCCTGTTCATATGCATGGCAAAGCTCACGAGATTCAACCATACTTAGGCTGGCATCTGACTCCGAATCAAGCCCTGTATATTTATATTTAAAATGCTTCATAGACCTACTGTATGTTTGATGATAAAAAATAAACACTTTACCAGGATTATTCTGATGAATGAGTTTGTTACCCCAAACCATCAGTGCAGTGTATTTATTTCCATATGTGAAATAATATTAATGTTATGAGAAAAAGGGGTTAATAAAGTGCATTTATTTGGTTATGCCTGTTGTGCAGAGAGGTACTCATCCATTTACAAGCTGCAAACAGACTTGAATTTTATACCATATTAAGTGTTAGTAAAGATCCAACATTTCCTAAATATAAAATACAGTATATGACACATTGTTTCCCTGCTGGTTGGAGCAGGTTCGGATTATAAAAAGTTTACACTTAACTTCTTTGACACATTTCTTCAGTACTTCCAGATTTACACTAACGATGTGTTTAGATGGTGTTTTAAATACCCTCATTACACCTAACTTGAATTATCATGAGTCATGAATGGATCATTGAGGGGTATCCAATTGCAGCCGATCCATTTTCAGTGGGTGAAAATGGACGGATATCGTGATTAATGACCAACGGTTATTATTGCGGTATCCTATTAGAGGCCATTTTCATTGGCCAAAAATGGACCAGCGATCACGCAAAATCCCTGATCCCATGTGTTATCGTGGCTCCGACAGCTGTTTATAGTAGATTATGACTGATGCACCCGAAGCATAATCCAAGATAAGTGCCAGCATTGGGGGAGGAGCCAGATGCATTGGGGCTAATAGGATAGCCCCATGCGATACAATTACCTGCAGTCGTCGACCGCAGGAAATTGGATACCCCATCATTGTCTCAGAGTGCAAAGTAGCTTTTCATAATAAATGAGGTGCAAGTTGCATATAAAATCTAAAAAAATGCTTGTATATGTGTACATTTACTCTTCTACTGATGTAACCCCTGATAAAGTCCGCTGTGATGAAACACGTTGGGTTGGAAATTCAACATCCACATCACAAACTAACATCATCTATCTGCGGAATTACGCTACTTTAAAAAGTGGATTGAAATCAGTGTCATGTTGTGAATGCACTGTTATACATGTACTGTTTGATGTGGATGTAAACCAGTTTTATCTAATCCATTGTTTTTATGGTGAATTAAAAATATGTGAATTTTAAATAGCATAATTTTTAAATTATTTATGTGGCAGAACATTGCCACTTTAATAGGCAATTTAGCCATTTCGATAAGAGCACAGTGCCCCCACATATACCGCAGCAAAAGGCACTCAGAGTCTTTAGTAGTCATGCAAAATAAGCAATCAAGCTTTAATATGTGGACATCAACGTTTCGGGGTTTCCCCCTTCATCAGGATAACTCACAAACCGTGCAAATAGAGAATATATACAATACCTTAACCAAAAACGATTTCAGGATCTCCCGCCAGCGCACAGGGACCCAACCGCCACGCCCCCAGCACGGCAACTGCTGTAGACGGAAGTAACACGGCCCGTCCCATTATTGTGTAAAAGCACAGAACACACATCATGTGTTGTGAAGCTTTTTACCTAACACAATGACCGATATGTGGTTAGTTTTGTTGTATAATAATAATAATTTCTCTGACGTCCTAGTGGATGCTGGGAACTCCGTAAGGACCATGGGGAATAGCGGCTCCGCAGGAGACTGGGCACAACTAAAAGAAAGCTTTTAGACTACCTGATGTGCACTGGCTCCTCCCACCATGACCCTCCTCCAAGCCCCAGTTAGATTTTTGTGCCCGGCCGAGCTGGATGCACACTAGGGGCTCTCCTGAGCTCCTAGAAAGAAAGTTTATTTTAGGTTTTTTATTTTACAGTGAGACCTGCTGGCAACAGGCTCACTGCATCGAGGGACTAAGGGGAGAAGAAGCGAACCTACCTGCTTGCAGCTAGCTTGGGCTTCTTAGGCTACTGGACACCATTAGCTCCAGAGGGATCGACTGCATGGAACTGGCCTTGGTGTTCGTTCCCGGAGCCGCGCCGCCGTCCCCCTTACAGAGCCAGAAGCAAGAAGAGGTCCGGAAAATCGGCGGCAGAAGACATCAGTCTTCACCAAGGTAGCGCACAGCACTGCAGCTGTGCGCCATTGCTCCTCATGCACACTTCACACTCCGGTCACTGAGGGTGCAGTTCGCTGTGGGGGGCGCCCTGAGCAGCAATAAAAACACCTTGGCTGGCAAATATATCACAATATATAGCCCCAGAGGCTATATATGTGATAAATACCCCTGCCAGAATCCATAAAAAAGCGGGAGAAAAGTCAGCGAAAAAGGGGCGGAGCTATCTCCCTCAGCACACTGGCGCCATTTTCTCTTCACAGTGCAGCTGGAAGACAGCTCCCCAGGCTCTCCCCTGTAGTTTGCAGGCTCAAAGGGTTAAAAAGAGAGGGGGGGGGGCACTAAATTTAGGCGCAATATTGTATATACAAGCAGCTATTGGGAAAAATTCACTCAATATAGTGTTAATCCCTAAATTATATAGCGCTCTGGTGTGTGCTGGCATACTCTCTCTCTGTCTCCCCAAAGGGCTGTGTGGGGTCCTGTCCTCAGTCAGAGCATTCCCTGTGTGTGTGCGGTGTGTCGGTACGGCTGTGTCGACACGTTTGATGAGGAGGCTTATATGATGGCAGAGCAGATGCCGATAAATGTGATGTCGCCCCCTGTGGGGCCGACACCAGAGTGGATGGATAGGTGGAACGCCCGCTCCCTCAGATGGCAGACACAGATGTCGACACGGAGTCTGACTCCAGTGTCGACGAGGTTGAGACATATACACAATCCACTAGGAACATCCGTTACATGATCCCGGCAATAAAAAATGTGTTACACATTTCTGACATTAACCCAAGTACCACTAAAAAAGGGTTTTATGTTTGGGGAGAAAAAGCAGGTAGTGTTTTGTTCCCCCATCAAATGAGTTAATGAAGTGTGAAAAAGCGTGGGTTCCCCCGATAAGAAACTGGTAATTTCTAAAAAGTTACTGATGGCGTACCCTTTCCCGCCAGAGGATAAGTTACGCTGGGTGATATCCCCTAGGGTGGATAAGGCGCTCACACGTTTGTCAAAAAAGGTGGCACTGCCGTCTTAGGATACGGCCACTTTGAAGGTACCTGCTGATAAAAAGCAGGAGGCTATCCTAAAGTCTGTATTTACACACTCAGGTACTAGACTGAGACCTGCAGATAGTGCTGCTGCAGCGTGGTCTGTAACCCTGTCAAACAGGGATACTATTTTGCGAACATAAGACGTCGTCTTATATAGGAGGGATGCACAGAGGGATATTTTGCAGGCTGGCATCCAGAATTAATGCAATGTCCATTCTGTCAGGAGGGTATTAGAGACCCGACACTGGACAGGTGATGCTGACTTTAAAAGGCACATAGAGCCTTATAAAGGTGAGGAATTGTTTGGGGATGGTCTCTGGGACCTCGTATCCACAGCAACAGCTGGGAAGAAAATTTTTTTACCTCAGGTTTCCTCACAGCCTAAGAAAGCACTGTATTATCAGGTACAGTCCTTTCGGCCTCAGAAAAGCAAGCGGGTCAAAGGCGCTTCCTTTCTGCACAGAGACGAGGGAAGAGGGAAAAAGCTGCACCAGTCAGCCAGTTCCCAGAATCAAAATTCTTCCCCCGCTTCCTCTGAGTCCACCGCATGACGCGGGGGCTCCACAGGCGTAGCCAGGTACGGTGGTGGGCCGCCTCAAAAATTTCAGCGATCAGTGGGCTCGCTCACAGGTGGATCCCTGGATCCTTCAAGTAGTATCTCAGGGGTACAAGCTGGAATTCGAGGCATCTCCCCCCCGCCGTTTCCTCAAATCTGCCTTGCCGACAACTCCCTCAGGCAGGGAGGCTGTGCTAGAGGCAATTCACAAGCTGTATTCCCAGCAGGTGATAGTCAAGGTGCCCCTACTTCAACAAGGACGGGGTTACTATTCCACACTGTTTGTGGTACCGAAACCGGACGGTTCGGTGAGACCCATTTTAAATTTGAAATCCTTGAACACATACATAAAAAAATTCAAGTTCAAGATGGAATCGCTCAGGGCGGTTATTGCAAGCCTGGAGGAGGGGGATTACATGGTATCCCTGGACATCAAGGATGCTTACCTACATGTCCCCATTTACAATCCTCACCAGGAGTACCTCAGATTTGTGGTACAGGATTGCCATTACCAATTCCAAACACTGCCGTTTGGACTGTCCACGGCACTGAGGGTCTTTACCAAGGTAATGACAGAAATGATGATACTCCTTCGAAAAAAGGGAGTTTTAATTTTCCCGTACTTGGACGATCTCCTTATAAAGGCGAGGTCCAAGGAGCAGTTGTTGGTCGGAGTAGCACTATCTCGGGAAGTGCTACAACAGCACGGATGGATTCTATACATTCCAAAGTCACAGCTGGTTCCTACCACACGCCTGCTGTTCCTGGGGATGGTTCTGGACACAGAACAGAAAAAAGTGTTTCTCCCGCAGGAGAAAGCCAAGGAGCTGTCATCTCTAGTCAGAGACCTCCTGAAATCAAAACAGGTATCGGTGCATCACTGCACACGAGTCCTGGGAAAAATGGTAGCTTCTTACGAAGCAAAATTCCATTCGGCAGGTTCCATGCAAGAACCTTTCAGTGGGACCTCTTGGACAAGTGGTCGGGATCGCATCTTCAGATGCATCGGCTGATAACCCTGTCTCCAAGGACCAGGGTATCTCTACTGTGGTGGCTGCAGAGTGCTCATCTTCAAGAGGGCCGCAGATTCGGCATACAGGACTGGGTCCTGGTAACCACGGATGCCAGCCTTCGAGGCTGGGGGGCAGTCACACAGGGAAGAAATTTCCAAGTACTTTGGTCAAGTCAGGAGTCGTCCCTACACATAAATATTCTGGAACTGAGGGCCATTTACAATGCCTTAAGTCTGGCAAGGCCTCTGCTTCAAAACCAGCCGGTACTGATCCAATCAGACAACATCACGGCAGTCGCCCTTGTAAACCGACAGGGCGGCACAAGAAGCAGGATGGCGATGGCAGAAGCCACAAGGATTCTCCGATGGGCGGAGAATCACGTCTTAGCACTGTCAGCAGTGTTCATTCCGGGCACGACCTACACCCGGGAGAGTGGGGACTTCATCCAGAAGTCTTCCAACTGTTGGTAAACCATTGGGAAAGGCCACAGGTGGACATGATGGCGTCCCGCCTAAACAAAAAACTAGATATTGCGCCAGGTCAAGGGACCCTCAGGCAATAGCTGTGGACGCTCTAGTGACACCGTGGGTGTACCAGTCGGTTTATGTATTCCCTCCTCTGCCTCTCATACCAAAGGTACTGAGAATAATAAGAAAACGAGGAGTAAGAACGATACTCGTGGTTCCGGATGGGCCAAGAAGAGCTTGGTACCCAGAACTTCAAGAAATGATATCAGAGGACCAATGGCCTCTACCGCTCAGACAGGATCTGCTACAGCAGGGGCCCTGTCTGTTCCAAGACTTACCGCGGCTGCGTTTGACGGCATGGGGTTGAATTCCGGATCCTAAAGGAAAAAGGCATTCCGGAGGAAGTCATTCCTACGCTGATAAAAGCCAGGAAAGAAGTAACCGCAAACCATTATCACCGTATTTGGCGAAAATATGTTGCATGGTGTGAGGCCAGGAAGGCCCCAACAGAGGAATTTCAGCTGGGTCGTTTTCTGCACTTCCTACAGTCAGGAGTGACTATGGGCCTAAACTTGGGTTCCATTAAGGTCCAGATTTCGGCTCTGTCGATTTTCTTCCAGAAAGAACTGGCTTCACTGCCTGGAGTTCAGACATTTGTAAAGGGAGTGCTACATATTCAGCCCCCTTTTGTGCCTCCTGTGGCACCTTGGGATCTCAACGTGGTGTTGAGTTTCCTAAAATCACATTGGTTTGAGCCACTTAAAACTGTGGATTTGAAATATCTCACGTGGAAAGTGGTCATGTTATTGGCCTTGGCTTCGGCCAGGCGTGTGTCAGAATTGGCGGCTTTGTCATGTAAAAGCCCTTATCTGATTTTCCATATGGATAGGGCAGAATTGAGGACTCGTCCCCAGTTTCTCCCTAAGGTGGTATCAGCTTTTCACTTAAACCAACCTATTGTAGTGCCTGCGGCTACTAGGGACTTGGAAGATTCCAAGTTACTGGACGTAGTCAGGGCCTTAAAAATTTATATTTCCTGGACGGCTGGAGTCAGGAAAACTGACTCGCTTTTTATCCTGTAGGCACCCAACAAAATAGGTGCTCCTGCTTCTAAGCAGACTATTGCTCGCTGAATTTGTAGCACAATTCAGCTGGAGCATTCTGCGGCTGGATTGCTGCATCCTAAATCAGTAAAAGCCCATTCCACGAGGAAAGTGGGCTCATCTTGGGCGGCTGCCCGAGGGGTCTCGGCTTTATAACTTTGCCGAGCTGCAACTTGGTCAGGGGCAAACACGTTTGCAAAATTCTACAAATTTGATACCCTGGCTGAGGAGGACCTTGAGTTCTCTCATTCGGTGCTGCAGAGTCATCCGCACTCTCCCGCTCGTTTGGGAGCTTTGGTATAATCCCCATGGTCCTTACGGAGTTCCCAGCATCCACTAGGACGTCAGAGAAAATAAGATTTTACTCACCGGTAAATCTATTTCTCGTAGTCCGTAGTGGATGCTGGGCGCCCATCCCAAGTGCGGATTGTCTGCAATACTTGTATGTAGTTATTGCCTAACTAAGGGTTATTGTTGAGCCATCTGTTGAGAGGCTCAGTTATATTTCATACTGTTAACTGGGTATAGTATCACAAGTTATACGGTGTGATTGGTGTGGCTGGTATGAGTCTTACCCGGGATTCAAAATCCTTCCTTATTGTGTCAGCTCTTCCGGGCACAGTATCCTAACTGAGGCTTGGAGGAGGGTCATGGTGGGAGGAGCCAGTGCACACCAGGTAGTCTAAAAGCTTTCTTTTAGTTGTGCCCGGTCTCCTGCGGAGCCGCTATTCCCCATGGTCCTTACGGAGTTCCCAGCATCCACTACGGACTACGAGAAATAGATTTACCGGTGAGTAAAATCTTTTTTTTTTATTACATGATAACACCCCATATAGTTAATTTGATACTATTTAAAAATGATTGGGCTTGTCGTGATCCTGCTGCATGGCAGGTTTCTTGAGCAAGGAGCAGGCCGATTAGTTCATTGCACTGTTTATCATCCATATGTATTTTTATCTGCTCTTCATTCATTATTTATTCTTTATTATTTATTGTCTAGTGTTAGATTGAAGTTTAGTCAGATGCTTTGCATGGCTGTTTATATTGACTCTCTGTGTGTGTGCAGCATCATACTGTGGCTCTGGTATAATTTGGGAAGTTAAATATTTGTATATGCTTCTCTATATAACTCACATGGGTTTTTAGGGTTTAATATTATGTCCGCCACTGTGTTTATATAATAATAGTGTTTATATATTTCTGTATATGTGTATTAGTTTTATACATATTTGTTGTTTGTGTAAATTTGTATTATTTTTTCCTGTGGGGCTGTGGCGCCACCAATCGTGTGTGTTGTTAGCCTTTTCTTCTATGTGTACCATTATGAGCTCAGTGGTTCTGCCGTGTAGTGTTTACATCACAGGTTGCTATGGGTACACTGAACGCGCTTGATTTGTGCGGCGCCGCGTCTCCATGGTGATTTCCCAGCGTGCGCCGGGACGGGCCGCGTCACTTCCTTCTACGGCAGTTGCCGTGCTGGGGGCATGGTGGTTGGGTCCCGGTGCGCTGGCGGGAGATCCTATGGTCAAGTCACATTATTATGTCCAACTGCGTAGCCCATGAAGTATGTCACATATTGTGAGCTGGCTTGGGGGTATATAAGGTGTCCGTTAGGCCATCTACACACATATCACTTGTTGCTGTCATGGGTAAAAGAAGCGATTTATCCGAGTTGCAAAAAGGGATGATTATCGGCTTTTGGGCCAAGGGTGGCAGTATTTCTGAAACAGTGCAGTTTGTGAACTGTTTGCGTGCTGCTGTGGTGAAGGTGTATCGTTACTGGACAAATGGAATAATTGTGAATAACCGACATGGAAACGGCAGAGTACAACATGCCATTGATATGAAAGGTGAACGTCTGCTACAGAGGTGTGTAAGGGCCAACCGACACACTACAGTGGACTAGCTCACCATCAACATAAAACCTGGGGGCTACCAGACATGTGTCTAAAATAACGGTTAAGCCCATTTAGCTGCAGTCCGTGCTGTACATGGCGGTTACTCTGGCTATTAGCTGGTGGTCATCAAATGTGCTGGTGGCACCATTAACAGAATTATTTAACCAGTCACTAAATACAGGTGCCATGCCAGAGGACTTTAAAAGAGCAAATGTAGTTGCACTGTACAAAAGCAGAAGCAAGAAAGAAGCAAGTAATTACAGACCAGTAAGCCTTACATCAGTAGTAGGTAAAGTAATGGAAAAACTATTAAAAGAAAGGGTTGTGGAATATCTTAAATCAAAACTTAAAGAATCCAAAACATCATGGATTTACTGGTGGGAGATCGTGCCAAACAAATCTTATTGACTTTTTTGACTCTGTGATGAAAATAATAGATCAAGGGGGAGCTGTAGATGTAGCCTATCTAGACTTTGGTAAGGCATTTGACACTGTCCCACATCGCAGACTGCTAGATAAACTTGAAAGCGTGGGGGTGGATTATAAAGCAGTTAAATGGATAAGAACCTGGTTGCAGGATAGGAAACAGACAGTTGTAGTAAATGGAGTGTAATCTATGGAGGGAAATGTTACTAGTGGAGTACCCCAGGGATCTGAACATGAACCAGTTCTCTTTAATATCTTTGTTGGTGACATTGCAAATGGTATTGAAGGGAAAGTATGCCTTTTTGCAGATGATACAAAGATATGCAACAGGGTAGACACACCAGGAGGTGTAAAACAAATGACTGATGACCTAGCTAAGCTTGAAAAATGGTCAAGAACGTGGCAACTACAGTTTAATGCTGGAAAATGCAAAATCATGCACTTGGGTCTCAAAACCCAAAGGTTAAATATAGTATCAAGGGTACTAAAATGGAAACTACTGAGGAGTAAAAGGGATTTAGTAGTCACTATTTCAAGTGACTTAAAGGCAGGAAAGCAATGCAACAAAGCAATGAGAAAGACAAGTCAGATGCTTGGTTGCATAGGAAGAGGAACCAGTAACAGGAAAAAAGAAGTAATAATGCCACTGTATAGGTCATTGGTACGGCCTCATCTGGAATACTGTGTCCAGTTCTGGAGACCATATCTCAAGAAGGATATAAATACATTAGAGAGTGTACAAAGAAGGGCAACTAAAATGGTGTATGGCCTACATCACAAAACTTACCCGGAAAGGCTAAAAGATCTTAACATGTATAGTTTGGAGGAGAGAAGGGAAAGGAGGGACATGATAAACACTTTCAAATATACCAAAGGTTTTAACAAAGTTCAGGACGGAAACATTCTTCAAAGGAAGAGAAGTATTAGAACTTGAGGACATACACTGAAACTGGAGGGAGGCAGATTCAGGGGAAATTTAAGGAAAAATTACTTCACAGAAAGGGTAGTGGATAAATGGAATAGCATCCCATCAGAGGTGGTAGAGGCTAAGACAGAGCCGGCCTTAGGCATAGGCAAACTAGGCAATTGCCTAGGGCATTTGGTATGCTTAGGGGCACCAGCAGCTTCTGCTGATTAAAATGATATGCGGCATGCCTATATTCTGTGTGTAGCATTTCGTATGCAGATACAGCCGCAGCCGCGCACAGAATATAGGCATGCTGCATATCATTTTAATCAGCAGAAGCTGCTTGTGCATCCTAGCCACATAGTGATGCAAATAAGATGCATTTTCATAAACAAAAGGCACCCGACGTTAGCAGAGCTGCCAGCTGACTCATGCCAGGCATCTCTTGCAGAACTAGAGGTGGTGCTAGGGGGCACCAGACAAAATCTTGCCTAGGGCATCATATTGGTTAGGGCCGGCTCTGGGCTAAGACTGTAGAGCAATTTAAACATGCTTGGGATAGGCATATTAATATCCTTACAAATAAATAAGGTTTAAATAGGGTTGAGATTACCTAAAGGATAAAAAAAGGGGCAGGCTAGATGGGCCAAGTGGTTCTTATCTACCGTCAAATTCTTTGTTTCTATGTAATAATGTGACTCGACTGTGTACATACATATACATCATGGCCAGGGGCATAGCCAGAACATTGTTGGCCACATAGCAACATTTTGAATGGACCCCTGTCCCAGTGCTTCTAGAGAGACACCTCTCTGCAGCAGTTGTTAATTTTATTCCCTTTAATAATGTCCTAGTTCATTTTCTGAATCATAGTAGAGCCTTATTTAATGTTATGCCTGCCCCATAGTAGTGCCTTAGTTTCTTTTATGAATCGCAGTAGTGCTTAAGTTCACCCTATGTCACATTTCAGGACTGCGAGTACACATTATGCCGCACAGTACCTCCAATTCCCATTATGATACACTATATAGTGCTCGCCATTCATATTGTCCTTCATTACAGTGCCCCAGTTAATAATAATAATAATTTTATTTATATAGCGCTCTTTCTCCAACAGGACTCAAGGCGCTTCAGTTCATATTATATAACATTAAAACGCCCTCCAGTTCATTTTATACCACACTACAATAAGCTGGTCCCGGGGTGTCAAAGTCGAAAAATATCATGATGCATATCCCTTGTACTAACCCCTCATGCACATGCACGCTGCTCGTGCACCTGTTACCCCGTGCGTACACATACCCGCAAGTTGCGTAGAGGCCGCTCCAGCGTCTCGTGCGCATGAGATGTGTATTTACGGCGGAGTTTGTGAGCGTGTAGCGTGCGACTCGATCGTAGCATATTTAACCCAAATAGTGCATTTTGTAGATAATATTCCCCTAGACCATGTCAGCGAGTATGATTAGTTTAAACAGTTCCTGGACAGAGAGATTCCTCTTTGCATGATAGGAAGGGTCAGATAAAGGTTGAAAGGTGGTGTCTAGTATCCAGCTGTAGAGTATTTTAAGAGTAACATTCCGATGTTAGTTAGGAAAGGATCGCTCGCTCCTGCGTATAGTTATGTACAGAAGTAGATTATGAACATTAACTGTATTTGCTGTAAATTACACATGCGGCGGGAATTCTGAGGATACCTCCCACCAGAGCAGTTGGGGAAAGACACAGCCCACCTGTTCAAATCCACCTATGACCTTTGCTGTAATGTAGAGACATATCCCTGTGTCCAATGAACAAAGGGATTACAGTGACCATTGTATTGTTTTGGATGAAGTGAATAAATAGAGCTTGCAGCAGGCTTTGTCACACAAGACTCTGAAGGCTTTCTACCTGAACAGCTGAGGACTGGATCCCAGGTCGCGCATGCAAAAGATTCTCCACGTATGTATATTCTCTGTAGCCATTATTCTCCATTATTCTGTTTAGATTTACTTGTTAGTTTGTAGTGTATGACTTGTATTGTTTTACCTTTTATTAGAATCAATCCACGGCGGTGTTAGAGCTGCTGTGGTTGTAACCAAAACAAACGGTGTTGTGTTTCCTCTTTCCTGCCTGGGCTTTTAAAGTAGTTTAACCTGTTTAAAGTGTATAAGCATTTTTAAGGTGTATGCACTGCGGATACTTTGTATCACCAGCGCTAATTAAGGTTTTTAAGCGTTACATCATTACAGTGTTTGACTACTAAGGTTTAGAGTATAAGTATATTCTTACTGTATTTTATTAACAAGGTTTAAACGTTATCAACTGTGTGTGCGCCCGCTGTGTGTATTCCGTACACTCAGCGCAGCGTGTGTACGCCAAGTGCGTACCACGTGCGGGACTCTGTACGCAAATAGCGTACAAAGTGCGTAGCACGTGCACGTGGTCTAGCGGCCATAGCGGCTCCACGGAAATAGTATATCGCTTTATGTTTTAAGATAATAATTGACATTATTAATTGGGGGCCACGTCCTGGTTTTCCTCATACCCACAGCCTAACAGGTTAAAGCAGACTCTATCTATCAGCAAAAGGGCGGACAGGTATCCTACGTAAGTTTTTTGGCTGTAGAATACACTGGTAAACCCTATTTCATTGCTGATAAGATGGTGTCTGCTCTGCAAGGTTTGTTGGGATGCTGGTGGGATCCGGAAGATAAGAACGCAAAGCTATTTTAAATCTGTAAATTTCTGTTTTGCGCCAAATGCGCACACAATACAAGCATACACCTGTACTCTGCATATCTGATCATATTGTTGCAAAACAAGGTAAAATAACTTCAGGGGCTTGCATGATGTGTGATTTCTTAGTGACAAAGGAAGCCGCATGGTTTGTCCTCCATTTTGGACTAACCACATGGCCTGTCCACCATTTTGTGTAACCCTTATGTATGTGGAAGGTGGAGGAGCAGCGGCCATTTTGGGAAGGTCATTTTTATTCTAAATGGCTGATTTTCACTGCCCGAATAATCAGCCGTCCTTGGTCAAAAAGAAATCACCATTTATGAGTTACCAATGCATTTATTTTACCCATGCCATAGTCAATTACAAATAGATTCAGATGGGGCTTAATAAAAGTTAATAGTAAGATGAATACGTCATGTAAGAACCACATACAGATATAAACAAAGTTTTTTTCTTTACCTCTAGGATTCAGTTAAACTCTGCTTGTTGTAAGATAACCATTGAAATGCAAATTAACCTGTGTGGCTGCTTTTTCCTGGCAGTGAAAAACCACCTTCACAGACAGTCAAAAGCACATTCATATGCAAATTAGAAGCACTTAATGAGTAAAAGAGTCTCAGGAAACCAGTAAATGGTACATAGATATAATATTATAATTATGTGTGTGTGTTTATATCAATGTATGTTCTGCAAGATAGCTATCCAATATGAATAATACTATTGGAAGCATTGATTACTAGATTCATTTAGACCTGTATTTTGTGTATTTTGCATATCTACCCTCTTGTTTGCCATTAGCATTGATCACGTGCTGAGAAAATTTGTTGCTATTTTAGTTAAAAATACAAAGTATTATTTAAGGGAGTAATTGTAAAAACACACACGCAGCCTGACCCAGTTATAAAGGTTTATACAGGAGATACTGTGTGCTGTTAGTAAGCGATTATAGTTGAATATCGTTTACATTTATAGAAGCGTGTTATTTGTATGGCGGCGGACGTATCAGGCCTTTGTACATGTGTCTCGGACAGCGTGCGAGACTGCGTATGCAACGCAAGGGCCTACACACGTGGCGTATTTTACGCAACGTGCGTACAGGTACGCCCACTTAATACAAATCACACGATAGCATTGTTTTAGTTTAGGCGATACGGTAGCCACACGATAATAGCACAAATTTGTTCAGTTTCCAAAATTTTAGTTTAAAAGATCCTTCTCTTATTGTGACACCTCTGGGATTAGCCTGTTTCACCTGAATGAAAGTAATTTTCTATACAGAAAAATCGAAGTTTATATGAGTGAGCAAGAGTGAGTGTGCAAATAAAGGTTTTGTGAACCCAGAATTCGGGATCCCGTAGGAGACCACATAAGGTGAGTGGACACTTGGTGGCGTGGGAGTGGCTTTCTCACGTTAACATTGTATAAGGTATAAAGGAGCAAGGTAGCAATCAGCAGACCAAAAGGTCGGCGAAGTCAGAAATCCGCTGACCAGGTCAAGCGAAGCTCTGAAAACCCTGGCCTGAGAAAGGTCAGAGGTAGTGAGCGCAGCCCCGGGGGTTTGCGTAGTACCCATATAGGCCCGTTTTGAGAATACGCTCCGGCTGAGGTTTCGCAGCCTAAACAATCGATTCCGCTGGTCGTTCGGCGGATAAGTAATAGTTACTTATACGCAGTGCGACTGTACCGCACGTTACTGTGTGCATTAGTTAGTTCACCTTGATACCCACTCAATTTGCGGGGTCATAGACGCTAATTGTACACGTAACGTGATTTGTGTAACAGTTTTTTTTTATTTTAAGGGAGTTTCGCTGGTCACTCAGGAAATCTCCAACAACTGATATTTACTGGGAGGGGTAGCATACTCCCACACGCTCTCAGTAAATAACGGTTACACAGGGGCCCGAGGTTGGGTGCGACCAGCATTGGGCACAGTGTTCGGTGTATTGGCCAACAGGGGCGTGAGTGGGTGAGAGCGCTCGGAGAACTTTCACCATCGCCTTATCACTGAGTAATTTGTTTTTTGTAAGGATTGCAAAGTTTGGGTGGTGGCAAGCTGCGCTCAGCTCTTTCTAGGTATTGGATACAAAGTAGCTGCTATTGGAAATATAGGGCTGTCAGGGGTACTCCTTCCCCTAAACGATATGTACACTATAAAAAGAGAAAGATTTCCAGCGCTTCACTTTGTATGAACCCAATAAACTTTTTGTTATAAACAGATTTTATAAATATATTCCTTTTATTGTTGTCACAGATTATAAACACTTTAACAAATAAAAATGTTTTTTTTTAAATTGTGCTTGTGATCACAAGAAATCATTTGTTTAAATATTTGTAAAAATGCTTTGTGCAAATTTCAGTACATTTACTTAACCCACATAGACAATACACATACACATACAGACATTTAGACACATGTATCTATTACTGGTAACTGTTTCTGAGTCAGAGGGAGTTGACACACTTTGTAGCGGTTTACTCTACTCCCCTGTATTATAAGGAATGTTTCCAGCTTCCAAATGTCAATTTTTGCTGGTTTAATTTGGTGTTAGTATTAGTATCCTAATTCACAGTCTGTTAATAGGTAAGTTCAGGAGATGTGTCCCGTGATATTTCAATATCAGTTCAAAGTCTTATTTGCTGTTCCGCAATGTAATTGATTTAGTCTGCCGGCAGACTTTGACACTCGCTTACCGCGTCGTCCTCCTCCTTGGTCCTGGGCTCCCCATTTACGGTGTCCGGCGTCAGGTGAGGGTTTGCGGGCTCAGCGATGGTCCGTGCTCTCTACGATCTACGCGTTTCGCCTTAACAGGCTTCGTCAGGATGGTCGAGATTTTGTAAGGATTAGCTGAGAAGGCAATACCTGCAAATAATGGGGGCCAGTTACTCAAGTAAGGGACGATCAACAAGGGTTCACGTTGATATTTGTCGGCCCAAAGGGTCGGCGAGGTACATAATGTGTGAGAAATATGGATCACACGCAGAGGTCTTATGCAATGAGTGGGAACGAATGACTGTGGACGATAGGGAACCGTTCCCTAGGGTAGGCAGTTTTAATCCTGAGTTGTTGCAAAATCTAAGGAGAAGGATATGTCTGATAAAATCCGGAAAGCAAAGGATTAGACATTATGATTATTTACAGTTATGGCAACAGGAGGGTGAGATGCAATGGGAATTAGCTCAAGCAGCTGGTTCTAACCCTAGCAGGAAACTGATAGCAACCGCACCACCACCGTACATTACAGGAGAGAAAATGGCTACAGAGAATGACATACTGATATATGATAGGAGTGCACTTAATAAATGTATTAATGACAATAAGAGTAAACGTAATAAATGTATTAATGACGATAAGAGTAAAACTGATAAATGTATAAATTCTAACCCGTGCAAGTTGCACCCCATTTTAAACTTCCCTCAGGATTACAAGCGAGAAAGTGAGCCCAGCACGATGTCGGCACTTTCTCTAGCAGCCACCATACAGGACACCCAGGTGGGCACGGCCCAACCAGTAAGAGCAGTAGCGAAGGCCCCTAGTGGAGGGACAGGTGAGGTCGTGTCCACAGGTAAGTAAGGTACTGTACATTATGCACAGACAATTGCACCTCACATTGTAGAGTAAGGATAATGTGCATCATAGAGAGGTAGCGGTGTCCGTATTAATGGAAGGTTTAAAGGAAATGTTGAGAACAAGGGTACAAACCACTCAACCTAACTGGAGAAGTATCTCGGTGGCTGCATTAAGAGAGTCTGCTGTTAAGCATGATCGGAACATCAGTAAACACAGGGAGTCACAGGGGGATAAGCTGATGACAATAAGTATAAAAGTCCTGACAACGAAGCCACATCAGCCTAAACCCCAGACCCCTGTTGGTAAGTCGTATGTGGTAAAATGTTAGAACTGCCAGAGGGAAGGACATTATGCACGGAGTTGCAGATTTAGAGACCCACATAAGGTATATCGACCCCCTAGACCTGAACATGACACACTGTATGACGCACGTAACTGTAATCAGGGATCATATAGGAAAAATTTTGGGCCACACCCGTAGTCTGCTGCCAGTGAAGTTGATTATTAGCCTAGGTAGTAAACCTGAGGTCACAGTTGATGTAACTGGTAGGTCATTCCTTGTAGACACAAGGGCGGCCAGGTAAACTCTGTGATTTATCTTCAAATGTTTCCTCTTCATCTCTGACGTTCACCAGCAGAACTGCAGCTCAAACGTCACATGTCTACTTGGTCTTTTCAGGGGTCTGCCCAACCCCAGTATATCTTACCAGCATCATTGTGCCTGGCCATGCACAGAGGGTGGAGAGTGGAAATACTGGTGGGGGAGACTGTGCAGAGATACCGATAGACATGTTGGTGTGACAGCCTGATGGTGAACGGAAATCTGACAATTTTTCTCTTTTCCTATTATTCTCTCTCTTTTTGTTTTCTCATGTTCTACGGATGGTATGTCACACAACAGTTAAACAAATGGTAATGCAAGATTTATGCTCCTTACAGAAAGGTCGCTGACTAGGAGAGAACAGCGTGTCACTGGAGTGTCTATTTCGGGAAGACTGAGAGGCAGCACTGTTGAGACGGCATCTGAGCACAGAGAACAAAAAGACTAGAGGCGGTTGTCGCACCAGTTTTTCTTTCCCTTCTATTATTTTCTTTACCTCCTATTACCACTCTTTCTTTCTCCTCCTGCAAGATGGACTTACCCCAAGAGACTGCGTTCCGGGTTTTCCTGTTGACCCTGTTGTTGACCAGAACAGTCTATTTCGGTGAGAGTACCAGAGAGGTCGAGAAAGGATCTGGAATGGGCTCTGATGACAAGGACGGATTAGTAGAATTCCAAGAGCAACACAGTCACCGAGCAAAGGCGAGTATCAGAAAACGATCTGGTAGTCATGACACTAGAAGACATTGTGAAGGATTGTTAGCTGAGGAAAATTGTATCTGTAGGAATTGTGAAAACATAGTTGAGGACGGGTGCATCCAGAGATGTCAGTCCAGCCTTAATATCAACATGGACCGTCATCCATTGAGTGACTATCACTCATTAGTGGGTAAGGTTTTAAACCAAACAGAATGCTGGGTGTGCTCAAAAGTACCTCAAGGTCAGAGCAAGTCAGAACTAGTACCATACCCTTTAACAATAGACAAGGTACTTGAATTAAGGGGTGGGAGACCGGTGGACAAGAAATTTAATATTTCTAGGCCTCCTAGTTTGAAGCTCCACCAATATCATGTGGATAGATCCTTAGTATGTTTTAACATTTCCAATCCCCGAAAGCCGGGAAATTGGGAAGTGACATGGAACAACCAAACCATGGCATTTTCACACCGAGCCGATAGAATGCCCGTAGACTCAGAACTTATACGCCAAATAGCCAACGGTGGGAGATATTTTCAGTATAGGTACACTCTAGGAAGTAGGACCATGAGGTTGGAGAAGTATCACCAGGATACTGTGCGCATATCATACAGCCTGATACGTGTACTGAACAGATGAGAAAGTTAGGGATAGGATTTTTCACCTGGAAGGTTTGCAATATGGTGATGTCATATTCTGTCCCATATGTCCTCCCCGATGATGCATATTTCATATGTGGGAGGAAGGCGTATAAGTGGCTTGCCCCAAACTCAGAGGGATTGTGTTACATTGGAAGAGTGTTGCCAGAAGTAATGACCATTACCCATGATAAGATGAAAGACGTTCACCGCAATGCTCAAGCTCCTTACACTCACACTCACTACGAACACATTGTTAAGAGACACCTTATAGATAGGACAGAGCACGCAGCCTCTGATTTGATCCACGAATCCACCGGGATTCAATTCCTACTCACGATAGATATCACCCGTACCGCCAGAGGAGTTATAAATTTTAGGTATATTATTGCGCTAGCGAACCTGATAGACAATATCACCGAGATGTATGATGACACCTTCAGGTATACTGGGAGGGAGTTGCAAGCTTACAAAACGGAACTGATCCAGCACAGGATGGTTCTCAATTACATCACAGCGGTGACAGGCGGGTATTGTGTCACCCTAGCAACTCAGTATGGTGTGAAGTGCTGTACGTATATCACAAACAGCACCGATGACCCAACCGAGGTCATAGATCAAAAGATGGACGATATCTTGCAGCTGAAGTGGGAGTTCCAAAGGAGACACAACCTTACCCTTACTGCTGCGAGTAATGAACTGACCGGCTGGGTTTCATGGTTGAACCCACGCAATTGGTTCTCAGGTTTAGGAGAATGGGCTCAAAATGTTATTGTGAATGTAGGGAAATTTCTCCTTTGTATCCATTGGAGTTGTCATAATGATTGGATTGATATTTAGATGTGTTCGGATTTTAATGTATTGCAAGCGCAGTACCAAATTGATGAGTTTGAGGAGCGAGGGCATTGTTACAACAACTGGTTTAATTTATGACCCGTCAATCGAGACAATGTTGTGATAAGACGTGATACAACGGTCCGTTTCTTTCACCAGTTTCTCCTTTGATTTTCTCCAAGGTAAAAAGACATCCACTCGGAAGATTTTGATGAACAGTTCTACAGACCTTTTTGATGAACAGTTCTACAGACCTTTGATGAACATTTTCACAGACTTTGCGAGACACTCTAGAGACTTTAACTTTCTATGGACACTTGAAAAACTTTGCTTATCACCCACAGCAAGGATACACCTATCCGGACAAGACTTCAACAGACACCCAAGGACAATTACACATATTATCATATGAATGTATTTGTGACATATGTTTCTTATCTTCATCTCTACGATCTTCAGGTAGTGACACACATAGTCGACAGGTGATATAGGTACATATATTAGCACTCACATATTTTCCCCCTCCATGTATCATCAACTAATGTGCACCCCATTTGTTGGAACAAAAAGCCGAAAAGAGCTCGGTAGTGTTTGTTGGCCCACTTACAGACCCTTAATACGGGATAAGAAGGATTTAATGTATACTTCGCAATACCTCGAAGCTTATCTAGAACATGTACGGCACAATGATACATGACCCCTCAGACATTAATTTCATACATACATGCTTTTACTATCCCACTAGGTCATACATTTCCCACCTTCTCCTCTCCTCCCTCCACCCAATCATTTATAGGTATTTCATTGTATTGTATATTTTTCTGCTTAAGTGTTTGGATAGTGGCAGTTATTGTTGACTGCCAAAGGGTGGACTGTCAAAGTCGAAAAATATCATGATGCATATCCCTTGTACTAACCCCTCATGCACATGCATGCTGCTCGTGCACCTGTTCCCCTGTGCGTACACATACCCGCAAGTTGCGTAGGGGACGCTCCAGCGTCTCGTGCGCATGAGATGTGTATTTACGGCGGAGTTTGTGAACGTGTAGCGTGCGACTCGATCGTAGCATATTTAACCCAAATAGTGCATTTTGTAGATAATATTCCCCTAGACCATGTCAGCGAGTATGATTAGTTTAAACAGTTCCTGGACAGAGAGATTCCTCTTTGCATGATAGGAAGGGTCAGATAAAGGTTGAAAGGTGGTGTCTAGTATCCAGCTGTAGATTATTTTAAGAGTAACATTCCGATGTTAGTTAGGAAAGGATCGCTCGCTCCTGCGTATAGATATGTACAGAAGTAGATTATGAACATTAACTGTATTTGCTGTAAATTACACATGCGGCGGGAATCCTGAGGATACCTCCCACCAGAGCAGTTGGGGAAAGACACAGCCCACCTGTTCAAATCCACCTATGACCTTTGCTGTAATGTAGAGACATATCCCTGTGTCCAATGAACAAAGGGATTACAGTGACCATTGTATTGTTTTGGATGAAGTGAATAAATAGAGCTTGCAGCAGGCTTGGTCACACAAGACTCTGAAGGCTTTCTACCTGAACAGCTGAGGACTGGATTCCAGGTGGCGCATGCGAAAGATTCCCCACGTATGTATATTCTCTGTAGCCATTATTCTCCATTATTCTGTTTAGATTTACTTGTTAGTTTGTAGTGTATGACTTGTATTGTTTTACCTTTTATTAGAATCAATCCACGGCGGTGTTAGAGCTGCTGTGGTTGTAACCAAAACAAACGGTGTTGTGTTTCCTCTTTCCTGCCTGGGCTTTTAAAGTAGTTTAACCTGTTTAAAGTGTAAAAGCATTGTTAAGGTGTATGCACTGCGGATACTTTGTATCACCAGCGCTAATTAAGGTTTTTAAGCATTACATCATTACAGTGTTTGACTACTAAGGTTTAGAGTATAAGTATATTCTTACTGTATTTTATTAACAAGGTTTAAACGTTATCAACTGTGTGTGCACCCGCTGTGTGTATTCCGTACACTCAGCGCAGCGTGTGTACGCCAAGTGCGTACCACGTGCGGGACTCTGTACGCAAATAGCGTACAAAGTGCGTAGCACGTGCACGTGGTCTAGCGGCCATAGCGGCTCCACGGAAATAGTATATCGCTTTATGTTTTAAGATAATAATTGACATTATTAATTGGGGGCCACGTCCTGGTTTTCCTCATACCCACAGCCTAACAGGTTAAAGCAGACTCTATCTATCAGCAAAAGGGCGGACAGGTATCCTACGTAAGTTTTTTGGCTGTAGAATACACTGGTAAACCCTATTTCATTGCTGATAAGATGGTGTCTGCTCTGCAAGGTTTGTTGGGATGCTGGTGGGATCCGGAAGATAAGAACGCAAAGCTATTTTAAATCTGTAAATTTCTGTTTTGCGCCAAATGCGCACACAATACAAGCATACACCTGTACTCTGCATATCTGATCATATTGTTGCAAAACAAGGTAAAATAACTTCAGGGGCTTGCATGATGTGTGATTTCTTAGTGACAAAGGAAGCCGCATGGTTTGTCCTCCATTTTGGACTAACCACATGGCCTGTCCACCATTTTGTGTAACCCTTATGTATGTGGAAGGTGGAGGAGCAGCGGCCATTTTGGGAAGGTCATTTTTATTCTAAATGGCTGATTTTCACTGCCCGAATAATCAGCCGTCCTTGGTCAAAAAGAAATCACCATTTATGAGTTACCAATGCATTTATTTTACCCATGCCATAGTCAATTACAAATAGATTCAGATGGGGCTTAATAAAAGTTAATAGTAAGATGAATACGTCATGTAAGAACCACATACAGATATAAACAAAGTTTTTTTCTTTACCTCTAGGATTCAGTTAAACTCTGCTTGTTGTAAGATAACCATTGAAATGCAAATTAACCTGTGTGGCTGCTTTTTCCTGGCAGTGAAAAACCACCTTCACAGACAGTCAAAAGCACATTCATATGCAAATTAGAAGCACTTAATGAGTAAAAGAGTCTCAGGAAACCAGTAAATGGTACATAGATATAATATTATAATTATGTGTGTGTGTTTATATCAATGTATGTTCTGCAAGATAGCTATCCAATATGAATAATACTATTGGAAGCATTGATTACTAGATTCATTTAGACCTGTATTTTGTGTATTTTGCATATCTACCCTCTTGTTTGCCATTAGCATTGATCACGTGCTGAGAAAATTTGTTGCTATTTTAGTTAAAAATACAAAGTATTATTTAAGGGAGTAATTGTAAAAACACACACGCAGCCTGACCCAGTTATAAAGGTTTATACAGGAGATACTGTGTGCTGTTAGTAAGCGATTATAGTTGAATATCGTTTACATTTATAGAAGCGTGTTATTTGTATGGCGGCGGACGTATCAGGCCTTTGTACACGTGTCTCGGACAGCGTGCGAGACTGCGTATGCAACGCAAGGGCCTACACACGTGGCGTATTTTACGCAACGTGCGTACAGGTACGCCCACTTAATACAAATCACACGATAGCATTGTTTTAGTTTAGGCGATACGGTAGCCACGCGATAATAGCACAAATTTGTTCAGTTTCCAAAATTTTAGTTTAAAAGATCCTTCTCTTATTGTGACACCTCTGGGATTAGCCTGTTTCACCTGAATGAAAGTAATTTTCTATACAGAAAAATCGAAGTTTATATGAGTGAGCAAGAGTGAGTGTGCAAATAAAGGTTTTGTGAACCCAGAATTCGGGATCCCGTAGGAGACCACATAAGGTGAGTGGACACTTGGTGGCGTGGGAGTGGCTTTCTCACGTTAACATTGTATAAGGTATAAAGGAGCAAGGTAGCAATCAGCAGACCAAAAGGTCGGCGAAGTCAGAAATCCGCTGACCAGGTCAAGCGAAGCTCTGAAAACCCTGGCCTGAGAAAGGTCAGAGGTAGAGAGCGCAGCCCCGGGGGTTTGCGTAGTACCCATATAGGCCCGTTTTGAGAATACGCTCCGGCTGAGGTTTCGCAGCCTAAACAATCGATTCCGCTGGTCGTTCGGCGGATAAGTAATAGTTACTTATACGCAGTGCGACTGTACCGCACGTTACTGTGTGCATTAGTTAGTTCACCTTGATACCCACTCAATTTGCGGGGTCATAGACGCTAATTGTACACGTAACGTGATTTGTGTAACAGTTTTTTTTTATTTTAAGGGAGTTTCGCTGGTCACTCAGGAAATCTCCAACAACTGATATTTACTGGGAGGGGTAGCATACTCCCACACGCTCTCAGTAAATAACGGTTACACAGGGGCCCGAGGTTGGGTGCGACCAGCATTGGGCACAGTGTTCGGTGTATTGGCCAACAGGGGCGTGAGTGGGTGAGAGCGCTCGGAGAACTTTCACCATCGCCTTATCACTGAGTAATTTGTTTTTTGTAAGGATTGCAAAGTTTGGGTGGTGGCAAGCTGCGCTCAGCTCTTTCTAGGTATTGGATACAAAGTAGCTGCTATTGGAAATATAGGGCTGTCAGGGGTACTCCTTCCCCTAAACGATATGTACACTATAAAAAGAGAAAGATTTCCAGCGCTTCACTTTGTATGAACCCAATAAACTTTTTGTTATAAACAGATTTTATAAATATATTCCTTTTATTGTTGTCACAGATTATAAACACTTTAACAAATAAAAATGTTTTTTTTTAAATTGTGCTTGGGATCACAAGAAATCATTTGTTTAAATATTTGTAAAAATGCTTTGTGCAAATTTCAGTACATTTACTTAACCCACATAGACAATACACATACACATACAGACATTTAGACACATGTATCTATTACTGGTAACTGTTTCTGAGTCAGAGGGAGTTGACACACTTTGTAGCGGTTTACTCTACTCCCCTGTATTATAAGGAATGTTTCCAGCTTCCAAATGTCAATTTTTGCTGGTTTAATTTGGTGTTAGTATTAGTATCCTAATTCACAGTCTGTTAATAGGTAAGTTCAGGAGATGTGTCCCGTGATATTTCAATATCAGTTCAAAGTCTTATTTGCTGTTCCGCAATGTAATTGATTTAGTCTGCCGGCAGACTTTGACACTCGCTTACCGCGTCGTCCTCCTCCTTGGTCCTGGGCTCCCCATTTACGGTGTCCGGCGTCAGGTGAGGGTTTGCGGGCTCAGCGATGGTCCGTGCTCTCTACGATCTACGCGTTTCGCCTTAACAGGCTTCGTCAGGATGGTCGAGATTTTGTAAGGATTAGCTGAGAAGGCAATACCTGCAAATAATGGGGGCCAGTTACTCAAGTAAGGGACGATCAACAAGGGTTCACGTTGATATTTGTCGGCCCAAAGGGTCGGCGAGGTACATAATGTGTGAGAAATATGGATCACACGCAGAGGTCTTATGCAATGAGTGGGAACGAATGACTGTGGACGATAGGGAACCGTTCCCTAGGGTAGGCAGTTTTAATCCTGAGTTGTTGCAAAATCTAAGGAGAAGGATATGTCTGATAAAATCCGGAAAGCAAAGGATTAGACATTATGATTATTTACAGTTATGGCAACAGGAGGGTGAGATGCAATGGGAATTAGCTCAAGCAGCTGGTTCTAACCCTAGCAGGAAACTGATAGCAACCGCACCACCACCGTACATTACAGGAGAGAAAATGGCTACAGAGAATGACATACTGATATATGATAGGAGTGCACTTAATAAATGTATTAATGACAATAAGAGTAAACGTAATAAATGTATTAATGACGATAAGAGTAAAACTGATAAATGTATAAATTCTAACCCGTGCAAGTTGCACCCCATTTTAAACTTCCCTCAGGATTACAAGCGAGAAAGTGAGCCCAGCACGATGTCGGCACTTTCTCTAGCAGCCACCATACAGGACACCCAGGTGGGCACGGCCCAACCAGTAAGAGCAGTAGCGAAGGCCCCTAGTGGAGGGACAGGTGAGGTCGTGTCCACAGGTAAGTAAGGTACTGTACATTATGCACAGACAATTGCACCTCACATTGTAGAGTAAGGATAATGTGCATCATAGAGAGGTAGCGGTGTCCGTATTAATGGAAGGTTTAAAGGAAATGTTGAGAACAAGGGTACAAACCACTCAACCTAACTGGAGAAGTATCTCGGTGGCTGCATTAAGAGAGTCTGCTGTTAAGCATGATCGGAACATCAGTAAACACAGGGAGTCACAGGGGGATAAGCTGATGACAATAAGTATAAAAGTCCTGACAACGAAGCCACATCAGCCTAAACCCCAGACCCCTGTTGGTAAGTCGTATGTGGTAAAATGTTAGAACTGCCAGAGGGAAGGACATTATGCACGGAGTTGCAGATTTAGAGACCCACATAAGGTATATCGACCCCCTAGACCTGAACATGACACACTGTATGACGCACGTAACTGTAATCAGGGATCATATAGGAAAAAAATTTGGGCCGCACCTGTAATTTGCAGCCAGTGAAGTTGATTATTAGCCTAGGTAGTAAACCTGAGGTCACAGTTGATGTAACTGGTAGGTCATTCCTTGTAGACACAAGGGCGGCCAGGTAAACTCTGTGATTTATCTTCAAATGTTTCCTCTTCATCTCTGACGTTCACCAGCAGAACTGCAGCTCAAACGTCACATGTCTACTTGGTCTTTTCAGGGGTCTGCCCAACCCCAGTATATCTTACCAGCATCATTGTGCCTGGCCATGCACAGAGGGTGGAGAGTGGAAATACTGGTGGGGGAGACTGTGCAGAGATACCGATAGACATGTTGGTGTGACAGCCTGATGGTGAACGGAAATCTGACAATTTTTCTCTTTTCCTATTATTCTCTCTCTTTTTGTTTTCTCATGTTCTACGGATGGTATGTCACACAACAGTTAAACAAATGGTAATGCAAGATTTATGCTCCTTACAGAAAGGTCGCTGACTAGGAGAGAACAGCGTGTCACTGGAGTGTCTATTTCGGGAAGACTGAGAGGCAGCACTGTTGAGACGGCATCTGAGCACAGAGAACAAAAAGACTAGAGGCGGTTGTCGCACCAGTTTTTCTTTCCCTTCTATTATTTTCTTTACCTCCTATTACCACTCTTTCTTTCTCCTCCTGCAAGATGGACTTACCCCAAGAGACTGCGTTCCGGGTTTTCCTGTTGACCCTGTTGTTGACCAGAACAGTCTATTTCGGTGAGAGTACCAGAGAGGTCGAGAAAGGATCTGGAATGGGCTCTGATGACAAGGACGGATTAGTAGAATTCCAAGAGCAACACAGTCACCGAGCAAAGGCGAGTATCAGAAAACGATCTGGTAGTCATGACACTAGAAGACATTGTGAAGGATTGTTAGCTGAGGAAAATTGTATCTGTAGGAATTGTGAAAACATAGTTGAGGACGGGTGCATCCAGAGATGTCAGTCCAGCCTTAATATCAACATGGACCGTCATCCATTGAGTGACTATCACTCATTAGTGGGTAAGGTTTTAAACCAAACAGAATGCTGGGTGTGCTCAAAAGTACCTCAAGGTCAGAGCAAGTCAGAACTAGTACCATACCCTTTAACAATAGACAAGGTACTTGAATTAAGGGGTGGGAGACCGGTGGACAAGAAATTTAATATTTCTAGGCCTCCTAGTTTGAAGCTCCACCAATATCATGTGGATAGATCCTTAGTATGTTTTAACATTTCCAATCCCCGAAAGCCGGGAAATTGGGAAGTGACATGGAACAACCAAACCATGGCATTTTCACACCGAGCCGATAGAATGCCCGTAGACTCAGAACTTATACGCCAAATAGCCAACGGTGGGAGATATTTTCAGTATAGGTACACTCTAGGAAGTAGGACCATGAGGTTGGAGAAGTATCACCAGGATACTGTGCGCATATCATACAGCCTGATACGTGTACTGAACAGATGAGAAAGTTAGGGATAGGATTTTTCACCTGGAAGGTTTGCAATATGGTGATGTCATATTCTGTCCCATATGTCCTCCCCGATGATGCATATTTCATATGTGGGAGGAAGGCGTATAAGTGGCTTGCCCCAAACTCAGAGGGATTGTGTTACATTGGAAGAGTGTTGCCAGAAGTAATGACCATTACCCATGATAAGATGAAAGACGTTCACCGCAATGCTCAAGCTCCTTACACTCACACTCACTACGAACACATTGTTAAGAGACACCTTATAGATAGGACAGAGCACGCAGCCTCTGATTTGATCCACGAATCCACCGGGATTCAATTCCTACTCACGATAGATATCACCCGTACCGCCAGAGGAGTTATAAATTTTAGGTATATTATTGCGCTAGCGAACCTGATAGACAATATCACCGAGATGTATGATGACACCTTCAGGTATACTGGGAGGGAGTTGCAAGCTTACAAAAACGGAACTGATCCAGCACAGGATGGTTCTCAATTACATCACAGCGGTGACAGGCGGGTATTGTGTCACCCTAGCAACTCAGTATGGTGTGAAGTGCTGTACGTATATCACAAACAGCACCGATGACCCAACCGAGGTCATAGATCAAAAGATGGACGATATCTTGCAGCTGAAGTGGGAGTTCCAAAGGAGACACAACCTTACCCTTACTGCTGCGAGTAATGAACTGACCGGCTGGGTTTCATGGTTGAACCCACGCAATTGGTTCTCAGGTTTAGGAGAATGGGCTCAAAATGTTATTGTGAATGTAGGGAAATTTCTCCTTTGTATCCATTGGAGTTGTCATAATGATTGGATTGATATTTAGATGTGTTCGGATTTTAATGTATTGCAAGCGCAGTACCAAATTGATGAGTTTGAGGAGCGAGGGCATTGTTACAACAACTGGTTTAATTTATGACCCGTCAATCGAGACAATGTTGTGATAAGACGTGATACAACGGTCCGTTTCTTTCACCAGTTTCTCCTTTGATTTTCTCCAAGGTAAAAAGACATCCACTCGGAAGATTTTGATGAACAGTTCTACAGACCTTTTTGATGAACAGTTCTACAGACCTTTGATGAACATTTTCACAGACTTTGCGAGACACTCTAGAGACTTTAACTTTCTATGGACACTTGAAAAACTTTGCTTATCACCCACAGCAAGGATACACCTATCCGGACAAGACTTCAACAGACACCCAAGGACAATTACACATATTATCATATGAATGTATTTGTGACATATGTTTCTTATCTTCATCTCTACGATCTTCAGGTAGTGACACACATAGTCGACAGGTGATATAGGTACATATATTAGCACTCACATATTTTCCCCCTCCATGTATCATCAACTAATGTGCACCCCATTTGTTGGAACAAAAAGCCGAAAAGAGCTCGGTAGTGTTTGTTGGCCCACTTACAGACCCTTAATACGGGATAAGAAGGATTTAATGTATACTTCGCAATACCTCGAAGCTTATCTAGAACATGTACGGCACAATGATACATGACCCCTCAGACATTAATTTCATACATACATGCTTTTACTATCCCACTAGGTCATACATTTCCCACCTTCTCCTCTCCTCCCTCCACCCAATCATTTATAGGTATTTCATTGTATTGTATATTTTTCTGCTTAAGTGTTTGGATAGTGGCAGTTATTGTTGACTGCCAAAGGGTGGACTGTCAAAGTCGAAAAATATCATGATGCATATCCCTTGTACTAACCCCTCATGCACATGCATGCTGCTCGTGCACCTGTTCCCCTGTGCGTACACATACCCGCAAGTTGCGTAGGGGACGCTCCAGCGTCTCGTGCGCATGAGATGTGTATTTACGGCGGAGTTTGTGAACGTGTAGCGTGCGACTCGATCGTAGCATATTTAACCCAAATAGTGCATTTTGTAGATAATATTCCCCTAGACCATGTCAGCGAGTATGATTAGTTTAAACAGTTCCTGGACAGAGAGATTCCTCTTTGCATGATAGGAAGGGTCAGATAAAGGTTGAAAGGTGGTGTCTAGTATCCAGCTGTAGATTATTTTAAGAGTAACATTCCGATGTTAGTTAGGAAAGGATCGCTCGCTCCTGCGTATAGATATGTACAGAAGTAGATTATGAACATTAACTGTATTTGCTGTAAATTACACATGCGGCGGGAATCCTGAGGATACCTCCCACCAGAGCAGTTGGGGAAAGACACAGCCCACCTGTTCAAATCCACCTATGACCTTTGCTGTAATGTAGAGACATATCCCTGTGTCCAATGAACAAAGGGATTACAGTGACCATTGTATTGTTTTGGATGAAGTGAATAAATAGAGCTTGCAGCAGGCTTGGTCACACAAGACTCTGAAGGCTTTCTACCTGAACAGCTGAGGACTGGATTCCAGGTGGCGCATGCGAAAGATTCCCCACGTATGTATATTCTCTGTAGCCATTATTCTCCATTATTCTGTTTAGATTTACTTGTTAGTTTGTAGTGTATGACTTGTATTGTTTTACCTTTTATTAGAATCAATCCACGGCGGTGTTAGAGCTGCTGTGGTTGTAACCAAAACAAACGGTGTTGTGTTTCCTCTTTCCTGCCTGGGCTTTTAAAGTAGTTTAACCTGTTTAAAGTGTAAAAGCATTGTTAAGGTGTATGCACTGCGGATACTTTGTATCACCAGCGCTAATTAAGGTTTTTAAGCATTACATCATTACAGTGTTTGACTACTAAGGTTTAGAGTATAAGTATATTCTTACTGTATTTTATTAACAAGGTTTAAACGTTATCAACTGTGTGTGCACCCGCTGTGTGTATTCCGTACACTCAGTGCAGCGTGTGTACGCCAAGTGCGTACCACGTGCGGGACTCTGTACGCAAATAGCGTACAAAGTGCGTAGCACGTGCACGTGGTCTAGCGGCCATAGCAGCTCCACGGAAATAGTATATAGCTTTATGTTTTAAGATAATAATTGACATTATCAGGGGCATACCTAGATATATTGCAGGCCCCAAGGAAAAAATTTGAAAGGACCCCTACGTACCACCCAATGGCGAAAAATTTATATAAAATGTAACTTTGACAGGGAAGGTGGGCCCCTCTCATCTCTGGGCTCCATAACAGCTGCACTGCCTGCACCTATGGTAGCTACGCTCTTGATAATGGCAATAGGAACAGTGTGCTACAGAGGAACCAGGGGTGTTTCGCTGATAAACCCAGTGAAGTCATGGTTTTGGAGGATAGAAAATGTGTCTCTTATCTGCTTAATTTACTTCAAAGCATTTTCTCATCTGCAGCCTACTGTAGGTAGCTGAAAGCATGTGATTAATTAACCAAAGCAGATGTGAGGAACTTCCTTTAGAAGACATAGTGGGCGTGTCACTTGCCTGTCAAACTGGGAGTGGTAGTCTGAAATATAAAAAGCCTGTCTGGGGATTTATCTATATGATCAATGCTGGAAAAGCTGGCCAGGAGCTATGGAGTAGGTCTCTGTTAGTTAGTGATAGGGCTGTGAACATTCACTCAATAATGGTTACTGGTCTGTGGTTATCCTAATGAAATAAACCATAGTGGAGAAGTCAGTGTGTGCTTCCACTACATAGTTTTTTTGTCACAAGTGGCATCAGTGGAGGAGATACTAAAAATGATTGTGAGCATTCAGCAGCAGAATGAGCAGCAGCTGATACAAATGCAACAGCAGCAAGAATTGCGGTATAAACGTCTGCTGCCGCAATGCCAGCAATCACAGCCCGGGTCTAAGGAAGAGACCAAACTTCAGAAAATGTCAGCTAATTATGACACAGAACTCTACCTTGCCATCTTCTAGAGTAAGGCAAATAAGGTGAACTGGCCACCAGAAGTCAGTGTGGAGAAGCTGGTGCCATACTTATCCAGTGATGCCCAGTGGGTTTATATTGACTTTGAGGAAAGGGAGGCATCGGTGTACTAGACCTTAAACACAAAGACACTGGCTTCTGTCAGTGTTACTGGGCCAGGTGAAGCTCAGTGTTTCATGAGTGGCATTTCATCAAAGAAATTATGGTCAGAATGCAGTTGGCTGCCTTGATGAAAACAGTGGTTGAAACTGGAGGAAAACCTGCCGCTTTGGATTGTGTAGCTGCTGGCAAGTGTCCAGACTTTGGATCCAAAAAAGTGGGTTTTCCAAGAAGACCCCCATACCCTGAACTCACCACAATGGTAGAGAAAGATAAGGTGTTGCAGCTAGTAGTGCCCCAAGTAAATGTCCCGCTGGTTGTAAATGCAGTATATACTCATTTGGAGGGGAGTACTTGGGTGAGGACAAAACCCTTGGATGGTCCTGTTTAAGTTTTATTTGCTTCACATGGCTGTGAAAAGGTTTTGCCAGGCTTGCCCCATTTGCCAGAGAAACTGCCCTAAACCCTCATAACGGACCCCTCTTTTCCTATTACCATTGATACAGGTACCCTTTCGACAAATTAGTATGGATTTCGTTGGGCCCTAGGAAATGTTGGCTTGAGGCCACCAGTAGGTTTTGGTGGCCATAGATTACCAACATGTTATCCAGAGGCAATATCCTTATGAAATTTAAAGTCTAGCATGATAGCTATGGACCTCTTCAATTTGTATACCTGCTTGGGAAACCTAAGAAAATTATTATCGATCAGGGTATACCATTCATGCCCAGGCTAATGTGGGATACGTGTCAGTTTCTAGAGGTGAAAATGCTCAGCGCTTCTGTTTACCATCCACAAACGGATTTACAAAGGGAGAGGTTTAATAAGACAAGCATATAATCAGAAAGGCAGTTGTCAGGAATCGACTTACCACAGCTGCATCTGTCCGTCGGTGCGGACTCCGTCCGGGGTCCCTACGTCTTGCTGTCACTGGTCTCCCTGTCGCCGGATGCCATCCTGGGCCTAGGAACGCTCCTGTTGTCAGCGGTCCCCGCCGGGCCGCGGCATGGGCGCCGCCATGACAGCTTTCCTCAGACTACCGCATCAGCCAATCCGGAGCTTGGCCGCACCTCCTCGTTTCCCTTCCAGCCAATGCCTGCAGACCGGGGGGTATATCAGGAGCAGCAGGGTGAGTCAGTCCTTGTCCTGGACTTCGTGTCACTCCTATGACCTGTGTCTCTGGCTCCGTTCTCCAGTTCCTCCGTTTACCTGCTTTGCCTTCCAGTTTGTTCCTGTACTGCAGTGGAACCACAAGCACCAGCAACCCTTGCACTTGAGTTCTAGCTTCACACCTTTACCAGCTAAAGTGTGCTTCAGCCCTCTGCAGTAGAGACTCTCCTCCAGGTGCATCTCGTCATCTACACCTGTTCATCAGCCTGCAAGCTGCCAGTGTTATTCAAACTGCACTGAGAACTTTTAACACTTGTCTCCTGCAATTGCTACCAGGTTTGCTATTTCCACCAACATCTCTGCTGGCTCCACGGTCCAACAACTATCGGTTCCCATACCGACACATCGATCCCCTGATCGATTGAACTTACAATACAGACTTTGCCATAGACTCTCAGCTTCCACGCTGCATATTCACAATTGCATTTGTTTCTGTTGTTTTCAAGTATTCCTGCTGCCATATTGTTTAAAGCCTATTGTTTAATAAACAACATTGCGCACATGCGCAGGAATCCAATCCGGCCTCCTCACTTCTTCCATCCTACCTCCACTGACCCACTAGCGCCCCCTCCGGGGACACAAACTAAACAGAACCTGACAGTAAGTCCAGGACCGATGGACTCGGATGGTGGTCAGAATGTGCGGTCAGGGGCCTTACAAAATCTGGTCTCCCGCTTTGATGGTCAAGAGGCTGCGCAGCAGCAGATGTTCCAGTTCCTGCAAGGAATGTCCTCCCGTCTCGATACACCACAACAATCTCTGCCCAGTGCTCTTGTTTCTTCAGTTCCAGTCACCCATGCGCCTGCAAGTGCAGCGGGTTCTCCTTCATCGGCTGCATCAACTCCAGTGTCACGCTTGCACCTGCCTGTGCCCAGCAAATATGATGGCAGTCCCAAGCTATGTCGCGGGTTTCTTAATCAATGTGAAATCCAGTTTGAGTTGTTGTCACACAACTTCCCCACGCCAAGATCCAAGGTTGCCTACATCATATCACTGCTCTCTGGATCAGCTTTGAGTTGGGTGTCTCCTCTGTGGGAACGTGCTGACCCTCTTATGAATAACTATACCGAATTTGTGTCAACCTTCAGACGCATCTTTGATGAACCAGGTCGCGCAACATCAGCTTCTGCAGATCTTTTCCAACTCCGTCAAGGTACCCGTAGCATGGGTCAATACGTCATCCAGTTCCAGACATTAGCCGCAGAGATTCAATGGAATAACCAAGCACTGGTAGCAGCCTTCTGGCATGGACTCTCTGATCGAATTAAAGATGAACTAGCCACCCGTGACATTCCTGAGCAATTATCAGAGTTAATTTCCTTGTGTATCAAGTTGGACTCTCGCATTCGCGAACGCAACAGTGAGCGTGCTCGTAGTGAGCCTCGCAAGCCAAGAATGGTACCTCCGACACAATTTCAGCCGCCACCTTCTGACGAGCCTATGCAAATTAATAGGTCCCGCTTAACCCCTGAGGAGCGGTCAAGAAGACTTCGAGAGAGACTGTGTCTTTATTGTGCGGCTACAGGTCACCAAATTAATTCTTATACAGCGCGTTCGGGAAACGCCATATCCTGACTTGTAAAGGAGGAGTCAAGTTGGGATCTTCTAGACAAGCTCCTTCAAATCAAGACCTTATCCTTCCTGTGACTTTAGAGACTAGGGCGGGACTCCAGTCAGTATCCGCGTTAGTGGACTGTGGAGCGGCCGGAAACTTCATTACCCAAGCTGCAGTTGATAAGTTCCGTCTGCCTATCTGCGAACTCATATATCCAGCCTATATCACTGCAGTGGATGGTAGCCGAATTTCCAAGGGTTCCATCTCTCATCAAACCAAGCCAGTTGTTCTGGGAGTCGGTTTCCTGCATTCGGAATTAATTGAGTTTCTAGTCATCCCTCAGGCAACCCAGGAGATCGTTTTTGGTATGCCCTGGCTCCAGCTACATAATCCGCAGATTGACTGGTCCACGTTACAACTGACTTCTTGGGGTTCACACTGCCATCAGTCCTGCCTAGCCCAAGTTCGTCCTGTGAGGTCTTCAGAAGTTAAAGTTCAGTTAAGTCTTCCTGTGGCCTACCAAGATTTCTCTGTCGTCTTCAGCGAAAAGGCCGCCGATGTTCTGCCACCCCATAGAAAGTGGGATTGCCCCATCGATCTCATTCCCAGCAAGAAGCCACCTAGAGGGCATACTTATCCATTATCCATACCTGAAACCGAGGCAATGAGTGAGTACATCCGGGAGAATTTACAGAAAGGATTCATCCGCCCTTCGTCTTCACCCGCTGGAGCGGGTTTTTTCTTCGTTAAAAAGAAAGATGGAGGATTACGTCCATGCATCGATTACCGGGGGTTTAACGATATTACCGTCAAAAACAGCTATCCATTACCTCTAATCACTGAATTATTTGACAGAGTCAAGGGAGCCCGCATCTTCACCAAGTTAGATCTCCGCGGTGCCTACAATCTCATCAGGATCCGAAGTGGTGATGAATGGAAAACTGCCTTTAATACTCGGGATGGTCATTACGAGTACCTAGTAATGCCATTCGGGTTGAGCAATGCCCCAGCAGTGTTCCAGCACTTTAACGAAATCTTCCGTGATGTCCTGTACAAATATCTCGTAGTCTACCTGGATGATATCCTTATCTTCTCTCAAGATCTCTCCTCACATCGCCTACAAGTTCGTGAGGTCCTCCGATGTCTTCGTGAGAACCGTCTCTACGGCAAGTTGTCTAAATGTACCTTCGAAGTTTCTTCCATACCCTTCCTAGGGTATATAATTTCTGGATCGGATCTCCAGATGGACCCGACAAAATTAGAAGCTATTGCTAATTGGTCTATTCCGAGTACTCTCAAGCCCATTCAGCGATTCCTGGGATTCGCTAATTATTATAGGAAGTTCATCAGAGGATTCTCTACTCTCATTGCTCCTATTACCAGCCTAACTCGAAAGGGGGCAGATCATTCCAACTGGCCAGAAGATGCCTTGGCCGCGTTTCAAAAAATCAAGCAGGCTTTTATGTCCGCCCCAGTTCTGTCGCAACCAGATGTGGACAAGCCATTCGAGTTGGAGGTAGATGCGTCTACAGTGGGAGTTGGAGCTGTTCTTTCCCAAATAGGGGCTGATGGGAAGATTCATCCTTGTGGGTTCTTGTCTTGCAAATTCCTTCCTGCGGAAGCTAATTATTCCATCGGTGACCAAGAATTACTTTCGATCAAGCTGGCTCTTGAGGAGTGGAGATATCTCATGGAAGGGGCAAATTTTCCATTTAACATCTACACGGATCACAAGAACTTGCTCTACTTAAAGGCAGCCCAGTGTCTTAATCCTCGCCAGTCCCGGTGGGCTATGTTCTTTTCTCGTTTCAACTTCAAGCTTAATTTCCGCCCAGGTTCTCAGAATACCAAAGCTGATGCTCTGTCCCGATCTATGGAATCCGAAGAGGAGATGTCTGATCCAGTTCCGCATTCCATTCTGAATCCAGTTGTGTTTGCTTCGTCTCAAGTTACTCCTGTTCCGCCTCCTGGCAAGATTTTTGTTTCTCCTGAGCTTCGTTCCAAGTTACTGTCTTGGGCTCATCAGTCTAAGTTCACTGGGCATCCTGGTGTCCTAAAGACTTTCAAGTTCCTGTCTGAAACTTACTGGTGGCCGAAAATGAAGGTCGACATCAAGGACTTTGTGGCGTCCTGCCCCAAGTGTGCTCAACACAAGACTCCCCGTCAGTCTCCGGCAGATCAGTTACAGCCGTTATCAGTACCCATCCGTCCCTGGTCACACCTGTCCATGGACTTTATCTCTGATCTTCCCTCCTCTCAAGGATTCAATACCATCTGGGTAGTTGTCGACAGGTTTACCAAAATGGCCCATTTTGTTCCACTCCAAGGTCTTCCTTCTGCTCCGAAACTTGCTCAAGTCTTCCTACGGGAGATCTTTCGTTTACATGGACTGCCTACTGAAATTATATCTGACCGTGGAGTTCAGTTCGTGGCAAGATTTTGGAGAGCCCTTTGTTCTGCCCTGCAAGTCAACCTTAAGTTTTCGTCAGCCTAAAACCCTCAGACGAATGGACAGACGGAAAGGGTGAATCAAGAATTGGAGACCTTCTTGAGACTTTATGTTTCATCTTCCCAAGATGACTGGGTAGACCTGCTTCCGTGGGCTGAATTCGCTCACAACTTTCGCTATCATACTGCCACGGAAACCACTCCGTTCTTTGCTGTATATGGACAACATCCTCATGTCCCAGATTTCCAAGACCTTCCTAACATCGATGTTCCTGCAGCCACTTCTGTTCTAAGTCAGTTTTCATCAACTTGGAAGAAAATTCATGTTTCCCTTAAAAAGGCTTCAAGTCGATACAAGTTCTTTGCTGACCGCAAAAGACGTGCAGTTCCCAGCCTAAAACCCAAAGATAAGGTTTGGCTTTCCACTCGGAATCTTCATCTCAGAGTGCCGTCGATGAAGTTTGCACCACGCTTCATTGGTCCTTTTCCCATTGACAAAGTCATCAGTCCTGTGGCCTACAAGCTCAAATTGCCTCCGTCTTTACGAATACCTAATGCCTTTCATGTCTCTCTCCTCAGACCTTTGATCCTGAATAGTTTCCAAAGAGCTCTTCCAGTTGGTCCCAAAAAACGAACCCAGCGGGGCATTGAGTTCGAAATAGAGAAGGTTCTGGATTCCCGTTGCCGGTACGGTCGTCTGCAATATCTCATCGACTGGTCCGGTTATGGTCCTGAGGAGAGGAGTTTGGTAAATGCTACAGATGTCCATGCTCCAAGGTTGGTCCATGATTTCCACAGAACTCATCCTTCCAAGCCACGTGGGTGTTCGGTGCCAACCCGTAAAGGAGGGGGTACTGTCAGGAATCGACTTACCACAGCTGCATCTGTCCGTCGGTGCGGACTCCGTCCGGGGTCCCTACGTCTCGCTGTCGCTGGTCTCCCTGTCACCGGATGCCATCCTGGGCCTAGGAACGCTCCTGTTGTCAGCGGTTCCCGCCGGGCCGCGGCATGGGCGCCGCCATGACAGCTTTCCTCAGACTACCGCATCAGCCAATCCGGAGCTTGGCCGCACCTCCTCGTTTCCCTTCCAGCCAATGCCTGCAGACCGGGGGGTATATCAGGAGCAGCAGGGTGAGTCAGTCCTTGTCCTGGACTTCATGTCACTCCTATGACCTGTGTCTCTGGCTCCGTTCTCCAGTTCCTCCGTTTACCTGCTTTGCCTTCCAGTTTGTTCCTGTACTGCCGTGGAACCACAAGCACCAGCAACCCTTGCACTTGAGTTCTAGCTTCACACCTTTACCAGCTAAAGTGTGCTTCAGCCCTCTGCAGTAGAGACTCTCCTCCAGGTGCATCTCATCATCTACACCTGTTCATCAGCCTGCAAGCTGCCAGCGTTATTCAAACTGCACTGAGAACTTTTAACACTTGTCTCCTGCAATTGCTACCAGGTTTGCTATTTCCACCAACATCTCTGCTGGCTCCACGGTCCAACAACTATCGGTTCCCATACCGACACATCGATCCCCTGATCGATTGAACTTACCATACAGACTTTGCCATAGACTCTCAGCTTCCACGCTGCATATTCACAATTGCATTTGTTTCTGTTTTTTCAAGTGTTCCTGCTGCCATATTGTTTAAAGCCTAATGTTTAATAAACAACATTGCGCACATGCGCAGGAATCCAATCCGGCCTCCTCACTTCTTCCATCCTACCTCTACTGACCCACTAGCGCCCCCTCCGGGGACACAAACTAAACAGAACCTGACAGCAGTGACACAGATAAAGAAGTGAAGACACCCTTCTTCCTTTCTTTCTGTTTGCTGTCAGAGAGATGCCCCAAGCCTCAAGGGGGTTTTGCCTTTCAAACTATTGTATGGGAGGCAACCCCAGGGAATTTTGGATATGCTGAAGGAGGGTTGGGAAAACAGTGGCCTAAGGAACTAAACATGGTTAAAATTGTTTTCAAATTTATTAGAGTTTGGGGTAAGATAAGCCTGTTGGTGCACCAACACTTAGAAGAAGCACACAGTAGACAGAAGAAAAGTTATGATACTACAGCGATACCATGGCCCTTCTGTCCCTAGGATAAGGTTTTTGTTCCAACCCAAGAGAGAAAACTCTTTGCTCATGTCAGGGGCCCTATGAAGTGGTGGAGGCAGGTGGTCCTGTCAACTATAAGATCTGACAGGCTGTGAGGAGGAAGGAATAACAGATATATTGTGTACATTTTTTGAAACCATGGTCTGATGATGATTCAGTCCCATAATTGGCATCCTGGGGTAGTAGTAATAGAAGCCCTAACAGATCCTTGAGGCTAGGCAGAGGGTAGATAGTAGTTAGGCGGAGAGCATGGTCCAGCTGGGGGTAATTGAGGAGTCTAACAGTTGGTGATGTAGCCCAATTGTGCTGGTTACAAAACCCAATGGAGCTTACAGTTCTGCAATGACTTTAGAAAGTTAAACTGCGAGTCCCAGTTTGATGCCATGGATGAATGAACTGGTGGAAAGTTTGTCCAACAGCAAATATTTAACTACCCTTGATCTCACAAAAGGCTACTGGTAGATTCCTCTTACACCCACAGCCAAGTAAAAGACATTTTTTTTCTACCCCTGAAGGCCCTTTTCAGTCAAGGTTCTACCCTTTGGTTTACATGGAGCGCTGGCCACTTTCCAAAGGTTGATGAACAAGGTACTGAAAACTGTTACTGCCTATGCGGCAGCCTACAGATGTGTCCTGCTACAGTATTGCTGTATATAGCAACTTACTGTAGTGGGATTGCGAAGCATCATGTGCAGCTCCCATTCACTTCAATGTATAGCATAACATATTATTATTATTATTATTATTATTATTATTATTATCCTTTATTTATATAGCGCCACAACGGTTCCACAGCGCACAATTACAGAGTACATAAACAAATAATCAAACATATGCATAGTGTATGTTACGCTATGCTTTGAACTGTGTGCGGCCACAGTATAAAAGTTCACATCTCTATCTAGATAACATACTGTAGTTAATAGTTATACACTCATAAGACTAGGAATCACATGTTAATAAGGTTGAGGCAGTACTGGCAGGTTTCACGACTAACACTGAGAAATGTGTAGTTGGACAGGGTCAGGTGAATCCTCAAATAAGGTTGAGGCAGTAAAAAATTGGTCAAAGACTAAGACCAAGTCTAAGTTGAGAACCTCCTGGACTTGGTAGGTTATCAGTCACTTTATGACTAGAGTGGCCCCATTAACAGACTTTAAAAAAAAATGCTGTCCTGATCAGAAGGAGCGGAGCATCCTTGCTGAAATAGCATGGGCATATCTTTGTCTGGCCCTTTTTACCTCTTCAGTACTACAGGCACATGATTTTTGCCACAGATTCTTCCAGTAGAAAGATGGCTTTTGTCTTAGGTGCAGTACTGTCCCAAGAGAGCAAGGGGGTAGAGCACCCTGTATTGTACCTGAGCTGGAAGTCGTGGCAGACAGAACAATAATACGGTAGAGAAGAAGTGCCTGGCCATAAAGTTGGCCATAGAGGCACTTCAGTATTAGTTGCTGGAGAGAAAAATCTACTTAATAACAGACCATGCTCCATTACAATTGATGCAGAGAAACTTGGAGGTGAACACCTAGGTTGCCAGGTGGATCTTGTCATTACAAACTTTTAGGTTTGCAGTGGAGCATGGGAATGGGATACTTCACAAAAATGCACATGCCCTGTCCTGATCCAGTGGCAAATGCAGGAGTTCTAAAGGGGGATTTTCAAATAAAGTCCACAATCTCCCACTCTGTGGAACATTAGAGCAAGTGCGGGAGTCTGGGGAGCGGTGGTAGGACCTAGTAACAACCCTGAACATTGGTCTTTTTATACACTGGATACTGTATGGAATACATTATTGATATTTAACACTATAAATGGTCTCTAGTATAGGCTGTATTAAACATTTAAATAATATAAATACAGTAAGCAGTGGCGTAACTAGAAATTTTTCTCCCCCAAGCCAAAAAATTCTTTGGCGCCCCCCCCCCCCCCCCTCATGCTCCATAATTGGGAGCAAGAAAGGGATAAATATGCGCGCGCCAAAGGCGCGCGCGGCAAAAAAGGGGTGTGGTTTCGTTGGAATGGGCGTGTTTCACATAAAGGGGCGTGGTATTGCAGGAAAAGACTACCTTATACCCCAGTTTTGCAACCTGCACGCCCATACGTTGGCCACCACAGGAAAGAAAAATAATCCTGATTCATGCCCCTTACATTATTTGTCATGTTTCCTCCTTATAGTAATGCCCAGTATACATTATGCCACATACTGCAATGGCCCTTAGACATTATGCCGCACACAATAATGCACTTGACACAATATGCACACACTGTAATGCCCCCGACACATTATGCCACACACCGTAATGCCTGTGACACATTATGCCACACACTGTAATGCCTGTGACACATTATGACAGGAATCGCAATGCCCGTTATACATTATGCTACACACTGCAATGCCCCTGATACATTATAGCACATACAATGTCTGTGACACATTATGATACACACCGCAATGTCCGTGATACATTATGCCACACACTGCAATGACCTTGAGACATTATACCACAATGCCCGTGATATAGTATACCATACACCGTAAAGCCTGTGACACATACCGCAATGCCCTGCCCGTTATACCCTATACCACACACCGCAATGCCAGTTATGTATTATGCCACACTGCAATGACCCTGAGACATTATACCACATACCACAATGCCCGTGATATAGTATACCACACACCGTAATGCCTGACACATTATGACACACACCGCAATGTCCGTGATACATTATGCCACACACTGCAATGACCCTGAGACATTATACCACATATCACAATGCCCGCGATATAGTATACCATACACCGTAATGCCTGTGACACATTATGACACACACCGCAATGTCCGTGATACATTATGCCACACACCGTAATGCCCATTACACATTAAGTCCTACAGTAAGGCTTCTAATTACTTTTCAATTACCTGCTCGTTGTCAGGGGTTTCATGCACTGGGTGTCATGCTTGTTGCCAGGGGTTTCATGCTCTTGGTTCCATGCACGGTGCCAGGGGTTTTCATGCTCAGGGTGTCATGCTCGTTGCCAGGGGTTTCATGCACTGGGTCAACTCAGGGTGTCATGCTCGTTGCCTGGTGTTTCATGCACTGGGTGTCATGCTCGTTGCCAGGTGTTTCATGCACTGGGTGTCATGCTCGTTGCTAGGAGGTAGTCCTTGTTGCTAGGGCTGTGCTCCCAGTGCCACATATGTCCCCAGTGCCAGATATTCCCCCACGGTGCCAGGTACTCACATGCCCCAGTGCCAAATATACCCCACCCATGTGCCAGGTACACATATTCCCCCCCAGTGCCATATATTCCCCCCCAGTGCCAGATATTCCCCCAGTGCCAGATATCCCCCCCAGTGCCATATATGCCCCCAGTGCCAGATATTCCCCCCCCCAGTGCCAGATATCCCCCCCAGTGCCATATATTCCCCCCCCAGTGCCATATATGCCCCAGTGCCAGATATTCCCCCCAAGTGCCATATATGCCCCCAGTGCCAGATATTCCCCCCCCAGTGCCATATATGCCCCAGTGACAGATATTCCCCCCAGTGCCATATATGCCCCCAGTGCCAGATATTCCCCCCCCCAGTGCCAGATATTCCCCCAGTGCCAGATATTCCCCCCCAGTGCCATATATGCCCCCAGTGCCAGATATTCCCCCCCAGTGCCATATATGCCCCCAGTGCCAGATATTCCCCCCCAGTGCCATATATGCCCCAGTGCCAGATATTCCCCCCCAGTGCCATATATGCCCCCAGTGCCAGATATTCCCCCCCAGTGCCATATATGCCCCAGTGCCAGATATTCCCCCCAGTGCCATATATGCCCCCAGTGCCAGATATTCCCCCCCCCCCAGTGCCAGATATTCCCCCAGTGCCATATATGCCCCCAGTGCCAGATATCCCCCCCCCCAGTGCCATATATGCCCCAGTGCCAGATATTCCCCCCCCAGTGCCATATATGCCCCCAGTGCCAGATATTCCCCCCCCAGTGCCATATATGCCCCCAGTGCCAGATATTCCCCCCCAGTGCCATATATGCCCCAGTGCCAGATATTCCCCCCCAGTGCCATATATGCCCCAGTGCCAGATATTCCCCCCCAGTGCCATATATGCCCCCAGTGCCAGATATTCCCCCCCCAGTGCCAGATATTCCCCCAGTGCCAGATATTCCCCCCCAGTGCCATATATGCCCCCAGTGCCAGATATTCCCCCCCAGTGCCATATATGCCCCCAGTGCCAGATATTCCCCCCCAGTGCCATATATGCCCCAGTGCCAGATATCCTCCCCCCAGTGCCATATATGCCCCAGTGCCAGATATTCCCCCCCAGTGCCATATATGCCCCCAGTGCCAGATATTCCCCCCCCCAGTGCCATATATGCCCCAGTGCCAGATATTCCCCCCCAGTGCCATATATGCCCCCAGTGCCAGATATTCCCCCCCCCCAGTGCCAGATATTCCCCCAGTGCCAGATATGCCCCCAGTGCCAGATATTCCCCCCCCAGTGCCAGATATGCCCCAGTGCCAGATATCCCCCCCCCCTTCCCCGCGCCGCTGCTGCTGCTCTTTGGAGGGACACGGAGGGCACAGCTCGCCTCTCCTGTGTCCCTCCTGCTGCATCATCTCCGGCGGCCGCGGGTCTAATAGGGGGAAGTGCCGGTTCGTGAGCCAATTAGAGCTCACGGACGGCACTTCCCCCTATTAGACCCGCGGCCGCCGGAGATGATGCAGGAGGGACACAGGGAGGCGCGCTGTGCCCTCCGTGTCCCTCCAACAAGCGGCGGAGGGAAGGAGACCGCAGACTGACATGCGGACGCTCGTCCGCATGTCAGTCTGCTGTAAATCAGTGGCGCCCCCGCAGCCCCTCGCCCCCAAGCCACCGCGAGGGCTGCGGGGGCAGTAGTTACGCCACTGACAGTAAGTGGTCAGGAAAAGGTTAAACATATACAGGTTGAGTCTCCCTTATCCAAAATGCTTGGGACCAGAAGTATTTTGGATATTGGATTTTTCCGTATTTTGGAATAATCACATACCATAATGAGATATCATGGTGATGGGACCTAAATCTAAGCAGAGAATACATTTATGTTTAATTTACACCTTATACACACAGCCTGAAGGACATTTTAGCCAATATTGTTTATAACTTTGTGCATTAAACAAAGTGTGTCTACATTCACACAAGTCATTTATGTTTCATATACACCTTATACACACAGCCTGAAGGACATTTAATACAATATTATTAATAACGTTGTGTATTAAACAAAGATTGAGTACATTGAGCCACAGAAAACAAAGGTTTCACTATCTCAGTCTAATTAAAAAAATTCCGTATTTCGGAATATTTGGATATGGGATACTCAACCTGTAATATTAATTACACAAACATAATAGAACCAGCCCTGCACTTTCTGTTTTTTCTTCCTGGCAGCTACTCATTAGTCCAGTGCACTGATGGAGGGCTCAGATCCACACACACACAGCAAAGTTGGTAAAAGAAGCTGCTACTACTGGGCATGTGCAGCAGCTCTGCTCTGTCCCTTAAACTGCATGATGTGGTGCCCTCTCTAGTAATCATATTATATAGCTTTGCTATTGTCATAATTTGAGCCACTTGCCAAGAGAAGGGGGGTTTCTGGGTAACCGGAAACCCTCCCTGCGTTTGCTTATGCGGTCATTTCCACTCCTTACGAGGTTTGTGTCACCAGTCTTGTCAATGCCAGTGGGAGGGATTTGTGGAAATAGGAGCAGTGTGGTGCAGAGGAGGCAGGGGTGTTTAGCTGATATTGATAAACATAGGGAAGTCACATATTTAGAGGATAGAAAATGTGTCTATAACCTGCTTAATTGACATCAGTACATTTCTCCTCTTCATCCTGCAGCAGCTGAAAGCATGTGATCAATCAACCAGAGCAGATGTGAGGACCTTCCTTAAGAAGGAAGAGTGGGAGTGTCATTTGAATGTAAGTTTGGGAGGGGGCAGGAGTCTGAGCTATAAAAAGGTTATCTGAGGATTTATCTGTATGACTAACGTTGGAAAAGCTAGTTTAATTTAATTCGGCACTCCTGCCTCACATTTATAAAAAGTACCCCAGTGCCCTCCTCAACGGTAATCATAGGTCGGTGAAGTAAGGTGGCACTCTAATGACTTGCAAGATAGCCAAACAAACTGCTCACCTCCGCAGTAATATAATGTATATTAATATTTCAGAATTGAATCTGATGAAATATGAAGGGCCTAATTCAGACCTGATCACTCTGTGATTTTGCAGAGGTTTGCGATCAGATAGTCTCCGCCCAGACAGAGTGAATACCCGCCAAGTGCAAGTCTGCATATGCCTTGCGAACGTCGGTCAGCTGCAAATCCGTTCGCAACTCACCATCTAATGAATTTGACAGTCTGTGCAGTCTGTGTGTAGCCCAGGACCTACTCCAACAGTGCGATAGAATCAGGCTGTCCGAGTCGGAGCTGACGTCACACACCCTCCCTGAAAACGCTTGGGAATGCCTGCGTTCTTCCTGACACTCCTAGAAAATGGTCAGTTACTACCCCTAAATGACCGCTTCCTGTCAATCAACTGTCATACGCCTAGCACTAAAAAAAGACACTGGGTTCTTTCACAGTTTGGCCTTGCACGTGAGCATTACGATCCATACGTATGCGTATTCAATCGATAATCGGCCGCCTTCCAAATTTGAATAACAGCGATCAGGTCTCAATTAGACCCTAAATTCTGAAATGTTGATATATAATAGATATGTGCGCCTGGCTATTTTTCAGGTTTTGTTTTTGTTTTATTCTTCGTGTTTTGGTTTTGCATTGGTTTTGCCAAAACCGCCCTTATGTGTTTTGGTTTTAGTTTTGGTTCTAATTTTTTTAAATAATAAAAACAGCTAAAATCACAGAATTTGGGCCTGTTTTTGTTCCTACAGTATTATTGACCTCAATAACATGCATTTCCACTCATTTACAGTCTGTATTGAACATCTCACAGCTCACAATACTGTTTTTATCCAGTTTAGGCCAAAAGGTTGCACCGAGGTAGCTGGATGCAGTGGCAAACGCAGGATTTCTAGAGGGAGGTTTCCAAATGCAATCCACAATCTCCCACTCTGCAGAGCAAGTTCAGGAGTCTGGGGGAGTGGTAGAAGAACCTAGTAACGACCCTGAACATTGCTACTTTTTATACAATGGATACTGTATGGCATACAGTATTAATATTTAACACTATAGGTGGTCTATAGTATAGTCTGTATCAAACACATTTAAACAATATAAATAAGATAAGTGGTCAGGAAAAGGTTAAACATACTATAATAAATAAATACACAAACATAATAGAACTAGTAGTAGACAGAAATGCACTTTCTAAACACACATTCTCCCACCTCATGGAAAGGCTTCTGTCTCTTCTTCATGGCAGCTACCTTAATATTTTAATCATTGCTACTGTTGTTATAATTTGAATCACTTGCCAAGAGGAGGGGGAGGGGGTTTCCAGGCAACTAGAAACCCCCCCTGCGTTTGCCTATGGGATGACTAAGCTAAGCGACAGAAGTTGGTAGCACAAACACCTGGCACATCTAAGAGTGGTACTGCAGTTGTAGACAGGATGGCAGTTTTAGAAACTATGCCACAAAATGCTCCAAAGAAATAATGTGCAAGATGGAAATGTCCTTGGGCCCTCCCACCCACCCTTATGTTGTATATACAGGACATGCGCAGTTTAACAGACCAATCGTTTCAGCGACATGGACTGTCACTTGTGGCTGAAATGATTGGTTTATTTGGGCACCCACAAAAAAACTTTTTTTAGAAGGACTTCCTCTGCTAAGAATGACTGATGATGTTGATGATGAAGTGTTAATTGCATTATCTTGTACAATAAATTTCATGTCTTCTTCTGCAAACGATGTAACATGGAGGAGGTGCCTAGATAGCTAACGTTCCTACAGCTACTAAATTTAGCCTCACAAATGGAGCAGATGCTTTCAGAAACATCATCAGGATTGGAGTAAAAATAATCCCACACCCAATATGTGATTTTTTTTGGTCTTGTGCCCAGGCATCGCAATGGCCCTTGTTTTTATCATGGTGAACAACTGCAGCCACTGGTGCCTGACTTACACAAACAGCATCATCATCATCAACATCCTCACTGTCAGATAGTACAAACATTTCCCCCTTATGCTGTCCCACTTCCACACACAAATCCTCAATTTGTATTATGTCCTACTCATCAGATTCATCATCACCATCTTTACTTGTACTGCTCCCCACATGTTCAGATGGTTCAGAAATGGTGGTAGGAGGTGAAAGAGGCTTCTCTATGAGGACAGTGTGAGAAATGTCAGCTGACCTGGACACCCCTAAACCTTCCTCAAGAATGTCTGATTGTTCTGATTCTGAATGCACAGTTTGTTGTGCCTCTGCAGCTAACTCTACTTTTGTTTGTTTTTTTGTTTTCTTCACCACTCTATAATTAAATGATTTTAAATACCCTGGCCTAAGCCCTCTATGCCCCATGGCATCTGCTTTAGCAGATTGCATTGATGGACTTGCATTGTCAATGTCATGACTAGTGGCAGCAACTTCAGCACTAGTAGTAGCCTCCATTAGCAACACAAAATGGGTTTGACCTTCACCGACAGTGTAGCACAAATGAGTCAGAAATACATATAATAAATAATTACACACTGCAGTTGACTTCACCGACAGCGTAGCACAAATGAGTCAGAAATGTATATAATAATAATTACACACTGGTTTACTTTACCGACAGCGTGGCACAGATGAGTCAGAAATGTATATCACAATAATTACACACTGAGGTTGACTTCACCGACAGTGTCGCACAATACGTTTATGAGTAGGAAATACTATACTGCGGCCTGTCCGGCAGTGTCACAGCACTTATGAAAATAAAATAAAGATTGTATAGTACACTGGGATACAGCACAATTTTTTTTATAATGATAAGTTTAGGCTTTTTGTTCTTAGCTTTTATTATTTTAATTTAACACTGGAGCAGAGCCGATGGATGGACTGATCACCCCTTTCAGATACAGCAGATAGGGCACCCCGGGACTGATATGGCAGAGAGGACACCCCTAGACTGATATGGCAGACATGACACCCCTGGACTGATATGTCAGACAGGACACCCCTGGATTGATATGTCAGACAAGGCACCCCTGGACTGATATGGCAGATAGGGCATCCCTGGCCTTATACAGCAGACAGGGTCCCCTGGACTGATGTGGCAGACATGGCACCCCTGGACTGATATGACAGACAGGGCATCCCAGGACTTATACAGCAAACAGGGTACCCCTGGACTTATACAGAAAACTTAGCAGCACCCCTTGACTGATATGGCAGACAGGGCACCCCTGGACTGATATGAAAGACAGGGCACCCTTGGACTGATATGGAAGACAGTGCACCACAGGACTTATACATCAGACAGGGTACTCATGGACTGATACAGTGTTATGAACTGAGTATCTGGAACTCTGGAGACTGGGAGGCAACTAGGGAGTTCAAAAACTCATGTGTGGAGCTGCAGCTGGAAATGAATTATTGCAGCTACACCTGCTTTACCCTGACTCCGTTACTCCTCCCAGTGGTCGGTTGGTGCATGCAGAGCTAGTCTTCTCCTTTAGCAGCCGTGTTTGAATGGGCAAATTAGGTCCGCCCAGACTCCAATGCCCCAAGGTCTTATGAGGTAAAGAAGGCACCAACCGAGACTGTGAGTGAGCTATCTAAAACCTATCTAAAACCGGGGGCATGGCCTAGCGTGACTCCGGAGCAGATGTGTGCTACATGAGCTCCTGTGCAGCAGCCATTATTCCCTCCTTTTACCATCCCGCAGCACTCCCTTGACCTCTCCATTGCCTCCTGAGCCAGCCTGTGATCCCCTCTGTGGTGCTGTGGAGCCGGGAGACCTTTTATAGGTCTCTGCAGGCTGCGGCCTTCTCGGGACATGGAAGCCGCGGACTATATTAGCTGTCCCTGACCCAGTGGAGACACGCCATCGGCGCAGAGGAAAATTACCTGGCGCCTGTCTCGGCGCTCGCAGCCATGAAAACCCTCCCTGTTGCAGTGAGTAACTAGCAGTGCTCCCCCCCCCAAGCTGCAAGTGCACCTACCTCATACCTACGAGCCGTGACCCATTTCTGCTCCAGCAGCCAGGGTCTGGATTCCCGCTGCTGCTCGGCAGAGAGCTCCGTGTCCAGGCTGGAGTTACATCAGCTGGACTGGATCCCCAGACGTCAGTGAGGTAGTAGCATCCACTCACCAGTTTGCCTCTCCTGACCCTTTCTCAGTGCACTTCCACAGTGACAGCTATTGTGCCTCCTTATTGTGTCCTCCTGGCCCAGAAGTGTGGAAGTGGCAGCCATCTTCTGCCTGTATTATTATACAGTGTTCCCAATATACAGCTGTGGCATTGAACTGCCCGCTTGCCCTTCACCCATATCACTCGGGCCCTAGCCCCAGACTGCCTGCACACTCCTTCTCTGTCTATAGCTCTCAGGGACAGATGGATGTAACGTCTCATCATATGCTGATCTGCCTCGCTAAGGTGTACTGGGCTCTGTGCTGCTGCGGCTGTGAGAAAGCTTACGCTTTCCTGTGCTCCCTCCCTTTTTGCAATGTGATTGTCTGGCCTCCCTCTCACCGACACTCATGTTTGCCTAGTTTACATGTAGCCACTGTGACTGAGTGAACCTTCTCTGCACTTGTTTTTTGACTGGACCTAGCTGTGTCGGTGAATTTTCTGTTTACTGCTTAGGACCTTTCTGCCGTCAAGTTATGCCTCCCAAGATAAGAAAAGATCCAGTACCCTCCAAAATCTCCCCCCCCCGCGGATCCTCCTCCAATCTCCCCTTCACAGGGCAGTTCCCCTCCGACCACCAGTACAGATCCTGCCATACCGGATGTCCTGTCATCCACTTTCTCAGCATCAGGAATGGACTGCGAATCGGATGCACTTAGACAGTGAAGTCCCTTTGCCAAATTCTATCTTCTTTCAAGTCAGACCTCTCTAGAGACCTCACCTCGGTTATCCGCGAAGTCAAGACCGATTTGGTCACCTTCGGTGACAGAACAGATCACTTAGAATGTAAAATGGAGGAACTTGTCGCCTCGCACAATGATTTGATCTCCTCGCATGATCGTCAACAACAGGGTTTGGAGAAGTTTAAGTCTAAACTAGCTGATTTAGAGGACAGATCTCAACGCAATGTTAAAATCAGAGGCATCCCTGACTCCGTCTCCAACTCTGACTTGGAATCCTACGCTACTGCTTTGTTCAGAAGACTCCTCCCTGCTGTCGATACCAAAGAGCTTCTTTTTGACTGCATCCATCTGTCGTTTCCTCTGACCTACCTAGAGACACTCTCCTCTGGGTTCATTTCTTTACGGTCAAACAACGCATCTTAAGGGCGGCCAGGGAAGCCAAAAATTCTGACATCCTCAGAGGTATTCAGATATTCCAGGACTTTTCGGCCACTACCATTGCTAAGTGGCGTGCTATTGCCCCTATCACTGTGGCTCTAAAGTCCAACGATATCCCTTACCGCTGGGGATTTCCAGTTAAATTGATAATTTTCTATGAGGACTCCACCTACACTATCTCTTCCCTTGATGCGGGTGTCAAACTGCTGATGGACTGGGATATCTCTGTTAAAAAGCCTCCTGATTCAGCTCGTGCCTTGGCTATCCACCCAGAATGGTCAGACACCTGAAATATCTGAGCATGTCCCAGATCCCTTCACTTATACCTTGGTCCTCTGATGTTCTAGACCTACTTCCCTTCCACTGGGATGGGAAGGATTTGTTGCGTATAATGTGAATTTCTAATGCTGGCAATTTCCAAGGTCTATCTACATCTGGTTTACTCTTTCACTGGTTTTTGTACGTTGTTGTTAGTTGACATCTCAGAAGGAGATGCTGGTTTTTTCGTGCGCTGTCTGTGAACTATTTGTCAGCCTCTCCCCTCTCCCTATTCTCTAAATGTTCATATGATAATATGCTATGTGCTACATGTTTATGTTTTGTTTTGCTGTTCTAGTTGAGTGGCAGTGTCTGCTCCGGCAGGTTACCCCACAACTCTTTTTGTACTACTACCAGTATGCCTGTTTTTTTCTTCTTCTCCCTTTCCCCTGCAGTAGACATGCAGGTCCGATATACCAGACCTTTTTGGTTTCCCTCCTACACCTTTTGGCTAACCCTATGTTATCTGCTCCCCTTATTCCCCACCCCTCCATGCTTCAGAAACTCACTCTTCCCTATCCAGCGAGATACCCTCTGCAAGATCAGTTGCTTTTACTATGTAAAATATAGATTCCTTCACCCCGTTCCTGACCAATATTCCCAATGCTGAACCTCCTCTCTCAATGTCAAAGGACTAAATTTGCCCAATAAATGTAGGCTAGCCCTTTCCTTTTTCCATAAACAAAAGGCAGATGTTGTCGCGCTACAGGAAACCCATTTTTTGTTTATTACCCCCCCTACTCAATAATAGCAATTTTCTGGTGGATCATCACTCGAATGGCCCGTTCAAATGTAATGGTGTCGCCATACTGTTTAGCAAACATGTCTCTTTTGTTCTCCACTTCCAAATTGCAGACAAGAGTGGTCACTACTGATCATTACAGGCCTCGTAGAAGACAATCTAAATACTTTAGTATGCTTGTATGCTCCCAACTCTAGCCAGGTGCAGTTTCTCCATAAACTGTTTCTCCTCATCCTTAAATCTCTTAAAGGTTCCCTGGTTGTTTTGGGTGACTACAATCTAGTTCTGGACCCCAAGCTAGACAAATCTCACCGCCCTCCGCGCCCCACCCCTTCCGCCTAGACCGGCCCCTCCCTAGCCTTCCGTTACTTGCTGGGCGAATTCGACCTATATGACATCTGGAGGACCCACAATCCTTCTGGTTGGGAATATACATTCTATTCCCCAGTCCACAATTCCTATTCTAGAATAACTCTAATCCTATGTAACAAATGGTCTCTCCAAAAATCTAAAGACATTGATATCTTACCAATCACCTGCTCTAACCATGCCCCTATTGTTTGGAAATGGAACCCCCACAATGTCAGGACTCCTCCCAGACCATTGCATCTCTATCCCTATCTCCTGCAGAACTCCCTGTCCAAAAACATTATCCTAGATTCAATAAAATCCTTTCTGGCTGTTAATTCCCCTCTAGATACATCCACTATAAATCACTGGTGTGCTTTCAAAGCTGTCACACATGGTGCTGCTATTAAAGCTGGAGCAACCCTCAAAAAACAGGCTGTCCAATTACAGTCATCCTTAGAAGCTAAACTAAAAGGACTTAGAAATTAAAAATATGGCCAGTCCTACTAAAGCCCTCAAAAAGGAACTCTCCAATGTCCACAGCCAACTCCAGAAGCTGCTTTTAGCTCGTACTCATGCAGCTTTGAATAGATTGTGCCAAATGTTCTACTTATTCAGTAATAAATCAGGTAGAATGCTAGCCAGTAAACTCTGAGCCCAATGGGCTAGAAACAGGATTAAGTTTATTTACTCCCCTTCCAAACAAAAAGTCCTGAACCCTAGAGATATTGCAAATCACTTTGCAAACTACTACTCTCACCTTTACAATTTATAATCTGATTCCTTTGTCCCTCAACCCACTCCATCCTCTATCTCTTCCTTTCTTAACAAACTGACTCTTCCCACCCTCACCCTGGAACAACTATCTAAACTTAATGCTCCTTGGTCCGCCGCTGAAATTTCCGCAGCTATTAAGTCACTCCCTCGTGGAAAGGCCCTGGGCCCTGACTGATTTATATTACATTCAATGACCTATTGTCTCCCTAGTCGACTGATCTCTTTACCGAGTTCTCCACCCTTCCCGAGGAGCTCCTGGAAGCGCGTATTGTAAAAAATTCCTCCCATTGCTGATCCACCCGGACCAAACCGGTTTTGTTCTGGAGAGACAAGTGTCAGACAACACACGCAGAGTTTTAAATTTGATTGATTCTCTGACTACTGAGCAAAGCCTCCTTCTACTATCCCTTGATGCTGAAAAAGCATTTGACAGGCTAAATTGGTCATATATGCGTGAAGTTCTCACCTGTTTTGGTTTTAAAGATTGCATCCTATATTCTATCTTTGCCCTATATAGTTCCCCCAATAATTCTGGTTAAATCCCCTCTTATTAATTACTTTTGGCAAATAACCTGTTAATACAACTTTATCTGGGAATACAGATCAAAAATTTATAAATTGTCAGTATTCTGCTCAATTTCTTATTAACAGTGAGAGTTGTCCTAGTAATTAGTAATGTGGGAGAGAAAAGGGTGTTTTAGTATCAGCATGTTTTAGATCAGGTTCAGGAGCTAATTAGGATATTCCATACACAAGAGATGCACTAAAAAATAATATTGTGAAATAAGCTTAAATAAGCTTTATGTGCTAAATACCCCTCCTGTATATCTACAGTATATGATTTCAATCATCATAGTTCACAGAATCCAGGCCAGCAGCTTACCTCAGTATTTATCATGCAGGTTTATGTATACGGGATGCGGTCAAGATGCCGCCGTCCGGAATCCCAGCGGTTGAAATACCGACGCCGGAATCCCGACCGCCACAATCCCGACATATTCTCCCTCCGTAGGTGTCCCCGACACCTATAGAGGGAGAATATAATAGTGTGCCGAGCGTAGCGAGGCACCGTGCCCACAGCACTGTTAATAAGAAATTGAGCAGAATACTGACAATTTATTAATTATTGATCTATATTCCCAGATAAAGTTGTATTAACAGGTTACTTGCCAACAATAATTGACAAGAGGGGATTTAACCAGAATTATTGTGCCCAGATGGATACATAGCGCTATACTAGGCAGCGGCGACAACCGAGATTGAGAACGCTAGCCACATGAGGAATTGTTATTACATTCACGCTGTTTGAATAGGCAATTTGCCAACATAAACTAACAAGAGGGCACTGAAAGTTATGTATTGTGTGCTATACCAATACAATTGCATTGCATGAGGCAGCGTTAACAGAAGAGACTGAGGGGGTAATTCTGAGTTGATCGCAGCAGCAAGTTTGTTAGCAATTGGGCAAAACCATTTGCACTGCAGGGGGGACAGATATAATGTTTGCAGAGAGAGCTAGATTTGGGTGGGTTATTTTGTTTCTGTGCAGGGTAAATACTGGCTTCTTTATTCTTACACTGCAATTTAGATTTCAGTTTGAATACAACCCACTCAAATCTAACTCTCTCTGCACATGTTATATCTGCCCCCCCCTCCTGCACTGCACATGGTTTTGCCCAACTGCTAACAAATTTGCTGCTGCGATCAACTCAGAATTAGGCCCTGAGAACGCTAGCCAGGTACAACAGTTCTGTCCCCAGATTAGCTATATGATTGGGCAAGCTGCCAATAGTTATTTGTAGAAGGAAATTACAAGAACAGCACTCTACAATACAGTACAATGTACCATATGGTACAGCACTGACAGCAGAGTCTGAAAATGCTGACCATCATTGTACTTTTATATACTTGTCAGTACAAATTTGATTGATGCTCATCAGTGGTGATACAGCATTATGTGTTAATATAAAGAGATCAATTGGTATCAAGAAGGATAGTGGTATAGTGAATATTGTGGGAACATCGGATGATGTAGTCACAATTTTGACAGGCAAGGAGCTACAGTAATTGGGACATATTGAGCTTATCTGGTCTACCCTATCAGATTTAACGTCTAATAACATACATGTTACAGTACACTTAAGAAGCCCATATCATAATAAATTGATTGACAGAATTGTGGTTCACTTAGGTGGAACTTTTGTTATTCTGATAAGCATGCATACTCATTATCGAGGTCATTGTACACAATAACTGAAGTATTTTGTATAAGACATTGCACAGCATAGTGGGTGTAGTGTGTGGTTTTTTAATAATCACAGGTTGCACTTTGTCTTTCACTTGTCCTTTCATTTATTTTAATATTTCACAGTTACAGGGTTTTTAAATATATGAAATAAAAGTTATATTTTAAATGTAAAATCATTTGTATTAGTGCGCCACCTAAGACCAATCTTTTCTTACTTGTTCCAAAACCTATCTATATATATTGGCAACAATATATATGTGGCAGCACCCCCCAGTTGATACATAAGACAAGGAATTGTTATGAATTGTAAGTTGGGGTTTCTTCATTGTTCAATTTAGAATATGGTACTAGTGCAGTAGTTTTCCCATCCCCCCTTTTCCTTTGTAAAATTTGTCGTATGATGTATCCTAGTTAAGCTGAATGGCTGCCTTTAAAATGTCCCTTCTGCCCAAACTATTGTACCTGTTCCGCATGATATGTTTTCCCAAAGAAGATCCTTCAGGCCTGCTCTTCCATTTTGACAAAGTATGTCTGGTCTTCGATGCCACCCACATTAGCCCATTCTATATTGGTATTGCCCAGGGTGTTAGGGGGGGCTATGCCTTCCTGACAATCATATTTACCAAGAAGCATGTCTTCTGGCTACCCTTAAAAATTATTTTAATTCTGACTCCCAGATTGGATGGGTGAGGCTTAAAAAATTTCGGGCTCGCCCCTTACCGCTTGCAGACCTGACTCGCATCCCTAAACCGCTCCGCCCATGCCTCCCCAATCTACTCCCATCCATACAAGCCTCTATGAGAGTTTGGGATAAATTCTCTGGCACTATGCCGTCTCCTGCCTGCAATTTATCATGGATCTCTATCGCAACACTCGCAACACTAATACCCCACCTGAACCTCACCAAATGGAGAAAACTAGGGATTTCGTCCTTAAGTGACTTGCTAGATGGCTTTTTCCTGTCACCCTCCTCAATCCTACAACAGAAATTCTCCTGACCTGCTTCTGAATTCCTCCACTACTTGCAAATTGCACACTGGTGGAAATCAATCCCCACTGCCTTGACCTCTCCTGACGCAACCCTACAATTGCTCCTTTCTCGATTCTCCCTGTTTAACTCTAAAGGTGATATCTCATTCTGGTATAAAATATTAATATCCCCTACCTCCCCTTCTAAATCTAATGCCCAACTTAAATGGGAATTGGACTTGGGTAAATGTTAACGGCTACTGAATGGAAAAAAAGTATTTCTGTCCTCCTACTCCATGTCCCGATGCCTAAACCACACTGAAATGCATATAAATTAGTTCACAGACTATATCTGACCCCAGATCGACTACATAGATTCTAGCCCTCCTGTAGCAACAAATGCTGGTGGCTGTGTGGCTCTGTTAATCACATATACCATATCTTTTGGTCCTGTCCAGTGATCACCAGTTACTGGTCTGAGGTTTTCAACTTGATCAACACAGTGTTGGATGTACATCTCTCCCCAGACCCGACTGTGGCACAGCTCCACTTTATTCCCTCTGCTGTCCCCCCTGCCAGTAAATACGTACTGGACCATATCCTAATAGCTGCTCGAGCCAATCTTGCACAGATATGGAAGCAACCTTTGTCTCCTACCTTACCAAAAATTATCTATAAGACAAATCATCATTTCCTTATGGAAACTGAGTATATCCCTCCCTCCAGTGCTACCTCCTCTCCCTCGACATGTTGGTCCACATGGCATGTATTTGTTACCGAAGGTGAAGGTTCACAATACTTTCCTAACACATCACAAAGTGATCCACTTCAATTTTGTCTGAATGAATTCCCTCGCACTGAGTAGTAGCTTATCAGCCTGCCTGTTAGCCCCTCCCCTACAAAGTACCGTGTGATTTTCCTCTCTATTCTGCTGATTTTGGACCGATTTTCATTTATTTTCTCTGAACGAATTTAATTGACACAGAGCATTCTGCAGACAGCGAAAGATTCTCAGCATGTAAAACAGGTTACTTGGAGGTATCCGGAGGATGTTCTCTGGGACCAAATTCCTTGACGACTGCCTCAGAAAATTCAAAAGATTCTGAAGTATGGGATCCTCTGCCTTCATGAGTTTACAAGCCCATTCAAAAGGCCTACCCTTGAAGGAGTAGATGAGAAGTAAAACAATGTTAGCTGAAGTAACCCCTAAGGAAGGTCTTGATTTCATAATAGTGACAAAATGATTCACTAGAGTAAGAAATTGGGTTAAGTCCCCACCAAAAACCATAGATGTAGAGATATCATCCAAAGAGTCAGGATCCGCTTCATTCCCATCTGACTGGCTGGAGTGTATTGCTGCGTCAAAGTTACTACAAACCTCACTAGAGGCTGTGACTTTCCAAACACCATCAGGGGCTGTGGTTTTCGGGACCCCATCTGGGGTTGTGGCTTTTGGGACACCCTCTGGGGCTGTCCCTTGCTGGGACCGAATCATTAGACTTCCTTGCTTTTACCGGATCGTCAGACTCCCTTGCTGGTACCAGATCGTCAGACTCCCTTGCTGGGACCAGATCATCAGACTCTCTTGCTGGGGCCGGCCCATCGGACTCTCTCTCTGGTACCGGCCCATCAGACTCTCTCTCTGAAATAAGGACCATTAGACTCTCTCTCTCTGTGACCGGACCATCAGACTCTCTCTCTGGGTCTATGGTTATCGAGACTTCTCCTGGGGTTATGGCCTTTGGGACCCCTGTTGGGTTTATGTACTACTCTCTCTGCAAATGTTATATCTGCCTCACCTGCACTGCACATGGTTTTGCCCAACTGATAACAAATTAGGTGCTGCGATCAACTCTGAATTACCTCCATTGTACGGTACTTTGTAAAAGTTTTAGGCATGTGTAGAAAACAATGCAGCAAAGTAAGAATGCTTTCAAAAATAGAAGTGTTAATAGTTTATTTTTATTAATTAACAAATTGTAAAGTGAATGAATAGAAGAGAAATCTAAATCAAATCAATATTTGGTGTGACCTCCTTTTGCCTTCAAAACAGCATCAATTCTTCTAGGTACAGTACACTTTCACACAGTTTCTGAATGAACTTGGCGGGGAGTTTGTTGAAAACATCTTGGAGAAGGTTTGCTCAAATCCTTCTGTCTCTTCATGTAATCCCAAACAGACTCAATGATGTTGAGATCATGGCTCTGTGGTGGCCATATAATCACTTCCAGAACTCCTTGTTCTTCTTTACACTGAAGATGGTTCTTAATGACATTGGCTGTATGTTTGGGGTCATTGTACTGCTGCAGAATAAATTTGGAGCCAATCAGATGCCTTCCTGATGGTGTTGCCTGAAGGATAAGTTCCTGCATGTTTTTTTCAGCATTGAGGACACCATTAATCCTGACCAAATTCCTAACTCCATTTGCTGAAATGCAGCCTCAAACTTGCATGGAATCTCCACCATGCTTCACTGTTGCCTGCAGACACTCATTATTGTAACGCTCTCCAGCCCTTCGGTGAACAAACTGCCAACTGTTACAGCCAAATAGTTAACATTTTGACTCATCAGTCCAGATCACCACCTCCTATTTTTCTACACCCCAGTTCCTATGTTTTCTTGCATAGTTGAGTCACTTGGCCTTGTTTCCACATCAAAAGGTATGGCTTTTTGGTAGCAATTTTTCCATGAAGACCACTTCTGGCCAGACTTCTCTGAGCAATAGATAGGTGTACCTGGGTCCCACTGGTTTCTGTCAGTTATGAGCTGATGGCACTATCGATGTCAAAATGTATTTAGCATGATGTGCCTTTTTATCTGATGCAAGTTTTCTTGACCGACCACTGCATCTACAGTCCTCAATTTTGCCCATTTCTTTGTGCTTCTTCAAAAGAGCTTGAACAGCACACCTTGAAACCCTTGTATGCTTTGAAATCTTTGCCTGGGAGAGACCTTGCTAATGCAGTATGACTACCCTGTGTCTTTTTGCTGTGCTCAGTCTTGCCATGGTGATATGACACTGTCTTCCACAACTTCACCTTTGTTGGAGAGTTTGGCTGTTCCTCACCCAGTTTCAAGTCTCCTACAATGCTTTTACTGTTTCAATTAATGACTGTTTCAACCTAGATATGAAAATGATGATTATTATCACCTGTTTGGTATGATTGGTTAATCATACACCTAACTATAATCCTACAAAATTCCTGACTTTGTGCAAATGTACCTACAAGAGTTGATGCTGTTTTTAAGGCAAAGGGTGGTCACACCAAATATTGATTTTATTTAAACTTCTCTTCTTTTCATTCACTTTGCATTTTGTCATATTGATAAAAATAAATTATTAGCACTTCTGTTGTAGAAAGCATTCTTGCTTTGCTGCATTTCTTTCACACCTGCCTACAATTTTTGCACAGTAATATATATCTACTGCTGGTGCATGCATGATAATGCACTAGAGCAGGCATTCCCAACTTTGGTCCTCAAGGCACATTAACAGGTTTTTGATGATATCCAGGCTTCAGCACAGATGGTTAAATCAAAATAACTGAGGTACTAATTAAGTCACCTGTGCTCAAGCATGGATATCACTAAAGCCTGGACTGTTAGTGTGCCTTGAGGAACAAGGCTGGGATTGCCTGGGGATGCAGTCAGTTTGCCGGTGGTCAGGATCCTGGAGTTCAGGATACCGACGCCGAAATCCCAACAGCAGACAATGCCGACATCCAGGATCCCAGAACACCAGAGCTATTCCCACTCGTGGGTCCCCTGCAAGGGTACTCGTACTGCTAGCCCCACTGCAGCCACACCATTTAGCCAGCTCACGGACTCCTGTGAAACCAGCCAATGGGAGTACAGGGGCAGGCAAAATGATGATTGACAGCGTGAGCACTGTGTTTCATGCTGCGGCAGATCCCAGGGGAAGTAGAGACCAGATCCTGTTTAAATGTCCTGGCCAGCTCCCCCCTGCACAGCTTGGACGGCGCTGCAGCCCAGGGGCAAAAGCCTGGTTAAGACTCTATTTTGTGTAGTACTGTAGTCTTGGTTTACCAGTGGAGACTGCTGTCTGACTCTCTGGACTGATGGGGATTTACCTATGAGGAGTTAATGCTACCTCATTAGCTGCACCTGTTGTTCTTGACTTTTTTTCCTCTCTGTTGCTGGTCATCAGGTTTCTGTGTTTTTTCCTGCCTATTGTTCATTTTTCAGCCTTCAGTAATATCCAGAATCCCTGCCTCAGCATTTTTCTACCAAGAGAACCTGCATTTACCAATATAGTCTGCCAGTGTCCGAATGGAGTATAATGGGCCCACTGGGCAAATGTAGAGGTAGAGGCCCATGTTTTGGGGGTGCGGCCAGCCTACAAAGAGGTTTGCCTAACCATTGGAGAGTGCATGTCTGGGCCCCTTAAACATATATAGTAAACACTGCTGCTATATGCTTGACAATGTACCCAGGGCTGTTTCTAGCCAATCTGGATCCCAGTGCGAGATTTAAAAATGCCCCCCCCCATTGACATAGAAAACAATGCGCCCCCCCCCCCCCCCCCCATAGATATAAAAAGAAAAAGCATGCGCGCGCACTCCCGGCAAGGGTCGTGGCCTCATTAAAATGGGTGTGGTCTCGTTTGAATGGGCATGGCCTCATCTGAAAAGACTACCTTACACCCCAGTTTTTGACCTTTCACCAACAGATCACGGCCACCACAGGAAAAAAAAATATACATTATGCCATACAGTGCAATGCCCTTGATACATTAAATCCCCATTTTACACATTACGCAGGCAAGTGTCCCCATTTTACACATTACAACAGGCAAGTGTCCCCATTTTACACATTACAACAGGCAAGTGTCCCCATTTTACACATTACGGCAGGCACATGTCCCCATTTTACACATTATGGCAGCAAGTGTTCCCATTTTACAGATTACGGCAGGCAAGAGTCCACATTTTACACATTACAACAGGCAAGAGTCCCCATTTTACACATTAGGCAGGCAAGTGTCCCCATTTTACACATTACGCAGGCAAGTGTCCCCATTTTACACATTACACAGGCAAGAGTCCCTATTTTGCACATGACGGCAGGCAAGAGTCCCCACTTTACACATGATGGCAGGGAAGAGTCCCCATTTTACACATGACGGCAGGCAAGAGTCCCCACTTTACACATGACGGCAGGCAAGAGTCCCCACTTTACACATGACGGCAGGCAAGAGTCCCCATTTTACACATTACGCAAGCAAGTGTCCCCATTTTACACATTATGGCAGCCAAGAGTCCACATTTTACACATTAGAGCAGGCAAGAGTCCCCATTTTACACCTTATGGCAGCCAAGAGCCCACATTTTACACATTAGAGCAGGAAAGAGTCCCCATTTTAAACATTAGGCAGGCAAGAGTCCCCATTTTTACACATTAGAGCAGGCAAGTGTCCCCATTTTACACATTACGCAGGCAAGAGTCCCCACTTTACACATTACGTAGGCAAGAGTCCCCACTTTACACATGATGGCAGGCAAGAGTCCCCACTTTACATATGATGGCAGGCAAGAGTCCCCACTTTACACATGACAACAGGCAAGAGTCCCCATTTTACACATGACGGCAGGCAAGAGTCCCCACTTTACGGCAGGCAAGAGTCCTCATTTTACACATTATGGCAGGCAAGAGGGGAGGGGAGGAGAGGGAGAAAGAGAGAAATACTTACGTTTGCAGACTCAGAGGTGCTTCTCGCTCTTCAGGCCGCGCCAGCCCGCCTCATCCTCCTTGCAGCTTGTCTCCCCACTCCTCCCGTCATCTGCACTCTGCTCAGGGGCAGAGTTTCACAGAATGACGTGGTTGCGTCATGATGTCACGACGCAACCGCATCATTCCACGAAACTTTGCCTCCCGAGCGGGTTACCCAGTTAGAGGGAAGAGGGGGAAGCAGGGACCAACACTTGTGCGGTTGCACGGCTCGCACGCCCCTAGAAACGGCACTAAATGTACCAGATTAATAACAGCAGTGCACTGCAGAGAATACATCGTAGGGGGTCATTCCGAGTTGATCGCTCGCTAGCAGTTTTTAGCAGCCGTGCAAATTCATTGCTGCCGCCCACCAGGGAGTGTATTTTTTCTTTGCAGAAGTGTGAACGCCTGTGCAGCAGAGCGCCTGCAAAAACATTTTGTGCAAACCAAGACCAGCCCTGGACTTACTCTTCGTGTGCGTTAATTCTAACATTGGAAGGTTGGCTTTTGATGTCACACATTCACCCAGCATTTGCCCAGCCACGCCTGCGTTTTCCCTGGCATGCCTGCGTTTTTCCAAACACTCCCAGAAAACGGTCAGTTGACACCCAGAAACGCGCCTTTCCTGTCAATCTTCTTGCGTTATATCGCTCGCTAGCAGTTTTTAGCAGCCGTGCAAACGTATTGTCGCCGCCCACCGGGGAGTGTATTTTTGCTTTGCAGAAGTGTGAACGCCTGTGCAGCAGAGCGCCTGCAAAAACATTTTGTGCAAAACAAGACCAGCCATGGACTTACTCTTCGTGTGCGTTAATTCTAACGTTGAAGGATTGGCTTTTGACATCACACACCCGCCCAGCATTTGCCCAGCCACGCCTGTGTTTTCCCTGGCATGCCTGCATTTTTCCAAACACTCCCAGAAAACGGTCAGTTGACACCCAGAAACGCGCCCTTCCCGTCAATCTTCTTGCGTTATGCCGTGCAACTGAAAGCTTTGCTAGAACATGTGCAAAACCACAAAGGACTTTGGGGGTCATTCCAACCTGATCACTCGCTGCAGTTTCTAGCAGCGCAGCGATCGGGTCAGAACTGCGCATGCACCAGCGCTGCAGTGCGCCGGCGCATGCCAGCCATTGTTGCCTAGCGATCACCTCTGAGACAGAGGTGGACGCTGGGCGGGAGGGGGCTGGACGGCGGTGTTTAGCCACCATTTAGGGGGCGCAGTCCGGCCAATGCAGGCATGGCCGGGCCGCTGGGGGGGGGGCGGGCCGTGGCGGCTGCATGACGTCACACACAGCCGCTGCAGGCCGGGGAGCGACGAGTAGCTCCGGGCCAGCACGCTAAAGCTGCGCTGGTCGGGAGCTACTCTTGAAGTGCAAAGGTATTGCCGCTGTGCGATGCCTTTGCACTTCTGCGGGGGGGGGGGAGGGGGCGTCACTGACATGCGGGGCGGACTAGCCCTGTGCTGGGCGTCCCCCCGCATGTCAGTGTGAATGATTGTAGCTGTGCTAAATGTAGCACAGCTACGATCAACTTGGTATGACCCCTTTGTACCCATATGTCACGCATGCGCAGAAATGCCGATTTTTAGCCTGATCGCTGCACTGCGAACAACGGCAGCTTGAAATCAACTCGGAATGACCCCCATAGTCCAATGCAGCAAAGGGTAACATATGTATAACATATCATTTAGGTTTACAGTCTGTAACCTGATCCCTATAGGATGAGTTGGACCCCTAGGAAGTGGTGCCCACCGGGGGTTTCCCCTGTACCCCTGTGGGCAGGTCCAACCCTGTATTCTGCTGTTTCAAGTTTCTTATTTACCGATATTCACCAAAAATGCATTCTGCTGTACTCCAGTATATTTTTCCTTAGCGCCATAGACTGCGTCTTGAATTTGTTTTGGACTCTCCAGCAAGGGTGTTTGTTTACTAATAATCATGTTTGTGCCGTTTTTAAGGGAGTTTGATCTCGAATTTTATCGTACGTAATTTAATGCAACTTTTTTAATCCATATACGGTAATTTACTAAGCTGACGAGTTTTCTAGTTTTGTTTTTTACGATGTAGATGTGATTCATATTGTCGGGCAGTGTTTTACAGGAGTGATTAGTAAAACACTGCCTGACATAACACAATGAATCCCAACCGGGCTTTATTGTGTGCATTGTGAGAAGTGTTGAAAGGGATAAATTAAAAAAAAAATTGTGTGGGGTCCCCCCTACTAAGCATAACCAGCCTCGGGCTCTTTGAGCCGGTCCTGGTTGTAAAAATTCAGGGAAAATAATGTGTAGGGTTCCGCCATATTTAAACAACCAGCGCCGGGCTCTGTGCCTGGTCCTGGTTCAAAAAATATGGGGGACAAAAGACATAGTGGTCCCCCATATTTTTTAAACCAGCACCGGGCTCCACTAGCCAGAGAGATAATGCCACAGCCGGGGGACACTGTTATACTGGTCCCTGCGGCCGTGGCATTACCCCCCAACTAGTCACCCCTGGCGGGGTACCCTGGAGGAGTGGGGACCCCTTCAATAAAGGGGTCCCCCCCTCCATCAACCCCAGGGCCAGGGGTGAAGCCCGAGGCTGTCCCCCCCATCCGTGGGCAGTGGATGGGAGGCTGATAGCAATAGTGTAAAATGAAAGAATGTTGTTTTTTTGTAGAAGAACTACAAATCCCAGCAAGCCTCCCCCGCAAGCTGGTACTTGGAGAACCACAAGTACCAGCATGCGGGAAAATAACAGGCCCGCTGGTACCTGTAGTTCTACTACAAAAAAAATACCCCAAAAAACACAAGACATACACCGTGATAGTATAACTTTAATATACATACATGCACACTTACACACATACATACTTACCTATGTTAACATGGAGCCCCTCTGTACTCTTTACCAGTAGAATCCACAGGGTACCTGTAAATAAAAAATATACTTACAAACAATCCTGTGTAGATCGGTCCTCTTCTTTAAGTTTGTTATCCAGGAACTTTGTTAAAATAAAAAAAACGAACAACCCGAACCACTCACTGAAAGAGGTTCCATGTGTAACCTTTCCCCGACTGGCTGGACGCCCCATGACTGCTGTCAGTGAAGGTCCCGCCAGCCAATCAGGGAGCGCCACTTCATGGCACTCTCCTGATTGGCTGTGCGCTCTTGCACTGTCAATCAGAGGAGCGCACTGGTTACAACGTAGCGTAGCGGTGCTCCATTGTAACCAATGATGGGAACTTTGCGGTCTGCGGTTAACCGCAAAGTTAATTGGGGTCACCCACAAGAGTGACCCCAATTAAGTGGGATATGGCCGCATTATGATGGGTTACGCACGCACACTATGACCAGTGTGCATGTGCAGACCCGATGGAAGTGGTCACTGCATGCAAACACATCTCTGAATGAAGCCCTAAGTCCAGATTCTGCTGTTTCCTCATTTATTTACCAATGAAATATAATATTATTTAATTAACTGGTCATATGTTTTTTATAGACTAAATTGTGAGATAGCTCTTGGTGGATTTGCTCAAGTCAAATAATTGATTTTTGCAACAGATATACTGTACGAATCTGTTTATTGTAAGGTACTGGATAAGCGTTTCTTCATGTAAAGCATGTAAGGTCGAGGAACATTGCTGCCACTGTTGGGTACAGGAGAGATGTCAATATCTTCAGGTTCCATTTCACATTTCAGTTCAAATATCTGTAAAATGGACGTGAGGAACAAAAATATCTCCATGCGTGCCAGACCTTCTCCTATGCAGACTCTTTTACCTGTAGCACAAAAAAAAAAAAAAAAATATATATATATATATATATGAGGCGCAATACAACATTGAACAGAGGACACACTTAGGAAAATACTGCAGTATTGTTCTATACACATTATATATTAAATAAAAATTAAACTGAATATCACCTATAGAGAAGGGTATGAAGGCTTCACTTTTCTTCAGATTGCCATGATCATCCAAGAAATGTCCTGGATCAAATTTCTGTGGATTCTTGAAATATTTTTCATCTTTCAGGATGGAGGTTAACATGGGGAATACGGTTGTACCCTGGAAAACAATAACACAACTTTGTCAGGAAGACCACTACTGAAACATTCTCTGTTTAACAAAGTATTTAAGTATCAGAATCAGTTTAAGCAGGTAAGGATAGAACTTTATATGGGAATTAGATACTAGATGAAAGAGTTCCAGTATTACATTCCATGAAGATAGGGAACTATAACAGGGAAACAGAGGCCTTCACAGAAATGCTATAAGATATAAGGGGGTATGTAGTCATTATGTTGACATTCAAGTGTCATCAGCATAAGGTTGACATGGTCTGAATGTCAACATTCAGAATGTCAACGTTCAACATGTCAAAATTCACAATGTTGACACTGACATAATGTTGACACCCAGAATGTCAACACAGGATTTTAGTGATGGGTTAGACTTCAGTTAGCGATAAGGTTGTGGAAAGGTATAGATTGTGGTTTAACTCAAAATACCATTGTCAACATTTTGATTGTCCGCTTTCACATTGTTAACATTCTGGCAATGTCGATATTTTAACAGTGTTGACAGGGTGAATGTCACCATGTCAAATATCGACATACTGAACACGTTGACATCCTGAATGTCTTCATTCATACCATGTTGACATACTGAATATTGACATTCTTAATGTTGACATTCTTAATGCCAACATAATATACAGTACCACACCCCATTAGGGAAGGATGGAAGCACAGATACACAATGCAGAGGAAGACCATGTAAAGGTTTGTAAACCTAACTGGCAATGTGTGTGCTAAAAATCATTCTCCGATATTCTTTCTGACTTGTCTGTAGGTTGCTGACCTTTGGAATGTGATATCCTCTCAGCTCTATATCCTGGGTGGTTGAGTGCGGCAGTCCTAGTGGTGCAAGATCTATAAATCTCTGGATTTCATGAATCACTGCATCTGTGTATGGCATTTTAAGCCTATCCTCCACTGTTGGACAGCGACTCTGGCCAATCACCTTGTCAATTTCATCTTGGATCTTTTCTGTTGGAAGTTAAAACAATGAGTATGTTTTTGTAATTACATTGTTCTTCAATCAAATTACATTAGATGGTTCTCCTTATAATTTTGGTGGGGATACCTGGGCAGGGTCATTTGTTGCTCCACTAATGAGGGTCTGTAGTTTGGCTACAAACATCAAGAAAATAGAGCGCTTGTGCAACGGAGATGTGTCTATGAATCACACAACAACAATGTTCAAAAAAATGTGCATTTTCTGTAATAAAACAAAAAATATAACTTAAACAAGGACATTTGGGTAACAAAATGTTTAAAAAAACTATATATTTTCTAGAGATGTGTGGCACTTTTCGTGTTTTGGTTGTGGATCTGGATCCCCGCTTGTGTTTTGGATTTTTTTGTGTTTTTTTGCCAAAACCACCCTTTCGGGTTTTGGTTTTGGATCTGGATGATTTTTGAAACACACACACACACACACACACACACACACACACACACACACACACACACACACACAAAAAAAAACAGCTAAACTCACAGAATTTGGGGGTAATTTTGATCCTATGATATTATTAACCTCAATAACATTCATTTCCACTCATTTCCAGTCTATTCTGAACACCTCACACTTCACAATATTGTTTTCAGGCCAAAAGGTTGAACAAGGTCACTGGATGACTAAGCTAAGCGACACAAGTGGGCGGCACAAACACCTGGCCCATCTAGGAGTGGCACTGCAGTGGCAGACAGGATGACAGTTTTAAAAACTAGGCCCCAAAGAGCACATAATGCAAAGAAGAAAAAGAGGTGCACTGAGGTAGTTGGATGACTTTGATAAGCGACACAAGTGTGGGACCAAACACCTGGCCCATCTAGGAGTGGGACTGCAGTGGCAGAAAGGATGGCAGTTTTAAAAAATAGGCCCCAAAGAGCACATCATGCAAAGAAAAAAAAAGAGGTGCACAGAGGTCGCTGTGTGACTAAGCTAAGCGACACAAGAGTGGGCACAAACATCTGGCCCATCTATGAGTGGCACTGCAGTGGCTGAAAGGATGGCACATTTAAAAAGTAGGCCCCAAACAGCACATACTTGACAATGTCATATTAATGACACGTTAATTTAATTGACACTTAACAATGACTTCTGATGAATGCGCTGCAGGTAACGTATAAAGGAGGATGTTCCAAGGTGGTTAACGTCCTTACCCGTACTTATTATGGATTGACAAAGGAAATAGTTGGGTTGACACCTGTTGTCAAGATTTGTGAAGAAATAATTCCACATGAAGAGGAGGCTCTTTTGGTATTTTGCCCAGGCATGAAAATGGGCTTTTTCATCCCATGGCCAACAACTGTCTCCAGTGGTGCCTTATTCAAGCAAACCACATCACCATCAGAATCCTCATCGTCAACTTCCTCTGCAGCGCCAGCTACACCCATATCCTCATCCTGGTGTACTTCAACAGGGACATCTTCAATTTGAATATCAGATACTGGACTGTGGGTGCTCCTTCCAGCACTTGCAGAGGGCGTGCAAATGGTGGAAGGAGCCACCTCTTCTCGTCCAGTGTTGGGAAGGTCAGGCATCGCAACCGCTGACACACTTGGACTCTCCTTGGGGATTTGTGATACCATCTTAGAATGCACAGTTCTTTGCTTTGCTTTTGCTAGCTTAACTCTTTTCATTTTTCTATTGGAAGGATGAGGGCTTCCATCGTCATGTAAAGCTGAACCACTAGTCATGAACACAGGCCAGGGCCTTTGTCGTTCTTTGCCACTCCGTGTCATAAATGGCAAATTGGCAAGTTGACATTTCTCCACAAACGATTTATATATTTTTTTGGCTTTTTGGGTTTTACATGCCCTCTGGACTGGACTGGACTTATACGGCAGCACCACTGAACTGGACTTATACGGCAGTACCCCTGGACTTATATGGCAGTACCGCTGGATTGGACTTATAAGGCAGTGCCCCTGGACTTATATGGTAGTACACCTGGACTTATACGGCAGTACCGCTGGACTTATATGGAAGTACCACTGGACTGGACTTATATGGCAGCACCGCTGGACTGGACTTATATGGCAGCACCGCTGGACTGGACTTATATGTCAGCACCACTGGACTGGTCTTATACGATAGCACCACTGGACTGGTCTTATACGATAGCACCACTGGACTGGACTTCTATGGCAGTACCACTGGACTGAACTTATACGGCAGTACCACTGGACTGGACTTATATGCCGGTACCACTGGACTGGACTTATACGGCAGTACCCCCAGGGCCAGATTAAGCCCTTGGGGGGCCCAGGGCACACAAGACAGGGCCCCCCCCTCCAGCAACCACCCCCCCGCAATGGCAAAAGCAGGATTCGGAAGGTGGGTTTCCTTTGATGCACGCACATGTGTGCGTGTATGTGTGTGTATATATATATATATATATATATATATACACACACAGTGGTCGAAGTGGAAATTTTGAAGTGGGGGAATGCAAAAGTCAAGGACACAATTATGCACACGCCTCCAGAAAAGGGTGTGTGGCCACCCAAAAGGGGGCGTGTCCCATGTAGTAGAACCCCTCATACTATCTAGAACTGGTGCCCCTTTCACCTTATAGCACACGGTACGAGCCGAAATTCACATTATAGCACACTGAATGAGCCGAAATTCACAATGTAGCATACTGAGTGAGCCAAAATTCACATTGTAGTACACTGAATGTGCCGAAATTCACATTATAGCACACTGAATGAGCCAAAATTCCATTGTAGCACATTGAATGAGCCGAAATTCACATGATAGCACACTAAATGACCCGAAATTCACATTATAGCACACTGAATGAGCTGAAATTGTGACAACAGGGAGAGAGAGAGTGACGACAGGGAGAGAGAGAGTGACGACAGGGAGAGAGTGACGACAGGGAGAGAGAGTGATGACAGGGAGAGAGAGTGACAACAGTGACAGCAGGGAGAGACAGAGTGACGACAGTGACAGCTGGGAGAGAGAGAGTAACAGTAGGGACAGGGATGGTAACAACACGGAGAGAGGTGACAGCAGGGGAACATTACCTCATTTGTTGCGGGTGAGCGGCGGGTGGCTGGCGGCGGTGAGCGGATGGTGGCTGGCTGCGGTGAGCAGCGTGCGGTGAGCAGCCTCCTGCTGCTCTTTAATTTCCTCATTTCCGGGTCAGTGGAAGAAGTGGCGGTATACCATACCACTGTATACCACCCCACTTCGACCACTGTGTGTGTGTGTGTGTGTGTGTGTGTGTGTGTGTGTGTGTCTCCCCGCCGACCCGCGAATCGTGGCATTTTTGCCGTGGGGGCGGGGCCTAATGGTGAACCGTGTCCCTGGCTCCCAGCAATATCTCCTGGCTGTGGCATCCTCACCCCTTTCCTTAGGGCAGTCTTCAGTGTAAGTGTGTGCACAGTTTGTGCTCTATCTGGGGGCGGGGCCATTATGACGTGACTCTATAACAATTATCTCATATTAGCTCCGCCCCCTCTGCTCCAACCCCCGAATCACGGTATACAGCCACAAGGGGGCGGGGCTCCGAATGCCTGCCGTAGGACCGGACAGCGTTCATTGAAATTAAAAACATTTGGGCCACCCCCCTATTCCCCCCAGCCCAGCACAAAGCCAGCCACCGGCAACAGGAGAAGTCGGGGTCAAGGCTGCAAGCTGCAGCAGGTAGGAGAAGACTCCCGGCTGCTGGGGAGGGAGGATCCCGTGCTGCCAGCGGGGATGTGATGTCCCGCTCGCGGCTGTTCGTGTGGCTCCCTCCCCCCTCCTCACGGGTCAGCGTCAGCGACTGATACAGGGCAGAGGGGACAGCAGCACTAGAGCGGTACAGAGAAGCTTCGGCTGGGGGGCCCCTTATGCCAGGGGGGCCCGGGGTACTGACCCCCTTGGCACCCCCCTTAATCCGGCTCTGAGTACCCCATGACTTATATGGAAGTACCGGTGGACTTATATTGCAGCACCACTTGACTTATATGGCAGCACCACTGGACTGGACTTATACAGCAGTACCCCTGGACTTATACGGCAGTAGCCCTGGACTTATATGGCAGCACCACTGGACTGGACTTATACAGCAGTACCCCTGGACTTATACGTGCATCACTACTGGACTGGACTTACACAGCAGTACCGCTGGACTTATGCGGCAGCACCACTGGAATAGATTTATACACCAGCACCACTGGACTGGACTTATATGACAGCACCACTGGACTGGACTTATACAGCAGCACCAATAGACTTAAGGCAGCACACGACACCACCAGTGGACTGATGCAGCACAAGACAGCACCACTGAACTGGACTTATACAGCAGCACTACTGGACTTATGGCAGCCCAGTACACCACCACTGGAGTGACTGGACTGCAGCAGCACAAGACAGCACCACTGGACTGGACTTACACAGCACCACTGGACTTATGTGGCTGTACCCCTGGACTTATACGGCAGTACCGGTGGACTTATATGGCAGTACCCCATGACTTATATTGCAGTAACGCTGGACTAATACGGCAGTACCCCGGGACTTATATGACAGTATCCCTGGACTTATACGGCAGCACCACTGGACTTGACTTAAAAAGCATTACCCATGTACTTATACTGCAGTAACCCTGGATTTATATGGCAGTACCCCAGGACTTATACGGCAGCACCCCTGGACTTATACAGCAGCACCACTGGACCACACTTATACGGCAGTACCCATGGACTTATACAGCAGTACGGCTGGACTTATACGGCAGTACCCATGGACTTATACGGCAACACCACTCGACTGGTCTTGTATGGTATCACCACTGGACTGGACTTATACGGCAGTAACCCTGGACTTATATGGCAGTACCCCTGGACTTATAAGGCTTCACCACTGGACTTATTTGGTAGCACCACTGGACTGGACTTATATGGCAGTACCCCTGGACTTATACAGCAGTAACCCTGGACTTATTGTACACGGCAGTACCCCATGACTTATATGGCAATACCCCTGGACTTATTCGGCAACAGCACTGGACTTATACGGCAGCACCACTGGAATGGAATTAAATTGCTGTACCCCTAGACTTATATGGCAGTACCACTGGACTTATATGGCAGTACCCCTGGACTGGTTTTATAAGGAAGCATCACTGGACTGGACTTATATGGCAGTACCTCTGGACTTATATGGTAGTACCTCATGACTTATACAACAGCACCACTGGACTTGTATAGCAGCACCACTGGACTGGTCTTATACAGCAGTACTGCTGGACTTTTACAGCAGTAACCCTGGACTTATACGGCAGTATTCCTGGACTTATATGGTAGTACACCTGGACTTATATGGCAGTACCGCTGAACTTATATGGAAGTACCACTGGACTGGAGTTATACGGCAGAACCACTGGAATGGACTCATACAGCAGCACCACTGGACTATGGCAGCACAGTACACCACCACTGGACTGATCTAGCACAAGACAGCACCACTGGACTGGACTTATACAGCATCACCACTGGACTTATGGCAGCACAGGACACCACCACTGGAGTGACTGGTCTGATGCAGCACAAGACACCACCACTGGACTGATGCACCACAATACAGCAGCAGTGGACTGGACTTATGCAGCAGTGGACTTATGGCAGCACAGTACACCACCACTGGACTTATGGCTGCACAGGACACCACCACTGTGACTGGAATGATCAGCACAAGACACCACCACTGGACTGATGCAGCACAAGACAGCACCACTGGAATGATACAAAATAGCAGGTCACTACCCCATGCACCACGCCACTTTCCCACACAGACATTGAGGAGACACATCCTCTTGCTACACTCTCTAGGACTGGAGTGAAAATGGCGGTGACAAGCAGCTCCTTTTATGGCATCCAAAACCCGAGAGAATCCGACAGCGGGATGATGCCGTTTTCTACGTTCCGGTTTCCGAGTCTGGTGGAGAAACTCGAGCCAGACTCGGAGCGTGAAGTTCAGGACGGGTTTGATTCTCAGGGAACTGAACCAACTCATCTCTAATATTTTCCAACAAGAAACTTAATGACATATGTCAATTGTTATCCGTTTGGATGGTCAACCATGTTATGGTCGACAGTCATTAGGTCGACCACTATTGGTCGACATTGACATGGTCAACATGGACAAATGATCGACACATGAAAAGGTCGACATGAGTTTTTAAAAAAAATGGGGAATTTTTCCATACTTTACGATCCACGTGGACTACGATTGGGAACGGTAATCTGTGCCGAGCGCAGCGGTAGCAGAGCGAGGCATCTTGCCCGAAGCATGGTGAGCAAAGCGAGCCATGCAAGGGGACACGGTGCACTAATTGAGGTTCCCCGTCACTTTACACAGAAAACGACACAAAAAAAAGTAAAAAAACTCATGTTGACCTTTTCATGCATCGACCTTTCATGTGTCGACCATTTGTCCATGTCAACCATGCCAATGTCGACCAATAGTGGTCGACCTAATGGCTGTCGACCATAACATGGTCGACCATTCATACCGGAACCATGGTGGTCATTCCGAGTTGTTCGCTCGCTAGCTGCTTTTAGCAGCATTGCAAACGCTAGGCCGCCGCCCTCTTGGAGTGTATCTTAGTTTAGCAGAATAGCGAACGAAAAATTAGCAGAACTGCTACTAAATATTTTCTTGCAGTTTCTGAGTAGCTCCAGACCTACTCCTAGATTGCGATCAGCTCAGTTTGTTTAGTTCCTGGTTTGACATCACAAACACGCCCTGCGTTCGGCCAGCCACTCCCCCATTTCTCCAGACCCCCCCCCGTGTTTTTCCCTGACATGCCTGCATTTTTTAGCACACTCCCGGAAAACGCTCAGTTACCACCTAGAAACGCCCCTTTCCTGTCAATCATTCACCGATCAGCAGTGTGACTGAAAAGCGCCGCACGAACACCAGCAAATCTACTTTTTGTGTTTAATAACTTAGCGCATGCGCTCTGCATACCATGCGCATTTAGCAACAAATCACAGCATTGCAAAAATCGGCATCGAGCAAACAACTCGGAATGACCACCAATGTCAATTACATCCATTAGTGGATGACTAATTATCAATCTAATATTCTGCAATTATTTCAGATCTTCATGATGTTAATTCCATAGAGAAATACTTATTCATCAGCAGATCATATTACGGTCATGATAGGTTACAGTGAATAAAAATGTAAATAACCATGACATGGCTTGATCCCAATATCCACCAAAGACATGCTTGTTTTTGATGCATTTCTCTAGCATTGTTCATTTTCATCAGAGGGATAAAAACAAGCTGTCTGATTGTCTCTTAAAAAACAGTCTTCCATTTCTTAATTATTCTGATTTTGCACACCTGAGTTCCACTCCAAGTGTGAGCACCAACAATCAGCCCATGCTACTGAATATTGGCAAACTATTAAAATACAAATGTATAAATAAACAATAATACAACTTAAAAAATATTATGGTAGAATGTGTCTAGGTGGCATCGGTGAGCCACTGATTCTTCGCTGTGATGGTTGGGATCCTCCCACACAAGTTTAAAAGGGGTTGTGACTAGTGGCGGCTCCAGAGCGTGGGCTGCGGTGCAATCCAAAGATCAAATAGGGGAACAACCCCAACGGCCAACAACTGTCATCCCAAACTGACTCACTGGCAGTTGGTGTGGCTACCTTATTTAAACTTTGGACTGCACTGCAGCCGCACTTTAGGAGCCATCTCTGATTGTTCCCACACCTATTTGCTGCCCTCAAGAAACAGTGCAGGTGAGGTAGAGTCAGCCAGGTCAGAAGTTGGACAGGCTATACCTGCAAGAAACCTGAAGGACCAGTTCAAAGACAGACCCAAGGTCTGTGCCAAAAGGAATGGAATCACGTAAAAGACATTTAGCAGAGGAGATGACTGCGAGAAAGTGCAGTAAGGCCATTGAGATGGGTGGTATTCATGTGACCTCCGGTCAGCTGACCGACAGTCACATGACCTCCTCCGTGAGCCCGACGGCTCACTATCCCGATGGTCGGCATGCCGACCAACAGGGACTATTTCCACTCGTGGGTGTCCACGACACCCATAGAGTGGGAATAGAACCCGTGGTGACCGCAGGTCGCCACCGAGCCCGCAAGGGGCTTGCTGCACTCGCCCCTCCCCGCCGGGATCCCGGCGTCGGTATGCTGCCGGGATCCCGGCGTCGGTAAGGTGACCGGCGGTCAGGAGACCGCCGGTCACCAGTACTACACCCATTGAGATACAGGCTAGAGCCTAGACCTTTAAGGTGTAGCTTGAGTTTGAGAGACTTTGTGTGATGCAGCCTGCAAACTAGCTTTGTTAGATATGGCTGAAACATTGAGATAAAGTCCTGAATGGGGGCTATGCTGTTTATTATTTTCTGTTCACTTCTGCAGACATTAAAATATGAGTTACTTTTTGAAACCTGGACAAGCTGTGTAGAGACCCTTATTGAGCATTTATACACTTTACTACAGGCCAAATCTACCAGAATATTATGATAGAGAATGCGAGCAGTGTGCAGTCAGAAAAGGGATTAATAGATAAAACCCCCAAGTATATTTCTGCTAAAGAAAGAAACTGTTTCAATCTTCCTCATCAGAGTTGGTTGTGGTGCTGACCAGATAACTTTGCTAAAGGAAAAGGGACAGTTGCTGTTATACATGCAGTTATAGTATTTGTAGTGCTCTACTGTACCTGCTGTGACAAATTAACTGGTTTATTCAAAATAATTTTAAAATCAAAGTGTGATAAAGGAAAACAAGAAAAGCTGTTCTTGTACATACTGTGTGCTGATAAAACATGGGGAATAAAAATAAGATAACGTTCCAAGAAGAGACCAGTTTCCTGCAAGTGCTCAGTCGCGCTGCAGAGTTGCAAATTCAGGACTGAAGTCTGCAGTCTACTGTAGATGTACAATAAGATTGTTCGGGTGATTTAAAAAATGTAAAATCCACTATCATATGATAGACTCCATAACTATTTTCAAGATGTTGTTCTGCAAAAGCACTAAGATAATTTGTGGTAAGTGTAATACGGTATCAACTTTACCAGGAGAGAGTTGCTTCCAGTCATCTTGTAGTTGGTGAAAGGGGGAAGCAGCCAAGGAGACTATGGATAAACCCCTACTTCTGTGCTTAACTGCTTGAATCCATGTACCAGGGATTTGAGACAGTCAGGCTTTTGGGAACTGGTCTGCTTTGTGCAAAAGAAAATGTAATACGGTGGCTGCTCTGGGCTAGCTACTAAAACTCAATGAACCAGTGAAGGCTTCCTTAAGCAAATGCCAGCATCCATTTATAGAGAAAAAAAAAGAAAAGAAAAGATTCTAGCAGCCCAGTCACGATCCGGGTTATTAGCCCCCATTATTTACCTGCTAAGTGCCTTCTGAGACTGGCCAAGCGTTCCAGACCTGGGTTCCACCTGCGCTGTCTGTGGGCAGCGCGCTGCATATCTGTGTTTCAAGGTTCTCCTCTGCGATCGCAGCAGCGCTGACATGGCAACAATATATTAAACATCCATCAGTTTAAAGTATGGTGTCACCTGCCCTCTGCGGCCTCCGCCGCCATTACTGCCGATTCTCACATGTAAAGTACAAACAGACTTTCCCTCCTGTTTCAAACATGGGCGCAGCCATATTTGTTTTCATCACATGTTGTTTTCAGCCTATCCGCTGCAGTCTGTGTAATTATCCAGCCAATAACTGCTCACCAGCTGGTATAAATATCCTACTCCAGGGCTGGATAATCGTCAGTGCTTTGGTTGTCAATCCTGCATACATGTCTCTCCTGGTTGGTGAATTCTCAGCTTGACTTTCCAGGTATTCCAGCTCCTGTGATTCAGCTTCTCCAAGAGACCAGCGCCAATTACCATCTTGCGGTGCAGCCTGACTCATGCAGTGTTCCAGCTCTGCTTCCTGGATTTCTACTGCGGTCCTGACATCGGCTTCCAGCGTTGGTTCTATTCTGCCTCCAGCTTCCAGCGGTGTCCTGGTATCGTTATTGCTTCCATTATCTACGGCAGAGGTTCTCAAACTTGGTCCTCGTGGGCCCACACAGTGCATGTTTTGCAGGTAAACCAGCAGGTGCACAGGTGTATTAATTACTCACTGACACATTTTAAAAGGTCCACAGGTGGAGCTAATTATTTCACTTGTGATTCTGTGAGGAGACCTGCAAAACATGCACTGTGTGGGCCCACGAGGACCAAGTTTGAGTACCTCTGATCTACGGCATCGCTCACTAGCTTCTATGGTAAAGTGTCACTGTCTTCCAGCTTCCAGCGTGTCACTTACATCGCTTTCAGCTTCCAGCAGTGATTGGTGTTGGTGTTACCATCTGCTTACAGCGGTGCTTCACGCCATCTCCAGCGGTATTCATATATCGTCCTGCATATTATTCCACACAACATCAGACCACAGTATCCATCGATGGTCACCATCGAACTGTTGCTCCAGTGGTGAGTTCAGCACATCTTTCCTCACACCGGTTCCGTCCGGTAGTCTCTGGCAATCCTATCTACATCTCTTCAACCTCAGTGTATCAGTGCCTATCCCAGTCTCCTGTCTACCACCTACTGGGCAGTACTTGCTCGTTCCTCATTACAGCGGTTAGCTGTGGCCATGGACTTTCCAACTCCCGATTTTGGCAAGGACTTTGTTATCTTGTTCTGCATAGCCACAGTCTCAAATACCAGTCGCATTCCCAGGAAATGTACTGCATTTTCATTCTGCACTCAGTGTTGAAGATATCTCATTACCAAGATTTATACTGTGTGTTCAATAAGCTGACTGTTATATTTTCCTCCATTATTGTGGTCACACCTTCGGGTTCATGGTGTTCTAACATCCTGTATATCTAGGAACCTAGGGCCTAATTCTGAGTTGATCGTAGCAGCAAGTTTGCTAGCAGTTGGGCAAAACCATGTGCACTGCAGGGGGGACAGATATAACATGTACAGAGAGAGTTAGATTTGGGTGGGGTGTATTCAAACTGAAATCTAAATTGCAGTGTAAAAATAAAGCAGCCAGTATTTACCCTGCACACAAACAAAATAACCCACCCAAATCCAACTCTCTCTGCACATGTTATATCTGCCCGCCCTGCAGTGCACATGGTTTTGCCCAATTGCTAACAAATTTAGTGCTGCGATCAACTCAGAATTACCCCCCTAATCTCATCTCCACGGTTCACCTACATGCCAGCCCCTACATCTGAGGCATCCCTCAGTCAGCCTCACCCTCAGTTGTGACAAGCCCCATTTGCTATTTGAACCATAAACCTCCTAATGATAATGTGTGGACCTCCATTCTAAAAGTAAACATTCTATACCCTTAATACCATGAAATAAAGACACGGAGACTTGAATTTGGCAGAAAATTGTCAGCTATTTATTGTACCCTAACCATTAGAAAAAACCTGTAAAGTAAAAATTAAGTTAACATGCCGATTCAACCGACATATGGTGGCAGAAAAAGAACGGCTATAACCCACTGAAGATAACCTCAGAACATTAAAAACCCAAACAATCCTAATCTACCACAAACCATACATAGGTAATAGGTGCCCGACTCAGACCTCCACGCTTACTGCCCACCCTGATGGGTGATGACGCTGCCCCCTGATGGGTGATCTAGTGGCCTTAAAAGTCAATGGAGGTGAGTGCACCTAAACCACACCAATACTGTAAAAACTGTGACTAACAAGTCAAACTATAACCTGCCGCTCTTTTCCGCCAACAAATAGCCAACAATAAACCACAACTAACAATCCAGAGCCAAGACACTCCGCGCCAAACTATCTACCTAATGGGGTGGGAGGGCGGGAAGGCAAACTAGAAGAGAGAGACCCCTAGATGACCTATACCACCCTATATATGCTGATCCCTCCCCTATCTACCATTGGTTGTACTTTTCATAACCCTTATGTCCACACCCATCACAGGAGGTTTAACTCTCTCCATTCCTATGCCTGTCATTTCGTTCTCCTAAACCTCCTAATAATAATGTGTGGACCTCCATTCTAAAAGTAATCATTCTATACCCTTAATACCATGAAATAAAGACACGGAGACTTGAATCTGGCAAAAATTTTTTAGCTATTTATTGTACCCTAACCATTAGAAAAAACCTGTAAAGTAAAAATTAAGTTAACATGCCGATTCAACCGACATATGGTGGCAGAAAAAAGAACGGCTATAACCCACTGAAGATAACCTCAGAACATTAAAAACCCAAACAATCCTAATCTACCACAAACCATACATAGGTAATAGGTGCCCGACTCAGACCTCCACGCTGACTGCCCACCCTGATGGGTGATGACGCTGCCCCCTGATGGGTGATCTAGCGGCCTTAAAAGTCAATGGAGGTGAGTGCACCTAAACCACACCAATACTGTAAAAACTGTGACTAACAAGTCAAACTTTAACATGCCGTTCTTTTCCGCCAACAGCGAAAGACTCTTCCCCAGAGTCTTCGCACCGCCACCATAACCTCAACCGAACTCCTGCAACACCTGAAACAGATCCTCCAGGAAAAGCATCATCCCTTCCTTGGACAGATGCACACCATCAGGCCGAAAAAGGTGACTTTCCCGGAACCGAATCCTAGGGTGGCGAACCCCTTTCCCTCCGTGAGCCAATACCCACTTCGCCACCGCAGCGTTCACCTTTTGCCTGGCCTCATCAATAGGGAGACCGTCCGCCACTCCCTGCCAACGCAACCTTGGCACCATCATGGAGAACACCAAAACACAGCTGGGCCATGCTGCGGCCACACTGGCCAGATCTTCCATCATGGCCCATCTCAGCTCTAAAGATGTCCTCTTCCCCAGATCGTTGCCACCCAAGTGGACAACCAGCACCCTAGAGACTCCATGCTCCCTGACCTGACTGACCAATCTACTCTTCAGATCTCGCCACCTCATCCCACGCCAACCAAGCCAACGAACACCATGAGCCCAAGGAAAAAACTGTGCCCCATCCGAGGCCAAAAACCTGGCTGCCCAGTAAACATAAGAGTGGCCAACTACTCATATTGCCAAATCGTCTTTTACCCAACCTGAAGTGAAGGAAAGGAATAAAAATTGATTAATAAATATCCTAACATTAGCTTATTGCATGCATTAACCTGAAGGATCTGCCAAAAGAAAAAAGTTTTTGTTTCTTGATGAGTCACGGCCTAGCCGTTCTAAACAAGCTTCCAGCCAATTGAAGCATAACATAGAAACACAATGGGAAAGATCAAATTAAAATAAGGCAAAATAAACAAAAGGGGGGGGGGGATTAAATGGGAAAAAACATGTAAGAACTCAGCTGGAGGTGAAAGCATAAAAAACCTGCTGAGGGACTTCGTATTGTAACTGATCAGCCGAATTGTGTAGATTGAAATTCAGTCCGTCAAGTCAGGCAAAAAATTGCAAAAGAACTCCAGTCTCCCGCTGCCAGCAGCGGCGAGTAGCTAATCCCTGAGTAGGATGAACAGGGGAGACAAACAGACACAAACAGCACAATGACGTACTTAACCTTCCAACATTAACTTAATTAACGGATATTAAAACTGAAAACTCATGAAACCGGGCGAATATAACGTTTGTAACTGGAAGACTTCCATCGCCCCAATCTCCGCAATGGAAAAACCCGCCGACGCAGCCGACGTTGCCGCCCCGATTCGGAAAGAATGCGTACCGAAAGCAGCGGGTGAAAGGCCCAAGCCCGCCAGACAGCGACTTAGCATCAAACGAAATTGATATTTCGTCAATGGTAAACCGTCATAGTGCAGCAGCCATGACCTGCTGCATATTTCAATGCCAATCTCACCGGGCAAATGCTTCCCTCCAGAGACGGTACCAAAGTGACCCATCGCCCTCTACCTACTTGGTCCGTCTTAGAGCGACGCAGTCTGCACAGCAAAGACCTCTCACCCACCACCACGTAATCTAGGAGCATGCGCGAATCTGCCCATTTAGATGGCGCTACCAGCTCCAAAACCCGAAAGGCTCCGTGATAAGCCATGGAGAACGCCAACTGGAACAACAGTGACTCAAAAAGTGACGATGCGACACTGACTACAGCACCGATGACAGCTGGTAACAAAGCCGCATCGATAGGGCGCCACCTATCTGGCGGCGCTGGCGCCACGCGCGCTCACCCTTTCATCGCCTTCACAAGAAGCCCGCTCTTTGTCACATCAGGAACACCCTTGATTTTATTAAAAATGAAATCCCTGCTAAGTACCGGGACACCACCGCTCTGGACCTACCCGTGACAAAAAGCTGCCAAACTACGTCCTCGGACAAACTCTTCCCACTCGCTCCAAGCTTGACCGTAAGCCTTGAGCGTGTTCAGAGCCACTGACCGCATAGCCAGGCCCTCCAGTCCGGTCCGATCACCTGCCAGAAATAACCGGGACATTGAAACCCCCGCTCCTCGTCCTCCGGTGCCAACAGCCGAAATCTCTCCCACTGCCCGCGGGACAACGCGTCGGCAATTCCGTTCTCAATTCCTGGAACATGCTGTGCGTGGAACCATACATTCTTACGCAAGCATGTCAGCAACAATTTCGCAAGCACCCTCAAAACCACCAGCGACTTTGCACTCTGGTTATTGATCGCATGCACCACGCCCAGATTGTCGCATCTGAACAAAATGCTGCGATCAGCAAGACGTTCGCCCCAAACCTCCAGGGACACCATAACCGGGAAAAAGCTCCAGCAGCAAAAGGTCCTTAGTGAAACCTTGACGACACCATTCCTCAGGCCAAGAGGCCACGCACCAAGATTCCTCTAGGTAGCAACCGAACCCAGAGGAACCCGCCGCATCGGTAAACAGCTGTAACCTAGCATTGTCGATCGTCGGAGCCAACCAGATACGCACCCCATTGAAGTCCTCCAGGAACGAGGCCCAGACGGCCAAATCCCTCTTTTTTTCGGAGGACAAGCGAATGAAATGATGCGGCCTGGCACACCCCGCCGTCGCCCTCTCCAGCTTTCGGCAGAAAACCCTGCCCATCGGGATTACCCGGCAAGCAAAGTTCAAGAGGCCCAGCAAAGACTGCGCCTGCCTCAGCGTGACTTTGCGCGACGTCACGAACTGCCCCATAACCTCGTGAAGCTTGGCAACCTTGGCCTGAGGAAGGCGACATGAGCCTGCCACCGTGTCGATTTCAATCCCCAAGAACGACAAACATGAGACCGGCCCCATCGTTTTATCCTCGGCCACAGGAACGCCAAAGTGATAAAACAAGGCTCGGATGCTGAATAATAAGTCGCTGCAGCGCGGCGAATTCGCCGGTCCCAAACACAGGAAATCATTGAGGTAATGCGCAACCCCATGACCTCCTGTAGAAGACTCCACGCACCAATGTAAAAATGTGCTAAACCTTTCAAAGAACGAGCAGGAAACGGAACACTCCATCAGCAAACATTTGTCAATGAAATATTCCGCTCCGATCAGAAAACCCATAAAACGGAATGAGTCTGGATGCAACGGGAGCAACCAAAACGCTGAATTAACATCGATCTTAGCCATCAGAGCTCCCTGGCCGTAATTACAAACCATCTCCAGAGCCTCGTCAAACGACTGGTACACCACCGAACATTGTTCTGGCGGTATTGCGTCGTTGACCTACGACCCTGACGGGTAAGAAAGATGCTGAATGAGCCTAAAAGCACCTGGAGTCTTCTTGGGGAAACCCCCACTGGGGAAATGACCAGCTCATCCAATGGGGGCAAGCTAAACGGGCCCTCCATCCTACCCAGTCGCACCTCTTTCTCGCGCAAAACTAACGGCAAGGTGCGAGCGGATTGAAGATTTCTGAGAGCCCTGACCGATACTTCACCCGCAACTGGCAGGCGGAAACCAAACTTGAAACCTTGAAACAAAAAATTGGCGTCCGGCCAATTTGGATACCATCCCAACCACTTGGACATGGCATCCAAATTAATTGGCGTTGGGTCCCTGTTGAGCGATCCCGCTCCCGGAGGGTTTTGCATATCCTTGCTTTCCCCTTTGGCCTTGCCGATTGCCTTTAAAACAGTTGGAGGCCGGGTGGAAGCCACCACATTGCAAGCATGAATCTTCAAACACTGCTTGCCGAAGGAACAGGTCGCATTATTAAATGCAAAGCACTTCCCCCTCGCGGTGGCCTGTCCGCCCCCGCGGTTAGCTGATCTACCCTTTCTACCCGGACCTCCCTCTGCGCTACCCCCCTGGGCGGATGACGCGGCGCGTTGCCCATCCGCCCCCGCATTCTGGGGCTCCTTTGCAGTTTGAGAAGCCCGGGTGACCTGGAGCCAGACCTCCACGTCCTTGCAACCAAAATCAATTATCTGCAAGCAGTCCTGCTTTTCTCGGTACTTCTCGTCATACATTCGCCATTCTATTCCTGTCGATGTGCGCTGCATATCGTGTATCAAGTGCAGGTACCGTATGACGTTCATGTGTTCATCCGGCCTATCCTCTGGATAACACGCCGCAAAGACGCAGAAACCAGCTAGCCAGTTGTCAAATGTACGGAAAGCCTCAGCTCCTATTCCTTTCTTAGCCTTCGATGCCTTATACTCCTTCTTTGCGTCCTTAGTCAGCACGAACATATCCACGTAATCGCCTCTACAAATCTTCCTACGGCAGCTATCGCGCAACCCACTCAACACTGCCGTATAATCACAGCGGACCACTCCGGGCAAATTACGGCGCTTCTTGGCCCTGCGAGTGTTCTCACTAAGCCGCTTGCACCTCTTCCGCCTCTCCTGCTGCCCTGCCGCTTTTTTTGCGTACTTCGTCGCCCGCTTTTTTGCTCTAGTCGTGCTACTAACGTCAGACGCTTGCGACGATAGGGATGAAGAAGAGGAGGAACTGATAGAACTAGCGCTGGAGCCCGAAGGCGAATGCTTGACCTCACCTGACGTTGCCGACTGCTCGGACTCGGACTCCCCCGGTGTGGAAACCTCGAAATCTTCTTCATCGCTCACGTCCACCACAACCTCACCACGCTCACCTGAAAAAGACGACAAAGCATGGGACCTGGAAACCACTCCCAGGGAACGCCTAGTATTCCGGGGTACATCCATCCCCTCCTCGCGTCCGCGCTCCGTCCCTACTTGTTGGTTGCCTAACTGCGCCGCGGCCGCCCCCAGGTCACGGCAAGCGCGCGCTATCTGCTGGACTGCCGACCCCGACTGCGCAACGGACGCCCCCGCTTCTGCGCGCGCGCCGGAACGCCTCGCTGTCCCCGAAGACGCGGCTGCAGCCAATGGGCCCAATGCTGCCACCACCGTAGACAGGGCTGAGGCTTACTCCCCGGAAGCCTCTGGACTTCCCCAGAAATTGCGGCCATAACCGGCGGGAACGCCTGTGGACGCTGGCGAACGTTGCCTGGCCCGTCGGCCGGCGGGCGCCGAGAAGGGACCCACCGGCAAATGACCGGCCTGGCCTTCTGGTGACTCGCTTGCCCCCCTAGTTCTAACTAGTGATGTGCACCGGACATTTTTCGGGTTTTGTGTTTTGGTTTTGGATTCGGTTCCGCGGCTGTGTTTTGGATTCGCACGCGTTTTGGCAAAACCTCACCGAAATTTTTTTGTCGGATTCGGGGTGTGTTTTGCATTCAGGTGTTTTTTTCAAAAAACCCTAAAAAACTGCTTAAATCATAGAATTTGTGGGTCATTTTGATCCCATAGTATTATTAACCTCAATAACCATAATTTCCACTCATTTCCAGTCTATTCTGAACACCTCACACCTCACAATATTATTTTTAGTCCTAAAATTTGCACCAAGGTCGCTGGATAGCTAAGCTAAGCGACCCAAGTGGCCGACACAAACACCTGGCCCATCTAGGAGTGGCACTGCAGTGTCAAGCAGGATGGCACTTCAAAAAAATAGTCCCCAAACACCACATGATGCAAAAAAAAAAGAGGCGCAATGAGGTAGCTGTGTGACTAAGCTAAGCGACCCAAGTGGCCGACACAAACACCTGGCCCATCTAGGAGTGGCACTGCAGTGTCAGGCAGGATGGCACTTCAAAAAAATAGTCCCCAAACACCAAATGATGCAAAGAAAAAAAGAGGCGCAATGAGGTAGCTGTGTGACTAAGCTAAGCGACCCAAGTGGCCGACACAAACACCTGGCCCATCTAGGAGTGGCACTGCAGTGTCAGACAGGATGGCACTTCAAAAAAAATGTCCCCAATCAGCACATGATGCAAAGAAAAATGAAAGAAAAAAGAGGTGCAAGATGGAATTGTCCTTGGGCCCTCCCACCCATCCTTATGTTGTATAAACAGGACATGCACACTTTAACGAACCCATCATTTCAGCGACAGGGTCTGCCACACGACTGTGACTGAAATGACTGGTTGGTTTGGGCCCCCACCAAAACAGAAGCAGTCAATCTCTCAATCTCTCCTTGCTCAAACTGTCTCTACAGAGGCAAGATGTCCACCTCATCATCATCCTCCGATTCCTCACCCCTTTCAGTGTGTACATCTCCCTCCTCACAGATTATTAATTCGTCCCCACTGGAATCCACCATCTCAGATCCCTGTGTACTTTGTGGAGGCAATTGCTGGTGAATGTCTCCACGGAGGAATTGATTATAATTCATTTTGATGAACATCATCTTTTCCACATTTTCTGGAAGTAACCTCGTACGCCAATTGCTGACAAGGTGAGCGGCTGCACTAAACACTCTTTCGGAGTACACACTGGAGGGAGGGCAACTTAGGTAGAATAAAGCCAGTTTGTGCAAGGGCCTCCAAATTGCCTCTTTTTCCTGCCAGTATACGTACGGACTGTCTGACGTGCCTACTTGGATGCAGTCACTCATATAATCCTCCACCATTCTTTCAATGGTGAGAGAATCATATGCAGTGACAGTAGACGACATGTCAGTAATCGTTGCCAGGTCCTTCAGTCCGTACCAGATGTCAGCACTCGCTCCAGACTGCCCTGCATCACCGCCAGCGGGTGGGCTCGGAATTCTTAGCCTTTTCCTCGCACCCTCAGTTGCGGGAGAATGTGAAGGAGGAGCTGTTGATGGGTCACGTTCCGCTTGACTTGACAATTTTCTCACCAGCAGGTCTTTGAACCTCTGCAGACTTGTGTCTGCCGGAAAGAGAGATACAACGTAGATTTTAAATTTAGGATCGAGCACGGTGGCCAAAATGTAATGCTCTGATTTCAACAGATTGACCACCTGTGAATCCTGGTTAAGCGAATTAAGGGCTCCATCCACAAGTCCCTCATGCCTTGCGGAATCGCTCTGTTCTAGCTCCTCCTTCAATGTCTCCAGCTTCTTCTGCAAAAGCCTGATGAGGGGAATGACCTGACTCAGGCTGGCAGTGTCTGAACTGACTTCATGTGTTGCAAGTTCAAAGGGTTGCAGAACCTTGCACAACATTGAAATCATTCTCCACTGCGCTTGAGTCAGGTGCATTCCCCCTCCTTTGCCTATATCGTGGGCAGATGTATAGGCCTTTTGCTGCTCCTCCATCCTCTGAAGCATATAGAGGGATGAATTCCACCTCGTTACCACCTCTTGCTTCAGATGATGGCAGGGCATGTTCAGGTATGTTTGGAGCACCACCAGTCTTCGGCACGCGGTGGCTGAATGCCAAAAGTGGCCCGCAATTCTTCGGGCCACCAACAGCATCTCTTTTGCACGCCCCTGACGTTTTTTAAATAATTCTGCACCACCAAATTCAATGTATGTGCAAAACATGGGACGTGCTGGAATTTGCCCAGATGTAATGCACGCACAATGGCCCTCATTCCGAGTTGTTCGCTCGGTAAAAATCTTCGCATCGCAGCAATTTTCCGCTTAATGCGCATGCGCAATGTTCGCACTGCGACTGCGCCAAGTAAATTTGCTATGCACTTAGGAATTTTACTCACGGCTTTTTCATCGGTCTGGCGATCGTAATGTGATTGACAGGAAATGGATGTTACTGGGCGGAAACAGGCCGTTTTATGGGCGTGTGGGAAAAAACGCTACCGTTTCCGGAAAAAACGCAGGAGTGGCCGGAGAAACGGAGGAGTGTCTGGGCGAACGCTGGGAGTGTTTGTGACGTCAAACCAGGAACGACAAGCACTGAACTGATCGCAGATGCCGAGTAAGTCTGAAGCTACTCAGAAACTGCTACGAGGTGTGTAATCGCAATATTGCGAATACATCGTTCGCATTTTTAAGATGCTAAGATTCACTCCCAGTAGGCGGCGGCTTAGCGTGAGCAACTCTGCTAAAATCGCCTTGCGAGCGATCAACTCGGAATGACCTCCAATATTGCTGGCATTGTCCGATGTCACAAATCCCCAGGAGAGTCCAATTGGGGTAAGCCATTCTGCGATGATCTTCCTCAGTTTCCGTAAGAGGTTGTCAGCTGTGTGCCTCTTATGGAAAGCGGTGATACAAAGCGTAGCCTGCCTAGGAACGAGTTGGCGTTTGCGAGATGCTGCTACTGGTGCCGCCGCTGCTGTTCTTGCTGCGGGAGGCGATACATCTACCCAGTGGGCTGTCACAGTCATATAGTCCTGAGTCTGCCCTGCTCCACTTGTCCACATGTCCGTGGTTAAGTGGACATTGGGTACAACTGCATTTTTTAGGACACTGGTGACTCTTTTTCTAACATCTGTGTACATTTTCGGTATCGCCTGCCTAGAGAAATGGAACCTAGATGGTATTTGGTACCGGGGACACAGTACCTCAATCAAGTCTCTAGTTGCCTCTGAATTAACGATGGATACCGGAACCACGTTTCTCAAAACCCAGGCTGACAAGACCTGAGTTATCCGCTTTGCAGCAGGATGACTGCTGTGATATTTCATCTTCCCCGCAAAGGACTGTTGGACAGTCAATTGCTTACTGGAAGTAGTACAAGTGGTCTTCCGACTTCCCCTCTGGGATGACGATCGACTCCCAGCAGCAACAACAGCAGCGCCAGCAGCAGTAGGCGTTACACTCAAGGATGCATCAGAGGAATCCCAGGCAGGAGAGGACTCGTTAGACTTGCCAGTGACATGGCCTGCAGGACTATTGGCTTTCCTGTGTAAGGAGGAAATTGACACTGAAGGAGTTGGTGGTGTGGTTTGCAGGAGCTTGGTTACAAGAGGAAGGGATTTAGTGGTCAGTGGACTGCTTCCGCTGTCATTCAAAGTTTTTGAACTTGTCACTGACTTATGATGAATGCGCTGCTGGTGACGTATAAGGTAGGATGTTCTGAGGTGGTTAACGTCCTTACCCCTACTTATTACAGCTTGACAAAGGCAACACACGGCTTGACACCTGTTGTCCGAATTTGTGTTGAAATAATTCCACACCGAAGAGCTGATTTTTTTTGTATTTTGACCAGGCATGTCAATGGCCATATTCGTCCCACGGACAACAGGTGTCTCCCCGGGTGCCTGACTTAAACAAACCACCTCACCATCAGAATCCTCCTTGTCAATTTCCTCCCCAGCACCAGCAACACCCATATCCTCATCCTGGTGTACTTCAACACTGACATCTTCAATTTGACTATCAGGAACAGGACTGCGGGTGCTCCTTCCAGCACTTGCAGGGGGCGGGCAAATGGTGGAAGGCGCAAGCTCTTCCCGACCAGTGTTGGGAAGGTCAGGCATCGCAACCGACACAATTGGACTCTCCTTGGGGATTTGTGATTTAGAAGAACGCACAGTTCTTTGCTGTGCTTTTGCCAGCTTAAGTCTTTTCATTTTTCTAGCGAGAGGCTGAGTGCTTCCATCCTCATGTGAAGCTGAACCACTAGCCATGAACATAGGCCAGGGCCTCAGCCGTTCCTTGCCACTCCGTGTCGTAAATGGCATATTGGCAAGTTTACGCTTCTCATCAGACGCTTTCAATTTTGATTTTTGGGTCATTTTACTGAACTTTTGTTTTTTGGATTTTACATGCTCTCTACTATGACATTGGGCATCGGCCTTTGCAGACGACGTTGATGGCATTTCATCATCTCGGCCATGACTAGTGGCAGCAGCTTCAGCACGAGGTGGAAGTGGATCTTGATCTTTCCCTATTTTATCCTCCACATTTTTGTTCTCCATTTTTTAATGTGTGGAATTATATGCCAGTATCAATAGCAATGGCCTACTACTATATATACTGCGCACAACTGAAATGCACCACAGGTAAAGAATGTAGATAGATAGTATACTTGACGACACAGAGGTAGGTACAGCAGTGGCCTTCCGTACCGTACTGCTATATAGACTGGTGGTCACTGTGTCAGCAAACTGCACAACTGAAATGCACCACAGGTATAGAATCTAGATGGATAGTATACTTGACGACACAGAGGTAGGTACAGCAGTGGCCTTCCGTACCGTACTGCTATATATACTGGCGGTCACTGTCAGCAAACTGCAAAACTAAAATGCACCACAGGTATAGAATGTAGATGGATAGTATACTTGACGACACAGAGGTAGGTACAGCAGTGGCCTTCCGTACCGTACTGCTATATATACTGGTGGTCACTGTGTCAGCAAACTGCACAACTGAAATGCACCACAGGTATAGAATCTAGATGAATAGTATACTTGACGACACAGAGGTAGGTACAGCAGTGGCCTTCCGTACCGTACTGCTATGCATACTGGTGGTCACTGTCAGCAAACTGCAAAACTAAAATGCACCACAGGTATAGAATGTAGATGGATAGTATACTTGACGACACAGAGGTAGGTACAGCAGTGGCCTCCCGTACCGTACTGCTATATATACTGGTTGTCACTGTGTCAGCAAACTGCACAACTAAAATGCACCACAGGTATAGAATGTAGATGGATAGTATACTTGACAACACAGAGGTAGGTACAGCAGTGGCCTTCCGTACCGTACTGCTATATATACTGGTGGTCACTGTGTCAACAAACTGCACAACTGAAATGCACCACAGGTATAGAATCTAGATGGATAGTAAACTTGACGACACAGAGGTAGGTACAGCAGTGGCCTTCCGTACCGTACTGCTCTATATGCTGGTGGTCACTGTCAGCAAACTGCAAAACTAAAATGCACCACAGGTATAGAATGTAGATAAATAGTATACTTGATGACACAGAGGTAGGTACAGCAGTGGCCTTCCATACCGTACTGCTATATATACTGGTGGTCCCTGTGTCAGCAAACTGCAAAACTAAAATGCACCACAGGTATAGAATGTAGATGGATAGTATACTTGACGACACAGAGGAAGGTACAGCAGTGGCCTTCCGTACTGTACTGCTATATATACTGGTGGTCACTGTGTCAGCAAACTGCACAACTGAAATGCACCACAGGTATAGAATCTAGATGGATAGTATACTTGACGACACAGAGGTAGGTACAGCAGTGGCCTTCCGTACCATACTGCTATATATACTGGTGGTCACTGCCTGCAAACTGCAAAACTAAAATGCACCACAGGTATAGAATGTAGATGGATAGTATACTTGACGACACAGAGGTAGGTACAGCAGTGGCCTTCCGTACCGTACTGCTATATATACTGGTGGTCTCTGTGCCAGCAAATTGCACAACTGAAATGCACCACAGGTATAGAATCTAGATGGATAGTATACTTGACGACACAGAGGTAGGTACAGCAGTGGCCTACTGTACCGTAATGCTATATATTATATACTGGTGGTCAGCAAACTGTGCAAAACTGAAATGCACCACAGGTATGGATGGATAGTATACTTGACGACACAGAGGTAGGTACAGCAGTGGCCTACTGTACCGTAATGCTATATATTATATACTGGTGGTCAGCAAACTGTGCAAATCTGAAATGCACCACAGGTATGGATGGATAGTATACTTGACGACACAGATGTAGGCACAGCAGTGGCCTTCTGTACCGTACTCCTATATATTATATACTGGTGGTCAGTAAAATTATGCACTGTACTCCTACTATATACTACACAATGCAGCACAGATATGGAGTGTTTTTCAGGCAGACAACATATACTGGTGGTCACTGGTCAGCAAAACTCTGCACTGTACTCCTCCTATATAATATTATACTGGTGGTCCCCAGTCCCCACAATAAAGCAGTGTGAGCACAGATATATGCAGCACACTGAGCACAGATATGGAGTGTTTTTCAGGCAGACAACGTATACTGGTGGTCACTGTCAGCAAAACTCTGCACTGTACTCCTCCTATATAATACAGCTGCTCCCCAGTCCCCACAATTAAGCAGTGTGAGCACAGATATATGCAGCACACTGAGCACAGATAAGGAGCGTTTTTTTCAGGCAGAGAACGGATAATACTGGTGGTCACTGATCAGCAAAACTCTGCACTGTACTCCTCCTATATTATTAATATACAGCTGCTCCCCAGTACCCACAATTAATATATAAGCAAGCACAAATATTTGCATCCCTAATATTTCCAATGCACGAGTGAAAATGGCGGCGACGCGCGGCTGCTTATATAGAATCCGAATCTCGTGAGAATCCGACAGCGGGATGATGACGTTCGGGCTCGCTCGGGTTAACCGAGCCATACGGGAGAATCCGAGTATGCCTCGGACCTGTGTAAAATGGGTGAAGTTCGGGGGGGTTCGTTTTCCGAGGAACCGAACCCGCTCATCACTAGTTCTAACCTGTGTGGTCCTCCTCCCATCATCTCCCCTATCTTGTCTATGCGGGCACGCACTGACTATACTGCGCCTGCCGCAGCCCGCGGCGCGCGTGCACTCCTCCCGCAGGCCGGAGCTTCCTCCATCCGCCGGGAAGGCACACGTGCGGGGCTCTATACTGTTAACTCTCTCCCCATGTACTGACCCACTATGCCCCCCCCGCCGCTCCCCGCCGGACTCTGGCTGTAAGGGAGGCAGCAGGGGAGATTCATGATCCTGCTGCGTGCACACGTGCGCGATCAGCGCCACTAGCTGTGCGCACGGGCGCGCGCACTGCCGCTTCCAGCCACACTCCGGCCAGCGGTGGGGAGCACCGCCGGCCCAGCACCTGAGACAGGCCCCGACCGACCCCCCGCCGCTCTCCGCCCACCCCGACCAGCATCCATCCGCGGCCTTGACAAGGGGGATGGGTGGGGAGATGAGACGGGAGCCTCCGCATACCGCCTGCTCTGGCGCGGGTGCCAGCTCCCTGCCTCGATGCTGCACATTCCTGAGGTGGAGGTGAAGTCCGATGCCCGGCCACCTCACCTCCCCTCTTCCGTGCCCCGCGCCTCACCCCCTGCCCGCAGCCGGAGATTAACTCCGGTCCCGACTCCTGGGGCAGGGGAAACCGGGTCCGTCCAGCTACCGCCGCACGGGTACGCGCGCCGGAGCCGGTGGACGAAGAAAAGGTGGATGAGCCAGCAGGCCCAGCCGAGGCCCCAGCTTCCCCGCCTTCAGAGCGGTAACGAGCCGGGGTATACTTGATGTGAGGGGTGAGAGAAGGGTACTGTATAGCTACCTAACCCCTATATATGTCACCCACCAGTGAATTAAGTTGACTAAGCTAACTACTAATGAAGCACACGATTTATATATAACTCACCAGAAGGCAAACTAGCAGAGAGAGACCCCTAGATGACCTATACCACCCTATATATGCTGATCCCTCCCCTATCTACCATTGGATGTACTTTTCATAACCCTTATGTCCACACCCATCACAGGAGGTTTAACTCTCTCCATTCCTATGCCTGTCATTTCGTTCTCCTTCTGCCTCCCTGGAGATCTCTTAGTGATATGTTATGCCAACATTTAATTTCTTAAATATACTGTACCACACCACCTTACTTCTATCCCTGGTACTAATTGAGATAACGCTGAAGTGAGTAATCAATGACTGGATGCACTGTTTGATAGCGTTTTGCAGCAGAGGGTTTGTTATTTTACCTGTAAGTGGCAAATGATTTGAAGCAAATCCCCAGTCACCAATAGCAGAAACATGTCTAATCATCCACCCTAAATGCTGTGACATCAGATCTCTGTAATTTGCACACTAGGTGGGGACACTTTAAATCTCCCTAGTTATGGCTCAACTCAGAAACATTTATAAAGTCTAACGCTACATGGACAATGGTATTAGTGGATTTATTTTTATTTTTAATTAACAATGGGGTGTCGTCTTTAAACCAGACAAAAGTGAAATCAAGAACAGAGCAGGCTTTTAATGTGATGGATAATTCATTATTAAATCTCCACATATAAACTACAAAGAGAAATTAAGCGTGTCAACATCATGGGGGTAATTCCAAGTTGATCGCAGCAGGATTTTTTTTAGCAGTAGGGCAAAACCATGTGCACTGCAGGGGAGGCAGAGTTAAAATGTGCAGAGAGAGTTAGATTTGGGTGGGGTGTGTTCAATCTGCAATCTAATTTGCAGTGTAAAAATAAAGCAGCCAGTATTTACCCTGCACAGAAATAAAATAACCCGCCCAAATCTAACTCTCTCTGCACATGTTATATCTGCCTCCCCTGCAGTGCACATGGTTTTGCCCAACTGCTAAAAAAAAATCCTGCTGCGATCACTTGGAATTACCCCCCATATTCTGTAACTTTTAGTTTTAACTGCTTTATCTCATTGGGGAATACTAATACATAATGGGGGGTCATTCCGAGTTGTTCGCTCGCAAGTGAATTTTAGCAGATTTGCTCATGCTAAGCCGCCGCCTACTGGGAGTGAATCTTAGCATCTTAAAATTGCGAACGATGTATTCGCAATATTACGATTACACACCTCGTAGCAGTTTCTGAGTAGCTTCAGACTTACTCGGCATCTGCGATCATTTCACTGCTTGTCGTTCCTGGTTTGACGTCAAAAACACACCCAGCGTTCGCCCAGACACTCCCCCGTTTCTCCAGCCACTCCTGCATTTTTTCCGGAAACGGTAGCGTTTTTTCCCACACGCCCATAAAACGGCCTGTTTCCGCCCAGTAACACCCATTTCCTGTCAATCACATTACGATCGCCAGAACGATGAAAATGCCGTGAGTAAAATTCCTAAGTGCATAGCAAATTTACTTGGCGCAGTCGCAGTGCGGACATTGCGCATGCGCATTAAGCGGAAAATCGCTGCGATGCGAAGATTTTTACAGAGCGAACAACTCGGAATGACCCCCAATATTCATAAATTAAGTGATAATACTTACTTCTAATGTCAGGGTATTTTAGCAGGATGAGTAATGCATATCTCAGTGTGGTACTGGTGGTCTCTGTCCCAGCAAAAAACAGGTTCATTACAGTAACAAACAGATTTTCATTACTAAATTCTGTAGCAGCGTTGTCTTTCTCCTTGGGGTGGGAAGAAAAAAAAGATTACTTAATCAGTTTATTACAATTGAATACTGCATGCTATGCACAGCTGCTTAATAAAATAGTTTCCCACTTTTTTTAAAAAGGTAAAATTTGGGCTAACATCCTTAGCTATTCTTTCAATTAATTTCTATGGGCAGGATGTATAAAGCATCACATTTTGAAAGCAATACATCTAGCCACCGATTGCATGCATAGCATCCTTCAGTAATGCTGTATGCATGTATAATATAATTGTAATTAAAATCGCAAAGAACAGCTCTTCTGATTCCTTTTGCGATGAGAGGGCTTCTAAGTTTATGACCCGGTAGTCTTTCTGCAATTGTGTGTCCAGCATATGGGAAGCCATGGGTGACACTGGGAAGGATCTTATTGAATCCCTCACTGGGAATTATGCAAATAGAAGCCCATAGAATTCTATTAGGCAATGGCATCTATAGATGGTGTTCTACTTAGAGATGAGCGCCGGAAATTTTTCGGGTTTTGTGTTTTGGTTTTGGGTTCGGTTCCGCGGCCGTGTTTTGGGTTCGACCGCGTTTTGGCAAAACCTCACCGAATTTTTTTTGTCGGATTCGGGTGTGTTTTGGATTCGGGTGTTTTTTTAAAAAAACCCTAAAAAACAGCTTAAATCATAGAATTTGGGGGTCATTTTGATCCCAAAGTATTATTAACCTCAAAAACCATAATTTACACTCATTTTCAGTCTATTCTGAATACCTCACACCTCACAATATTATTTTTAGTCCTAAAATTTGCACCGAGGTCGCTGTGTGAGTAAGATAAGCGACCCTAGTGGCCGACACAAACACCGGGCCCATCTAGGAGTGGCACTGCAGTGTCACGCAGGATGTCCCTTCCAAAAAACCCTCCCCAAACAGCACATGACGCAAAGAAAAAAAGAGGCGCAATGAGGTAGCTGTGTGAGTAAGATAAGCGACCCTAGTGGCCGACACAAACACCGGGCCCATCTAGGAGTGGCACTGCAGTGTCACGCAGGATGTCCCTTCCAAAAAACCCTCCCCAAACAGCACATGACGCAAAGAAAAAAAGAGGCGCAATGAGGTAGCTGACTGTGTGAGTAAGATAAGCGACCCTAGTGGCCGACACAAACACCGGGCCCATCTAGGAGTGGCACTGCAGTGTCACGCAGGATGGCCCTTCCAAAAAACCCTCCCCAAACAGCACATGACGCAAAGAAAAAAAGAGGCGCAATGAGGTAGCTGACTGTGTGAGTAAGATAAGCGACCCTAGTGGCCGACACAAACACCGGGCCCATCTAGGAGTGGCACTGCAGTGTCACGCAGGATGGCCCTTCCAAAAAACCCTCCCCAAACAGCACATGACGCAAAGAAAAAGAAAAGAAAAAAGAGGTGCAAGATGGAATTGTCCTTGGGCCCTCCCACCCACCCTTATGTTGTATAAACAGGACATGCACACTTTAACCAACCCATCATTTCAGTGACAGGGTCTGCCACACGACTGTGACTGATATGACGGGTTGGTTTGGACCCCCCCAAAAAAAGAAGCAATTAATCTCTCCTTGCACAAACTGGCTCTACAGAGGCAAGATGTCCACCTCATCATCATCCTCCGATATATCACCGTGTACATCCCCCTCCTCACAGATTATCAATTCGTCCCCACTAGAATCCACCATCTCAGCTCCCTGTGTACTTTGTGGAGGCAATTGCTGCTGGTCAATGTCTCCGCGGAGGAATTGATTATAATTCATTTTAATGAACATCATCTTCTCCACATTTTCTGGATGTAACCTCGTACGCCGATTGCTGACAAGGTGAGCGGCGGCACTAAACACTCTTTCGGAGTACACACTTGTGGGAGGGCAACTTAGGTAGAATAAAGCCAGTTTGTGCAAGGGCCTCCAAATTGCCTCTTTTTCCTGCCAGTATAAGTACGGACTGTGTGACGTGCCTACTTGGATGCGGTCACTCATATAATCCTCCACCATTCTTTCAATGTTGAGAGAATCATATGCAGTGACAGTAGACGACATGTCCGTAATCGTTGTCAGGTCATTCAGTCCGGACCAGATGTCAGCATCAGCAGTCGCTCCAGACTGCCCTGCATCACCGCCAGCGGGTGGGCTCGGAATTCTGAGCCTTTTCCTCGCACCCCCAGTTGCGGGAGAATGTGAAGGAGGAGATGTTGACAGGTCGCGTTCCGCTTGACTTGACAATTTTCTCACCAGCAGGTCTTTCAACCCCAGCAGACTTGTGTCTGCCGGAAAGAGAGATCCAAGGTAGGTTTTAAATCTAGGATCGAGCACGGTGGCCAAAATGTAGTGCTCTGATTTCAACAGATTGACCACCCGTGAATCCTTGTTAAGCGAATTAAGGGCTCCATCCACAAGTCCCACATGCCTAGCGGAATCGCTCCGTGTTAGCTCCTCCTTCAATGTCTCCAGCTTCTTCTGCAAAAGCCTGATGAGGGGAATGACCTGACTCAGGCTGGCAGTGTCTGAACTGACTTCACGTGTGGCAAGTTCAAAGGGCATCAGAACCTTGCACAACGTTGAAATCATTCTCCACTGCACTTGAGACAGGTGCATTCCACCTCCTATATCGTGCTCAATTGTATAGGCTTGAATGGCCTTTTGCTGCTCCTCCAACCTCTGAAGCATATAGAGGGTTGAATTCCACCTCGTTACCACTTCTTGCTTCAGATGATGGCAGGGCAGGTTCAGTAGTTTTTGGTGGTGCTCCAGTCTTCTGTACGTGGTGCCTGTACGCCGAAAGTGTCCCGCAATTCTTCTGGCCACCGACAGCATCTCTTGCACGCCCCTGTCGTTTTTTAAAAAATTCTGCACCACCAAATTCAAGGTATGTGCAAAACATGGGACGTGCTGGAATTTGCCCATATTTAATGCACACACAATATTGCTGGCGTTGTCCGATGCCACAAATCCACAGGAGAGTCCAATTGGGGAAAGCCATTCTGCGATGATCTTCCTCAGTTGCCGTAAGAGGTTTTTAGCTGTGTGCGTATTCTGGAAAGCGGTGATACAAAGCGTAGCCTGCCTAGGAAAGAGTTGGCGTTTGCGAGATGCTGCTACTGGTGCCGCCGCTGCTGTTCTTTTGCGGGAGTCCATACATCTACCCAGTGGGCTGTCACAGTCATATAGTCCTGACCCTGCCCTGCTCCACTTGTCCACATGTCCGTGGTTAAGTGGACATTGGGTACAACTGCATTTTTTAGGACACTGGTGAGTCTTTTTCTGACGTCCGTGTACATTCTCGGTATCGCCTGCCTACAGAAGTGGAACCTAGATGGTATTTGGTAACGGGGGCACACTGCCTCAATAAATTGTCTAGTTCCCTGTGAACTAACGGCGGATACCGGACGCACGTCTAACACCAACATAGTTGTCAAGGCCTCAGTTATCCGCTTTGCAGCAGGATGACTGCTGTGATATTTAATCTTCCTCGCAAAGGACTGTTGGACAGTCAATTGCTTACTGGAAGTAGTACAAGTGGGCTTACGACTTCCCCTCTGGGATGACCATCGACTCCCAGCAGCAACAACAGCAGCGCCAGCAGCAGTAGGCGTTACACGCAAGGATGCATCGGAGGAATCCCAGGCAGGAGAGGACTCGTCAGAATTGCCAGTGACATGGCCTGCAGGACTATTGGCATTCCTGGGGAAGGAGGAAATTGACACCGAGGGAGTTGGTGGGGTGGTTTGCGTGAGCTTGGTTACAAGAGGAAGGGATTTACTGGTCAGTGGACTGCTTCCGCTGTCGCCCAAAGTTTTTGAACTTGTCACTGACTTATTATGAATGCGCTGCAGGTGACGTATAAGGGAGGATGTTCCGAGGTGGTTAACGTCCTTACCCCTACTTATTACAGCTTGACAAAGGCAACACACGGCTTGACAAATGTTGTCCGCATTTCTGGTGAAATACTTCCACACCGAAGAGCTGATTTTTTTGGTATTTTCACCAGGCATGTCAACGGCCATATTCCTCCCACGGACAACAGGTGTCTCCCCGGGTGCCTGACTTAAACAAACCACCTCACCATCAGAATCCTCCTGGTCAATTTCCTCCCCAGCGCCAGCAACACCCATATCCTCCTCATCCTGGTGTACTTCAACACTGACATCTTCAATCTGACTATCAGGAACTGGACTGCGGGTGCTCCTTCCAGCACTTGCAGGGGGCGTGCAAATGGTGGAAGGCGCATGATCTTCACGTCCAGTGTTGGGAAGGTCAGGCATCGCAACCGACACAATTGGACTCTCCTTGTGGATTTGGGATTTCGAAGAACGCACAGTTCTTTGCGGTGCTTTTGCCAGCTTGAGTCTTTTCAGTTTTCTAGCGAGAGGCTGAGTGCTTCCATCCTCATGTGAAGCTGAACCACTAGCCATGAACATAGGCCAGGGCCTCAGCCGTTCCTTGCCACTCCGTGTGGTAAATGGCATATTGGCAAGTTTACGCTTCTCCTCCGACAATTTTATTTTAGGTTTTGGAGTCCTTTTTTTACTGATATTTGGTGTTTTGGATTTGACATGCTCTGTACTATGACATTGGGCATCGGCCTTGGCAGACGACGTTGCTGGCATTTCATCGTCTCGGCCATGACTAGTGGCAGCAGCTTCAGCACGAGGTGGAAGTGGATCTTGATCTTTCCCTAATTTTGGAACCTCAACATTTTTGTTCTCCATATTTTAATAGGCACAACTAAAAGGCACCTCAGGTAAACAATGGAGATGGATGGATACTAGTATACAATTATGGATGGACTGCCGAGTGCCGACACAGAGGTAGCTACAGCCGTGGACTATTGTACTGTACTGTGTCTGCTGCTAATATAGACTGGATGATAATGAGATGTTGTATGTATGTATAAAGAAGAAAGAAAGAAAAACCACGGGTAGGTGGAATACAATTATGGATGGACTGCCGAGTGCCGACACAGAGGTAGCTACAGCCGTGGACTACCGTACTGTGTCTGCTGCTAATATAGACTGGTTGATAATGAGATGTAGTATGTATAAAGAAGAAAGAAAAAAAAAACCACGGGTAGGTGGTATACAATTATGGATGGACTGCCGAGTGCCGACACAGAGGTAGCTACAGCCGTGGACTACCGTACTGTGTCTGCTGCTAATATAGACTGGTTGATAATGAGATGTAGTATGTATAAAGAAGAAAGAAAAAAAAAAAAACCACGGGTAGGTGGTATACAATTATGGACGGACTGCCGAGTGCCGACACAGAGGTAGCTACAGCTGTGGACTACCGTACTGTACTGTGTCTGCTGCTAATATAGACTGGATGATAATGAGATGTAGTATGTATAAAGAAGAAAAAAAAAAACCACGGGTAGGTGGTATACAATTATGGACGGACTGCCGAGTGCCGACACAGAGGTAGCTACAGCCGTGGACTACCGTACTGTACTGTGTCTGCTGCTAATATAGACTGGTTGATAAAGAGATGTAGTATGTATGTATAAAGAAGAAAGAAAAAAAAACCACGGGTAGGTGGTATACAATTATGGATGGACTGCCGAGTGCCGACACAGAGGTAGCTACAGCCGTGGACTACTGTACTGTGTCTGCTGCTAATATAGACTGGTTGATAAAGAGATGTAGTATGTATGTATAAAGAAGAAAGAAAAAAAAACCACGGGTAGGTGGTATACAATTATGGATGGACTGCCGAGTGCCGACACAGAGGTAGCTACAGCCGTGGACTACTGTACTGTGTCTGCTGCTAATATAGACTGGTTGATAAAGAGATGTAGTATGTATGTATAAAGAAGAAAGAAAGAAAAACCACGGGTAGGTGGTATACAATTATGGATGGACTGCCGAGTGCCGACACAGAGGTAGCTACAGCCGTGGACTACTGTACTGTGTCTGCTGCTAATATAGACTGGTTGATAAAGAGATGTAGTATGTATGTATAAAGAAGAAAGAAAAAAAAACCACGGGTAGGTGGTATACAATTATGGACGGACTGCCGAGTGCCGACACAGAGGTAGCTACAGCCGTGGACTACCGTACTGTACTGTGTCTGCTGCTAATATAGACTGGTTGATAAAGAGATGTAGTATGTATGTATAAAGAAGAAAGAAAAAAAAACCACGGGTAGGTGGTATACAATTATGGATGGACTGCAGAGTGCCGACACAGAGGTAGCTACAGCCGTGGACTACTGTACTGTGTCTGCTGCTAATATAGACTGGTTGATAAAGAGATGTAGTATGTATGTATAAAGAAGAAAGAAAAAAAAACCACGGGTAGGTGGTATACAATTATGGACGGACTGCCGAGTGCCGACACAGAGGTAGCTACAGCCGTGGACTACCGTACTGTACTGTGTCTGCTGCTAATATAGACTGGTTGATAAAGAGATGTAGTATGTATGTATAAAGAAGAAAGAAAAAAAAAACACGGGTAGGTGGTATACACTTATGGATGGACTGCCGAGTGCCGACACAGAGGTAGCTACAGCCGTGGACTACCGTACTGTGTCTGCTGCTAATATAGACTGGTTGATAAAGAGATGTAGTATGTATGTATAAAGAAGAAAGAAAAAAAAACCACGGGTAGGTGGTATACAATTATGGATGGACTGCCGAGTGCCGACACAGAGGTAGCTACAGCCGTGAACTACCGTACTGTGTCTGCTGCGACTGGATGATAAATAATGATATAAAAAATATATATATATCACTACTGCAGCCGGACAGGTATATATTATATAATGACGGACCTGTTGGACACTGTCTGTCAGCAGAATGAGTTTTTTATAGAATAAAAAAAAAAACACCACACAAGTCACACGACGAGTGTTTAACTTTTTCAGGCAATCACAATATAGTATACTACTAACTATACTGGTGGTCAGTGTGGTCAGGTCACTGGTCAGTCACACTGGCAGTGGCACTCCTGCAGCAAAAGTGTGCACTGTTTAATTTTAATAATATGTACTCCTGGCTCCTGCTATAACCTATAACTGGCACTGCTCCCCAGTCTCCCCCACAATTATAAGCTGTGTGAGCACAGTCAGATATATACATAGATGATGCAGCACACTGGGCTGAGCAGTGCACACAGATATGGTATGTGACTGAGTCACTGTGTATCGTTTTTTTCAGGCAGAGAACGGATTATATTAAATAAAACTGCACTGTCTGGTGGTCACTGTGGTCAGTCACTACTAAACTCTGCACTCTCTACAGTACTCCTAAGCTCCAGTAAATCAAGTGTCTCTGTCTCAAATCAATCTCACTCTCTCTCTTCTAATCTAAATGGAGAGGACGCCAGCCACGTCCTCTCCCTATCAATCTCAATGCACGTGTGAAAATGGCGGCGACGCGCGGCTCCTTATATAGAATCCGAGTCTCGCGAGAATCCGACAGCGTCATGATGACGTTCGGGCGCGCTCGGGTTAACCGAGCAAGGCGGGAAGATCCGAGTCGCTCGGACCCGTGAAAAAAAACATGAAGTTCGGGCGGGTTCGGATTCCGAGGAACCGAACCCGCTCATCTCTAGTTCTACTGTGTACAAGATCCTGATAGTTTCACTTTGTACAAATGGGAAATGCTGTCAAACCTCCAAAAACAACATTTTTCTGAGGTTTTACTGTATTATGATGTTAGAACATTCCGGCCTATGACTTATGCCAATTTACGGTACATTTGCCAACATGCCATACACATATATAAGTATTATACATATTGTTCTGATAAAAAAAATGGTGGATCATGCACTTTTAAGACATATAGGTCCTAATTCAGACCTGATCGCATCAGCAAAATTGTTCTCTAATGGTCAAAACCATGTGCACTGCTGGTGGGGCAGATGTAACATGTGCAGAGAGAATTAGATTTGGTGCGGTGTATTCAAACTGAAATCTACATTATAGTGTAAAAATAAAGCAGCCAGTATTTACCCTGCACGGAAACAATATAACCCACCCAAATCTAACTCTCTCTGCACATGTTTTATGTGCCCCACCTGCAGTGCAAATAGTTTTGCCCATTAGAGAACAAATTTGCTGATGCGATCAGGTCTGAATTAGGCCCACAGAGCAGTGTTAAGTAAGTGTTGTATTTATTGATGCTTTGAATCTGAATTAACCTGAAATGGATCATTGGCAGTTTACCTCTCAAAAATAGTGAATTTACTAAAGGTCAGATTCACTTTCTAAGCTAAACTTCTGTTGATGCCCAATGGTTTAAAAATACTGCAAAACTAGTATCAAGTAGTGGCCCCTTAAATAGCTGCATATATCTCGGTTTTATTATTATTTTAAAAATAAAAGGTGTACCTCCCCCACATGTCACCCAGCACTAGTGCTGCCACAACCAAAGGTAAAGGGGTAAAAATATTGTTTATCACACCCTCTTCCTCCATCCACCCACCATAGTGCACAACCAACCTTAGGCCAGATAGCAAGGGGCTGTATTCCTTAGGCGATTCCATAAAGAAAATGTGCCTCCACCAAGGAGAATCCATATAGCTGTTACGTTCTCTGTGCTCCAAACGTAAGATTTTGAGTAGGTAAGTTTCGAGCACAGGAACGTGATGCTGATATTCAGGACAAAGTAAAGCAGTACCCCTAGGACCCTAACTCCGTTGTTCCACCCACATGGTCAGTCTACGCCTGCGAGACTATGTGTTCTTGGGCCCACGGCAGCTGCGTTTGAAGGGCGGATTAGGTCTGCCCAACTCCGATGCCCCCCGGTCTTCAAATGAGACAAGGCGCAAACTGAGACTGGATGGAAACAAGGGGACCTCTAACTAAACAAAACTCAGAGCTAGGGGTTACTGCCGAACTAAAAAACTAAATGTATGTGCGGCACGGCCGCCAATGGAAAAGGCAACAAAGGTAACACTGTTCACCCCTACATGGCACCGTCGTGTTCCGGGGAGGACAGCTCTGGTGGAGCACCTCTGCAAAAACACCAGCAAAAGAATATAATGGAAACTCTACGGCCAAGGCCGCTACTCACAACATCGTGGAACAACCACAGGTGAGCAGGAACCTCGAGATCTGAAGACACAGGTTTCCACCAACAGGAAGGCTGGAAGGACCCCAGGAGTCAGCACCACAGGAACAAGGTAGACCAGACCACAGAACACCAGACAGGGAATTTCTCCAGAGCAAGAACAGCTCACAGGAAGCTGTCTATATAGCAGGTCTCTGTACCAGTGGCTGCAGAGAACCTAATTATAAAATGTCGTGCAGCTGCCCTGCTGCATGACCACACGCTGACAGGTGCTTGATTAATTGGATAGCAATGGGGAAAGCGGTCCGCCTGTGGCGTCCCCGTTGCTATGGACCCGGCAGCTCAGCACGCACGGCGTCCCGGTGTTGCCAGGTGCCGTGCGGGGAACAGGAGGAGGCGTGGCGGCCGTGAAGCGCCGGAACCGTTGCTTAGCAACGGTTGGGCACTGGCGAGAGCCGCCATGCCTAACAATAGCCCTGCAACTCTTCTCACACCCAGACAGTGGTTGGTGAGGGTTAAAAAAAATGGTTAATCCACTAATTTTATATTTTTTTTAAATTTGCAGATGAACTGAAGCTTGATAAATTTACTGGTTTGTATGTTTTTCAGATTATTAATAGGCAGATGTAAAACCATTACATTGTTATTTGACCCACAGTAAGTTTACAAAAACAACCTTTCTGAAGTTAAAATGATTACTTTTTACATCACTCATAAAGGAGGTTGCAACCGAAACATTTAAATTTCATACGGAGGTTTCCACAACGTACCTGACCCATCTTTATGAGAAAGCAGTCAATGAAATCTCTGGGACAGTTTTTATCTAATGTTCTTTCATGTATTTTCACCTTTCCTATCACATACTCTTTCAGTTTGTCAAAAATTTTGAACACTTTGTGGTGAGAACCCGGGAAATGCATTAGGAGTTTTGGTGCCAAGTCAAAGATCTAAAAACAAAAAGACAAGAAATAACATTTCTAACAATGTGTGAAATACATCATTTTAATATGTTACAAGGCGCAATACTAAGTTGATCATCAGTATAAAATAATGCAGAAAAGCAAAGCGTGTGTTACAGCAAAAAAATAGTTTTGTTATTTCACAGTGGATTCATAATGTAGTCAAGCTGTAATATAATAAATGCATGAAAATTTATTAAAAACAGTATCTATAAATCCACTCATTCCCATTATTAATGTAAGTCTTTTGTGATGATGTTTACATAGTAACATACAGTAGTTGGTGAGGTTGAAAAGAGGCAGTAGTGCATCGAGTTCAACCTGAAATACAGTATATTATATTACCTATTCTATTCTGGTTAAAGGCTACTGTATCTTTTTCTGTAAGAAATGAATCTAACCCATTTTTAAACGCTTTGACCGAGTCTGCCATTACAACCTTCTCTGGCAGTGAATTCCATATTCGTATTGCCCTAACTGTGAATAATCCCTTCCTGAGCTGAGTACGAAATTTCCTCTCCTCAAGCCTTAGTGGGTGCCTGCGCATTTTGTGTAGAGGTCTCTTAATAAACAAATCACCTGATACTCCGCATATTGCCCGTTTATATACACTTGATAGCTACGCATATTGCCCATTATATACGTTTGCATAGCAAGCCTCTACAGATTATAACATCTACCACATCAAGGCAACTCTGATCTGTAGTGATGTCTACCAAGAGCAGATAATGAATGTGCTTTTTTTTAAAAAGGAAACAGTATACATTTTGATAATCTAAGCAGTTTGGTGTACAACCAAGACATTTTGTCGGGTACTGTACATACAAATTTGTAAATGAGGCCCTGTTGCTTCAACAACTCATAAATATATAATATAATAATTAGGGGTCACCTGTTCAAGTACCCATTTTCCACTATTTATATAAAGATTGATGGGACTCCTGGTGGTTGTGTGCTGCAATTATGGAAACTGCCCATGGAACCATTTCAGGTACTATACTGTATAGATTTGTTTCCATGCCTTACAGAATCAGATTTCAGTTACAGGAAGAAACAGTTGGCTCTCAAAGGTGTATTTTGCATGCTAATTTTTTTCTTATATTTTTTGTTTGCACTACTTACTTTTCTATTTCTCAGATTTAAGATTGAATATCAATCTACAAAAGTAATTTTATATAAAATGTAGAACGAAATGATAGCGTGCTGCACTTGAAAGTGTCTTAAGCAGCTCAGTTAATAATGTCAAATGGGTGTTTGGTTCAGCATAAGCTGATAACGAGCGCTAAGTGTGTTTACATATTGGGCAGAAGGGTAAAATGTGGGCAGACACAACTACAATTAATGAAGATAGAATACAGAAAGGAGTAGAGAAAAAATATTGTAAGGGAAAAAAATTAAATAAATATAAATAAAAAAATAATGCTTAAGCTCTTTTTAGCGGCTGTGATGTTGGTAAAGCAGTGCAGTCTCTCTGAGGAGTAACCACTCTAGTGTGAGGTGTGGCTGTCCCTATCTTACCCTACGACTTGACGGTAGTTTTCTTATCTCAGCAATGCTGGCATAACGGAGCGGAACTTCCGGTTGCGGCTCACGGCGTCCTTCTTTTGCGGTGCCGATTTCGGTGTGGCTCTCCATGACTGCTGGTATCTCCAATGCGTTTCACATCGCCAGGATGCTTTTTTAAGGATGAACGCAGCTTTTGCTTTGTCTCTTTATATAGTAAAACTTTATTGTTATAATGGTGTAATGGTTAGCATTACTGCCTCACAGCGCTGAGGTCATGGGTTCCATTTCCACCATGGCCCAAACTGTGTGGAGTTTGTATATTCTCCCTGTGCATGCGTGGGTTTCCTCCAGGTACTCCGGTTTCCTCCCACAGTCCAAAAATATACTGGTAGGTTAATTTGCTCCCTACAAATTAACATTAGCGTGAATGTGTGTGCATGTACTTGTGGTAGGGAATATAGATTGTAAGCTCCACTTGGGCAGGAACTGATGTGAATGGCCAAATACTCTCTGTAAAGTGCTGTGGAATATGTGTGCGCTATATAAATAACTGGTAATAAATAAGTAAATAGTTAAAACCGGATAAGGCCGGAAATGGAACACTTGTTGTTGAGCGGCAAACACATGTCCACCTTCCTAAACAGGTTCCTTTCACTGCATTATTCTTTTAAAACAAAAAATAAAACAAAAAAATAAATAATAAAAAATGGTGATAAGAATAAAAATAAATATAAATATAAGACTGCACTGCTTTACCAACATTACAACCGCTAAAAGCTTAAGCATTATTTTATTTTTAGATTTATTTAATTTTTTTCCCTTATATTATTTTTTCTCTACTCCTTTCTTCCTTTCTTTAAATAAAATGATGAAAAAAAAAAAAAAAGCTTAACCAGAGCACAGTGGTTAGCACTGCTTGGCAATGCTGGGCTTTATTCTAACTATCTATGTGAAGTTCACTTCATGTGTTCTCCCATTGTCGGCATGTTTCCTCTCATAGGATATAATGCATACAGTTAGGAATAACATATCAGTTTCTTTATGGTTGCAGAGAATTCAGACATTGAACAGAGACTTGTGTAAATGATTACAAATTATCTCTTGAGCGCTGTGTAATATGTTTGTGCTTTAGAGATAAATGATAATAAAATCAATAAGGACTTGATGTGCTCAGTTTATTTGCAGGTCCAGTGAGTCCACATGTGCTACCTTTGGAGGGACTGAGGACAAAATGCCGGCGGTCAGAATACCAACCGTGGCATCACGATGGTTAGAATTTAGACAGGGGATGGGTCAGTATGATAACCCTCCACCCTAACCCCCTAACCCTCCCTTACTGCAGCCTTAATCTAACATTCCTCTATCCCCGGAGCCTAAATCGAACCCTCCCTGGTGGTGTGTAAACCTAACCCCCCTTCCAGGAGCCTAAACCTACCACCACCCCCCGTAGCCTAACCCTCCCTGGGTATGCCTAAATCTAACCCCCCCTCCCCACAGCCTTAACCTAACTCCCCTTCCCACAGCCTAAACCTACCCCCACAACCTAAATCTGAACCTCGCCCCCCATCCCCGTGGCTTAACTTTCCAGTGGGCCGGCAGTCACTCATTCGGGATCCCGGTTGTTGGGATGCAAGCATCGAGATTATGATCTCATTCGGGATTCTGGTGCCGGCATTCTGGCATCAATTTTTTGACTGCATGGATCCTGACCATTGGGATCCTGACTGGATCCCCTTTAAAGTAGCAATAATCATGGGCAAACTACAGTACACATCCAAGATGAATATTTTATTGGGCAATCTTAGAGCTGAAAAACTACATAAAAACTATGGTATCCCTTTGGAATTTGATGAAACTCTGATTTTGTAAGCATCAAAAGTGATGCTTTTGCTGATTTACAACTGGTTAAAATATAACAACCGTGTAGCTCACATGTTTAAAACATGTAAACTGCAAATTGTTCTTAAAACACAAACTTTGCAGGGCCCTCCTATAGAGTAACCACTCGGCCCAACTTTTCTTCCTCCTCTACCTTCTGTGTGTGCCCGGGGGCCCACCTGCTCCTCTAAGGATCAGGTTCCAGACTGTGCACCTGAATTATACATTATACATATGTTACCCTTTATTGCGCAGGGTTATGTTGTTTTTTTCTACAGTGCAGTGCAGTTATTAAGAAAATAGGTGATTATTCAAGAAAATATTCTTTCACGTGTTCTGCATGTTTTTATATACAGCATTTCCATGGGTCCCAGCTGAGGGGGTAATTCAGAGCTGATCGCAGCAGCAAATTTGCAAGCTAATGGGCAAAACCATATGCACTGCAGAGGGGGCAGATATAATATGCAGAGAGAGTTACATTTCAGTGGGTTTTATTGCTTTTGTGCAGGGTAAATACTGGCTGCTTTAATTTTACACTGCAATTTAGATTTCAGTTTGAACACACCCCACCCAAATCTAACTCTCTCTGCACATATTATATCTGCACCCCTGTAATGCACATGGGGCCTAATTCAGATCTGTTCGCAGCAGCAAATTTGTTAGCTTATGAGCAAAACCATGTGCAGTAAGGGGGGGGGGGCAGATATAACATGTGCAGAGAGAGTTACATTTGGGTGGGGTGTGTTCAGACTGAAATCTAAATTGCAGTATAAAATTAAGGCAGCCAGTATTTACCCTTATTTGGTTCTTAAAAGTATTTACCCTGCGCAGAAACAAAATGACCCACCTAAATCTAACTCTGTCTGCACCATATGTTATATTTGCCTCCCCTGCAGTGCACATGGTTTTGCCTATTAGCTAACAAATGTGCTGCTGCGATCAGATCTGAATAAGGCCCTGGGTTTGTAGCTCTACAAGTGCCCACATTCTCTGGTAGCCATAGAAGTGCTGCCATTACCGGTTCTAAAAAGTGCAGCATACCCTAACAATTCATAACTGACAGGGCTTTCTTGGATCAGCAGTGATGCACACCCTTATTGCAAAGGAAATTTTTTTTTTTAAATCAGTACATACAGTATGAAATAACACACTTTATCTCCTTCAACACTGCTGTGTTACTGGATCATATAGCCCACCAAAAAATTCTGCAGCCTGGATGGACCAATTTGTAATACAGTACATATTGTATGCATCACATTTCTATTACCCTATAAATTATAAGCTTGTGAACAAGGTATTCTTACATCTTTCTCTGTTGCACAATCTAGTTTTATATAACCACAATGTTTTATATAACCACAATGAAATATGCGGGCACTATAAAAGTAGGTATCCGGACTCCAGGTCGACAGCACAAAGGTCGACACACCTTAGGTCGACGCCAATTGGTCGACACACCTTAGGTCGACATGAACAAAATGTCGACATGGACAAAAGGTCGACAGGAACAAGGTCGACATGGAAAAAGGTCGACATGAGTTTTTCACGATTTTTTTATTTTTTTGAACCTTTTCATACTTAACGATCCACATGGACTACGATTGGAACGGTAAAGTGTGCCGAGCGAAGCGGTAGCGGAGCGAAGGCAACATGCCCGAAGCATGGCGAGCGAAGCGAGCCATGCGAGGGGACGCGGTGCACTAATTGGGGTTCCCGGTCACTCTACGAAGAAAACGACACCAAAAAAACATAAAAAAACTCATGTCGACCTTTTTCCATGTCGACCTTTTGTCCATGTCGACCTTTTGCCCACGTCGACCTAAGGTGTGTCGACCAATTGGCGTCATCCTAAGGTGTGTCGACCTTTGTGCTGTCGACCCTCAGTCCCAGACCCATAAAAGTAAATGCTAATAAGAACTCTTTTTGCAATCTATTCTACTGCTACTTTAAATGTTTGCCTACCTGAGCCCAAGTTGAGGTTACAATTCTGAAAGCCTCTTGTAAGAGTTCCAACATGGACAGAAATTCCTTATCTTCATAGTCAAAACGTTCATCGAAGACAATAGAACAGATAACATTGGAGACTGCCAGACTTAGGAGGAAGGTGGGATCAAATGGTTCCCCTGAAATATGTATGTAATATTATCATTATCATCCTATTATTATAATTGAGAGAAAGGTGACAATTCTGGGACACAATTATAGAACAAAGGAAATTAAGGCACACCTGAAAGCTATGTGTGCTGGTCATCATTATCAACTTAATGATGCCTGGCATTTTAATATAATAAAAAATAAATCCCCACTCCCATAATAAACGAATAAAGAATTTCAAAAAGTGAACAAGACACAAGCACTCATTGCTGTGGCTGACTCATAAGCCAGGACTACACTATGGTGGTCATTCCGAGTTGTTCGCTTGCTAGCAGTTTTTAGCAGCCGTGCAAACACTATGCCGCCTCCCACTGGGAGTGTATTTTAGCTTAGCAGACGTGTGAACAAAAGGATTGCAGAGAGACTACAAAATAATTTTGTGCAGTTTCGGAGTAGCTTCAGACCTACTCCTAGCTTGCGATCACTTCAGACCGTTCAGTTCCTGTTATGACGTCACAAACATTCCCTGCGTTCGCCCAGCCACACCTGCGTTTTTCCTGGCACGACTGCGTTTAATCGAACACTCCCTGAAAATGGTCAGTTGACACCCAGAAACGCCCACTTTCTATCGATCACTCCGCGGCCAGTAGTGCGACTGAAAAGCTTCGCTAGACCTTGTGTGAAACTACATCTTTCATTGTAATAGTACGACGCGCGTGCGCATTGCGCCACATACGCATGCGCAGAAGTGCCGTTTTTTTGCCTGATCGCTGCGCAACAAATGAAAACAGCTAGCGAACAACTCGGAATGACGCCCTATAGCAGGTTGATCACAGTATAACAGGGAAAACCACAGCATGAGGTTCCCTGTCACTGTTGCACACAGGACCAAAATGTATGCCTCTCTAATCACTCTGTGCAAACCTCCCACCTTTGCCAGACACTACAATACTCCCTGTGCCCTAAAAAATAGTATACATTTCAACATTTTCACCCTACCCTATAAGGCCATGAAATACTTATCCGCTTCCTACATCTTTACCTTGTTTACAGCTCCACTCATTCCTCAATGATTTCCTATTCTCAAAACTTCAACCATGCTACTTTCTACCTAAGGAACTCACTTTCATGTCAGATCTCTGCACATGTTTCCTTCACAATGTATGCTCCCTATGCTATTTTTCCCAGTCCATAAAAATATGCATCCTGTTATTTTTGTTTAATGTGTATTATGTTGTTTTTCTGCACAACAATGCACTGCACTTCTGTACAGTCACTATTTAATTTGTTTGCTCTCTAAACAAATTCTGAATCAATCAATCAATAAATAAATAATTATAAAAACCAAAAGCTATATACAGATGTGTACAAAAAAGACAGATATACTGTAACTTCAACTTTAATGGTTCTAACTATTATTTTATTTACCATCACAGGTTGAGTATCCCATATCCAAATATTCCGAAATACAGAATATTCCGAAATACGGACTTTTTTGAGTGAGAGTGAGATAGTGAAACCTTTGTTTTTTGATGGCTCAATGTACACAAACTTTGTTTAATACACAAAATTATTACAAATATTGTATTAAATGACCTTCAGGCTGTGTGTGTATAAGGTGTATATGAAACATAAATGAATTGTGTGAATGTAGATACACTTTGTTTAATGCACAAAGTTATAAAAATATTGGCTAAAATGACCTTCAGGCTGTGTGTATAAGGTGTATATGTAACATAAATGCATTATGTGCTTAGATTTAGGTCCCATCACCATGATATCTCATTATGGTATGCAATTATTCCAAAATACGGAAAAATCCGATATCCAAAATACCTCTGGTCCCAAGCATTTTGGATAAGGGATACTCAACATGTATTATGTACTATTTTTATGGCATAATGTTATATTGTGCTGCACATTGATTTTAGTAAAGGATGAAGGGTCTCCAAGGATATTTGCTGCTACTACTAACATAAACACTACAATTATAACAAAAGCAATGTATATTAACATACAATATTTAGACACTAAGGGAAATCTTTAGGTGTAAGTCTCTTTTCTTGTGTTTTTCTTTTATCCAGCATATTAAATGGCCCAGTGTGGCGTAGGGTAGACTACAACCTCTTAAAATGAAAATGTACATAGCCTATATACATCTAAATGGATTACAACTATTCAGTATACAAGTAGGTTCAGTAATATGTGACTAACCTCCTTTCTTCTGGAATTCCTCTGCTAGACACTTGGTCTCCTCCTGTACTCGGGCCTCCAAACTTTTTTTCCCCATTCCAAATTGCCTCAAGGTACTGAGCGAGAACCGCCTCATCTGCTTCCACCGATCTCCACTACTGAATATAATTCCTGTTTGTAGAAGAGTAATGGGCATTTAGAGAATCTCTCTTACATCTATTTGTTCCATTACCAAATACTGCATATCATGTAACAAGCTGAAATCCGCTCTTCCATTCTAAAGATATAGGGCCGGATTCAGAGTGGACAGTAATGCATGCATGGTTTCAATATTTTGCAGAGTTGCTGGTATGGCAATATGCAAATCCTTGTTTCAGCCTTGCACTTGTGTACTAGAGTGTTCCGGAGAGGGCATGTACTGTGACACCCACTTTCAATGCCGGTGGACAGTGCAGATCCACCAGTGGTTTCTAACATTAAACACTGATGCACTATCGTGTTCACCATTAACCCTTTCATTAGCCTATGGCTCGCACAGTGTCTACTGTACTCCTGCTAAACATGGCCTCCACATCTGAGAACACAGCCATGTTCACTGAGAGGCCCATGGCACTCTTATAACATGACCATGATGTGGCCTATTCTTGTGTGGAGACATGCTCAATGGATACTGGTCCTGTGACAGCATGTCTGTTCCCAGCACCAGGATAGCAGCAGCATGCAGGGGACCTGTGTTCCCTGTGGGACACAGCAGAGGACAGCACTGGAATCATGTGTCTGATTCCATCACTGGTAGGGCAGCAGTGGTGGGCGTCCAATGCTGGGACCACCTATTGTTTCCCAGCATCGGACTGGAAGTGGCAATGGGGAGCACCATGGAGGAAGCAACACCAATTTTGCAGCCAATAGGAAGTGCCGGCCGTGGGCTTTCAAAGTCGACACCTCCTGTGAACCAATAATGGCTCGCGGCGCTGCAGCCATCAGAAAGTGGCTGCTTCAAGCCAATCGGAGCTTGCCGCACTATGGCTGACCCCGCCCCCAGCATGTGATGTTAGACGCTGTTGGGGAGCAGTGGCAGAGGTCGTTGGGTGGTGCTGGAACAAAGAATATGTGGGGGAGAAGAGCTCCAGTTGCCGCAGAAGAGGCCAGAAAATGTTGGACTCAAGAAAGAAGATAGGAAGCACCGGCTGGATGCAGAGAAGAGGCGGCAGCGCTGTTTTTCCAGGACAGGCCAGCAGCAGAAGAAAGAAGCTGAGGATTAGAGGGTATACCATGGGTGGGAAGTTAAAGAGCTAATGAAGTTCCCCCTGTTGCCCCTCCCAACAGTACAGGTAGGCACTGTGAGGCCTTCCTGTCACCCCTTTCTCCCTAGTCCATCAGGGCAGATGGGCACTAGGCCTGTGACCAAATTCATGCTAAAGCCTGTTGTGTGGTAGGCAGGCACTAGGTTTGTGGGCTAATTTTAGGAATTAGGATTGTGGACACATTTGAGGGCACAAAGCCTTGCCAGTTCAAGTGCGGCCCTTAGGTGTATAAGGTGACTTTGGGCACTAGGCCCAGGTCACCAAGAAGTGTCTAAAGTAGGCAGGCTCAAAGGCCTGAGCCCCATAATAAGAGTGATCTGGGTAGTTGGCCCAGGTCACTCTACCCGTTACCCCTCAGCTAGGCAGGCCAAAAGTGACTGAGCCTTGAAACTAATAAGGTAATCTGCTTATTAGGCCCAGATCAATATTGTGCCCATCATTTAGGCAAGCAACAGCTTGAGCCCCTGAAATGTTTTGGCCAGTAACCCCAATAAAGTAGTGTGAGGAGGTGGGAAATCTCTGCGGCTACCACTACTCCACTGTATTTAGTAGTTTCCCTGTGTAGAGGAGTGGCCCAGCTCCACACATATAGTAGTAATCTGTTTTCATCACGTGGAGGGCTGTCTGGCGCCCACATTATATATAATTGCCCCTCACATAGCCATGACAGCCAGGAAAAGGAAGGGCTGGCTATCACAAGATAGGTAGGTATTATTTGGGACAAAATATTACTAAAGCATGTACAGTAGTGGTGTAATGTAGGCTGTTTCCATGCAGGGCAAAGTTCATTTGATATGTTTATACGTAGAGTTTTTGCCGCACCACATACACAAGAGTTAGTTTGAGGGCTCTGTTAATAAAGCTAGTACACTTGGTTAAGATTTGTCCCTGCATGGGTGTGGTGTCTATTTCCTCACAGAGACCTGTAAGAGGAGAATCAGAGGGTGTACAAGATTAGCATTGGTGAGCAACAACTACGTCCATCTTGTCTTTGTGTTTGTCCCTTTCCGCCTTCCTTCTGGGTGGAAAGCGGATCTTACACTCCGGTTTAAAGATGAATTTTAACCTGGTGTGCAACTACCAGTAGGTGATAATCCGGGGTCTGAGGCCAAGAGTTCTGGTGATGACCATCACTTAAATTCGAAGATCCCGATTGAGAACTGCTACATTCTGGTGGGCGTTTCGATCTGCATTCAGGAGGAATGGCACTCACATCATCTCCTTCCTCCTAGATCATCGTGTCCTGGTCCAGTTGAGGTTCCAGGTTCATTCGGAGTAATGTGGCCTGAAGGTAAGAGGCTGCGAGGTGAGGTAAATTGGAAGTCTACACCTGCACAGAAGCAGGCACCACACCGCACACCCCTCTCACGTGCACACTTCAGTCCAGCTCCCAGTCATCACCTAAGAAGAGCCATGTTTTTGCCTCACTGTGTCTAAAGCCAGAACCTTCATATGCAACAGCATGCTCTGCATACACTCAGGGGAGCATATGCACCGTAGGGGTTTTCAGGACTACTCGTGCATGTGCAGTAGTAAATAATAACTCAACTGCTCAAACATCGGCATTGCGTCTACCTCTGAATCAGGCACACAGGATCTGATTCTGAATTGAATATAAAGCCAAAACTGCAACAATAATCAGCAGACTGCGTAAGAAAACAATTACATACTGTACTGTGAATGCGGTGCACCATGCATTCAAACATGAAGAGAACAAGAATGCAGATGATTTGCTCTGTGTGTGGCTGTTTCTCTTTATCTAAGGAAATTGGCTTTTTTGGGTGGCAACTGGATGGCTACCATATGGATGCATAAAACATATGCGTCTCGTGGGACCGTCATGGGAGTGTCATCAGCATGTAGGCAGACTGCTTGTTTGTGTGGATGAAGACTGGACACCAGTTGCCGATAGACCCAATGCTGAAAATAATAATGATATTTGCCTATATGGACCGAAAAACAGTGGGTGGTGCTCCCATACGCATGATGATGGTGCAGGGGATGCTGCAGATATTGAGCCCAGAGGCTTAACTACTTAACTGGCTAATATTTTTTCAAACAACTGCTCAGAAATTGTCGGCTTTTTTCATTGAATTAGGATAAGAACACCTATTTAAAATATATCCAATACAATTTTATTTAAAAAAAAATCTAAACATTGGAACAAATATTAATGGTAGGACCATCAGACCTTCGATGGTCAGAACATTGTTACCAAATCCCCCACTTTGCAGATACCCCCCTTCCAGTCCCCTGCATAATAGCCCCTGTACAATAATCCTCTCTGTGCAGATCCTCCACCCTTTACAGATTCCTGCAATCCCCAGGAACTGTGAAAAAAAGCAGCGGTGGCAGGCTCCTTACAGTTATTTTCTGTTAAGTTTGTCGCGATCTACCGACGGATACTCCGTGAGCTACCAGTTGATCGCGATCTACCTTTTGGCCACCTCTGCTCTTGAAGAATTGGGGGATCCTTCAAAATATTCCTATGGGGCACACAAAGTCCTAGTTACACCCCTGGATAAATCTAAATCTAAAATCACTCACCAACTAAACAAATAAGGCTAAATACAATTTTAAACAGCGTTTATCACAAAATAATATAAAATTCTTAAATATTTAATAAATCCCCAACACTTTGGCAGCTATTACAGTAGGCCTCCTGTATAAACTAATAAGAATAAAAAAACAAAAAAATGGATAAATGAAAGGATCTTTGTATGGTCCTTTTGTTTTATGCATATTACAGTACACCAGGTATTGTTCATGTGAATATTACATTTGTTGTTTTTTATATAAATATAATGTTTATGCTACTAATGTTTATGATTTCAAGACATTTTTTATTTTATTTATTTATTTAGTTTTTCTTTTTTTTTTTCTTTTTTTTTCCAGAACAAACCTATTACCCTATTTTCTTGGCTTTTAGTTCTTCTTTAACTAACATGAACTAAGCATTAATGCACAATTGTATCTCACCATATCCCTTGAAAGCAAGCTCTGCAATAGCTGTTTTTCCACGATCACTGAAAACATCTCAATTTTCTACAAATGCCTCTCTCACCACATCATACCCATTCAATACGACTACTGGCTTCTGGGCCAGGTACACCATGGAAACAGGGCCATACCGAGAGCCGAGCTGAAGAAACAAAAAGGAGAACCTAAGTAGTACACCATGGGCCAAATGTAATAGAGTGAGAGTTTCAGAAAGTGAGAGATTTGGTAAGGTCTTTCAGGTTTTTTTTAAAGTGGCAATCATTTACACTGCAAAACCAGATTGACCTTGCTGTGTAAATGATTGCCACTTTAAAAAAAACATCAAAACCTTACCAAATCTCTCACTTTTTGAAACTCTCATTCTATTACATTTGGCCCCATATCAGTAATCAGAACAGAGGTAGCATGAGAATATTTTAAAATGTCATTTTTGAAAATCAGGTCGTATTTTAACAGGAGAGCAGCTAAATAATAATAACAACAGAAAAGAAAATATGTTTAAACAGCTGTCTTATTATTTACATCTGTTGAATATGTTGAATTAAAATTTTTAATCACACTTGGAAATGTGTGCCCCATTTTGATTTGGTCCTAAAACTAAAGGATGAGATCCAACCTTTCCCAGCTTTAACACAGGCCTGAAGTTGGAGGCTTTTTGTCTGACACAACCACCTCTTTCTCTGGCATTTATTCCAGGAAGGATTTATGAGAGTTTGTAAACCAAAGCTTCCTAACTGTGATTCGTATAAATCAGTAAAGTGATATTTAATGTCTTTGTCAAATATGCTAAGATGAACATTGAAATGCATAGGCATACATGCCTACCTTGCACCTACCTGGGAAGACAGCCATGATGAAGTCTGCACACTGGTGTCCAGCACGACCTTGACTCTGGTTGTCAGACTGATGGTACCCTCCCTTCCCACTTCCTGTACTGCTAACTTCACTATTCTCCATGCAAGGAGGTGATAACAGTCACCCTACACCTGCGCTCTTGGTCTGCTTGATCAACTGGCTGAGCACTGGGTTGCCGGCCAATTCATCATATCACAGAGTTTTCTACTAATTGCAGCCTACAGCTTCTCGGTCAGACTGCTCAATAACCACCGAGGTATCCAACTACCAGTTACTTCTGCATAGAGAACCTTATTTTTATGCTTCCTATTTTGGACTCAATTGCCCTTTATGCTGCCTAATTAGCCTACCATCCCCAGTATCTATATAAAAACAGAGTGAGTGCTCATAAACATTAAGCAATCATTCCCATGAACAACCATTGCAAAGTAGGGTTGCAAATGTTGGTAAAATGTAATTCCAGAAAGGGACCAAGAAAGCTAAGCATAGTATTAAACAGAGATTATCTGTAAAACAAACGCAGACCACAAGGTTAATTGAGGTCACTCTTGTGGGTGACCTCAATTAACTGTGCAGTCTGCTGTAGACCGCAGGTTCCCACCATAAACTACAATGTGGATTTTTTTTCCCCCTCATTGTAGACTATGCGCTCCGCTTGATTGGCAGGCCGGGAGCGCACATCCAATCAGGAGAGCGCTATGATGTGGCGCTCCCTGATTGGCTGGCAGGTCTCCAAGTGACAGAAGTCATGAGGGGACCCAGCATTTGGGAAAAGGGGATCCATGTGTTCAGGTTGATGTGTTTTTTTCTTTTTTAACCCTACATGGACTGAAGAGGACCGATCTACACTGGAAATATGTGAGTGTATATATTTTTTAATCGGTACCCTATAGCTTCTTCTTGACAAGGGGACCGAGGGGCTCTGTGGGACAGTAGGTAAGTGTGTTTTAATAAACTTTTACATTCACAGTGTTTGTGTAATGTCTTTATTGGAAAATGTATTTAGTTGTGGAACTACAGTTGCCAGCTGGCCCTTTAATGATGGCCCTTTGTGATTCTCCAAGTACCAGCATGCAGGGGAGGCTTGCTGGAACTTGTAATTCCACAACAAAAGACAATATATATTTTTTTTTACACAAACAAGCTATGAAGTCGCCATCCACAGCCCAGAGGTGGTGGCCATAGCCCCAGGTTTCATCCCTTGCACTTGGGTACCTGGAGGGGGAGAACCCTTTATTTGTGGGGTCCCCACTCTCCCAGGGAACCCCAGCCAGGAGTAACTAGTTGAGGATTTAATGCCACGGCTGCAGGGACTTATATAAATGTGTCTCCCGGCTGTGGCATTATCTCCATGACTAGTGGAGCCCGGTGCTGGTTTAAAAAATACTGGGGACATCTACATCCTTTCCCCCCATAGTTTTGGAACCAGGACTGGTCCAAGAGCCCACTGCTGGTTTTTAAAATACTGGGAACCCCTGCGCAATTTTTCCCCAGTATTTTAACGACCAGGACCGGCACAAAGAGCCCTGGACTGGTTATATTCAGGAGTGTATACCCCACACAATTTTTTTTACATTTTTATCTAGTTAAATACTGTACACAATGAAGCCCTGCACAGATCTTACTGATGCGGTCGGGCTTCATTGTATCATGTCCGGCAGTGTTTTACTAAACTCTGTAAAACACTGCCTGAAAATATGATTGACATCGACAATGGAAAACTTTAATTGAAAAAACACGGTAGTTTAGAAAATTACAGTGATTTTTTTTCAAAAGTTGCAATCTCATTCTCAAATGGCCCATGTCAGCTTAATGGTAGAATCAACCTAACCTGTGTATTGGAGGGAGGGAACCTCAAGATATAAAGGCAGATAGCAAATGCAACCGTTCTTTCCCACCATGGATAAAGTTTCCGGGCATTAATGTACAGCATATGTAGCATCAGTATGAAACATTAAAATGGGCAAAATGAAGGTCCCTTAATAAAATGGGAAATAAAAAGTGAAATGGTGAGAAAAAGCCATTTGGCATTCATCATAACAACCGAGGCATTATAGTGGCAGACTGTTCATTTAAAAAGAAAACACATCTGGTATATAACAGAGTGACAGGGTCATAGCCGTGGCAGATTGCTAATCTTCAGAAAACAATATGTTTGGCATTAAACAGTGCTGGGGGTACACAGCTTATTTCTAGAAAGTAACACGTCTGTTATGTGTTGGAGGCAGAGAGAAAGCTATGGCAGAAAATTCATTATAGGATTTTAGAATATCAATTTTTTTGGGTGGAGGGTCTTGTACTAGGTAGGATTAGACGTTAGCCTAAGGGCTGTAACACACTGGCCGGTTTCTCCCGGATGACAAAAAGCCGGACAAACTTTGTCCGGCTTTTTGCCATCCGGGAGAAACCGGCAGAGTCTCGCACACAGGACGGCTTTGAGCCGTGTGTAATGCTGTGCGCATGCGCAGCATCAGACACGGCTTCAGAAAAAACGTTGTGTGTGAAAGCTCCCCTTCACACACACGGTTCACTGGCTGCAAAGACGGCCCGGCGGCCGCCGGACCTTCCAGTGGTGAGACCCGGCTGCAACCCGGCAGCCGGGCCGGGGCCGTGCAGTGTGAAGGGACCCTAGCCCTCACACTGTTAACTACAATGCCGGCACGGGAAAAAGCCGTCCGGCTTTTTCCCGGCCGGCAAAAGCCGGGTAGTGTGTTTTAGCCCTAACAATGGTCATCTTCCTCAATCTCAATAAGGTCAGCATCCTCATGAGTTTTGGGATAAAATATCACACATTTATATGCCCCAATTGCCATCAAAGAAGCACAGACGGTTATCTCAAGATTGAAATCTATGACAGCACCAGGACCAGACAGTCAGGAGAATATTATAAAATACTGCTTCCCAAAATAAGTTATACTCCTGCAGTATTTAATAATATTATAACTATACATATGATTTCAAAACTTTTAAATGTTGCTATTATAAAATTATTTCTAAACCAGGAAAAAAATCTAGAATAATCAGGTTCATAATAACCAATTTCTTTACTAAATGTAGACTATAAAATATTGACAAAAATGTTAATGGAAAGAATTCATTTAGTCCTTCCCAGTATAATAGAAAATGGACCAGACCAGGTTTATTCAAGGGAGACAATATGTAAGTATTATATGGAGTAATGTATTGACAATAGGGCAGTGGATATTGGATTCTGGGAGAATAGATCCAGAAGTCATACTTTCAGTAGATGCTAAAAAAGCTTTTGACTTAATATCATGGGCTCTTTTATTTATTTATTATTTATTTATTAACAGTTTTTTATATAACGCAGCAAATTCCGTTGCGCTTTACAATTTGAAGTAACAATAACAAACTGGCTGATAAACAGTCATAGAGGTAGGAAGGCCCTGCTCGCAAGCTTACAATCTATAGGGAAATAGGCATGTGTACACAAGGAAAGGTGCTATCTATTGCATAGAATGAGAAGACATGTGAGGATGTGTGTGAACTGTACAGAGTGGTTGCAATTTGATAGGAAGGTTTATGAAAGTTATGTGGGCGGTTCAGGAATTTGATACGCTTGCCTAAAGAGGTGAGTTTTCAGGGAACGCTTGAAGGTTTGGAGACTAGAGGAGAGTCTTATTGTGCGTGGTAGGGCATTCCACAGAGTGGGTGCAGCCCGATGAAAGTCCTGCAACCGTGAGTGGGAGCGAGTAATGAGTGTGGATGAGAGATGCAGGTCTTGTGAAGAGCGAAGAGGTCGGGTTGGGAGATATTTTGAGATAAGCGAAGTGATGTACGTTGGTGTAGTTTGGTTAATGGCCTTGTGTGTGAGTAAAAGTATTTTATATTGAATGCGGTAGAGTACAGGTAACCAATGGAGGGACTGACAGAGTCGATCTGCAGACGATGAACGTCTAGCGAGGAAGATAAGCCTTGCCGCTGCATTCAGAATGGATTGTAGTGGTGAGAGTCTTGTTTTGGGAAGACCAGTTAGGAGACTATTGCAATAATCAATGCGGGAGATAATGAGAGCGTGGATTAGAGTTTTAGCAATGTCTTGTGTAAGGTATGGTCTTATTTTGGACATGTTTTTTAGATGCATGTAACATGATCTTGAGACAGATTGAATGTGGGGAACAAAGGACATATCAGAGTCAAGGATGACACCTAGACAGCGAGCTTGTGGGGTAGGGTAGATAGTCGAGTTTTCAACAATGATAGAGATATCAGGTTGGTACCTACTACATCATTAAGTAGATTTCATTTTCCAGAAGAGATTATTTACTTGCTTTCTAAGTTATATTTGGCACCTTCTTCTACAATTGCATGTAATAAATATTCGACAGAAGAGACACAGAATCAAAGTGGTACATGCCAAGGATGCCCAGTCTTACCAGTATTATTTGCTGTAGCTATTGAGCCCTTGGCGTTGGCCTTCCAGGCTTCTAAGGATTTTCAAGGGATTAAAATGAATCAAATGGAATTAAAAGTGGCAATATTTATAGATTATATTATTTTATTTCTAATCCAATTTGTACTATTTCTGCTGCATTCCAAATAATCAATAACTTTGGTTATTTTATGGGATATAAATTTAATATATTAAATCTGATCTCCTCCCATTGACTTTTCTTCTTTTAACACAGAGGCACTTAAATAATATCACCTTTTCAAGTAGTCTCACATAAACTAAAATATTTAGGTATATACTGTATGTTACCTTTCTATTCAAAGATATACATAAGACTAACTACAGTATATACCGGCAAATAGAAATATTGAAACTCAGATGGAATACTGGAAGCTTTATCAATATCATTATTAGGATGAGCAGTAGTGATAAAAAGTGTAATACTGTATTTCCTTAATTATCTTATATAATTCAAATGTTTCCTGTTAAAATGTCAAAAATAGATATTGCTTTATGTACAAAGCTTTTCTCAAAGTTCTTATTGGTAGGTATAAATCTTCATATATCTACAGTATGACTTAATTAAAGATGAAGCGGCTGGAGGGAGGGCTTGCAATACCTGATATACTGTACTAGGTTTTTCTCATACAGTTCATTTCTAATATATACAGTAGCTAACTGGTTATTGGATAAATCAACATACAGTATATAAACTTTTAGCTTTAACAAGATATGGTAGCTCCATAGTCGCTTAGGGCGTTAATTCATACTACAAAATAATTTCTTCCTCCATAATTAATGATAAATATATTATTTTGGGATCCATATCTGTTGTGATAGGCTATTAATAAATTAGTACAGGGAAATCCAAAATTCTCTAAATATATAAAGATTTGTGGAAATCATTGTTTTAAACAGGCATTGGTTAATTGTGTATTTCAACAATGGAATCTAAAAGAAATTAATAACATCAGATATGTTTTTGATCCAGGAGGAAGATTATTATCATTCCAAGAGATTACTAATAAGTTTGGAATACAGAATAAATATTTTTATAAGTATTTACAGTTACAGTATGTCATTATATTTATTCATTTTTATCACCCCAGGATTTGATGAAAGATCCTGATATACTGCTGATAGTATTATCAGTAACAAAATCTGTGCCATATAAAATAAGATTTTAGTATTGGAAGTACTTACTGTATATGGGAAAAATTTGGAAAAGAATGATAAATAAATGGGCTAGTGATTGTCTGAGTATTACCGAGATATCTGATCTTATTAGTACCAGAAATTATTGGTGCAATAAATTCAGGGGTGTATTCATGAAACAGTAAAAATTGTGAAGCAGTATACCAGTGGAGAAGTTGTCCATGGCAACCAATCAGCACTTAAGTTACATTTATAATTTTCATACTATACAATTGTACAGAGTAGCTGATTGGTTGCAAAGGGCAACTTCCTCACAGGCTCACTTCTCCACTCTTTTCACTGCTTCAAGAATAGACCTCTTATATATGTACGATACTAGAGCTTATATTGCTCAAGGACTACGCAAATATATGATACCGGAGGAAACAGGGAAATGTCACAAATGCTGAAATTCAGACACATTATTTTTTCATCATTTTTGTTAGGTATTGTGAGTTTAAAGAATGGTTATGTTGCTTGATGTTTTTGTGTTTTTGAGTTATGTTTAATGAATAAGAGAAGGATACTCGAAGAAAAGTAAAGTATATTGGAAGTTAATATCTTGCGTTTAGTAAGTTAAGATGGTTCAAATTAATAGCAAGAATATATAATGGATATGTTTTTTATGCAATGTAGCTAAAAATATAATTTAAAAGGTATCCCAAAAAGAAGATATGTTTGTATGTATTGTATATGGAATATTTTGCCTAATGTGAAAAACAATAAATAAATATATAAAAAAAATGATAGCCATCAACATCTGGGATGTAATGAAGTCCGAGGATGGTATTAAGTATGCCGGCTGATGGGATCCCGGTGCTCAGTATACCGGCGCCAGAATCCTGACACCCGGCATACAGACAACTATTGTCCCTCTTGGGCGTCCACGTCCTGCCTGGAGGAAGAATAACGCGAGCCACCGCGCCCGCATCATGGCGAGCACAGTGAGCCCGCAAGGGGCTCATTTGCACTCGTCCAGCTGCCGGCATGCCGGCGGTCGAGATCCCAGCACCGGTATGCTAGGCACCGGGATCCCGACCACCGGCATAACATACTACACCCAAGTCCGAGTTCAGTGGACATGCAGGATGCTGAGCGAGCATGGACATTTTATTAAAGGATATATCATGTACAAGCCTAAACCAAGCCTTGTACATGATTGCCCATTTAAAGAAAAGTCTGAGGTCGGCCGGCATCTATCCCACACAGCAGCCAAACTCGAACTTCATTACATCCCTCCAGGGACGTATTTGGAAGGAAAACCAGCCCAGGAAATTTGTGGAAGCAGCACTAATGGGGGTGCGGTCTGATGAGGGGGTGAGGTCTGTTGAGTGAGGTTGGATCCTCTGTCACAGGGCCTTATTGTACGCCATTGCGTCCTTCCTTACGTCTTTTGTTGCAGTTGTGTCTGAGACCAGGGGTGTATTGGGAATTAAAAGTGGCCCTGTAAAATTTTGTAGAAGTGGGAAGTACAAGAGGTATAACTTACTGTATAGCATATATATATATAACAGGCCCCACAGACACATCACCCTACCAGGATTCTGCCTGGTGAGCCCCATGGACAATCTGCCCCTGCATCCCGCACCATGTGTTTTATGAAGCTAAATGTACAGTACTGAACATCACCTCTGGGTGCAGCCAACCTTGGTTTATCTACTATTATTAAATAACTTGGCTTCCATTTCTGCTAGTGTTATCCATCTCCATATCATACATATTGTATAATACTGAGAATGACATAAGCCATTTTTCTCAAACCATTTCACTTTTGGGTTATGTCCACTTTCTATTACTGCTAGTGTTATCCATCTCCATATCATACATATTGTACAATACTGAGAATGACATAAGCCATTTTTCTCAAACCATTTCACTTTTGGGTTATGTCCACTTTCTATTATTGCTGGTGTTATCCATCTCCTTGTCACACATGAATTACGTGTTATCTTATTCAATCCATTTCACTTCTTGGTGAGGTGCATCTTGGGATATCTACAGTACCTCTCTACTGACCATCCAATCAGCCAGTGCTCTGTATCATAGTTGTATCTTGTAATACAGTAAACTACTGTGTTCTTGTTCTGCTGCTCTTTCACTAATTTTAAATATACAGCTTGCTACAGCCTTTCACATTATTGGTGAAGCCATTGACATTATAAAACAAGATATTATTGTTAATGATATTAATAATGTAGGGACAAAAAGCGCAAAAAACTTACATAATGAAATCCAGATCCAAAGCCAAAACACAAGGACAGGTTAAGAACCGAATCTAGAATTAAAACCAAAACATGGAGGTCCATACTCATTTTATACTGAGTGAAGGAAATCAAACAGGAATAAAAAAAAACCAAGGGGTATATTTACTAAAGGTCGATTTTAATCAATCTCAATTTGATTTAAATCGCTCTTAATCGATATTGGGCTTCCAGGGCTAAAACACACATGTACTAACATTTAAAAATAAATATAAAAATCATCTGTTAGTAAATTTGTGTTTCAACCCTGGTAGCAAAAATCTATTAAGATTGATTTTAATTGACTTGAGATTGATTAAAATCAATGTTTAGTCAATGTATCCCTTCGAGTCTGGATTATGGAGAATTGGTGCAAATATGGTGCCAGCAAATACTATAGTGCCTGGGCTTTCTGACACTCCTGTTGAGAATTTAAAAACAAAGCAGATTGAAATATACTGTCTTAAGATGCAGCAAGTGGTTGTCTCAGCTCTTTACAAATTGGATGCTGCATTAGTATAAAGACACGACTGCATCCACCACGGGATCAGACCAAATGTGTAATAGAGTTTGATTATTAATAGTTTATGGGCCTACTTTTATATCTTTTTTACTTAACTATCAACATTGAGCATTCATATGCAGTAACCCCATATACATTGATTTTAAAGAACACACCAGTACAGGTTTCCCCATTCCTTCTAGCCAGCAATGCTATTACAGATTCTACTGCACATATGCAAATCACAAGGTAAATGGCTGCCTCACCATTCTCCTGGTGCTTTGTGCAGTGCTGCTGATGCTGGAACTAAGTATTAAAGATTATGGGTGCAGAGGGTGAGGTGTGGTCCCCAGCACATACAGTACACTCATTGCCAGATTAAGGTCCACATGGGCCTGGAGCTGAAATTGCTGAAGGGCCTATTGTGTGCCACCACAGAAAGTGTGACCAGTGCTGTGTTGGTGTGACTAGTGTTGTGGGGATGTGTTCTGTGTTGTAGGGCAGCATCCAGGGGTGTAAAGTTATTCCAGTGGCAATGTAGAATTTGGAGCATATGTGCTCCTCTATGTCCATATGTGCCTATGTCTGTATGTGCTCCTCTATGTCCATATGTGCCTATGTCTGCATGTGCTCCTCTATGTCCATATGTTCCTATGTCTGTATGTGCCTATGTCTGTATGTGCTCCTCTATGTCCATATGTGCCTATGTCTGTATGTGCTCCTCTATGTCCATATGTGCCTATGTCTGTATGTGCTCCTCTATGTCCATATGTGCCTATGTCTGTATGTGCTCCTCTATGTCCATATGTGCCTATGTCTGTATGTGCTCCTCTATGTCCATATGTGCTCCTCTATGTCCATATGTGCCTATGTCTGTATGTGCTCCTCTATGTCCATATGTGCCTATATCTGTATGTGCTCCTCTACATCCGTACGTGCTCCTCTACGTCCGTACGTGCTCCTCTACATCCGTACGTGCTCCTCTACATCCGTACGTGTTCCTCTACGTTCGTACGTGTTCCTCAACGTCTGTATGTGCCCCTGTATGCCTGTATGTGCCCCTCTACATCCGTATGTGCTCCTGTATGTCCGTACATGTTCCTCTATGTCTTTATGTGCTCCTGTATGTCCGTATGTGCCTCTCTACGTCGATAAGTGCTCCTGTAAGTCCGTATGTGTGTATGTGCAGTCTAACCCTAAAACTCCCCTCATGAAGCCTAAGCCTAACCTTCCCCACAGCCTAACACTAACCTTCACCCTAGTGCCTAACCCTAACCTCCCCTCCAGCAGCCTAAGCCTAACCCTGTGTGGCATACTTACATTAGCTTAAGGGAGGGGGGGGGAGAGAGAGAGAAAGTGAGAGGAGAGAGAGAGAGCGAGAGAGAGAAGGAGGTGGAGGAGGGAGAGAGAGAGAGAGAGAGGGGGGGGAAGGGGGCACAGAAAGGTAGAGAGGGGAGAGATAGGGAGATAGAAAGGGAGGAAAGGGTGGAGACAGACAGAGAGAAAGAGAGGGTGGAGACAGAAAGAAGGGGTGACACAGATAGAGAGAAGGGGTGACAGAGAGATAGAATGGGAGAGAGAGAGAGAGAGAGAGAGAGAGAGAGAGAGATAAGTTGGAGAAAGAGAGATAGATAGATAGATAGATAGATAGATAGATAGATAGATAGATAGATAGATAGATAAGGGGGACAGATGAGAAAAAAAGAGAGAAGAAGGGGGGAGAGACAGACCCAGAGATAGAGAAGGGGAGAAAGACACTGAGAAGTGGGAGATGGGGGTGGGAGAGGGAGTGGAGAGAGAAGGTAGAGACAGAGAGAGAAAGAAACACTGAGACAGAGAGAGACAGAGAGAGAGAGAGAGAGAGAGAGAGAGAAGAGAGAATGGTGGGAGACACACACATATACAGAGAAGGGGGATAGAGTGAGAAAGAGGGGAGGGGGAAGAAACAGAGAGAGAGAGAAAGAGATAAATGAAGAGGGAGACAGTGAGATGAGGGGGGGGGGCACAGAAAGAGAGAAGAGAGAGAAAGGGGAGACATAGTGAGAGGGGAGAAGTGTGTGAGAGGGTTGAAAATAGACAGACAAGCACTCCAGAACCCCCCCCTAGTACAGGCATCACTGTACTCCCTCCCCCTCCAGTACAGCCATCACTGAATTCCTCCCCAGTACAGGCATCACTGTACCCCCTCCGCCTCCAGTATAGCTATCACTGAATCCCCCCAGTACAGGCATCACTGTACCCCCTCCCCTTCCATTACAACTATCACTGAATTCCTCCCCCAGTACAGGCATCACTGTACCCCCTCTCATTCAGGTGGCATCATTAAGTACCTCCTTCTTCCCTCTTTTCTCCTGCACCCGGCTCTGTAACTTCGGCAAAAGCAAGCCCGTTATTCAGTGGCGCCGGCTGCAGCAGATCCCAACGCCGAGGCCGGTCAGGGAGGAGGCAGCAGAGGACCGGGAGGAAACACGAATGGCGGGAAGAGGCTGGTCCGCCTCCTCCTGTTTTGTTTCCGGCCCGCGGACAGTCTAGCAGTAGCACTAGATCCGGCAAAGGCGCATGGTTAGTGCGCATATTACTGCACTGATGGCACGGAGATGGTGCCGCTGTAGTGCATATGGGCACTAGGTGGGGTGGAGGCCGGGGTGCGAGGGAGATGGTAGATGGTTCTTTAAACGGCCACTGATGGTAACAGAAAAAAAAATGTTCTTGTCACCGATGTCTACCATTGCTGTCTGGGCCTATTTTCATGGGGGGGGCCTGGAGCTGAAGCTTCACCATCCCCATTGTTAATCCGGCTCTGAGTACACTCTGCACCCATTATAGATATGACACTGCATCTGGGAAACAGCAGATGGGGTTTTTTTTAGATATCCATACAGTTGTGAACAGAAACTGTGGCAGCATCCTATATAAAAAAAGGTTAAGGCTGTTCCTCACTTCGGTTAGGAGCACCGGCAGCCACTAGAGGCTGCCCCATTGAACAAATGACCCCAAAAGTTAAAGAGATAGTGTAGGGAGATGTTACAGCCTCCAGTCCTAACCATATCAATCTGTTTCACACTTGATGCATACGGAGAGAGGGGGCTGTGAAAAGAGAGAGTGGGGGAAAGGCCAGATGGGGGTAGAACCAGATTGGGACTGGGGGGAGCTGTGTGGAGAGTGGGGTAGGGGCATATAGGGACTGGGGGAGAAAAGATAGAGGACTTAAGGGTTGGAGTAGATAGGGACTATAGAGAAAGAGGGGGTAGGGGTAGATAGGGACTGGGTGGGACAGAGGGTGGGTTGGAGTTTATAGGGACTGGGGGAGAGTTACGTGGAAAAGGCAGGGACAGTTGAGAGAGAAATGCAGATTTGTTTCATTATAGTATTTACATATATAGTGCATTCGAAAAGTATTCATAGCACTTCACTTTTTCCACATTTTGCTATGTTACAGCCTTATTCTAAAATGTAATCAATTCATTTTTCGTCAAAATTCTACATACAATACCCCATAATGACAATGTGAAAAAAGTTTTTTTTAAATTTTTGCTAATTTATTAAGAATAAAAAACTAAGAAATCACATGTACATAAATATTCACAGCCTTTGCTTAATACCTTGTTGATGCACCTTTGGCAGCAATTACAGCATCAAGGTTTTTTGAATATGAAGCCAGAGGCTTGGCATACCTATCTTTGGGCAGTTTCGCCCATTCCCCTTTGCAGCACCTCTCAAGTTCCATCAGCTTGGATGGGAAGCATCTGTGCACAGCCATTTTTAGATCTCTCCACAGTTCAAGTCTGGGCTTTGGCTGGGCCACTCAAGGACATTCACAGAGTTGTCCTGAAGCCACTCCTTTGATATCTTGGCTGTGTGCTTAGGGTCATTGTCCTGCTGATATATGAATCATCGCCCCAGTCTGAGGTCAAGAGTGCTCTGGAGCAGGTTTTCATCCAGGATGTCTCTGTACATTGCTACATTTATATTTCCTTTGTCCTGACTAGTCTTCCAGTTCCTGCCACTAACAGCATAATGCTGCCACCACCATGCTTCACTGTAGGGATGGTATTGACTTGGTGATGACCGGTTCCTGGTTTCCTCCAAACATGATGCCTGGCATTCACGCCAAAGAGTTCAATCTTTGTCTCATCAGACCATATAATTTTGTTTCTCATGGTCTGAGAGTCCTTCAGGTGCATTTTGGCAAACTCCAGGTGGGCTGCCATGTGCTTTAACTAAGAAATGGCTTCCGTCTGGCCACTCTACCATACAGGCCTGATTGGTGGATTGCTGCAGAGATGGCTGTCCTTCTGGAAGGTTCTCCTCTCTCCACAGAGGAATGCTGTATCTCTGACAGAGTGACCATCGGGTTCTTGGTCACCTCCCTGACTAGGGCCCTTCTCCCCCGATCGTTCAGTTTAGATAGTCGGCCAGCTCTAGGGAGAGTCCTGGTGGTTCCAAACTTCTTCCATTTATAGATGATGGAGGCCACTGTGCTCATAGGGACCTTCAAAGCAGCAAATATTTTTCTGTACCCTTCCCCAGATTTGTGCCTTAAGACAATCCTGTTTCGGAGGTCAACAGACAATTCCTTTGATGTTATGCTTGGTTTGTGCTCAGACATGCATTGTCAAGTAAACCTTATTTAGACAGGGGTATGCCTTTCCAAATCATGTCCAATCAACTGAATTTACCACAGGTGAACTCAAATTAAGCTGTAGGAACATCTCAAGGACGCTGAAGCACCTGAGCTTAATTTTGAGCTTTATAGCAAAGGCTGTGAATACTTATGTACATGTGATTTCTAAGCTTTTTTATTTTTAATAAACTTGCAAAAATCTCATAGAAACTTTTTGCATGTTGACATTATAGGGTATTGTGTGTAGAATTTTGAGCACAAAAATGAATTTATCCTATTTTGAAATAAGGCTGTAACCTAACAAAATGTGGAAAAAGTGAAGCGCTGTGAATAGAGACCGGATGCAGTGTGTGTGTGTGTGTGTGTGTGTGTGTGTGTGTGTGTGTGTGTATATGTGTGCGCCCTATTACAGAGTACATAAACAAATAATCAAACAAGAATACAGCAACTTACAATTGATGACAGTGTAGGACAAGTACAGTGTAAACAAACAAAGTTACATCAGCAGATGACACTGGAATATGTATCAGGTAGCAGAATGCTGGATTTGGTGCAGTTGAAGATTGTTAAAGAAAGGATAAGCACATGAGGAAAGAGCTCTCTCTCTCTCTCTCTCTCTCTCTCTCTCTCTCTCTCTCTCTCAACTGTGATTCAATAAATACACTAAGATTTTTTCAAAGCCCTGGAGTGACGCTGCAATTTGTTTTAGTATATATATATATATATATATATATATATGAAGGATATGGTTCTCTGGTTAGGATTACTGCTCCTGTCCGTACTGCAAGAAGAACCAGGCGGCACTCCGTGATTTTGAAAAAAAGCCAAACGTGTAATGGTCACAACAAATACATCAAACAGGCATAGTAGTTACACCGACGTTTTCCTCAAGGTGCTATGCTGCAAGTGAAACACACCAAACTAAACAAAACATATATATATATATAGAGCTAACACTGCTATACACCTCTATGATGCCACCAGCAGACACTGGAGGCTGCCCAACAGAGCTCCATTCAGGTGAACACACACGCACACATTCACCCACACTCTAACACACCCCCTATATACACTGCACCCCCCCACCATATTCTGCACCACCCAGTGGCGTAAGTTTGTCCCAGTCGCCCGGAGGCAAGATATATATTGGTGCCCCCCTATATTTATATATATATATATATATATATATATTTATTACACAGAATATATATGTTGAGTATCCCTTATCCAAAATCCCAAATTTTTGGGTCCCCTACTGAGATAATGACATATATATTATATATTATGTGTGTATATAGATATATTATATAGATATATAATATAATATATATGTATATGTGTCATTATCTCAGTAGGGGAACCAAAAATTTATGATTTCGAATCTTGGATAAGGGATACTCAACCTGTATACTAAATATATATACTAGGTGATTCATCGTGCCCTACGGGCGCTCTTCACACCGTCGTAAGGGGCTACGCCCCCTTAACCCTTGCACACCCTTGTGGCGTGGAATATTTTTATTATATGGAGTATTACATCCAATCATAATTGTGTGAGTGGTTAAATATTGCATGGACAAAGGGCGTGCAATGGTTAAGGGGTCGTAGCCCCTTGCAACGGCGTGAACAGCGCACGCAGGGCCTGGTGAATCACCTAGTATGTGCTTTGGTTGGGGAAGTAGGGGGTGCGGGGAAGAGGCGGATGGGATCCTGGGGTGCCACGGGAGGGGCGGTTGTGGTGGGGCCGCAAGTGGGGGAGGGTGCGTGGGTGCTGTGGGTGGTGGTCCGGACCCGCTTCAGGTGGGGAAGGAGCAGTTGCGGGGTTGCCCCAGGTGGGGGAGGGGTGGCTGCGGTGGTGCGGCGTCGCTGCGGGTGGAAGAGGGGGTCCGGAGCTATCGCGTGTGCTGGAGGGGGAGTGTGGGGGTGACACGGATGGGGCTCGGAGGTACTGTGAGTGGGGGAGGGGCGGGTAATGCTTCTCCTCCTGTCAGCAGCTAAGCTGCTGTCCTCCCTTTGGCAGTGGCTCTCCTGGAGACTTGCACAGCAGGCAGTCACTATTGTTTGCGCCGGTGTCCCAACGCGCCGCATTACAGGGAAGAAGATGTACGCAATAAACTACAGGTCCCAGCAGCCCTAAGGGGTGGAATGCTGCGGCGCTAAGGGCTGCTGGGAGCTGTCGTTTATGTAGTGCGTCTACTTCCCTGTAATGCGGCGCGTTGGGACACTGGTGATAACAATAGAGACTGGCTGGCAGAACTGAGTGACTGGCTGAATCAATATAAAAGGTGAAAGTGCTGTGCAGTGTGTGTGTGTTTGTATATATATGTGTGTGTGTGTGTGTGTGTGTGTGTGTGTGTGTGTGTATGTGTGACTGTCTGTATAATGTGTGTAAGCGTCATGGTACAGGGGGCGTTACGTGTGTAAGCGTCACTGGTACAGGGGGCGTTATGTGTGTAAGCGTCACTGGTACAGGAGGCGTTATGTGTGTAAGTGGCACTGGCACAGGGGGCGTTACGTATGTAAGCGGTACTGGTAGAGGGGGGCGTTATGTGTGTAAGCAGTACTGGTAGAGGGGGCATTACGTGTGTAAGCGTCTCTGGTACAGGAGGCATTACGTGTCTAAGCGGCACTGGCACAGGGGGCGTTACGTGTGTAAGTGTCACTGGTACAGGGGGCGTTACGTGTGTAAGCGGTACTGGTAGAGGGGGCATTACGTGTGTAAGCGTCACTGGTACAGGGGGGGGGGCGTGACATGTGTAAGCGTCACTGGTTCAGGGGGCATTATATGTGTAAGTGTCTCTACTACAGGGGTCATTATGTGCGCTGTGCGTTTGTAAAGTATGCGAGGGTGCAAATTTATAGTTTGCAGGGGGGCGCCGAACACTCTAGCAACGGCCCTGACTGCACACCCACTGTACTGCGCTGCACTGTCACCTTTTACATTGATTCAGCGTCCAGACATTACCCTCCGCGATATCACGCACTCTATCCGCTACATTAACCATCTCGGGGCTTCAAGGCCGGCAGCCCAGGTGCTGTGTTGCGGAGTCAGGGCCTCTGGGGATCTGGGCGCGGTTGTGGCGGGGAGGCACTTCTGTGACATCACACGCAGAGGAGGCTCCGGGGTTCAGAGAGTATGCGGTGCAGGGAGGCCTATGAAAGTCTTCCGCTGCGCCGCTTTCATACACATCTATGCTGGTTGCCGCAGCAGCTTTTTTTCCACCTGCGGCGCGGCTAGGGAGTGGGGATTGTTGATGCCGGAGGGGGCAGGTGGACTGGCAGCAAGACATTGGTGGTCATTCCGAGTTGATCGTTCGCTATCAGTTTTTAGCAGCTATGCAAACGCAAAGCCGCCGCCCACTGGGAGTGTATTTTAGCTTAGCAGAAGTGCGAACGAAGGGATCGGAGAGCGGGTCCAAAAATATTTTGTGCAGTTTCAGAGTAGCTTCAGACCTACTCGGCGCTTGCGATCACTTCAGACCATTTAGTTCCTGATTTGACTTCACAAACACGCCCTGCGTTCGCCCAGCCACCACTGCGTTTTTCCGAACACTCCCTGAAAATGGTCAGTTGACACCCAGAAACGCCCTCTTCCTGTCAATCACTCAGAAACCTGGCAACTGTATCACACATAATATACTGCACACATGCCCACTAGGTTTAATGTGTATCTGCCATGCATAGGTTTTAATTTTTGAGACTTTGTGATAGTGTAGGACCTGCATGAAGGTGGGGTACCTTGGCGAGCGGTATGCAGGCTTCTGTGCATTGGCCAATTCACTAACTAAACCCCCATCATTTATTTATTGATGTTGTGAGGATAAGTGAGCTTGCTATGGTGAGTGCTGAACTTTCTGTCTGTATATATTTGGGTTGGTGGCCATGGGCTGCATGCACCCCACCCTATGAGTGGTGAGTGCAGATATTGCACCCCGCTTCTGGGGTGGCGAGTGCTGTGGTTTTCTAGATTTGTTTGTATATATATATATACATGCATTATATCCGGCACTCCAATAGTAGTAATAGATTCAATTTGCTGAGGTGCCCTCCTGGTTAACTCAAGTGGAATCCCTATACAGACAGGTACATTGCGGCGCCACTCAAACAGTCTGCTTCAGTGGCTAAGGAAAAGTCCGTTTACTGAGGCAACATGTTTCGGGGAACCTCCCCTTTCTCAGGGCCTGAGGACAGGGATTTTCCTAGAAACATGTTGCTCCAATAAATAAACATTTTCCTTAGCCACTGAAGCAGACTATTCGAGTGCCGCCACAATGTACCTGTCTATAAATATATATATATATATATATATATATATATATATACGGTATAAGGCTAACACTACACAGGTACACACACAGACGCTCGCACGCACGCACGCACGCACGCACACACACACACACACACATATGCAGGCTTTTAACAAGCAAAGCAATAATACACTTTACACATATTACAGATGATTTATGCTGCATTTTATAAAACAGATTATAATGTGACAAGAGGACAGCAAACTTTGTTCACTTTACAATGCCACAATTGCTTAGTCTAAAATTTCACTGTAACATTCCCTTGGATTGTGCTGTGGATTTATTGATATGTGGTCATATTAGATTATCCTTAAACAGTATAGGAACATTTATATTGATGGTCTCTTTTGAACTAGAGATGAGCGCCTGAAATTTTTCGGGTTTTGTGTTTTGGTTTTGGGTTCGGTTCCGCGGCCGTGTTTTGGGTTCGAACGCGTTTTGGCAAAACCTCACCGAATTATTTTTGTCGGATTCGGGTGTGTTTTGGATTCGGGTGTTTTTTTCCAAAAACACTAAAAAACAGCTTAAATCATAGAATTTGGGGGTCATTTTGATCCCAAAGTATTATTAACCTCAAAAACCATAATTTACACTCATTTTCAGTCTATTCTGAATACCTCACACCTCACAATATTATTTTTAGTCCTAAAATTTGCACCGAGGTCGCTGTGTGAGTAAGATAAGCGACCCTAGTGGCCGACACAAACACCGGGCCCATCTAGGAGTGGCACTGCAGTGTCACGCAGGATGTCCCTTCCAAAAAACCCTCCCCAAACAGCACATGACGCAAAGAAAAAAAGAGGCGCAATGAGGTAGCTGTGTGAGTAAGATTAGCGACCCTAGTGGCCGACACAAACACCGGGCCCATCTAGGAGTTGCATTTTTGTTCTCCATATTTTAATAGGCACAACTAAAAGGCACCTCAGGTAAACAATGGAGATGGATGGATTGGATACTAGTATACAATTATGGACGGGCTGCCGAGTGCCGACACAGAGGTAGCCACAGCCGTGAACTACCGCACTGTACTGTGTCTGCTGCTAATATATAGACTGGTTGATAAAGAGATAGTATACTCGTAACTAGTATGTATGTATAAAGAAAGAAAAAAAAACCACGGTTAGGTGGTATATACAATTATGGACGGGCTGCCGAGTGCCGACACAGAGGTAGCCACAGCCGTGAACTACCGCACTGTACTGTGTCTGCTGCTAATATATAGACTGGTTGATAAAGAGATAGTATACTCGTAACTAGTATGTATGTATAAAGAAAGAAAAAAAAACCACGGTTAGGTCACTGGTATATACAATTATGGACGGGCTGCCGAGTGCCGACACAGAGGTAGCCACAGCCGTGAACTACCGCACTGTACTGTGTCTGCTGCTAATATATAGACTGGTTGATAAAGAGATAGTATACTCGTAACTAGTATGTATGTATAAAGAAAGAAAAAAAAACCACGGTTAGGTCACTGGTATATACAATTATGGACGGGCTGCCGAGTGCCGACACAGAGGTAGCCACAGCCGTGAACTACCGCACTGTACTGTGTCTGCTGCTAATATATAGACTGGTTGATAAAGAGATAGTATACTCGTAACTAGTATGTATGTATAAAGAAAGAAAAAAAAACCACGGTTAGGTGGTATATACAATTATGGACGGGCTGCCGAGTGCCGACACAGAGGTAGCCACAGCCGTGAACTACCGCACTGTACTGTGTCTGCTGCTAATATATAGACTGGTTGATAAAGAGATAGTATACTCGTAACTAGTATGTATGTATAAAGAAAGAAAAAAAAACCACGGTTAGGTCACTGGTATATACAATTATGGACGGGCTGCCGAGTGCCGACACAGAGGTAGCCACAGCCGTGAACTACCGCACTGTACACTGGTTGATAAAGAGATAGTAGTATACTCGTAACAACTAGTATGACTGACTATGACGGTATAAAGAATGAAAAAAAAACCACGGTTAGGTGGTATATATTATAATACAATTATGGATGGACGGACTGCCTGCCGAGTGCCGACACAGAGGTAGCCACAGCCGTGAACTACCGCACTGTACACTGGTTGATAAAGAGATAGTAGTATACTCGTAACAACTAGTATGACTGACTATGACGGTATAAAGAATGAAAAAAAAACCACGGTTAGGTGGTATATATTATAATACAATTATGGATGGACGGACTGCCTGCCGACTGCCGACACAGAGGTAGCCACAGCCGTGAACTACCGCACTGTACACTGGTTGATAAAGAGATAGTAGTATACTCGTAACAACTAGTATGACACTATGACGGTATAAAGAATGAAAAAAAAACCACGGTTAGGTGGTATATATTATAATACAATTATGGATGGACGGACTGCCTGCCGACTGCCGACACAGAGGTAGCCACAGCCGTGAACTACCGCTCTGTACACTGGTTGATAAAGAGATAGTAGTATACTCGTAACAACTAGTATGACACTATGACGGTATAAAGAATGAAAAAAAAACCACGGTTAGGTGGTATATATTATAATAATACAATTATGGATGGACGGACTGCCTGCCGACTGCCGACACAGAGGTAGCCACAGCCGTGAACTACCGCACTGTACACTGGTTGATAAAGAGATAGTAGTATACTCGTAACAACTAGTATGACTATGACGACGGTATAAAGAAAGAAAAAAAAATACCACGGTTAGGTGGTATATAATTATACAATTATGGATGGACGGACTGCCTGCCGAGTGCCGACTGCCGACACAGAGGTAGCCACAGCCGTGAACTACCGCACTGTACTGTGTCTGCTGCTAATATAGACTGGTTGATAAAGAGATAGTATACAACAATATACTACTATACTGGTGGTCAGGCACTGGTCACCACTAGTCACACTGGCAGTGGCACTCCTGCAGCAAAAGTGTGCACTGTTTAATTTTAAATTAATATAATATTATGTACTCCTGGCTCCTGCTATAACAACCTGCAGTGCTCCCCAGTCTCCCCCACAATTATTATAAGCTTTTATACATTGATGTGCAGCACACTGGGCTGAGCTGAGTGCACACAGACTGAGTCACACTGTGTGACTGCTGTGTATCGTTTTTTTCAGGCAGAGAACGGATATAGCAGAGAACGGATATATTAAATAAAAGTTAACTTAACAACAACTGCACTGGTCACTGTGGTAAACTCTGTCTGCACAATCTCTCTCTCTCTCTCTCTCTTCTAATCTATTCTAATGGAGAGGACGCCAGCCACGTCCTCTCCCTATCAATCTCAATGCACGTGTGAAAATGGCGGCGACGCGCGGCTCCTTATATAGAATCCGAGTCTCGCGAGAATCCGACAGCGTCATGATGACGTTCGGGCGCGCTCGGGTTAACCGAGCAAGGCGGGAAGATCCGAGTCGCTCGGACCCGTGAAAAAAAAAGTGAAGTTCGTGCGGGTTCGGATTCAAAGAAACCGAACCCGCTCATCTCTATTTTAAACAAAGGTAAACTGTAACTGACCTGAACAAACTCATTCACAATGTTCTTGAAATCAATCTGCAGGATGTTTCCCAGGAGAGGCAGGGGTCGTGGACCTGGGGGGGTCCCAGATTTTTGTCTTTGTCTCATCCATAGAGTCACCAAGAAAGTTATACTGAAGATCAGAAACAGTGTCCCAAATCCAGCAACCTCCATATTTGTTTTGATACGGAGACAAGCTGAGGCTTGATTTAGACTTTGAAGTGCAAACAGTTGGGTATGTCTGAAATTTGCCCATAGTCTCACATTTCATAAATAGCACTTGTCATGTGTTTCAGCTTTTATAAATTACCTAACAGTGGATGATCTAAAGTAGAGATGTGCACCGACCCCCGTGTTTTGGATCTGCATTAAATTTGTGTTTTGGTTTTGCCAAAAATGCTCTCATGTATTCTGGTTTTGGTTTTGTATCTGTATTTTTTTTTCTCCAAAAATGTATAAAAATGCTAAAATCACATAATTTGGGCCTACAGTATTATTAACATTGATAACATTAATTTCCAGTTAATTTTGACCACCTCAAAGCTTACTATACTGTTCAAAAACATAGGCCAATGGCTGGCTGGCTAAACTAAGCAACAAAGAGCAGCACAAACAAACAGGCAATTTAGTAATGGATTGGCAATAAGTACCCACTCAAACCAACTCGCAAGTACTTTCAACTGAAAATAATCAAACACAGAAATTTACTAAGAATCCTGTGTGCAATATCATTACTCAAAAGTAGTAGTAGTTAACAAACACCAAAGAAAAAAACCATACCTTGTGTAAAATAGCAACAGCAGACATGGATTCCCCATACACAAGTGCACATGTCCCAAGCATATGTCTCTTCTCCATGCCCAATCCCTCCTGAGGGCCACTGATGACACAGTTAAATATTGATTGAATTACAGTGCGGGACACACAGTGCAGGTCAGACACAGTGTGGGTTGGATACAGTGCTGGTTACATTGAGAGTTGGATACAGTGCAGATTTGATATAGTGTGGGTCAGATACTGTGCAGGTTACAGTGCGGCCTGGATATCGAAAAGGATACAGTGCAGATTGAAAACAGTGGGTCGGATACAATGCGGGTTACAGTGCAGGTTGGAGACAGTGGGGTAACAGTGCAGGTCATATACAGTGTGGTTTGGATACAGAAGGACATGAAAGATAAAGATAAATATAATATGATATGTGACTAAACACAGTATAAACGTTAGATAGCATTTCCTCTTTATTACTTTTAGTTATGGCCCCATGTTGCCATGTTTCCTGGTGGCAGTGAGGACATCATTGTCTTGAGTTGCAACTTTAAAGACAGTGAGAAAGTGAGCATCAAAACTGGACCATGGAAGAATGTGGCCTGGTCTGATGCATCAATTTTTCTTTTACTTCATGTGGGCAGCCCGGTGCATGTGCATTGTTTTGATGGGGAAGAGATGCACCAGAATGTACTATGGGAAGAAGGTAAGCCGGCTGAGGCAGTGTGTTGCCCTGGACAATATTCTGCTGGGAAATGGGTCCTGGCATTTATGTGGATGATACTTTAACATGTACCACCTAAGTAAACATTGTTGAAGACCAAGTCAACTGTACACCCCTTCATGTCAATGGTATCCATGAATGGTAGTGACCTCTTTCAGCAGGATAATGCACCCTGCAAAATTGCTCAGGTATGGTTTAAGGAACACGACAAAGAGTACAAGGTGTTGACTTGATCTCTAAATTTCCCCAGATCTTAATCTAATTGAACATCTGCAGGATTTGCAGGAAAAGCAAATTTGAGCCATGGAGGCCCCACCTTCCTACTAACAGGACTTAAATGATTTGCTGCAGATGTCTTGGTTTCAGATACCACAGGACACCTTCATAGGTTCTGTGTAGTCCATCTCTTGGTGGGTTAGAGCTGTTTTGAAAGCACAAAGGGAACCTGCACAATATTATGCAAGTGGTTTTAATGTTATGGCTCATGGGTGTATATTGTAATATAAATTATGGTATAGGGTATTTATAACCCCCAAGGAATACCCCCAGGAACTGTAAAGGGGTTAATAGGACTTGATGCTCTATCCGGAGCATAAGCAAATGATACAGCCTCTTGATTCATCTGGGTCACAAAGGGTTAAAAAGTGAGACTCATTTACCTCATGTACCCTGCCTCATCTTAGGACACTGAACTACAAGTAAGAAGTATAGTTTAAAGTTACAGTTCCCAGTAATCAAAAGTTACCTGTTCATCATAAGAAGGACACTTGCCTAACTGTCTGAAGGAACTCAGTGAGCATCTAGCCCCACCCTGTGGTTCAACTAGGATTGTCGCTCTTTTCTCATACTGACTTAACTACATTTCTGGAGGGGAAAATAAACTATTGACTGTGTCACATTAATTATGTGTTGGCCACTAGTAAAGGCTTCTTTGGAAACCGCGGCAATGTGTGTGCATCAACTAATTATATATGCATATATAAATATAGCCTCTGAATGGGACATTTACCAAAGTGTATCAACCTTGAACCCAGGTACAGTATACGTATATCTGTTGAATGTATTATTATTGTGGTATTACATTATGTTGTGACTCTGATAATTGTACTACAGAAATTACTTTTTAATACAAAATCGTAATATTGTTTTGTGGTCTGTCATTTATTTTACCAAGTGCCGCTTATCTTATCGGCTATATCACACTAACCAATTCTGAGTCCTTCAGTAATTCCTGCTTGCTCTATGGAGGATGGTGATCCCCAAAAGCTCCAAACTAAACCTGTCTCCCAAGAAGAAGAGAGGTGGAACATCTCAACCCACATACATCCCCGGTTAGTAACCGTACATACGACAACACATTTATTCTCAGGGAGTACAATTTGGCATCACAAACAGGATCAAAACCATAAGCAAGAATGTCATAAGAACACCCAGCAGTGGGAAACCTGCCAGTCAGTGACAATGCAGGGGGAGGACCAGTATAGATTCAAGCCCCAGCAGTACAAAGTATCCCAATAATGTTACCATATTATTTCAGAGCACCTTGGATGCCGAGGTATAGCGGGATGCCCCGAAGTCCAAGGGGAACACCTTCACAGAATTTTACAGGTGATCGACAAAGAAGAGGTACAAAAATCAGATGAAGTGCTCACCACCCAATTCTTTGAAGGAGCACTAGGTGAAGGTGTCCATACACAGCTACGCTTATTAAAGAGGCAGATGCCAGGCCAAACATTCCGGGACTTTAAAGAAGCAGCCATTATAGTAATAGGCACCAACATCAATCAGGAAGAAGAATTTCCTGAATTACTAGAATTTCGAGAGTGCACAGGCTCACAGGGAGCCATAGCACTGGCTACAGAAAAACTGGGACAGAGGAAGGACACAGTGATCAAAAGAGGTCAGATCCCGAATACCGATCCTATACATACATTGAAACAACAACTGGAAGAATTGATGGTAGGGATGGACGAAATGCAGCGGGAGATGCAAAAGATGTCTAGCCGGCAGATGTCTGCTATGAGCTAACCTGGGGGGAGATCAGAGAGGAATAGATCAGCGGGGTAGTGGTGGAACCCACCAAGGGGATCTGGACGGAGACACACCGATCAATTTGACGGGCAGGGACACCCCATTTGCAGACGATGCAGGGAATCCGGTCATGTGGAAAGACAATGCATGGATGCAGATCATTTAAACTCCAATGCCCCGAGGCCATGGCCTTGGGGAAACCAGATAGAATAGAGCTGGACCCGGCAGAATGGATTCCCTAATGCATTGGACTGTGCCCAGCAATCCCTGTTATCATCAATGGATGTAATTTGCAAACCAGTGTCTAAGCTAGAAACTGGATCGCAAATTATGACAATACAGTTAGCCACTCTTTGAAAAATTGGGACAATGACCCCCTTTTGTTACCTCCCCCTCTTGGCTCCAGCTCATAGCCAGCAATGGTTTCGAAATTTCATGTGTCGGGTATTGGGAAGCTGATGTGAAGATTGGGAAGACATCATTACCCAGGCAGGGCTGTTTAGTAACAGAAACAAGTAGACAACAGTGCCACCCATCATTTTCAGGATGAATATACTGAAACAGTGCCCAAATGAGTTGGTAGCAACACTAAGGGGAGAACTGACAAACACCACCTTGCAAGGTCAGTGGGTTCTCCAGAAGATGCTTAAGGTGTTGCAGGGGCATCAGCGCTTTGTATGAGCTACATGGGAAGTTGGTAAAGTCTGTCTCACGGAAAGAAGACCAGTGAAATTGCAACCAAATTCAGAGACAATCCTGTGGGGAAAGTGATGCAGTGGTTCGTTAGTGCCTTAGTATTGGTAAAAGACGGAAGGGTCCCCGTGCGAGTCATGAACCCCCATAACCATCCCGTAAAGCTCTACCGCAACCAACCATTAGCAAGATTATGGTCGACATAATTTCAAGATGTGTTGCACCCATGACCCCAGGTCGAGCAGCGTAGCGCAGTTGTCTGTAGTGAAACCGAAGTTGGCCCGACGGAAGAATGGTGGGATGACGTGCAGATTGGGGATGCAGAGACAACAGAGGAACAAAAGCACGGGTTTTCGAGATAGTAAGAGAACACAAAGAGGCATTCAGCAAAACTCCAGCTGATCTAGGTTTTGTCACGAAGATCCAGCACCTAATCCTCACAAAGGACGTACTTCCCATCAAAGAGAGACATCGGCCACTAGCACCGGTATTGTACCAGCCTGTTCAGAGGATGTTGGTGGACATGAAAATAAGTGGGGTTATTTGTGAGAGCCATAGTCAATGGGCTGCTCCAATGGTCTCGGTCCGAAAAAATGATTGACAGTTACACTTCTGTGTAGATTACCAGAAGCTGAATAACATCACTCATTGAGATGCGTATCCCTTACCCCGACAAGAGGAATCCCTAACCGCCCTTAAGTAAGCTAAATACTTCTCAACACTGGATTTGACTAGCGGTTAATGGCAGGTTTGGATGGCTGACAGTGAAATAGAAAAGATCGCTTTTACTACACCCATGGGCCTCTATAGATTTACACGCATGCCCTTCGGCCTCTGTAATGCTGCAGTAACCTTTCAGCAGATGATGGAGTATTGCTTAGGACACAAGAACTTAGAGATAGTCCTTCTCTACCTCGACGATGTGATTATATTCTCCAAAAACCTATGCTGACCACCTTCATCACCTACAGGAAGTGTTCCAACAGCTAATGAAGTATAGCCTAAAACTCAAACCATCCAAATGTCACCTTATGAAGCCACAAGTCCACTACCTAGGACATGTTGTAAGTGCCAATGGAGTGACACCCGATCCCAAGAAAACAGAGGCAGTAGACAAATGGCCCACCCGTAGATGGTAAAAGACATCCGCCGTTTCCTGGGATTCGTCGGGTACTACCAAAGATTCATACAAGACTTTGCCAAGATAGCTGCCCCTTTAACAGAACTGCTGTGAGGGATACCTAAGGAAGGGTATACCAAACAGATACCCATCAAGTGGAATGCCAACCGCCAAGCTGCCTTTAAGAAATTGAAAGAAGTTCTGACTGAAGTGCCCCTTTTAGCCTGTCCATATTACACCAGCCCGTTCTGGCTCTACAATGATGCGAGCAAACAAGGTCTCGGAGCTGTACTCGCTCAAAACCAGGAAGGTCAAGAACGCGTCATTGTATACACGAGTAGAAGTCTTCGAGGAACCAAAAGAAATTATGCAAACTACAGTTCCTTCAAGCTTGAATTCTTGGCGCTAGTCTGGGCCATGATGGAGAAGTTCCTTGTCTACCTCATTGCGACTCCATTCATAGCCATCACTGATTGCAATCCCCTTGTTCATCAGGCAACTTCCTGGCTGGGAGCATTGGAACAGCGGTGGGCATCTCGACTGGCCAACTTCCAGTTCCAAACAGAGTCTTGAAGTGGCCGTTGCAACGGCAATGCCAATGCCTTGTCTTGACTCCCAGGACCAGAGGGAAGGTCAGAGGAAGTGGATTCACAAGAACTGGGGTTAATCTCAGATTTCAGAGCATGGTGCCATCATCCTCCAGAGCAACCAATGGTAGCATCAGCTACTGTAGATACCCTTATGCCAAGAAAGGTAAGTGAGTGGATCCTGTGGCAAGAAGAGTGCCTTTAACTATGAAGAATGGAGATCTACATGGCTACTCACCAAAGACTGTCAAGAGCAGAAATAGAAACAGCCCCAGCAGAGTTGCTCCAGTTGTGGAGGCAGAGGGACTGACTGGATCTATATGACGGCCTGCTTGTCTGATATAGTACTTATCTGAGAACCTATTTTCCAACACAACAGATTGTAGTGCCCCAACAGGAGGTCGACCTGATCTTGGAAGCTTATCGCAACTAATCTGGCCATTTCGGTGGACAAAAGACTGAGATCAATCTCTGCAAATGCTTCTATTGGCACAACCTACGACAGGATGTGGAGAGATGGTGCAAAGATTGCGTGAATTGCAAAACACAGCAACCGCCAAGGCCCAGGCAAAAAGCCCCCCTCCATCCAATTGTCAGTACACGACTGATAGAAATTGTGTCGATAGACCATGTAAAGCTGGAACCTAGCAGCAACGGCTTAAACTACGCTCTCACCATCATTGATCACTATCCAAAATTTGCGGTGGCATTACCTGTCCGGGACTTTTCAGCCAAGACCACAGCCGACATCTTTTGGATGGCATTTGTCCGGCCCTACTGGTACCCACTCAGCATGCTCACGGACCAAGGACTGTCTTTTGAAGCACAACTTTTCAGTGAATAATGTGACCTGTAAGGGTGTAAAAAGCTACGAACCACCTACCACCCACAAAGTAATGAAGTCTGTGAACGCATGAACAAGACCCTAATTAATATGCTGCGAGACATACCCCAGGTCCAGAGACTGGACTGGCCTACCGTGCTGGCAGAATTAATCTTCATCTATAACAACACATGCCATGGGTCGACTGGCTACTTTCCATATTATCTGCTATTTGGGCGACCAGGACGACTTCTGGCTGACCTCCAATTTGATGTTTCTGGAGACGACACGCATACCCCGGGTCCAGAAACATCTTGGGTACACGAGCATCATGCAAGGTTGAAAGAAGCCAAAGAGATAGTCGATCAATGCATGGATGTACTGCGAAAACGCCAAAAGTGCAATTACGACAAGAATGCCAATGATGATCTGTAGGATGCTGAGTTCTCAAAAGAAATAATCGCCCATGGAGCAAGTTGGACCCCAAGTGGGAACCTGAACCGTATATCATCACCGTGGCACCCTGGTCTGAAGTAGCAAGAGAAGATGGTAGTCGGTCAAAACTAATCCACAAAGATCAATTCAAGTTGTATAATCATAAAGGAGCTGATGGGATTTCCGAGTGTGATGCCCAAAACCCAGAAGGCAATCCTCTACTTTCAAAAAAAAGCACACACCCTCATGTCGACCTTTTGACCTGTCGACCTACCACATGTCGACCTAGAAACCCTGTCAACCTTCCATCCCTGTCGACCTAGTGACTGTCGATCTATACTGGTCGACCTAAACATTGTCGACCTAGATAGTGTCGACCTTCAGACCGGATCCCGTACAATATCCCATACTTTTACTATCAGAAATATTCACCGCTATTGCTTATCACCAGGTACATTATTTTGTTAACACAATTACAACATTTTATCATGTATCTACTGTATATGAAATGTTTTCTTGTCTCTTTTGGTCTTTACTTCTGTAACATATTTACAGTTGTATTCTACTTGTACAGTTCTACAGAACCCGTGTGATGGATTATGAATAAAAGATAAAATATAACACTATATGTGACTATACACAGTTTAAACAGTACTACAGCTTTTCCTCTTTATTACTCTTAGTTATGGCCCATGTGGCCATGTTTTCTGATGGGTGTGAGGATACCAGTGTCTTGAGTGGCAATTATATTATTACAGTCAATATTCAGCTCCTAGGTGAAACCTGTACATTGCTGAAGCATACTCTTCTTGAAAATGAAGGGCCTGATCCATGGTTGTATGCAAGTGTTAGCACCACTGCGCCTTTGTATGCAGCAGCTGTACAAAATTATGTAAAAGCCACAGGAGACATCTTACGTAAAAAGACACCCACTGCAGACTTCTGTGATCCACTGCTGTATCCAAAGGCACAGCACTGGATCAACTGTGCAACCATTGGACTTCTGAGTCAGCCTCAGAAAGTCTGGCCAATTGACACTGCCAAGGTCAGGGAAGCTGCTAACAAGGAGGCAGCCCCATTTTCAGCATGCCCAGAAAACAGGGCAAACTTGCCTCCATTTTCTGGAATGCTTGGCAAACCTGCCCACAAACTTCTGCAGGATTTCAATCATGCTGAAGCTTTTGGGGCACTGCAATCAACGCCACTAGACCAGATTTGCGCAGTTTGGCTTCCACATATGCGCAGACCTGTACAAATCTGAGTTGTACATAAATATTGAATTTACAGAAATCTTGGATACTGTATTTGGGTCTATAAAGCTTTACATTGATAATAAATTTATCAATAATTTAAGAGAATGTTACAAGGACATCATCTCTAACGAGGTACAAATGATAGCTCATATTTGATAGGGGCATTTAAGAACCCAGCCATTCTTGGAGCAATATCAGAATCTGTGAATTCAGTCTTTGAAATCAGTTTAAAGTTCTGCAAAATGGTGGTAAGGAAAATGAAAAGTTCCATTCGAGCCAGGCTCTCCCCTGGGCAGATCCGTTTTCCTGTAACAAATAAGTATGTTTCAATTTAAATGGAATATGTAAAATAATAAATTAAATTCTATAATATATTTGATTGGTGTTGATTTGGTCTCAAATTAAATTGCAGCACTAATTTGTCGTTAAATTATCTTATATATATATCATCAGCAAAACAGTTTGATTGGTGTGTGACCCTGTTAATTCCTGGACTTGGAACTCATTGGTTTAATAGTGTAAACGTAATAACTATATGGATATCATAAGAATAAAACCATTGGCTAATAATCTACAGTACATTGCAAAGGGATACGGTTAATATCCTGAAAGTTGGAATCACAGCGCACAAGACACCGGTGGCGGAATCCCAACACACAGCGCAAGCCAGACACCGGAATCCTGAAGGGGGACAAAGCACCAATGCCGGAATCCAGACAGATGGGATCCTGATCATACACACAATAGACCGGGTAAATACTAAGCTGGGGATGGGTTTAGGTACCCCCCCCCCCCCCCGGGAGATTTAGGGTTAGGGTGTAAGGGCATGAGGGTTAGGTTTAGAGTGTGGGGAGGGGGGCTTAAGGTTAGGCACCAATGGGGAGGATTAGGGGTAGGCTGCAGGGGGGTTAGGCACCTTAAAGGGAGGGTTAGGGTAGGGTAACGGGAGGGTTAGAGCACTTGCCATTCCCTGCCGGGATTTCAACTGTTGGGATGCCGTTGTCGGTCTCATTACCGCCAGCACTCCGACGGGTGGTAGTCATGTGACCGCCGGTCGGCTGACCGACAGTCACATGACCTCCTCCATGAGCCCGATGGCTCACTATCCCGATGGTCGGCATGCCGACCAACAGGGACTATTTCCACTTGTGGGTGTCCACGACACCCATAGAGTGGGAATAGATCCCGTGGGGACCGCAGGTCGCCACCGAGCCCGCAGCGTGGCGAGCGCAGCGAGCCCGCAAGGGGCTTGCTGCACTCGCCCCTCCCTGCCGGGATCCCGGCGTCGGTATGCTGCCGGGATCCCGGCGTCGGTAAGGTGACCGGCGGTCAGGAGACCACCGGTCACCCGTACTACACCCCACTCCGACAGCCGGCATTTCATACCCAATCCACTGCAAAGTTTGTTTATCTCCAGGTGTCAGTCTCATCCATTTGCTGACAACCATATCTGGCGCTACTGAACTCTACTACTATAGTCTTCTTTCTTTGTTTTCGTTTGTATTTATTTACTGCAACTATTAAGCGAATGAAAAAATATATTTTTATAATAATTGTTAGGTTTGTTTAAGGCATTAGTAAATCCACTTGCAGAACTTGTTTTGCAGTAGTCGTGGCTGTTTCTCTTCTATTCTGAAAAATGCATTTATCTGTTTCAGAGCTCTCCTGTCAATCTTATTCTAGTGATCAGTGATTCAAAGATGTACGCTATTGGGATTTATATGCAGTTGCCTGTATTTTATTTTTATTATTTGCACACATCTGAGTTACACAGTGCACGCTTCCCAATGCCTCTGCGGTGTCACTCGCAGAGAGGATTTAGACACATGCTGATTGACATTTAGGGGCTATTTATGGGTGGTAACGGGGGATAGCTAGAAAAATGTGGGTGTGTTGACCAAGTTATAATAGTGTCAGAATCAGCGACTACTGTACGTCCTTGTATTCAGTTTCACTGGCGACAGCACAATGGCGTATCTATAATGGGTGCAATGTGTGTAGTACACATGGGCCCCTGGATTCCAGGAAAGCTCACACCGCACACACTGCACCCATTTCTTCTGTACTACTTACCCTTTCGGAGTCCCACAGTGGCAGCTCTGCAAAGTCACCAGGAAAATGGCATTAAATCATACCATACACAATCACACACAAACAAACACACACACACACACACACACACACACACACACACACACACCTCTGCTGTCTAGAGAGGAGGGGGCCCTGAAGGAGATTGCACACTGGCCCCTCCTCTCTTTCTACTCCACTGCTACAGCGTCTGTAACTTTGAGTAGCCATAGGGTTATTCAGAAGGCCGATAATTGACTGAATTACGACCGATGCATCTTTGTATGCAGCCACTTGGATTTACACAGTATCTACGTACAAAGACGCAGTTGCAATAGGATTAGCACAAATCCCTGAATCAGGCCCAATGTCTCACAATACAATAGCTTGGGGACAACAACAAATATAGATTTTAGATATGGAGAGAACCGTTTTCTGGGTTGTGCCTCTATTCAGTTTATCATTTCTATCGGAAACAGTGACATCACTGAGGCATGAAGCGCTACTGTACTGTATATTTTGATAATTAAAACTGTTATTTTCAAAATTATTAAATGCACTGACAATTTCTTATTTCTATACATGCAGATGATAGGCCAATTTTCTTTGTTTGTTTTAAGAAATGATCCCAGCTGTGCATTAGCCAAAACTTAATAAAGTGATTGAATTGAAGTTCTGACCATATTACAATTCAGACATTAGGTGGATGGAAGTTATCTGGATGGTGTCTTTCTTTTTTCACATTGCTAAACCAGAGTCTCTGATTGTTATGGAGAAATTTACCTGCAGAGAAAGCCATCCAGGCTTCATTCTTTTTGAACTCGCCATTGTCATCCAAGAAGTTGTTGGGGTTGAATTTGTACGGAGTAGAGAAATATTTGGGATCACGGTGAACGGTACAGAGCAGAGGGTAGATATCTGTGTCCTGAAGGAAAATTATATTAATAACTATAACCTAGAGTCATTTATTCAATGTATGGGGTTTCTTAACTACAATTTAAAATTAAAATTCAGTAAGGGGCTGCTACAGAGTACTATGGTGGACTGAATAATGTATCTTGTGTGAATTCGCATTGCACATGCCTAAAACAGTAGACACACTGGTATCAGTATGGGATCCCGATGGTCAGATTCCGGTGGTCACAATACCGACACTGGGATCCAGATGGTCGGGATTCCGATGGCAAGCGCAACGTGTCCCCTCGCGGACTCACTTGCCACACTTATTTATTCCCCCTCATGGGGGGATTCGGGGCCCTGGTCGAAGATTCCACACAAGTGGGAATCTTCCCTGTTAGTAAGCATGCCGACTGTCAGGATTTCCAAAGGTTGGGATTCCGCCATCGGTATACTGACTGAGTCGGGATTCCAGCATCAGTATACTGACCAGCGGGATTCCGACCGCCAGTACCATGATTACATCCATGTGCAGAATGGGTGCTTCAAGAGGCCTACTGCGCATGTGCGAGAGAGCCAGAAAGCGTGATAGGGGCAGAAGGCACTGTGGGAATAAGGTGAAGCAAAACAGGAGAGATCTGGCAATTCCTCTTCTATTTCTGCTTTTTCTTCTGTAAAAAATGCCAGAGAATAAGGCTTTATTACTATTATAAACAGAGCCTTAAATCTTTAATTTTGAGATATATTGATCTGGTAATATGATACATTTGTCTACACACTGACCTGATGCTTTTAAAATTACTTAATAGCTTTATATAGTCTTACGCTGTCTTCCTTACATTGAATGGCTATCAGCATTCTGATTGGTGTATAGCTCCAGCCATCCACTAATCAGCATGCTGACAGCAATTCCCTGTCTGGCTGCAGGCTGGGATGCAGGTAGAGAACGCTGCCTGGCCACTCTGATTGTGTGAAATTTACAATCAGGTGGGCTGGACAGCATTCTCTATCTGCCACCCAGAAAGGTTTGGAGGCACCAGCCTGCCCTTGCTCAAATGTTCCTAGACCGTGGTGCGCTGTGCAGCTGCCCTATGTGCCTAAACATTAAGATGGCCCTGCGTACTAGGGATGTACAGTAAATTAGAACTCACTGGTCAGCAACCATCAAAGTTCCCAGCTCGATGGAAATAGTTTTACCAATTGATGCCAGGTTTTGTAATGGTTGCTAAACATTGCAAACCTACTTCTGATGACCATTCTAACCCATTGCCTCATGAGCATTGAACAGCCATCAACAAGGAGGGGTGGCTCTAGTGTCCTCTCTCACCCAAGACATTAAAATGTCTAGTGATGGCTTTACCAACAGTGCCTAGTCCCTGATAGTGACACTGCTTTTCAGATATGAAAGATCCACCAACATCTGCACGGCAAAGGACTGAAGGAAGCTAAGAAATGGAGGCAGGTATGACCGCAGGATTGCATTCACTAGGTACAGTAAGTTAAGATGCGTTTTTGTGGGGATGGGGGGGGGTTGAAGGGTGTTGATTGGGAACAATATTGGACATAAAGATGGATGGCATTTTTAGGGGTCTGATTGATTATAAGGGGCATGTGGGAACACCTAGGCCTGGGGAGACCATTATTGTGTAATAATCCGGAAATATGCCCATGGCCCCTTTATAATTTGGCACTAGGTCATGCCCAAGTAAAGTTCAGGTGGTATGCCTGTGGCCACTGGTTAGGCAATCATTAGACCATGGCAAAAAAGGTAGCTATATTTTCAGATGGAAATATCTTCTCGGAACCAATATTTAAAACCTATGACTCTCTCAGGTATTCATAACTTCTAAAATTTGTACTGACTGGATGGCTTCTTCGAGTAATATACAGTATTAATTTCTTCATTCATTTTGAATCACCTTGCATGTCTCTTTGCTATAAGGACATACAGTAAAATGTGGCTGCAGAGTAAATAAACAATGTGAGGCTCAGACCATACCTTGGGAATAAGGTATCCTCTAAACTGGGTGTCCTTTGTAACCATATGTGGCACATTCATAGGAACAATGTCCCCAAACCTTTGAACCTCATGAATCACAGCCTGTGTATAATGCATTTGGATCCGGTCATCCATATTTGGTAGTCGATCTCTTCCAATCACTCGATCAATCTCTTCATGAAGTTTATCTTTAAAATAAATATCAATAGGTGTTTTAAACCCAGTTTATCTGAGTTAACAGGACATGTGCAAAGGTAGAGTAAAAAAATAATATTAACTTGGCCTAAAATTAAATAATTTAGTTAATGGTGGATTTTAATGAATTAATAAAAAAATAATCTCAATTGGATTTACAGTGGATGATGTAAAAGAAAAAAAAAAGCACAAAATTGGCAATAAGCAAAGATATTTTCATGAATGGTAATATGAACTGAAGATCCTCCAGCCACTCAATATAACAAAAATGTTGAATTTTAAGTTTATTCAATGGGATCACGCTCATGGATCGGTGGTCCTGAGTTGGTCCAAACTCAGGATAGCCTTCTTCTCTGGCTGTACTGAGTTGGTTGCATTGTTTCTGAGCTTACCCTCTGCTTGCAAACAAAGTGGAATTGAACCATAATTAGTTAGTGGAAATAAACAATCACCATCCAGGAGGTGCTGCAGCAGCATAAACACAGACATACCCAGATCTAAGAGGTTCCAGGTGCAAGTGTAGGAACTTTTTGGTCACATACTTAGGAGCCTATGTAATAAGTCTTTGAGAGACATAAAGTGGATGGAGCTCAAGTACCAACCAACCAGCTCCCAAATGTCGTTTGTATGTGACTTGTCAGTTAGGAGCTGATTGATCGGTACTTTGTATTTGTCCATTTTAACTCTCTCCAAGGCTTAGTAGTGTACATAGACCCCTTAAGCTCTTATAATGCTGTAGGAGGAGTCAGTAACAGGTGGTTATTGATGGTAAGATGGAATCTCTGTGCCAAACAAGTCTCAAAGTAATCACAAGAAACTGTGCCGCAGATGGCAGAGAAAGCCCCTGAGTTCACATTACCATTCTCTGGTGCTCCTGAGCCTGGCACTTGTTTTGGTACAATATGCTTGTTGGCCATCTCAGCCTTCAGTACCCATACCTCTTCATTGTCAAGCCTGTTATGGTCTCATACTAACTCAGTATATACCTCCTTGCGGAATTCACTGGTGAGTAACTGCACCATTTATTTAAGACTACTGTCCACAATAAGCAGCATCAAACCTGCACTGAATGTAACAGATCCGTTACTTACCAGTGAATTTCTGATAATCAAAATACAAAGAGAGCATATACAGTATAGCCACATTTCTGTGTATTTTATTGAAACTTACTGTAATGTTTAGTTTTATTTAGTTTTAAATAATAGAAACAGTGTGTATTGACAATTGCTCTTTAACTTCCCTTTATAGCTTCACCACCTACTGTACTTACCTTGTATCTCTGGGTATCTTAGTAAGATAAGTAGTGCACAGCGCATGGTAGTGCTCACAGTTTCAATTCCCGCAAAAAACAGGTTGTGGGTTGTTACTAATAGGTTCCTAATATTGAACTCTGTATCGGGGTGATTCCTCTCCTGCAAAGACATCAATAAGTTCTGAGTTCCCCAAACAGTATTCAGCATGTGCTGTACATATATCAATTTACCCTCAAGCTACACATACCAACTTATACCTCCAGAACCATCCCTTACATTCTCTACATTTGAGGTCCATGCAATACGCCTCTACCAACCTACTATTCTTCAAGTTGCTGTCATGTACCATCCACCTGGCATTTCCTCAAAATTCCTCGACAACATTGCTTCCTGGCTTCCTCACTTCCTCTCTTCTGACATTCCCTCCATTATCCTAGGGGATTTCAACATCCCTTTCAATAACCCCACAAAATAACCTGCCTCTAAACTAGAGATGAGCGGGTTCGGTTTCTCTGAATCCGAACCCGCACGAACTTCATGTTTTTTTTCACGGGTCCGAGCGACTCGGATCTTCCCGCCTTGCTCGGTTAACCCGAGCGCGCCCGAACGTCATCATGACGCTGTCGGATTCTCGCGAGACTCGGATTCTATATAAGGAGCCGCGCGTCGCCGCCATTTTCACACGTGCATTGAGATTGATAGGGAGAGGACGTGGCTGGCGTCCTCTCCATTTAGATTAGGAGAGAGAGAGAGAGATTGACCTGAGGCTGATACTGTAGAAGAGAGTGCAGAGTTTAGTGACTGACCACAGTGACCACCAGCAGTGCAGTTGTTTTATTTAATATATCCGTTCTCTGCCTGAAAAAAACGGTACACACAGTGACTCAGTCACATACCATATCTGTGTGCACTGCTCAGCCCAGTGTGCTGCATGCCTGCATCATCTATATATATATTATATATCTGACTGTGCTCAGCTCACACAGCTTATAATTGTGGGGGAGACTGGGGAGCACTGCAGTGCCAGTTATAGGTTATAGCAGGAGCCAGGAGTACAAGACAGTCACATACCATATCTGTGTGCACTGCTCAGCCCAGTGTGCTGCATCATCTATGTATATATTATATATCTGACTGTGCTCAGCTCACACAGCTTATAATTGTGGGGGAGACTGGGGAGCACTGCAGTGCCAGTTATAGGTTATAGCAGGAGCCAGGAGTACATATTATATTAAAATTAAACAGTGCACACTTTTGCTGCAGGAGTGCCACTGCCAGTGTGACTGACCAGTGACCTGACCACACTGACCACCAGTATAGTTAGTAGTATACTATATTGTGATTGCCTGAAAAAGTTAAACACTCGTCGTGTGACTTCACTTGTGTGGTGTTTTTTTTTTATTCTATAAAAAACTCATTCTGCTGACAGACAGTGTCCAGCAGGTCCGTCATTATATAATATATATACCTGTCCGGCTGCAGTAGTGATATATATATATTTTTTATATCATTATTTATCATCCAGTCGCAGCAGACACAGTACGGTAGTTCACGGCTGTAGCTACCTCTGTGTCGGCACTCGGCAGTCCATCCATAATTGTATACCACCTACCCGTGGTTTTTTTTTCTTTCTTCTTTATACATACATACTACTACATCTCTTTATCAACCAGTCTATATTAGCAGCAGACACAGTACAGTACGGTAGTTCACGGCTGTGGCTACCTCTGTGTCGGCACTCGGCAGTCCGTCCATAATTGTATACCACCTAACCGTGGTTTTTTTTCCTTCTTCTTTATACATACATACTACGACATCTCTTTATCAACCAGTCTATATTAGCAGCAGACACAGTACAGTACGGTAGTTCACGGCTGTGGCTACCTCTGTGTCGGCACTCGGCAGTCCGTCCATAATTGTATACCACCTAACCGTGGTTTTTTTTTCTTTCTTCTTCATACATACATACTACGACATCTCTTTATCAACCAGTCTATATTAGCAGCAGACACAGTACAGTACGGTAGTTCACGGCTGTGGCTACCTCTGTGTCGGCACTCGGCAGTCCGTCCATAATTGTATACCACCTAACCGTGGTTTTTTTTTCTTTCTTCTTTATACATACATACTACGACATCTCTTTATCAACCAGTCTATATTAGCAGCAGACACAGTACAGTATGGTAGTTCACGGCTGTGGCTACCTCTGTGTCGGCACTCGGCAGTCCGTCCATAATTGTATACCACCTAACCGTGGTTTTTTTTTCTTTCTTCTTCATACATACATACTACGACATCTCTTTATCAACCAGTCTATATTAGCAGCAGACACAGTACAGTACGGTAGTTGACGGCTGTGGCTACCTCTGTGTCGGCACTCGGCAGTCCGTCCATAATTGTATACCACCTACCCGTGGTTTTTTTTTCTTTCTTCTTTATACATACATACTACTACATCTCTTTATCAACCAGTCTATATTAGCAGCAGACACAGTACAGTACGGTAGTTCACGGCTGTGGCTACCTCTGTGTCGGCACTCGGCAGTCCGTCCATAATTGTATACCACCTACCCGTGGTTTTTTTTTCTTTCTTCTTCATACATACATACTACAACATCTCTTTATCAACCAGTCTATATTAGCAGCAGACACAGTACAGTACGGTAGTTCACGGCTGTGGCTACCTCTGTGTCGGCACTCGGCAGTCCGTCCATAATTGTATACCACCTAACCGTGTTTTTTTTTTCTTTCTTCTTCATACATACATACCACGACATCTCTTTATCAACCAGTCTATATTAGCAGCAGACACAGTACGGTAGTTCACGGCTGTAGCTACCTCTGTGTCGGCACTCGGCAGTCCGTCCATAATTGTATACTAGTATCCATCCATCTCCATTGTTTACCTGAGGTGCCTTTTAGTTGTGCCTATTAAAATATGGAGAACAAAAATGTTGAGGTTCCAAAATTAGGGAAAGATCAAGATCCACTTCCACCTCGTGCTGAAGCTGCTGCCACTAGTCATGGCCGAGACGATGAAATGCCAGCAACGTCGTCTGCCAAGGCCGATGCCCAATGTCATAGTACAGAGCATGTCAAATCCAAAACACCAAATATCAGTAAAAAAAGGACTCCAAAACCTAAAATAAAATTGTCGGAGGAGAAGCGTAAACTTGCCAATATGCCATTTACCACACGGAGTGGCAAGGAACGGCTGAGGCCCTGGCCTATGTTCATGGCTAGTGGTTCAGCTTCACATGAGGATGGAGGCACTCAGCCTCTCGCTAGAAAAATTAAAAGACTCAAGCTGGCAAAAGCAGTAGCACCGCAAAGAACTGTGCGTTCTTCGAAATCCCAAATCCACAAGGAGAGTCCAATTGTGTCGGTTGCGATGCCTGACCTTCCCAACACTGGACGTGAAGAGCATGCGCCTTCCACCATTTGCACGCCCCCTGCAAGTGCTGGAAGGAGCACCCGCAGTCCAGTTCCTGATAGTCAGATTGAAGATGTCAGTGTTGAAGTACACCAGGATGAGGAGGATATGGGTGTTGCTGGCGCTGGGGAGGAAATTGACCAGGAGGATTCTGATGGTGAGGTGGTTTGTTTAAGTCAGGCACCCGGGGAGACACCTGTTGTCCATGGGAGGAATATGGCCGTTGACATGCCTGGTGAAAATACCAAAAAAATCAGCTCTTCGGTGTGGAACTATTTCAACAGAAATGCGGACAACAGGTGTCAAGCCGTGTGTTCCCTTTGTCAAGCTGTAATAAGTAGGGGTAAGGACGTTAACCACCACGGAACATCCTCCCTTATACGTCACCTGCAGCGCATTCATAATAAGTCAGTGACAAGTTCAAAAACTTTGGGTGACAGCGGAAGCAGTCCACTGACCAGTAAATCCCTTCCTCTTGTAACCAAGCTCACGCAAACCACCCCACCAACTCCCTCAGTGTCAATTTCCTCCTTCCCCAGGAATGCCAATAGTCCTGCAGGCAATGTCACTGGCAATTCTGACGAGTCCTCTCCTGCCTGGGATTCCTCCGATGCATCCTTGCGTGTAACGCCTACTGCTGCTGGCGCTGCTGTTGTTGCTGCTGGGAGTCGATGGTCATCCCAGAGGGGAAGTCGTAAGACCACTTTTACTACTTCCACCAAGCAATTGACTGTCCAACAGTCCTTTGCGAGGAAGATGAAATATCACAGCAGTCATCCTACTGCAAAGCGGATAACTGAGGCCTTGGCATCCTGGGTGGTGAGAACCGTGGTTCCGGTATCCATCATTACTGCAGAGCCAACTAGAGACTTGTTGGAGGTACTGTGTCCCCGGTACCAAATACCATCTAGGTTCCATTTCTCTAGGCAGGCGATACCGAAAATTTACACAGACCTCAGAAAAAGAGTCACCAGTGTCCTAAAAAATGCAGCTGTACCCAATGTCCACTTAACCACGGACATGTGGACAAGTGGAGCAGGGCAGGGTCAGGACTATATGACTGTGACAGCCCACTGGGTAGATGTATGGACTCCCGCCGCAAGAACAGCAGCGGCGGCACCAGTAGCAGCATCTCGCAAACGCCAACTCTTTCCTAGGCAGGCTACGCTTTGTATCACCGGTTTCCAGAATACGCACACAGCTGAAAACCTCTTACGGCAACTGAGGAAGATCATCGCGGAATGGCTTACCCCAATTGGACTCTCCTGTGGATTTGTGGCATCGGACAACGCCAGCAATATTGTGTGTGCATTAAATATGGGCAAATTCCAGCACGTCCCATGTTTTGCACATACCTTGAATTTGGTGGTGCAGAATTATTTAAAAAACGACAGGGGCGTGCAAGAGATGCTGTCGGTGGCCAGAAAAATTGCGGGACACTTTCGGCGTACAGGCACCACGTACAGAAGACTGGAGCACCACCAAAAACTACTGAACCTGCCCTGCCATCATCTGAAGCAAGAAGTGGTAACGAGGTGGAATTCAACCCTCTATATGCTTCAGAGGTTGGAGGAGCAGCAAAAGGCCATTCAAGCCTATACAATTGAGCACGATATAGGAGGTGGAATGCACCTGTCTCAAGCGCAGTGGAGAATGATTTCAACGTTGTGCAAGGTTCTGATGCCCTTTGAACTTGCCACACGTGAAGTCAGTTCAGACACTGCCAGCCTGAGTCAGGTCATTCCCCTCATCAGGCTTTTGCAGAAGAAGCTGGAGACATTGAAGGAGGAGCTAACACGGAGCGATTCCGCTAGGCATGTGGGACTTGTGGATGGAGCCCTTAATTCGCTTAACAAGGATTCACGGGTGGTCAATCTGTTGAAATCAGAGCACTACATTTTGGCCACCGTGCTCGATCCTAGATTTAAAGCCTACCTTGGATCTCTCTTTCCGGCAGACACAAGTCTGCTGGGGTTGAAAGACCTGCTGGTGAGAAAATTGTCAAGTCAAGCGGAACGCGACCTGTCAACATCTCCTCCTTCACATTCTCCCGCAACTGGGGGTGCGAGGAAAAGGCTCAGAATTCCGAGCCCACCCGCTGGCGGTGATGCAGGGCAGTCTGGAGCGACTGCTGATGCTGACATCTGGTCCGGACTGAAGGACCTGACAACGATTACGGACATGTCGTCTACTGTCACTGCATATGATTCTCTCACCATTGAAAGAATGGTGGAGGATTATATGAGTGACCGCATCCAAGTAGGCACGTCACACAGTCCATACTTATACTGGCAGGAAAAAGAGGCAATTTGGAGGCCATTGCACAAACTGGCTTTATTCTACCTAAGTTGCCCTCCCACAAGTGTGTACTCCGAAAGAGTGTTTAGTGCCGCCGCTCACCTTGTCAGCAATCGGCGTACGAGGTTACATCCAGAAAATGTGGAGAAGATGATGTTCATTAAAATGAATTATAATCAATTCCTCCGCGGAGACATTGACCAGCAGCAATTGCCTCCACAAAGTACACAGGGAGCTGAGATGGTGGATTCCAGTGGGGACGAATTGATAATCTGTGAGGAGGGGGATGTACACGGTGATATATCGGAGGGTGATGATGAGGTGGACATCTTGCCTCTGTAGAGCCAGTTTGTGCAAGGAGAGATTAATTGCTTCTTTTTTGGGGGGGGTCCAAACCAACCCGTCATATCAGTCACAGTCGTGTGGCAGACCCTGTCACTGAAACGATGGGTTGGTTAAAGTGTGCATGTCCTGTTTTGTTTATACAACATAAGGGTGGGTGGGAGGGCCCAAGGACAATTCCATCTTGCACCTCTTTTTTCTTTTATTTTTCTTTGCGTCATGTGCTGTTTGGGGAGGGTTTTTTGGAAGGGACATCCTGCGTGACACTGCAGTGCCACTCCTAAATGGGCCCGGTGTTTGTGTCGGCCACTAGGGTCGCTAATCTTACTCACACAGTCAGCTACCTCATTGCGCCTCTTTTTTTCTTTGCGTCATGTGCTGATTGGGGAGGGTTTTTTGGAAGGGACATCCTGCGTGACACTGCAGTGCCACTCCTAAATGGGCCCGGTGTTTGTGTCGGCCACTAGGGTCGCTAATCTTACTCACACAGTCAGCTACCTCATTGCGCCTCTTTTTTTCTTTGCGTCATGTGCTGATTGGGGAGGGTTTTTTGGAAGGGACATCCTGCGTGACACTGCAGTGCCACTCCTAAATGGTCCCGGTGTTTGTGTCGGCCACTAGGGTCGCTAATCTTACTCACACAGTCAGCTACCTCATTGCGCCTCTTTTTTTCTTTGCGTCATGTGCTGATTGGGGAGGGTTTTTTGGAAGGGACATCCTGCGTGACACTGCAGTGCCACTCCTAAATGGGCCCGGTGTTTGTGTCGGCCACTAGGGTCGCTAATCTTACTCACACAGTCAGCTACCTCATTGCGCCTCTTTTTTTCTTTGCGTCATGTGCTGATTGGGGAGGGTTTTTTGGAAGGGACATCCTGCGTGACACTGCAGTGCCACTCCTAAATGGGCCCGGTGTTTGTGTCGGCCACTAGGGTCGCTTATCTTACTCACACAGTCAGCTACCTCATTGCGCCTCTTTTTTTCTTTGCGTCATGTGCTGATTGGGGAGGGTTTTTTGGAAGGGACATCCTGCGTGACACTGCAGTGCCACTCCTAGATGGGCCAGGTGTTTGTGTCGGCCTCTAGTGTCGCTTAGCTTAGTCATCCAGCGACCTTGGTGCAAATTTTAGGACTAAAAATAATATTGTGAGGTGTGAGGTATTCAGAATAGACTGAAAATGAGTGGAAATTATGGTTTTTGAGGTTAATAATAATATGGGATCAAATTGACCCCCAAATTCTATGATTTAAGCTGTTTTTTAGTGTTTTTTTAAAAAAACACCCAAATCCAAAACACACCCGAATCCGACAAAAAAAATTCGGTGAGGTTTTGCCAAAACGCGGTCGAACCCAAAACACGGCCGCGGAACCGAACCCAAAACCAAAACACAAAACCCGAAAAATTTCAGGCGCTCATCTCTACTCTAAACTCCTTAACCTCACCTCTTCACTTAGTCTCTCCCAGTTGACCACCTCACCCTCCCATGTGAACGGGAGCTCACTGGATCTGGTTTTCAATCACCGCTGTGATATTTCTGATTTCTCCAACTCCCCTTTTCCCATCTATGACCACCACCTGCTCTCTATCAACTTATCTACCTCTGCTTCCCCATCTCTCCCTCCTAAGGCTACCATCACTAAGCGTAACATTGAGGCTATTGACACTTTATCCCTACCCTCCCTGTTTGACTCACTTCTCTCTCCCCTTCTCTCTCTCTCCCATGCCCTGAACAAGCCACATTCCTATACAATGCATCTCTTAATTCTGCCCTTGGCTCTGTTGCTCCACCAACCACTATTCATCATTGCAGATCAACACCTCAACCCTGGCACACCAAATGCACCAGATATCTTTAAAAATGCTCATGTACTGCTGAGTGACAGTGGAGAAAATTACACCCTAAGGCAGACTTCCTCCATTTCAAATTTATGATCTCATCCTTCACTACTGCCCTTTCCCTCTTTAAACAATCAGACTTCAAAATCATCATCTCTACCCAGTCTTGCAACACCCGGCGCCTCTTTGCCACTGTTAACTCCCTCCTCCTCTCCCTTCCTCATTGTCAGCTCTTGACTTTGCCACTTATTTTACATCCAAGATTGACTCCATACGTCAGGACATCACATCCCACCAGACCAGCAAACAGCCACCACCCATCCCTTGCCACCCCTCCCCTTCCCTATTACCAACTCTGACATCTTTCTCCTATGTAAATGTTGAGAAAGTCATGGCCCTCATCCGTTCCTCCCCCCACAACCTCCCCACTTGACCCTATCCCCTCCCACCTCCTCTGCATGCTCTTGTCTCCCCTATTCTTAAAAAACCTACCCTTGATCCAAACACTCTCTCCAACTATCGACCCATCTCTCTCCTCCCTTTTGCCTCCAAACTTCTTCAGCGTATTGTCTATAATCGCTTCACTGCCTTTCTTTCCTCTCTCTCACTGCTTGACCAATTCCAGTCTGGTTTCCGTTCACTCCACTCCACTGAAACAGCCCTCACAAAAGTCTGCATTGACCTCCATGCAGCCAAATCTAAGGGCCACTACTCTCTGCTTATTCCTGACCTTCTTCTGCAAATCCTTCAATCTCTTGGTATGCGTGATACTGCCCTCTGCTGGCTGTCATCCTACCTCTCTGATCATTCCTTCTCTGTTTCCCCTTATGACACTACCTCCCCCCACTTCCACAAACTGTTGGTTTCCCCCAAGGCTCTGTTCTTGGTCCTTTCCTTTTCTCTCTCTATACATCCTCTTTAGATGAACTAATTTGTTCTTTTAACTTCTAATACCACCTCTAAGCTGATGACACTCAAATATACCTTTCCTCCCCTGATCTCTCCATGGCTCTCCTCACTCATACCTCCAACTGTCTTTCTGCTATCTCTTCCTGGATGTCCCAGCTCTTTCTTAAACTCAACATGTCTAAGACTGAGCTGATCATCTTTTCACCCTCCAGCACAACCTCACCTCCCACAATCTCACTATCCATTGATGGCATGACTATCTCCTCTAACCCCCAATTACGCTGTCTCTGTGTAATCCTTGACTCCTCCCTCTCCTTCAAACCAAACATTCAGCACTTCTCACAAATCTGTAATTTTCATCTCAAAAACATTTCCAGGATCAGACCGTTTCTCACCCAGGATGCCATTAAGATCATTATTCACTCACTGATTATTTCCAGACTTGATTACTGTAATCTCCTCCTAACTGGCATCCCTGACAATTACCTCTCTCCCCTCCAATCTATCCTCAGTGCTGTAGCCTGGCTCATCTTCCTCACCAAATTCACTACATCCACCTCCCCTTTCCTACAAGCCCTTCATGGGCTCCCCTTCCCTTTCAGAATCCAATTCAAATTCTCACACTCACTTACAAAGCACTCACCCACTCCACTCCCATTTACAACTCTTACCTTATCTCCCTTTACTCTCCCATCCGTCCCCTTCGCTCTGCTAATGCACGCCGACTCTCCTATCTCCAAGATTTTTAACGTGCTGCTCCCTTTCTCTGGAATTCTTTACCTTTATCCCTCAGACTCTCCTCCTCTCTACAGAACAGGGAGGAAGTCTGTTGAGAAAAAATGTGTTGGTCTAACCCAAGATTACCTCTAATATATATATATATATATATATATATATATATATACACACATATATATGTATATATATATTTATATATCTTTTATTTATACATATGCTTTAATCAGGGCCGAAACTAGGATTTTCGTAACCCGGGGCAAGGCAGTAATTTCCCCCCCCCTACCCCCCCTCAAAAAATAAAAATAAAAATAATAATAATAATAATAATAATAATAATAATGCCGAATGCGTCACATGCGCCGCCAGTGTGTTCAACTACAGGACATGCTCCTCTGTGTGTCCCCAAACATTGCACTATGGGGGTGATTCCGAGTTGTTCGCTCGTTGCCGATTTTCGCAATGGAGCGATTAAGGCAAAAATGCGCATGCGCATGGTACGCAGTGCGCATGCGCTAAGTATTTTAGCACAAAACTTAGTATATTTACTCACATCCGAATGAAGAATTTTCATCGTTGAAGTGATCAGAGTGTGATTGACAGGAAGTGGGTGTTTCTGGGTGGAAACTGACTGTTTTCTGGGAGTATGCGGAAAAACGCAGGTGTGCCAGGAAAAAACGCGGGAGTGTCTGGAGAAACGGGGGAGTGGCTGGCCGAACGCAGGGTGTGTTTGTGATGTCAAACCAGGAACAAAATGGGCTGAGCTGATCGCAGTGTAAGAGTAAGTCTCGAGCTACTCAGAAACTGCTAAGAATTTTCTATTCGCAATTCTGATAATCTTTTGTTCGCAATTCTGCTATGATAAGATACACTCCCAGAGGGCGGCGGCCTAGCGTGTGCAATGCTGATAAAATCTACTAGCGAGCGAACAACTCGGAATGAGGGCCTATATTATAACACTTCATCACTGCACTACATTTCCCTATCCACTGCACTACATCACTATACTACATCATCTACATCCTGAACTACATCACTACACTACATGCCCCTATCCACTGCACTACATACCCAATATGCTACACTACATCCCCTTATATGCTACACCACATTAGTGTACTTCATGCCCCTATATACTGCAATATATTACTACACTACATACCCTATATGGTACACTACATCACTGCACTACACCCCACTATAAGCTACACCAAATCCCCCCATCTAGGAGGAAAAGCGAAGCTTGATACTGCTAACTGAGAGCACAGTGCACTTCTACAGCATGTACGGTGCACCGCACGCTATTTGCAGCACTGCATGGCAAAGAAGAGAGTTTAAGACAGTAGCCAACATAGGAGAGATCCCAGCTACTCAAGATTACCCGCACAGTGTTGGAGCCAGCTGCGGGCAGACAGATGGGTCAGATACATTTCCCTGGGAGCTGTCTGCTGTCTCACTGGAGCAGCACAGCACTGACGGTTTAAAAAAACCCTTGCTCCTCTAACTCCTTGGCACCCCCTGAAATCCTACACCCGGGGCGCATGCCCCCTTAGGGGGGCCACACACACACACACCCTAGTTACGGCCCTGCTTTTATCTATACAGTTTTGACTATTTATACATTATCTGTGTTCTAAAAAAAACAATTTTTTTATTGGAATTTTTTTTAATATGTGTCAGATGTGAATATTGTTATTTTTCTAATATATTTTTTATTCAACTTATATTGCTCCTGTTAATATAATAAATTGTATATATATTGTTTTATACATTGGGTATTGGGGTCATTCCGAGTTGATCGTAGCTGTGCTAAATTTAGCACAGCTATGATCATCTTCCCTGACATGCGGGGGGACGCCCAGCACAGGGCTAGTCTGCCCCGTATGTCAGTGCCACCCCCCCTTCCCCCGCACAAATACAAAAGCATCGCACAGCGGCGATGCTTTTGTATTTCAGGAGTAACTCCCATCCAGCGCAGCTCCTGCAGCTGGCCAGGAGTTGCTTGTCGCTGCGGCTGGCCGCAGCAGCTGCGTGAGACATCACGCATCCGCTGCGGCCCACCCCCCAGCGGTCCGGCCAGACTGCGCTTCTAAACGGCGGCTTAACGCCCCTCCCGCCCAGCAACCGCCTCTGTCTCGGAGGCAAACGCTAGTGAGCGACGACTGCCATGTGCCGGCGCAGTTCCAACCTGATCGCTGCACTGCGACAAACTGCAGCAAGCGATCGGGTCAGAATGACCCCTTTTGTCCTTTTATTAGCTATATTTAATGTAAACACCATTGGTCACTTAGAACCCCTCTATTTTTTTCTATCTAAAATTCTCTTCAGGGACTTACCACCCCTGTACACTTGGGGAACAGCTGAGGCCCATATAAATTGTGGAGTGTTGATTTATATAATATATACATATATATATATATATATATATATATATATATATATATGTGATTAGTATAGAGTGAACCAAGTGATATAGTATGGACATCACTTATCTGATACACACACTGTCTTCGGTCACATGACCAATGCACATATGTAAAAAGAAAAAGAACAGAAATAACATAACGCATACAGGTTTTTTAAAACTTATAACACCATAATTTTCGGCTGTATCTAAAAACCTAGTAAGGATAAGCAAATCCTCAATGGTAAACATCCACCAACAGGGATTAATTTAAAGGTTTTTCACACATTTTAATACAACATAAAACAAATGGTAAAATTACAAGCGTACAGAATAAATAAAGAGTTCAAGCTTATCAGTCCGTATGTGCAATCGGATACATCCTGTTTTCCATGAAAATCCAATATTGGTAAAAAATGCAAACGTACAGGAGTATTGAGTAAAAGAGCTCATCTGTCCATAAGGAGGTCTCAGGAGCAGAAGGCCCAACGTGTTTCGTCAGCAGTATGACTTCATCCCCAGGTCTCCTTGTTTAGCTTTGAAACTAAAGTATGCCTCTGCCTCCAACCATGTGTGCCTGTGCCCTTCCCTGTGGGTGCTTCTACTCCTACCTGTAAGCCTATGCCCCTACCCGTGTGTGCCTCTATCCTTACCTGTGGTTACCTCTGCCCCTACCTATGGGTACCTCTGCCCCTACTCATGTGTGCCTGTGTGTAAATTGCTCCAGGCATTCCAGAGTTATACCGAAAACTATGGCTTTTTACATATCAACCCACCCCCACCCCTAGGGGTGCTAGGGGTGTCTTACCCACACAGTATTTTTTCCAAGATAGTAAGTCATATTTGGTCAAGTTTGGTGTAAATTGCTCCAGGCACTCCAGAGTTATGCCCAAAAACTATGCATTTTTACATGTCACCCTCTACCCCCATACCCCTAGGTGTGCTAGGGGTGTCTTACCTCCTCAGTATTTCTTTCCAGATGGTAAGTCATATGTGTACCAAGTTTGGTGTAAATTGCTCCAGGCATTCCAAAGTTATCCTGTAACATACATACACACACATACATTTTTAAGGAATTTGTGAAAATAAGCGCCCAAGAGTGTAGATGGTATAACAAGGAGAATATAAATGAAGGTATCAAGAGTGGATATATTGCAATCAGTTAAAAAACTTATCTGAAAACCAGAGAAGCTAGATTCGGGCGATGCTTCTTTGACGCTTAATACATGTTGAAAAAAAGAAGAGCAAACATAGTGTGTACTGTTTTTTTTTTGTAAAATATCAAAATATATCACTGGCCAGAAATCATTTAGGCTTAATTAGGGAAACAGCATATTCCCAAGTATGCAATCAATATATAGCCTAGGCAGTGTATATATATATAAAAGATAAATTATTTAATACACGTAATGACATAAAAATACATTGAAATACATAAAATATGAATAGCTGTATGTCATGCGTACAGGATAACAGATTATATCAAGCTTATCTGTCCATAAATAGCTGGAATGCATGCATACAAAATTCAAAATTATAAAAGGCTTATCTGTCCATAAGAGGAAATGTCAGCAGGTAGCCCAACGCGTTTCGTCCGTCATCAGTAGGACTACTGATGACGGACGAAACGCGTTGGGACTACCTGCTGACATTTCCTCTTATGGACAGATAAGCCTTTTATAATTTTGAATTCTGTACGCATGCATTCCAGCTATTTATGGACAGATAAGCTTGATATAATCTGTTATCCTGTACGCATGACATACAGCTATTCATATTTTATGTATTTCAATGTATTTTTATGTCATTACGTGTATTAAATAATTTATCTTTTATATATATATATATATACACTGCCTAGGCTATATATTGATTGCATACTTGGGAATATGCTGTTTCCCTAATTAAGCCTAAATGATTTCTGTCCAGTGATATATTTTGATATTTTACCAAAAAAAAAACAGTACACACTATGTTTGCTCTTCTTTTTTTCAACATGTATTAAGCGTCAAAGAAGCATCGCCCGAATCTAGCTTCTCTGGTTTTCAGATAAGTTTTTTAACTGATTGCAATATATCCACTCTTGATACCTTCATTTATATTCACCTTGTTATACCATCTACACTCTTGGGCGCTTATTTTCACCAATTCCTTGAAATCCTTATGTGTGCATGCCAAGCACATATGTATGTATTATAGGCTGCCACTCATTTAATATATTGAGAAGTGTTTTTATTTTTTATTTTTTATTTATACTCTATTTTTATAAAAAGGTTATTTTAAATTTAAGGTATAGACAACACAAAGCCGCACCAAAGCGCCGTAATCTTTATTTCTACACATACATTTTTATTTATATATATTAGAGATAAGCGGGTTCTGAGAAACGACCCCCCCCCCCCCCCCCCCCGATCTTTGCATTCTGAGTTCGGAGCCGAGCCAGGCTCGGATTTTCCCTCTTGACTTGGAAACCCCGAACGCGGCAAAACATCATCATTCCGCTGTCGGATTCTCGCGGGATTTGGATTCCATATAAGGAGCCGCACTTCGCGGCCATTTTCACTCCAGTCTCGGAGAGTGAAAGGACGTGTATTCAGTGTGCTCAGTGTCTGTTTATTGGGGCGGGAAAGTGGGGTGGCAAGTGTTGTGCTGTTCAGCCCAGTCCATATATCCAGTGTAGCTGTAAAGTGGTGCTGTGTTGTGCAGACCAGTCCAGTGTAGTCAGTGTATTGTGCTGTATCAGTCCAGGCAGACATATCCAGTGTAGTTATAAAGTGGTGCTGTGTTGTACAGACCAGTCCAGTGTAGTCAGTGTATTGTGCTGTATCAGTCCAGCCATTCACAGTGTTGGTGTTCTCTGCTGCCATATATCCAGTGTAGCTGTATAAAGTGGTGCTGTGTTGTGCAAACCAGTGACGATAGATGCTGCTGCTATAAATATCCACTGCTGCAGTATAACAATTATAACAACATGTTGGGCTGCATCAGAGCATTGGTAGTGCCCTATGTCATCAGTAATTCCAGTGACGATATATGCTGCTGCTATATATATCCACTACTGCAGTATAACAATTAGCTATAGGTATGTCTAGTGGGACAAAAATCACCAGCAAGCTGTACTGCGTATGTTAATTATCATATATGAATATCATGAATGCTTAGCTATAGATATGTCTAGTGAGACAACAACCACCAGCAAGCTGTACTGCGTCTGCTAATTATCATATATGAATATCATGAATGCTTAGCTATAGGTATGTCTAGTGGATTAATTATTATTAGCAGATTTAATCAAGTTTTAATTTTAGTTATTTGGGGAATGTGTGATGGTTTCATCCCTACACACCATTTGTTTGTGTAAGTTTTATTGCTCCAAATGGGTGATGGGCCAATCAATCAATGTGCTCACATACACATGTTTGTTGGTCTTTATATTAGTGTGTAGTCTAGCTGACTCAGCGTAGCTGAATCATTGTGGGTAGAAAGATTTCAAAGGGAGAAAATTTCTAAGGTTTTCATCTGAAAACTCCAATCAAAAGCAAATAAACCATCACAATCAACCAATACTTGGACTGCAGCTACAAATGTTTGTACACACCTAATATTCTCCAATCCTCACTTACTCAGGAAACTATACATTCACTTTCTGCCAAAACACCTGCAATGCAACTTTTACTCTGACCCTGCAAATACCTGGAAAACAAATGTTTTATTGAGAAGCATATTTGATGAAGTAACACTGACTTGCAGTTTGCCATCGCTGTGTAATTTTCCATCTAACATCAGCAAATATTTGACTTACTGTTAACCTGTAGATATTAACGACATTTTAAATACTTGCAAATCGTATTTCTTTCTGCAAACTTCACGGCTCTCTCATTCAGCCACCACTCCTCCTCCTATTCTCATTTTACTACCACTTTTTACCCCATCCACACTATGACCAGGTTGGCAAGCCCCATTAATCCTTGTCTTCCTAATCCTTTATTCTGTCCCCTTGTACCACCTCTAGCCCTCTCTCCCAGTTTCCTACATCTCATCCTCTCTCCTCTCCTCTGTCTGCCTCCCTTCCCCTCTTCTGTCTCCCCATTGCAATTCACTTCAGCCCCTTCACACCATTTATACCCCACCACTCAACCCTGCTCTCTCCTTCTGCCTGTCTCCTCATCTCTCCTCCACCAGTATCAAACTACACTCCCTCCCTGCCTCACTCATGCAGTCTCCCTTTCTAGCCAAGGCCCCAGCACCATCATTACACCCTTCCTTCCAAATTACACCTACCTCAATGCTACAGCAATCCTGATAATCTCATTCACATCTCTCCCACAAACTCATACCCCCTATCCTGTGAGCGCTGGAATGCCAGATCTGTTTGCAACAAACTGGCCCCCACTCATTACTTTTTCATTTCCAACTCCGTGCACCTCCTGGCCATTACAGAAACCTGGATTACTCCCCATGACACCACTTCTCCTGCTGATCTCTCTGCTGGGGGCCTCCCATTCTCACACAAACCCCCGACCCGGGGGTCAACATGGGGGTGGTGTTGGGATCCTTTTACCCTCAAGCTACACATACCAACTTATACCTCCAAAACCATCTCTTACATTCTCTACATTTGAGGTCCATGCAATACGCCTCTACCAACCTACTAATGTTCGAGTTGCTGTCATTTACCGTCCACCTGGCATTTCCTCCAAATTCCTCGACAACTTTGCTTCCTGGCTACCTCACTTCCTCTCTTCTGACATTCCCTCTATTATTCTAGGTGATTTCAACATCCTTATCGATAACCCCACAATATCACCTGCCTCTAAACTCCTTAACCTCACCTCTTCACTTGGTCTCTCCCAGTGGACCACCTCACCCTCTCATGTGAACGGGAGCTCACTGGATCTGGATTTCACTCACCGCTGTGATACTTCTGATTTCTCCAATTCCCCCTTTCCCCTCTCTGACCACCACTTGCTCTCTTTCAACTTATCTATCTCTGCTTCCCCATCTCTGCCTCCTAAGGCTACCATCACTAAGCGTAACATTGAGGCTATTGACACCTCATCCCTATCCTCCCTGTTTGACTCACTTCTCTCTCCTCTTCTCTCTCTCACATGCCCTGAACAAGCCACATCCATATACAATGCATCACTTACTTCTGCCCTTGACTCTGTTGCTCCGCCAACCACTATTCACCATCGCAGATCAATACCTTAACCCTGGTACACCAAATGCACCAGATATCTACTAAAATGCTCACGTACTGCCGAGCGACAGTGGAGGAAATCACGCTCTAAAGCAGACTTCCTCCATTTCAAATTCATGCTCTCACCCTTCAGTGCTGCCCTTTCCCTCGCTAAACAATCATACTTCAAAATCCTCATCTCTACCCAGTCTTCCAACCCCCGGCGCCTCTTTGCCACTGTTAACTCCCTCCTCTGCCCACCACCACCTCCTCTCCCTTCCTCATTGTCTGCTCTTGACTTTGCCACTTATTTCACATCCAAGATTGACTCCATACGTCAGGATATCACATCCCATCAGACCAGCAACCAGCCACCACCCATCCCTTGCCACCCCTACCCTTCCCTATTACCAACTCTGACATCTTTCTCCCATGTATCTGGTGAGGAAGTCATGGCCCTCATCTATACCCCCCCTCCACAACCTCCCCGCTCGACCCTATCCCCTCCCACCTCCACCGCTACCTCTCTCCTTCTGCCTGTTCCCATCTTGCCCACCTTCTCAATCTCTCCCTCTCATCAGGCACTGGCCCCTCTGCCTTCAAGCATGCTCTTGTCTCCCCTATTGTTAAAAAACCTACCCTTGATCCTAACACTCTCTCCAACTATCGACCCATCTCTCTCCTCCCCTTTGCCTCCAAACTTCTTCAGCGTATTGTTTATAATCTGCCTTTCTTTCCTCTCACTCACTGCTTGACCCATTCCAGTCTGGTTTCTGTTCTCTCCACTCCACTGAAACTGCCCTCACAAAAGTCTGCAATGACCTCCATTCAGCCAAATCTAAGGGCCACTACTCTCTGCTTATTCTTCTTGATCTCTCTGCTGCTTTTGTCACTGTGGACCACCCTCTCCTTCTGCAAATCCTTCACTCTCTTGGTCTGCGTGATACTGCCCTATCCTGGCTGTCCTCCTACCTCTCTGATTGTTCCTTCTCTGTCTCCTCTCATGATGCTACCTCCCCCCACTTCCACTAACTGTTGGTGTCCCCCAAGGCTCTGTTCTTGGTCCTCTCCTTTTCTGTCTCTATACATCCTCTTTAGGTGAACTCATTAGTTCTTTTAACTTTCAATACCACCTCTTTGCTGATGACACTCAAATCTACCTCTCCTCCCCTGATCTCTCCACGGCTCTCCTCACTCGTACCTCAAACTGTCTTTCTGCTATCTCTATCTGGATGTCTCAGCACTTTCTTAAACTCAACATCTCTAAGACTGAGCTGATCATCTTCCCACCCTCCCGCACAGCCTCACCTCCCACAATCTCATTATCCATTGATTGCATGACTATCTCCCCTAGCTCCCAAGTACGCTGTCTTGGCGTAATCCTTGACTCCTCCCTCTCCTTCAAACCACACATTCAGCACCTCTCACAAACCTGTCATTTTCATCTCAAAAACATTTCCAGAATCAGACCTTTTCTCACCCAGGATGCCACTAAGATTATTATTCACTCACTGATTATTTCCAGACTGGATTACTGTAATCTCCTCCTACCTGGCCTCCCTGACAATTACCTCTCTCCACTCCAATCTATCCTCAATGCTGCTGCCCGGCTCATCTTCCTCACCAAACGCACTACTTCTACCTCCCCTCTCCTACAGGCCCTTCACTGGCTTCCTTTCCCTTTCAGAATCCAATTCAAACTTCTCACACTCACTTGCAAAGCACACACCCACTCCTCTCCCATTTACATCTCTGACCTTATCTTCCTTTACTCTCCCACCCGTCCTCTTTGCTCTGCTAATGCACGCCGACTCTCCTGTCTTCTGATTACTTCCTCCCACTCCTATATTCAAGATTTTTCACGTGCTGCTCCCTTTCTCTGGAATTCTTTACCTCTCCCCCTAAACTCTCCACTTCTCTACAAAACTTCAAACGGGCTCTTTAGACCCATTTCTTTACCAAACCTAGCCAAATCTCATCCTAACCCTCTGTTCCACGCTCTCTATGTACCCCATCTGTGTCCCCCCTGTCTGCTTACCCCTCCCCTTAGAATGTAAGCCCTCACGAGTAGGTCCCTCTTCCCTCATGTGCTTATACTTTTCTTACTTTAATAATCCTCAACTGCCCAGATCCCGCAGTTTTTTGGCCACCTGGAACTTATCTCTATGTTGGTTACTGGTGTAGATATGCTTAGATACCCTGTACTTGTCCATATTGTCTTCAACTGTAAGTCACTGTTTTCCTGTTTTGATTATGTGCATATGTACTCTGTAATTGGACGCTGCGGAACCCTTGTGGCACCATATAAATAAAGGATTATAATAATAATAATAATAACAACAACAACAACCTGTTGGGCTGCATCAGAGCAGTGGTAGTGTCCTGTGTCATCAGTAATTCCAGTTACGATATACGCTGTTGTTATATACAGTTGTGCTCATAAGTTTACATACCCTAGCAGAATTTGTGATTTTCTGGCCATTTGTCAGCGAATATGAATGATAACTCACAAACTTTCTTTCACTCATGGTTAGTGGTTGGGTGAAGCCATTCATTGTCAAACAACTGTGTTTATTCTTTTTAAATCATAATGACAACAGAAACTACCCAAATGACCCCGATGAAAAGTTTACATACCCCAGTTCTTAATACCATGTATTGCCCCCTTTAACATCAATGACAGCTTGAAGTCTTTTGTGGTAGTTGTGGATGAGGCTCTTTATTTTCTCAGATGGTAAAGCTGCCCATTCGTCTTGGCAAAAAGCCTCCAGTTCCTGTCAATTCTTGGGCTGTCTTGCATGAACTGCATGTTTGAGATCTCCCCAGAGTGGCTCAATGATATTGAGGTCAGGAGACTGAGATGGCTACTCCAGAACCTTCACTTTATTCTGCTGTAGCCAATGACAGGTCGACTTGGCCTGGTGTTTTGGATCATTGTCATATTGGAACGTCCAAGTACGTCCGATGAGCAGCTTCCAGGCTGATGAGTGCAAATTTCATCCAGTATTTTCTGATAACATGCTGCATCAGTAATTCTAGTGACGATATGCGCTGCTGCTATATATATATCCACTGCTGTAGTATAACAATTATAACAACCAGTTGGGCTGCATCAGACCAGTGGTGGTGTTCTGTGTCATCAGTAATTCCAGTCATTCCTGTACCGCATATTGTCTCATATAACTTCCAAAAAATAATGGAGAACAAAAATTTTTAAGAGAAAATAGGGAAAGATCAAGAAGAACCACTTCCTCCTAGTGCTGAAGCTGCTGCCACTAGCCATAACATAGATGATGAAATGCCATCAACGTCGTCTGCCAAGTCCGATGCCCAATGTGATAGTAGAGGGCATGTAAAATCCAAAAAGCCAAAGTTCAGTAAAAAAAAAAGTAAATCGTCTGAGGAAAAACGTAAACTTGTCAATATGCCATTTACGACACGGAGTGGCAAGGAACGGCTTAGGCCCTGGTCTATGTTTATGGTTAGTGTTTCAGCTTCACATGATGATGGAAGCCCTCATCCTCCCGCTAGAAAAATGAAAAGAGTTAAGCTGGAAAGAGCACAGAAAAGAACTGTGCGCTCTGAGATGGTATCACAAATCCCCAAGGAGAGTCCAAATGTGTCGGCAGTTGCGAGGCCTGACCTTCCCAACACTGGACCGGAAGAGATGACTCCTTCCATCATTTGCACGTCCCCTGCAAGTGATAAAAGGAGCACCTACAGTCCAGTTCCTGATATTCAATTTGAAGATGTCACTGTTGAAGTACATCAGGATGAGGATATGGGTGTTGCAGGTGCTGAGGAGGAAGTTGATGATGAGGATTCTGATGGTGATGTGGTTTGTTTAAGTCAGGCACCGGGGTAGACACCTGTTGTCCTTGGGATGAAGAAGCCCATTGTGTTGCCTGGGCAATCTAAAAAAGCCACTTCTTCAGTGTGGAATGATTTCTCCACAAATCTGTACAGGTGTCAAGCTGTGTGTTGCCTCTGTCAATCTGTAATAAGTAGGGGTAAGGATGTTAACCACCTAGGAACATCCTCCCTTATACGTCACCTGTTACACATTCATCAGAAGTCAGTGTCAAGTTCAGAAACCTTGGGTAAGAGCGTAAGCAGTCCACTGACACCTAAATCCCTTCTTCCTCCTGTACCCAAGCTCCTGCAAGCCACACCACCAACTCTCTCAACGTCTACTTTCTCCTCAGTCAGGAACATCCGTAGTCCTGCAGGCCATGTCACTGTCAAGACTGGAGTCCTCTCTTAACCGTGATTCCTCTGGAGGATCCTTGAGTGTTATGCCTGCTGTTGCTGCCGCTGCTGTTGTTGCTGCTGGGAGTCTATCATCATCCCAGAGGGGAAGTCAGAAGACCACTTGTACTACTTCCAGTAAGCAATTGACTGTCCAACAGTCATTTGTGAGGAAGATGAAATATGACAGCAGTCATCCTTTTGCAAAGCGGATAACTGAGGCCTTGACAGCTAAGTTGGTGTTAGATGTGCATCGGGAATCCACCTTTAGTTCAGAGTCACTTAAAGTTTTGATGGAGATAGTGTGTCCCCGGTATCAAGTCCTTTCTAGGTTCCACTTCTCAAGGCAGGCGATACCGAGAATGTACAAAGACATCAGAAAAAGAGTCACCAGTGTCCTATAAAATGTGGTTGTATCCAGTGTCCACTTAACCACGGACATGTGGACAAGTGGAACAGGGCAGATTAAAGACTATATGACTGTAACAGCCCACTGGGTAGATGTATGGTCTCCCACAGCGGCACCAGTAGCAGCATCTCGCAAACGCCAACTCGTTCCTAGGCAGGCTACGCTATGTATCACTGCTTTAAATAAGAGACACACAGCTGACTGTTATGAACCACAGGTAGTGGTTCATTCCTATTTTATGTTTTTAAGTAGTCTTGCAGGCCAGGATTTCCCATTGCTCTGGTTTAAGAAGATTCTTGTTTGCTGCCAGTGGTGAGTCTGTGTGATTGCAGCTTGTTCCCATGTGATCAGCCTCACCTGTCTGTTGATTGCACCTCTCAGTTGTGCAGCAGGCAGCTGCACGACATAATTAATTAAGACTCTCTGTTATATGCTGGCTCAGTGCAATTCACAGACGCTGGTGATATTTCCAAATTTCCAGATTTCCAAGGTTCCAGAGTTCTTGAGTTCTGAGCTAGTCTCTGCCAGTTCCTGAGCTCCTGTCTAGCAGTGTCTGTCTAGCTGGTTCCTGAGTGTCGGTTCCTGAGTGTCGGTTCCTGAGTGTCGGTTCCTGAGTGTCGGTTCCTGTGTCGATTCCAGTGTCTGGTCCCGTGTCCTGCCGTGAAGCGTTCCTGTCCAGAAGTCCTGTGGCTTTGTCTGTGCCTGGTCGAATATCTGGCTTCTTGGTGTCCACCGGTCTGTCGTTTGGGATTCTGCCTGTCCTCCAGTTCTGAGAGTCTGTGTCGGCTACATTGGGGGTTCCTGTCCGTTTGCCAGTATTTGTACTGGTTCCGTGAGTAGCGGCTTTGCTGCGTCCATCGGCTCAGGCCGCAGTATTCTTTGGTTATAATTTGTTTCTGGTGTTTTGCAGAGGGTTCTGCTTGTGCTGTCACCGCCGGTACACAACGGTATTGTGTCGGCGAGTTGACAGCATTTCCTTTGTTCTTTTCCTTTGGCGGCGTGCCGCACATATATTTAGGTTTAGGGTTGTTAGTAGCCCCTAGCCTTCTGTTTGTTTTAGCTAGAGGTCCCCTTGTTATTATCCTGTCTCGGTTCACGCCTTGTCTCAATCTAAGACCTGGGGGCATCGGAGTTTGGCAGACCTAATCCGCCCTTCAAACGCGGCTGCCGTGGGCCCAAGAAACCATAGTCACTCAGGCGTGAACGGACCACACGGGTGAAACAACGGAGGTAGGGTGCTAGGGGCTATTTCCACACCGCACCTTATGTCAGTGTCACGTTCTGGTGCTCAGTACTTACTACGCAACATCTCCCTTGTTCTGAGCACCAGGAACCTAACATTATCACCAGCCACTACAACAAAAAAGAAATAAAGCTTTTTCTTTTTTGGCCCAGTCCAGTGTCTTGTCTAGAATCCAGTCCTGTCAAGAATCCAGTCCTGTCTAGAATTCAGTGTGCAGAATCCAGTCCGGTGTTTAGAATCCAGTCCTGTCTAGAATTCAGTGTGCAGAATCCAGTCCGGTGTTTAGAATCCAGTCCTGTCTAGATCTCAGTGTGCAGAATCCAGTCCGGTGTTTAGAATCCAGTCCTGTCTAGAACTCAGTGTGCAGAATCCAGTCCGGTGTTTAAAAATCCAGTCCAGTCTTGTCTTGTCTAGTTTAAAAATTCAGTCCAGTCTTGTCTTGTCTAGAATCTTGTCTAAGAATCTTGTCTAGAATCGTGTCTAGAATCATATCTAGAATCTTGTCTAAGAATCTTGTCTAGAATCTTGTCTTAGAATCGTGTCTAGAATCGTGTCTAGTCTTGTCTTGTCTAGTTTAAAATCCTCCTATGCCTACTATGCAAGCCCTGCAGGCGTCTCTCTCAGCCCTAAACTCTGCTTTCAGTGCTTTGAAACCTGAGCAGCTGGAAGTTTTGCAGCAATCCTTAAAGCAACTGCAAAACCTTCTGACCAAAATTTTGCTTATTTTGCCAGAAGTAGTTGAGAGTTCATTCTCTAAAGAGACTCTTGTTCACAGTATGGTGACAAGTGAATCCTCAGGTTTAATTAGAGAGAAAAAGTTTGAAAGTTTTCTGCGGCCCAGGCTCTCAGAAGAGGAGCGTCTGCGTCGCAGAAACTTAGATTTATGCCTATATTGTGGGGGTTTAGGCCACTATCTGCAGACCTGTGAGTTGCGCAAGCCAAAGTGTGGCGACAAGTCCTGCCCTCTGGCCAAGTTTAGTCAGGATACAAGACCTACTCCTGTCTCTACTGTGGCAGAGGTACTTGTCACACAACCCACACTAAAAAGCACTCTGTCATATAATTGGGGTCCTTGGGCTAGGGAGCCCCATTATAGATTCAAGAACCAAAGGAGAATGTTTCTCTCCTCTCTTGATTTTCCTGTTGAAGCAGAGTTGCAAACCCCTGGAGCGGTGCCCGATGCCCGGAGTCCTGGAGCGGTACCTGATGCCCAGAGTCCTGGAGCGGTACCCGATGCCCAGAGTCCTGGAGCGGTACCCGATGCCCAGAGTCCTGGAGCGGTACCCGATGCCCAGAGTCCTGGAGCGGTACCCGATGCCCAGAGTCCTGGAGCGGTACCCGATGCTCTAGGTTACAGAGGGACATCGAATATTATAGCTCAGGTGTCAATACCAGAAGGGGTCTCAGAAGCTGTTACCCCAGGTAGGGACTTGAAAAGCGCAACCCCAGAAAGGGTATCTAAAACCATAGTTCTAGAAAGGAACTCGAGAAGCAAAACCCCAGAAGGGATCTTTGAAGTAATATCCCCAAGTGGGGTCTCGAGAGACGCCGCCCCAAAGAAGGGTCTAGAGGTCGCTTCCCAAGGAAAGGACTCAAGAGGCATACCGTTAGTGGAGGTTCTGAAGGTTAAAGCTTCAGCAAAAATCCCGGAAGTCATAGTCCCGGGAGAAGTTTCGATAATTATCGACTCAGAGAGGGAGGCCGACGGCCCGGCCCCAGAAAGGGAGGCCGACGGCCCGGTCCCAGTAAAAGAATCCGAGGTGCTGACCCCAGCGGGGTTCCCGAAGGCCACTGCCCCAGCGGGGTTCCCGAAGGCCACTGCCCCGGGTGGGGTTCAGAAAGTCACTGCCCCAGGTGGGGTTCAGAAAGTCTCAGCCTCGAGTAAGGTCAATAGTGACCAGGTCCTAGCAAAGCACTCTAGTCAGTCAGATGGGAAGGAAGCAGATCCTGACTCTGTTGATATCTCAACATCTATAATCTTTGATGGGGACTTAGTCCAATTTCTGGCACTTTACAAACACTATTACACCATTTTGTTGTCTATACCATTTCTGGGCATCACTTCAGAGAACCTTGTGCTCTATCTGATATATTCCTTTAGAGGAGAGCCTTTTGAGTGGGCGACCAGCCTAATGAAAGCTGAAGATCCCATTCTTCAGGATCCCCCGGCATTCAGTGATGCAGTTATTAAGAGATATGGTTCCAAATAAATTGGTTCAGGTTCCTTTAGGTCACCCGTGTTATATGCTGAGAGTCCACCGTATACTGTAAATTCGGCACAAGAGTCTCAGCCCGTTGTTTTGACTGCAGGATGTGCTTTTCTCTCTTCTTCTAATATTAGTACTTTGCCTGAAAGTTCAGCTCCCAAGGTTAAGAAACCAATCTCTGATTTGAACCCAGCCTTGCTGGGAGGTACCATCAGTTCAGACAATGTTTGGGGAATTACCTTGGTCAGACCTCAAGAACTTTGTAAAAATAAGAAGAAGAAAAATAAATGATTATTGACTCTTGCCTTGTTAAAAAAAAAAGAAAAAAAAAAGATTTTTCTTTCCTTGTCTTGTGTCCAGTGGCCACCGTCAAGGGGGGGGGGGGGCACTGTTACAAGCTGTTGTCACAGCTTGTTTCTGTTAGACCAGTGTGTCAGGATTTTTTTGTATCCCTTGTTTTGGAAAGTCTGAATTTTGGGGTCCTTTGACCCCTTTTCAAGGGGGGGTAATGTTATGAGCCACGGCTGTGGTTCATAACTGTTTTGAATTTTTGGTTATGTACTTTATGTTATACTTCTGTTTCTTTTCCCCGTGTGTGTCATGGGGTATTCGGAGCCCACCCTTAAAGAGAGGTTACTGTTACGAACCACAGGTAGTGGTTCATTCCTATTTTATGTTTTTAAGTAGTCTTGCAGGCCAGGATTTCCCGTTGCTCTGGTTTAAGAAGATTCTTGTTTGCTGCCAGTGGTGAGTCTGTGTGATTGCAGCTTGTTCCCATGTGTTCAGCCTCACCTGTCTGTTGATTGCACCTCTCAGTTGTGCAGCAGGGCAGCTGCACGACATAATTAATTAAGACTCTCTGTTATATGCTGGCTCAGTGCAATTCACAGACGCTGGTGATATTTCCAAATTTCCAGATTTCCAAGGTTCCAGAGTTCTTGAGTTCTGAGATAGTCTCTGCCAGTTCCTGAGCTCCTGTCTAGCAGTGTCTGTCTAGCTGGTTCCTGAGTGTCGGTTCCTGAGTGTCGGTTCCTAAGTGTCGGTTCAGTGTCCTGCCGTGAAGCGTTCCTGTCCAGAAGTCCTGTGGCTTTGTCTGTGCCTGGTCGAATATCTGGCTTCTTGGTGTCCACCGGTCTGTCGTTTGGGATTCTGCCTGTCCTCCAGTTCTGAGAGTCTGTGTCGGCTACATTGGGGTTTCCTGTCCGTTTGCCAGTATTTGTACTGGTTCTGTGAGTAGCGGCTTTGCCGCGTCCGTCGGCTCAGGCCGCAGTATTCTTTGGTAATAATTTGTTTCTGTTTTTTTGCAGAGGGTTCTGCTTGTGCTGTCACCGCCGGTACACAACGGTATTGTGTCGGCGAGTGGACAGCATTTCCTTTGTTCTTTTCCTTTGGCGGCGTGCCGCACATATATTTAGGTTTAGGGTTGTTAGTAGCCCCTAGCCTTCTGTTTGTTTTAGCTAGAGGTCCCCTTGTTATTATCCTGTCTCGGTTCACGCCTTGTCTCAATCTAAGACCTGGGGGCATCGGAGTTGGGCAGACCTAATCTGCCCTTCAAACGCGTCTGCCGTGGGCCCAAGAAACCATAGTCACTCAGGCGTGAACGGACCACATGGGTGAAACAACGGAGGTAGGGTGCTAGGGGCTATTTCCACACCACACCTTATTTCAGTGTCACGTTCTGGTGCTCAGGACTCACTACGCAACATCTCCCTTGTTCTGAGCACCAGGAACCTAACACTGACAACCTCTCATGGAAACTGAGGAACATAATCGCAGAATGGCTTACCCCAATTGGACTCTCCTGGGGATTTGTGACTTCGGACAACGCCACCAATATTGTGCGTGCATTACGTCTGGGCACATTCCAGCATGTCCCATGTTTTGCACATACAATTAATTTAATGGTGCATAATTTTTTTTTTAAATGAGAGGGGTGTTCAGGAGATGCTGTCGGTGGCCCAAAAATATTTCGGCCCACTTTCGGCATTCTTCCACTGCATGCCGAAGACTGGCGCACCAGCAAACACTCCTGAACCTGCCCCGCCATCAACTGAAGCAAGAGGTGGTAATGAGATGGAATTCAACACTCTATATGCTTCAGAGGATGGAGGAGCAGCAAAAGGCCATTCAAACCTATACATCCACCTACAATATAGGCAAAGGAGGTGCAATGCACCTGACTCAAGCGCAGTGGAGAATGATTTCCGTCTTGTACAAGGTTCTCCAACCCTTTGAACTTGCCACACGTGAAGTCAGTTCAGACACTGCCAGCTTGAGTCAGGTCATTCCCCTCATCAGGCTTTTGCAGAAGCAGCTGGATATATTGAAGGAGGAGCTAAGACTGAGCGATTCCGCAAAGTATGTGGGACTTGTGGATGGAGCCCTTCATTCGCTTTGCAAGGATTCAAGGGTGGTCAATCTGTTTAAATCAGAGCACTACATTTTGGCCACCGTGCTCGATCCTTGGTTTAAAGCCTATGTTGTACCTCTCTTTCCAGCAGACACAAGTGTGCAGAGGTGCAAAGACCTGCTGGTTAGCAAATTGTCAACTCAAGCGGTACGTGACCCGTCAACAGCTCCTCCTTCAATTTCTCCCGCCACTGGGGCTGCAAGGAAAAGGATAACATTTCCTAGCCCACCCGCTGGCGGTGATGCAGGGCATTCAGGAGTGAAAGCTGACATCTGGTCCAGACTGAAGGACCTGCCAACGATTACTGACATGTCGTCTGCTGTCACTGCATATAATTCTGTCACCATTGAAAGAATGGTGGAGGATTATATGAGTGACAGCATCCAAGTAGGCATGTCCGAAAGTCCATACATATACTGGCAGTAAAAAGAGGCAATTTGGAGGCCCTTGCACAAACTGGCTTTATTTTACCTAAGTTGCCCCCCCTCCAGTGTGTACTCCGAAAGAGTGTTTAGTGCAGCCGGTAACCTTGTCAGCGATCGGTGTAGGAGGTTACTTCCACTAAATGTGGAGAAGATGATGTTCATCAAAATGAATCATAAAGTCTTCCGTGAAGACCTTTACCAGCAATTGCCTCCAGAAAGTACACAGGGACCTGTGATGGTGGATTCCAGTGGTAACGATTTGATACTTAGTGAGGAGGATGTACACGGTGAAAGGGGTGAGGAATCGAAGGATGATGATGAGGTGGACATCTTGCCTCTGTAGAGCCAGTTTGTGCAAGGAGAGATTGATTGCTTCTTCTTTTGGTGGGGGCCCAAGAAAACCAGTCATTTCAGCCACAGTCATGTGGCAGACCCCGTCGCTGAAATGATTGGTTTGTTAAAGTGTGCATGTCCTGTTTATACAACATGAGGGTGGGTGGAGGGCCCAATGAAAAGTCCATCTGGCACCTCTTTTTCTTCTTTGCATCATGTGCTGTTTGAGGACTAGTTTTTTTGTGCCATCCTGTCTGTAACTGCAGTGCCACTCCTAGATGGGCCAGGTGTTTGTGACACACACTTGTGTCGCTTAGCTTGGCCATCCAGCTACCTCATTGCACCTCTTTTTCTTAGTTGCATCATGTGCTGTTTGGGGCCTATTTTTTAAATCTGCCATCCTGTCTGACACTGCAGTGCCACTCCTAGATGGTCCAGGTGTTTGTGCCGCACACTTGAGTCGCTTAGCTTAGTCATACAGCCACCTCGGTGCAACTTTTAGGCCTAAAAACAATATTTTGAGGTATGAGGTGTTCAGAATAGACTGGAAATGAGTGGAAATGATTGTTATTGAGGTTAATAAAACCGTAGGAGCAAAATTACCCCCAAATTCTGTGATTTTAGCTGTTTTTTTATTTTAAATCATCCAGATCCAAAACCAAAAAACGAAAATGGGATTAGAACCAAAACCAAAATACAAAACATGAAAAGTGCCCACCGTACATCTCTAATATATATATATATATATATATATATATATATACTGTATATATAAATATATATATATATAAAACAATAGTAGATACTCAGCACTCCTCATCAAAAGTACAAACAGCTCACCAGGTGCCGTCAACGTTGAACTTTCATTCAAATAGATACATCCCAGGAAGGAGCGTCACTCTGCGGATTCTTCAGAAAATGACCACACAGACAAGCATCTGTACTGCTATACTGCTAAGTTTCGGTTTATTCAACCGTCATCAGGCATGTCAAATACAAAGACTTTTTCACCTTTTATAACCAACATCCACCTCATATGAAACGCCCCTAATTGTCATCAGCAATTGATTTCCTGCTGACTTCATCAATACAAACACATGTGAATAATTGGTTATAAAAGGTGAAAAAGTTTTTGTATTTGACAAGCCTGACGATGGTTGAATAAACAGAAACGTAGCAGTACAGATGCTTGTCTGTGTGGTCATTTTCTGAAGAATCCGCAGAGAGACGCTCCTTCCTGTGATGTGTGTGTGTGTGTGTGTGTGTGTGTGTGTGTATATATATATGTGTATATATATATATATATATATATATACACACTTTAGAGATGTGCTGCGGGCACTTTTTGTGTTTTGGTTTTCGATATGGAGCCCCGCTCGTATTTAGGATCTGGATTGGTTTTGCCAAAATCACCCTTTTTAGGTTTTGGTTTTGGATCTAGATGATTTAAAAAAAAAACAATAAAAATAGCTAAAATCACAGAATTTGGAGGAAATTTTGATCCTACGGTATTATTGACCTCAATAACATCATTTCCACTCATTTCCAGTCTATTCTGAACACCTCACAACTCACAAAATTGTTTTTAGGCCAAAAGGTTGCACCAAAGTAGCTGGATGACTTTGCTAAGCGACACAAGTGTGCTGCACAAACACCTGGTCCAACTTTGAGTGGCACTGCAGTGTCAGACAGGATGGCACTTCTTTGAAAACTAGGCCCCAAACAGCACATCATGCAAAGAAGAAAAAGAGGTACAATGAGGTGGCTGGATTACTTTGCTAAACTACACAAGTGTGCGGCACAAACACCTGGCCCATCTAGGAGTGTTTAGGGGGTTAGAAAAAAAACATTAGTGTGCTTATATCTAAAGAAGGCTTATTGTGTGGCGCACTCTATTTAGTTTGTGTTTCATGAATAAATTAAAATGTAACTTTTATTATTGTTATTTAAAATAGATTTTACAGTAGGCATGACGTAAGGCAATTGATTGTCCGCCTGGAAAGAAAACTTTCTTTCTGTTCTGGTGCCGGCGTTTTCCCCCCTCTCGTTGTTCCCATTCACTGCCTCATGGCACATGGGACAAAAGTAGAAGGGGGAATCAGCCTATAAACACCAGAGCATCTTTCAAAGATCTATCAGAAGAAAAATTATAGTATTTAACCATTCACTTTATCAGAGAGTATTATTCTCTTTATAATCCCGCTGTGCTCTTTCTTATGTTATTTTCCTGTAACGGGTGCTGGAGATACGAGAGGCTGCACCCAGACATTCTCACTATTTGTTGTTTACGACTTGTTGGTTTTGACTGATTTATATTTATATCAGTCTCTAATTTATTTCTGTGATTGGCAACAATAGTGTTAAGATAAATGTCGGGACAACTGAATAGACATTTAGGGGGAGATTCAAATGTTTGAAAAGTCAGTTGGGAGTCTGTTTTTTCCTATCTAATAGACAGGAAGAAACAGATGCCCAACCAACTTTTCAAACATTTGAATCTCCCCTTTAGAATTGAACAGACATCCAGTCAAACTTGATTGTGTACAGAGGCGGATTGGCCATAGGGTCTACAGAAAATATTCCCGGCGGGCCGATGCACCCACGGGGCCTGTTTTGTTTGAGGACATGTGGTCCTATTCATAGACATAATGAATAAGATGCCAAACAATTTGCATATATGAAAATGACTTTGCCACTTAGCCTGTGATTGCAGATGATCTAGTGTATGCTCTGTCTGCCTGCTTGGCTGACATATAAGATTGAGTGAATAGTGATTGGGATACATTTGGTGTAATAAGCAAGAAAATATATGTTTCTAAAGAATTATATAGTTTCCTAAATTCTAAAGGTGTATCATATAATGTGCTCATAACATTTAATTTTATTTCCTTTTAACTTCCCCTTGATGCTGGATATCCCCACTATCTGGAAAGTCTTGGGGAGAGGGTGCTGCTGCCATGGCCTATGGCTAGACCTTACACCGCTGGTGGGGCCACTAGTACAAATTTTTCCAGGGCCGCTTTTTGTTCCCAATCAGCCCCTGATTGTGTATATGTACTGACCCCTGTTGTTGGCAACAGAGTTACAATTGAGATAAGAGATTTTCATTAAGCAAGAAATGTCACAGACACTAACAGGTATTTATAGGCGTAAAATCAGACCTGATTGGTTATAAGTTATTATCTATGTACCGACTTGGAAATAACATTCTTTATACCTTCAAGTTCATGCTCTGACAGGGTTTCAAGCTACAGTATATACTTTGTTACGGAGTACATCCCCTCTCATTAACAACTGCGTTATATATATGTTGAATTGGATGTGTGTGCCTTTGAGAAGTGCTCTGTTACAGAGTTTCAAATTATATGCTTGTTTACAGGTAACAGCACCTATTAATAACTATATTGTTTAATTGGATGTGCATATTCTTGAGAACTACTTGATTGTGGGAAGCATTCCCTCTCAATAACCATACTGTTTCTTATATATGCACTGAATTGGAAGTACATGCCTTTGATGAGAGTGATCTGTTACAGGATTTCAAGCTACTGTCTATGCCTGGTTACAGGAAACATTCCTTTTCAACAACAATATTGTTACATACAGATGGGTCCATGTTTATCTTGGCCTTTAATATGATTAACTGAGCCAGGTCAGTCAAACTTAATCCACTGCTGTAATGACTTAATCCCCTCATGTATTGTTCTCTGTATTGTATTGTAGCTGAGAACAATAGATGAAGGGTTTATGTTAATAAACCATGGTGTGCCTAGGCGCAGCAAAGAAGTCAAGATAAATGTGGACCCATCTGTATGTGTTGAATTGGATGTACAGTATATGTTTCCCTGTGCCTTTGAGAATGGTCCCACTGTTGATACATTACAGGTGACAACATGGTGGTTATTATTGTTTCTATGTGTGATACACTGTAGGCAATAACAACATTGTTATTGTAGAACATACAGATTATCATAAATGCCACTTAGGGAAGATGCAGTAATAACGTTCTGCAGGAAGTGGTTTGGAAACAGTTTTTTTTCTGAGATCATAATCTAGTTGTGAAAGGATCTCATGAATTTGATGATTAAAACCTATGTAGAAATTTCATACATATTTCATTTGCTTTAACTCAGGTACTTATGGGCAAGAAAAGGCGAGCATTTAAAAAATTCAAATCTGACGGGTAAGCAGAGTCATTTCAGCACTATAAGGAATGTAACAAAATACGCAAAAAGGAAATAAGAGCAGCTAAAGTAGAAACTGAAAAACTAGTAGCAAAGGAAAGCAAAGCGAATCCCAAACAATTCTTTAAATACATCAATAGCAAGAGATTAAAGAAGGAGAGTATAGGCCCTTTAAAAGACAAGTTGGGAGTCTTAAGCAAAAATGGTAATGACATAGCGGACACACTAAATTTGTTTTTTTCAACAGTATTTACTAGAGAGGACCCAATTCAGGGACTAACACATAATCTTAATAATGAGAATATCCCACTGATAGGTACTTACTTAAGCGAGGAAGTAGTCTGTGACCGATTAAAACATTTAAAGATTAATAAGTCACCAGGTCCCGATGGTATTCACCCAAGGGTTCTAATGGAGCTTCACTCTGAAAATGCTAAACCGCTATTTTTGATCTTTAAGGATTCAGTAATATCAGGTATGGTTCCCAAAGACTGGCGTATAGCGGAAGTAGTGCCTATATTCAAAAAGGGAAGTAAAGCTGAACCAGGTAATTATAGACCAGTTAGTCTTACATCTATAGTGGGGAAAGTATTGGAAGGTATTCTAAGAGATAGTATTCAGAAGTTCCTTTAAGTCAATGAGGTCATTAAAAGGAATCAACATTGGTTTATGAAGGACAGATCCTGTCAAACCAGCTTACTTGGCTTTTATGAAACAGTAAGCGCAAACCTAGATCAGAGTAAAGAGGTGGATGTAATCTTTTTAGATTTTGCCAAAGCATTTGACACTGTACCACACATGAGACTTATCTACAAGCTACAAGAATCAGGGCTAGGAAGCACAATATGCACTTGGGTCAAAAACTGGTTAGATAATAGGGAGCGGCGCGTTGTGGTTAATGGATATTTTTCAACTTGGACTGAAGTGCTAAGTGGTGTGTCGCAAGGCTCAGTATTAGGACCACAATTGTTCAATATTTTAATTAACGACCTAACAGAGGGTCTAGAGAGCATGGTGTCAATTTTTGCAGATGATACCAAATTGTGTAAAGTTATAAATGCGGAGGGGGATGCTGAGTCGCTTCAGAACGACTTAGTTAAATTAGAAGCTTGGGCAACGAAATGGAGACTGCACTTCAATACAGACAAGTGTAAGGTAATGCACTGTGGTAACAAGAACAAAAATAACACCTACCTACTAAATGGGGTAAAATTAGGGGATTCTGTACTGGAAAAGGACTTAGGTGTCCTCATAGATAGCAAACTAAGCAGTAGTACCCAAAGTAGGACTGCAGCAAAGAAGGCTAATATGATATTAGCATGCATAAAATGGGGAATTGATGCTAGGGACGAGAGTATTATACTCCCGTTATATAAATCACTTGTGAGGCCACACCTTGAATACTGTGTACAATTCTGGGCACCTTACTACAAAAAGGATATCCTGGAGCTAGAAAAGGTTCAAAGGCGGGCGACCAAACTAATTAAGGGTATGGAGACGCTGGAATATGAGGAAAGGCTTGCAATACTAGGCATGTTTACACTGGAAAATAGGAGATTAAGAGGGGACATGATCAACATTTACAAATACATAAGGGGACAATATACAGATCTTGCGCAGGACCTGTTTTTGGTTAGATCAACACAGAGAACTCGTGGACACTCGCTCAGGTTAGAGGAGAGGAGATTCCGTACAATACGGCGTAAAGGCTTTTTTACGGTAAGGACGATACGTGTTTGGAATTCCCTGCCTGAGGGAGTTGTAATGGCCGACTCAGTCAACACCTTTAAGAATGGGTTAGATAAATTCCTAATGGATAAGGATATACAGGGTTACGGAGCATAGTCACGCACTGTGGTTATTATAAAAAAGACGGATAAAACGTAACTGCAAACATCAGCATCAGTCAAAATTTTATACAAAATAATCGTGCATAGGAGACCACGAATAGGTTGAACTCGATGGACAATTGTCTTTTTTCAACCTTAGATACTATGTTACTATGTTACTATGTATTATTTAATTGCTCTACCCATATACTTATGCATAGGTAGTGCCAGTAAATATTTCCATATCTTTCATTAAAAATTATTATTCTTTCCATGCGGACAATCAATTGCCTTATGTCATCCCTACTGTAAAATCTATTTTAAATAAAAATGATAAAAGTAAATTTTTTATTTATTAATGAAACAGAAACTAAAAAGAGTGCGACACACATTAAGCCTTCTTTAGATTTAAGCCCACTAGTGGTTTTTTCTAACCCACTAACCAGTTGTTGCAATTTGCTTAATGGCACACCTCCAACCAAATTTAGATAATCTATGGTATTAATACTTTGGGATTATTCCCTTTATCAGTTGGTTCACCCACAGAAAATCATAATATTATTATTTGGGCCTGTGCATAGTCCCTCAGACTTAATGTCTTCCCTGTTAACATTTACCATTTAGGAGTGGTGCTGCAGTGTCAGACAGATGGCAGATTTAAAAACTAGGACTCAAACAGCACATGATGCAAAGAAAAAAAGAGGTGCACTGAGGTTGCTGGATGGTTAAGCTAAGTGACACAAGTGTATGGCACAAACACCTGGCCCATCTAGGAGTGGCACTGCAGTGTCAGAAATGAGGGTAGATATAAAAAATAGGCCTCAAACAGCACATGATGCAAAGAAAAAAAGAGGTGCTCCAAGGTTGCTGGATAGCCAAGCTAAGCATTAGAAGCTGAGCCACCAGTCTTGAACATAGGCCAAGGCCTTAGCTTTTCCTTGCCACTTTGTGTAGTGAATGTCATATTGCCAATTTTACGTTTCTCATCAGATAATTTCTTTTTTTTTCTGATTATTAATTTTTGCTTCTTGGATTTTACATGCCCTCTATAACATTGGGCATCGGCCTTAGCAAAGAACGTTGATGGAATTGCAGTTGGGGAAGGAGAGATGCGTGCTGCGCTCTCCTCCCCTCAGGCTCAGGCAGGGGTATCAGGGCAGACAGGGTTGGGCTGCAGACATTCTGGAACGCCGTTCCTGGTAATGTCATTTTAGGAAAGAGCTTCAGGAATGGCGTTCCGGACCCAAAATAGCCCTGTGTATTACTGTACCAAAAAATTTTACCAATTTTATGTAATGACATACTGTACCTGTTCAATTTTAATGAGGAAGCTGTCAATGAAATGTCTGGGAGAGCTGGGATCCAGAGTCTCTTGGCTGGCCTTCACTCTCTCTAAAATAAATCCAGTCACTTCTTCTGAGAGGGTGATTGCCTTCTTATGAGGTCCTGGGATGTATTTCATAACTTCTGGAAGAATGCTCTGGAGCTGTAAAATAATGAACAAGGCACTTGACTAACAGGATTCATAGATCCTATTAAGGAATTTATAAGTTAAATTAGTTACATCCAGCATGTCCATTTTAAAAAGAATTCTGAATGTACTGTAAACCATTGAGGCAGGGCCATCTTAACAGCAGTGTAGGCCCCTGGGCAAAGCAATGCACTGGGGCCCCTACGCATCCTCCAGCGGTAGGGTTGGGGGCTGCAATCTGCAGCAGCTTTGATGTCCCATGGGTGGTAGGGGGTGTTTTTTTCCTCCACTCGGCTTGTAGGACCTAAGGCCTAATTCAGATCTGATAGCAGCAGCAAATTTGTTATCTAATGAGCAAAACCATGTGCACTGCAGGGGGAGCAGATATAACATGTGCAGAGAGAGTTAGATTTGAGGGGGGGTGGTGTTCAAACTGAAATCTAAATTGCAGTGTAAAATAAAGCAGCCAGTATTTACCCTGCACAGAAACAAATTAACCACCCAGATCTAACTATCTCTGCACTTTTTATATCTGCCTCCCCTGCAGTGCACATGGTTTTGCCCATTAGCTAACAAATTTGCTGCTTCAATCAGATCTGAATTAGGACACTGGAGCAGTAATTTCTGCTAATTACTCCTTTACTGCACAGATGGTGGGAGATGGGGCAGGAGGGAGAACACAAAACTGTAGAAGGGGGCATTGGGCTGCATGAGGGGGCCCCAGTAGATGACTTCCAGGGTGGTGAGGGGGTGTTTAATAAGCAGGGGAGGGATGGATAGTGGAGTGGGATTAATATTCATCATTTCTGGTGGGGGGCAGCTTGCTTGACTGCAGATATATCTAGTTCCTGAAATGAAATTTCTTATCTTCCACTGGTATAAAAAAAAACTAGAACACCCCACATTTTTGGAGATACTGGGGACTTCGGGATCAGAGTTCAGGAGCAAATTATCCACCAAAGAAAAATAAAACTGCATACCAGGTGTGTGGAGCTGGAGCAGGGACCAGCAGCTGGAAGGCTTTTATCTCTTGTTCTGAGCATAGTAGAGACAAGCTTTAAGTGTCCCCGGAAAGGGTACAGTCCCAGCTTTTGAAGTGTATGCTTAGAAAAACTCTAAGTCAGACAGAACCCAAGATATATGGCTGAAAAGAGCAATTAACAGGTTTGGATGGGGACCACTGCTTTGAATTCGAATATCTCTGGTTCCCCAAGTGTGATTTTCAAAAGTCTGGTACTCCTGTAAAAAGGGGACTCTCAGTTATCAGACTAGGGCTCTTGTACTCCTGAGGCCATTGGGAAACTGCTCATTGAGCCCGTATGAAAAGACAGCCCTACAAAGAGGTGTGGTGATATCAGTGGCTGGGGAGGCATTGGCTAGTATCAGAGCCAGATTTACTCACACACATATGACTTGCTGGTGAATTTTGACCATAAAATTTTTTTGAATAATATCACATAGTAAATGCTTCTTATTGCTCACATATCGCTACTTTAATATCTGATTCTACAGGTATGCCCTATAATAGAGCCCTTGCAAGCGAGCCCTATTGAAGGGCATTACTGTAAAATCAGGAATGCCTTACAGCTCGCTGCGGGCTTGGTGGTTCGCTGTGTTTTCCACAGGGTCTATTCCTACTCTATGGGTGTCGTGGACAGCCACAATTGGGAATAGACCCTGTGAGTCAGGATTCTGGCTGTCGGTATTGTCAGTAGTTGGGATTCACAGTATCGGTATCCTGACCACCAGGATCATGACTGCCGGCAAATGAACTGCATTCCGTGTAGATAATAGGTGTGGGAGTGCTGTGTATAGACAATAGGTGTGTGAGTGGTGTGTATAGACAATAGGTGTGGGAGTGGTGTGTGTGGACAATAGGTGTGGAAGTGGTGTGCATAGACAATAGGTGTGGGAGTGGGGTTTGTAGACAATAGGTGTGGGAGTGGTGTGTGTAGACAATAGGTGTGGGAGTGGTGTTTGTAGACAATAGGTGTGGGAGTGGGGTTTGTAGACAATAGGTGTGTCAGTGGTGTGTTAGACAATAAGTGTGGGAGTAGTGTGTAGACAATAGGTGTGGGAGTGATGTGTATAGAAAATAGGTGTGGGAGTGGTGTGTGTAGACAATAGGTGTGAGAGTGGTGTGTGTAGACAGCAGATGCGGGAGTGGTGTGTGTTGACAATAGGTATGGGAGGGGTGTGTATAGACAATAGGTGTGGGAGTAGTTTGTGTAGACAATAGGTGTGGGAGTGTTTTGTGCAGACAATAGGTGTGGGAGTTGTGTGTGCAGACAATAGGTGTGGGAGTTGTGTGTGTAGACAATAGGTGTGGGAGTGGTGTGTGTAGACAATAGGTGTGGGAGTGATGTGTATAGACAATAGGTGTGGGAGTGGTGTGTGTAGACAGCAGATGTGGGAGTGGTGTGTGTGTGTGGACAATAGGTATGGGAGTGGTGTGTATAGACAATAGGTGTGGGAGTGGGGTGTGTGGACAACAGGTGTGGGAGTGGTGTGTATAGACAATAGGTGTGGGAGTTGTGTGTGCAGACAATAGGTGTGGGAGTGGTGTGTGTAGACAGTAGATTTGGGAGTGGTGTGTGTGGACAATAGGTGTGAATTGAATTGCTATTCAGGGTTTATATACTGTAATAGCCAACTGATGTTCACTGGACTTGTAATTGGAATATTTACTTGTGCCCACGAACAGGATAAGCTGTGAAAAAATTCCTCTAAGACGTTAAGAAGGTTGATGAACCTTTCATCCTTATACTCGAAACGGTCTCCAAATATTATGGAACAAATAACGTTAGAGAAAGCTTCCATAATCTTCTTGGTTGGATCTAAGGAAAGAACTGGAACAGAAATGGAAATATGATAAGTAATTATATTATGTGATCTCATATAAATGTACCTCCTGAAGAAACCACTTAACCCACTACAGCAGAGAAATGCGTTGAGGGACTCTGGTTGTGTCTACACTCCAATGCCGGCGGGGTCATCGTTCAGAAGCCGAGTACATCCTCCCCCCTTTGTGGACTTTGCTGCGGTAACCAGCTCCGGTCATCACCCGCTTTAGTGGTGAGTCAGCTTGCCAAACTGTGGAAATCTTCCCCTAAAGTGGACGTCGATCCGTGGCCACCTGTTATGGTAATCACACTGCATCAAGCCTTTACCAGCGATTGTTCCAGGGTGAACTCCCCTGAGATTACCTAACTAAAGGAAGTACAGCTAAGTACACCGCTGTGATTTAAGTGTCTACCAAATGTTTTGATTCTGTGCGGCAAAACAACGAGCCCTGGGAATGATCTAAAAGCTGACTGCTAACTTGTTACCATCAGGAGTGAGAACATTCCATCTATTATATAGGGGGTCGTAGCATAGCGTACTCAGGCGAATGCTGAATAATTATCTGAACTGCAAATAATATCTCTCACCGGAGAACGTTCATTACTTGAAAAATACTGTGTACACTAGAGATGAGCGCCTGAAATTTTTCGGGTTTTGTGTTTTGGTTTTGGGTTCGGTTCCGCGGCCGTGTTTTGGGTTCGAACGCGTTTTGGCAAAACCTCACCGAATTTTTTTTGTCGGATTCGGGTGTGTTTTGGATTCGGGTGTTTTTTTCAAAAAACACTAAAAAACAGCTTAAATCATAGAATTTGGGGGTCATTTTGATCCCAAAGTATTATTAACCTCAAAAACCATAATTTACACTCATTTTCAGTCTATTCTGAATACCTCACACCTCACAATATTATTTTTAGTCCTAAAATTTGCACCGAGGTCGCTGTGTGAGTAAGATAAGCGACCCTAGTGGCCGACACAAACACCGGGCCCATCTAGGAGTGGCACTGCAGTGTCACGCAGGATGTCCCTTCCAAAAAACCCTCCCCAAACAGCACATGACGCAAAGAAAAAAAGAGGCGCAATGAGGTAGCTGTGTGAGTAAGATTAGCGACCCTAGTGGCCGACACAAACACCGGGCCCATCTAGGAGTGGCACTGCAGTGTCACGCAGGATGGCCCTTCCAAAAAACCCTCCCCAAACAGCACATGACGCAAAGAAAAAAAGAGGCGCAATGAGGTAGCTGACTGTGTGAGTAAGATTAGCGACCCTAGTGGCCGACACAAACACCGGGCCCATCTAGGAGTGGCACTGCAGTATGTATGTATAAAGAAAGAAAAAAAAAACCACGGTTAGGTGGTATATACAATTATGGACGGGCTGCCGAGTGCCGACACAGAGGTAGCCACAGCCGTGAACTACCGCACTGTACTGTGTCTGCTGCTAATATATAGACTGGTTGATAAAGAGATAGTATACTCGTAACTAGTATGTATGTATAAAGAAAGAAAAAAAAACCACGGTTAGGTCACTGGTATATACAATTATGGACGGGCTGCCGAGTGCCGACACAGAGGTAGCCACAGCCGTGAACTACCGCACTGTACACTGGTTGATAAAGAGATAGTAGTATACTCGTAACAACTAGTATGACGACGGTATAAAGAATGAAAAAAAAACCACGGTTAGGTGGTATATAATACAATTATGGTTGGACGGACTGCCTGCCGAGTGCCGACACAGAGGTAGCCACAGCCGTGAACTACCGCACTGTACACTGGTTGATAAAGAGATAGTAGTATACTCGTAACAACTAGTATGACGACGGTATAAAGAATGAAAAAAAAACCACGGTTAGGTGGTATATAATACAATTATGGTTGGACGGACTGCCTGCCGAGTGCCGACACAGAGGTAGCCACAGCCGTGAACTACCGCACTGTACACTGGTTGATAAAGAGATAGTAGTATACTCGTAACAACTAGTATGACGACGGTATAAAGAACGAAAAAAAAACCACGGTTAGGTGGTATATATTATAATACAATTATGGATGGACGGACTGCCTGCCGAGTTCCGACACAGAGGTAGCCACAGCCGTGAACTACCGCACTGTACACTGGTTGATAAAGAGATAGTAGTATACTCGTAACAACTAGTATGACGACGGTATAAAGAACGAAAAAAAAACCACGGTTAGGTGGTATATATTATAATACAATTATGGATGGACGGACTGCCTGCCGAGTTCCGACACAGAGGTAGCCACAGCCGTGAACTACCGCACTGTACACTGGTTGATAAAGAGATAGTAGTATACTCGTAACAACTAGTATGACTGACTATGACGGTATAAAGAATGAAAAAAAAACCACGGTTAGGTGGTATATATTATAATAATACAATTATGGATGGACGGACTGCCTGCCGAGTTCCGACACAGAGGTAGCCACAGCCGTGAACTACCGCACTGTACACTGGTTGATAAAGAGATAGTAGTATACTCGTAACAACTAGTATGACTGACTATGACGGTATAAAGAATGAAAAAAAAACCACGGTTAGGTGGTATATATTATAATACAATTATGGATGGACGGACTGCCTGCCGACTGCCGACACAGAGGTAGCCACAGCCGTGAACTACCGCACTGTACACTGGTTGATAAAGAGATAGTAGTATACTCGTAACAACTAGTATGACGACGGTATAAAGAACGAAAAAAAAACCACGGTTAGGTGGTATATATTATAATACAATTATGGATGGACGGACTGCCTGCCGAGTTCCGACACAGAGGTAGCCACAGCCGTGAACTACCGCACTGTACACTGGTTGATAAAGAGATAGTAGTATACTCGTAACAACTAGTATGACTGACTATGACGGTATAAAGAATGAAAAAAAAACCACGGTTAGGTGGTATATATTATAATAATACAATTATGGATGGACGGACTGCCTGCCGAGTTCCGACACAGAGGTAGCCACAGCCGTGAACTACCGCACTGTACACTGGTTGATAAAGAGATAGTAGTATACTCGTAACAACTAGTATGACTGACTATGACGGTATAAAGAATGAAAAAAAAACCACGGTTAGGTGGTATATATTATAATACAATTATGGATGGACGGACTGCCTGCCGACTGCCGACACAGAGGTAGCCACAGCCGTGAACTACCGCACTGTACACTGGTTGATAAAGAGATAGTAGTATACTCGTAACAATTAGGATGACACTATGACGGTATAAAGAATGAAAAAAAAACCACGGTTAGGTGGTAGGTATATAATAATAAATAATACAATTCTGGTCGGACGGACTGCCTGCCGTGTGCCGACACAGAGGTAGCCACAGCCGTGAACTACCGCACTGTACACTGGTTGATAAAGAGATAGTAGTATACTCGTAACAATTAGGATGACACTATGACGGTATAAAGAATGAAAAAAAAACCACGGTTAGGTGGTAGGTATATAATAATAAATAATACAATTCTGGTCGGACGGACTGCCTGCCGTGTGCCGACACAGAGGTAGCCACAGCCGTGAACTACCGCACTGTACACTGGTTGATAAAGAGATAGTAGTATACTCGTAACAACTAGTATGACGACGGTATAAAGAATGAAAAAAAAAACACGGTTAGGTGGTATATAATACAATTATGGTTGGACGGACTGCCTGCCGAGTGCCGACACAGAGGTAGCCACAGCCGTGAACTACCGCACTGTACACTGGTTGATAAAGAGATAGTAGTATACTCGTAACAACTAGTATGACGACAGTATAAAGAACGAAAAAAAAACCACGGTTAGGTGGTATATATTATAATACAATTATGGATGGACGGACTGCCTGCCGAGTTCCGACACAGAGGTAGCCACAGCCGTGAACTACCGCACTGTACACTGGTTGATAAAGAGATAGTAGTATACTCGTAACAACTAGTATGACGACGGTATAAAGAACGAAAAAAAAACCACGGTTAGGTGGTATATATTATAATACAATTATGGATGGACGGACTGCCTGCCGAGTTCCGACACAGAGGTAGCCACAGCCGTGAACTACCGCACTGTACACTGGTTGATAAAGAGATAGTAGTATACTCGTAACAACTAGTATGACTGACTATGACGGTATAAAGAATGAAAAAAAAACCACGGTTAGGTGGTATATATTATAATAATACAATTATGGATGGACGGACTGCCTGCCGAGTTCCGACACAGAGGTAGCCACAGCCGTGAACTACCGCACTGTACACTGGTTGATAAAGAGATAGTAGTATACTCGTAACAACTAGTATGACGACGGTATAAAGAACGAAAAAAAAACCACGGTTAGGTGGTATATATTATAATACAATTATGGATGGACGGACTGCCTGCCGAGTTCCGACACAGAGGTAGCCACAGCCGTGAACTACCGCACTGTACACTGGTTGATAAAGAGATAGTAGTATACTCGTAACAACTAGTATGACTGACTATGACGGTATAAAGAATGAAAAAAAAACCACGGTTAGGTGGTATATATTATAATAATACAATTATGGATGGACGGACTGCCTGCCGAGTTCCGACACAGAGGTAGCCACAGCCGTGAACTACCGCACTGTACACTGGTTGATAAAGAGATAGTAGTATACTCGTAACAACTAGTATGACTGACTATGACGGTATAAAGAATGAAAAAAAAACCACGGTTAGGTGGTATATATTATAATACAATTATGGATGGACGGACTGCCTGCCGACTGCCGACACAGAGGTAGCCACAGCCGTGAACTACCGCACTGTACACTGGTTGATAAAGAGATAGTAGTATACTCGTAACAATTAGGATGACACTATGACGGTATAAAGAATGAAAAAAAAACCACGGTTAGGTGGTAGGTATATAATAATAAATAATACAATTCTGGTCGGACGGACTGCCTGCCGTGTGCCGACACAGAGGTAGCCACAGCCGTGAACTACCGCACTGTACACTGGTTTATAAAGAGATAGTAGTATACTCGTAACAATTAGGATGACACTATGACGGTATAAAGAATGAAAAAAAAACCACGGTTAGGTGGTAGGTATATAATAATAAATAATACAATTCTGGTCGGACGGACTGCCTGCCGTGTGCCGACACAGAGGTAGCCACAGCCGTGAACTACCGCACTGTACACTGGTTGATAAAGAGATAGTAGTATACTCGTAACAATTAGGATGACACTATGATGGTATAAAGAATGAAAAAAAAAGCACGGTTAGGTGGTAGGTATATAATAATAAATAATACAATTCTGGTCGGACGGACTGCCTGCCGTGTGCCGACACAGAGGTAGCCACAGCCGTGAACTACCGCACTGTACACTGGTTGATAAAGAGATAGTAGTATACTCGTAACAATTAGGATGACACTATGACGGTATAAAGAATGAAAAAAAAACCACGGTTAGGTGGTAGGTATATAATAATAAATAATACAATTCTGGTCGGACGGACTGCCTGCCGTGTGCCGACACAGAGGTAGCCACAGCCGTGAACTACCGCACTGTACACTGGTTGATAAAGAGATAGTAGTATACTCGTAACAATTAGGATGACACTATGACGGTATAAAGAATGAAAAAAAAACCACGGTTAGGTGGTAGGTATATAATAATAAATAATACAATTCTGGTCGGACGGACTGCCTGCCGTGTGCCGACACAGAGGTAGCCACAGCCGTGAACTACCGCACTGTACACTGGTTGATAAAGAGATAGTAGTATACTCGTAACAATTAGGATGACACTATGACGGTATAAAGAATGAAAAAAAAACCACGGTTAGGTGGTAGGTATATAATAATAAATAATACAATTCTGGTCGGACGGACTGCCTGCCGTGTGCCGACACAGAGGTAGCCACAGCCGTGAACTACCGCACTGTACTGTGTCTGCTGCTAATATAGACTGGTTGATATTTAAAGAGATATTAGTAGTATACAACAATACTATACTGGTGGTCAGGCACTGGTCACCACTCCTGCAGCAAAAGTGTGCACTGTTAATTAATATAATTGTACTCCTGGCTCCTGCTAACAACCTGCAGTGCTCCCCAGTCTCCCCCACAATTAATTATAAGCTTTTAATTTATACATTGATGACTGTGCAGCACACTGGGCTGAGCTGAGTGCACACAGACTGAGTCACACTGTGTGACTGACTGTGCTGTGTATCGTTTTTTTTTTCAGGCAGAGAACGGATATAGCAGAGAGAAGTGAACGGATATATTATATTAAATAAAAGTTAACTAGCAACTGCACTGGTCACTGACTGTGGTAAACTAACTCTGTCTGCGACTCTGCACAATCTCTCTCTATCTAATCTATCTATCTCTATTCTAATGGAGAGGACGCCAGACACGTCCTCTCCCTATCAATCTCAATGCACGAGTGAAAATGGCGGCGACGCGCGGCTCCTTATATAGAATCCGAGTCTCGCGATAGAATCCGAGCCTCGCGAGAATCCGACAGCGTCATGATGACGTTCGGGCGCGCTCGGGTTAACCGAGCAAGGCGGGAAGATCCGAGTCGCTCGGACCCGTGGAAAAAAAAGTGAAGTTCGTGCGGGTTCGGATTCAAAGAAACCGAACCCGCTCATCTCTAGTGTACACACGATCTTATTGAATCTAGTTTATACTATGCTATCTTTAGATAATTTTAACAAATTGTGTTTTTAACTGTGTATCTAATTAAAATTGTTATATTTTTATGAAGCGCTCCTTTTCGGTTCTTAGTATCAATAGCTATGATCTCATATAAATGACTATTGCCTTTACTAACGGTTAATAATTCAGTTATGGAATGGTTTCAAAATATAACAAAGGCCTTAGCTTGTTTCTGAATGAAACGCAGATTCATGAAAAGTATGCAAGATACTGGCTGTCCTTTAAAGTATGCAGTTACACTTCTAGTGTCATACTGTACCTTGAAACTTCCTAAATTCTTCCACCACACACTGTGCTTCCTTTTGAATTTTCCCTTCGATACTTTTCTTTCCAAAACCAAAGCTTTTGAGTGTCTTTACAGTGAACGTACGCATTTGTCTCCATCGTTCCCCATTGGCGTGATTAAGTCCTTAAAAAGAAAATGTTTGTGAGATAGGAGTTTGCAATCCAAACATTCGAAACCTCTTATTAAATTTGGCAAATATTGAACATTTTTGGATTCTCTATTTTGCTATTAAATATAGATAAGCAAAATTAGCTTCATTTTTTTAGAATTTTTTTATGCTTGAGGGCTTTCAAAAATGTTTGCACGGTTCTAAGTAAGTTTTGGAGTAAATTAATCTTAAATAAACATAAAAGTAAAATGAAATAACATTTACCTTAGGCCCGTTTTATATCAATTTAAAAATGGCAGAAAAGTGTAAGCAAACAAAAAATCAAGGAATTGGGCAAAACCATGTGGACCTACAGGTGGGGCAAATGTAACATGTACAGAGAGATTTAGATTTGGGTGGGGTGTGTTCAAACTGTAATCTAAATTGCAGAGTAAAAATAAAGTTGTCTAACGCTTGTGGGCTATATGCAAAAGCAGCCAGTATTTACCCTGCACACAAAAATATAAATGCAATTGGTCCCCTTGCATGGAGACATTGGGGGTAATTCCAAGTTGATCGCAGCAGGAAATTTTTTAGCAGTTGGGCAAAACCATGTGCACTGCAGGGGGGGCAGATATAACATTTGCAGAGAGAGTTAGATTTGGGTGGGTTATTTTATTTCTGTGCAGGGTAAATACTGGCTGCTTTATTTTTACACTGCAAACTAGATTGCAGATTGAACACACCACACCCAAATCTAACTCTCTCTGCACATGTTATATCTGCCTCCCCTGCAGTGCACATGGTTTTGCCCAACTGCTAAAAAAAATTCCTGCTGCGATCAACTTGGAATTACCCTCATTGTTTGTTCCAGACACAAAGTTACTTGCTTTTCTTGTTTTACTTATCAACATGAATCAGGGCCAATGTGCACCTATATTATTAAGTTGTTCTCCATCTAAGACTGGTTGACAAGAATAAAAGACTGAATTAATAAAGTTGGGCATTATGGGGGTAATTCAGACCTAGCAGCACATTTGTTAGCAGTTGGGCAAAACCAAGGTGGTCATTCCGAGTTGATCGCTCGCTAGCAGTTTTTATCAGCCGTGCAAACGCTATGCCGCCGTCCACTGTGGAGTGTATTTTAGCTTAGCAGAAGTGCAAACGCATGTGCAGCCGAGCTCTACAAAAACAGTTTGTGCAGTTTCTGAGTAGCCCTGAACCTACTGAGCGCTTGCGATCACTTCAGCCCATTCGTGTCCGGATTTGACCTCACACACCCGCCCAGCGGACGCCCAGCCACGCCTGCGTTTTTTCAGACACGCCAGCGTTTTTGCAAACCCTCCGTGAAAACGGTCAGTTGACACCCAGAAACGCCCCCTTCCTGTCAATCTTCTTGCGGCCGCCAGTGCAAAGGAAAACTTCACTAGAACCTGAGCTTTGTACCCATACGTTGCGCGTGCACTTTGCGGGCCATACGCATGTGCATAAATGCCATTTTTTCAAACCGATCGCTGCGCTGCAAAAATAGTCAGCGAGCGATCAACTCGGAATGACCCCCCGCCCCTATGTGCACTGCAGGTATGCCAGATATAACATGTGCAGAGAGAGAAGGATTTGGGTGGGTTATATTGTTTCTGTGCAGGGTAAATACTGGCTGCTTTATTTTTACACTGCAATTTAGATTTCAATTTGAACAAACCCCACCCAAATCTAACTCTCTCTGCACATGTTATATCTGCCCACCCTGCAGTGCTCATGGGGGGGTTATTCCGAGTTGATCGTAGCTGTGCTAAACTTAGCACAGCTATGATAAACTTCCCAGACATGCGGCAGGACGCCCAGCACAGGGCTAGTCCGCCCCGCATGTCAGTCCGCCCCCCCACCTGCACAAGTACAAAAGCATTGCACAGCGGCGATGCTTTTGTACTTGAAGAGTAACTCCCAGCCAGCGCAGCTCCTGTGGCTGGCCGGGAGTTACTCGTCACTGCCTCGGGTTGCAGTGGCTGCGTGTGACATCACGCAGCCGCTACAGTCTGCCCCTGCACGGTCCGGTCATGCCTTCATCGGCCAGACCATGCCCCGAAAGAGGTGGCCGAATGCCGCCATGCCGCCCCCTCCCGCCCAGCGACCACCTCTGCCTGTCAATCAGGCAGAGGCAATCGCTAAGTAACAACGGCGCATGTGCAGTTCCGACCCGATCGCTGCGCTGCGAACAACTGAATAACCCCCATGGTTTTGCCCAACTGCTAACAAATTTGATGTTATGATCAGGTCTGAATTACCCCCTATGTTACATAGAATTTGACATAGAATTTGACGGTAGATAAGAACCACTTAGCCCATCTAGTATGCCCATTTTTCCATAATTTTACCTTGAACCTTTTTTGATTCTTATTTCTGTGAAAGGATGTCATTATGGGGGGTATTCAGTTAGCTGCAAAATCACAGCAATTTACCGTGATTGCTGTTTTCGCCATTTTCAATTTTTTTTTAGCTGGATTCGCCCTATTCAAATGCAAATGAGCAAAAACAGGATTGCCAGAAAAATTGGTGCTGAAAGTGAAAACTGAAAAGAAGGGAAAATCTGTCAATACCCCCCAAAAAACTAAACTAACATTGGATAACAGTATAAAAGTTTATTATTGGTTATAATAAATGTATTTCTGATACTTAAATTGGGTCAAATAGCTGTTATATGCATTTTTAAAAAATGTAAAACAATAATAGAAAGCCATTTTTTCAGCAAAATAAGTGCTAAAATGAAACTTGGGGTACATAAAAATGGGTATAAGTATATATTTAGGTCATTTTAGGGGACTTTAAAAAAAAAAATATGAAAATGGACCAATTACTCCCATCTGCAAGTCTAAAAACACTTGTCCCACTCATAAAGCACCACAATATGCCTGTTCCATACCTTGTACCCTAATTTCCATAATTTGCATTTTTTCACCCCAAAAATGACGTCATTATTTGCCAATTCAAAATAATTAAACACTTCTACAGTAAGTGCCTAATAAGTAATTCAAGGGGTTGTCCCAGGGGTTTAGAACCAAATAATATTTTTAACTTAAAATAGGGATTTTCCCCAAGTGTATCACCTGCTCAGGGTTGCTGAATTGAAATTTGTGTTAAAATTACCGGGAAAACATTTTTTTTCGTGGACAATTGAATTGACTTTAATTTTGTATCTTTTTACAGTGAAAACGCGTTTTTGCCACTAATTGAATTCCCCCCATTATGTCTATCCCATGCATGTTTAAATTGCTGTTCTGTTTTAGCCTCTACCACCTCTAATGGGAGGCTATTCCACACGTCCACTACCCTTCTGTAAAGTAATTTTTCCTAACATTTCCCGTGAACCTACCTCTCTCCAGTTTCAGTGCATGCCCTCATGTCCTATTGCTTCTCTTCATTTGAATAATGTTTCCCTCCTGGACTTTTTTAAAACACTTAATATATTTAAAAGTTTCTATCATGTCTCTCTATTCCCTTCTCTTCTCCAAACTATACATATTGAGATTTTTTAGTCTTTCTAGGTATGTCTTGTGATGTAGGCCATATACCATTTTAGTTGCCTTTCTTTGTTCAGTCTCTAATGTATTGATATACTTTTGAAGATATGGCCTCCACAATTGAACACAGCATTCTAAATGAGGCCATACCAATGACCCATACAGTGGCATTATTATTACTTCTTTCTTCCTGCTGTTGATTCCTCTCCATATGAAACCAAAAATCTGATTAACCTTCCTTACTGCTTTGTTACATTGCTTACCTACCTTTAAATCACCTGAAATAGTGACTCGCTTTCCTCCGCAGCAGTTCCAAAATAGTGCCATTAATAGTACATTTATCCTTTGGATTTTTGGGACCCAAGTGCATGATTGGGCATTGTTTGGCATTAAACTGTAATTGCATGCTCTTAACCGTTCCTCTAGTCTACATACTGTAGATCATCAATCATTTATTTTACCCCTCCTGGTGTGTCTACCCTGTTGCTTACCTTTGTGTAATTTGCAAAAAGGCATACTTTCCCTTTAATGCCATTTGCAATGTCACCAGTAAATATATTAAAAAGCACTGGTCCAAGACAAGTACAGATCCCTGGGCTACTCCACTGGTAACATTTCCTTCCTGTGACTACACTCCATTTACTACAACTCTGTTTTTTATCCTGCAACCAAGATCTTTTCAACCATTTTAGTATCTAATTCCTTGCTTTCGAGTTTATTTAGCAGTCTGTGATGTGGGACAGTGTCAAAAGCCTTACTGAAGTCTGATAAGCTATATCTACAGCCCCACTTTTATGTATTACTTTAGTCATACAGTCAAAAAAGTCAATAAGATTTGTTTGACATCATTTCCCACCAGTGAATCCATTTGGGATCCTGTCTATTTCTGGATTTGAGATAATCTACAACTCTTTCTTTTAAGAGTGTTTCCATCAATTTCCCTACTGCTGATGTAAGGCACACTGGTCGGTAGTTGCTTGCCTCTTCCTTGCTTCCACTTTTGTGCAGTGGGACTACATTAGCTCTTTTCCAGTCATCTGAAATTACTCCTGTAGCTAATGACTACCAGCACCCCTTTAAGCTCTTTTTGTATCCTTGGATGTATCCCATCTGGCCCCATTGATTTATCCACTTTCAGCTGTGAGAGATCTGTTAGGACCTTCTCCTCTGTAAATTTACATATTTCATTTTTCTGAATATTCCTGCAACTTAACTGTGGCCCCTTCCCCTCTCTTTCAGTAGTGAATACTGAGCAAAAATAATTATTAAGATGATCTGCTATTATATTGTCTCCATCAACAATACTTCCAGTCTCTTTCTTTATTGCTATTATTCCACCTTTAGGTTTTCTCCTTTTGCTTATATACATAAAGAAAGTTTTGCTTCCATTACCCACTGACTAGGCCATTTTTTTCTCAGTTTGTGCTTTTGCACATATGATTACCTTCTTAGTCTCCTTCTGTCTAACAAGATATATCTCTTTGTCTTCATTATTTTGTGTCTGCTTATATTTCCTAAAAGCCATAATTTTGCCTTCACAATACTTGCCACTTTTTTTTCACAAACCGCACTGGCTTCCTTTTCCTTGTGTTTTTCCTAACACTTTTGATACAAAGGTCTGTTACCTTTAATATTGCACTTTTTATTTTTTCCGAGTGTAGGAGACAGTGGACAACTTAAGCACAATTAGGAGCTGATGCTGACTTAAGCTCCACCCCTGTTTGGGCCATTCCCCCAATAATGCCATAATTAAGCCCCACCTCCCAGTGACATCACTTGTCAATAATCAGGAAGGCAGGATGAAGCTAGCTACACAGGGGGTGTAGCCTTGTGGGGCAGCAAGGGGGCATGGCCCTACAGCAAATCCCATCTGCAGCTGCAGCCCATGACATGAGGACCTAAGTCTATAAAGGCTCAGGTACCCGACATCCACATTTAGGAGATTGACATTTTAGCTGAGGCCGTGGGACGGGATTAAGGAGGTCCCATGGTACCCTGGCATTAGGTGGGTGCATGGCACTGCCACAAGGGCATAGATAATGTAAGGGACAAAGTCCAGTAAGTAAAAGCCCCCGTATGATGTTCCCTGCTGTCTTTAGAGACGTTAAAAGCCCTTGTAATAGGGGGCCCACACATAAGGAGAATGCATGTATGTTAAAGTGCTCCCTTTAAAGTGCCCCCCAAAATATAGAGGGAGGCAGTGCAGCAGCTAAGAGATCTGCACTGAGAAAGATAACCCTGACAGAGGACAAGAGGGGGAGTGCTTTTGGCTGTTACATGTCTGCAGTAAGAACAGAGTGTCCAGTGGAGAGAACTTCTGCACAGTGTGACCTCCTGCCTACAGAATAGTGAGTGCTGCCTGGTGCCATAGTGGAAGATGAGAGATCTGTGAAGAGACAGCCCATCTGTGAGAGGATGCGTGTCTTTCTGATGTGTAATGCTGGATCCCTGGTTGATGGCTCCTGAAGAAGTGCCCCATAGTGAGGGAGGGGTCATTGCAAAATGGCAGTGAGGTTAGAGGAGAGTTCTGCTGAAGTGTCCTAAGTAACCATATACTTAAGTTGAAGAGCCCAGCAGTGGAAGGGTTTAAGCCTGCATAAGATGAAGGTTGTCAGCATGTCAGACGAAAGTACCCTGGATAGTAGGATATGAAATAGCAGCAGAGTCTGTGGATATAGAGGATGTAAGCATGCCTGAAGAAGGTGTACAGATGTGTCCACTTTCTTATTTTGCTCAATATAGCACGCCATACATAGCATGGCTATCTAGGGCAAGCTGCTTTTCCACGAGTGGAGAGTGGATAGATTAATTTTTTTTGCCATAATATAATATGTATAAAGTAACGTATTAAAGCATCAAATTAAGAAAAAAAAAAACAAGGCATGGCTAAATCTCTGAGTCTATGGCATGCCATGCCATACATTGCAAGAAAAAAGAAAGGTGTATGTGGACACATCTGTATGTGGGGTGACGGAAGACAAAAGGGTCCCTGTGTATTGGGATGTTTCTCTACATTGGAAGTCTCCTATGAGAATTGAGATTACTACAAATATAGTTTTCAATATACACTCAATGTTACTTGAGTGTATATGAATATTTGATCGGGCGCACAAAAGCAAATATATCTACCTGTAAACACACGAAAAAAAAAAGGGTTTTATCTTTTGTCAATACATGTAATAAATAGCTTCCAATAGCAGCTCCTATAAGACAACTGGATGTCAGGATAAGATAAATATATAAATCTCTGATAAACTAGAGACAAACATAAGGAGCGCTGGTTTAAAATTCAATTCGTAGATTTAATATCAATTTAAACACACATATAGCATAGTAAAAACTCAATTGAGTATCTACTGTATATAAGCTGACACTTCAATAAGCTCATAAAAGTGCACATAACTGTATTTAAAAGTTCAAAGACATTTTTAATTACAGCTGAAAGGCAGTTAAAAGGAACCCTGGATTGCTAATTAAGCTTTGACCGACAATTACCATCTGATTTCTGTTGCTGTAGATCATGATTGGAATCTGTCTTTGAACTTTTAAATACAGTTATGTGCACTTTTATGAGTTTATTGAAGTGTCAGCTTATATAGATACTCAATTGAGTTTTTACTATGCTATATGTGTGTTTAAATTGATATTAAATCTGAGAATTGAGATTAGTGCGATGAACTTCAAATCTGGAGTCCCCTGTATGCTGTATAATGTAATTTTTGGACTGACATGCTGTAGAACTACTGTACCCAACAGCATCAGGTATGTGTTGTCTTTTCCATGTACTGGTTCCTCCTTCCCTATACCCTACCCCAGTAAGAGTGATCAGTACATAAAGCCGGCTGCCGGGATCCCGACTGTCAATATACCGAGTGTGCTCGCCACAGGACATATTCTCCCTCTATGGGTGTCGTGTACACCAATAGAGGAGGGAAAGCCTTTGGCGCCGGAATTCCGGTGTCAGTATTTTGCAGCTAGTCAGGTTTTCGGTGGGGGTATTGTGACGTCCGGGATCCCGACTAGTGGTATGGTGACCGCTTACCCAGTAAGACTGTGCTGGAGGTGTTCGTTTGGAGTGGAAAACTATACCTAACCTTTTGTAACCATCAAGCTTAAAATATATAGCATTTACCATCAGCTGAAAGTGTTGTGCTGGAGGAAGTTGGCAAAGTAGAGCTTATAACCATTACACTTACTGTGCTGGAGGATATGGATGAGTATAAATAAAGTTTTCCTGTTCTTGCATTACCAGATGGTCTGGCGCCCAACATTTCTTTATTACACTGAACCTGTTGTTCATGTGTGTTCCCTCCATCAGGTACCTTGTGCTAAGCACCCAAGTATTTGGGGGCATTATTGGTTAAGGATGCCAAACCCAAGAAAAAGTCAGAGCTGAAGAAAGCAACCGCAAAGGAGTGAGACACTATAGTCGGTTACCCCAAGTAAGTGTACCACAGTACCAGTAGGGTTTCACACACAAGTGTGCATCTGAATGTGCAAGGAGTGGGGCACCCACTTTGTGCATCTTTAGAACCAACAATCCCACCTGGTGCGCCTTTAGACTCTACCATCAGGCGCACCATCAAAATTTGCCCCATACAAGTTTCAGATTCTTTATCAGAATATGACCTTTAATGTAAATGCTGAAATGCCCAAAAAGTGACCCGTTTGATTTCACTCATTACTTTTGTCAGATTTAGCTGCTTTACACTATTCATCTGTATAATGGCGGCGCGGCAATCTGCAGCAGCTGCAATGCTCGTGTCTAGGGGGGAGCATGGACCGTTACCTCTCCTGCGGATTCTGATGCTGCTGGTGTCACCCTTGACTGCTGGTCCGTCAGCTGCGGGGAGGATCCAGTACTCACAGCAGGATCTCCTGGAGCTGAGGGCAGGGGTCTCCGTGGAAGCTGCTGGTGGTGTGTTCAATGCCGTGTCTCCAGTCACGTCCCCAGTCACATTCCCGGCTTCTGGTGCCGCGTCCATGGATGGCAATGTTTGGGTCATCTGGACAGCATCTCCGGCCATATCCCCGGCTTCTGGCACCGCGTCCTTGGGATGCTGGGGTCATCTGGGCAGTGGCTACACATGGAATTGGGGCTCCTGCTTTGCATGGCATCCAGGGAGAGAGGTTTTGTCACCCCAGAGGGCAGACGGGTGCTTTGAATGTGCTGAGGGGAGCGTCGGCAGGTGCGCCCCCTGTGGCTGCTGGCAGCACCAAGGGAGAGAGCTTCCATCACCACAGCTGGCGGAGAGGAGAATATCGGAGCCATAGTGGGTCTAGGCAATGGGAAGTGAGGCAAAGCTGGCAGCAACATTTGTGGCTGGGTCGGCACCCCCGCAGGATAAGGAAGCAGAAAAGGGGAAAAAGAGCTGGCTTTCTGGCAAGAATGAGGTATCAGCCCTTTAACTCTGCATTGTTTAGTATATTTTTAGCAAATGTGATATCTCTCTCTAACAAGCTGGATGAGATTAGGCTGAAAATTGCCTGTAACTGGACATTAGCTAACTGCTCCTCGTTGATATTTACGGAGACTTAGCTAGCGCTGAGTGACCCAGATTGTCCTTTTGAAATGCCCTATAGGACTTTGTTTAGAGTCAACAGGACTTTGGAGTCTGGCAAGAAAAAAGGTGGTGGTCTTTGCATATATATCCATGATAAATGGTGCTCTAATGCGGATCTAATTGAGACCTTTTATTCTGCTGATCTGGAATTTATGCATATGCGGTGTAAGCCATTTTATATGCCTCTGGAATTTTCATTGGTTTTTGTAGCTGCAGTGTACAGTTTATCCCCCTGCAAACGAATATCACCTTGACATTAGATATCTTGCTCATTTCTTTCTCTAGACAACTGACTCTACACCTGGACTGTGCATTTATTCTTGCCAGAGATGTATCTAATGCGAACTTAAAATCTGTGTTTCCTAAATTTGTGCAGAATGTTTTGGTACCAACTCGGGGGGCTAATACTCTCGATCATGTTTATACTAATGTCAAACATGCATACAAATGTTTTTTTGTGTCCTCGTTTTGGGCAGTTGGATCACTCATCACTCTGGTTAATTCCCAAATATCTGTCGGTATTAGGGAGGAATCGACCAGTTACTAGGGAAGTTAAGATTTGGCCAGAGGAAGCCTTATTAAGTCTGCAGGGTTGTTTTGAAAACACCGATTGGGATCAGCTAGTAGAGGAGGCTACAGGGGAGTTATCGATCTACTGGCCTCAATGATGACACTGTAAAAAAAAAAAAAATCACAATACTCACCAAGCCCCGCTCCCATGTCCGACCGATGCAGTCCGACCGCTGCAGTCCTCTGTGCGTCCGCTCCTTGGCATTATGGGAGAGATGTCATGATGTCTTTCCCATAGCGCACAGTGACAGCGCCAGAAGCTGGAGCTCAGTACTGAGCTCCTGCCTCCAGCTGCTGCTGTGGAGAGGGAGCCGGGCGCCCGCTGGTAACACAATCTCAGAGGGCGCCCAGCATCTTCCAGCGGCGCCGGCCAAACATCGGGTTAGGTGAGCCGGAGGAGGTGGAATTGCGTTCCATCTCCAAGTGGAACTGACGGAACGCAGTTCCACCCCGTTCCGGCTCCCTTTAACCCCTGCACAGTACCATTGCTGCTGCTACTACACATGAACCGTGTTCCAGCATCTGTGAACTGTACATAGTACAGGTGCCAGGACACAGGCAGCGGCGGGGACAAGATGACCGAGATCCGGCATCATCGCAGGGTCTCCGTCACCCAAAATTAGAATAACACTAGTATTAGAAAATACTGTAGGCTAATGGCCCAAAGACATTACATTATTTTTCCTAGATAACCTAAACCAAATAAAATTATAGGTAATGTTATATTTGGCTTCACAGTTACAGTTACAACTACCTGTACGTAAATATCATAAAAAAATAATAAAATGAGGACATGTGACTAAAGACCATGGAAACTCTTTTCTTGCTTTCTGTCTATGATGTTCAAGAGCTGTTTCTATTACAGGAGCGAATACAATTTCCTTATACTGACACCTCAATCAGTCTCAATCAATCACCTTCAGCAATCTGTGTCAAACCCTGTAGATTTTGAGCCATTTTGTCCTGATTTAACAGTTCAAATATGTGAGCTCTGTTTTAGACAGACAGTATAAACAGCGGTGCAAGTGGGCGGGTACGGGTGGGTATGGCGTACCCTTAAGAATTGAAGGTAGACACCTGCACCACCGCCGGAGACTGAGGGGCAGGAGAGGCACACACTGCGCTCTCCTCCCCTCACACACAGGACAGCAGCAGCAGCGGTGAGCAGCAGAGGAAGGGGGGGGAAGGGCATGTGTACCTGGCATTGGGGGCATATCTGGCACTGTGGGGACATGTGTATCTGGCACTAGGGACATTTCTGGTGCTAGGGACATATCTGTCACTGGGGGAACATGTGTTTCTGGCACTTGGGGCATATCTGGCTCTGTGGGGACATGTGTATCTGGCACTAGGGACATTTCTGGCGCTGGAGGCATATCTGTCACTGGGGGGACATGTGTTTCTGGCACTTGGGGCATATCTGGCTCTGGGGGGACATGTGTATCTGGCACTGGGAGCATATCTGGCACTGGGCGGACATGTGTTTCTGGCACTGGGGTGGCATTTCTGTATCTGGCACTGGGGGCATATCTGGCACTGGGGGACATGTGTATCTGGCACTGGGGGCATTTCTGTATCTGGCACTGGGGGCATATCTGGCTCTGGGGGAACATGTGTATCTGGCACTGTGGTGGCATTTCTGTATCTGGCACTGGGGGCATATCTGGCACTGGGGGACATGTGTATCTGGCACTGGGGGCATTTCTGTATCTGGCACTGGGGGCATATCTGGCTCTGGGGGAACATGTGTATCTGGCACTGTGGTGGCATTTCTGTATCTGGCACTGGGGGCATATCTGGCACTGGGCGGACATGTATATCTGGCACTGTGGTGGCATTTCTGTATCTGGCACTGGGGGCATATCTGGCACTGGGGGACATGTGTATCTGGCACTGGGGACATTTCTGTATCTGGCACTGGGGGCATATCTGGCACTGTGGGGGCATTTCTGTATCTGGCACTGGAGGGGCAATGTATATCTGACACAGTGGGGGCATTTGTGTATCTGGCACTGTGGGGCAATGTGTATCTGGAACTGTGAGGCAATGTATATCTGGCACTGTGGGGCAACGTATATCTGGCACTGTTGTCATATGTGTATCTGCCCTTCCCCCCATATGTGTATCACGCCCCCATTTTCATTGACCACACCCATGTGGCATTTGGCCACACCCATTTTTTGACACTTGCGCCTTAGGCATGCGCACACAGTACCTATAAGACATTTTTTCTACTTGCACCACTGAGTATAAAATACTTATTGGAGCTCTCAATACTTGCACATTACACATTGTAAAAGTTGTACTGTATTTATTTTTTTCCCCAGAGAATCACATAGTATCTATCTACTGTGAGAGGGAAGTTGTCTAATAGCTGATTGACTCTAATGCCCAGATTTATCACGCCTTGAAAAGTAATAAATAGCAAGGTGATTTACCAGCCAATCAGCTCCTGTCATTTTTCAAACACAGCCTGCAACATGGAAGTTAGGAGCTGATTGACTGGTACTTTATCACTGTGCTATTTATCACTCTCCAAGGCTTGATAAATGAGCCCCTATATACTGTACTTGCCTACGACCTTGAGTCACTATCATGACCACTGTTGTTATTTTGTTACTCAACATATTCTCATGTCATTCAGCTTAACAGCAAATTCATTATTTTCTCAGAAATCAAAATAAGGATACTACACATGAAAGCGAATGGGAATGGGGGAGGAAAAGTAAATTGTACTCCCATATTGCATGGAGAAATAAGAAAATACATTATGTGTATATTGGCAAAAAGGCTGCAGGACAAAGATGCAAACAAATATAATTTACCCTTTTACGTGAGGGGTATATCGATTAAAGGTCAATTTTAATCGACTTCCATCTATTTTAGGTCAATTAAAATCTTTATCGATGTTAAGCTTCCAGGATAAAACACACATATAATAACAGATTACTTTTTTTTTTTTATGTTAGTAAATATGTGTTTTATCCCTGGAAGCCCAACATTGATTTTATTCTATCTGAAATAGTTGGAAGTTGATTAAATCGGCCTTTAGTAAATAAACCCCATAATGCCCGCAGGTGACTATACAATAGGTCACAAAGTCTTGTTGCTTTTTTTCTTTTGGTATTATGGGGAAGATGTAGTAAGCAGTGATAAAAGTAGAGAAGTGAGCCAATGGAGAAGTTGCCCATGGCAACCTATCAGCATTGACATAACATTTATAATTTGCATACTATAAAAGTATACAGAGCAGCTGATTGGTTGCCATGGGCAACTTCTCCACCGGCTCACTACTCCACTTTTATCACTGCTTAGTACATGCCCCCCTAAGAGTCCTCAAACAATCTATACCTAGGTTTATATTTAGTAAAGTGCAGGTTTTTAGAAGTGGATATGTTGCCGATAAAAAACATCTCCACTACTAAAAAAAATTGCGCCTTAGTGAATATACTCCATAGTATGACTGCTGTATAAGGAACCATTTAAACATTTTCAGTGCTGTAAATTTGATGAGGGCCATAGGTCCCAATCATTTATATTTCAAATAAGAATTAACATCTACAGTCAACAATATTTTTCCCTTACCATAACCCTGGGTAAAACCCTCTATGGTGTGTAGAGGACCTCGAGCACCAAAATCTTCAGCCCGATCAACAAGCGCTTCCTTTACAGCGTCATATCCACTCAAGACAACTACTCGTCGCGGGCCAAAGTAAAGAGTATACACTGGTCCATATTCCTCCCAGAACTATAAAACAGGTTAGAGAGATTAGCAGTGATCTTTATTTGTTGTATATTGGTGCTCCTATTCTAATCTTATTATTTCATTTATCCATATTATTAGTATAAAATTTCATTTATAAGGCACCACAAGTGTTTCACAGTGCCGTACATGTAACACACAGTAGAACAATACAGGGTATACAGAACTAAACATTACAGAAAACTAAAGCAGAGCACAGGTAACAATTAGCACCACAGTTCTCAGTACACAATACAGCTGACATGTGAGGAAGCAAAGCAGTAATCGGCGTACTACTGGGAGCGGGCAGCCGTTGGAAGAGATGAACAGTCACGAGCAAGAGGAAATGCAGGTATTGACAGTCACTGAGTAGGAGAGAGCTGTCACTGAAGTGCAAGAGAAGAGGGCTGTGAGAACAGGAGGGAAGAAAGCCCTGCTCCGAGAAGCTCACAGTCTAGGGATAATGTAAAAATGTAATATAATGTTTTAGGCTTCTACATAACTGAAACAACTGACCTTCATAAGGGATTTCGCCAATTCCCCTCTTCTTATATACAGCAAGCTTCCGACCAAAGGCATGGGAATCGGACCAGGAGGAAGGTTCCGTTTTCTGTACATTGTGTTCCATGTCATGTAGATAAATGAGCAGGAGATAAGCAAAATTATCAATACCGCAGTCACTGAAATGTCCATGATGAGTTATGAGAAATGAACCTCTTAATGATCAGAATTATATTTTTGCTGCAAACAGAAAACATCAACTATTGTGTACTTGCCAGGACAGTTACATATAAAATGATCGTTCCAGTCAGCAGATAGGGTGTGTTACTTTGGAAAAGTGCCAGTGGAATGTAATGTCTTATAATATAATAAATGTCGCTGTAGACAACCATAAGGCAAGCATTGTTTTAGTGTTTAATAATAATAATAATGATAATAATAATAATAATAAATAAATGAAGACAGGGGTTACCTAAAGTTACCCTAAATTTGTAGAGATCTAGACACAGCAGAGAGACTGGGCCCATACACTGCAAAGAGGCTAGGCTTGTACACAGCAGAGAGACTAGTCCTTTATACAGCAGAGAGACTAGGCACCGCCGGACAATACGCTCTCACAGCCAGTCACTTCATAAAGTGATCTTTCCATCTCCTCGCTGCTTAGTGTTTGTGGGCATTGCAGGACTGACGGCCGGGGATGCCCGGCTTTCGACCAGCTCACGGGAGAGGTAATACCTTCTGTATACTATACCTGATGATCACGAGTACACTGCAATCTGGAATTGGTTGTGCTGCAATGCACTCCTCCTCAGCTTAGTCACGGCTGACAGTCTGCGGAATTTGGACATTTACCATCTTATCCTCCAATTGTGTTACATAACAGGAGACACCATACAATCTGAGACTTTTAAGGTGTGATTATTCTCTCTTTATATATTTTTTATTCTCTGTCACATATGTTTCGTATTATTGATCTCATTATTAAATTAAATCTTTTTATTCCATACGTCGGCTCTCTTCCCTTTATCGTCTCCTAAAATACAGTGCAGCCTTTTTTCTTGTTTCTTTGTCAGCAAAGAGGCTAGGCCTGTACACAGCAGAGAGACTAGTACTTTACACAGCAGAGAGACTAGGCCTATACACAGCAAACAGGCTAGGCCCGTACACAGCAGAGAGGCTAGGCCCGTACACAGCAGAGAGAATAGGCCTATACACAGCAAACAGGCTAGGCCCGTACACAGCAGAGAGGCTAGGCCTGTACACAGCAGAGAAACTAGTACTTTACACAGCAGAGAGACTAGGCCTATACACAGCAAACAGGCTAGGCCCGTACACAGCAGAGAGGCTAGGCCCGTACACAGCAGAGAGACTAGGCCTATACACAGCAAACAGGCTAGGCCCGTACACAGCAAAGAGGCTAGGCCTGTACACAGCAGAGAGACTAGTACTTTACACAGCAGAGAGACTAGGCCTATACACAGCAAACAGGCTAGGCCCGTACACAGCAGAGAGGCTAGGCCTGTACACAGCAGAGAGACTAGTACTTTACACAGCAGAGAGACTAGGCCTATACACAGCAAACAGGCTAGGCCCGTACACAGCAAAGAGGCTAGGCCTGTACACAGCAGAGAGACTAGTACTTTACACAGCAGAGAGACTAGGCCTATACACAGCAAACAGGCTAGGCCCGTACACAGTAGAGAGACTAGTACTTTACACAGCAGAGAGACTAGGCCTATACACAGCAAACAGGCTAGGCCCGTACACATCAGAGCGGCTAGGCCCATACACAGTAGAGAGACTGGGCCTGTACATAGCAGAGAGACTAGGCCCATACACAGCAGAGAGACAAGACCTGTACACAGCAGAGAGACAAGGCCTGTACACAGCAGAGAGACTAGGTCCGTACACAGCAGAGAGACTAGGCCTGTACACAGCAGAGGGACTAGGCCTGTACACAGCAGAGAGATTAGGCCCATACACAGAAGAGAAACTATGGCCATACACAGCAGAGACACTAGGCCCGTACACAGCAGAGAGACTAAGCTCGTACACAGCAGAGAGACTAGGCCTGTGCACAGCAGAGAGACTAGGCCTGTGCACAGCAAAAAGACTAGGCCCATACACAGCAGAGAGGCTAGGCCCATACACAACAGAGACGCTAGGCCCATACACAGCAGAGAGGCTAGGCCCATACACAGCAGTCAGCAGAGAGACTAGTCCTGTACACAGCAGAGAGACTAGTCCTTTACAAAGCAGAGAGACTAGGCCCATACACAGCAGAGAGACTAGGCCTGTACACAGCAGAAAGAGTAGGCCTGTACACAGCAGAGAGACTAGGCTCATACACATCAGAGATGCTAGGCCCATACAAAGCAGAGAGACAAGGCCTATACACAGCAAAGAGGTTAAGCCCATACGCAGCAGAGAAGCTATACATCAGAGAAGTGTTTAGGTGGGGTCACCACCTAAACCTCTAAAGTTAGTTAGTGTTCTCCCTGCTAACACCACTCCCTTCACTACTACACAAGGGCTTATATATGTTACTGAAGCCCCTGTAGTTTTTTCAATATGTACTTTAACTTTGACCCATTCAATCCTATTGGGATGCCAGGTGAACTTATGTGACTCTTCCCTCATGGACACTACTGAGCATATGCAGGAAGATCTGGCAGGGGATCTGTGCCAGCCAGCAACAGAAATACCTAGGAAAATTCTCCCCAGCTGATTGGAGGTGCAGGTTACAAGGCAGAGGAGCCAGGGCTGGCTTTTTCCAAGGAACTGGGACCAGTGAGATACCAGAGTTACCAGAGCAGCGGAGCCAGAATCCCAGGGAAATTGGGATAAAAAGAGGTAGCAGAGGATAGACAGGTGAGACAGATGGGAGTTTACCTGGTAAGACATTCAGCAATGTAGTCACAGGAGAAACGTGCAGGGGTTATCGGTCATGTCAAGACCCAGCCTGTAGATTGACTGCCTGTGCTGCTGCTGGTGGATCATGAAGGGCTGCTGCTGCTAGGCCGTTGGATTACCCTTAGGAAGACTCACCGATGAAGGTCCAAGAGAGCTGTACTGAGATATAGAAGACCCTGCAAGACCCCTACAGAGCAGGCAGGAAGTATGATAGGAGCCAGTGAAGGACCCCAGGAGGATTCCTGCCCTTGTAACCAGATGGCGCATGCAGGATCCCCACGGCAAGACCCTGGTTGAAGTGACCCCTGGGCAGCAGGATCAGAGCTCAGAACCCGGAAGGTGGGAGGTGGCAAAAGAACCTGCCACAGGAGTCAGATACAGCTTCCCTCCAGCTTTAGGACCCCAGAAGGACCCCCATTGAATGGATGGTGGACAGCGCTGACAGTCCATGAGAAGCAGTGTAGTGACCCTACCAGAACCCATGCTGCAGCACCTGAAGAAGAATCTGCAGGACCTAAGGAGGACATCCAGCCCAGGACCAGAGAACACAGTCCATATGCGCACGCAGGGGGGGGGGGGTTCTGAGTAACTGGAAACCCCCCCTGGTCGCGATCTATAGCGGAGGAGCTGAAGGTTTTTTTTTAATCTATTACAGCCCAGCCTCGCAGTGTCACAGTCACTTTACTGCGCTTTGCGAGGATGGCACGGCACGCAGGAAGAGCACTGCAGCTCCTCTCACGTGCTGTGAGACAATAGAGGCGCTGAAGCCAGCGGAGTAGCTACATTGTAACAGCGCTGCTTGTAGCTGCTTCACTGTTCCGGCCAGCGCCAGGTAATGACTGTCTCTCCGTGACTCTGTGGAGTAGAGCCAGGTGAGACATATGGCAGGGGTAGCGCTGGCACTGTTATGTCTGTCTATATGGGAGGGGGGAATGATGTGCTGTCCTGGCTATGGGGAGATGGGGGAGAGAATAATGGTGCTACACTGTCTGCCTATGGGGGGAGGAGGAATGTTGATGCTGTCACTGTATCTGTCTGGGAAGGGGGTTGCTGGGGGGGAATGATGTGCCCTTGCTGTGCCTTTATGAAGGGGGTGGGGTTGATGGTGGCTATGCTGATTGTCTTTAGGGGAGTGCTGGTGGGTTACTGATGGTGGCTGTGCTCGTGTGTATGTATATATATATATATATATATCAGTTCGATTAGAAGGTGTGCTGGCAGTACTTTTTCTCTCAATAGTAGAGAAAATTACAAGCACCAGAATCCTCTGATTTGTAGCACAGGTATAGGATAAATACCGCAGCACTTTCCCAATGAAGGCTCCGGACTCCTGGAGCAGGATTGCACACGCTGTGGGCTGGTTACCACATGGTTCAAAGAAAATCCACTGGCACAAACTGCATACCCGCTGGCCGCCACCCGGGACCACACACCGCGCCGCCGGCTATGGTGTAGCCGTGACTCGTCGGGAAACCTCTCTGGATCAGACAGCGGGAGCAGCTGCACAGGTGGACACAGTGCGTCAGACAGGCCACGCCCCAACGCGTTTCGTATCACACTTCGTCAGGAGCCCACAGCATGTGCTATATGGTACGAGACCTATACAATTTGTCCGTGACCTGTTACTGTTTTTAAATTGAATAAACAGTGCACTATGAGCGCCTTTTCCATTATGTTTTATTCCTAGAAATATATATATATATATATGTGTATATACTGTATATACACACACACATATATATATATATATATATATATACATACACACACACATACAGACACATACCAAACAGGTCAGCATCTCAACGCCGGAATACCCACAGCCGGAATCCCAAAGGTAAGTATAGCCGGGAGGGTTAGAATTTGGCTGTAGGGGAGGAGGGAGGGCATGTTAGGTTTTGACACCACTAGGGAGGTTAGGGTTAGGCTGCAGGAGGGGGGTGGTTTGGGTTAGGCTGTGGGGAGGGGAGTTAGGTTTAGGCACCACTGGGGGGGTTAGGGGGTTTAGGCACTAAGGGGGAGGTTAGGGTTAGGCACTAGCAGCTAGAGAATTAATTTTAATTACTACATGGTTCCATAGTATGCAAGTTAAATGATAATATATGAATTCCCTTTAATTGGTTACAGACCATTTTTTCATTGGTCTGTAACCAATTGTTTGGAAATCCCCCTTTCAAAATCCTGCTTTTGCAACTGCAGTCAATCAAGTGACAGCAACAAAGTGACCCCTGAAAGCAGTATGCAGCCTGGTGCTGCACTTGGCATCCTGGACATTGCTGCAGACCTGTGGGTTCCCTGGGTGAGTGGGGACCTCCCAGGCACCCAAGGGCCAGGGATGAAGCCCGGGGCTGTCCCTGCCATCCAAGGGCTGTGGATGGCAGGCTGATAGCCCATGTGTAAAAAAAGATTTAATATTGTGAGTATATATTTTTTTTTTACAGGTACCCTATGGTATTCTACATGGACAAGTGGACATCAATGGCAGTCTGGGATGTAGGTAGGTAAGTATGTGTGAGTGTAAGTGTGCATGTATTTGTAATTAAAGTTGTACTTTCACGGTAAGTGTGTACTGTCTTTACTGTAATATTTCTTTTACAGGTGGAACTACAGGTAGTAGTGGGTCCTTTAATACCCCACATGCTGGTACTTGTGGTTCTCCAAGTACCAGAATAGGCTTGTTGGGACCTGTAGTTCCACAGGTAAATGACAATATACATTTTTTTTTACACATGGGTTATTATCAGCCTGCCATTTACAGCGCTCGGATGGCAAGGAGAGCCCCGGGCTTCATCCCTGGCCCTTGGGTGCCTGGACAGGGGAGACTCCTTTATTGGGGGGGTACCCACTCCCCGCAGAGAACCACGGCCAGTGGTGACTAGTTGTGGGGTAATGCCATGACCGCAGGGACCTACATAAATTTGTCCCCCGGCTGTGGCATTATCTCCCTGGCTAGTGGAGACCGGTGCTGGTTTAAAAACGTCTTTTGTCCCCTGTAGTTTTGGAACCAGGACCGGTGCTGGTTGTATAAATACTGGGAACTCCTGTGCAATTTTTCCCAGGTATTTTAATAACCAGGACCTGCTCAAAGAGCCCGGGGCTGGTTATGCTTAGGAGGGGGGACCCCACACAATTTAAAAAAAAAACTTTTAAACTATTTAAATACTGTATACAATGAAGCAATGCACTGATTCGGCTGGGCTTCACTGTGTGATGTCTGGAGTGTTTTGCTAATCTCTCCCATAAAACACTGCTTGGCAGAACGAAAGACATCGACTTTGGTGAGTTCAAATTGAAAAAACACGGTAGTTTAGTAAATTACTGTGTTTTTTCCCAAAAAGTTGCAACCTCAAACGGCCGATATCAGCCGAGATTGATCTCGGCTGACATCGGCAGAAACACGATTTGCAGTAAATATACCCCATAAAGAAGCAATGCATTTTAATTTCAAAGGAAAAAATATAGATTGCATCTGTAGATATAGTAATTACCAATAGAGGTCAATGTTAGTAGATTTTATTAAACCATTATACAAAATATAAACATAAAAACATTGATGAATCATTCAAAATAGATAAAGTCACATAAATCTCATGAAACAGTACTGAGCTAGATATTATTAGTAAAATACACTTGTGGAGTTCTCATCCCAATGGTTGTGTCCAAGGATATTATCCTCATAAAATAGTGCAAACAGCAATGTATCAGCGGCAGTAGGGAGGAACCAACAACCATAGTCCTAAGTGCTCCTTAATGGAGATTACTCATGAAGAAGATGGTAGCATCAATAAATGTCCAGGGAATGAATGTCATTAAGTCACATGTTAAGCGTTAACCTCACCTTACCTTAGACAGCAGTTTCCTATATGATTATAATCACCTTACCTGAGACAACAGTTCCCTATATAGTTATAATCACCTTAGCAGTTCCCTATATGGTTAGAATCACCTTAATTGAGACAGCAGTTCCCTATATGGTTATAAATCACCTTACCTGAGACAGCAGTTCCCTATATGGTTATAATCACCTTACCTGAGACAGCAGTTCCCTTTATGGTTATAATCACATTACCTGAGACAGCAGTTCCCTGAATGGTTATAATCACATTACCTGGGACAACAGTTCCCTATAAGGTTATAATCACCTTACCTGAACCAGCAGGACCCTATATGGCGATATTCACCTTACCTGAGACAGCAGATCCCTATATGGTTATAATTACAAGAAAAAGGAAAAACACCCTAAGGTGATTTTCTCAAGGCGCTGAACTAGGGGAGGTTCAACACTGCAGCTAAAAGAAAGAGGTTGGTCAGACCTCGCAAACAACAATAACAATAGAATTTTAGCGCAAAAAGGTCATAGATGAGATGAGAAGATCAATAAGCAATCATATTTAATACATATAAAATCTTAAAAACATCCATGGAATTACACAAAAAAAATAAAATAAAGTAAACTAGGTAATAACTGTACACATGCAAATTCTGTGATGATGTTGTACCCTATAGAGGGTATATAGCACAACTCCCAGACACATTCAGGTGCAATTGTGGAAAGATAATAGGACCTGTTCCTATGTATATAGTCCCCTTCTGTATCCAATATTAGCAATAGGATAGTCCTTTGTTAGCAATAGTTACCACAGAAGATCAAGGATGTTTAAGCGGTACAGCACTCCGCAATATTGCAGTTCCTTGGTGCAGTGGAATAACTGTAAAGTTCCTCAATTGAGAAGGTTTACCTCCAGGCAAAGGTCCATAAGGTTCAGTGGGGGACTTGGTTCAGGCCCTCTATCTCCAGATTTTCATAGGTCCAGGGAGTATTGCAGGGGAGCAGCTCACACCAACGCGTTTCGTTGTGGTCACACAACTTTTTCAAGGTGCTAGCTAGGCTGTGAGAAGGGGTTTATATACCCAAACAATATGGCTGCTCATTTGCATACAAGATTGAAATTCATCAACTCTTCTCATAATATGACCAAATTCTGACAGACAGGTAAATCCAAATTAAAATCACATACTAGTACATTTAAAACCTACTTCAATTAGTTTAATAATATGATTTTTTCTCTTATTTCATCATATATCAAATGGTCACATGACCGTTTAGTGAATATCTTATGAAGGTCATTTCTAAAACCGGGAGTCATGATCCCTGAAGTTAATTGTATAGATTATTACCAAGAAGTGATTCCATATCTCATTTTTATAATGACCCTTTGGGGTCCCAGAGGCTCTCACCTGAAATAAGTCGACTATTAATCAGCGGTGGGGTAAGGGTGGCGCGAACGGGTCGCATCCCGTCGCGTCATCTAGAGGCGTCCGATCACGTGTAATGACGCGATCGAGTCATCTCCAACACGTCATTAGCGCGCACCGAGGCGCGCGTGTCATGACGCGGGAGGTGTCATTCTGGTTGCCCAGGCAACGCGTCAGCGCAAGTTCTTTTCTATCTACGCCAAGCGGCCCAGATATTCTGGTTTGTAGTGTTACATACATTAGTGTCCCTGCATATCTGACAACCATTATGCCAACCACAAAGCTGATATATATAATTTAATGCAGGGATAACAGAGTGTTATATTAGTATCCCGTTATTTTAATATACTTAGAGTACCTGAATCCAAAACTAGTCTAGTATGTTTGTGATTGTTTTAGACCAGACAAAGGATATAAGTTTTAAAAACAAAATATAATATAATAAAAATAATAAAAATAGAGAAATATACTAATCAAGGTGAGTTGTACATATTGGACTGGAATTGATAATACAAAATCACCGATCTGTATACATTATCACCAGACCGAATATAGTCACAACATATAGAGTCATTTATTACAAAATTAATTCTAAGCTTCCCTCTAAGTTTAACATTTCCGACATAAGTATCATATTGTGAGCAGAGAAATTCAAAACTGTAGAAGTGAAAGCAAAAATAAAAGGAAAAAGAAGAAGGGAAAAAAAAAAAAAAAAAAAGGAGGGGAGGGGGGAAGTGGGAGGTAGGGAAAAAGACAACAGCAAAAGATACATAGTTTAGAGTGTCAAGGGAAGATAATCATAACACTGTATTGAGTTCCACAGTTTCATTTAATCCATTCGGAAATATCGTGTCCAATTGAACATCCAGTACAACTCTTGTTTGCATAGGGTGTTGTATCTATCCCCTCCCCTCTTTGTTAAATCTACCTGTTCAATTGCTGTTAAATGAAGTGAACTAGGGTCACCACCATGTTGATCTCTAAAGTGTCGAGAGACACTATGTGTGGGGACTTTTCTGATAATATTGCGACGGTGCTCCATGAAGCGGATTTTAATGCTTCTAGTTGTACGTCCCACGTATCTTAAATCACATCCACAGGAGAGGAGATAAATAATATAGGTTGAATTACAATTCATGAAGCTCAAGAGTTCATAATTCTCCCCATCTCTAACGTGGAGTTGTGTCGTTTTCTTGTACATGTGTTTGCAGGTCGTACACCTGGTAGCTCCACATCTAAAGAACCCTTTGGGTTTGGATGTCAGCCAGGTCTCCCCTGTAGACTGTTGGGTAGGAATTTTTTTAATAAAACTTGGAGCAAGTATATTTTTGAGTGATTTATTCTTTTTAAAAATAAATTTTGGTTTTAGCGGTAATTGGTTCCTAAGTAGTTTATCCTGGTTTAAGATACTGAAATTTTTGCAGACGATCTTTTTGATCTGCATACTCTCATTATTGAATGTGGCAATAAAGGCCAAGCTATCTGGTTTATCCTTCAGGTCCATTTCTTCAGTTCCTAATTTATTGGATCTAAGTAAAGTCTCTCTCTCCAAGTTAGAAACTTCTCTAAGAGCTTTCTTCAATGGTGAATGGGGATAACCCCTTTCACCAAAGATCTTCACCATAGAGTCCGCCTGTTCCAAAAATTTAGATTTTTCAGTACAATTACATCGTAGTCGCATTAATTGGCCCCTTGGAATATTCTTCTTCCAAGGGGGATAGTGGGCGCTCTGGTAGTGCAGGTAGGAATGTGTATCCACCTCTTTGTTGTAATTGGAGGTATAAATTTTGTTGTCCCTAGCTTCTAGAGTCACATCCAGGAAGTTAGTAGTGAGGGGGTGATAAGAATAAGTGAACTGAAGATTGAATTGATTGGAATTCAAATTAGAAACAAATAACTGTGCAGAAGATAAGTCCCCATCCCAAACAATAAAAAGATCGTCGATGTAACGGCCATAGAGGACGAGATTCACGCCAAAGTCGCCCCCCCACACATGGGTGTCCTCAAAGAGTCCCATGTAAAGGTTGGCATAACTCGGCGCAAATCTCGTCCCCTTGGCCGTCCCCATAACCTGAAGATAATATTTATCCATAAACAAAAAATAATTGTGCTGAAGTATAAAGGAAATAGCATCTAGCATGCTATTTCCTTTATACTTCAGCACAATTATTTTTTGTTTATGGATAAATATTATCTTCAGGTTATGGGGACGGCCATGGGGACGAGATTTGCGCCGAGTTATGCCAACCTTTACATGGGACTCTTTGAGGACACCCATGTGTGGGGGGGGCGACTTTGGCGCGAATCTCGTCCTCTATGGCCGTTACATCGACGATCTTTTTATTGTTTGGGATGGGGACTTATCTTCTGCACAGTTATTTGTTTCTAATTTGAATTCCAATCAATTCAATCTTCAGTTCACTTATTCTTATCACCCCCTCACTACTAACTTCCTGGATGTGACTCTAGAAGCTAGGGACAACAAAATTTATACCTCCAATTACAACAAAGAGGTGGATACACATTCCTACCTGCACTACCAGAGCGCCCACTATCCCCCTTGCAAGAAGAATATTCCAAGGGGCCAATTAATGCGACTACGACGTAATTGTACTGAAAAATCTAAATTTTTGGAACAGGCGGACTCTATGGTGAAGATCTTTGGTGAAAGGGGTTATCCCCATTCACCATTGAAGAAAGCTCTTAGAGAAGTTTCTAACTTGGAGAGAGAGACTTTACTTAGATCCAATAAATTAGGAACTGAAGAAATGGACCTGAAGGATAAACCAGATAGCTTGGCCTTTATTTCCACATTCAATAATGAGAGTATGCAGATCAAAAAGATCGTCTGCAAAAATTTCAGTATCTTAAACCAGGATAAACTACTTAGGAACCAATTACCGCTAAAACCAAAATTTATTTTTAAAAAGAATAAATCACTCAAAAATATACTTGCTCCAAGTTTTATTAAAAAAATTCCTACCCAACAGTCTACAGGGGAGACCTGGCTGACATCCAAACCCAAAGGGTTCTTTAGATGTGGAGCTACCAGGTGTACGACCTGCAAACACATGTACAAGAAAACGACACAACTCCACGTTAGAGATGGGGAGAATTATGAACTCTTGAGCTTCATGAATTGTAATTTAACCTATATTATTTATCTCCTCTCCTGTGGATGTGATTTAAGATACGTGGGACGTACAACTAGAAGCATTAAAATCCGCTTCATGGAGCACCGTCGCAATATTATCAGAAAAGTCCCCACACATAGTGTCTCTCGACACTTTAGAGATCAACATGGTGGTGACCCTAGTTCACTTCATTTAACAGCAATTGAACAGGTAGATTTAACAAAGAGGGGAGGGGATAGGTACAACACCCTATGCAAACAAGAGTTGTACTGGATGTTCTAATTGGACACGATATTTCCGAATGGATTAAATGAAACAGTGGAACTCAATACAGTGTTATGATTATCTTCCCTTGACACTCTAAACTATGTATCTTTTGCTGTTGTCTTTTTCCCTACCTCCCACTTCCCCCCTCCCCTCCTTTTTTTTTTTTTTTTCTTTCCCCCCTTCTTCTTTTTCCTTTTATTTTTGCTTCCACTTCTACAGTTTTGAATTTCTCTGCTCACAATATGATACTTATGTCGGAAATGTTAAACTTAGAGGGAATCTTAGAATTAATTTTGTATTAAATGACTCTATATGTTGTGACTATATTCGGTCTGGTGATAATGTATACAGATCGGTGATTTTGCATTATCAATTCCAGTCCAATATGTACAACTCACCTTGATTAGTATATTTCTCTATTTTTATTATTTTTATTATATTATATTTTGTTTTTAAAACTTATATCCTTTGTCTGGTCTAAAACAATCACAAACATACTAGACTAGTTTTGGATTCAGGTACTCTAAGTATATTAAAATAACGGGATACTAATATAACACTCTGTTATCCCTGCATTAAATTATATATATCAGCTTTGTGGTTGGCATAATGGTTGTCAGATATGCGGGGACACTAATGTATGTAACACTACAAACCAGAATATCTGGGCCGCTTGGCGGAGATAGAAAAGAACTTGCGCTGACGCGTTGCCTGGGCAACCAGAATGACACCTCCCGCGTCATGACACGCGCGCCTCGGCGCGCGCTAATGACGTGATGGAGATGACTCGATCGTGTCATTACACGTGATCGGACGCCTCTAGATGACGCGACGGGACGCGACCCGTTCGCGCCACCCTTACCCTACCGCTGATTAATTGTCGACTTATTTCAGGTGAGAGCCTCTGGGACCCCAAAGGGTCATTATAAAAATGAGATATGGAATCACTTCTTGGTAATAATCTATACAATTAACTTCAGGGATCATGACTCCCGGTTTTAGAAATGACCTTCATAAGATATTCACTAAACGGTCATGTGACCATTTGATATATGATGAAATAAGAGAAAAAATCATATTATTAAACTAATTGAAGTAGGTTTTAAATGTACTAGTATGTGATTTTAATTTGGATTTACCTGTCTGTCAGAATTTGGTCATATTATGAGATGAGTTGATGAATTTCAATCTTGTATGCAAATGAGCAGCCATATTGTTTGGGTATATAAACCCCTTCTCACAGCCTAGCTAGCACCTTGAAAAAGTTGTGTGACCACAACGAAACGCGTTGGTGTGAGCTGCTCCCCTGCAATACTCCCTGGACCTATGAAAATCTGGAGATAGAGGACCTGAACCAAGTCCCCCACTGAACCTTATGGACCTTTGCCTGGAGGTAAACCTTCTCAATTGAGGAACTTTACAGTTATTCCACTGCACCAAGGAACTGCAATATTGCGGAGTGCTGTACCGCTTAAACATCCTTGATCTTCTGTGGTAACTATTGCTAACAAAGGACTATCCTATTGCTAATATTGGATACAGAAGGGGACTATATACATAGGAACAGGTCCTATTATCTTTCCACAATTGCAGCTGAATGTGTCTGGGAGTTGTGCTATATACCCTCTATAGGGTACAACATCATCACACAATTTGCATGTGTACAGTTATTACCTAGTTTACTTTATTTTATTTTATTTTTGTAATTCCATGGATGTTTTTAAGATTTTATATGTATTAAATATGATTGCTTATTAATCTTCTCATCTCATCTATGACCTTTTTGCGCTAAAATTCTATTGTTATGGTTATAATTACAGTCACCTGAGACAGCAGTTCCCTATAATGGTTATATTCATGTAGCCCTCCCATGCTGGTGCTGACCCGGTGTAGTACCCTGGTGTTAGGATATATATATATATATATATATATATATATATATATATACACTGTACAAAAAAATAAAGGGAACACTAAAATAACACATCCTAGGTCTGAATGAATGAAATATTCTTATTAAATACTTTGTTCTTTACATAGTTGAATGTGCTGACAACCAAATCCCACAAAAATTATCAATGGAAATCAAATTTATTAACCCATGGAGGTCTGGATTTGGAGTCACCCTCAAAATTAAAGTGGAAAAACACACTACAGGCTGATCCAACTTTGATGTAATGTCCTTAAAACAAGTCAAAATGAGGCTCAGTAGTGTGTGTAGCCTCCTCATGTGGCTGGAGTGTGTTAGCAGTTCCTGCAAGACAAAGGCATTGATGCTATGGACTGGCCCGCCTGTTCTCCAGACCTGAATCCAATTTAGCACATCTGGGACATCATGTCTCGCTCCATCCACCAATGCTATGTTGCACCACAGACTGTCCTGGAGTTGGCGGATGCTTTAGTCCAGGTCTAGGAGGAGATCCCTCAGGAGACCATCCGCCACCTCATCAGGAGCATACCCAGGCATTGTAGGGAGGTCATACAGGCACGTGGAGGCCACACACACTACTGAGCCTCATTTTGACTTGTTTTAAGGACATTACATCAAAGTTGGATGAGCCTGTAGTGTGTTTTTCCACTTTAATTTTGAAAGTGACTCCAAATCCAGACCTCCATGGGTTAATAAATTTGATTTCCATTGATAATTTTTGTGTGATTTTGTTGTCAGCACATTCAACTATGTAAAGAACAAAGTATTTAATAAGAATAATCTATTCATTCAGATCTAGGATGTGTTATTTTAGTGTTCCCTTTATTTTTTTGAGCAGTGTATATATCTGGCTGCATTAGGTCACGTGGGTCTACTATAAAGAACCCCTAAATGATATATTTTATTAAAACAATAATTCATGTGGCCCTCACAGAGGGAAAAAGACTGGCAGCAATAACTGTGACCCCTCATGGAGGGTAAATGTGCTGGACAGAGTCGGGAATGGGCCAGGAACGATAGGTGTGCGTGGCCCCAGAGACTGAGCCTGCAGTGGGGGACAAACAGCGCGTGAGGAGAGCAGGCAGAGGAGCCGCGAGGACAGAGGGGATAAGAGGAGAACGAGGGAAACTGTTGGTGTGACGCAGTGGGCAACAACGGGATACGGAGGAGTGGGCACCCAGCGCCATAATCACTGGGGTGGATCCATATAGACGCAGTCAGAAAATGTCCTTTGCAAGTAGGGGTTTACCCCTTACCTTATTAGACTTCATTATACAGAGGTATCTCAGAGAAGGAGATTTATCACATTACCTCCAAATACTATATGCAAATTTCCTATCAGCGTTATTGGAGGAATAATCTTAATTCAGGTGACTGTCAGCTGTGAAAGGGAAAATATTGCTTGGTGCTGCAAAGTATAACTGAAGGCAGGGAGGGATAACCAATGGACTTTGTCCAAAAAGATAGACTTATCTTCTGCTACAGCTTATACTTAGAGAGTCCTTACCATATCAGTCATCCACTTTGTGGAATTGCAATCTGGTTTTACTTAGAGAAAGCTTTTTCCTGAGATATGCAGTAACTAAAGCAAAGAGACATCCTTAATCTCAGTTTCCTCATCCCCACGTCAGAAATACTAGCACGATACAGTTCAGCAGACTTACAACAGATAATGGGAAACAAATATATCTAAATTAACTTCAGATCCATATCAGTTTCCAGATGCTGCATCTTATCTGGAGTTACTCAGCTTTGCATAATATTAAAAGTGACAGGGCTTGATTACATTGCAGCTAACCAAGGAAGTATACAGAGTAGTTATTTAGGATCAAAACTCCTGGACCTAAAAGGACTCTGCTGCATGTATTTCATGTTCATATCCGAACTCATAAGAGACTTCGTGTGCACCAACGTATTGGCCATTAGTCACTGCGTAGTATAGACCTTAAGGGAAAGATAATAGGGTTTGATATAGACCTGAATCTAGATACAGTTAAAACCGCTAAGAGGTCTGGTTTGTTACAATATTGCTTCTATTTAAATTGCTTATTGTGATTGTAACCATTTGGGCTGTTAGATGTTGACACGTTTATTGCCGATAATCTAAACATTCTACCCTTCTAGGACATGGAGTAGAGGAGATCGGCGGTTGCAATAAAATAAAAATTATTTTTTTTTTATATTTATCCGTACTTGTTGCTGTAAGAAAAGCACTGACTAGTTGATTGAAATATTGATATTGCCAAATTGGCACGGCAAGCTATCTGTAGACCCTGTTATTATAAATAAAGTAGATTGTACTGGTGGGACTACCTACAGCTTGTTTATAGTACCTTCACCGACTTCCCCTTCCCGCTAAGCAAAGGAAGATTTTAAGAAAAGGGACGACTACGGGAGTAACAAAATAATACCTATACACATATTAAGGAACAAAAATTAAAATCTTAAAAGGTGCTACACAAAAGTTGGCGTCCATGAACAGGATACGAAAGGTACTTCCTGCGGAAAGATGACGGAACCCCAGAATCCTGCATCATTTTCAGGATGAAGATTATTACCAGCATCACCTGGACAGAGGTCATTAACACCGACAAATTAGTCACCAAACGTGGAAGAGTTGGCAACGACACAGGCAGCTGCTATCACCATGCCGTATTACTTCGGCGCTTCGTGGCTTCCAATCTACTCGGGAGATACTCATTAAAGGGGACAAGTACTTTGAGAGACTTTAAGGAAAGATGCGCTTGATGTTTAAGCTTTATCCACTAAAGGAAGAACAGAGAGTGCAGATAGTGTTGGGGCAATTAAAAGGCTCGGCCCTAAGAGAAGCCAAAGCATGGGAGGAAGAGGAGAGGAAAACAGCAGAAAGCATTTTTAAGAAATTGGAACGCATCTTCGACTCCAGGATCATCACTGATCTCAAGAGTCGTCTGTATGCAAGGAAACAGCAACCTCAGGAGTCTCTGAGGGAATTCGTTCTAGGTTTACAGGAGGCCATGCGGGCCATTAAAGCATGTGGGACCAAAGAAATGGAGCAGGGTGATGAGATCCTTATCAACTTATTTATCGAAGGGACTCAAGGTGAAACAACCCGAGCTCAGCTCCGAATGTGGAGGCGGCAAAACCATGTGTGTACGTTCTATGAATTCAAGGAGGCTGTTCTGGATATTCTTGGATTGAACCAGAACCCGGACATGGAGAATAACACATTCGCAGAATCTGAGGAGAGTGGAGAGCTGGAGGAAGTCAGCTCATACACGACGCCCGACTTGGCGATCAAAAAGAAAATGGTCACCCAGCAAGTACAAGTAGGGCAAGATCCGATCAGGGCTCTTACCAATGCAGTTACTGAAATGATGCAAGAAATTAAGGAAATCCGCCTCTAACAGGCTGGGGCTCATTGGCAGGACTGGTGGCAGGAATGTGGAGGAAGGAATAGGCCCCAATGGGGCATCCCATGTGAAATGGGGTTGCGTTCAACTGATCAGTTTGACCAGGATGGAAGACCCATCTGTCGAGGCTGTCAGCAGCCCAGTCATATCGAAAGAAATTGCCCCAGGGTCATTTAAACGGCGAGACCCAGAGGCGAGGGACCAACCCTCGGGAGGAAACAAGTCAGTAGGTCCTGTGTCACAAGGATGGTGGCCACCGTATGTTGGTGAGTGTCCCCGTTTGAAGATTCGGGTCAATGACGTGGAGATAACAGCCCTGCTAAATACTGGCTCACAGGTCACCACGATACAACTACTGGTGTTTTGTTGACATTGGGACGAAAGAGAAATAGTGTCACCACCCACCACCTGGTTACAGCTGTTAGCAAGTAACAGTCAACCTATTGTATACCAGGGCTATTGGAAGGTGGACCTGAAGGTTGGCCAGATGAAATTTTCAATACAGGGGTGTCTAGTAACCACAGACTGGAATGAACACTTACCTTCAGTGATCCTTGGGATGAATGTCCTGAAAAACTGCCCAGATGAATGGGTGGAGGCTCTAAAGGTGGAAATGCAAAATGCAGCTCCAAAGGAACAGGAAGTACTACAACAGATGGTGCGGTTGCTGGAGGGACATAAGAAGTTCACCAATGCTTTCGGAGAAGTCGGAAAGGCTAGGATTGCCGATATATGGCCGGTGTTGCTCTTACCGAACTCTGAACATGTAATTTGGGGCTAGGCCAGAATTGGGCCAGGAGGAAAGGATTACGAGGCAGTGATTGAGACTAGTGACTCCGACTGGTCACAACCATTCGCAATAGCCAAAACCTTGGCAAAAGTGGAGCGAGGAAGAGTACCGGTCCGCATCCTCAACTCACATAGCTACCCTATTCGACTCTTTAAACTCTATCCCGTAGCACGAGTGATACAGATGGATTTCCATGACATACTTGGAGAGAGCATGGCAACAGTAAATCAGGGAGCAATAACCAAACTGACTGCTGCCATTGGTGACGAGATTCCATGGTGGAACGAGATCCAGATTGGGGATATAGATACCTCGGAGGAACAGCGAAGGGGGTTCTCCAAGTGGTGCAATGTAACGCAGTGACCTTCAGCCAACACCCTTCAGATTTTGGGCTGGCGGAAAATGTATACTATTACATCCCCACTGGGACAAACCCTCCTATTAAAGAAAGACACAGACCTTTGCACCCAGCAATGTACCAATTAGTTTGAAATATGCTGGCGGAGATAAAAGAGATGGGAGTAATCCAGGAGAGTCACAGTCCCTGGGCAGCCCCAATCGTTATCGTAAGAAAGAAGGATGGCAGTCTCCGTTTTTGTGTGGATTACCGCAAGCTGAATACAGTAACGCACAAGGACGTTTATCCACTACCCAGGATTGAGGAATCTCTAACAGCCTTGAAGACAGTGGCCTATTTCTCCACCTTGGACCTGACGAGTGGATCCTGATGGCCCGTGAATACCGGGAAAATACTGTATTTACCACCCCAATGAGTAGTATAGTGAACCACCTTTCATCAAACTTTTGACAGGTGCCCCGCCCCTTTAAAGCCCCGCCCCCTTTTAATTGTGTTTAATATAAAACTGATATCAAATGATATAAATCTGATATCAAATGATTATTGATTGGCTATTAAGAACAGAATCTGACCCTTAGACAAACCGCATTTATATTAAATGGCTAACCAAAAAAAGCTTATGAAAAAGGCGTATTATACGGTATTAAAGCCGGGCAGTTATTGCGGTGTCGATAAATATTATAAGGCGAATAAAGGCAAGTTCAAAAGAGCGGAAATTAAAAAATGGTTTCAAGTACAAGACGCTTACACATTACATAAGCCGGCACGAAAAACCTATAAAAGGAACATGATTTGCGTATCGGATATAAATCAACAATGGCAATGTGATCTGGTCTCGCTCATAGACATTGCAAAGTACAATGATGGTTTTAAATATATATTAACCATCATCGATATATTCAGTAAGAAAGCATGGGCGGCTGGTCTAGCATCCAAGAATGCGACAACCGTCGCTAATGCTTTTGAAAAAATATTCCAACAGGGTTGCGTGCCAAAGAAGTTGCAAACTGATAATGGTAAAGAGTTTGTAAACAAAATCTTTAAAAAAGTGTAAGAAAAATATGGCATACATCATTTCACAACCAATAATGAAGTGAAAGCGGCCATTATAGAATGCTTCAATAGGACTTTAAAAACAAGGATGTGGCGTTATTTCACAGCGCGGAACACGTGCAGATATATAGATGTCTTACAAGATTTCATAAACAGCTATAATAACACATACCATAGAACGATTAAGTGTACACCGTGTGCTGTGGGTCCCTCTAACGCTTTGAGAATTTTCAAGATGACGTACGGCGATTACTTTAGAACTAAGAAAATTACACCATGTTTTTACATCGGTGAACATGTACGCATATCCAAATATAAGGATATATTTCAGAAAGGGTATGAACAAAATTTCTCTGAGGAAATATTTGTCATGCAGAATGTGAACACAAAAGGCGTTAAGCCGCTTTATAAGTTGACGGATCTCTGCGGCGAAGAAATTACCGGCCGTTTTTACCACGATGAGTTACAAAGCGTGCCAAAAAACTATAATAGAATATACAAAGTGGAAAAGATTTTAAAACATAAGACGGTCACCGCAAAATTTAACAGTTGGGTTGACGCATCAGAGATAAAAGATATATAAAACGTGCCGCACGCTAAACAAGACGAGCGATGGATGACAAATCGTTTTACATAACCTTACCCAGCAATGCCTCAGCGGATACTTTTCCGCAAAATAAGATTTCTAACTATACAACAAAGCTTGCAAAGTCGATAAACTTAAGCGGTGAGTGGGAAGTCGCTCTTACAGAAATACAATATCCACACACGTGGAATACCTTGGATATACAAGATTGTAACTTACAAATAACACAGGATGTTATGTTTTCCAATCCAGTAGTGGAATTTGCAGCCGTGTGCGTTAAACCCGGATTTTATAAAACAATCGACGCGCTACTGGACGTAATCAACGCGGAAATAGGGCGACATAAACTGGATGGCGGATTAAGACTAGTGTACGATCCGCTTGAACGCGTAGTAACATGTGATAGTAAGCGGCTGTATCATCTTACAGCCGGTGATAAACTGACGATGATCCTTGGATTACAACCTAAAACTAAGATTTCTAAACCATGTGCCGACATCAAAGGCGGCCAGTATATGCTGTATGTGTATACTGACAGTTGAAATTAAGGGATATAACAACGAGGTGGTCACAATACGATATAAGAAACCCGATTACGTACCATTGTGCAAAGCGCATTTTGACACTGTAGCCATAGAGATAAAGAACGACCAGAACAAGAACATCTCATTTAAGTTTGGTAAAGTGATCGTGAAACTACACTTTAGACGTCGCAAACACGAAATTTATTAACTAAACAGGATGGTCGCTGTTAACAATTATGGCAATCCGGATCTCTACGCGCAATATTATAAAACGCAGGCCGGTAATGGATTACCAGGTTTTCACGGCAGCGCGTACATGTACGGATGCGGTTTAGGCGGCATTTTTCGAAGTCTTTTCAGAAAAGCTGTTCCTCTTTTCTGGAAAGGTTTAGAGTTAGCTAAACCGCATATGAAGACCGCGGCACGTAATATAGCGAAAGACGTTATTGGACAAGCCACAACGGCCGTGATGAATAAGATACACGATGCGAACCAAGCAAAACAAGATGGTTCAGGACTAATATATACAAGAAAAGGCGTGTCTAAAAGAAAACGGAAGTGTATGATAGCACTTCCGCCTTGGGACATAACCTTTTTAAATAAAAACCAGAGACGACGCAACTCCAAGAAGAAGAGAAAGCCGAAGCGCTCCGTTGGTGATATTTTTTAAACATGTCTTTCATACACCATGAGTCCGTTGAATGCGCAAAAACAGAGCTGGATCTTTTTGACGTGCCCCTGACACAAACTAGCATAGAGAAAAGTATATACGTCGAAGTTCAACCTTTAGTGGCATTATCCGACACAGCGCCGCTTTTATTTTATATAGCGGCCAGCGGCGAACACTACTACGATCTGAACAACACGCTGCTGTACGTGACGTGCAAGATCGTACGGACCGATAACACACCGATACCGCAAGGTGCACGGGTTGCACTTATTAATTACCCCATAGCGACTTTATTCAACCAAGTGGATGTAACTTTGGGCGACAGGCTCATATCACAATCTAACAATCTTTACGCATACCGCGCGTACATTGAGACTATATTGAATTACAGCTCAGACGCTTTGTCAACAAAGCACACAACAGGATTATTTTACAAAGATTCGGCTGGAGAATTTAACAACACGGTGCTGGACAGACCGAATACGGGGTTCAAAAAATGAGCAGGTGCGACAGAGCAGAGTCGCACGGTTGAATTGCTAGGACCGCTTCACTGCGACCTTTTTCATCAACATAAACTAATTTTAAATGCCGTTGACCTGAAGATTAAACTAACCAGAAACAAAGACGCATTCTGCTTAATGTCGGCTGACACGGATGCCTTTAAAATCCAGATCACAGCGGCGTCCCTGTTCGTGAAAAGAGTGCAAGTCTCACCGGCCGTGCGGATTGGGCACGCACAGGCCCTGCTAAACGGCAACGCGAAATACGCAATTGACCGCGTTGGGATGAAAATCTACAGGGTACCAGCAGGCAGTAGAGTATTTAATCTAGAAAATCTATTTTTAGGTCAAGTGCCGAAAACCGTCATAGTCGGCTTTGTGGATAACGAAGCATTTTCAGGAATCCATAACCGGAATCCCCTTTGCTTTGAACATAAAAATGTAAGTTTTGCGTCCCTTTATCTGGATGGAACACCGCACCCTGCAAAACCATTTCAACCAGACTTTGAACACGGTAATGCTGTAAGAGAGTATATGTCACTCATACAGATCACAAATAAGCAGAAATCTGACAATGGTATACTGATTGACCGCAAAGAGTACCTCAGAGGTTACACACTATTTGCTTTTGATCTGTCGCCGGAGCAGGAATGTGGAGAACACCTCTCCCTGATAAGAACGGGCAATCTACGTGCTGAATATCGCTTTGCAGAAGCGTTGGACAGGACAGTCAATGTGATAATATATGCTCTATATGATAACATCATCGAGATTAATCAAAGGCGCGATGTGCTGTACGATTATCTATAAATGAAATAAACTAACACCACGCTGCTGAAAAATGAACACATTACAGATAAACTGTATTCTGTACGCTGCGCAAAGCACACGGCATATTTTTAAAGGAACGTATCCGTGTGATCTGTTGCCTGCCGATAAACTGACGTATTACCTCTGTGCATTTGTAATCAACACGCATAGCAGTGGGCAGCCTGGCGAACACTGGTTGGCTGTTTATTTTAATGAAGATGGCATTTGTTATTTCTTTGATTCCTACGGTCTCTCGCCGGACAGTGACATTTTCCCAAAGAATATCATAAAGTTTTTACATTCTAATTCAAAAAGTATTTGTCACCAAAACCGTTGGTTAAAAGATTTTTCAAGCGATGTATGCGGTCAATACTGTATTAACTTTATATTTTTTATGTGTAAAAACTACAAATATGATGATTTCTTGACACAGTTTAGTAATGATACAAAATGTAATGACCGTTTAGTTTCAAACTTTGTAAGGCGTATGCCAAGAAGCCATTGTTTGAGTCATTATACAGATAAATATATTCAGAATTGTGTAACTTGTTGTAATAACCAGTGTGTTTGATGCATTTTATGTACAATGCGTCATAACTATGATTATTTGAAAATAAACATCAATGTTTTTAATCTTTATGCTGTTGTATGTTTGTAAGTTTCTTTCAAAGACAACTGATTAGAATAAAGAAAAAACGGGGTCTTTCTAAATCATGAATACATTTTATTAGATCATAAAGTTTATTTACAGATCTATTGCCGATGCATTATTATAATATGTCATTTATTACAGTTCTATGCGTTCTATGCATAAAAACTACAAATATGGTGATTTCTTGACATAATTTAGTAAAAATACAAAACATACATTGTGGTACAAAATAAGCACACAAATTTACAAAAATAAATAAATAAACAAACAAACATTAGTTATACATTAGAATGTCAACCACGGTGATTCCTGAAACAGATCTACGGCTCTTTTCCTAGGTAGTAAGTAGCCATGCGGCGTTGTTAGGCCGGGTGAACTTAAAACATTTATACGTCTTTTCTTAAGGTTTTGCGGTGGCGCGGGCGATGATACAGCAACATCACAGTCATCGTTCGCCTCTGCTTTTAAACGGTCTAGGTACATTCTAGTTGACGCATTACTAACAAATATGGATGGCACATTTAATTCAGACAAAGCACGCATAAATTCAGGCCAGCCAGTCGGCATCTTACGACTCATCACGCTATGGTTTTGTGTGATGCTTCTTATTAAATCCAGCATGTTGGAACCCTGTACAGCTGTGCCTTTATACAGAAACTCGCCTTTAGCATTCCAGTTTGTTATGTGCTTAGAGCGTGACATTTTATTCAATAGTATTTCACAGTTTTTTTTATACCACGCATTAACATCACTCAGTATTTCATGATAAACATCATCGGCAGCATCCGGATGTGCAGGGTTAATTGTTTTATCAAAGACATTTGTACCAGGTGATAAAAGAGTTAAAGTTGACATTTCACCATCAGTCTGTTTACTCAGGACCAGATACCTCTGCAAAGCGGCTGTGTAACGTTTTGCCTTTTCATATTCTGATAAATTGTTATTCTGTAGTATGTTTACGATCTCTACATCTAGACCTTGTGTGGCTGTTTTACGTATGTCATCAGAATTGGGTTTGTTTTGTAAACGCTCTATCTGTCGCTGGGGCACCAAATACATTTTCTCAGCGTATTCCATCAGCGGTTAGTCAGAAGTCCTGTTATTAATGGAATAGCAAAACCAAGCAACGACCCAATAAATCCCCCGGATTGTTTCACCAAACGTTTCTTTCTACCAATGGTGCATTTCTTATTACAAAGAGATTTAATAAGATCCCGCTTCTTTTTAAGGTACTTCTACTGTCTTTGTGACAATGGTATTTTACCTTTAAGTATGTTGAGGGATATCTCACAAATGGCAGTCACCAAATCGTTTGAAGCGTTGGATAAAATAGCACTTCTTTGGGTCGGTGTCACCTTTATTAGCGTCTTTAAAAGCAACCAATTACGGATTATCCTGGCTGACATGTTCACGGCTGATAGAACTATGATAAATGACTAAAAGTTGTGCGTTTATAGCTTTTTAGAGCTTCTCTTTTTAATGACATAAGCCACCGGTTCAGCCGGTGGAAATAAACCGCTTCGTAAACAGTATTCGTCAAGCGTATTGGTTCTTAAATCAACCAGTAAATAGCCATACGGTGTGGATGTCGCATTTTGGAATGCATCCAGAAAGAACCGACTATTAGTGGAGTACATTTGTCTAGCCAGCGTCGTCACCTGCAATTTATCCCATGGGTTTTTTAAAAGGACCATATATTTTGTGTTTAGATGTATCGTCCTGCTCTTTTTACCTTGGCAAAAGACATTTTGCACTAGGTACATGATACTGAGGTTTCTGTGGTGTACATACTTTGTGAATGCTTTCTCAATCTCAGAATTATTACTAGCTGACTCCATCAGATCATCAACAACCGCTAAATTAAACCTACCAAGGGGAAAAAGTTGGTCATCGTTAAAAGTCTCAGGTAGACCCTCTATAAAACGCATGCTTGGGTAATCACGCAGAAGCTGATCGTACATAGGTTGCCAACAGCCATAAAACCAAACAATATTATCAGGCACATGTGATATGTGCGTAGGTGCATTTTCCAGCAACATTTTCACAAAATAACTTTTACCCGAATTGGAGGGGCCTGCTAAAATATATGAGAAGGGGTGTTGTAACCGGACATCCATCCTAATACCCAAACGGGACTGTTGTGAAGTTATCTGTAAGTCTCCATTTAGTGTAAACACACTTTTGCGTTTTCTGCAGCGTGCGCGTTTCAATCTGACAGTACTTTTTAAATCGGACTATACCGGGTTGACGGAGCACAATTTTTTTTTGATCATCACCTTCGGGGTTTAACGGATAATCTAAGACCAGGTCTTTCAGACTTTCAAAGTTAATGTGTTGCGCATTATCAACATTGAGCGTTATACCTTTAACTTTTAAACTAGTCTTTCCATTGTTTAGACGATATCCATATGATTTGGGGCCTGATGAGACAAACTCTGTTATATGGGCACCCGCTGGCAGCTCGCTAGTCAGCTCACCTAGATAATCACCCAATGGTGGATTCCAATCACCGGGCTTGCTGACAAAAATCACAGAATCTGTATCGTGGTAAAGACAACGTTCTTGTAATCGATCCAATAGTTTGTATAATTCAATCCTAGCATGCTCGGTTGTAATCACAGCTATAAATATATTTGTATTGGAAGCTTTGGAGTAATGATCTTTTGCATATCTCCAATTAAGCATTGCGGTACTATCATCTATAAAGTCTAAAGCAGACACCTCATAGTGCGGTAAAAACGCGTATTCAAAAAGCTTGTCGGGGTCAGACACTAGACATGTGTTGGGCATGTTATTACGTTGACCAAGCTTTCCCCATAAGGAGTTTAAAAACAATTTTGAAATTTGTCTTTTTGCGGTGTTGATTTCTATGTGATCGGGTCATAAAGACACACCTTCATTTTTTTGATAGGCGTCTATATACGCCTGGCGTTTCTCAGAGTCTTTACACCAATCGGGATAACCAGAAGCCTCTTGTTTATCCCTAAGATGCATTTTAATGTAACCTGAAAACAAATCATCAGATCGTTCATCAAATTGCCACACCTCATAGATTTTACACACTTTGTAACCCTTGTCTACAGCCAGTTTTAACTCAGGAGTACACCACGTACCCGTGATTGCCCTGCATTCATCGCTATGGACACAAGGCTCTGTCTTTCCAGACTCAGCACATGTGCGACATAAAGGAAACATCAGTTTTCCACGCATTTTAACAGGTAGAACAGGAAAGAAAAGACCCCGTGGTGGATACACTTTTACTTTGGCAATACCAAAATACTTTGTAACATCCCCAAAATTTCGATAGATTATACGTGGGTGTTTTATTGGGTACATTTTGGTTTTGTTGACAAAAGGGTACAGACTGGTAAAATCATAGTAGTGAATCTGTTCATCCGGCTGTGTTTTGTGATACAGCTTTATGGCGTTTGTACGACCACCGTAAAGCGCTGCTCGGGGGTCCAGTGGTTCGGGTAATTCTTTACCCTTCAGAAAAGATTGTAGACTCGCATCAGACTCTACCATTTTTTTCCATTCGCATTCCCAAATGACACGTACGTGAAAACCGCATAGTTTAAGAAAGTTCATTCTCACTAGCGTCTTGTGTCGCAGTTGACCATAGGTCGTTTTAGTCAGTTTGTTTTTATCATCGCCGTTGTAACATGCACCACAGCCATGGTAAAAACAACCTTGGAATTCAAACGCCATTGCTACGCCGTTAATCACGGCGTAACCATCAAGGTGATAGTTACCAACTTTCTTTTCACCCCTTTGTAAAGCGTGTCTTATTTCTATACCTTCTTGGTGTTCTATGTACATCAACCATTGTATGGCCGGTGTTGAATATCGCTTCTGAGTTTTGTGATAGTTATCCCCCGGTACAAGCGCCAAGGTATTTTCTGGTAAAAACTTGCTCCGGTACATCGCCATGCAGACAGCTGCCAGGGTCGTCAGTTGAAAGGGGTCAATGTGCCTCTTAGCAACGACAATACCTTTCTTCTTCGTTGTTACATATTCTTGTTCCATCATAGATATAACAGCGTCTCTGAAAGAGCTACATGCTTTTTGTAAAATTTTGACATCCTCCTTACAATAGCGTGCGAGTTCATCCTGAAAGTTGAATGGGACTTGTTTGGCACTTTTATACCATTCTGTTAACTCTGCTTGATCTTCAGCTAACATGTATTGTACACCAAAATACTCTATTGAGGGCATAGAACCTATGTAATTTTGGTTAGCGGCAGTGTTAAAAAAATGTGGAAAATGACCTTTGGAACCCTCAAAACCCATTGCTTTTGGTAATCGACTGAGTCGCATGGGCAAAAAATTTAAAGAGTCGATCAATCTTATCTTTAAATCTGTTACTGTTACACACAACAGTTTACCACCCTGAGCCAGCACATCGATCTTAAATTTCTCCTTAATCAGCTGTCGCATAACAAAGTACGCATCATAACGACCGGCATTATGGGCTATGAATGTGTACCCCTCAAATTTTGCTCTCATGAATGTTTTTACAAAATCCTCAATACAAACAACACCCTTAAACTCCCAGGATTTATCATCCACTAGTGTTAGAGCGTAACAGTAATTTGGCACGTGAATATTGTTTTCTTGACTGCACTCAAAATCATAAAAAATGTAATTCTTAGTGGGTTTCGCGGGTTTTATGTTTTGTATGTAACACAAATGACCCGCAAAACCTGCAACCACTGTCTTGCAAATGGGGCAAATCATTCCGTCACATTTGTGTTTGGGGGTCGTAAACTTGCCACATTTATCACAATAGATTTTGTTTAGACACTGTATCTTGTGAGACAAGGCTAGAGGCTTGTGCGCCTCTAAACATACAGTTGACCTGCAAAACACTCTACATATGGAGCACCTTAGAGCAGCATCTCCTGTATCAACACAATCCTGCCTGAGGCATGCTTTACAAAAGAAAAGGCAAGTGTGATTATTTCTGTGGTGATACGCTGTGTGGCAATATGTACAGAAAAAATGGGCTCCTACAAATGCCTTAATATCTAATATACCGTAGAAATGGTCATTATGCCATAATATGAAAAGAATTTCATCGTACTGGCTGTCTGTTCAAAAATAATGGCAAGAATTATTGTTGTGATAAAGTATTTTAATTTTCGCGCTTAAGTGTTTTTCGAAAAAAGCAATGTCGCTAAAGCCGAGCGCTTTATCAAGAAGTAGCTTCAAAGCTTTATGAAGCTCTAGAGCCCTCTCATGAATCATGTGGTCCGTTGCATTATCTTTGTCCAGGAGTTTGCAGAGACTAGCAGCCAGACACAGATTGTTAGCGGTGTTATTAAAATCAAATAACTGGCGCCGACGCTTCTCAATTATTAGGCTATGAGGATTCCTCTGTAGGCTCCGCCCCGTCAGGGCGCCACCTGCACGATTCTTGAAAACAGAGATCACAAATTTCAACTCTGTATCAAATAAAACCTCAGCATTACTTTGCAACATGTTTGTTATCTGATTCAAAAAACCGATGGCGTCTAATGAACCATGCGGTTTACGGTGTGAATAGATGGCATTATGTAGTCCACCACCGTCCAACCTTAGCTGTATGCGGTTGTGAGGATCCAATTCATGCATATAATCATCGAGCATTGCCTGTATAGCCTCGTGTATTGACTGCACAGCGTCTACAAATGACGTTACCCGGTCCAAATTGACAAACCTGAAATGATGATGGTATTCAGATGCCCTGAAATTGGGGTAATGCCTTTCAAATCTATCAATAGATTCTAAAAAAACAGGGTGTGTCGCATTGTTATTAACAGGTGTTGGTGGCCTGGGTACTATGGGTGATCCCAGTTGTTCAACAACTGCTGCTGGTGCATGATTGGGTTCTATTGCCGGCGCTGATGAATGTGCTACGCTGTCAACATGGTCACTAACAGGTGTACCCAACACCCGACCAGTAACCCTATGTTTACGCAATTTTAATAACTGCTTTATCGCACGTTTCACTTTTAATTTCCTACAGCGTGACAAAACGCCCATTACAACAGAACTTCTCATTACATCAGCTTTTATTTTCTGCCAGCATAACTTAATTTCATCACATTTAAATCCACGTCCAATCATATCTAGTCATTTTTTTTTTTTTGCAAATAAATTTTCCCTTATGAATGTCCATGTTCCATCTGACTGATCGCTGTATTTCATCGATGCCACAGCGTATTCTTTAATAACTCTTTTAAGCATACGCAGATCTCTATCGCCGCTGCGCATTAACTTCTTCAATCGCGTTGACATATCATTTGCAACCTGTTCCATGCAGCTGATATCCTCCCAAAGCTTACCTATCAACGCATAATGTTGTATTTCTATCACTTTGTGATTATGTTCTGTCAATGTGGTTTTGTCAACTGTGTTTTTTTGCCCCCCTGCTATGTCTAATGATGTTGTCGCAACATCATCCGGCATTACAAGGCCTGATGCTTCTGCATCGACCACTTCAGTTGTTACAGAATCATGAACCACTGTCTGCACATTGACCGTGTTGTTCTGAGCTGCTGAATCGCCTTGGTTGTCGTGTGTGGCTTGTATCTCTATACACTCTGTATAAAATTCTTGTGCATTTATGCCTTGATCACCCCTGGTTACAGGATCATCACTATGCATAAATTGTTGTGTATCAGTAATAATTATCGGGCTAGCCTGTGTGTCTGGTATTATAATTATGTCTGATTGCACCAACTGTGCACACTCTTTGTTAACACGCCTTCTTGATAGGCGCCATGATTTCTTAGCTCTTGCCGGCTCTGTAATTTTAACACTAGAAACGACTGTATGTTCATGAACCTGTGTATCTGGGATCGTGATAATCTCTCTGTCTTCATTACCGCTTGCACAGTTGTTTGTGATTATATCGCCTACAGCACTTTTTGAGAGTCTGGACCCCCTCTTAGTTTCTGCACGTTGTGTACCAGGCATTTCACCATTATTGATGCCATTACATTTGTTAGAATCATTTTGTAACCTACATTTTTTAGGTTCTACACATGCTGTATAGGATCGCTTTCTTTTTAGACATTCTGAAGACCCACGGTTGTTGGCGTCATTGCATAGGTTTGAAATATCATGCAACGGCGTCAACTTGCATCGTTTTGGCTCAGTAAAGTCTGAATAGCTTAGTTTTCTTTTTAAACATTCTGCAGACTGGTTAGATGCTAGACCAGTGCCCCATTGTGTTGTGTGTGACATACCTCTCATACGTTTGTTTGGTTTGATTTTACAATACAGCTGATTCATAAACAATGGGTTAGAAAAATCTAGATGATAGTTCAAGGGCGTTGTGACTTGTTGATTTTCATCATTGTTGACAGGTTGTTGTACTGCTGTTCTGACAGTGTTTGCCTCCTCAGCAGACACATCGGCCACTGTTATAGACGGCTCGTAACAAGTCGCTACATTAGAAGGCCTAAATGCTGTAATAAAAAAATAAACAAAAATAAAAAGTTATATATATATATATAGTTATGTTTACGTTGACGATGTGTAAAAAACATTGTTTGAGACTATTACATCTATAGCTTTGTTTGGTAAACATACATTGTATAAAATGTGTTTGTTCCATTTCAGGATCATGCGTTTGCGGTGGCGGAGTTGGTACATCATTTACGAGGCACTGATTGTCTGATTGGTCCGCCGGTATAGTTGGGTTATCTACAATAGAGTATGAGTATAAGTACCTTTTAAAAAGATAAAATATATTTTTTTTCATCTGCATTTTTTCATCAGCAATAATTACGCACAGCTGTTCTCTGATCCTGTATCCCCACTGTATGTTGGCACCCGGCTGTTCTCTGATTCTGGCTCTACACGGTCTGTTGGATAATGATTCCAGAATGTATCAATGTCACACCCAAAAACATATTCTGAACCAGTCGGGTCGGATGTACCCATATAGCCGTAGTCCTCATTATTTACAGAACCTGCATATATATAATTACAGGAAAAATTACATTTTATAATAAATTTAAATTTACATTTTATAATAAATGTATTTATTTTTTATTTATTAACACATTCTTATATAGCGTGGCAAATACTGTTGCGCTTTAGAATTGGAAATAACAATGATGTAACAAAACTGTTTAATTACAAACAGTCATAGAGGTAGGCCGGCACTGCTCACAAGCTTACAATAAATTAAAATCTTGTGAGCAATGTACAAACATTTTAAACTTTTTAAAAATAAATAACAAATTTGTCTCTGTCAAACTTACGGTTTAGAGGTTGGTAGCTAGGTACAGAATCAGAAATCTCAACGTTGATATTGTCATCATAGACATCCAGGTTTGTAGGTCTCTAAAAAAGGTATAATGCGATCGGATTAATGATCGTATACTTTTTCAAACTTTCAACGGTTAACGTATTATACATTGAAATACCTTTAAATAATATATATAATTTACTGATATTAAACAATGAAAACACAAAAATATGGTATATTTGTTTGAAATATTAATATACTATGTGTTTGTTTGTTCTTTGCTTTATGAGAACGTGTGTAGCATCACTTTACAGCGAGTTGCGACATTATATAAAAGTTGCATAAAATACATTTACAGTAGGGTTTCATACAATGCTTAATAACCAATTATTTAATCATTAAATTTACTGAATTAAATGTACAGTACTTAACTACACACCTGCATTATGTTTGACAGTTGATGGCTTGGTATAAATGTTATTAGTAATTTCTGAAAAATATAAAACACAGTGTATTTTTTAATTATGATAAATTACAATGATCATGCAAAATAAGAGTTTATAAACAACGCTGTACTATTAGTAACATTCAATAGTGCCCTATAACATACACAAATAGATGCCTATAACATTCAAACAGAAACAGCTTCTAAAAATATATATATATATAATTTTAAATCCTATAGGCCTACACAGTATTACAACATAATATAGGTTAATCCCAAAATATTACAGAAACACACTGCTGTGTATTTTAAGACTTGCTAAATTAACAACTAGACACTCAATCAGTATAAAAACACAAAACATGTTCTCTCACATTTTAACTTGTTTGCAATAATATAAAGAGCTTGCTAACTGACGACTATTAGTAACATTCAAATAGCGCCCTATAACATTCACAAAAAGGTGCCTATAACATTCAAACAGAAGCAGCTTCTAAATATATATATATATATAATTTTAAATCCTATAGGCCTACACAGTATTACAATATAATATCGGTCAACCCCAAAATATTACAGAAACAAAATGCTATGTAGTTTAAGACATGCTAAATTAACACATTGACACTCAACCAGTATAAAAACACAAAACATGTTCTCTCTCATAAGCAATAATTCACAACAGCATGTGTTAGGGACATAAACACAATTCACACAATAATATAGCGGTCCAACAGAAACAATGGCATAATAAAAATACAGGATGCAGAAACACACACATTCAAACAGATACAATAACAGCAACATATTAATAATTACCACCGCTGTGCTATAAATTATCACAGCATCTTTTAAAACATAAATGACCACAATACCAACCATATGGTCGTGCATAAAACAAAATCACAAAGTATGGACGTGCATAAAAAACATTTATATAGTAAAAGTCATAATTACCGTTTTCGCAGCGAGCAGTTCAGTAACCGAAAGTCAGATTTCCAAGTAGCCTTTAGAGCAGTTGTCCATAGCTTTCTGACCTGTTCTTATATAGCCATTTTGGTGATGACACAACGTACCGCCCAGAAATTACATCTGATGGTGGGCGTTTCCATTTTTTTACTCTTAAAATAAAGTTAATTTCTTCACATAAACATATTTTTTGTCTTGTGTGTACTATAAAGTTTTATTTTATAAAATCAAAATCGTTTAATTTTTTCCTATCATTTAACTTCAAACATGATATGTGACTACAATTGATAACAAAAAATAGTTCAATAAATGTAAATTTCACATACACTATGTAGATTTAAAATGTTGATCTTAAAAAATTATTTGTAACTATACAATGCACATTGAGACCGTTAACTGCTCAAACCGTATCTTATATTAGATAACACAACATTGCTGTATAATACAAATATATAGTTTTCTAATGCGTAAATCATACATATACATGCCCAGACATGATTATAAAATATAAAAAAGCCCTATCCCTTTAAATTTAAATCAGAAGATAATATACAAATATCTATAAACTATACCTGTTGTTTCACACACTGACCGCTAGATGTCACTATTACAAAACAAACCACAATGCTTGCATAAGGGCTAATTGTCTGTCCATCTGTTTGACCACATAAGTGGTATACATTACGTTTAAACAAAGATATCAAATAGCCGGCCATTTGTCCAGCTACTTCAGCCCTCATGATTGGTGGTGTACATCACATTTCCCAAATATTGCTTACATGGCAAATAGTTGTCCATATGTCCAGGGATTCTACAGCCCTCATAATGAGTGGCAGATGTATTATGTAGCCAGACGCTGACCATTTGTGCAGATAGATCATCCCCCATCCTCTGAGCCGACTTCTAAAACATTCGCATCTGGTTCACACAATGTTAGTTTCCTAATGCACTGCCCATCAATAATGTTTAATACCTAAAAACCCTACATTTGGTTCACATAATTGTATACATGTCATTTAACAAAGATGTATAGACTACATCGCTATTAGCTGTCCATTTAATATAAATGCGGCTTGTCTAAGGGTCAGATTCTGTTCTTAATAGCCAATCAATAATCATTTGATATCAGATTTATATCATTTGATATCAGCTTTATATCAAACACAATTAAAAGGGGGCGGGGCTTTAAAGGGGGTGGGGCACCTGTCAAAAGTTTGATGAAAGGTGGTTCACTATACTACTCCAATGGGCTTATTCGAATTTAACCAGATGCCGTTCGGACTCTGTAATGCCCCTGCCACGTTTCAACAAGTGATGGAGCACTGCCTAGGACATCACAATTTTGAAATGGTACCACTATACTTGGATGACATGATAATCTTTTCCAAGAGCTATGAGGAACATCTTAAGCATCTGGAAGAGGTGTTCACCCAGCTGGATAAGTCTGGCTTGAAACTCAAGCCATCAAAATTCCACTTGCTAAAACCCGAGGTGCACTATCTGGGACATATTGTCAGTGACGAAGGTGTGAAAACCGACCCAGAAAATATCAGAGTTGTGCGAGATTGGCTGGTGCCCAAAACGGTGAAGGACGTCCGAAGCTTCTTAGGCTTCATCGGCTATTACCGGCGCTTTATAGAACACTTCGCAAGGGTGGCAGCTCCACTTCACGAACTCTTACGTGGTAGATCGGGTCAGGAGAGGAGGAGTGCAACTTTGTTCGCCTGGGTAGAGGAACACCAACGTGCCTTTAATCAATTGAAAGCTTCCCTGATAGAGGCTCCATTGCTGGCCTACCCAGATTATGACAAGCCTTTCCAAGTTTACACAAGTGCGAGTCACCGTTGGCTAGGAACGGTGCTATCTCAAATGCAAGATGGAGGGGAACGAGTAATAGCATATGCTAGTTGAGGTCTCCGTAAAATGGAATGAAACAATGAAAATTATAGCACTTTCAAATTAGAGCTGCTTGCCCTCATCAGGGTCATCACAGAGAATTTAAAAATTACCTGGCTGCCACACCATTTGTGATAGTTACTGACAACAACCCACTGGCCCATCTGTCTAATGCCCATCTGGGGGCACTCGAACAGAGGTGGATGTCACGTCTGGCCAACTTCCATTACACCGTAAGCTACAGAAGTGGTAGATCCAATGGAAATGCTGATGCACTGTCCAGACTGCCCACCACTGACCTCGCTGAGAAAGAGAAAGATAAAGCAGAGGCTGTAGAGATCCCTGTATTTAAGCTTTGGAGGAAGACACATCGGACCATCACCTCTGACCCAGTTACCGTCACTACCGTCACAAACCCTGAGAACCTAGAGCTGGACATCCCGCCATTTAATTGGAAACAAGTTCAGGAAACAGATCTTGTGCTGTGTCAGTTAATGGAAATTTCCCGTCAAAAGAGCAGACTAACCAAAGCCCAGCGAGCTGATGCTGACTCTAAATTGGTGAAGTTACTTAGACACCGGGATTGAATTCAGATTAAACACGGACTTATAACTCGGAAAAGCCTAGACCCTGGCACTCATCAGCCCATCAACCAAATTGTTGTACTCCGATGGAAGGGTGTTTTCCTTCTCAATTCCTACCTCAACCAGTCTGGCCACTTTGGCACCCAGGAGACAGAAGCTGTCCTTCTGCGGAGATATTTCTGGGTTGGAATAAAAACGGATATCAAAGAATGGTGTCGTAACTGTGTGACCTGTTGCCTTAAGCAAAAACCCTGATCCAAGACAAAGAGATCCGCTGCATCCAATTAAAAGTTGCCGGCCATTGGAAATTGTGGCCTTAGACCACATCAATCTAGACTCCAGTTCCAGTGGTTTTCAATATGCCCTGACTATTACCGATCACTTTAGTAAATTTCTAGTTGTAATACCAGCCCGGGATCTGACTGCCAAAACTACGGCTGATCTTTTCCTGAAACACTTTGCCCGACCATACGGGTATCCTGAACGAATCTTAACGGATCAAGGCCCAGCTTTTGAGTCTCAGTTGTTCCACGAACTTTGCTGACTGTACGGGTGAAATAAAATCCGAACAACCACCTACTATCCGCAGGGAAATGGGTTATGTGAAAGGTGCCAATCAGACGATCATAGGACTCTTACGGACCTTATCAGCAGAAAAATGCGGAAAGTTGCCGACCTACCTGCCCGAATTGGTCTATTTATATAACAACACCGAACACTGCTCTACGGGATTCACACCCTTTTACTTACTCTTCGGCCGACAGGGCAAGTTGCCCAAAGATTTGGAACTGGTCCCGGAAGTGAATGAGCCCATCAATCTACAGACTGATTGGGTGCGAGAACACCAACATCAAATAAAGACAGCTCAAGAGATTGTGGGGTCGAGAATGGAGGTCGTCCACCAACGCCAAGAGAATTATTATAATGCACACAGCCGAGTGTCTACCTTACAAGTTGGTGATAAAGTCTGGAGGAAGAAGCACCATCGTTTTAGCAAACTTGATACCATGTGGGAGGACGTTCCATAAGTCGTGTTCAGTATTCCAATGGGTGATAGCTATAAATACCGGATCCGTCATGGAGGACCAGTCAGGGTCGTATCCAGAGAGCAATTAAAACCCTGCACGGTGGAAGCCCTGAGAGTGGGGAAAGACTCAGTTTTGGCAGAGAGACAGGGAACCCCAGAAGGCGTCCCTTTACATGATCCCATGGAGCTCCTGTTTTTCATGGGTGGAACCATTCCACCGAGCTCAGTGGAAAAGATAGCCCCAGAACCCATAATGGTAAAGCCAAGTAAATACAACAATCCCATTTGTATTGAAAAGGTCAAGGCCGAGAGTGAGGTATCTAACCCAGCAAATAGGACATCAAAATGCAGTATCAGAGGCACATTACCTCTAAGGTATCGCGACTGAAATGCTTTGATATATTCCGATAACCATTACCTTCATGAATATTGGGCAGTGTAAATGTAATATGTACAATGTTATTTCTGATAGGAATCTTCTTGCTGACAGCAACATGGCGTGAGGACATGCCTACTTCTAGCAGGTAGGTGTGTAGTATCCTGGTGTTAGGAGATATATATATATATATATATATCTGCTGCATTAGTTGACTGGTTTAGAGATTAAGTCTAGGTGATGTGGGTAAACTATAAAGAACCCCTTATTGGTATATTTTATTAAAACAATAATTTATGTGGCCCTCACAGAGGGAAAAAGACTGGCAGCAATAACTGTGACCCCTCATAGAGGGTTAATGTGCTGGACAGAGCTGGGAATGGGCCAGGAATGATAGATGCGCGTGGGCCCAGAGACTGAGCCTGCAGGGGGGACAAACAGCGCATGAGGAGAGCAGGTAGAGGAGCTGCGAGGAAAGAGGGGATAAAAGGAGAACAGGGAAAACTGTTGGTGTGATGCAGTGGGCAACAACAGGATACGGAGGAGCAGGCACCCTGCGCCATAATCACTGAGCTAGGTGAGACTATAGCAGTTCAAAGACAAAGGAAGGAGTGGACTTACAACCATCCGGTACTCGGTGAACAGCGTGTGTTGTGACGGCGGAGCCTAGCGGTGGTCCCGGTTCCCAAATAACACACACTGGTGTGGCTGCAGTTGGAATGACGGCGGTGAGAACGGCCAGCGCTGAGTGGACCAGCTTCTCCATGGTGACGTCCTCAGGGAGGTGGCCCCAGATAATACAGCCAAGCAGAGCAGTGAGTGTACGCATACAGTCTGGGGGCACTCGAACAGAGGTGGATGTCACGTCTGGCCAACTTCCATTACACCGTAAGCTACAGAAGTGGTAGATCCAATGGAAATGCTGATGCACTGTCCCGACTGCCAACCACTGACCTCGCTGAGAAAGAGAAAGATCCAGCAGAGGCTGTAGAGATCCCTGTATTTAAGCTTTGGAGGAAGACATATCGGACCGTCACCTCTGACCCAGTTACTGTCACTACCGTCACAAACCCTGAGAACCTAGAGCTGGACATCCCGCCATTTAATTGGAAACAAGTTCGGGAAACAGATCTTGTGCTGTGTCAGTTAATGGAAATTTCCCGTCAAAAGAGCAGACTAACCAAAGCCCAGTGAGCCGATGCTGACTCTAAATTGGTGAAGTTACTTAGACACCGGGATTGAATTCAGATTAAACACGGACTTATAACTCGGAAAAGCCTAGACCCTGGCACTCATCAGCCCATCAACCAAATTGTTGTACTCCGATGGAAGGGTGATTTCCTTCTCGATTCCTACCTCAACCAGTCAACAGTGGTGTGGCTGCAGTGGGGATGACGGCGGTGAGAATGGCCAGCGCTGAGTGGACCAGCTTCTCAATGGTGACGTCCTCAGGGAGGTGGCCCCAGATAATACAGCCAAGCAGAGCAGTGAGTGTACGCACACAGTTGGGGGAAGGCCAGATCACAACCCCATATAAGGGTAAGAAATGGATCCATATAGACGTAGTCAGCGAAGGTCCTTTGCAAGAAGGGGTTTACCCCTTACCTCATTAGACTTCATTAAACAGAGGTATCTCAGAGAAGGAGATTTATCACATTACCTCCAAATACTATATGCAAATTTCCTATCAGCGTTATTGGAGGAATAATCTTAATTCAGGTGACTGTCAGCTGTGAAGGGAAAATATTGCTTGGTGCTGCAAAGTATAATTGAAGGCAGGGAGTGATAACCAATGGACTCTGTTCAAAGAGATAACTTACCTTCCGCTACAGCTTATACTTAGAGAGTCGTTGCCATATCAATCATCCACTTTGTGGAATTGCCATCTGGTTTTACTTAGAGAAAGCTTTTTCCTGAGATATGCAGTAACTAAAGCAAAGAGAAATCCTTAATCTCAGTTTCCTCATCCCCACGTCAGAAATACTAGCACAATACAGTCCAGCAGACTTACAACAGATAATGGGAAAAAAATGTATCTAAATTAACTTCAGATCCATATCAGTTTCCAGACGCTGCATCTTATCTGGAGTTACTCAGCTTTGCATAATACTAAAAGTGACAGGGCTTGATTACATTGCAGCTAACCAAGGAAGTATACAGAGTAGTTATTTAGGATCAAAACTCCTGGACCTAAAGGGACTCTGCTGCATGTATTTCATGTTCATATCCGAACTCATAAGAGACATCGTGTGCACCAACGTATTGGCCATTAGTCACTGCGTAGTATAGACCTTAAGGGAAAGGAAATAGGGTTTGATATAGACCTGAATCTAGATACAGTTAAAACCGCTAAGAGGTCTTGTTTGTTACAATATTGCTTCTATTTAAATTGCCTACTGTGATTGTAGCCATTTGGGCTGTTAGATGTTGACACGTTTATTGCCGATAATTTAAACATTCTACTCTTCTAGGACATGGAGTAGCTGAGATCGGCGGTTGCAGTAAAATAAAAATTAATTTTTAAAAAATATATTTATCCGTAATTGTTGCTGTAAGAAAAGCACTGACTAGTTGATTGTAATATTGATATTGCCAAATTGGCATGGCAAGGTATCTGTAGACCCTGTTATTATAAATAAAGTAGATTGTACTGGTGGGACTACCTACAGCTTGTTTATAGTACCTTCACCGACTTCCCCTTCCCGCTAACAAAGGAAGATTTAAATAAAAGGGACGACTACAGAAGTAACAAAATAATACCTATACACATATTAAGGAACATAAATTAAAATCTTAAAAGGTGCTACACCGGTAACAGGTCTTTTATACTCTCTTAACTTGGAGTAGTCGGGCTATATTAATAAAATGGGCCTCCACCCAAACTAAGTTGTTTATTTCAGGCCCGTTTGTGTAAGCCTTTTATTCTGGGTGAGTGTATATGGGAATGACAACCTATATACCCCCCACATTATTCATATTCCTGTTCTCTTTTCCCTTCTAGGTTCATTGATTCACCAAATCTGCCTTCACCACCTTGGCTGCATCTCCGGATCAGTGATGAAATGGCAAGTATAGCAGTAATATCTTAATTAACAGGTAATCTTTATTCACAGGAACATAAACATATCGTTACCTCAGAATCCTTAAATTTTCATACCACTATAGAGTGCCTCAGCTATTCTATTACCCGGGCCTATACAAAAAAAACTTTTACATGCAATGCAAAAACACTTTCAACAAAATGGCATCATGCTATACGTTGGAGTGACCCGGGTACTCATTGTTATATTAGTGCACTGCTGGTGCCCTTACCTCTAGTTTCCAAGTTCAGGGGAAGTATAACAATGTTAACCCCAGATTTCAGGGTGCTCCTAGTTCCTTAACCTCCATTTGGATATACTAGCTGTATCTGGTAGGGCAAGAAGGATACTCCAATGGAGTTGTCTGAAGAGTAACCGAATCTACGACTCCCGTCTCTGGCCCTGGAGCATGAAGGGGTTAATCCTTACTAACTTACGTGCAAGACTGTTATACCAAGCTTTATTCAGATGATGGATGACACTCCCGGTGCATAATAGTTTATGGTTGAGCCCTTCCTTAAGCCCTTTTTTCCCAAGGTGGAGAATGATTGCAATAACCCAATAATATCCAATTGTCTGTGACCCCTCTGCAACAGGCGATGATTATTACAAAATATCCTTTATATGCAAAGCAGCCCTTCCACATCCGTGGAGTTCATACAATCTATATAATATCATATTTAATCCTGGCGGGGTTAAAGTCTCTTAAGTAGAAAAAATTACCAAGTTGCGCTAAACAATCAAATAAAAAAGCATTTATTTTAATGCATAAAATGTATTATGATAACAACAATTCTCCCGGGAGTACAATACACACTTTAACCTTAAAATGACATCTCTATAACTGTATACCTGCTGCTAATTTTATAACAGAAGTACAGATTAGTACTATTCCAGAGTTTATGACCCCAGGGATATCACTTTAAATAACATTTTAACAACAGCAATGATTAATAACTGTTAATAGAAAAAATTAAAAAGTCTGTGTTGACATACATATAACTCACTTGGTCCACATGAATACCGAACAGTCCTGATCATTAATAACTGTGAGCTTAATCCAATGATCCTGTAGTAGACCGGACCCTTGTACCATTAAATAGAAGCTCACGTAGTTGATGCTGTGAGCAAATGCATAATATGGTAAACCACTAGCCGCTGTGACAAGGGGGAGAGCCCGGAGCGATGTTGCTGCGGTCACCCGCTAGCCCCTGCACGGGGAGTGGAGAGCCGTACCTGAAGTGACCGCCGGACTAGATGAAATGCGGCTGTGTATAGCTGACACACGGCTGCAGTATCCGGACGGCTGGCTGTTACCTTTCGTGGCACAATGTATGGGCTCTCAACAGCAGGCGGCTGACCTGTGCTCCCACGGGCAGCTCCGATTGAGCCTCCCTGCAATTGCCAGTGTGTATAGAAGTTAGATAGACACTCAGGCGGCGGCTGGTCCGTAATCAGTGGTATACCGTAGTAGCAACAATAATGAAGAAAGCTGATCTCCCGCACAGAATCAGGCTGGATGAGGCTCCAAGTGAAGTTAGCAATGATGAACAACTGTATCCTAACGCGTTTCAACGCCAGCAGGGCGTCTTAAATACTAGCAATCATGGGGATTATTCTAATTTAATTAATCACAACGGGTTTCACCTGTATAGTGGGTATAAATGGTAGTTACTCCCACATCCTGTTATACCTGCATTTGGAAGAAGACGCCCTGCTGGGGCGTAATAAGTTATAGTCTCTATGGGGTATGTGGTGCTGTTTGCACTTACTTCACTTCAGCTGCATTAAGACTAGAAACCGAACCCCCCCGAACTTCACCCTTTTTACACAGGTCCGAGCCATACTCGGATTCTCCCGTATGGCTCGGTTAACCCGAGCGCGCCCGAAAGTCATCATCCCGCTGTCAGATTCTCGCGAGATTCGGATTCTATATAAGCAGCCGCGCGTCGCCGCCATTTTCACTCGTGCATTGGAAATGTTAGGGAGAGGACGTGGCTGGCGTCCTCTCCGTTATTGTTGAACTTGATTGTGCTTTATTGCTTAATTGTGGGGAGTACTGGGGAGCAGCTGTATAATATAGGAGGAGTACAGTGCAGAGTTTTGCTGATCAGTGACCACCAGTTTTATCCGTTCTCTGCCTAAAAAAAATGCTCCTTATCTGTGCTCAGTGTGCTGCATATATCTGTGCTCACACTGCTTAATTGTGGGGACTGGGGAGCAGCTGTATTATATAGCAGGAGTACAGTGCAGAGTTTTGCTGACAGTGACCACCAGTATACGTTGTCTGCCTAAAAAACACTCCATATCTGTGCTCAGTGTGCTGCTTTATTGTGGGGACTGGGGACCACCAGTATAATATTATATAGGAGGAGTACAGTGCAGAGTTTTGCTTACCAGTGACCACCAGTATATAATATATAGCATTACGGTACAGTAGGCCACTGCTGTACCTACCTCTGTGTCTTCAAGTATACTATCCATCTAGATTCTATACCTGTGGTGCATTTCAGTTGTGCAGTTTGCTGACACAGTGACCACCAGTATATATAGCAGTACGGTACGGAAGGCCACTGCTGTACCTACCTCTGTGTCGTCATTAAGTATACTATCCATCTACATTCTATATCTGTGGTGCATTTAAGTTTTGCAGTTTGCTGACACAGTGACCACCAGTATATATAGCAGTACGGTACGGAAGGCCACTGCTGTACCTACCTCTGTGTCGTCATTAAGTATACTATCCATCTACATTCTATACCTGTGGTGCATTTTAGTTTTGCAGTTTGCTGACACAGTGACCACCCGTATATATAGCAGTACGGTACGGAAGGCCACTGCTGTACCTACCTCTGTGTCGTCATTAAGTATACTATCCATCTACATTCTATACCTGTGGTGCATTTTAGTTTTGCAGTTTGCTGACACAGTGACCACCAGTATATATAGCAGTACGGTACGGAAGGCCACTGCTGTACCTACCTCTGTGTCGTCATTAAGTATACTATCCATCTACATTCTATACCTGTGGTGCATTTTAGTTTTGCAGTTTGCTGACACAGTGACAACCAGTATATATAGCAGTACGGTACGGAAGGCCACTGCTGTACCTACATCTGTGTCGTCATTAAGTATACTATCCATCTACATTCTATACCTGTGGTGCATTTTAGTTTTGCAGTTTGCTGACACAGTGACCACCAGTATATATAGCAGTACGGTACGGAAGGCCACTAGAAGTCCACTTCCCAGTTAGCCACTCCTGGAATGACGCTTGGTGACAGTGCCACAGTGTGCCTTTCTGCCCAGAGGAGGATTCTTGATGCCTCTGACATTGCAGCTCTGCTCTTCGTTCCACCCTGTCGGTTTATGTAGGCCACCATCGTTACATTGTCCGACGGCACCTGAATGGCCTGATCTTGCAGAAGGTGTGCCAGACTTGACCACGTTCATTGGAAGGTTTCCCCTTGGGTGACCGTGCCCCAACCTCTGACACTTGAATCTGTAGTTAGAAGGATCCAGTTCTGAACTCTGAACCTGCGGCCCTCTAGAAGGTGAGGCAGTTGTAGCCACCATAGGAGTGAGGTCCTGGCTTTCGGTTACAGACGTATCCTCTGGTGCATGTATAGGTGAGAACCTGACCACTTGTCTAGGAGATCCAGTTGGAAGGAGAGTGCATGAAATCTTCCATACTGGAGTGCCTAGTAGGAGGCAACCATCTTCCCCAGAAGGTGAATGCACTGATGGACCGATACTCGGGCAGGCTTCAAGACATCTTCGACCATCTATTGTATCACTAACGCTTTCTCCACCGTTAGAAATACCCTTTGCACCTGCGTGTCGAGAATCATCCCTAGGAAAGACAATCTCCTTGTTGGCTCCAAATGTGACATTATCCCTGAGCAGTTGAGTCATGAGAATAATGCTCTGCAACAACTTCTTCCTGGAGGATGCTTTTATCAGCAGATCGTCCAGGTATGGAATTATATTCACTCCCTGTTTGCGGAGAAGAACCATCATCTCTGCCATAACCTTGGTGAACACCCTCGGTGCCGTGGAGAGGGCGAATGGCAGTGCCTGGAACTGGTAGTGACAGTCCAACAGTGCAAATCTTAGATAAGCCTGGTGAGGCGGCCAGATTGGAATGTGAAGGTACGCATCCTTGATATCCAGGGATACCAGGAATTTCCTCTCCTCCAGACCTGAGATCACCGCTCTCAGAGACTCCATTTTGAACTTGAATTCCCTCAAATAAGGGTTTAGTGACTTCAGGTTCAAAATTGGTCTGACCGAACCATCTGGTTTCGGTACAACAAATAGGTTTGAATAGTACCCTTTGTTTTCCAGATGAGCTGAAACTGGAACAATGACATCTGCCCTTTCCAATTTTTGAATGGCTTCCTGTAGGATAGCCCTTTCCGTCAGTAAAGCCGGCAAGCCTGATGTGATGAATCTGTGAGGTGGGAGCTCTTGAAACTCCTGTCTGTACACCTGGGACACAATATCCTGTGCCCAGGGATCCAGGCCAGAGGACACCCAGACGTGACTGAAAAGCTCGAGCTACAGGCTGTGAGGTCCACCATCATGCTGAGGATTTGGAGGAGACAGATGCAGACTTCTGCTCCTGGGAAACTGCAGGTGTAGGTCTTTTGGATTTTGCTCGACCACCTCTGAAAAAAGTGGTAGGAGGCTAGGAATTTTTAGTTTTTGCGGACCGAAAGGACTGCATCGTGGATGTAGAAAAAGGTTTCTTTGTTGGCTGAGTGGCTGAGGGAAGAAAGGTTGACTTACCAGCGGTTGCCGTGGAGATCCACACATCCAATGCTTTCCCAAATAGAGCCTGACCTGTGAAGGGTAGGTTTTCCACACCTAGTGGATTCCGCGTCTGCCGACCATTGGCACAGCCAGAGTCCCCTGCATGCCGAGACAGCCATGGAAGACGTCCTTGCATTTAGATGACCCAGATTCTTCATGGCCTCCACCGTGAAACACGCAGAATCCTGTATGTTACGTAAAAACAATTCTGTCCAGAGAATCTAATTCCTCTAATAATGTGCCTGACCACTTAACTATGGCTTTAGAAATCCATGCGCAGGCAATAGTGGGCCTTAACGCCATGCCTGATGCAGTGTATATGGATTAGAGCACAGTCTCAATCTTGCGGTCTACCAGTTATTTTAAAGCGGTAGACCCAGGGACAGGCAACACCACCTTTTTAGACAGTCTAGATACAGAAGCGTCCACTATAGGTGGTTTTTCCCACTTTTTCCTATCTTCCTCAGGGAAAGGAAAGGCATCAAGAACCCTTTTTGGGAACTGGAATTTTTTCTCTGGGTTTTCAAATAATGTGTTTAATTCCTTAGATGCTGGAAAGGTCAGGGAGGCTTTCTTATTGTCTATAAAGTAAGCCTCCCCAACCTGCTCAGGTGGTTTGTTAGTTATGTATAACACATCCCACAATCATGAGCTGTACCCCTTTTGCAAGGGATGCCTCCCCCCCAATGCATATCCCCCTCACCGTCTGCCATGTCAGAGTCGGTATCCGTGTTGATCTGCATAATCTGGGCATGCGCACGTTTCTTTGGGAATATACAAGGGGAATTTGAGGTAGTGGGGACAGACAGTAGCCGATTTTGCCACGGGCAAGCAGGACTTTTGCCCGAGGCGCCGCCTTCCGGAGGGCGCAGGGCACCTTCCAGGGGGGCGCCGCATCAGGGCAAGATCCGCTGCTGCTGTGTGCCCCCCGCTGCCCGCCTGCTGCCGCTGGCCGCTGCCCCCCCCCCGCTGCCGCTGTGAAGGGAAACTAGACGCGTACGCGTCTAGTTTCCCTTCTTGGAGAGGTCCTTTACTGTGCGGTGCGCGATGACGTCATCGTGCACCGCACGTCATTTCAGTCTGTACAGGGGCGTAAATGACCACGCCCCCTGTACAAAGCCACGCCCCCTATTGCCGCCCAGGGCGCTCAGAGCGCCAGAACCGGCCCTGGGGACAGAACCAGATAAAACCTCCACAGATTGTTTTAAAACCTGTGCTTCAGTCTCAAAATGTGCAATCCTAGTAGAAATTTGGGATATCATTCCCTTAATAGAAGCCACCCACTGGTGTTCGGATTCGGCAGGCTGAGTCATAATATTACATTCCTGAGTACACAGAATGGATTCCTCTGGTGAAGATACATACTCTGCAGCACAAGATACAGAGTCCCTGGACATAGTAATGTGAGATTAACATACACACACACAGGAAAATGTCAGACACAGTTTCCCCCAAGTACCTTCAGAGAAATACAGAGATAATGGAGCCAGCACACCCAGCGCCCCAGTAGACAGTTATAAATAATTGTCTGGTGCAGACTGTGTACCCTTAATAGACTACACAGTTAGAATGCACTCTCCCCCTTCTATAACCCCCTGGTACCGCACAGGATGACTGGAGGTCTGTGGAGGATCAGTGTTCACTGTCAGCATTGCTTTGTGATTTCTGCATGAAGAAAATTGTGCTGGAGAGCTGCTGGATCCACTCTGAGGAGAAGCTATACCCTCAAAAATGGCACGTCTACCCGCACTTGCAATTCTTTATACTGGCCTGAGGTTAGCGTATAGCAGCAGTTCAGAGACCCTGATAGAGATAGCGACTAGTGTAAGGGTATTATACTGGCCCAGGGCACACCTCACAGTGCCACACCACAGTACCGCTGAGCCTCCGGAGTGCAGCTTCAGTACTGCACTCCCACCCTGTAGCCGCCATTCACACCGGTTCACCGCTTGTTGGGTTACCGGTGACTAACTCACCATCATGATCTTCTGGCTCTGTTAGGGGGTGGTGACATGTTGCGGGAGTGAGCGGTCACCTCTGAGGTTAAAGATCATCACCCTCAGGAGCTTAATGTCCTGTCAGCGGAGATAGTGGCCATTAACCTCAAAGGGTTGGACACTACTCCTACCTAAGTCCCATGAAGCCTGTTGCCAGCAGCCTCCTTGTGCCTAACTCTAATTTAAAATAATAAAACTAGAAAAACTCCTTTGGAGCTCCCTTACCTGTGACTGGCTATACCGGGCACATTTTCTAAACTGAGGCATAGAGGGAGGAGCCAGCCCACACTATTAAACTCATAAAGTGCCCATGGCTCCCAAGGGACCCATCTATACCTCATGGTAATAATGTGAACCCCAGCATCCTCTAGGACGTAAGAGAAAATAATTTTATTTTCTCTATTTTGCTATCATTCTAGACAAAGCATCATTTAGATGGATAAAACTGGTAAAAATCTATGTATTCCCAAAACATGCAGTTTTAAATACAACTTACATTGGACGTTAAACTTAAAAATACACATATATCCCCGCATGTCACAATCAGGTTAGAGCTATAATGTCACTATTACCGCATCAGTGTGAAACACATTTTAAATACACCATACACATCACAATCAAGTTAGAGCTATTGGGGGTCATTCTGACCCATTCGCTTGCTACTTTTTCATGCAGCAGAGCGAACGGGTCCCTACTGTGCATGCACCGGCGCTGTAGTGCACCGGCGCATGCCAGATGACCGAAGGTCGTAGCAGGGATGCAATCGCCCCTGCCTGATTGACAGGCAGAGGTGATAGCTGGGCAGGAGGGGTGCGGTCCGGCCCACGAAGGTGTGGCCGGACCAAACGAGGGGCAGGCCGCAGTGGCTGCGTGACGTCACATCACAGGAAGTGCGATGCCTTTGCACTTCTGCGGGGGGGCCGTACTGACATGCGGGGCTGACTAGCCCTGTGCTGGGCGTCCCCCCGCATGTCAGGGAGGATGATCATAGCTGTGCTAAATTTAGCACAGCTACGAACAACTCAGAATGACCCCCATAATAATTATTTTATTTTCTCTATTTTGCTATCATTCTAGACAAAGCATAATTTAGACGGCTAAAACTGGTAAAAATCTATTTATATCCAAAACACGCCATTTTAAATACAACAGACATTGGACATGGAACTTAAAAATACACACATGACCCTTCACATCACAATCATTAGAGTAATAATAATAATAATAATAATAATAATATTTATAATAATATTAATAATAATAATAAATAATAATAATAATTTAATTTTCTCTATTTTGCTAGAATTCTAGACAATGTATCATTTTGACAGCTAAATCTGGTAAAAACCTATGTATTTCCAAAACACGCCATTTTAAATAAAGGATTTGAGTAATAATAATGATAATAATAATAATAATAGTAATAATATTTATAATAATAATAATAATAATAATAATAATAATAAATTATTATAAAAACAATTACACTTACTGCAACTTTGTGTATAGCAATGTGGCTCCAGTTGAAATGCCTTCTCAGAGTTCTGTCCCATTCTTATAGCCCTGGCTATGAGCCAACCAGCCTCCACCAACATGTGATATGCCGGACAACATTTCCAGGATACAGGGCGGGGATTTTAAGCATATACACTTTGGGCAAATAAATTATTAAGTATGATATTTATTTTCAGTTACAATGAAAATATAATTTCTTAGTGTCATCATAACTATGGTGTTTCACGCTTCCAAACAAAACCAAATACTTATAAATTACCAATTATGAGATTATGTCATTCTATACTCCTGTTCTTCTATTTAAACTATTGTGCTTTAGTAACAGGGACAATACTGAAAGTCCTTATCTGAAGCAACACAGGTCTTGTAAACTCTTTTTGTTAGATTAGACATGGCTAATTGAAAAACAAAACAAAAAAAATAGACCAGTAGATGTCACACATGATTATTGTAAAGGTTTGCATCTCCTGGTCATATATATATATTTAAGAGATGTCTTTAATCACTTCATAATGTGTTACAGATCTGTTTAACAATTTAATTTTGAGGCAAAACTAGAGATGAGCGGGTTCGGTTTCTTTGAATCCGAACCCGCACGAACTTCACTTTTTTTTTCACGGGTCCGAGCGACTCGGATCTTCCCGCCTTGCTCGGTTAACCCGAGCGCGCCCGAACGTCATCATGACGCTGTCGGATTCTCGCGAGACTCGGATTCTATATAAGGAGCCGCGCGTCGCCGCCATTTTCACACGTGCATTGAGATTGATAGGGAGAGGACGTGGCTGGCGTCCTCTCCATTTAGATTACATTTAGAAGAGAGAGAGAGAGAGAGATTGCTGTGATACTGTAGATTAGAAGAGAGTGCAGACAGAGTTTAGTGACTGACGACCACAGTGACCAGTGACCACCAGAGACAGTGCAGTTGTTTGTTTTATTTAATATATCCGTTCTCTGCCTGAAAAAAACGATACACAGTCACACAGTGACTCAGTCTGTGTGCACTGCTCAGCCCAGTGTGCTGCACATCAATGTATTGTATATAAAGCTTATAATTGTGGGGGAGACTGGGGAGCACTGCAGGTTGTTATAGCAGGAGCCAGGAGTACATGATAAATAATATTATATTAAAATTAAACAGTGCACACTTTTGCTGCAGGAGTGCCACTGCCAGTGTGACTAGTGGTGACCAGTGCCTGACCACCAGTATATTAGTAGTATTGTATACTATCTCTTTATCAACCAGTCTATATTAGCAGCAGACACAGTACAGTGCGGTAGTTCACGGCTGTGGCTACCTCTGTGTCGGCACTCGGCAGGCAGTCCGTCCATCCAAAATTGTATTATAACATATACCACCTAACCGTGGTTTTTTTTTCATTCTTTATACCGTCGTCATACTAGTTGTTACGAGTATACTACTATCTCTTTATCAACCAGTGTACAGTGCGGTAGTTCACGGCTGTGGCTACCTCTGTGTCGGCACTCGGCAGGCAGTCCGTCCAACCATAATTGTATTATAATATATACCACCTAACCGTGGTTTTTTTTTCATTCTTTATACCGTCGTCATACTAGTTGTTACGAGTATACTACTATCTCTTTATCAACCAGTGTACAGTGCGGTAGTTCACGGCTGTGGCTACCTCTGTGTCGGCACTCGGCAGGCAGTCCGTCCAACCATAATTGTATTATATACCACCTAACCGTGGTTTTTTTTTCATTCTTTATACCGTCGTCATACTAGTTGTTACGAGTATACTACTATCTCTTTATCAACCAGTGTACAGTGCGGTAGTTCACGGCTGTGGCTACCTCTGTGTCGGCACTCGGCAGGCAGTCCGTCCAACCATAATTGTATTATAATATATACCACCTAACCGTGGTTTTTTTTTCATTCTTTATACCGTCGTCATACTAGTTGTTACGAGTATACTACTATCTCTTTATCAACCAGTGTACAGTGCGGTAGTTCACGGCTGTGGCTACCTCTGTGTCGGCACTCGACAGGCAGTCCGTCCATCCATAATTGTATTATGTACCACCTAACCGTGGTTTTTTTATACCACCTAACCGTGGCAGTCCGTCCATAATTGTATACTAGTATCCAATCCATCCATCTCCATTGTTTACCTGAGGTGCCTTTTAGTTCTGCCTATAAAATATGGAGAACAAAAAAGTTGAGGTTCCAAAATTAGGGAAAGATCAAGATCCACTTCCACCTCGTGCTGAAGCTGCTGCCACTAGTCATGGCCGAGACGATGAAATGCCAGCAACGTCGTCTGCCAAGGCCGATGCCCAATGTCATAGTACAGAGCATGTCAAATCCAAAACACCAAATATCAGAAAAAAAAGGACTCCAAAACCTAAAATAAAATTGTCGGAGGAGAAGCGTAAACTTGCCAATATGCCATTTACCACACGGAGTGGCAAGGAACGGCTGAGGCCCTGGCCTATGTTCATGGCTAGTGGTTCGGCTTCACATGAGGATGGAAGCACTCAGCCTCTCGCTAGAAAACTGAAAAGACTCAAGCTGGCAAAAGCACCGCAAAGAACTGTGCGTTCTTTGAAATCCCAAATCCACAAGGAGAGTCCAATTGTGTCGGTTGCGATGCCTGACCTTCCCAACACTGGACGTGAAGAGCATGCGCCTTCCACCATTTGCACGCCCCCTGCAAGTGCTGGAAGGAGCACCCGCAGTCCAGTTCCTGATAGTCAGATTGAAGATGTCAGTGTTGAAGTACACCAGGATGAGGAGGATATGGGTGTTGCTGGCGCTGGGGAGGAAATTGACCAGGAGGATTCTGATGGTGAGGTGGTTTGTTTAAGTCAGGCACCCGGGGAGACACCTGTTGTCCATGGGAGGAATATGGCCGTTGACATGCCAGGTGAAAATACCAAAAAAATCAGCTCTTCGGTGTGGAGGTATTTCACCAGAAATGCGGACAACAGGTGTCAAGCCGTGTGTTCCCTTTGTCAAGCTGTAATAAGTAGGGGTAAGGACGTTAACCACCTCGGAACATCCTCCCTTATACGTCACCTGCAGCGCATTCATAATAAGTCAGTGACAAGTTCAAAAACTTTGGGTGACAGCGGAAGCAGTCCACTGACCAGTAAATCCCTTCCTCTTGTAACCAAGCTCACGCAAACCACCCCACCAACTCCCTCAGTGTCAATTTCCTCCTTCCCCAGGAATGCCAATAGTCCTGCAGGCCATGTCACTGGCAAGTCTGACGAGTCCTCTCCTGCCTGGGATTCCTCCGATGCATCCTTGCGTGTAACGCCTACTGCTGCTGGCGCTGCTGTTGTTGCCGCTGGGAGTCGATGGTCATCCCAGAGGGGAAGTCGTAAGCCCACTTGTACTACTTCCAGTAAGCAATTGACTGTTCAACAGTCCTTTGCGAGGAAGATGAAATATCACAGCAGTCATCCTACTGCAAAGCGGATAACTGAGTCCTTGACAACTATGTTGGTGTTAGACGTGCGTCCGGTATCCGCTGTTAGTTCACAGGGAACTAGACAATTTATTGAGGCAGTGTGCCCCCGTTACCAAATACCATCTAGGTTCCACTTCTCTAGGCAGGCGATACCGAGAATGTACACGGACGTCAGAAAAAGACTCACCAGTGTCCTAAAAAATGCAGTTGTACCCAATGTCCACTTAACCACGGACATGTGGACAAGTGGAGCAGGGCAGGGTCAGGACTATATGACTGTGACAGCCCACTGGGTAGATGTATGGACTCCCGCCGCAAGAACAGCAGCGGCGGCACCAGTAGCAGCATCTCGCAAACGCCAACTCTTTCCTAGGCAGGCTACGCTTTGTATCACCGCTTTCCAGAATACGCACACAGCTGAAAACCTCTTACGGCAACTGAGGAAGATCATCGCGGAATGGCTTACCCCAATTGGACTCTCCTGTGGATTTGTGGCATCGGACAACGCCAGCAATATTGTGTGTGCATTAAATATGGGCAAATTCCAGCACGTCCCATGTTTTGCACATACCTTGAATTTGGTGGTGCAGAATTTTTTAAAAAACGACAGGGGCGTGCAAGAGATGCTGTCGGTGGCCAGAAAAATTGCGGGACACTTTCGGCGTACAGGCACCACGTACAGAAGACTGGAGCACCACCAAAAACTACTGAACCTGCCCTGCCATCATCTGAAGCAAGAAGTGGTAACGAGGTGGAATTCAACCCTCTATATGCTTCAGAGGTTGGAGGAGCAGCAAAAGGCCATTCAAGCCTATACAATTGAGCACGATATAGGAGATGGAATGCACCTGTCTCAAGTGCAGTGGAGAATGATTTCAACGTTGTGCAAGGTTCTGATGCCCTTTGAACTTGCCACACGTGAAGTCAGTTCAGACACTGCCAGCCTGAGTCAGGTCATTCCCCTCATCAGGCTTTTGCAGAAGAAGCTGGAGGCATTGAAGAAGGAGCTAACACGGAGCGATTCCGCTAGGCATGTGGGACTTGTGGATGCAGCCCTTAATTCGCTTAACAAGGATTCACGGGTGGTCAATCTGTTGAAATCAGAGCACTACATTTTGGCCACCGTGCTCGATCCTAGATTTAAAGCCTACCTTGGATCTCTCTTTCCGGCAGACACAGGTCTGCTGGGGTTGAAAGACCTGCTGGTGACAAAATTGTCAAGTCAAGCGGAACGCGACCTGTCAACATCTCCTCCTTCACATTCTCCCGCAACTGGGGGTGCGAGGAAAAGGCTCAGAATTCCGAGCCCACCCGCTGGCGGTGATGCAGGGCAGTCTGGAGCGACTGCTGATGCTGACATCTGGTCCGGACTGAAGGACCTGACAACGATTACGGACATGTCGTCTACTGTCACTGCATATGATTCTCTCAACATTGATAGAATGGTGGAGGATTATATGAGTGACCGCATCCAAGTAGGCACGTCACACAGTCCGTACTTATACTGGCAGGAAAAAGAGGCAATTTGGAGGCCCTTGCACAAACTGGCTTTATTCTACCTAAGTTGCCCTCCCACAAGTGTGTACTCCGAAAGAGTGTTTAGTGCCGCCGCTCACCTTGTCAGCAATCGGCGTACGAGGTTACATCCAGAAAATGTGGAGAAGATGATGTTCATTAAAATGAATTATAATCAATTCCTCCGCGGAGACATTGACCAGCAGCAATTGCCTCCACAAAGTACACAGGGAGCTGAGATGGTGGATTCCAGTGGGGACGAATTGATAATCTGTGAGGAGGGGGATGTACACGGTGATATATCGGAGGGTGAAGATGAGGTGGACATCTTGCCTCTGTAGAGCCAGTTTGTGCAAGGAGAGATTAATTGCTTCTTTTTTGGGGGGGGTCCAAACCAACCCGTCATATCAGTCACAGTCGTGTGGCAGACCCTGTCACTGAAATGATGGGTTGGTTAAAGTGTGCATGTCCTGTTTTGTTTATACAACATAAGGGTGGGTGGGAGGGCCCAAGGATAATTCCATCTTGCACCTCTTTTTTCTTTTCTTTTTCTTTGCATCATGTGCTGATTGGGGAGGGTTTTTTGGAAGGGACATCCTGCGTGACACTGCAGTGCCACTCCTAGATGGGCCCGGTGTTTGTGTCGGCCACTAGGGTCGCTAATCTTACTCACACAGCTACCTCATTGCGCCTCTTTTTTTCTTTGCGTCATGTGCTGTTTGGGGAGGGTTTTTTGGAAGGGACATCCTGCGTGACACTGCAGTGCCACTCCTAGATGTGCCCGGTGTTTGTGTCGGCCACTAGGGTCGCTAATCTTACTCACACAGCTACCTCATTGCGCCTCTTTTTTTCTTTGCGTCATGTGCTGTTTGGGGAGGGTTTTTTGGAAGGGACATCCTGCGTGACACTGCAGTGCCACTCCTAGATGTGCCCGGTGTTTGTGTCGGCCACTAGGGTCGCTAATCTTACTCACACAGTCAGCTACCTCATTGCGCCTCTTTTTTTCTTTGCGTCATGTGCTGTTTGGGGAGGGTTTTTTGGAAGGGCCATCCTGCGTGACACTGCAGTGCCACTCCTAGATGGGCCCGGTGTTTGTGTCGGCCACTAGGGTCGCTAATCTTACTCACACAGCTACCTCATTGCGCCTCTTTTTTTCTTTGCGTCATGTGCTGTTTGGGGAGGGTTTTTTGGAAGGGACATCCTGCGTGACACTGCAGTGCCACTCCTAGATGGGCCCGGTGTTTGTGTCGGCCACTAGGGTCGCTTATCTTACTCACACAGCGACCTCGGTGCAAATTTTAGGACTAAAAATAATATTGTGAGGTGTGAGGTATTCAGAATAGACTGAAAATGAGTGTAAATTATGGTTTTTGAGGTTAATAATACTTTGGGATCAAAATGACCCCCAAATTCTATGATTTAAGCTGTTTTTTAGTGTTTTTGGAAAAAAACACCCGAATCCAAAACACACCCGAATCCGACAAAAATAATTCGGTGAGGTTTTGCCAAAACGCGTTCGAACCCAAAACACGGCCGCGGAACCGAACCCAAAACCAAAACACAAAACCCGAAAAATTTCAGGCGCTCATCTCTAGGCAAAACATGGACCATTAGATGTACTTTGCAGGGATTAACACATTACATGCATTAATGATAACCAGAGGCTTTTGTTATTTTGCCTGTCATTAACAGGCCTGGTGTCAGACACTCTGTAGCTGATACTCACACCACCGGACCCCTATTGGACATAGGTCATGCTATAATTGTGCAAGGCTGTGCACTGCCAATATTAATTATGGTGTTTTATATTTGATGCATGCTATTGCATACATCTAAGACTTTTGTAATTTTCTCTGTCATCATTAATCACGCATGGCCCTGGTAATTAAAATCAATGCTCTTTTTGCAGGATATTGAATATCCTTAAATCATTCCATATGTAAGCTGGTCTGAAATATTAGCTGATGGAATGTGAGACCACATTTGTGTTCTTTTAAAATATATTTTTATTGTGTCATAATGTGTATTAGTGCTGATGTTAAAATTAACAGTGATGTATTTAACATATTAACTCGCTGATTATCTGCCAGAATTTCTGGTGCTACATGACATTCTTTTCAAAACAATTAATTTTATTATGATTCAGGTTGATATCAAGCTCTATAAACTTGATATCAATTTTATATAAAATTGATATCAAGCTCTATAGCAGGGCTGGCCAAACCGGTCCTCGAGATCTACCAACAGTTCACATTTTCCAGACCACCTAGCTGGTGCACAGGTGTAGTCATTACTAATTAAGATGTGCTGCATTCATTCCTAGCTGACAATTCTACAGATCTCTAGGAGGCCTGGAAAACATGAACTGTTGGTAGATCTCGAGGACCGGTTTGGCCAGCCCTGCTCTATAGACTTGATATCAAAGGGGGTGTGGCAGTAGGCGTGACAACCTGTCAAAATCAATTAAGTTTGATAACAAGTTGTGCTATATCTACTCATAAGAATAGGGTAAATTCTCATGTTAGTCCCAATAATTATGGGGGGCTCCTCTCTGCCTTCTGGTACATCTGGACAAACAAACTCTCTTAGGGGAACCTGCAATTTGCCAATCTCCTCCCCTTCAACTTGACAAATCTCTATGGTAATTGTGATGTACCCTAAATAGGGGTATTTTTCCATGCTCAACCCCCATATAACTAGCCCAGATAATGGCTGCAGGGGGATATCATGCAGATGTTGTCTATACCAGTTTTTGAAAACAATGGAGACTTGAGAGCTACTGTCAATTAATATTTTGCAATGATGCCCATTTATTGTGGCCTCCATTACCAGAGCAGGTCCCATCAGTCCCTCAGGCAGAATTCAATGACAATGACCTGACAGCCTGACAGCTCTCCTCCCTCTGTACACAAACTCCCGCTGCCAGCAACTCCAACACCTCACCGATGTCAGCAGGGAATCACCTCCTTCACTGGTAAGTGATCAACCAGTTCTCCTCCACTCCTCTGTTGCACTGCCTGCTGCTGTTATGTGCACTGACAAGTTAACAATGCACACAGCTCTGGCCCCCTCAGTCTGCATAGGGCTCCCAGCTCTTCCCCTTACTGCCACACCAGCAGCCCCTTTTATTACCTCATCTCCAACTGCTCATGACTCCTGCTCCCTGGCTACAGCATGCGGATCATGCTGCTGCGAGGACATTCTAGCAGCTTCTTCCCCTCCCCACTGTATTATAGCATACACTGCTATAAACCCTAACCTTCCTTGTTTTAATGAACTATGCAGCACCTATGCCCTTTACCATGCCTAGAGGGAGTGTTCCCCCCTTTTTACATTAATAGGCATGGTTACATTCAACTTACCTGATATAGCAGTTGCCTATATGGTTAAAATCACAGCCACCTGTAGTCTGTCTCAGGAGCCCACACATATGAGTAGTGCTGGGCTGACCTTGGCTGGCTGTGTGTATGCTGTTCTCTAAAATAGCAATGTTCTGTCAGTAGGCAAAATAGTATAGGACTTGTCCAAATGCCGGTGTAGACTCAGTGGAAACAACACATAGAGGCGGAAGAAATGCAGTACCCTTAACGTGTTTCTCTGCATGCAGCAGTATCTTCAGAGGTTATTTTAAATTGCAAACACACCACATTGGATTCTACTGACAAAATGAAATAGTCCAGTATTTGCAAGAGCCAGTACTATTCTGATGAGATAGTCATTAGACTTAAAACAACAATTAGGCAAAACTAGGAAGGAATATAATAAAACACCTGAGTGATATGATGTGTTGGCAGGGGCTGGCTGGCAACTTTTAGCCTGTGTGGCAAGTCCAGAGCACTGGCCCATAAGTAATGGCCCATCATTAAATCACTTGAAGGTTGCTCAGCATGGCAGTCTGGCACAGTACACATACTGGCAGGCTAGCCTGTTGATATGTGAAAAAAATAAGCCACAAAAGTGCACTTATTGTTGTTTAGTAACATCTGCATGATTTCCGTTACCATAGGATAGTATTGTGATGGCAAATTGTAATATGCTTGCAGATACCAAAGAGAAAAGTGATTTTCATTATATTACCTGCTTTCATACTTTCCGATGTTCAATGTAATGCTGGCCATACAAGCTAAAATGATCTGTCCGATCCGCCCAATATTGACAGATCGGACAGATAATTGCAGCGTGTATGTAGGTGAACAAGGAGTGACAGAGAGAGGTAAAGGATGATGCCATGGAGGGGGTGACTGGTAGTGGGTGACAGGGAGATGGTGATGGAAAGAGGCAGTGGATGACAGTGAGAGGCAATGGCTGACATCAGGGAGAGGGTGACTGGCAGTGTGTCGTAGGGAGAGGGTGACAGAGAGAGGCAGTGAGTGACACCAGTGAGAAAGTGGTAGTGGGTGACAGGGTGAGGGTGACAGACAGTGGGTGATGGAGAGAGACAGCGGGTGACAAAAGGTGGGTGACCAGCACTGGGTGATGGAAAAAGGCAGTGGGTGACACCAAGGAAAGTGTGACTGGCAGTGTGTGGTAGGGAGAGGGTGACTGAGAGAGGCAGTGGGTGATGTAGAGGATGACAGAGGGAGAGTTTGGGGAAGTGGTACAAGAAACTAGTAATGACCCTGAGCGTGGTATATATTGGTCTTTTATACACTGGATACTGTATGGAATACAGTAATAATATTTAACACTATAGATGGTCTATAGTATAGGCTGCATCAAACATTTAAATAATATAAATAAGTGGTGAAGAAAAGGTTCTAACTACCATATTATATAAATATACAAACATAATAGAACCATTACTTTCTAAGCACACATTCTGCCAGCTCATGGTAAGGCTCCTGTCTCTCGTTCCTAGTAGGTGCGCTCTAGTCAAGGGCGGTGATTGAAGACACAGGGGGACATTTACTAAGCAGTGATAAAAGTGGAGAAGTGAGTCAGTGGAGAAGTTGCACATGGCAAGCAATCAGCATTGACGTAACATTTATAATTTGAGCAGCTGTATAATATAGGAGGAGTACAGTGCAGAGTTTTGCTGATCAGTGACCACCAGTTATCCGTTCTCTGCCTGAAGAAAAACGCTCCTTATCTGTGCTCAGTGTGCTGCATATATCTGTGCTCACACTGCTTAATTGTGGGGACTGGGGAGCAGCTGTATTATATAGCAGGAGTACAGTGCAGAGTTTTGCTGACAGTGACCACCAGTATACGTTGTCTGCCTGAAAAACACTCCATATCTGTGCTCAGTGTGCTGCTTTATTGTGTAGACTGGGGACCACCAGTATAATATTATATAGGAGGAGTACAGTGCAGAGTTTTGCTGACCAGTGACCACCAGTATATAATATATAGCATTACGGTACAGTAGGCCACTGCTGTACCTACCTCTGTGTCATCATTAAGTATACTATCCATCTAGATTCTATACCTGTGGTGCATTTCAGTTGTGCAGTTTGCTGACACAGTGACCACCAGTATACTATATATAGCAGTACGGTACAGAAGGCCACTGCTGTACCTACCTCTGTGTCGTCATTAAGTATACTATACATCTACATTCTATACCTGTGGTGCATTTTAGTTTTGCAGTTGGCTGACACAGTGACCACCAGTATACTATATATAGCAGTACGGTACGGAAGGCCACTGCTGTACCTACCTCTGTGTCGTCATTAAGTACACTATCCATCTACATTCTATACCTGTGGTGCATTTTAGATGTTTTGCAGTTTGCTGACACAGTGACCACCAGTATACTATATATAGAAGTACGGTACGGAAGGCCACTGCTGTACCTACCTCTGTGTCGTCATTAAGTATACTATCCATCTACATTCTATACCTGTGGTGCATTTTAGTTTTGCAGTTTGCTGACACAGTGACCACCAGTATACTATGTATAGCAGTACGGTACGGAAGGCCACTGCTGTACCTACCTCTGTGTCGTCATTAAGTATACTATCCATCTACATTCTATACCTGTGGTGCATTTTAGTTTTGCAGTTTGCTGACACAGTGACCACCAGTATATATAGCAGTACGGTACGGAAGGCCACTGCTCTACCTACCTCTGTGTCGTCAAGTATACTATCCATCCATACCTGTGGTGCATTTCAGTTGTGCGCAGTAAATATAGTAGTAGGCCATTGCTATTGATACTGGCATATAATTCCACACTTTAAAAAATGGAGAACAAAAATGTGGAGGTTAAAATAGGGAAAGATCAAGATTCACTTCCACCTCGTGCTGAAGCTGCTGCCACTAGTCATGGCCGAGATGATGAAATGCCATCAACGTCATCTGCCAAGGCCGATGCCCAATGTCATAGTACAGAGCATGTAAAATCCAAAAAACAAAAGTTCAGTAAAATGACCCAAAAATCAAAATTTAAAGCATCTGATGAGAAGCGTAAACTTGCCAATATGCCATTTACGACACGGAGTGGCAAGGAACGGCTAAGGCCCTGGCCTATGTTCATGGCTAGTGGTTCAGATTCACATGAGGATGGAAGCACTCATCCTCTCACTAGAAAAATGAAAAGACTTAAGCTGGCAAAAGCACAGCAAAGAACTGTGCGTTCTTCTAAATCACAAATCCCCAAGAAGAGTCCAATTGTGTCGGTTGCGATGCCTGACCTTCCCAACACTCGACGGGAAGAGCTTGCGCCTTCCACCATTTGCACGCCCCCTGCAAGTGCTGGAAGGAGCACCCGCAGTCCAGTTCCTGATAGTCAAATTGAAGATGTCACTGTTGAAGTACACCAGGATGAGGATATGGGTGTTGCTGGCGCTGGGGAGGAAATTGACAAGGAGGATTCTGATGGTGAGGTGGTTTGTTTAAGTCAGGCACCGGGGAGACACCTATTGTCCGTGGGACAAATATGGCCATTGACATGCCTGGTCAAAATACAAAAAAAATCAGCTCTTCGGTGTGGAATTATTTCAACACAAATGCGGACAACAGGTGTCAAGCCGTGTGTTGCCTTTGTCAAGCTGTAATAAGTAGGGGTAAGGACGTTAACCACCTCGGAACATCCTCCCTTATACGTCACCTGCAGCGCATTCATCATAAGTCAGTGACAAGTTCAAAAACTTTGGGTGACAGCGGAAGCAGTCCACTGACCACTAAATCCCTTCCTCTTGTAACCAAGCTCCTGCAAACCACACCACCAACTCCCTCAGTGTCAATTTCCTCCTTACCCAGGAAAGCCAATAGTCCTGCAGGCCATGTCACTGGCAAGTCTGACGAGTCCTCTCCTGCCTGGGATTCCTACGATGCATCCTTGAGTGTAACGCCTACTGCTGCTGGCGCTGCTGTTGTAGCTGCTGGGAGTCGATCGTCATCCCTGAGGGGAAGTCGGAAGACCACTTGTACTACTTCCAGTAAGCAATTGACTGTCCAACAGTCCTTTGCGAGGAAGATGAAATATCACAGCAGTCATCCTGCTGCAAAGCAGATAACTCAGGCCTTGGCAGCCTGGGCGGTGTAAAATGTGGTTCCGGTATCCACCGTTAATTCAGAGGCAACTAGAGACTTGATTTAGGTACTGTGTCCCCGGTACCAAATACTATCTAGGTTCCATTTCTCTAGGCAGGCGTTACCGAAAATGTACACAGACCTCAGAAAAAGAGTCACCAGTGTCCTAAAAAATGCAGTTGTACCCAATGTCCACTTAACCACGGACATGTGGACAAGTGGAGCAGGGCAGACTCAGGACTATATGACTGTGACAGCCCACTGGGTAGATGTATTGCCTCCCGCAGCAAGAACAGCAGCAGCGGCACCAGTAGCAGCATCTCGCAAACGCCAACTCATTCCTAGGAGGCTACGCTTTGTATCACCGCTTTCCAGAAGAGGCACACAGCTGACAACTTCTTACGGAAACTGAGGAACATTATCGCAGAATGGCTTACCCCAATTGGACTCTCCTGGGGATTTGTGACATCGGACAACGCCAGCAATATTGTGCGTGCATTACATCTGGGCAAATTCCAGCACGTCCCATGTTTTGCACATACATTGAATTTGGTGGTGCAGAATTATTTAAAAAAAGACAGGGGCGTGCAAGAGATGCTGTCGGTGGCCCGAAGAATTGCGGGCCACTTTCGGCATTCAGCCACCGCGTACAGAAGACTGGAGCACCACCAAACACTCCTGAACCTGCCCTGCCATCATCTGAAGCAAGAGGTGGTAAGGAGGTGGAATTCAACCCTCTATATGCTTCAGAGGATGGAGGAGCAGCAAAAGGCCATTCAAGCCTATACATCTGGCCACGATATAGGCAAAGGAGGGGGAATGCACCTGACTCAAGCGCCATGGAGAATGATTTCAACGTTGTGCAAGGTTCTGCAACCCTTTGAACTTGCCACACGTGAAGTCAGTTCAGACACTGCCAGCCTGAGTCAGGTCAATCCCCTCATCAGGCTTTTGCAGAAGAAGCTGGAGACATTGAAGGAGGAGCTAAAACAGAGCGATTCCGCTAGGCATGTGGGACTTGTGGATGGAGCCCTTAATTCGCTTAACCAGGATTCACGGGTGGTAAATCTGTTGAAATCAGAGCACTACATTTTGGCCACCGTGCTCGATCCTAGATTTAAAACCTACGTTGTATCTCTCTTTCCGGCAGACACAAGTCTGCAGAGGTTCAAAGACCTGCTGGTGAGAAAATTGTCAAGTCAAGCGGAACGTGACCCGTCAACATCTCCTCCTTCACATTCTCCCGCAACTGAGGGTGCGAGGAAAAGGCTAAGAATTCCGAGCCCACCCGCTGGCGGTGATGCAGGGCAGTCTGGAGCGAGTGCTGACATCTGGTCCGGACTGAAGGACCTGCCAACAATTACTGACATGTCGTCTACTGTCACTTCATATGATTCTCTCATCATTGAAAGAATGGTGGAGGATTATATGAGTGACCGCATCCAAGTAGGCATGTCAGACAGTCCGTACGTATACTGGCAGTAAAAAGAGGCAATTTGGAGGCCCTTGCACAAACTGGCTTTATTCTACCTAAGTTGCCCTCCCTCCAGTGTGTACTCCGAAAGAGTGTTTAGTGCAGCCGCTCACCTTGTCAGCAATCGGCGTACGAGGTTACTTCCAGAAAATGTGGAGAAGATGATGTTCATCAAAATGAATTATAATCAATTCCTCCGTGGAGACATTCATCAGCAGCAATTGCCTCCACAAAGTACACAGGGACCTGAGATGGTGGATTCCAGTGGGGACGAATTAATAATCTGTGAGCAGGGGGATGTACACAGTGAAAGTGGTGAGGAATCGGAGGAAGATGATGAGGTGGACATCTTGCCTCTGTAGAGCCAGTTTGTGCAAGGAGAGATTGATTGCTTTTTTTTTTGGTGGGGGCCCAAACCAACCAGTCATTTCAGTCACAGTCGTGTGGCAGACCCTGTCGCTGAAATGATGGGTTCGTTAAAGTGTGCATGTCCTGTTTATACAACATAAGGGTGGGTGGGAGGGCCCAAGGGCAATTCCATCTTGCACCTCTTTTTTCTTTCATTTTTCTTTGCATCATGTGCTGTTTGGGGACAGTTTTTTGAAGTGCCATCCTGCCTGACACTGCAGTGCCACTCCTAGATGGGCCAGGTGTTTGTGTCGGCCACTTGTGTCACTTAGCTTAGTCACACAGCGACCTTGGTGCGCCTCTTTTTTTCTTTGCATCATGTGCTGTTTGGGGACAATTTTTTTGAAGTGCCATCCTGCCTGACACTGCAGTGCCACTCCTAGATGGGCCAGGTGTTTGTGTCGGCCACTTGTGTCGCTTAGCTTAGCCATCCAGCGACCTCGGTGCAAACTTTAGGACTAAAAATAATATTGTGAGGTGTTCAGAATAGACTGGAAATGAGTGGAAATTATGGTTATTGAGGTTAATAATACTATGGGATCAAAATGACCCCCAAATTCTATGATTTAAGCTGTTTTTTAGGTTTTTTTGTAAAAAACACCCGAATCCAAAACACACCCGAATCCGACAAAAAATTTTCGGTGAGGTTTTGCCAAAACGCGTCCGAATCCAAAACACGGCCGCGGAACCGAATCCAAAACCAAAACACAAAACCCGAAAAATATCCGGTGCACATCACTAGCCGCTACACAAAAATGTGTAAATTAGCATCTGAGCACATGCTGTATGATAAAACTCATTACTTGTGTCCGTGAAAAGAAAGTCATGTCAACTACATCTCAATACTGTATATACCTGTGTTTAGAATTAATGGAGCCAATGTTTCTCATTCCCATGGACCAACCAATTGTGGCTTCTTAGTTCAGTTATATAGCTTTAATCTTCCTAAAAAGTAGTGTCCTTGATGATTTAAGGGGTGCCATCTACTTAGTCCCTAAAAATGTCAGGAATTGATAGATGTACTCAACGTTTTTCTTACTTGAACGAATTCCACAACTTTTCCCTTTCAGTTACTTGGTAGGCAAGAGCAATAACCAAATCCATTCAAGCCAGACACCAAGTTTCTTGTATCCCTGATGTCCTTAGAAAGATCAGTGTTGTCTTAGTTAAACAGATATCCCAATCTCTGAAAGTGAACATGCAGTGCTTGTATGAAATGTACTTACATAATAACAACTCATCTAGCCAATTTATAATCAATTGCAATCTGCACACTTTTAAACTTGTTAAAGTATCCATTGAAGTTGACTGACACAGTCTTCAGAGTCTTCTCCCAATGGTAGATCATATGGTTTGCCCTCGTTGTACTATACAATTGTGACAGATGTATTTTCCTCAAACTAATTGCACTGTTTAATTGGACAGCCAGACATTCAACCCAGCCACTACCAGCCCCAAGATTATGGTCATACCCAAATAAGGCTCAGGTCCAGCCCTTTGCAGCAGTTATGGGAAATATTTCCTCATTAAATAGACTTTAATATGTATGATAAAGTATTGGCTAATAGGTGCCACAGTGTTTTTATTACAGGCTTTATTCAAAATATTACTGAGTGCATGGAGATAGCCCTCTAACTTTCTGTAGATGTTAAGAAAGCATTTTGTATTTGAGGAATGTTAGCATTGTACCACAATCATTCAGCTTCATCCCAATTGAAAGATATTCTTGCCATTCTTTCACTGTCAGCTAAGACACTGGGCAGGTTTGCTCCTTCCAGCCCTTCCATTTTGCTTTGATTCAACCCTGTGATCAAGCCCAAATAGCGTGCAGACTCATGTGAGGCTCTCACCTTACAGGCCCGACAATCTGAGCTACTCCAGCAAAATCCCACCTATCGGTAAAACTGGTAGTTACCATGGCATTTTATTATACCTGCAATCATTGCTCTGTGCTGACACCTAAAGTGTGTTCCTTACTGATCATTCCAGATGCTCAAAATTAATGTTTAAATCCATACATTTTGGGGTTACATAATCATATTCTCACGCAGGCATTGATCCTGTGCTTATCTCAATACAACCGTGTCTCCTAGCAGTAACACATGTATCAAATAGATTTCTATAATTGACATGATTACATTGTCTGTTTTTGCAGCAATATTGTGACACCTGAATCAATTTTGTCTGCTAGTGAGACACAAATACCCTATGTGATTCTGATACTAAGTCCCTACAGCTATCCCTACAATAGAGACAGTATGTTGAATAGGGGCATTCATGGGTTAATTTCCAAATGTATATGAAATATTGCATGATGTTTTCATCTAGGTATTTGCTAAAAGCACACGATTGTATACCCATGTATTTGGGGTCTATGCGAATTCTTTTGTATATGTGAAGATTCTCTATAAAATAAGAGTACAGGTTAAAAGTTGTTCATTATTTGTAATCTGCAAGGCTCAAACCTTTGTTTTCCATGTGGACTCTCATCAGCGATTTAGGGACCACCATATCAGAGAGCCTAGACTCTGGTCTCTACAATTTGCCCCTGTCTAATGCTGACAGCAGATCCGCCCTACTCTTTGTTTACCTGGAGACCATTATGGGACCCCAACATAATTTTTGCTCTTATCACATCTCAACCTAGCTCTGTCTTCTAGGTGATCTCTCATCAGTGATCCCGGAGTGGTCCCAATTTACTAACTTCTCTACTATCCTATCACACTGTTGACACCCAATTCCAAATGATCTTGGAAGCTAAGCAGTGCTGGGCTTGGTAAGTACTTGGATGGCAGACCTCCTGGGAATACCAAGTGTAGTAGAGATTTGAGGAAACCGTAATACTCTGTGACTAACACTGACAGCTGAATCGCCAATCATCTTCTTTCACACTGAAACCTGACTCACACAATATAGAAGGAGAGCTTTCATGTTAATTCAATAAAGTTAGCATATATTAGTTATTATTATAAGGGTACCCATCAGACACTTTTCAAGAGGATAATCCTGTAACATTAGGGCTATTTGATAGCCACTGTCCACATTACCCACGTGAGCTCCCAACTGATTGACCAATTAAAGGTCTTAATTAACTATATCTTTCCGTTGGACCAAGTGATCACGGTATTCAATTAACACCCTGTGAGGGTATTTGACATGATTGAAAATACACTTTTGGACCATAAATGACCTGTTCTTAATCTAAGTTTATTTTAATATTTGTATTCGTCTTTTTGGATACACTGATATTTATTAATCAATACAAATAACAGTTATGTCTTAATCTTTACCAATTAGAAATCTTTTAGCATTTCTCAGAGTGCACCTAAAAAAAGAGTCTTCTTTTTATCTTCTTTGTGTAACCTTGTCCAGAAGATGCCAACCTTTCCATATATGCCTTGAGTAAATCTCAGTGTGTAACAACTATGTGACCTGGCTCGAAATCACCTGCCCTCTCATGCCTGACTCTTCCTGCTAAAAACTAGTTTTGGTTTTCTGGCACAGCCTTTTCACTTTCGACGTCTTACCTTTATTGATTATTATTCTGTTCTGGACTTTTATCCCTATACTTTTTAAGCAACGTAAATATATTTACTTTGGCGCCTCCTGACCATTTCTAATCTTGAACCTCTGGTGGGACATGTAATCCTGAGAGGCTGAAAACTCACTCCACCTTTGGATTATTCTCTCCTCATTCTTTATCTCAAGAGCTCCCTTCTAATCCTGATTTGTGAATGAACTCTGAATCTGATGCTCCCCTAACTTTTTACAACATGAAACAGATGCTATTGGTCTTATAGGCAAATATGATGACAAATATATGTCACACTATATATGAGCTTTGGATGAAATCTCAGAGATTGGAGGGTATAATGACTATTTGGAGAACGAACTAGCGAGTGAACGTGTGGCATCTCACAATGATTTCATAAGCTTATGACTCAGCCAAAGGTCACATTTCCATGCTCAGTTAAAAGATTGCAGATGTAAAAGATTGTTTGGCAGAGAAATAATACAAACATTTGTGAGATTCCAGATTTATGCAAAATGATGGCCTCAGGATAGTTATGATGGATTTGTTTCAGAAATTCAGTCTTCTGAGGATGAGATGGGTCTTCTGATTGATAGGATTCATAGTCTACCAAAACTATGAAACATTTCTGCCTATTTCTTTTAGAGATGAGCGGGTTCGGTTCGTAGAGATCCGAACACCCCCCGAACTTCACCAATTTTACATGGGTCCGAGGCAGCCTCGGATCTTCCCGCCTTACTCGGTTAACCCGAACACGGACGAACGTCATCGTCCCGCTGTTGGATTCTCGCGAGATTCGTATTCTATATAAAGAGCCACGCGTTGCCGCCATTTTCACTCGTGCATTGGAGATTGAACAGAGAGGACGTTGCTACGTTCTCTGCCTGAAAAGCTCCATATCTGTGCTCAGTGTGCTGTAAATATCTGTACTCAGTGTGCTGTAAATATCTACGTTCTCTGCCTGAAAAGCTCCATATCTGTGCTCAGTGTGCTGCAAATATCTGTGCTCAGTGTGCTGCATTTTGGTGACCAACAGTATATAGTTGTACAGTACAGTAGGCCATTGCTGTATCTTGCAGCTCCGTGTCACTGCAAGTATTTATTCCATATCTGTGCTGCATTTTTGTGAGCAGTATATATAGTAGTACAGTGCAGCATTTTGGTGACCAACAGTATATAGTTGTACAGTACAGTAGGACATTGCTGGATCTTGCAGCTCCGTGTCACTGCAAGTATCCATTCCATATATGTGCAGCATTTTTGTGAGCAGTATATATAGTAGTACAGTGCAGCATTTTGGTGACCAACAGTATATAGTTGTACAGTACAGTAGGACACTGCTGTATCTTGCAACTCTGTGTCACTGCAAGTATCCATTCCATATCTGTGTTGCATTTTTGTGAGTAGTACATATAGTAGTACAGTGCAGCATTTTGGTGACCAACAGTATATAGTTGTACAGTACAGTAGGCCATTGCTATTGATATAATAATATTACTGGCATATAATTCCACACATTAAAAAATGGAGAACAAAAATGTGGAGGGTGAAATAGGGAAAGGTCAATATCCACTTCCACCTAGTGCTGAAGCTGCTGCCACTAGTCATGGCAGAGACGATTCAATGCCATCAACGTCGTCTGCCAAGGCCGATGCCCAATGTCATAGTAGAGAGCATATAAAATCCAAAAAACAAAAGTTTAGTAAAATGACCCAAAAATCTAAATTAAAAGCGCCTGAAGTGAAGCGTAAACTTGCCAATATGCCATTTACGACACGGAGTGGCAAGGAACGGCTGAGGCACTGGCCTATGTTTATGGCTAGTGGTTCAGCTTCACATGAGGATGGAAGCACTCATCCTCCCGCTAGAAAACTGAAAAGAGTTAGGATGGCAAAAGCACAGCAAAGAACTGTGCGTTCTTCTAAATCACAAATCCCCAAGGAGAGTCCAATTGTGTTGGTTGCGATGCTTGACCTTCCCAACACTGGACGGGAAGAGGTGGCGCCTTCCACCATTTGCATGCCCCCTGGAAGTGCTGGAAGGAGCACCCACAGTCCAGTTCCTGATAATCAAATTGAAGATGTCACTGTTGAAGTACACCAGGATGAGGATATGGGTGTTGCTGGCGCTGAGGAGGAAATTGACAAGTAGGATTCTGATGGTGAGGTGGTTTGTTTAAGTCAGGCACCCTGGGAGACACCTGTTGTCCATGGGATGTATATGGCCATAGACATCTCTGGTCAAATTATAGAAAAACACCTCTTCGTGTGGAATTATTTTAACAGAAATGCGGACAACAGGTGTCAAGCCATGTGTTGCCTTTGTCAAGCAGTAATACGTAGGGGTTAACCACCTAGGAACATCCTCCCTTATACGTCACCCGGAGCGCATTCATCAGAAGTCATTGACAAGTTCAAAAACTTTGGCTGACAGTGGAAGCAGTCCACTGACAACTAAATCCCTTCCTCTTGTAACCAAGCTCCTGCAAACCACACCACCAACTCCCTCAGTGTCAATTTCCTCCTTAGACAGGAACACCAATAGTCCTGCAGGCCATGTCACTGGCAAGTCTGACGAGTCCTCTCCTAACTGGGATTCCTCCAAAGGATCCTTGAGTGTAACGCCTACTGCTGCTGGTGCTGCTTTGGTTGCTGCTGGGAGTCGATCATCATCCCAGAGGGGAAGTCAGAAGACCACTTGTACTACTTCCAGTAAGCAATTGACTGTCCAATAGTCCTTTGCGAGGAAGATTAAATATCACAGCAGTCATCCTGCTGCAAAGCGGATAACTCAGGCCTTGGCAGCTGTGTTGGTGTTAGACGTGCGTCCGGTATCAGGCGTTAGTTTACAAGGACTTAGAGAATTTTTGAGGTAGTTTGTTCCCGGTACCAAATACCATCTAGGTTCCACTTCTCTAGGCAGGCGATACCGAAAATGTACACAGACGTCAGAAAAAAACTCACCAGTGTCCTAAAAAATGCAGTTGTACCCAATGTCCACTTAACCACGGACATGTGGACAAGTGGAGCAGGGCAAACTCAGGACTATATGACTGTGACAGCCCACTGGGTAGATGTATTGCCTCCCGCAGCAAGAACAACAGCGGCAGCACCAGTAGCAGCACCTCGCAAACGCCAACTCGTTCCCAGACAGGCTACGCTTTGTATCAACGCTTTCCATAAGAGGCACACAGCTGAAACCTCTTACGGAAACTGAGGAACATCATCGCAGATTGGCTAACCCCAATTGGACACTCCTGGGGATTTGTGACATCGGACAACACCACCAATATTGTGCGTGCATTACATGTGGGCAAATTCCAGCACGTCCCATATTTTGCACATACAATTAGTTTGGTGGTGCCGAATTTTTTTTAAAATGACAGGGGCTTGCAAGAGATGCTGTCGGTGGCCCGAAGAATTGCGGGCCACTTTCGGCATTCAGCCACCGCGTGCCAAAGACTAGATCACCAGCAAACACTCCTGAACCTGCCCCCCATCATCTGAAGCAAGAGGTGGTAACGAGGTGGAATTCAACCCTACTGTATATATGCTTCAGAGGATGGAGGAGCAGCAAAAGGCCATTCAAGCCTATACATCTGCCTACGATATAGGCAAAGTAGGGGGAATGCACCTGAATTATGCGCCGTGGAGAATGATTTCAACGTTGTGCAAGGTTCTGCAACCCTTTGAACTTGCCACACTTGAAGTCAGTTCAGACATTGCTAGCCTGAGTCAGGTCATTCCCCTCATCAAGCTTTTGCAGAAGCAGCTGGAGAGATTGAAGGAGGAGCTAAAATGGAGCGATTCCGCTAGGTATGTGGGACTTGTGGATGGAGCCCTTAATTTGCTTAACCAGGATTCACGGGTGGTCAATCTGTTGAAATCAGAGCACTATAATTTGGCCACCGTGCTCGATCCTAGGTTTAAAGCCTACTTTGTATCTCTCTTTCCGACAGACACAAGTGTGCAGAGATTCAAAGACCTGCTGGTGAGACACTTGTCAACTCAAGCGGAACATGACCCGTAAACAGCTCCTCCTTCACATTTCCCACAACTAAGGCTGCGAGGAAAGGGCTAAGAATTCCGAGCCCACCCGCTGGCGGTGATGCAGGGCAGTCTGGAGCGAGTGCTGACATCTGGTCCGGACTGAAGAGCCTGCCAACGATTACTGACATGTCGTCTACTGTCACTGCATATGATTCTGTCACCATTGAAAGAATGGTGGAGGATTATATGAGTGACAGCATCCAAGTAGGCACGTCAGACAGTCCGTACACATACTGGCAGGAACAAGAGGCAATTTGGAGGCCCTTGCACAAACTGGCTTTATTTTACCAAAGATGCCCCACCTCCAGTGTGTACTCCGAAAGAGTGTTTAGTGCAGCCGGTCACCTTGTCTGTGATCGGCGTATGAGGTTACTTCCACAAAATGTGGAGAAGATGATGTTCATCAAAATGAATTATAATCAATTCCTCCGTGGAGACATTCACCATCAATTGCCTCCAGAAAGTACACAGGGACCTGAGATGGTGGATTCCAGTGGGGACGAATTAATAATCTGTGAGGAGGGGGATGTACACAGTGAAAGGGGTGAGGAATTGGAGGATGATGATGAGGTGGATATCTTGCCTCTGTAGAGCTAGTTTGAGCAAGGAGAAATTGATTGCTTCTTTTTTTGGTGGGGGCCCAGACCAACCAGTCATTTCAGCCACAGTCGTGTGCAGACCCTGTGGCTGAAATGATAGGTTTGTTAAAGTGTGCATGTCCTGTTTATACAACATAAGGGTGGGTGGGAGGGCCCAAGGACAATTCCATCTTGCACCTCTTTTTTTATTATTTATCTTTGCATCATGTGATGTTTGGGGCCAATTTTTTTAAGTGCCATCCTGTCTGACACTGCATTGCCACTCCTAGATGGGCCAGGTGTTTGTGCCGCCCACTTGGGTCACTTAGCTTAGTCATCCAGTGACCTCGGTGCAAATTTTAGGACTAAAAATAATATTGTGAGGTGTGAGGTGTCCAGAATAGACTGGAAATGAGTGGAAATGATGGTTGTTGAGGTCAATAATACTATAGGATCAAAATTACCCCCAAATTCTATGATTTATGCTGTTTTTGAGTGTTTTTTGAAGAAAATCACCCAAATCCAAAACACACCCGAATCCGACAAAAAAATTTCAGAGAGGTTTTGCCAAAACGCGTCCGAATCCAAAACACTGCCGCGGAACTGAATCCAAAACCAAAACACAAAACCGGAAAAATTTCCGGTGCACATCTCTATTTTCTCTAAAGACACTCTGCTCCATGTACAGTTTTTCCACATAAAGTAGGACAATTTGAGAGATTCCAGACCTTTATACAATGCTGAATATTTTGGGACACTGCAGTTGTTTTCTGAACTTTCTATATTTAGTAATGTAATTTTTTTCTGTAATTGCTATGGAATTGAGAGATTGCTCCAACCCCTATTGGTCTACTATTAATGTTAAGGTGCATGAAGGTGTGTCATCAACTCTGTAAAGATGCATGGTTCATGAAAGATCTCGGTTGACTCTTCATCATCCAGGCCTCCAATATTGATAGTGTCTTTTGATCATTAAGTTTTTTTTTTACTGTGTTACTACTCCGTATTTGTGGTTTGTTAAATTGTTAGGAATTTTCCCCTTGCTCTGCTTCCTGTGTATTTCTCATATGTTGAAAGCCACATCTTTGAGTGTCGGGAATAGGAACATCATATCAACTACTGTGTATAGTACTTTTTGCATACTGTATGTTGTCCTTGTATTTACAATGTGTTTATTATATATCAGTCTTTTTCCAGATTGCTTATTACTTATTATTGTGGACCCACTCACCAGTTAAGGACCTAATAGATTGATAACCTGTGGGTGGATTCTCCTTATTATCTTCAGTAATGACTGTTACCAGGGCCGTAACTAGGTGTGTGCGCTGTGTGCCTTGCCCACAGCGCACTTGTGATAGGAGCGCATCATGCCCCTTCATGCCGCCCTTACAGCAAGTGACAGTCTCAGCACCAGCAGCCCCTCTCATGCAGCAACTGCAGTGGTCTGCCCCACGTGCGGCACCAAGATCCCCGCACAGCCGAACGAAGCTGCTTGAGCGCGATCCAAACCCCGCCTGCCAGCCGGGAACACAGCAGCGCCATGCCCTCATCTTATCACGTGACCTGCCCATCGCGGTACAGCTCGCACACGAACGGATGCTGTCTGCTCCTATCACTGCCGCTTCCTCGTTCCCCTCAGCCCCGGCTCGTTCCCCTCGGCTCAGTCCCGACTCTCTCCCCTCAGCTCCGGTGAGTGTTTATAGTGTATAATCGCAATCACTGTGTCACCTGTGCAGGGATGTATGCTGCTTCTACTGACCTGCTGCTGGTATGTGTAGGGCCAGTGACAGTATGTGCAGGGGGCGGTGTGTGAGTGTTCCCTTCCAGTAAGACGCACTAAGGAGTAGGTAGATGGAGTAACTGGCAGGGGCCCCTGGCTGTGGCCCCACTCACCCATGCAGGGCATTATCAGTGCTGGTATGAAGTGGGTAAAGGAAAGTGAATGCAGATGTGCAGCTTGCCCCGAGGCTACAGCATTAACAGCACCTGCTTTCATCTGAGCTGTGAGCGCAGTGTGGGTGGCAGTCAATGCAGTCACCCCATCCTGGCATGTGCCTAGTTATATGGAAATAATCATTGTGTGGCCCAAGATGGCAGCATGTACCGATAGGAGGCATGCGTCTGCATTTTGCAGGACTGTATCATTATTTCAGTGACCTGATGTGTAAAAAGTGGACTCTGCTGCCATAATGTGTAAAAGGTGGACGCTATCTGCCGTAATGTGTAAAAAGGGGACGCTGTCTGCCGTAATGTGTAAAAAGGGGAATCTGCCGTAATGTGTAAAAAGGGGACGCTGTCTGCCGTAATGTGTAAAAAAGGGGACGCTGTCTGCCGTAATGTGTAAAAAGGGGACGCTGTCTTCCGTAATGTGTAAAAAAGGGGACGCTGTCTGCCGTAATGTGTAAAAAAGGGGACGCTGTCTGGTGTAATGTGTAAAAAAGGGGACGCTGTCTGCCGTAATGTGTAAAAAGGGGACACTGTCTGCCGTAATGCGTAAAAAGGGCACGCTGTCTGCCGTAATGTGTAAAAAGGGGAATATGTCTGCCGTAATGTGAAAAAGGGGCTCTACCTGGTGTAGTGGCGCTACTGTGCGGCGTAATTTGAGTAATGGAGACTACTGTGCACCATTATATGAATTGGTGTTATTTTGTGGCCACACCCCTTTCCCATGAAGCCACGCCCCTATATTTTTTGCACGCGCCTGCGGCGCTCACTGCCGCCAGTTTACGTTAAGGGGGGGTCGATGCCGTTTCTTGCACACAGCGCTAAAATGTCTAGTTACGGCACTGACTGTTACCATATAGGTAATTCTTTAAATAAATATAATTTAGTAGTTAATATTAGCATTAAAGGGAAATTGTTTGAATTCAAATATAATATAAGTAAAAAAATGTTTAACCATAAACCGTAAATAGCTTATATATTTTGTATTAAAAAATAAATTAAATACTTTTCAGTGTATAATTAAATGTTTAGCTTATTTAGAAAACTAGGGTTATTTTGTGTGCATATTACTGTAGACATATGTGTTTTACTGTAAGACTGAGTCATTGGGGGGAATTCAATTAGTCGCAATGTTTTCTCTGCAAAACCTTGCACCCATCGCACCCAATTTTACTCTTCCCTGAAATCTGTGGTATCCAATTTTTACAAAATGGTCGCTGGGCTTTCAGCTCTAAAAACCATGCGGCGCATGAAAAAAAAAAGATACTTACCCCTCTGTTGGTATCTGTGACTCCAGGTGGTCTCCCTTCAATCTTCCCATTGGGGAAGGAGCTGCTTGGAGGCTCAGGGGCTGTTGGGAGGCTTGGGGACAGTTAGTAGATGTAGTTCTCCCAGATGCTGCCTCTGTGAGGGGATGATACTCACACGGGGGGAGGGGGGTCACACTCTCTCATGCACTCACATACTCACTGCTGCTACAGGAGTCCAGATCCTCATGCAGGATGAGAAGGCAACACTTAAGGGCCCTACTCATTTGACGATGCGCCGCCGAGGTGCCCGACGGCCGAAACGGCCGACGAGCGACCCGGCGGTGGGGGGGCAGTGACAAGGGGAGTGAAGTTTCTTCACTCCCACCGTCACGCGGCTGCATTGAAGTGCAGGCAAATATGGACGAGATCGTCCATACTGGCCTGCATGCACAGCCGACGGGAGACCAGCGATGAACGAGCGCGGGGCCGCGCATCGTTCATCGCTGGAGTCTCCACACTGAAAGATATGAACGAGTTCTCGTTCATTTATGAACGAGATCGTTCATATCTTTCAGAAAATCGGCCAGTGTGTAGGGCCTATTAGGAAGGTGAGCTAATTTGAAACTTCCAATTGCTTAATTAGTCCCCGGGAGTGGGAGTGGAGGGTGCTGCAAGGGTGCCAGAGCAAGTCCCTTTGATTTTTCCGAAAAATAAGGATTTTAGGAAAAATCAGAGTTGCTCTGGAGGCTTGTGAAACAAAGGTTATAGAGATCACTGCATCTCATTTTCTCTCCTGCAACTGAATGGCAAAACCCTGCAGCTGTGAGGAAAACCCCATGCAGCAGGATTTTTTTTTTACCAATCTTCTGCACTTAATTGAATTCCCTTAATTGTGTTTCTTTTGGGAAAACAAGTTGTCTTCGCAAAGATATATAGGTATTGAGATTAGGAATTCCCTTCAGAACAGGAATGTTAATCCACACTACAGATGTGTCCTACTACAGCCTTGCTGCTTTTAGCTGCATGCTGTAGCAGGACTGTGAAGCATACGACGTGCTGCACAGTAAGCAGCAGGCACGGATAGAGACGGGGGCGATGGGGGCGGTCGCCCCCCCTAGCAAACTCCGTCCGACAGGCAGACAAACTGTCTGTGAAGTCCTGCTCCCTCCTCCCTCCTCCCTTCCTCACTCAGCTGGCTGTCAGCTATTGTCAGTGGCGCCGAGCCGAGCTCCCAGACGCAGCATCTCACAGCAGGTGCCCTTCCTCCCCACTCACCCCTTTGGCCTGGACGGCAGTAAATCAACATATTTTGTTGATTGAGACTGCTTTCTTGTGGCATCTAAACAGTGCTGATAAGACGAGGTCAGGAAGTGGCTGTGTGCTGGGGGCGTGGCTACAGTTACATGACAGGCCTGTGGGCTAATAGAAACAGTATAGTGTTGGGAGGGTAGAACCTGTTCTGTGTACACTGTACACAGGAAGAGGAAGCATAATGGAACTGTGCGTTCCATTTCTTTCTGTCCTGTGTTCCACTTTACTTTGCTGCACAGAGTGAGAGCACACTGCATTCCTGCACCCAGAGACCAGCCAGAGGGACTATCCTGCCAGTCTGCCACAGGGACCATCCTGCCAGTCAGTCACAGGGACCATCCTGCCAGTCAGTCACAGGGACCATCCTGCCAGTCAGTCACAGGGACCAGCCTGTTGCAGAGGGGCCATACAACCGGTAAGAGATCTTATTGTTAAATTCCCTAGGCAGGGTATTACAGGTTTAGTCTCCCATATGTACAATACGATAAAGGGTGTCTGTAATACTGTAGGTGCCCTTATACAGTAGGTTTTAAAACATACCTTGTATTTCATAATGTTAAAAATGACATATCACGTCCTATATTAAAACTATAGAGACGAGCGTAAAAGTACAGAAAGTGTGTATAAAAATACTATACAAAAAAACCTGTGTCTGCTAATTTGTCCTCTATTTGGTTAGTTTCTCATAAATAACACCGTACACATTCTATGAAGTATCAACTTGGAATTGTCTTCACCATATAATTAACCACCTACAAGGTGGCCCCGCTGTAGTCTTACAAATAAGTATTAGTTACAACTGTCTTCAAGTTCCTGTATATTATTGGTCCTATAATATGCATCAAATAGTTTATATATCACTGGGAGAGATCCAGCGCTACTGCATATGTAGGTTGTTCATAAATAGGCCACTTCGGATACAGCAGATGTCACATCTCACAGCATACGTCTCATTAGGCTCATTCAAATGTACCCAAAATGGATGGGATAAGAAAATATGGGGGGGTCATTCCGACCTGATCGTAGCTGTGCTAAATTTAGCACAGCTACGATCATCCACACTGACATGCGGGGGGACGCCCAGCACAGGTTCTATCCCGCCCCGCATGTCAGTCCCAGCCCCGTCGTAGAAGTACAAAAGCATCGGCGATGTTTTTGTACTTCAGGAGTAGCTCCCGGCCAGCGCAGCTTTTGTGTGCTGGCCGGGAGCTACTCGTCGCTGCCCGGGTCGCAGCGGCTGTGTGTGACGTCACACAGCCGCTGCGGACCAGCCACACCTGCGTTGGACGGACCGCGCCTACAAAACGGTGACCAAACGCCGCCGTGCCGCCTCCTCCCGGCCAGCAAACACCTCTGCCTGTCAATCAGGAAGAGTCGATCGCTAGGCAATGACAGCCGTCGCCTGTCAGCCATGCGCCGGCGCACTGCGGCGCATGCGCACTTCTGACCTGATCGCTACGCTGCGATGAATGGCAGCATGCGATCAGGTCAAAATGACCCCCATAGTGAAGTACTGTTTAATAATTTTAAAATTTCACATGACAAAAACATAAACTCCACACAGATCACATGTATTTCCAGTCCCACCCCCCATAGCAAGACGACCCGCCAAATTACTTGGTTGGGAAAGGCAGCCTCTAAGGTCCAAAGCCGGATCCCACCTGGGAAGGACCCGTTTCCAATTCCCAGGTGGGATCCGGCATTGGAGATGTGTAAGGGGGGGTGGGTGTAGTATGTTTTGCCGGCGGTCGGGTTACCGGCGCCCAGCAACAGGCGCCGGGATCCCGACCGCCGGCATGCCGACAGCTGGGCGAGCGCAAATGAGCCCCTTGCTGGCTCGCTACGCTTGCCACGCTGCGGGCACGGTGGCGCGCGTCCAGGGGAGTTGCGAACCCCCAAGAGGGAGAATAGTTGTCGGTATGCCGGGTGTCGGGATTCCGGCGCCGGTATACTGAACAGCCGGCACACTGAATACCACCCGTAAGGGGTAATAATATGCCACTTGTTACCATTTGTATCAATAAATGTTGGTAGTATCCCAAAGATCTCTGATTGATACAATTATTCTAAGTAATTATAGTTATTATCACATTTATACTATTTATCATCTTAATATAAGGTGCTTATATAGAGTCAGTCAATCATCAAGGTTTATAATACTGTATTTCATAACAATGTCAACATATCATAAAACTTGATTGACTGACTCTATTTCAGCACCTCATATTAAGATGAGAAATAGATGAGAATAATTACTCCAGACATTTGTTTTAATTTAATATATTTTTTTGCTATACCCTAATATTAGGGGATTACAACCTTTTATACTTTAGGTATCACAACTGTACATGACGTGTCATAAATTATGATGAACATATCTTTGGAAGATGTAATATTGGGGAACTTTGATTTGATGTGTTGTAGAAGTGATTATTATACCAAACACCCACTAACAAATCCTAAACCTGCTTGGCTGGCAATATATCCCTACCAGCTATTAGGGTGTCATTTATAATCAAGGGATCTCTCCCACTGATATATAGACTGTTTGATACACATTATAGGACCAATATTATGTAGAAACTTGAAGACAGTGGTAACTACTACTTATTTGTGAGACAACAGCGGGGCCACCATGTACAGTAGGTGGTTAATTGGGAAGCAGTCACTTTCCCGGCATATAGGATCCCGGCGATCAGGATACAGACGCCGGAATCCCGACAGCCAAGGAAATGCCAGCAGACGGAATCCCGAATGGGGCCCCTAATTCCTACTCGGGGGGTTGTCCACACCACCCCCCAAGGGGGAATTTAATAGTGTGGCGAGCAAAGCTCACCACCAGGCCTGGAACGTGGTGAGTGCAGCGAGTCCGCAAGGGGACACGCTGCTGTCGTCACTGGGACTCTGGCGTCGGTTGTTTGTTGCTTTCATTGTTGTTATTTATAGCTATTTAGTGTTTTGCTTAAAATAAAGCAAATAAACTTAAAATATATTTATTTGTGTGATGGAGGAATTGGGACTGGATAGGGGAGGAGTCAAGACTGAAGAGGGGAGGAGTTGGGACTGGATAGGGGAGGGGTCAAAATTAAACAGTAAACCGCCCCCCCTAAAAGAAAAGTCTAGATCCGACCCTGGTAAGCAGCGCCCCATTAGAAGGAATGGGAGTGGCTCCCATTCACTTCAATGTGTAGCGTAGTGTTTGCAGTGGGTACACTACGCAATGCCGCAATCTGTGTGCTGCGATGAGTTTGCATCACAGCAACAGACCAAAAGACACATCTGTAGATTCCTTTGTATTACATTGGGGGCCAGACAATAGATTAGTTTCCTGTCAACAAGGTTCACTTTGATCAAGTTACCTAGATATGTGGAAGTTCAAATATGCTAAGGCATTTGTCAAGGCCTCATTGCAATTTAAAATAAATAATGGCTGAAAAGGTCCATTGCAATAAGAGTCTTGGCCTTGATTAGCATTTGTATAAACAATGGGTGTAGGGTCCACACAGTGGTTCGGAGAGGGGGGGACAAATTACCTGGATCCAGCCTGCAGGAGGGGCCTGGAGCGAGCCCGGGTCTGATACCTCCCCCAGCAGTACACCGTGCTGCTGTGCTGTTGCCAGCATCAGAAGCGCCATCTTCCTGGTGATATATTTGGGAAGATGGTGCCGCACATTGAAAGCAAAGACTCTGGCAATGTGCCAAAGTCTTTCCTCTCTAGTGGTCAGCTTCATCTTCCCAAATATCACTGGGAAGATGGTGCTGGCTGGAGAGGAGGCACCCACTTCCTGATAAAGTAAGGTATCAAGTGGGTGCCCACCCCTGCACCCCCCCCTACCCCCCTGTGTTATAACCCCTTAACATTAAGGGAGAACAAATTGATTGGCATGATACCCTCTGGGGATACAAGCAAAACCAGATAATCTCCCTCACAACCCAGTAAGAGGTGGGAGGAAACCACACGTGGAAAGCACTAGCAAGGGAGAGGAGCACAGGCTGAATGAGGGGAGTCAGGAGGGAATGGAGAAAAGTAGAAAATGAATAGTGAAGAAATAAGTTACTACCTCCCTCACCCCTATGACTTTGGCTATGTATAAAGGTGAACACTGTGTAACAGTGATGTTGACTTGATTGTTAAGTTACTAAGATGCCTCTTAAAACGTGTGTAAAATATTTTGTAGGCTAAATCAGATGCTCATTAATATACTTGAAACTAATGATATTGCTGAGATATAAACATAGTCATAGAACACAATAAATGTTTACCCTTTACACATAACATTTATCCATAACATTACTTATATTCTGTAATGAAATACCTGTTCTATTTTAAAGAAGAAGCTGTCAATGAAATGTCTGGGAGAGCTGGTATCCAGGGTCTCCTGACTGGCCTTTACTCTCTCAAATATAAATACAGTTCTTCTGAGAGGGTGATTATCTTGTGATGAGGTCCTGGGATGTGGTTCATAACTGCTGGAAGAATGTTGTGAAGCTGTAAAGTCACAAAGAAGGTCATTGATCAACAGGATTATTAGAACCTTTTAAAATAATTCATAAAATAAATTATTTACAAGAAACATAACATTTTTAAAAAGTGTAAACAATATTAAGCAATTGAGCATTTAAAATGACCTGTCATTGGAATGTCTAAAAATACATGGTAGAGATAAGAGAGTTTATACTTTCCCTGACATTTATTGTTAAATCAAAAACAGAATATTTATGCTCAGCTGTTTGTTCTCTCTGCAAATTTTAATCCTAGGTGTAGTCTGAGAAAAATGTCTTTTTATTCTGCATTGCGTTTGCAGTTCAAGACATTATGTAAATTCTGCCTAATATGTTCACTGTGCATAATTATCCTTTCAATTATGTTATTTACTTGTCCCCAGGGAAAGGTGGCTACATGGAAACATTGCTCTACAATGCTAAGAAGCTTGGTAAATCTCTAATCCTTATACTCAAAACGGTCTCCAAACATGATGGAACAGATAATATTGGAGAAGGCATCCATAATCATCTTGGATGGATCCAAAGAAAGAACTGGAACAGAAAAAAATATTGATCACTTATTTATATTACAGTATATAATCTCCTCTAAATGACTGTTGACTTCATTAAATGTTAAGCATTCAATAATGAAACATTTTCAAAGTATGATCTGGTGCCTTATTCAGTATAAAGTTTAAAAATAAACAGCACTGCAAATGCACAGAGAATACATCTCATATAAAAAATAAAGGCTGCACATATGCTAATCAACATAATTTAATAAACACAATAAACATATACATTTACATAGATGAGAAATGGCAAAGAGCAAAAATATGCGTATATTAAAAACTGCTGTTGCATAAACACATGAGTATAGAACTGTCTTTCTCTGCCAGAATGTGTTGGTCTGAGAATTACTTTGAAAATAATATCACCTTCAAGGAGATTGTGTGACCAAGCCTGTGGGGACACTTTCGGTGTCCAACTTCTGGTTCAATCCTGAGAGCAGAGGACACCAGTGGCTAACTCCTGACTCAATGTTTATTGGGAGATTGTGTGACAAAGCCCATGGGGAGAAATGTGGGTCGACTTCCGGTTCATGTCCGAGAGTAGAGGACACCAGTGGCTGACTCCCAACTCACTGTTTATTGCTGGCAACAAAGTATACCACTTTGGATCACCTCTGAAACCTTTTACCAGTAATAGGTAACCCATCCTGTACCCTCTGGCATGCTCATTCATCCTGGCTGTTGGGGACATACTCTGCAATGCTTCAGGCAACATAGAATCCCTAGAAGAGACAGCAGAAGCACATCCTATCTTTTCTTCTGTCATGAGAGAGCAGTTTCACCCTCTCATCTATCATTCCACTTCTGCTGTCTATTATCTGCTTTTATTTAAATCTATTTTGATGATAGACAGCAGAAGTGATGGATCTTAGAATTCCCCTAACACTTTGTAGATATATCTCTTTTGAAACATAACACACATATCTGGCCAGATTGCTATATATCTGGCAAGATATTTATGAAAGATAACACATTATTTATTGATTCGGACCTGTGGGTTCAAACAAATGTTGTGAGATATAATTTTCCTGGGCCTCTGGCTGTCAGGGGGCCATAACATTTTCCAACTTATTGATTTTGTGTTCTGATGTTTTTTAATATATTTATCCATTTGCTAATTTGGCAATTTCCAAGTAATACCCCCTTTGTGTTAGCAGCTGCAGCTCTTCTCCTCAGCCCAGTACATGCTGATGTGTGCTGGGCTGCAGTGTGGCCAGGGAGGTGCTTACAATTCAATTATTTCTGTATTTTTTTCTAAGGGTGCATTGCCACGCATTCTGTTATTAGGCCACACACCCTGAAAAGTACCTTGGCCCAGTAAGGCTCTCTACTACCCTGCTGAAAGGGCCTGACAGACACATGTAACATAGTAACATAGTATTTGAGGTTGAAAAGAGGCAAAACAGCCATCATGTTCAACCTGTATTCTGTGGCAATAAGCTTAATCATCACCTCTGAAGGGACAAAATTCAGTTCTCTATTTTTGAGCTGAACTATGAGGGTCATTACGAGCAGATCGCTTGCTGACATTTTTCGCAGCGCAGCGGACAGGTTACTACTGCGCATGCGAATGCACCGCAATGCGCAGGTGCGTCATACGGGTACAAAGCGAATCGTTGCTGTGCGATGGATTTAACGAAGAATCCATTTGCACAGCCGATCGCAAGGAGATTGACAGGAAGAGTGCGTTTGTGGGTGGCAACTGACCGTTTTCTGGGTGTGTTTGGAAAAATGCAGGCGTGTCCAAGCGTTTGCAGGGCGGGTGTCTGATGTCAATTTCGGGACCAATCAGACTGAAGTGATCGCAAGGCTGAGTAAGTCCAGAGCTACTCAGAAACTGCAAAAAACTTTTTCGTCCCACTCGGCTGCACACGTGTTCGTACACTTGCAAAGCGAAAATAACCTCCCCTGTGGGCAGCGACTATGCGTTTGCATGGCTGCAAAAAGTAGCTAGCCAGCGATCGACTCGGAATGAGGGCCTATGTTGTATGATAGCAGTCATACATTCATGTAGCTGTAAAGGCAACACAAGGACAACTAAATTTTTCTGATGGCTGCATCATTCTTAAAGTCCCATTTTATCTCCTCCAACCACCCTTACAGTATAAACAGTATATTAGTGGTACTGTTCATGTTCTACTCTCCCTTATATATACTGTATTTCCAGTAATGTTCTCCTGTTTGCTCTGGGCCTATTATAGACCTGATCCCTGCTGCAAATCAAATTGCAAGAGGCGATTTTTAACTTACTGCGCACGCGCAAAGCAAATATTGCGCATGTGTCGGATGCGATGTGCAAAAAATGTGCAGCGTTACAAAAGAAAAATCTGAACACATACAGGCAATGACATAGAAGCGTGCTGGGGGCAGTTGCGGGGTCAGGCTTTGCACACGTGTGTGGCCTGGGCTGCAGGCGGAGTTTTTGCAAGCCTGCAAAGCAAATCTCTGTCACTGCACACAAGGCAATCGCAGGTACCGTGTAAGTATAGGGCTGCGCACAGCATGCGAATGCTCAGCACAGCTCTCCTGCCATCGATGTTCCTGCAAATAACAGCACAATCACACACACCTGAATCAAAGTACCTCAACAACTCATTACATGGGTCATTCCGAGTTGATCGCTAGCTGCATTTGTTCGCAGCGAAGCGATCAGGCTAAGAAACTGCAGTTCTGCGCATGCGTATGCGGCGCAATGCTCATGCGCTATGTACGGGCACCAAGAATGATGTAGTTTTGCACAGGGTCTAGCCATGCATTTCAGACGCACTGGTTGCTGCAGAGTGATTGACATGAAGTGGGCGTTTTTGGGTGGCAACTGATCGTTTTAAGGGAGTGTTTGGGAAAACGCAGGCATGCCAGAAAAAATGCAGGCGTGGCTGGGTGAACGCTGGGCGGGTGTGTGACGTCAAATCTGTAACTGAATAGGCTGAAGTGATCACAAGCACTGAGTAGGTTTTGAGCTACTCTGAAACTACACATTTTTTTGCATGCGCTCTGCGATACATTAGTTTGCACTTCTGCTAAGCTAAAATACACTCCCAGTGGGCGGCGGCATAATGTTTGCATGGCTGCTAAAAACTGGCAGCGAGTGATCAACTCGGAATTACCCCCTACATCTCTAGATCTGTGTGGAATGGTATGTAGCCTGTCATTCCCTGGGTTTGTGCTACGCACATTCTTCACTTTTGTTTATTTTCAACTTCTGCTGTTATGTTCATATTATACATGTGTATCTAAGACAAACATTTTATACATTACACATATCTACTCAGTGTAAAATCCCTGTTTGTGTTTTCACATTTAATTGTGCTGGTTTACAAACTGCTGTGTGCATTTTAAATAGACTTGCTGTATGCAGCTCTTGCACCAACATGCCATGTTTTCTAAAAGAATCCTTTACTTGTGTAACTCATATTGCAGCATGACCTGCATTCAGCAAGTGTTGGCAAAATGCACACCACTCATGCAACAGTAAAAGAAGAACGAACACTACACAGTTGGCAAAATATATATATATATTTTACTTTGTGTTTTGGCAAAACAAACAATTTGGGAAAGAAACACATAATAACTTAGATATTTTCCTATGGTAGGATAAACAAGGAAAAAACTGACAGAGACATTTTTTTGCTACACACAACAGCCAACACACCACCAATTTGGCAGGAAGGAGCTGCATATTCCAATTCTTAAAAAAAAAATATAGGGCAAAGTACTGTTGGAAGCGCATCTAGCAAAACATGTTACCATCGGCCTCTTTTCTTGACAGGCTGGAGAGGGGCTTCTGGTGAGTGTGTCCTGCGTGACGATCTATGAGTGCCCTAGACAGAGGTGTTTTGTTCCTGGCCAGGGCTGGGGGATGGCTCAGATGACGTATCACACGCGCACAGTACAGCATACAGGGTGTATAATCCCCAGGTGTATCTCACACATCGCTCAGTACAGATTACAGGATGTATAAAATCACCAGGTGTATAACACACGTCGCACAGTACAGTATACATACTGGTCACTACAATGCAGCAGATATTGAGCACTGTTCAAGATACTAGAAGTGACACAGAGCTGCAAGATACAGCAATGGCCTACTGTACTGTACTATATGTATACTGCTGGTCACCAAAATGCTGCACTGTCCTACTATATACTGCTCACAATAATGCAGCACAGATATGGATAGTATATTTGACACAGAGCTGCAAGATACAGCAATAGCCTACTGTACTGTACTATATATATACTGCTGGTCACCAAAATGCTGCACTGTCCTACTATATACTGCTCATAATAATGCAGCACAGATATGGATAGTATACTTGACACAGAGCTGCAAGATACAGCAATGGCCTACTGTACTGTACTACTATAATAATTATATACTGGTGGTCCCCACAATGCAGCACACTGAGCACAGATATTTGCAGCACACTGAGCACAGATATGGAGCGTTTTCATGCAGAGAACGTAGATAATTTCAGCACACTGAGCACAGATATTTGCAGCACAATTAGCACAGATACGGAGCTTTTCAGGGAGAGAACGCAGCCACGTCCTCTCCATGCAATCTCAAATGCACAAGTGAAAATGGCGGCGATGCGCGGCTCTTTATATAGAATACGAATCTTGCGAGAATCCAACAGTGGGATGATGACGTTCAGGCGGGAAGATCCGAGGCTGCCTCGGACCCATGTAAAATAGGTGAAGTTCGGGGGGGTTCGGATCTCGGGGAACCGAACCCGCTCATCTCTAATTTTAATAATTTTGTTTAGATGTGAGTCTGTTTTTTTAAAATAAAAATCCAGTAGCATATATGAATACAATAGAGGGACTGACAGAGTAGACACACACACAATGACGTTGTGTGTTTAAAATTAGCTTTGCAGTGACATTCCTAATGGATTGTAGTGACGAGTATTTTATGATTATTGCATTATGTTTGCATTTTTTTTTCTCATTTTCCTCCACTTATTACAGACACTGAGGTTGAAGATCGAAATCGAGCGATCTGGCTGGAGCTGTTTTCCATGCAGACTCACATCCTGGCCCTGCTGGCCAATGTCAATAATTTATTAAAATTATTTTGATTTGTTTTGCTATTATTATTGTTTGAAGTTCTGATTTTTTTGTTATGTGTTTTTTTTACTAAACGTAATCTTATATAGTTTTACCTGTGTATTTTCTATGTCACCTGCTTTTTCTACAATATGCATGTTTATTTTTCTTTATTCAAAATTTCATCTATTTGCCTTTCCATATTATTTTTTCTTTTCTTTTTTTTTTTTTGGGGTGGGGGGTGGGGGGCTAGCAACATATCTATTTAAAAATACTAAGTATTTTGATAGATAGTATTTTTAAATAGTATTAAATGTATTGTGCAAATAGGACATCAAACATATTTTGATGATATGTTTGATGCCTTAATTGCTGAATGTCATTGAGCAATTGCTGTAGGTTGTCAAACTCTTTAAATTGCAGTGTTTGATCACTTAATTGTTCAATCACATTTCTATTCCTTAGGTTTTTTATTTTTTTCTTTAGGTGGGGAAAAGAAAACCTTTGTGCTATTTTTAGCTAACTAGCAATCACTACACACATGTACAACAGGCTGCCTGATGCTGGCACAGCGAATCACTGCAATGCAAACCCATCGCTCCCCTGTGATGCAGAATACTAACCACCTCTTTTGTGCACTGTTGCACTTTTTGTGTAGCCGTGCGAAATAGGTGTGTTGTGTGTGATCGCACCAAATTTTTGGAGTGTGTGCGAACACATACAGCAGCGCTCAGGTCTGAATTAGGCACTACAGTATATTAGTACATTTTTGCGTAATTTCCCCACATCCTTATATTTATTAATTTAGATTTGTTTCTTTCATGAAAGACTTCGTACAAAAGAAATCTTTAAATAATTTTCAAAACAAGGGCTTATTTAAAAACTTCTTAGATTGCCATTTGGAAAGAAGAGAAGAAAAAGGGATCTGTTGTTGGTGCACTTTTAGTTTAAAATATAACTTTTATTGAACTACTGTACTGTAAGAAATAAGCAGGTGTGAAATATTTCAAAAAAATTAATTTTCTCTAACGTCCTAGTGGATACTGGGAAAAGTAGTTACCATGGGGTATAAATCGGGTCCACTGGAGCCTGGCACTTTAATAAATCAATAGTGTGTGCGGGCTCCTCCCCTCTATGTGTGTGCTGGCTTCTCCCCTCCGACAGACAAAATGTTCCCAAGGAGTCGGGTGCATTCGTTTGCTTTCCAGTTTTCTTCAGAAATTTGTTTTAGTTTATTATTTTCAGGCAGCACTGGCTGGCAACCAGTCTGCCTGCATCGTGGGACTTAGGGGGGGACCAAACCAACTTCCTTAGAGTTAATGTTTCGTATCCCCACTGACAGGACACTGAGCTCCTGAGGTGATGTTTCTCACACTCCCGCCACTCCTTACAGATGCCGAAGATGGGGTGTGGTGAGTACAGACACCAGGGTCCTGGTTAATTGGTCCCCGGTGAACATGGCGGCATAAAGGAACAGCGATCACCCGGCTACAGGCTGCGGTGCCCGCTGTGTACCCACACTGGCGTTATTAACAAAAAAGGGTTACGCACTCTTTTTTTACACAAATGGAGTATAGCCAGTATAAAAAAAATAGAGGGACCACGCACCATTAAGGGGGTGGGGCTTCCCGGAGAGCGGGACTAGAAGCTAAAAGGCGCCATTTCCTGCTGCTGCTGTGTAAAGGCTGCATGCAGAAACTGCTCCTCCACAGGACCCACTGAATCACCAATTCAGTAGCAGGGGGTTTATAGAAAAGGGGGAGCATATAGTCAGCAGTTATACCGCTGTGAGGTAAATTACACATATAAGATATACACAGCGGGGCGCTGCTCTGATCTGAGGTATTGTGTGCTGGTACCAATCCTCTCTGTGTCACTCCATTCGGGATTGTCTGTGATAAGTGTGCTTTCCAACTAACACTGCACTGTAGCCCTCATTCCGAGTTGTTCGCTCGGTAAAAATCTTCGCATCGCAGCGATTTTCCGCTTAATGCGCATGCGCAATGTCCGCACTGCGACTGCGCCAAGTAAATTTGCTATGCAGTTAGGAATTTTACTCATGGCTTTTTCATCGTTCTGTTGATCGTATTGTGATTGACAGGAAATGGGTGTTACTGGGCGGAAACAGGCCGTTTTAGAGGCGTGTGGGAAAAAACGCTACCGTTTCCGGAAAAAACGCAGGAGTGGCTGGAGAAACGGGGGAGTGTCTGGGCGAACGCTGGGTGTGTTTGTGACGTCAAACCAGGAACGACAAGCACTGAACTGATCGCAGATGCCGAGTAAGTCTGGAGCTACTCAGAAACTGCTACGAGGTGTGTAATCGCAATATTGCGAATACATCGGTCGCAATTTTAAGATGCTAAGATTCACTCCCAGTAGGCGGCGGCTTAGCATGAGCAAATCTGCTAAAATTCACTTGCGAGCGAACAACTCGGAATGAGGGCCTGTGTTTCCTCATTAACTCTGTGATTTCTGCTATAGCATGTCTGAAAATAAGTCTGTGTGTACTTTATGTAAGGCTACGTTTACCCCTTCCTCACAGAGGTCTCTAATGTGTACCCAATGCTCTATATCCACACAGGGTAGTAATTTGCAGGAACTTGAGTGGATGGAATCATTCAAGTCAATCATTACTAACATAAATTTTGAATTAGCTACTGCTAAGCAGGAAAGGCAATCCCTGAAACAGTCTTTGAACTCTTTCATGGTTTAGGGGTGATGCCTTGTTTGGGGAAGAACTGAACAAGTGGATATCTCAAGCGACTGCAGGTAAATCTACATATTTGCCATCTGCTGCACCTCCCTCTAGACGGCCCTCTCTGCAGTCCTTTTGTTTGCCCAGATTCAGAGGCAGAGCCAGAGGTGCCTCCAATGCTGCTAGAGGAACTTGCGGTAAGTCCCATAAACCAGCAGTTGCTGGAACTTCGGACCAGGCTTCCGGATCCTCTTCCACGAAGCCCTCCACATGACGGTTGTCCCCAGCAGCAAGGCGACTTCCAGATAGGTGCTCGCATTCAAAACATCACCCACTTATGGGCAGAGTCCTGCCAGGATCCTTGGGTGACGGATCTCATATCCCAAGGATACCGGCTGGAATTTCAGGAACTACCTCCTCTCAGATTCTTCAAATCAGGCTTAACAGCTTCACCTGTAGTAAGAGTTACCTTGCAAGAAGCCATTCAAAGACTGCCTATCAACAGGTTTTATTGTCCCAGTACTTCCTCTGTTACACACAAAGGGATTTTACTCTAGTCTCTTTGTAGTCCCAAAGCCGGACGGCTCTGTTAGCCCGATCTTGAACCTCAAATCCCTGAACCCTTATCTTCGAGTGTTCAAATTCAAGATGGAATCACTAACTGCAGTGATATCAGGTCTGGAGGAGGGGGAGTTCCTAGTATCCCTGGATATCAAGTATGCATACCTGCATATCCCAATATGGGCCTCTCATCAAGTGTTCCTCCGGTTCACTGTACTGGACCTACATTTCCAGTTTCAGGCTTTACCCTTTGGTCTCTCCACAGCCCCAAGGGTATTCACGAAAGTCATGGCAGAGATAATGCTGCAATTACGCATGATGGGTGTCAATGTAGTCCCGTACCTGGATGATCTCCTAATAAAGGCGGTATCCAGGGAACAGCTGCTGCACAGCATCGACTTGACTACTCGTCTGCTTACGGATCATGGATGGATCCTAAATTTCCAGAAATCGCACCTGGAACAATCTCAGAGAATTCAGTTCCTGGGGATGATTCTGGATACGGTGTCTCAGAAGGTATACCTTCCAATGGACAAGGCATTGACTATTCAGTCTATGGTCCGCTCGGTGCTAAAACCATGCAAGATCTCAATTCATCTTTGCATTTGCTTTCTGGGCAAGATGGTAGCCTCATACAAGGCAATTCAGTATGACAGGTTCCATGCACGCCCGTTCCAGCTGGATCTGTTGGACAAGTGGTCAGGATCTCACGTGCACATGCACCAGAGTATAACTCTGTCGCCAAAAGCACAGATCTCCCTGTTGTGGTGGCTACAAGTCTCCCATCTTGTGGAGGGTGAGAGTTTCAATACCCAGTCTTGTACTCTGCTAACAATGGATGCCAGCCTCTGGGGTTGGGGTGCTATGTCCCAAGGGACCCAGTTCCAGGAAAAATGGTTGAGTCAGGAATCTGCAATCAACAATATACAACAAACAAGGTAGCAGCGCTTTGCAATCAATAATATAATCATAAATCAATCTAAAATATAGTAGAGCTGATTGAGGCACGTGGAGATGAATGGATTGAAGGTGGAAAAAACTAATTATTTAATAATGAAAAATAGAAATGCAATCATGTATTAGATAAAAATTAAAAATTGTAGTTAAAAAACATACAGAATCACCATGGGGCTGCTCTAGTGTCCGTTCCTTATTTAATGTGGACTGCAGATGAATAAGGTAAGTAAGCGCTGATGGCACAGTCCTGATAACAATATTACCACAGTGTTTGCCGCTGGAGCAAGGAGTCCCCTGGATAGCGTCCCTTTGTATGGGTGAAGTCGTTGGGATCCTGTATCCTCACCAGGTTGTGACGTCCTCAGTGCTGGGTGGATAAGCAAATATCACTAATTGGTAGGGCTGTTCGCCCGGTCATCTGCAAATCTTTGTGGGAGTCCACTAAAGGTCCGGATATGGCACAGGCAGCTTCCAATAGATGAGGGGTGATCTGGATAAAACACCTGACGCTTTCGCTGCAGAACCTGCAGCTTTTTCAAAGGTGATCTTTAGGCACCATGATATCTCATTATGGTATGCAATTATTCCAAAATACAGAAAAATCCCATATCCAAAATACCTCTGGTCCCAAGCATTTTGGATAAGGGATACTCAACCTGTACATGTTTGTATTTCTATTTTTCATTATTAAATAATTAGTTTTTTCCACCTTCAATCCATTCATCTCCACGTGCCTCAATCAGCTCCACTATATTTTAAATTGATTTATGATTATATTATTGATTGCAAAGCGCTGCTACCTTGTTTGTTGTATATTGTTTTTAGTGTGTACAGGTTTGACTAGACCTGTTTTATAGCAGCTGCTGAAATTAGATTACCAGCCTACTTTGCGCCTGATTTTAACCTTGGTTAAAATCTCCTTTGCTATTATCAATCAACATCCTGGAACTCATGAGAATTTACAATGCTCTCCTGCAGGCCTCATACCTTCTTCGGAATCAGGCCATCCAGGTGCAGTCGGACAATGCCACAGCAGTGGTCTACATCAACCGGTAGGGAGGAACAAGAATCAGGGCTGCAATGCAAAAGGTGTCATTGATACTCCTCAGGGTGGAAGCCAATGCAAGGGCCATTTCAGCCATATTCATTCTGGGAGTGGACAACAGGAAAGCTGACTTCCTAAGCAGGCACGACCTCCATCCAAGGTAATGGGTCCTTCACCCTCGGGTATTTCAACAACTGATTCACCGGTGGGGTTGTACACAAATAGACCTGATGGCTTCTCATCTCAACAAGAAGCTGAGTTGTTACTGTTCAAGAACGAGGGAGCCGCAGGCAATCACGGTGGACGCTCTGATGACACAGTGGACAAACCAGCTAGTGTATCTGTTTCCTCCAAATCCTCTCATTCCAAGAGTTCTAAAAAGTTTCAAAAAGGAAAGAGTTCAGGCAATTCTAAATGCCCCAGATTGGCCTCGATGGGCCTGGTATGCGGGCAGCTACTTGGTCTGGTTCGAACACGTTCATTAAGTACTACAGGTTTGACACCTTGGCCAAAGATGACCTTCATTTTGGTCAGGCAGTTTTGCAGGGGTCTCAGCACTCTCCCACCCATTCTGGGAGCTTTTGGGTGTCCCCATGGTAACTACATTTCCCAGTATCCACTAGGACATTTGAGAAAATAGGAATTTGATACCTACTGGTAATTCATAGTCAGTGCTTCATTTTCCTGCTTGTCTGGTTATAAGTGTTCTTGGTTGGGTTTGCTGTTGCTTTCCCTGTTCCATGTTTGGTTAGCGTTGCTATCCTTCTTATAGTCAGCATTGCTTTCCTCTAGCTCTGCTATCTTTGTTATTGTTGTGTGTTTGTTCTTTACCTCACTGCTGTTGTTTTTTATCCTTCTCTCAAAGTATGTTCGTCTCCTCGGGCACAGTTTTCCTAGACTGAGTCTGCAGGAGGGGCATAGAGGGGAGCATCCAGAACACACTATTGATTTCTTAAAGTACCAGGGTCCGGTGGACTCGATCTATACCCCATGGTAACTACATTTCCCAGTATCTGCTACAGACTACGAGAAAAGGAATTACTGGTAGGTATCAAATTCCTATTATTATGAAGAAAGATTATGGCAATGTGAACATCGAGAAGAAAAAATGAAGTTAAAAAAGCCAAGTGTCTTTTATTTGTCTCTCAAATGATTTCAATCATTATAATAGTGTAATAGAGAGTAAATTATATCTGCTTCAATAAATATGTACTGTACATGTTAAATTCTGCAATAGGGGTTTAATTAATTGACAGCCTTTTCTCCAGTCTATTTAAAAAAGAGAGAGTTGCGATTGGTACTCTTTAGAAATCTCAAACCCACCGGAATATTGCGGATCTGAACCAAACAGAATCCCAGTTTGGATTTTCTGAGGAGATCCGACACGTAACAAGTCCCAGTTTGAATCTTCCCACGGTTTGGAGTTTGAATATTATTATTATTATTATTATTATTAGTTATTTATATAGTGCACACACATTCCACAGCCCCAGTAGAGCTTACAATCTATGGGGGTCATTCCGACCCGATCGCTCGCTGCAGTTTGTTGCAGCGCAGCGATCGGGTCGGAACTGCGCATGCGCCAGCGCAGCAGTGCGCCGGCGCATGGCAGTCGTTGGTGCCCATCGATCGCCTCTGAGACAGAGGCAGTCGCTGGGCGGGAGGGGGCTGAACGGTGGTGTTAAGCCGCCATTTAGTAGGCGCAGTCCGGCCAACGCAGGCGTGGCCGGACCGTTGGGGGGCGTGGCACGGTGGCTGCATGACGTATCACGCAGCCGCTGCAGCCAGCAGCAGCGAGACTCAACTCCCGGCCAGCTGCAGGAGCTGCGCTGTCCGGGAGTTACTCCACATATACAAAGGCATTGCCTCTGTGCGATGCTTTTGTATTTGTGCGGAGGGGGTGCGGCACTGACATGCGGGGCGGACTAGCCCTGTGCTGGGCGTCCCCCAGCATGTCTGAGTTTACGATCGTAGCTGTGCTAAATTTAGCACAGCTACGATCAACTCGGAATGATCCCCTATATTCCCTACCACATGTACACACACATTCATGCTAGTGTTAGTTTTCTTGGAAGCCAATTAACCTACCAGTATATTTTTGGATTGTGGGAGGAAACATAGCGTTTGGAACATAGTAATTGTCTTCTGTATCTTTAGAAGTGTGATAATTGATCGCTGCAACTCCTTTGTCTCACATTCACAGTGTTTTTATACTCAGATCAGTTATCTTGTGTAGACATAGCTATTATAATTGTATTTTAGATTTGTTGGGGTAAATTTACTTACGGTTCTAAAAATGAAAAGTGGTGATGATGCCCATAGCAACCAATCAGATCTGTCTTTCGTTTTCTATCATGCAGTACAGAAATGATAGACCTAATCTGATTGGTTGCTATGGGCTATATCAACACTTTTCATTTTTAGAACCTCAAGTAAATTTAACCCTTTGAGATATCTTCCACACCATCTTAATTGATCCACATATTTTGTTTTGCACATTGATATTTATGGAATTATCCAAATTAGTAAAATGTATGTGATCATTGTCAACTGTAATTGTATTCTCTAGTAGTATTGGCACTCTGACTCCTATGAGTTATCCCTCATAAAATAAATCTCCTTTTGCTCTTTCCACCACTGCCTCCCCTTTCCACTCAATCCTTGTCCGTTGAGGGCTCTCATCCTTTTCATAGCTAACTGGCTAATGTTATGGTTTTCATGAATGTCATGATATTTCCCAAGCCTCCTGACTTTCCAAGCCCAACCCTTCTCCTGGCCCTCTTCCCTCATTCCCAAAAAACAGTTTCTCCTACCCCACTTGGAAGGTGTTTTTCTACATTCCTACTAGTAAACCAAGCTACATTTTCCCTCTCCTTAAGGTCTTTGATTCTCCAGCAAAGTATACCTCAGTCTGTCCAACCCTCACACTCCTTTTCCTTTCCATAGCATTTGCTTTGCCTTAATGCTAAAGGACTAATCATCCCATATACTGTACGTGTGCTATACTCCATGCAGTGCTCAAGAAAGAGCATCTTAAATGCAGGTGCCACACTATTTGAGGAGCCCTAAATATAAGTGCAGTTATTCATATTAGCAGGAATGTCCATTTTGTTGTCAAACATAATGCACAATCACAAACGTGAAGGGAAGAATTGTTCTTGTAGTTGCATACCAGGTCAGTTGTACAGTTAGTTATCCTAGTATTTTCATATTAATCATAAAATTGAATAAGATCTGAATTCATGTTCTTATATACATGGTGAATTTGGCTTGGTACTCAGTATCCCTGCTCATTGTCTTCTGGTGCTCAGTAATACTACATTAATAATACTAGTACAGTGTCTTGTGCTAATCGTGTTGCTCAGTGTCAGTTCTGCATAGTATCATCAGTGCTCAGTATCATCAGTGCTCAGTATCACTGCTCATTGTATTCTGGTGCTCAGTAATACTACATTACTAATACTAGTACAGTGTCTTGTGCTAATTGTGCTGCTCAGTGTCAGTTCTCCGCAGTATCATCAGTGCTCAGTATCATTAGTGCTCAGTATCATCAGTGCTCAGTGTCACTGCTCATTGTCTTCTGGTGCTCAGTAATACTACATTACTAATACTAGTACAGTGTCTTGTGCTAATCGTGCTGCTTAGTGTCAGTTCTCTGTAGTATCATCAGTGCTCAGTATCATCAGTGCTCAGTATCACTGCTCATTGTCTTCTGGTCATCAGTAATACTACATTACTAATACTAGTACAGTGTCTTGTGCTAATCGTGCTGCTCAGTGTCAGTTCTCCATAGTATCATCAGTGCTCAGTATCATCAGTGCTCAGTATCACTGCTCATTGTCTTCTGGTGCTCAGTAATACTACATTACTAATACTAGTACAGTGTCTTGTGCTGCATCTTGCTGCTGTAGGGTGCTGTGGTAGTGTCCTGTCACTGTGCATAGGTCATCATCATTCCAGTCACAGTGGTATCTAGTATCTATCTACTGGTATCTAATTCCAGACATTACTGTCGTCTAATTCCAGATATATTACTGGCATATAATTCCACACATTAAAAAATGGAGAACAAAAACTTGGAGGATAAAATAGGGAAACATCAAGATCCACTTCCACCTAGTGCTGAAGCTGCTGCCACTAGTCATGGCAGAGACGATGAAATGCCATCAACGTCGTCTGCCAAGGCCGATCCCCAATGTCATAGTAGAGAGCATGTAAAATCCAAAAAGCAAAAGTTCAGTAAAATGACCCAAAAATCTAAATTAAAATCATCTGAGGAGAAGTGTAAACTTGCTAATATGCTATTTACGGCACGGAGTGACAAGGAACGGCTAAGGCCCTCTCCTATGTTCCTCATGACTAGTGGTTCAGCTTCACATGACGATGGAAGCACTCATCCTCCCGCTAGAAAAATGAAAAGAGTTAAGCTGGCAAAAGCACAGCAAAGAATTGTGCGTTCTTCTAAATCACAAATCCCCAAGGAGAGTCCAATTGTGTTGGTTGCGATGCCTGACCTTCCCAACACTGGATGGGAAGAGGTGGCTCCTTCCACCATTTGCATGCCCCCTGCAAGTGCTGGAAGGAGCACCCACAGTCCAGTTCCTGATATTCAAATTGAAGATGTCACTGTTGAAGTACACCAGGATGAGGATATGGGTGTTGCTGGAGCTTTGGAGGAAATTAATGAGGAGGATTCTGATGATGAGGTGGTTTGTTTAAGTCAGGCACCCGGGGAGACACCTGTTGTCCATGGGATGAATAAGGCCATTGACATGCCTGATCAAAATACCAAAGAAATCACCTCTTTGGTGTGGAATTATTTCAACAGAAATGCAGACAACAGGTGTCAAGCCATGTGTTGCCTTTGTCAAGCTGTAATAAGTAGGGGTAAGGATGTTACCCACCTAGGAACATCCTCCCTTATACGTCACCTGGAGCGCATTCATCAGAAGTAATTGACAAGTTCAAAAACTTTGGGTAACAGCTGAAGCAGTCCACTGACAACTAAATCCCTTCCTCCTCTTGTACCCAAGCTCCTGCAAACCACACCACTAACTCCCTCAATGTCAATTTCCTCCTTAGACAGGAACGCCAGTAGTCCTGCAAGCCATGTCACTGGCAAGACTGACGAGTCCTCTCCTAACTGGGATTCCTCTGATGGATCCTTGAGTGGAATGCCTACTGCTGCTGGCGTTGCTGTTGTTGCTTCTGGGAGTCGATCGTCATCCCAGAGGGGAAGTCGGAAGACCACTTATACTACTTCCAGTAAGCAATTGACTGTCCAACAGTCCTTTGCGAGGAAGATAAAATATCACAGCAGTCATCCTGTTGCAAAGCGTATAACTCAGGCCTTGACAACTATGTTGGTGTTAGACGTGTGTCCGGTATCCACCGTTAGTTCACAGGGACTTAGAGAATTGCTTGAGGTAGTGTGTCCCCGGTACCAAATCCCACCTAGGATCCATTTCTCTAGGCAGGCGATACCGAGAATGTACACAGACGTCAGAAAAAGAGTCACCAGTGTCCTAAAAAATGCAGTTGTACCCACTGTCCACTTAACCACGGACATGTGGACAAGTGGAGCAGGGCAGACTAAGGACTATATGACTGTGACAGCCCACTGGCTAGATATATTGCCTCCCGCAGCAACAACAATAGTGGCGGCACTAGTAGCAGCATCTCGCAAACGCCAACTCGTTCCTAGGCAGGCTACGCTTTGTATCACCGCTTTCCATAAGAGGCACACAGCTGACAACCTCTTACGGAAACTGAGGAACATCATCGCACAATGGCTTACCCCAATTGGACTCTCCTGGGGATTTGTGATATCGGACAATGACACCAATATTGTGCGTGCATAACAACTGGGCAAATTCCAGCACGTCCCATGTTTTGCACATACAATTAATTTGGTAGTGCATAATTTTTTTAAAAACGAGATGGGCATGCAGGAGATGCTGTCGTTGGCCCGAAAAATTGCGGGCCACTTTCGGCATTCAGCCACCGCGTGCCGAAGACTGGAGCGCCAGCAAACACTCCTGAACATGCCCTGCCATCAGCTGAAGCAAGAGGTGGTAACGAGGTGGAATTCAACCCTCTATATGCTTCAGAGGATGGAGGAGCAGCAAAAGGCCATTCAAACCTATACATCTTTTTACGATATAGGCAAAGGAGGGGGAATGCACCTGACTCAAGTGCAGTGGTGAATGATTTCCATGTTGTGCAAGGTTCTCCATCCCTTTGAACTTGCCACACGTGAAGTCAATTCAGACACTGCCAGCCTAAGTCAGGTCATTCCCCTCATCAGGCTTTTGCAGAAGCATCTGGAGAGGTTGAAGGAGGAGCTAAAATGGAGCGATTCCACAAAGTATGTGTGACTTGTGGATGGAGCCCTTCATTCACTTAACCAGGATTCACGGGTGGTCAATCTATTGAAATCAGAGCGCTACATTTCGGCCACCATGCTCGATCCTAGGTTTAAAGCATACGTTGTATCTCTCTGGCAGACACAAGTCTGCAGATGTTCAAAGACCTGCTGGTGAGACAATTGTCAAGTCAAGTGGAACGTGACCCACCAACAGCTCCTCCTTCATTTTCTACCGCCACTGGAGCTGCCAGGAAAAGGATAACATTTCCAAAACCACCCGCTGGCGATGATGCAGGGCAGTCAGGAGCAAGTGCTGACATCTAGTCAGGACTGAAGGACCTGCCAACGATTACTGACATGTCTACTGTCACTGCATATGATTCTGTCACCATTGGAAGCATCCAAGTAGACATGTCAGGAAGTCCGTACGTATACTGGCAGGAAAAAGAGGCAATTTTGAGGCCCTTGCACAAACTGGCTTTATTTTACCTAAGTTGCCCCCCCCCCCCCTCCAGTGTGTACTCCAAAAGAATGTTTAGTGCAGCCGGTAACCTTGTCAGCGATTGGCGTAGGAGGTTACTTCCAGAAAAAGTGGAGAAGATGATGTTCATCAAAATGAATTATAAATTCCTCCGTAGAGACATTTACCAGCAATTGCCCCCAGAAAGTACACAGGGACCTGTGATGGTGGATTCTAGTGGGGACAAATTAATACTCTGTGAGGAGGGGGATGTACACAGTGAAAGGGGTGAGGAATCGGACGATGAGGAGGAGGTGGACATCTTGCCTCTGTAGAGCCAGTTTGTGCAAGGAGAGACTGGTTGCTTCTTTTTTGGTGGGGGCCCAAAACAACCAGTCATTTCAGCCACAGTCGTGTGGCAGACCCTGTCGCTGAAATTATTGGTTTGTTAAACTGTGCATGTCCTGTTTATACAACATAAGGGTGGGTGGCAGGGGCCAAGGACAATTCCATCTTGCACCTCATTTTTTATTTATCTTTGCATCATGTGCTGTTTGGGGACTATTTTTTAAGTGCCATCCTGTCTGACACTGCAGAGCCACTCCTAGATGGGTCAGATGTTTGTGCCGCCCACTTGGGTCTCTTAGCTTAGTCATCCAGCGACCTTGGTGCAAATTTTAGGATTAAAAATAATATTGTGAGGTGTTCAGAATAGACTAGAAATGAGTGGAAATTATTGTTATTGAGGTTAATAATACTATAGGATCAAAATTACCCTCCAATTCTATGATTTTACCTGTTTTTGAGGTGTTTTTAAAAATCACCCGAATCCAAAATGCATCCGAATCCAAAACCCGAAAGGGTGGTTTTGCCAAAACGCATCCGAATCAAAAACACGACCGCAGTCCCGAATCCAAAACCAAAACACGAAAAATGCCCACTGCACATCTCTAGTTATTATTAATGCTGCCATGGTGTAAATAGATACAATTGCCCAAATGTAATAGAGTGAGAGTTTCAGAAAGTGAGAGATTTGGTAAGGTTTTGCAGTTTTTTAAAGTGGCAATCATTTACACAGCAAGATCAACCTGGTTTTGCAATGTAAAGGATTGCCACTTTAAAAAAAACTGAAAAACCATACCAAATCTCTCACTTTCTGAAACTCTCACTCTATTACATTTGGCCCATTGTCTCACTTCTGCTGCTAACACATGTAGAAACTAAACAACGTTTAGTAGCAATCCCTGGGTTATAAAGAGAGACAGCAGATCCTATCTAGTAGGAAACCCCTCCCCCCCACATTTTTACAGCTTTTTTTACTCAGCCTTAGCAATCTCATTAGAGTAGCATAACAAGATCTTCTCTTACATGTGCACAAAAAAAAAACTTTTGTCCCACACTGTATAAATTAGTTGCAAGCATCACAACTGACATCAGAAGCATCAGAAATATTTAAGGACTTACCTTTAACTTGTACTACATTATGTGGACATCACTCCAAAACTAATGGATTGCATTCATGAACTGAAATTCACATTGAATTGAAACCCCTGCCTTTTCTACCAGAACTCACACTGGTATTACCTCTGCAGTGTACATCCCAGAGCAAGGTTCTGTTGAAAACATACTGGGCAAAATGTAATAGAGAGTTTCTGAAAGTGAGAGATTTGGTAAGGTTTTTCAGGTTTTTCAGGTTTTTTTTTAAAAAGTGGCAATCATTTAAACTGCAAAACCAGGTTGATCTTGCTGTGTATATGATTGCCACTTTAAAAAAATGCAAAACCTTACCAAATCTCACTTTTTGAAACTCTAACTCTATTACATTTGGCCCATTATATTTGGCTCCATTCAGTTCCTCCCTCAGACATCATTCACCCTCTGTTCTCTGTCCAGTAAGTAACTCTGATTTCTTGCATTAATAATCTAAAATACAATGTCCTGAAATCTAGAGGTCTTTTCATGTTAAAACACAGGATCCCAGTTTATTCCCAGGTCATGTGTTATTTTTACCCTTGCACCATTCCATTTACCATTTCAAAAGGAGTCTCACACTCTAATTTGTTCAAACTATACCTTTTGCATATGTTTTTATTTTTATTGGTACTTTGACACTGCCAGTCAGACTGCAGTGTAATATTCTTTCTCATACATGTATTGTGTGACACTGTAGCTGAAAGTGAACCGCAGTGTTATATTATTATTTCTGACTCATACACATATTGTAACACTGTAGGTGTAAATTTTTATGTACAAGTTGTGGTGTGTGCTGTACTCCACTTTGTTTGTTTTTGTTGATAGATACTGTATGGACGAACAATTGAGAGGAGAGCAGGAAGCATATACTAGTGCTGCAGCTGCTGCATTAAGTCATAAAGCTACAAGTCCGTCACGTCATTTACTAAGGCCAATGCCCAAGTAAGGGAATATAAAATCAAAGATGCAATTTAATGTTACAGTGGTAAAGAAAAAACCATCAACAGTAAAATTAGCTACAGAAAAACATAAAATTGGCAATATGCTATTTACCACACAAAATGGCACGGAAAGGCTAAGGACTTGGCCTTTATTTATGAGTGGTAAGCCCTTCTCCCTTCAGAAGTGTAAAAAAAATGAAATGAAACTCGTTAAGGCACAGGAACCAACTGTGTGCCCATAAACATCGCAAATCCCTGATGAGAGTCTACGGACGGGTATGTACTAAAGAAAAAGTGCAGTAAAACACACATTTTTGGGGAGTTTCCTGCATTTTCAAATGTACTAACCCCCGGTCACCAGCTTAAAGATGCAGAGGGTATCACCCTATAGAAGCTTATAAGCTTCTTAACGCATCCTGATGCCACATCCAGCCGCCATCACCAACACTCACGCCCCCCTTCCAGCATACCTGTGTGCAGGCAGCCCATGGCCATGGAATCCAAACTCTTCCTCCCCCAGCAACACAGCCGGAGATCCTTCCGGCTACACTGCTGACGTCACCTCCCGGGGCTGGGAGGTGACAGAGACCCCTGGGAGATGATGGAGTCCCCCACACACCTAGTCACAGGTATCTTGGGGGGCCTCTGTTATCACATTGCAATGTTAATCACATATGTCAGTATCGATGCGGTGGGCTGTGAGGTATTTTAATACATCCCGCCCTAAGTGTGTCTGCGGGAGCCATGTCTGAGCCTGTACATTCTAATACTTTACTCAAGAGGAGGCTCCTTCTACCATTTGCATGCCATCTGCAAATGTGGGGATGAGAAGCACCATGCTGACATAGATATTGAGGATGCTTCTGTGGAAGTGCACCCGGCTGAGGAGAATTCTTGTGCAGCTGGCGCTAACAGTGGCGTCATGAGGGGGGTGCGGGGGGTGCGGCCCGCACCCGGGTGTAACCCTTCAATGCGGTGACACCAAATAGAGCCCAGCACTCCCAGCTGCACCCTAATCCCATCCAAAGACCTGACAGAGACATGTCAGCAGAGACGTCCACACCTCCTCCTCCCCGGCACTAAGTGCTGCAGGCGCCAGGCTCAATAGGAGCTCACCCCGCGCTCCGCTGCTTTCTGCGCCTGTCAACAGCTGACAGGCAGCGGCAAGCTAGGTGACAGCACAGGACGGGGCACTGACTGTCAGCACGATCCCACTAGCCGGGTCTTCAGACTCTTAACTCCGAGTCCCCTCCCCTCAGAGGCGCGGCTCCCATCAGCGCTATGTGGGGCAAGGCAGAGGGCAGCTATTTACAAGCTGGCGAATGCTGGCATTGCTGAGGGGCAGGACTGTGTGGGGGTTACAGGAAGTACAGTGTCACTGTGTACAGGGGCCATGCTGGTGCTGATGATCGCGGCTGCAGGCAGGCAGATGTCTGTGAGGAGGAAGCAGCCCAGGGCTGGGATCATCAGTGCCAGTGGCCCCCACTGGCAGCATTTTATCTTTACATCCAGGTTGTAGTTACCAGCATGGGGGTTGTGTGCCCCCCTCCCCCGCTCTCCAGTCACAGCAGCCTTACAGGGCATTCACTTCAACCTCTCCCGACTAGTTTAGTAGTTTCCTCTCTTCAGTATTTACTGCACTGCATGTTGCCCCACCCCCAGGTCTCCTGCTGCTCCTCTGTTCTCCTTCTCCTGCTTCTTCTAGCTCCCACAAGTTTCCCAGGTATGCTTCATTCCCCTATATCCCCATGTGTGCCTCTTTCCCCTGTATCCCCAGGTGTGCCTCTTTCCCCTGTATCCCCAGGTGTGCCTCTTTCCCCTGTATCCCTATGTGTGCTTCTTTCCCCTGTATCCATGTGTGCCTCTTTCCCCTGTATCCCCAGATGTGCCTCTTTCCCCTTTATCCACATGTGAGCCTCTTTCCCCTGTATCCCTATGTGTGCTTCTTTCCCCTGTATCTATGTGTGCCTCTTTCTCCTGTATCCCCAAGGGTGCCTCTTTCCCCTATATCCCCAGGTGTGCCTCTTTCCCCTGAATCCCCAGGTGTTCCCCTGTATCCCCAGGCGTACCTCTTTCCCCTATATCCCCAAGCGTGCCTCTTTCCCCTGTATCCCCAGGCGTGCCTCTTTCCCCTGTATCTCCATGTGTGCCTCTTTCCCCTGTATCCCCAGGTGTGCCTCTTTCCCCTGTATCCCCAGGTGTGCCTCTTTCCCCTGTATCCACATGTGTGCCTCTTTCCCCTGTATCCCTATGTGTGCTTCTTTCCCCTGTATCCATGTGTGCCTCTTTCCCCTGTATCCATGTGTGCCTCTTTCCCCTGTATCCCAGGTGTGCCTCTTTCCCCTGTATCCCCAAGGGTGCCTCTTTCCCCTATATCCCCATGAGTGCCTCTTTCCCCTGTATCCCCATGTGTGCCTCTTTCCCCTGTATCCCCATGTGTGCCTCCTTCCCCTGTATACCCATGTGTTACTCTTTCTCTATGTCCCCATGTGTGCCTCTGCTCCTACTCACCCAAGTGAACCTTTCACCTATATCAGCTGTGTTTTTGTCACCCCTCCGTCTGTGCCTCTGCCCCTCAACGCTTCTATGACTCATTCCCCTTTTCCATAAGTGCCTAGCTCACTTTCCTATATACTGTACAGTCTGTATATCTTTGGTATTTTCCCCATCTGTGTCTCTGATACGGCGAGGGTGTGATCATAACTGCACTGCTCTATTTGCCTTACGATTGCACCCCCGCCAACTCAAAATCATATACCCCCGCCTGCAACAAGAAGACTCCGCCGCGGCTCAGTTTTGATCGCATCCCCATCCCCCCCCCCGCTGGAAGAGGAGGACTCTGCCGCGGCCGGGTCTGAACGTCATCACGCCGCCGGGACTCTAGGAGGGAGAAGTGTGAGGATGCTCTTGCGGCTTGCTATTCTCCTCACCCATGCCAGCCACATTCAGCACACTGCCGCCGCCCACGTCCTCTGCTGCCCAGGGCCTTCAACTCCGCACCGCCGCCAACTACACCCCCTTCCACTGCTCATCTCAGGTACTCTTACCCTGCTTCCCTATGTCCCTGTACCTCTCCTCTCCCTCTCTCTGTCACTGTCCCTGCTGTCAATCTCCCTGGCCCTGAATTGTGGATCATACTGTGTGGCATATGTGAATTTTGTCTTCATCTACTGTATGTTGCGTAATGTGATTTTCGGCTCATTCTGTGTGCTATAATGTGAATTTCTGCTCATACCGTGTGCTATATTGTGATTTTCAGCTCATTCTGTGTGCAATAATGTGATTTTCAGCTCATTCTGTGTGCTATAATTTGAATTTCGTGTCATACTGTGTGCTATAATGTGAATTTCAGCTCATTCAGTGTGCTACAATGTGATTTTCGGCTCATTCTGTGTGCTACAATGTGATTTTTGGCTCATTCTGTGTGCTATAATGTGATTTTCGGCTCATTCTGTGTGCTATAATGTGAATTTCGGCTCATTCAGTGTGCTACAATGTGATTTTCGTCTGATTCTGTGTGCTATAATGTGAATTTCGGCTCATACAGTGTGCTATAATGTGATTTTCGGCTCATTCTGTGTGCTATAATTTGAATTTCGTGTCATACCGTGTGCTACAATGTGATTTTCGGCTCATTCTGTGTGCTATAATGTGATTTTCGGCTCATTCTGTGTGCTATAATGTGAATTTCGGCTCATACTGTGTGGTATAACGTCACCCGGCTCCATAGCAGTGCATGCTAATATGGATGAGATTGTCCATATTGGCCTGCATGCATAAGTGACCCAGCACCAATGATGAACGAGTGCGGGGCTGCACATCATTCATCGCTGGTGCCTACATACTGAACGATATGAACTAGTTCTCGTTCATTAAAGAACGAGAACGTTCATATCGTGCAGTTATATCGCCTATTGTGTAGGGTCCATTAGCTGTTTATGGACCTAATTCTTGTCGCATTTCATTTTAGCAATAATCGCAAACGAGCAATTTTTGCAAAAATATGCCACGGTAACTGTGCATGCAGTCAAAGTGCGTTTGCATCCCTGAAGGATGCACTTTCATTGACAGCGGCGGGGAGTGCCGTAACTATGTGTGTGTCAGGTGTGTCTGGCACACAGCGCAGTCGCCCTGAGGACGCAATGGCCCCCATTCCCTAAAGTCAGCAGCTTGTAATGAGTCAAATTGACTCATTACAAACCGCCTGTGCCGGAGGAGGAGAGGAGCAGCAGCGGGAGCAGCGGAGAAGGAAGAGGAGGGAGGGGGTGGAGGGAAGGAGCCGCAGCAGCGCTATGTAATTGGTGGCAGCACCGCTGCAGCTGTCCCTCTCATTCCACATAGGCTGGCCGCCGCTGCTGTGAATGCTGGGATGCGCTTCCCTCATCCCAGCACACACAGCAGTGGCGGCCAGCCAATGCGGAAGGATAGGGACAGCTGCAGCGGCACTGCCAGCAATTACAGTGCACTGCTGCGGCTCCCTCCCTACTCCCCCTCCCTCCTCTTCCTTCTCCCCTGCACCTGGAGCTGCCAGCACCGAGGAGCCTGACTGACTGAGCCAGCAGAGAAATGGTAAGTATAATTTATTCTGTCTGCCTTAATGTGTAAAAAGGGGGATGCTGTCTGCCGTAATGTGTAAAAGGGGGACGCTGTCTGTCGTAATGTGTAAAAAGGGGGACGCTGTCTGCCGTAATGTGTAAAAGGGGGACGCTGTCTGCCGTAATGTGTAAAAAGGGGGACGCTATCTGCCGTAATGTGTAAAAAAGGGCTCTACCTGGTGTAGTGGCGCTACTGTGCGGCGTAATTTGAATAATGGAGACTACTGTGCACCGTAATATGAATCGTTATTATTTTGTGGCCACACCCCTTCCCCATGAAGCCATGCCCCTATATTTTTTGTGCGCGCCTACGGTGCGCCCTGCCCCTATTTTGCATACAGGTTGGCGCCAATGCCCTATCTTGCACACAGCACTAAAATGTCTAGTTACGCCACTGGCGGCAGGCATTGGGGGCCGGCGTAGCTGCGAAAGGGGGTCAGAGCTTTTTTGGGGCGGCTACGTGACATCACACGCGCCCACTGCAACCCAAAAATTGGCGGTGCATCGCCTGCATACGCAGCCTAGCTACGTCTGCAGGGGGACATCCTTAGTTTCTGCTTCAGCGATGGGATCTCAGTTATTTTGTGATCGCATCGCTGGATGCCAATTAGCATGCTGGACGGACCCCAGCATGCTACAAAAACGATTGCAGATACTGCTTTTTAGCAGAATATGCAAACCAACCTGATTAGGGTCCTATGTCACTACTATTGCCATCGCATTCAGTGATATACAGGAATTCTGATTTACAAGTAAAACTAGTACAAAAACATTACTAAGGATGTGTGTGGTGTGATATGGGAGGAAGTCCATGGGGGGTGACACCATGAGTTACCACACCGGGTGACACCAACCCTAGTGACGCCTCTGGGCGCTAATAAGGATTTTGATCAAGAGGATGCTGATGAGGATGTTGTTTGTGTTAATTAAGCACCAGTGGAAACAGTTGTTACCCATGATATGAAAAAGTTAATTCTCATGCCTTGGCAAAAGCCAACAAATTCCACCCCATATATATATATATATATATATATATATATATAGTACTTTCACTGCTATTTCCCTCCCTACATGGTGACGTAGAAACATTCCCACAGCTTGGACACAACGGTCTTGATTTTTTTTATCAGAAGCTACTGTGGCTGCTTTTCCATTAGGTACCTACTAGCTAATGCAATTGGTGACCTATCTGGGGCCACCATCAGAGGGGCACAGCCAGTGCACATGTATGGGATTTGGAGAGCCTAGTGGATCTGCAGCATGACTTGCTACCATCGGGTATTAATTTTAATATTTTTCCAACTGTTTACTCAATGCTGCATGGTACAAGGTGTTAGCCACTGGAAAATCGTAGGGTGTGTGTATGTGCGTGCGTGTGTGCGTGCGTGTGTGCGTGTGTGCGTGTGTGTGTGTGTGTGTGTGTGTGTGTGTGGAGGGAGGTAGACATGGGGCACTGCATATGGCACTGTTCAATCACTTTGCAGCCTCATCAAAGGGGTAGTCCGGTCCAAACAGTATCTGTTCCCTATGGAACTGCAGAGCACCAGCAGAGTGAGAGTGGGAAACAACAAGTAGATAGTGTTGGTAAGGTAAATAAATCTAGCTGTCTCTCTGTCCCAATTAACTTTTTTAAATGGACTTTTTTTTACTGCCATTAGTTTTCATTTGTTTGATGAATCAATTATTTTTTTTCAATTTATTATTGATGCATGGAGTACTATTCTTGGGTGCAGAGGGTATACATTCGGTTTTGGGTTAGTGAGGAGCAATGCTAAGTTTCAAAAGATCTGCATTTTCCTAACTCAGTAGTCATCATTAGTATCGAGACTTACACCCTCCGCATGCTGAGTGCAGGAGATCCATCTGGTACAGGAATCCAAAGTTCACATGCATACTACAAATGAGCATGGAAGCCGTCCTACAGTACATGCCTATGACACTTTGATGAGAAGAATCAGTTCTGTGTTATCATATGGTCGCGGCCCAGAAACACCCATTTCACGGAAAGATTGCTCAATCCTTCCACACTTTCATTCTCCATCTGTGTGTATGCATTTGGTGCAGCGCATGTGCAGTCTGCAGTTGCTTTCTATGCGGCTTGCACTCAGAATAAAGCCTAGCATGTCTACATTCAGTGTATGCAAATGGGATACGTTTATGTCACACATGCCTAACACTATGCAAACATTGTGTAATCCAATAACGTCTGTTCAGCCAGTTGAGATTTACAGTATATACAGTGAGTGGGTGAGCTATGATTGTGACTCTGCTGCTTATGCTGTGTTTTCGGTTAAAGGCCCGAAGGTTACTCAGATGACCGATGGTCATGCAAAGTAATCTGATGGTGCATCTTGAGATGCACCAGCGGATCACGGAAGCAGTCAGTAGGCATCTATTTACACCAGACGCCTCCTGCTGCATTTGCATATTAGCTGCATGGTATTGGACAGTCACTTCCTTGCAGCTGTACAATATTGTACAACTTTTAATCAGGCCCTATGTATTTATCTGTCACTGATTAGTGATGTTCTTTACATATCTATGGAGATAAATTTTATAATATATATAAGCCATAATTCAATTAGCTGTTGTACAGTAGAAAACTAAGGGTAATTGACCCCTGGGGCTATCCAAGTAGCCCTGAAACCAGGAGTTACCAGGATTATTTTTTTCCGCCAGAATCAGAAAAAAATCCCAGATAACTAGCAGATTTACAGGTGCTGCGACACATTTCCCAAAACCTGTTTCCATCACATACCGCGATCCATTTTCCAAAACCTGTTTCCGTGGCATGCCGCAACCCAAAACCTGTTTCCATGGCATGCCGCAACCCAAAACCTGTTTCGGTGACATGACATTATCTCCATATATCTTGGTGAGTTGGCAATGAATTTCAGCTGCTGGTGTGCCCTTTAAACTCAGGAATATGACCACACTAAGTGCCTCAATATTTGACCATGTTTTGGGACAGTATAACTGAAATGAGGCACAGTGTAATGGCCATGAGGGGAGGCAGTGGTCTACCTATTCTGGTCTGGTGGGAAAAAAATAGAGAACATTACACAAATTTACACTATTACTTTACAGTGTTCCATCTTTCTATCACCCATACAATTCACACATGTTGCTTATGGTATCACCAGATATTTTTTTAGCAAAAAAATACAAATGACTCATTTCATCATAACACCAGCCTCACTGTAACATTCATTTTAGTCTGTATATTAAGCAGTCATACAGTAAAAAGGATTACTATATTAAACACTGTTTTAAGTTTACTATAATGTTTATTAATCTTAAATATAGTCAGAGATTTGCAATGGTGACTTAAAGTATACTCTTACAGTTTTCTTATTCAACTCCTACAATATACGGTAGCATAAACTTAATAAAAATAGAGGTTTCCATTATTGACTTGAAATAGCTGTGACCATTCGCAATAGTCTACTTGATTGTTCAGTGTACATCATCTCTAGCGAGGTACAAATGATAGCTCATAGTGGATAGGGGCATTTAAAAACCCAGCCATTTTTGGAGCAATATCGGACTCAGTGAATTCAGTCTTCGAAGTCAATTTATAGTGCTGCAAGATGGTGGTGAGGAAAATAAAAATTTCCATTCGAGCCAGGCTTTCCCCAGGGCAGACCCGTTTTCCTGTAACAAATAATCATGTTCCCAATAAAGATAACAAAATAATTAATTTACAAAATGTCTTTGATTGTTAGTGATCTTGAGGAATGAAAGATATAAAACTTTCTTCTATGTATAACCTTAAACATACATTATGCTGAGAGATTGTATCAGTACTAGAAATTCCTCATGTAGGTCTACTTTGTTCAACAGACTGTGTTCTGTGTGATGGGAATTTATCAGTTATCTTATAAGACAGACGATGAGATGGATGAAATGTTTTATTTTTTTCATGCCCATAAGGTTTAGATTCTGTTTGTTATGAAGAGACTTACCTGCCGAGAAAGCCATTAAGGCATCGTTCTTTTGAAACTTGCCATCCTCATTCAAGAAGTGGTTGGGGTTGAATTTGTATGGAGTAGAGAAACATTTGGGGTCACGGTGAACGGTGCAGAGCAGAGGGTAGATTTCTGTGCCCTGGGGGAATATGATTTTAATTACGGTAACCTAGAGACATGTATCAATAGATGGCACATCATCAAATACAGATTGTATATAAAAGTCTCTAAGGGACTCAAGCAGAGAAATTATTATGCTGGTTTTAGAAGCATGTCTTACATGAATTTACACTGTGCATGCCCAAAACATGCAGTCACTTATGACTGTCTGTGGTTGGATGGGTGACAATCAATCAATGGTTGCAATTTAACACATGTAAAGTTAAGCAAGGACATGTTTTTTAAATGCCAGGGAAAAGATGCATGTTTGCCATATTATTTGCTGGTGATCAGAGGTAGATGCAAATGATTGGAAGAAGGATTTCTAAGCCTGACATGGGTAGCAACTCAAGACTGTGACAAATTGTGTGATGAACTATGGGCCACAAGTATGCTTAGTTAAATAGGCAGTATCTGTCCAATGGGAGTTTGGGTATAAGTTAAGTATTATTAATGACAAATTATTATCAACCAGAGCTTCCCAGACTGGGTCCTATCTACTCATACTAATCTGACTTCCCTGACTTTGTGGTTATTTCTCTGGTTTGTTGGTTTCCTGGACTTGTTAAGTGAGAGGGTGCATCAGAATAATAGCTATAGTGATACACAATTGCCATATGTTCCTTTACAGTAAGGGCTTGCCTGATTCTGCCTACCCATGGGTCATCAACATCACCCAACCTGGTGGGTCTTAATTTTTGGCATAAAATGAAGGAGCAAGAATAAATAATTTTAATAGGTACTAGGGCAAGGATGCTGTGCAGTGCCTAATAGTTTGCTTCTAATATGCCAACATGTTTCCTCTAGTTCAGGTCAACAATAAATGTGGACCATTTTAACACTTTATACAGTATATATATATATATATATATATATTTATTTATATTATATATAGCTACTCTGGCTCTCGATCAACATTTGAACCTAACACACTAAATCCATCTATTAAGCCAGTGGTCCTCAAACTTTTTTGAATTACGGCGCCCTAGAATATCAGAGGTTTTTTTTAACACTACCCCATGGGCAAAAGTTTCTTAAAAATAAATTTAGAGAGAAATATTACATTTAGTAAATTCTGTTAATATGTCATCCTTAGGTTTAATTGTGTGGTGAGGGACAGGATTTGCTTCTGTTTGTCCACATATTTTATGATTAGCAGCCACCAGCACTGGTTTTGCCTGTTACACTGAACATAAATAATTTTAATTGGTCCTGGATCAACAACCCAGGGCACCTCTGCAAGTGTCCTGAGGCACCCAAATGGTGCCACGGCACACAGTTTGAGAACCACTGTATTAAGACATTCAGCCAAATGCTGGAAACAGCACACAATGTGGTACATGATATAAAGTACCCAAATTTATCAAAGGAAGAATTTGAGATGCTTAAGAACTTGAGTAAAAGGGAAGACATTGTTATCAGAAATGCTGACAAGGGTGGGTGGATTGTTGTTTTGGATATTGCTCAATATAGAACAGAATGTGTTTGGTTATTATCTGATGGCAATACATATGGCAGCCTTAGAGTTGACCCCACCAATAGATTTAAAAAGGAATTAGATGGTTTATTGGCAGAGGCTGTTACAGCAAATGTTATACCACCAGCAATAAGTAAAGCACCTGTATTTTATGTTATACCCAAATTATATAAAGATGCAGTTAACCCCCCTGGTAGACCTATGATATCTTCCAGGGGATCTTTATGTGAAGCCGTTTCGGTATACTGTGACAGTTTTCTTCAACCCTGTATTCAAAACACCCCTACACATCTGAAAGATACGTCAACATTGTTACAAAAATTTGATGAAATGGGGACTTTGTCACAAAAAGTTGTTTTGGCCTCCATTGATGTGATGAGCCTGTATACTTGTATCCCCCCTGGGGCGAGGTTAGCAGCAGTCAAACTTCTTATAACAAATATCCCTGTGTATACAGGCCCAGACATTGGGTTTTTTCTGTCATTACTTGAGTTTACCCTCTCACATAATTATTTTCTTTATGATAAAAACTTCTACATTCAGTGAACCGGTTGTGCTATGGGATCTGCTGTAGCACCAGCATTCGCTAATGCCTTTATGTGGGAGGTAGAAGGAGAAATTTTCCTACAAGACAACGTAATATCATCCCAATTATGGCTATATCAGTGCTACATAGATGATGTGCTGATTTTTTTTTTTTGGTGGGGGGTGGGTGATGAGGCAAAACTAATTTCCATCATTGATCAGCACAATGTTACCGATAGTCCCATCAAATTTGCTATGGAGGCAAATTATAACCAAATCAATTTCTTGGATATTTGTATTACAGTACAGGGTGGTGTGGTTGGTACTAGTCTTTATGCTAAATTTACAGACAGGAATAATTTACTCAAACGCGATAGCTTCCATCCAAAGCTATCCATGCTCCCAGTTTGTACTAGAGATGAGCGGGTTCGGTTCTCAGAGAACCGAACCGTACCGAACTTCACCATTCGAGTCCGGATCCGAGCCAGGCTCGGGTTTTCCTGCCTGACTCGGAAACCTGAACGAGGCAAAATGTCATCATCCTGCTGCCGGATTCTCACAGGATTTGAATTCCATATAAGGAGCCGTGCGTTGCGGCAATTTTCACTCCAGTCTCGGAGAGTGTAGTTAAAGTACGTGTCTCCGTCCTCAGTGTCTGTGTGGGGGCGGGAAAGTGGAGTGGCGAGTCTTGTGCTGTGTTGTGCTGCTCAGTCCATTCCAGTGTAGTCAGTGTCTTATGCTGCATCAGTCCAGCCAGTCACAGTGTTGGTGTCCTCTGCTGCTATATGTCCCCAGTGCTGCTGGCTGCTGTATAAGTCCCTTGCATTTTTGCTGTGTTGTCTTGCATCAGACCAGGGGTAGTGTCTTGTGCAGCATCAGTCCAGTGACCAGTCACAGTGATGGTGTCCTCTGCTGCCATATATCCAGTGTAGCTGTATAAGTCCCTTTCAGTGGTGCTGTGTTGTCCTACATTAGACCAGGGGAAGTGTCTTGTGCAGCAGCAGAGGATACCAGTCACAGTGGTATCCTCTGCTGCCACATATCCAGTGTTACTGCTGTATAATTCCCGTGATACTGGCGTATAATTCCCGTGAAATTGCCGTATAATTCTCAGAATACTGGTGTATAATTCTTGTGATACTGCCATATAATTCCCGTGATACTGCCATAGAGTTCCAGTTATCCTGCCATATAAACAGTTATGCTGCTCACGGAGGAAACTCAGCCAGAGCCGGAGCCGCAGCAGTACGAGAGCCACTAGCCGCAGCGGCACAGGAGCCATTAATTGCGGGCATCACAGCCGATTAGGCTAAGTGGATACCAGAACTATCACAGTCGGCACCTCAGGTAGGGAAAGCAAGGACAGCAAATCCCGGAGGCTTTAACAAAAAAATGGACTATATTAAACCACAAAACCCCATCTCTTTTTAAATAGTCACAAAAGAGCTGTAACATTTTTACTAACCTAGGCCCTCATTCCGAGTTGTTCGCTCGGTATTTTTCATCGCATCGCAATGAAAATCCGCTTAGTACGCATGCACAATGTTCGCACTGCGACTGCACCAAGTAACTTTGCTATGTAGAAAGTAATTTTACTCACGGCTTTTTCATCGCTCCGGCGAACGTAATGTGATTGACAGGAAATGGGTGTTACTGGGCGGAAACACGGCGTTTCAGGGGCGTGTGGCTGAAAACGCTACCGTTTCCGGAAAAAACGCAGGAGTGGCCGGAGAAACGGTGGGAGTGCCTGGGCGAACGCTGGGTGTGTTTGTGACGTCAACCAGGAACGACAAGCACTGAACTGATCGCACAGGCAGAGTAAGTCTGAAGCTACTCTGAAACTGCTAAGTAGTTAGTAATCGCAATATTGCGAATACATCGGTCGCAATTTTAAGAAGCTAAGATTCACTCCCAGTAGGCGGCGGCTTAGCGTGTGTAACTCTGCTAAATTCGCCTTGCGACCGATCAACTCGGAATGAGGGCCCTAGTTTCTTTTTTACAGGTATGAGCATTCAAATTATAGTCAAGCGCTCCTTTTAAATTGTTTAAATTGTTATTTCCTTAAGGAGCTGCTATAACGTATGTATACATAGCGCAGTACTATTACACAAAATTATCCTGCCGTATAATTCCATATAAGTCAATATAATTCTGTATAAATCCAGTCCAGTGGTGCTGCCATATCATTTCAGTGGTGCTGTCCTGTGCTGTATATTATTTACTCCAAATAAAGGAGTTATTAATATTTAATCCAAATCATTTTTAGTGTTTGCCCTGTGAGGTGTAGGGGTACGCTCTCTTGTTCTGTATATTGTGTTATATAACTCCAGAAAAATAATGGAGAACAAAAATGTGGAGGATAAAATAGGGAAAGATCAAGAAACACTTCCTTCTAGTGCTGAAGCTGCTGCCACTAGCCATGACATAGATGATGAAATGCCATCAATGTCGTCTGCCAAGGCCGATGCCCATTGTGATAGTAGAGGGCATGTAAAATCCAAAAAGTCAAAGTTCAGTAAAAATACCCAAAAAAAGAAATTTAAATGGTCTGAGGAGAAACATAAACTTGCCAATATGCCATTTACGACATGGAGTGGCAAGGAACGGCTGAGGCCCTGGCCTATGTTCATGATTAGTGGTTCAGCTTCACATGATGATAGAAGCCCTCATAATTGAGGCCTTGACACTTATGTTGGTGTTAGACATGCATCCGGTATCCGCCATTAGTGCAGTGGGATTTAGACAATTGATGGAGGTATTGTGTCCCCGGTGGTACCAAATCCCATCTAGATTCCACTTCACTAGGCAGGCGATAGTGAGATTTTGCCATTTAATTCCAGTGATTTGGATGTATAATTATTAATTCCAGTGATCTTGCCAATTAATTCCAGTGATTTGGATGTATAATTACTAATTCCAGTGATCTTGCCAATTAATTCCAGTGATTTGGATGTATAATTACAGTGATTTTGCCAATAATTCCAGTGATTTGGACGTATAATTATTAATTACAGTGATTTTGCAAATTACAGTGATTTGGACGTATAATTCCAGTGATCTTGCCAATTAATTCCAGTGATTTGGACGTATAATTCCAGTGAATTTGCCAATTAATTCCAGTGATTTGGACATATAATTCCAGTGATTTGGACATATAATTCCAGTTGGAATTGTTTGTGTCACTTGGCTTAGTCATACAGTTACCTCATTGCACCTCTTCGACATCTTTGCATGAGGTGCTGTTTGTGGCCTAGTTTTTGAAAAGTGCCATCCTGTGTGACACTGCCATATGAGTCCAGGGGTACTGCTGTATTAGTCCTGGGGTACTGCTGTATAAGTCCACCAATTGCAGATTTTTTTAAAAGTGACTGGAGCATGCTGCAGATGCTGTTAGTGGACCAAACAATTGCGGCCCTCTCTCAACATTCAGCCACTACATGACACTACTAGATGGGCCAGGTGGTTGTGTCGCTTAGCTTAGTCATACATCAACCTCATTGCAATTCTTTTTTTTCTTTGCATGATGTGTTGTTTGGGGCCTTTTTTTATATCTGCCCTCCTGTCTGCCACTGTAGTGCCACGCCTAGATGGGCCAATTGTTTGTGTCACTTGGCTTAGTCATACAACTACCTCATTGCAATTCTTTTTCTTCTTTTCATGATGTGCTGTTTGGGGCCTTTTTTATATCTGCCCTCCTATCTGACACTGCAGTGCCACTCCTAGATGGGCCAGGTTTTATGTTGTCCACTTGTGTCACTTAGCTTAGTCATCCAGCAACCTCGGTGCAACCTTTTTGCCTAAAATCAATATTGTGAGGTGTGAGGTGTTCAGAATAGACACATGGTTTTGCCCATCTGCTAACAAAATTGCTGCTACGATCAGGTCTGAATTAGGCCCCATGTTCCGTATTCATTGAGAGGTAGAGATTGGGCAAAGAAATTACTACAGGTTGAGTCCAAGTGGATCTTTAAATTAAATACCGAGCACCTGAAGCGGTTAAATGAAGCACTTAATCTTAGATGTTTTCTATAATTATTCCTTAAGACGTGTATTTGGTAAAACTATCAGATTATGCATTATAAATTTGTAGTAGCTATGAATATCGCTTACATAGTAATTAGAATTTATTCTTCATGAGCAGTTTAATATTAAGAGAAGTTCTGCATGTTGCGGTTTCTCATATTTTTGTACATTTATAAACACTAATTGTTACAGTATTTATTGTAACCTGAATGTAACTGTTTTCACTATATATTTTAATTACTATGCAATTGGTTTATTGTACACGTTTTATTATTATTATTATTATTATTATTACCATCATTGTAGCAAAAACAAAAAAATTGGGGCAGTACAATAGCCCAGATGTCTAGTAGCACTAAAGAGTTCAGAGATTCCACGTACTCTTTTAATACAATATAAATAAAAAATAAATAGTGATACTTAGTGTTATCTGGAAATAATTTCTTCTTTTTGCATTATAAGATTAAAGAAAAAAGAAGTAATGTTTTCTAATGTTACTTAAACCTTCCAATGTACACATTAGGATTAATGTGATAAAAGAAAGCTTTTGTAGGGGTAGTGAATACCTTAACCAAAAGAGGCATTCCCAATCCTTTTTAGTGTGTCTTACTCAAATTAATCTTAGTAAAGGCTCATCACAAAATTCATTAAATTCCTCTAATTTATCTGTGAATTGTTCTCTATTTATTCTTCATACCTAATATGTTAAAAAATAATATTGTTTCATACCATAAATTACTTTAAGTTCATCTTTCCCCTTTGTCTAGAGAACAAGAAAACTTTCAAGAAAGGGAAATGCATTTTCAGTGGAGTAAACTTCCAAGAATCAACATTTAAAACCTGAGAAACATATAGCTTTTACAACATGGACATCTTTTTAATGGCATTACTGATTTTAGTAAGTACAGTCTGGTTACAGACTGCAGGGAAAATAAACAATTAGAGGTTCAGACCATACCTTGGGGAGAAGATATCCTTTAAACTGGGTGTCTTTTGTAACCATATGTGGCAAGTTTAGAGGAAGAACATCACCAAACCTTTGAACCTCGTGAATCACAGCCTGTGTAAAATGCATGTGGAACCGGTCATCCATATTTGGAACTCGATCTCTTCCAATAACTCGATCAATCTCTTCATGAAGTTTAGCTGCATAATGCAGTAAATACATTTTTACATGTTAAATTATGCAATAGAGGGTTTAATTAACAAGTTACACAGTCTTTTCTCAAGTCTATTTAAAAAAGAGAAAGATATGATTAGTATCTTTAAAAATCAGAACCCACCCGAATATCGCGGATCTAAACCCAATTTCCTGAGGAGATCCAAACCACAATGAGTCCCAGTTTGAATCCTCCTGCGGTTTGGAATTTAAATTTTAAATCCAAATTTCGGATTTTGGATTGCAAAATTACATGATTTTACCTGTTTTTACCATTGTTAAGAAATCCAAAACTCAAGATTTGGATTTAAATCTGAATTCCGAACCAAAACACGATGATGAAATTAGAACCAGAATCAAAACATGAGACTCTGCGCAAATCTCTAATTTAAAATATGAAAAAATATACAATTAAGAACAAATCAGTAAAAAAATCAAAACTAGGTTTAACAGACAGGCAGAGAGGAAAGAGGTTCCCTGCAGTCAGGGGGTTGTTTGAGCATAGAAAGAGAACATATGAAAGTTATGTGTGGTCTGCATAATGGGGAGCTAGTTGGGTAGAATAGTCTATGAAGGTAAGTCTGAATAATAATAATAATAATAATAATAATTATTATTATTATTATTATTATTATTTTGTATATGCACATTCACCATAGTAATCTGAAGCGGACTGAAAAAAAAATCATTAGGTTCTAAATTATTATTAATAAACTATTTTTTTAAATAATACCCAAGCTCAGAGTAAGAAATATCCTTAAAACAATATGAAAAAAATGTAAGCTTTTGCTTCCAAAGTCATTGCTCTGTTATGGCTAATAGCAAGCGGTAGGTGCATTGATTTATGAGAATTTTATTGCACTGAATTATGTTGACATTCACAAAGTTGACAAACATAAGTTGGCATGAGAATGTCATCATAGTTGCAATGTTCAAATTAAATACTGTATGTTGACTTATTCATAATGTCAACACTGCTGTAATGTTAACATTGTTAATATTTCACAATTCTCTCCCTAACCCTAATGTTCATGCTAACGCTAAAGCTAATACAAATCCTAACCATAGCCTTACCTCTAAGGCTAACCCTAACCCTAACCCTACTGCTAACAGTATGACCAACCCTATCCCTAATGCTAACCCTAACATTTGCTAACCCTAATGCCAAACCTATCCCTTTTCCAATGTTAACATTCTGTCAAGGACAATACAGTATTTTGCAAGTGTCAACAATAATGATGTTGATATAATCGATATCGCTGCTGCTTACTTTTAAGCAGAAGGTGATGCTTAGATATGGAAAAGCAGGAAGCGACAGGTATAAGTAGACTTTCTCCTCCATGCATGTGTGATGAAAATGTGATCCAGTGCTGCGTCTGAGGATGCAACATCAGATCACTTGCGACACCATCAGCCAGCTGAGTGATCTATGAGGTCATGCAGGCTGTCTGTCTCAGCCTTGTCTAAGAGGCCAGCAAATCTACAATGGAAGACAGAGACCTGGTCTTAGCACTGCCACAAAATGTTTTGTGAAACAGCTGCCATCGCTACCCCCTCCCAGCCCCCAAATGACTGCAGACTACCATCTGCAACTGTACTGTGTTATTTTTTCCCTACATCTACAGTACAAAAGTCTAATTTGCATGAACAGAACGGGACTTTGCCTCCATGAGAACACCATGTTATGCAGCACAGTTCCACCCTTTATTCATAACTGTAGATGCATTCTAAATATATGACTCTTAATTGCCCATGTGTGTCCAATTTCAGGTATACATTCAACTCTGCATCAGCCCCAATGGGTGGTTGTACTTGTCCTACATCTTTGTTTAATTGCTATATTATCTACTTACCTTGTATCTCAGGGTACCTCAGTAAGATAAGTACTGCATAACGCAGGGTAGTGGCCACCGTTTCTATTCCTGCTAAAAACAGGTTATGCATTGTTACCAGAAGGTTCTTCATATTGAATTCTGAATTGGGATCATTCTTCTCCTGCAAAGACACCAGGGAGGTCAAAGGTCTCCAAATACTATCAAGTATTAAGTATTGACATGTATGGCAATATCCTGTATATGTAAAAAAAAACTGCAGTTACACAGAAATAAATAAATTCATGAGGGTGAAGCCTGTTATTTGCTCCTAATTAACCCTTGGCTTGTAATCTATTTTTGTACTTTCTTGATTCATTTCTTGATGCTGTGAAAAAGTGTTGCCTATATTTTTAAAAGTATAATAATTGATCGCTTTAACTCCTCGGTCCTACATTCACAGTGATTTTATATTGTGATCAGTTATCTTGCGTATACATAGCTGCTAATACTGTGTTCGAGATTTGTTGAGAAAGCTTCTACACCATCTTCAATGATCCAAGTAATTTTGTTTTGCCCATTAATATCACTCTGACTCCTATGAGTCATACCTCAGAAGATAATTCCCCTTTTACTTCTTCCACCACTGCCTGGTTTTTCTACACAATCCTTGTGTGTTGTAGTCTCTCATCTTCTACATACAGTAGCTTACTGGCTAATGTTATGTCATTTCATGACTGTCAAGATATATCCCTGGCCCATGACTTTCAAAACCAACCTCTCTACCCTCATTCCCAAAAACCCATTTCTCCCACCCCACATGGGGAATATTCTTCTACATTCCTACAAGTAAACCAAACCAAATTTCCCTCTCCTTAAGGCCTTTGATTCTCCGTCAAAGTAGGACCTCAGTCTACAGAAAAATATTTGAAACACTGCCACTCAAAAGAGAGAGTTAACTTGTACATATACACAGAATAAAATATTAATTTAAGAACAAAACAAAACATTTATTACATACACTAATACATGCAGCTGGTGTTGCACATTTTACAAAAATGAATAAATAAAAAATAATAAAATATAAAATACAAATCTGAAAGCAGCTTTGTGTATTAATATTTCACAGCTTCTGATTGTTATATGGAAAATAATATGGATAACATATTATCTACCAATTATATTCTTATCTTTACAACAATGTTTGCATTTTTTATCAATCAACCTCCAGCAATCATGTATTAATTATAACCAGGCATATCAAAGCAGCCATATCCAATTATCACCTAGGATTGTTTTTATCTTAACAACAACAGATAGTTATTTAATTATTAGCTTCAAGCATTGCTGATATAGCTGGTTAGTGTTTAAAGCATAAGTTGTTTTGTAACAGTTTCCAGACAACCTCAACAATTAATTTGTTTCTTATATCCAAATAGCAACAGACATTAATTATATCCAAATAGCAGCAGATGTTGTTAGTCACAGTTTCTGATTTCAACAAGTTATTACTTAAATCCAAGCAGCAACAAATGATTCTTTGTTTATTCCAAGTATTGCAGAGCTCTTCCCAATCTATTCCCCAGTCAGTACTGTACTTCCCAATCTATTCCCCAGTCAGTACTGTACTTCCCAATCTATTCCCCAGTCAGTACTGTACTTCCCAATCTATTCCCCAGTCAGTACTGTACTTCCCAATCTATTCCCGTCAGTACTGTACTTCCCAATCTATTCCCCAGTCAGTACTGTACTTCCCAATCTATTCCCCAGTCAGTACTGTACTTTCCAATCTATTCCCCAGTCAGTACTGTACTTCCCAATCTATTCCCCAGTCAGTACTGTACTTCCCAATCTATTCCCCAGTCTATTCCCCACTCAGCTTGTACTGACTCGGGAAGAAATTGGAAAGTTTTCTGAAAATGGACATCTGGTCCAGGGGTGGATTGGGATCGAACACCAGCCCGGGAAATTTATGGAAGCAGCCCTAATGGGGGCAGAGTCTGTTGAGGGGCAGGGGTCTATTAAGAGGGAGGGGTTACTCCTCAGAGGTCCTGATTCTGAGATAGACACAGTTGGGGCCTTCTTTGCTTTACGCTATGTTAATGTTTACCTGCAACTTTATGCATATGCTGCTACAAAGCTGGCTGTGAGTGCTGCCTGATCAGCTGGCATCCTGAGAACAAGGTACGTTCTGCTCCTGTCCAGTCCCCAAACCATACAATGTGACTGGGGACGCCATAACCATTACATCAACATGATAATGCAAATAATGTAATTAAAAATAACCTCTCTGCCGGGTCCCCTTCAGTGCTCAGTTGCTGCTCTAGCCAATTCAGTGAGAGTGTGGGAGCTAAGGTGGCGGCCAGTATAGTGAACCCGGTTCCGACCATCGCTATGCTGCTGCTCCTGAGACAGGATCATTGAAGACACCTTTGGCCGGGGCCAGGGAGAGAATTCTGCAGGGCTGGTTAACTTTCTCCAGGTCCCCCGTTGGTAGAACAGCTTTACCACTTTTCAGGCCTAGTGTCACCTGGAAGTCCTTTCTAGCCTAACTTCTGGATTCTGTTCCAATGAACTGCAAGTACTGGAAGCAGTGTAAGCCAGCCCAGTCTGAGTGTGAATCAGCCTGGCTGAGGAGGGTATGGGACCGGTCCATCGGCATTTGTCATGGTGTCCTGGTGGGCCAATCCGCCCCTGCTCTGGGCCTAATTCAGGTTGGTTCTCAGTGTACGGTCCAACCACAAATAATGAGAAAAAGATGCAGGCACTTGCGCAGTGCCCGTCCTGCACATGCGCCCGCTTTTTCTGTGAGGGGCCGCAGAAAAAGCGATCACCTCAGCCTGTCAATCAGGCAGAGGTGGTCACTGTGGTGGGTGGGAGGTAATGCTCCATTTCCAGGGAGGAGACAGAGCATTGCGGGGAGGGAGGTGGCCAAACAGGTGCAGTGCGGCACAAACTGGGGCATGTTGGGAGCCTGATCATGGTGGCTGTGTGACGTCACACGCAGCTGCCGTGATCAAGAACATGGCTGCGGGCCTCCAGCTAAGCTGCGCTGGCAGGAGCCATTCTCAGTTTCTGCTCACAAGCAGAAATTGCGATGCGTTCGCAATTTCTGCTTGTTGAACGGGGGAGGTACCGGTCAGCATGCTAGGTAGCCTTACCCTGCGATGGGCAGCCCCCAGCATGCGATCCAATGGATTGCAAATTCTGTAAATTAGCAGAATTTGCAATCCTTACTGAATTAGGCCCTCTACTGGGTATGAAGGTTATTCACTGTTAAATCTATATTTGAGGAATCTATTGAGACTATACCTGGACTGCTAACCAGACCCATATGATTCTGATTGAGCACCCATAATACCCCATTCAATATTATCACTACTGGGTGGAATTACTCTCTATATTCTGAGAGTTGTGCTATTGGATGTCATATGTCTGACTGAGATATTCTGCAGAGCCAATTGATGTCGCAAAAGATAAATGGATAAATTACTTCATATGAATTACTAACCACCACATTCTTGCAATACTAACATATTAATGGCATCAACCCTCAATGGGATGCAGTTATGTGACCGGCGGTCAGGAGACTGCCAATCACAAAACATCCCCTTACACGCCCCCTTAGAATCCCAACAGTAGGCATGCTGACTAGCAGGGACTATTCCCACTCCTTGGTGTGCACGACACCCATAGTGTGGGAATAGAACCCATGGCGAGCTCAGCTCGCCACTGAGCCCGCAGCGTGGCGAGTGCAGCAAGCCCTCAAGGGGCTTGTTGCACTCTCCCCCCCCCCCCCCTCCCCCATTGGCAATCCTGATGCCGGGATCCAGGAGTCGATATGGTGACTGGTGGTCTCCTGACCGCTGGGCATGCATACACAATCAGTACACGTGGGTTGTCAACAACAACTTATGACCAGCTGTTTATATAAAAAATCTACAATGCTTGGTATGAACATATAAGGAAGCATTTGATGCTGTTTTGATTGAAGTAATAACTAGTGATGAGCGGGTTCGGTTCAGTGAAGTTTCTAGCGGCGGGCGAGCCGTGCACACTTTGTGTGTCCTTATTTCCTCTCCTCCCTCTTCCCGAGCGCTCCTGCTGGGGGGGCAGAGTTTCGCGGAATGACGCGTTTGCGTCGTGACGTCACGACGCAAACACGTCATTCCACGAAGCCCCGCCCCCCAAAGCAGGAGCGCTCGGGAAGAGGGAGGAGAGGAGATACGCCTGGAAGGAGGAGGCGGCCGGCGCGAGGGACGTGAGGCGGCCGGACCCGAAGAGCGGGAAGATGTAAGTAGTATCTCTCTCTCTCCCCCTTCCTTCCCCCCCCACTTGACACCTGCCTGCCGCACTGTGTAAAATGGGGGCACCTGCCTGCGTACTGTGTAAAATGGGGATATCTGCCTGCCGTCCTGTGTAAAATGGGGATACCTGCCTGCCGCACTTTGTAAAAAGGGGGCAACTGCCTGCGTACTGTGTAAAATGGGGATATCTGCCTGCCGTACTGTGTAAAATGGGGATACCTGCCTGCCGCACTGTGTAAAATGGGGATACCTGCCTGCCGCATTTTGTAAAATGGGGGCACGTGCCTGCCGCGCTGTGTAAAATGGGGACACCTGCCTGCCGTGCTGTGTAAAATGGGGACACCTGCCTGCCGCGCTGTGTAAAATGGGGACACCTGCCTGCCGCGCTGTGTAAAATGGGGACACTTGCCTGCTGTAATGTGTAAAATGGGGACTTTTAAAAAAAATTTTTTTTTCCTGTGGTGGGCGTGATGATATCAGACGAGGCCATGCCCACTTTAATGAGACCACGCCCATTTTAATCAGGCCTCACACCCTTGTCGGGAGCGCGCGCGCCTTCGACGCGCACATGCTTTTCTTTTTATAGCTATGTGTGTGGGGGGGGGACGCTATTTTTTTTTAGAGCAATGGGGGGGGGCGCATTTTAAAATCTCGCACTGGGAGCCAAATTGTCTAGAAACGGCCCTTGTTCGGTTCCTCGGAATCCGAACCCCCCCGAACTTCTACCTTTTTACACGGGCCCGAGGCAGACTCGGATCCTCCCGCCTTGCTCGGTTAACCCGAGCGCGCCCGAACGTCATCATCCCGCTGTTGGATTCTCGCGAGATTCGGATTCTATATAAGGAGCCGCGCGTCGCCGCCAATTTTCACTCGTGCATTGGAAATGATAGTGAGAGGACGTGGCTGGCGTCCTCTCACTTTGTTTCAGGGGGCTGCAGTGCAAATATCTTTATTCTGGGGACCAGCAGTATTATAGGAGGAGTACAGTGCAGAGTTTTGCTGACCAGTGACCACCAGTATTATACGTTGTCTGCCTGAAAAACGCTCCATATCTGTGCTCAGTGTGCTGCATATATCTGTGCTCACACTGCTTTATTGTGGGGACTGGGGACCAGCAGTATTATATAGGAGGAGTACAGTGCAGAGTTTTGCTGACCAGTGACCACCAGTATACGTTGTCTGCCTGAAAAACGCTCCATATCTGTGCTCAGTGTGCTGCATATATCTGTGCTCACACTGCTTTATTGTGGGTACTGGGGACCAGCAGTATTATATAGGAGGAGTACAGTGCAGAGTTTTGTTGACCAGTGACCACCAGTATTATACGTTCTCTGCCTGCAAAACGCTCCATATCTGTGCTCAGTGTGCTGCATATATCTGTGCTCACACTGCTTTATTGTGGGGACTGGGGACCAGCAGTATTATATAGGAGGAGTACAGTGCAGAGTTTTGCTGACCAGTGACCACGAGTATTATACGTTCTCTGCCTGGAAAACGCTCACTATCTGTGCTCAATGTGCTGCATATATCTGTGCTCACACTGCTTTATTGTGGGGACTGGGGACCAGCAGTATTATATAGGAGGAGTACAGTGCAGAGTTTTGTTGACCAGTGACCACCAGTATTATACGTTCTCTGCCTGCAAAACGCTCCATATCTGTGCTCAGTGTGCTGCATATATCTGTGCTCACACTGCTTTATTGTGGGGACTGGGGACCAGCAGTATTATATAGGAGGAGTACAGTGCAGAGTTTTGCTGACCAGTGACCACCAGTATTATACGTTCTCTGCCTGCAAAACGCTCCATATCTGTGCTGCATTGTAGTATATAGTAGGAGTACAGTGCATGATTTTGCTGACCACCAGTATATAATATATAGGAGTACGGTACAGAAGGCCACTGCTCTACCTACCTCTGTGTCGTCAAGTATACTATCCATCCATACCTGTGGTGCATTTCAGTTTTGCACAGTTTGCTGACCACCAGCATATAATATATAGCAGTACGGTACAGTAGGCCACTGCTCTAACTACCTCTGTGTCGTCAAGTATACTATCCATCCATACCTGTGGTGCATTTCAGTTTTGCACAGTTTGCTGACCACCAGTATATAATATATAGCAGTACGGTACAGTAGGCCACTGCTCTACCTACCTCTGTGTCGTCAAGTATACTATCCTTCCATACCTGTGGTGCATTTCAGTTTTGCACAGTTTGCTGACCACCAGTATATAATATATAGCAGTACGGTATAGTAGGCCACTACTCTACCTACCTCTGTGTCGTCAAGTTTACTATCCATCCATACCTGTGGTGCATTTCAGTTTTGCACAGTTTGCTGACCACCAGTATATAATATATAGCAGTATGGTACAGTAGGCCACTGCTCTACCTACCTCTGTGTCATCAAGTATACTATCCATCCATACCTTTGGTGCATTTCAGTTGTTCGCAGTATATATAGTAGTAGGCCAATGCTATTGATACTGGCATATAATTCCACACATTAAAAAATGGAGAACAAAAATGTGGAGGGTAAAATAGGGAAAGATCAAGATCCACTTCCACCTCGTGCTGAAGCTGCTGCCACTAGTCATGGCCGAGACGATGAAATGCCATCAACGTCGTCTGCCAAGGCTGATGCCCAATGTCATAGTAGAGAGCATGTAAAATCCAAAACACAAAAGTTCAGTAAAATGACCCAAAATCAAAATTAAAAGCATCTGAGGAGAAGCGTAAACTTGCCAATATGCCATTTACGACACAGAGTGGCAAGGAACGGCTGAGGCCCTGGCCTATGTTCATGGCTAGTGGTTCAGCTTCACATGAGGATGGAAGCACTCATCCTCTCGCTAGAAAAATGAAAAGACTTAAGCTGGCAAAAGCACAGCAAAGAACTGTGCGTTCTTCTAAATCACAAATCCCCAAAGAGAGTCCAATTGTGTCGGCTGCGATGACTGACCTTCCCAACACTGGACGGGAAGAGGTGGCGCCTTCCACCATTTTCACGCCCCCTGCAAGTGCTGGAAGGAGCACCCGCAGTCCAGTTTCTGATAGTCAAATTGAAGATGTCACTGTTGAAGTACACCAGGATGAGGATATGGGTGTTGCTGGCGCTGAGGAGGAAATTGACAAGGAGGATTCTGATGGTGAGGTGGTTTTTTTAAGTCAGGCACCCGGGGAGACACCTGTTGTCCGTGGGACGAACATGGCCATTGACATGCCTGGTCAAATTACAAAAAAAAAATCACCTCTTCGGTGTGGAATTATTTTAACACAAATGCGGACAACAGGTGTCAAGCCGTGTGTTGCCTTTGTCAAGCTGTAATAAGTAGGGGTAAGGACGTTAACCACCTCGGAACATCCTCCCTTATACGTCACCTGCAGCGCATTCATCATAAGTCAGTGACAAGTTCAAAAACTTTGGAAGACAGCGGAAGCAGTCCACTGACCACTAAATCCCTTCCTCTTGTAACTAAGCTCCTGCAAACCACACCACAAATTCCCTCAGTGTCAATTTCCTCCTTACACAGGAAAGCCAATAGTCCTGCAGGCCATGTCACTGTCAAGTCTGACGAGTCCTCTCCAGCCTGGGATTCCTCCGATGCATCCTTGAGTGTAACGCCTACTGCTGCTGGCGCTGCTGTTGTTACTGCTGGTAGTCGATGGTCATCCCAGAGGGGAAGTCGGAAGACCACTTGTACTACTTCCAGTAAGCAATTGACTGTCCAACAGTCCTTTGCGAGGAAGATGAAATATCACAGCAGTCATCCTGCTGCAAAGCGTATAACTCAGGCCTTGGCAGCCTGGGCGGTGAGAAACGTGTTTCCGTTATCCACCGTTAATTCACAGGCAACTACAGACTTGATTGAGGTACTGTGTCCCTGGTACCAAATACCATCTAGGTTCCATTTCTCTAGGCAGGCGATACCGAAAATGTACACAGACCTCAGAAAAAGAGTCACCAGTGTCCTAAAAAATGCAGTTGTACCCACTGTCCACTTAACCACGGACATGTGGACAAGTGGAGCAGGGCAGACTCAGGACTATATGACTGTGACAGCCCACTGGGTAGATGTATTGCCTCCCGCAGCAAGAACAGCAGCGGCGGCACCAGTAGCAGCATCTCGCAAACGCCAACTCGTTCCTAGGCAGCCTATGCTTTGTATCACCGCTTTCCAGAAGAGGCACACAACTGACAACCTCTTACAGAAACTGAGGAACATCATTGCAGAATGGCTTACCCCAATTGGACTCTCCTTGGGATTTGTAACATCGGACAACGCCAGCAATAGTGTGCGTGCATTACATCCAGGGCCGGCTCCAGGCCTACTAGCACCCTGAGCGAGAAAATGTAAAAGCGCACCCCCCCATGCGCGCGCCGAAGGCGCGCGCGCTCCCGGAAAAGTGGGTGTGGCCTCTGGAAAAGTGGGCGTGGCCTCATAACTTCATATCATCAAACTATAAACATATTTTCACACAATTAGCAGCCTTACACATAGCCACAGTAGTGTTCCTTACACACAATGTCTCCAGTATAGTGCCAGATACACGACATGCCCCGCAGCAGTGCCAGCTACACATGACATGCCCCGCAGCAGTGCCAGCTACACATGACATGCCCCGCAGCAGTGCCAGCTACACATGATAGTGTTCACTTTTTAGGGCATGGTGCTGATCACAGGGAGGGCACATTTTTAAGTTAGGAGGGCAAAATGATGTACATACTGCTTGTTGTTCCCATACCTATATGTCAAAGAATGGACAGTGCGCGCCGAAGGCGCGCAGCAAAAATTAAGGGGAGTTACTTCGTGGGGAAGGTACGTGGCCACATAATAGTGGCAATTTGCATTACACCACACAGTAGTGCAGCTAATACACACTGCACCAGGTAGAACCTCCTATACACTTTGCGCCAGGCACAGCACTGAGACACATTGCCTAGCCACAGACGCCTAGCGGGAACACTACATGACACGCCCCCCAGCAGTGCCAGCTACACGCGACAAGCCCCCCAGCAGTGCCAGCTACACGCGACAAGCCCCCCAGCAGTGCCAGCTACACGCGACATGCCCCCCAGCAGTGCCAGCTACACGCGACATGCCCCCCAGCAGTGCCAGCTACACGCGACATGCCCCCCAGCAGTGCCAGCTACACGCGACAAGCCCCCCAGCAGTGCCAGCTACACGCGACAAGCCCCCCAGCAGTGCCAGCTACACGCGACAAGCCCCCCAGCAGTGCCAGCTACACGCGACATGCCCCCCAGCAGTGCCAGCTACACGCGACATGCCCCCCAGCAGTGCCAGCTACACGCGACATGCCCCCCAGCAGTGCCAGCTACACGCGACATGCTCCCCAGCAGTGCCAGCTACACGCGACATGCCCCCCCCAGCAGTGCCAGCTACATAAATGGCCACAGAGTGCCAGATACATAAGTGCCCACACAGTGCCAGATATAAAAATGCCCACACAGTGCCAGATATGTCCCCACAGTGCCATATATAAAATTGCCCCCACAGTGCCAGATATGCCCCCACAGGGCCAGATACATAAATGCCCCCAGTGCCAGATACATAAATGCCCACACATTGCCAGATGCATAAATGCCCCCAGTGCCAGATGCATTATTGCCCCCCACAGTGTCAGATACATTAATGCCCCCAGTGCCAGATATGCCCCCACAGTGCCAGATATGCCCCCACAGTGCCAGATATGCCCCCACAGTGCCAGATATGCCCCAGTGCCAGATATGCCCCCACAGTGCCAGATAAATAAATGCCCCCCACAGTGCCAGATAAATAAGTGCCCCCACAGTGCAGATATACCCCCACAGTGCCAGATACATAAATACCCCCACAGTGCCAGATACATACATGCCCCCACAGTGCCAGATACATACATGCCCCCACAGTGCCAGATACATACATGCCCCCACAGTGCCAGATACATACATGCCCCCACAGTGCAGATACATAAATGCCCCCACAGCGCAGATATGCCCCCACAGTGCCAGATACATTAATGCCCCCTCACAGTGCACAGATAAATGCCCCCCCCCGCAGTGCCAGATAAATGAATGCCCCCCACAGTGCCAGATAAATGCCCCCACAGTGCCAGATACATAAATGCCCCCACAGTGCAAGATTCATAAATGCCCCCACAGTGCAGATATGACCCCACAGCGACAGATATGCCCCCACACTGTGCCAGTGCCCCCACAGTGCAGATATGCCCCCACACAGTGCCAGTGCCCCCACAGTGCAGATATGCCCCCACACAGTGCCAATGCCCCCACATAGTGCCAATGCCCCCACAGTGCAAGATTCATAAATGCCCCCACAGTGCAGATATGACCCCACAGCGACAGATATGCCCCCACACTGTGCCAGTGCCCCCACAGTGCAGATATGCCCCCACACAGTGCCAGTGCCCCCACAGTGCAGATATGCCCCCACACAGTGCCAATGCCCCCACATAGTGCCAGTGCCCCCACAGTGCCAGTGCCCCCACACAGTGCCAGTGCCCCCACACACAGTGCCAGTGCCCGGCCCCGACGATCCCAACATACCTGCGGCGACGCTGGGAGGGGACGTGCTGCTGTTGAGCCTGAGGGCCACCGACTGTTCCCGGCCGCTTGGTGCGCGCTGCGCGGCGTCTGACGTCAGACGCCGGCGCCGCGCAGCGCAGCGCACAGTTTTGAAAGGCCGGGGACGGCGGGGAGAGCTGCCTGCAGTGTACAGGGCCGGCTCCAGGTAAGACTATGGCGGCGCCAGCGCGCGGCGCCCATTAAGGGTGGCGCCCCGCGCGGCCGCTCTAGTCGAACGTGCCTAGAGCCGGCCCTGATTACATCTAGGCAAATTCCAGCACGTCCCATGTTTTGCACATACATTGAATTTGGTGGTGCAGAATTATTTAAAAAATGACAGGGGCGTGCAAGAGATGCTGTCGGTGGCCCGAAGAATTGCGGGCCACTTTCGTCATTCAGCCACCGCGTGCCGAAGACTGGAGCACCAGCAAACAGTCCTGAACCTGCCCTGCCCTCATCTGAAGCAAGAGGTGGTAACTAGGTGGAATTCAACCCTCTATATGCTTCAGAGGATGGAGGAGCAGCAAAAGGCCATTCAAGCCTATACATCTGCCTACGATATAGGCAAAGAAGGGGGAATGCACCTGACTCAAGCGCAGTGGAGAATGATTTCAACGTTGTGCAAGGTTCTGCAACCCTTTGAACTTGCCATACGTGAAGTCAGTTCAGACACTGCCAGCCTGAGTCAGGTCATTCCCCTCATCAGGCTTTTGCAGAAGAAGCTGGAGACATTGAAGGAGAAGCTAAAACAGAGCAATTCCGCTAGGCATGTGGGACTTGTGGATGGAGCCCTTGATTCGCTTAACCAGGATTCACGGGTGGTCAATCTGTTGAAATCAGAGCACTACATTTTGGCCACCGTGCTCGATCCTAGATTTAAAACCTACGTTGTATCTCTCTTTCCAGCAGACACAAGTCTGCATAGGTTCAAAGACCTGCTGGTGAGAAAATTGTCAAGTCAAGCGGAACGTGACCCGTCAACAGCTCCTCCTTCACATTCTCCCGCAACTGGGGGTGCGAGGAAAAGGCTAAGAATTCCGAGCCCACCCGCTGGCGGTGATGCAGGGCAGTCTGGAGCGAGTGCTGACATCTGGGCCGGACTGAAGGACCTGCCAACGATTACTGACATGTCGTCTACTGTCACTGCAAATGATTCTCTCACCATTGAAAGAATGGTGGAGGATTATATGAGTGACCGCATCCAAGTAGGCACGTCAGACAGTCCGTACGTATACTGGCAGGAAAAAGAGGCAATTTGGAGGCCCTCGCAGAAACTGGCTTTATTTTACCTAAGTTGCCCACCCTCCAGTGTGTACTCCGAAAGAGTGTTTAGTGCAGCCACTCACCTTGTCAGCAATCGGCGTACGAGGTTACTTCCAGAAAATGTGGAGAAGATGATGTTCATCAAAATTAATTATAATCAATTCCTCCGTGGAGACATTCACCAGCAATTGCCTCCAGAAAGTACACAGGGACCTGAGATGGTGGATTCCAGTGGGGACGAATTAATAATCTGTGAGGAGGGGGATGTACACAGTGAAAGGGGTGAGGAATCGGACGATGAGGAGGACATCTTGCCTCTGTAGAGCCAGTTTGAGCAAGGAGAGATTGATTGCTTCTTTTTTGGTGGGGGCCCAAACCAACCAGTCATTTCAGTCACAGTTGTGTGGCAGACCCTGTCGCTGAAATGATGGGAGTGCATGTCCTGTTTATACAACATAAGGGTGGGTGGGAGGGCCCAAGGACAATTCCATCTTGCACCTCTTTTTTCTTTCATTTTTCTTTGCATCATGTGCTGTTTGGGGACTATTTTTTTGAAGTGCCATCCTGTCTGACACTGCAGTGCCACTCCTAGATGGGCCAGGTGTTTGTGTCGGCCACTTGGGTCGCTTAGCTTAGTCACACAGCTACCTCATTGCGCCTCTTTTTTTCTTTGCATCATGTGCTATTTGGGGACTATTTTTTTGAAGTGCCATCCTGCCTGACACTGCAGTGCCACTCCTAGATGGGCCAGGTGTTTGTGTCGGCCACTTGGGTCGCTTAGCTTAGTCACACAGCTACCTCATTGCGCCTCTTTTTTTCTTTGCATCATGTGCTGTTTGGGGACAATTTTTTTGAAGTGCCATCCTGTCTGACACTGCAGTGCCACTCCTAGATGGGCCAGGTGTTTGTGTCGGCCACTTGGGTCGCTTAGCTTAGTCATCCAGCGACCTCGGTGCAAATTTTAGGACTAAAAATAATATTGTGAGGTGTGAGGTGTTCAGAATAGACTGAAAATGAGTGGAAATTATGGTTATTGAGGTTAATAATACTATGGAATCAAAATGACCCCCAAATTCTATGATTTAAGCTGTTTTTGAGGGTTTTTTGTAAAAAAACACCCTAATCCAAAACACACCCGAATCCGACAAAAAATTTTCAGGGAGGTTTTGCCAAAACGCGTCCGAATCCAAAACACGGCCGCGGAACCGAATCCAAAACCAAAACACAAAACCCGAAAAATGTCCGGTGCACATCACTAGTAATAACTTGTTGCAAGCAGAGACTGTGACTAACAACATCTGCTGTTATTTGTATACAATGAATGTCTGTTGCCATTTGGATGTACTGTAAGTCACAAATTCATTGCTGGAGGTTGTCTGGAAATAGTTACAAAACAGCTTCGGCAATGCTTGAGGCTAATGATTAAATAACTATTTGTTGTTGTTATTTAAGATAATAACAACAATAGGTGATTATTTGAGATGTCTATTTGAGATATATCTGGATATAATTAACAAATGATTGCTGGAACTTGTTGGATGAAAAAGCAAACGTATAGATAAGGATATAATTTGTAGATAATACAGTATGTTCTTGAGTCTATAGAGTAAATTTACAAATGTGGGAGTGTTTTAGAGCTGGTGATGTTGCCTGATTGGTTGCTATGGGCAACATTACTAGTTCTAAAAAAAACTCCCACCTTAGTAAATTTACCCCCATAATTCCATATACAGTGCATCCGGAAAGTATTCACAGCTCTTCACTTTTTCCACATTTTGTTACGTTATAGCCAAACTGGAATAAATTCATTTTTTACCTCAAAATTCTACACACAATACCCCATAATGACAACGTGAAAAGTGTTTTTGAGATTTTTGCTAATTGATTTTTTTAAAATTAAGTGTAGCGCTGTGAATTCTTTCTGGATGCACTGTAACTACCAGAAGCTGTATTATATTAAAACACAAGACAACTGCTTTTAGATTTGCATTTTATATTTTATTATTTTTTGTCTATTCATTTTTTTGTAAAATGTGCAACACCGGGCGTGTCTATTAGTGTATGTGGGTGTGGTATGGCTGACCAGTGGTCAGGAGACCGATGGTCAGCATACCGATGCCAGGATCCTGACAGCATACCGACGCCGGGATCCTGGCGGGGGGAAGGGGGGGGGGGGCGAGTGCAGTAAGCCCCTTGAGGGCTTGCTCTGCTCGCCATGCTGCAGCCTTGGGTTCTATTCCCACTCTATGGGTGTCGTGGACACCCACGAGTGGAAATAGTCCCTGTTGGTCGGCATGCTGACCGTCAGGTTAGTGAGGAGGCGGGATGTTGGTGGAGGTCAAATTAATATTTGATTCTGTGTATATTTACAAGAAAACTCTCTTGTGAGCTGCAGCTCTTCATATATTTTTCTATATTTTGGTTTCCGTGGCTTTAGGAGAATTCAGTTTTCTCCTTTTGAGCATGTAGTTGCTACAGAGATAGTTTTAATGACAATATTTATAGATAGTTGGGAGTATTCAGTAGCAGTTGCTACTGAGTTGCGATCTTCCTGCTCACCCCTGTAGTGCGCATGTGCAGGACCCGCTCTGTGTGTGCACGGTTGGCGAGATTCGATTGCATCTCAGTTATGCGGATACCTCTGCCTAATTGAAAGGCAGAGGCATTCGCAGACCGGTGACGTGGCATTGCGGGGGTGGTGATGCAGCATTGTATGGGTTTGGAGAGAAAATGGCGGTGGATTCAGGGAGGCTGTATGATATCACACGCGGCTTCTGCAACCCATAAAATTACTGTCCTGTTCCTACCTTCACAGCCTGGCTGCGGAGGCATGGTGGCATCCACAAATCAGTGATGCAATTGCGATCGCATCACTGCCTGGCATTTGCATGCTGGGCGCCCCTGCCCTGTGGTGGGCAGCCTCTAGCATGCGATCACAGCCATTTTCAGTTTGCTAAAATAGCAAAACTGCAACTGAAGCTGAATGAGAGCCAGTGCACTTTAAAACTTTATCAGCGCCCATCACACAGTATATCTATTTTTGTACCTCAGTCTATCCAGCACTCAAATTCCTTTTTCTTTCCATTATAATTGCTTTGCCTAAATGTTAAAGGACGAATCATCCAATGTACTGTAGATGTTCTATACACAATACAATGCTCAATAAAGGGCAACTTAAATGCCTGAACCCCATTTTTCATTCACTCCCAAAAAATTATTTTTTCATAGAGTCTCTTCACGCTGAGGAGCTCTAAACATAAGTATAGCGATACATTTTAGCAGTAATATCCAATTTGGTGTCAAACATACTGTACTGTACAATAACAAATGTAAGAGGAAGATTTGTTCTTGTAGTTTCATGCTAGGTCAGTTGTACAACAGTTAGGCATCCTAGTCTTTTCTTATTAATCACAAAATGTAATAAGATCTGAATACATGTTCTTATATAAAGTACATATTGAATTTGGCTTGGTACTTTTAAACACTACATAGCTAATGACAGGAAAAGTGTTTGTTAGCAACACACAAAGTAAGTTGTGGAAATATATTCTGAAGTACAGTATAATGGAGGGAGAACTTAAGAACTATATACAGGTAAGTCCTTGAATCAAAGATAAGTGGTGGAATAGTTTAATAGGCAAAGCGGAGGTTTTAGTAATTTTTGGTAAATAATTTGGTTGTGTATGATTATCCTGTTGACACAGAAGTGTCATGTCTCAGGTAGGAGTTGGTCTTGAAAGATTGGCCTTCAAGCATTCCATTAAAACTGTTTTTTTTTAAATATTTTAACTGAGCACCACTCCTCCTAATTCTACAGTGTTTGTTCTTCTATGCTTGTATGAGCAGGACCCGCTCACCTTTACCTTATCTATATACTTGACACCCAAGATGGCTGCCTCACCTTTTACATGCTCCTGAACATCTCCATAAAACAGCTTTAATTCTACACAACTGACATCAAAATAATAATAATAATAATAATAATAATACATCACTCTCTCCACCCTGCTCAATCAATTATATTAACAGGTAGATTAGCAAGAAATCTTAAAATACACTATTAAGAAAGTGACCAATGACACAACATATGTTCTGCCTTTCCTCCCAACTGGCTGGATCTCCCCTCAGCAATCTGATGCTTATTGAGCTGGCCTGGATGCTTACAACAGCCTGTTATTGAAGTGGGTAGACTCCCCTCCAAGATGCAAATTGTGGATTCCTGCAGCCACTAGGAACCTTTCTGACTACCCTCCTCAGTTGGTGGTTTGAGAGCCCTTTAGTGTTGTAATGGCCTTCTTTCTGGTCAGCACTGCCAGCTTGTATCCTGCATCTTCAGTTGACTCTCTACCCACATGCTGTAGTTTCTGAGTGAATGCAGCCACTGCCCATATACCCTCCAAACTGTAACTGAAACCACTCTTTTTTTGTAATTATGCCACAGTGCTGTATACGGGATGTAGTTATGTGACAGGTGGTCATGAGACCGCCGGTCATATTACCTCCACCTACATCCTGCTCCCTCATAATTCCGATGGTCGGCATGCCGACCAACAGGGACTATTACCACTCGTGGGTGTCCATGACACCCACATGGTGGGAAAAGAACCTGTGTCGCCGCCGAGCCAGTAGCGTTGTGAGTGCAGTGAGCCTGAAAGAGGCTTGTTTTGCTCACCCCCCACCCTCTTGGCATTCTGTGGTCAGCTTTGGGATGCTGACCACCGGGATCCCGGACGCCGGTAACCTGATACACACCTGTATACAGCTAGCAAACCAACTTTGAGTTAGATATCATGTACAAAACTGATCACAAAACTGATCAGTGAAGATGAATAGGTGAGAAGTACCACTAGAAACTTTAGAGTAAAGGCAAGAGTCTAAGAAGATAAAATCAATAAATGTGTAAATCCCATGTGGATAAGCATAAGCAGTAAGGACAAAAAATATATAGGACTGCGCTTATCATCCAAGTAAGGACATTTATTGCACAATACAATCTATAAAACGCTCAGACACCGGCCGGTATCACACACATGAATCCATAAAATACAGTCCATCACTAATAAATTCACAATGAACCTGAAAATTTCATGCACATATGTATTCAATAAAACACTCCTTAATTTTAGCCTTAATAGAGAACACCCTTGTTGTATATTGCATGCCCATTAGTATAAAGAATCAGCTATATATATATATATATATATATATATACACATGCAGGGGTTAATAAGCTTGTTAGTCTCTGATTAGGGCTTATAATGCACTCCTCCGGATTTTAATATTGTCCAACTGTCAGCTTATTTAAAAGATAGTGCAGGCATCTATACAATGTGCAAAAAGTCAGTATCAAAAACACTCTGTTGTTAGTATATTATAGCAGTACAATGGTATTTAGAGCACACTCCTTATTCCCCCTTAGCACTGGGTCCTCGTGCAAAGCAGCCTTCTGTTGTTAGTGTAGTATATCAGCACAATAGTATAGGAGCGCACTCCTCGGTCCCCCTTAGCACTGGGGTCCACGGGCAGAACAGCCTTCTCTTCCCCCTGATTTAGAAGTGACAGCGGGGTACTTAGGCAAGAAAATTATCCGGTCGGCTACTGACTCACATGTCAGAGGGTAACTCTCCTCTTAACTCGACCTCCACAGACACATTTCCCTGCTTTTAAATGCCATCAGCGGCTTCCTCAGTGTGAAAAAGTCTCTCCACGCTCTAACAGTTTAAAAACCGGAATCGTAGTAACGTTCACTGTGCGCATGCGCACCAGCCCAGCATTCCAAGCCTCCTTCTCATTTCAATATGGCTGAACCTGCAAGCTCCGTATCTTTCCTTATGCATTTGGACCAAGCCTCATTTTTATCTCATATCTTCCTTGCGCATCAAGCCTCTATTTAGCCCCAGCATGATCTCCTTACAACATGTTTAAAACTAATTTTTAATGCTTCATCCAGCATCATATGGTTACACTTATATATGCACATCTTCCATTATAAAGGCTGATTCTATATACTACCACTCTTATATATGAGAACATCTTGATTACTCGCTATAATCAATTAATTTGCACATAACCAAAACAGTTTTTTGTATCCTCTAAACACGTTGTCATAGCCCTCATATACATGTATTTCTATTCCAAATGTCATATATATATATATATATATATATATATACAGTCAGAAGAAAGCAGGCAGCGGCACTCAGGAGACTTGTTCAAAATAGATAAAGTGCAGAAATTTTAATCCATACTGAAATCGGGTGACCAACGTTTCGGGGCTGTGGCGCCCCTTTGTCAAGGTGATACATCATATATCATTATACCACAGCGACCTTCAGTGGCCTTTACCAAGATTAACCTCCATTTTTAATACATATAAGATATATAAGTATCACACCTATTTACATTGAATCACCATATATCATTCCTATTCTCGATGTATCCCAAAATTATTATAATATATTTAAACTTAATAAACATCACCTATCATAAAAATCTAAATGGCCCTATCGACTTGAATCGTTTTTTAAAAAAAACATTAAGCTCCTCCAACCTTTCTTCATATAACATATATGCAATTATCCTCTTCCTAACAACCACATAAACTCATTATACAATGGATGTACCTTATCTACCTATTAATGATATCACCTCACAATCAATATATCCCTGATCTTTTATAGCGCCCTAGATTTACAGTTTTCCAGAACAGCTCGGATCCTAAACCCCGTTTAATTCAACCGTATCTTTCAATCTACTTGGCATTAATGTATCTAATTTGAAAATCCAAAACGCTTCGCGTCTGCAAAGCATTCCAAATCTATTTCCACCCCGTTTGGTATTTTTAATATGTTCGATGGCCACCATTGTGATCCCATCAAAATTTCCTTTCTGACATTGCGCTATATGGCTCGCTGCCGGATGTTTTGCGCACCTAATCTCATTCCGTCTGTGCTCAATAAACCAAACATGTAGGGTATGCGAAGTCCAGCCAATTTAGTGTCTACCACAGCCACATGTCAATAAGTATATAACATATGTTGACATACAATTTACATAATCCTTAATTTGAAACTTCCCCTTTGTAATAATGGATTGAAATCCGTACATTTCCTTGGCAAATATCAACACAACAAACACTCCAATTTGCCACATCTGGTGGTCTAACCAGTAACCAATTGTTCTCAGACTTTATGATATCCTTATTTTGAAAATGAAATGGCACCAGTTTTGACCTTAAGTTCTAAGCTTCCCTAAAAATTACAGTTCCCCTTTGATCTTTTTTAATTTTTAGAGCATCATCCAAAGGTAACAATGACGTGTTCTTCTTAATAATATGCCCTATTTGATGTGCACAACAATTAAATTGTGTCGTAAACAATCCACTTTTTTATTATTGCCCTCTTTATTTCTTTCCTCACATGTTTTTTGTTTTAATAATGCCTCCCTGTCCATTTTGGCCACCTCAGACAGAGCTTTCTCTAACAAGCCTTGTGGATATCCTTGTTCTACAAATGAATCCATCAATATGGCTGCTTGTGTATGAAATGTAGACAATTACGGACAATTTCTTCGTAACCTAACAAATTGACCCCTGGGGATATTATTCTTCCAAGCATGTTTATGCGCACTATTATAATTAAGATAACGGTTCTGATCAACTGACTTAATATACGTCTTGGTGACCAGTTTCTCCCCCTCAGCAGACAAGTCTTTGTCCAAAATTAAAAATAAATGGATGTAGTACTATATTTTTAAGTAAATTTCATCATCATTTAAACCAGTTGTAAAATTATCAAGTGATTCCAAATCCCCACCCCAAATAATAAATAAATTGTCAATATATCGGCCATAGTATACCAGGCCCATGCCAAGCCCACTCAAAGACACCCATATAGAGGTTCATGAAACTCGGCGCGAACCTGGCACCAATGGCCATACCACGTGTCTGTAAATAATAACGTGTATCAGATATAAAATAATTATGTATTAATATAATTTTGATTGAATCCAGTAAAAAGGTAAGTAGAGAGTCCGAGGTTTCATCTCATCTCAAATAGTGATCAACTGCTGGTACCCCTTTAGCATGGGGGATGTTTGAACACAGGGACTGAACGTTACACGTAAGCAGATAGTAATGCTTCTTCCACTGAATTTTATTGAAGGCATTTAAAAAATGCTGAGTATCCTTTATATGTGACCTCAGACTCTCCACGTACCCCTACAGGTGGTGATCTACAAAAAAAGAGAAATTATTAGTTAACGACCCTACACCTGAAATAACAGGTCTACCTTGTGGATTAATGAGTGTTTTATGGATTTTCGGTAAATAATAAAATGTGGCCATGATAGGGTGTGCACAAACCAAAAATTTAAATGTTTCTTTGAAGAAAGCTCCGTCTGCGAGGGCAAGATCAAGCAATTCAACATATTCCCTTTGGAACAGGGCGGTGAGGTTGCCATCCAATTCACGATAAAAATTAGTATCTTTCAATTGTCTATGACACTCACTGACATAGTCTTTTGTGTGCAGGATTACTACCCCACGGCCCTTATGCGCAGGTTTGATTACAATCTCTTGATTTTTTGGTAAAGATTTTAATGCCTTACGTTCCCCAGGGGTCAAATTGTCACCATACAGAGGACCTTCCGCTTTATTACATATATCCCTAAAACTTGCAAGAGTGTACTTATAAAAGCTCTCTACATAAGGGCCCTTATAATTTAAAGGATAAAATTCCGACTGTTTCTTAAAAACACTATGTTTAATGTCAAAAATAGGAATTTCTTTATCAACAGTTTCCAAGTCCTCTGTCTGTAGTGATTCCAAGATAGTCAGAGCGCTATCATCGTCATTATCCAAAAAGATGGGTGCTTCATAACTGTTTTGTGTCTTTTACTGTTTAAGCACAAAATACCGCTTCCTACTTAACATACGTACATAACAATTTAAATCCACAAATACTGTAATTGGAAAAGGTTAGGTCTTGTTACTGGCGCATAGTTCAATCCTTCTTCTAGTATACTGATCTCTTTTTCACTTAGGACTTTATTAGATCAATTGATTATACCTTTTCCAGTTTTTCCACTCTTTACCTTCTGTGCGGTGTTTTTTCTTTATTTCCCTCTACCCCCTCTACATCCTCTTACTTGAGATTTCTTCTCCTTTTTCTCTGTCCCTGTGTTCCTTGCCATGTGGTCTGTGTTTGATATCTGTTTGGACCTAAAAAAAATATGTTCTCCATGTGTACTTTGGTAATCATCATCTGTTTCAGAAAATTTTGATGGCAAATTACCTTGATTTCTGGGTATAAACCATCTGTCCCTCATGTTATGTAACTCTTGATATGTATTTTATGCGCTAACTCACGCCAATCATTTCTTGTTCTTTCATACTGATTATCTCTCCATTTTCCTGTCTCTCCTTTATTTTGAAGCGATTAAATATCATACATGGGCCCTCATTCCGAGTTGTTCACTCGCAAGCTGCTTTTAGCAGCTTTGCACACGCTAAGCCGCCGCCTACTGGGAGTGAATCTTAGCTTATCAAAATTGCGAACGAAAGATTAGCAAAATTGCGAATAGACACTTCTTAGCAGTTTCTGAGTAGCTCCACACTTACTCGGCATCTGCGATCAGTTCAGTCAGTTTCATTCCTGGTTTGACGTCACAAACACACCCAGCGTTCGGCCAGACACTCCTCCGTTTCTCCAGCCACTCCCGAGTTTTTGCCAGGAACGGTAGCGTTTTTTCGCACACACCCATAAAACGGCCTGTTTCCGCCCAGAAACACCCACTTCCTGTCAATCACATTACGATCACCAGAACGAAGAAAAAACCTTGTAATGCCGTGAGTAAAATACCTAACTGCATAGCAAATTTACTTGGCTCAGTCGCACTGCGGACATTGCGCATGCGCATTAGCGACTAATCGCTCTGTTGCGAGAGAAAAATAACGAGCGAACAACTCGGAATGACCCCCATGGTTTTTGTCTCACAAACTGCTGTCTAGACATCAGGGGCCAAATGTAATAGAGTGAGAGTTTCAGAAAGTGAAAGATTTGGTAAGGTTTTTTCATTCTTTTTTTAAAGTGGCAATCATTTTCACTGCAAAACCAGGTTGATCTTGCTGAGTAAATGATTGACACTTTAAAAGGAACTGCAAAACCTTACCAATTCTCTCACTTTTTCAAACTCTCACTCTATTACCTTTGGCCCCTGATGTTGTGTCTCTCTTTCATTATATCTCGGTTTCTTATTATAGGTCCTAATATTATCTTTTTGATAGTCTGTGACGTCTCTTTCCATTTTATGTTCCTTTCTTCTATCAGTGATTGTTCAAATTCTTCAAGTTTTTTATTAACCTTTGAATCTATCACTTTATATTCTTCTAACTTCTCATATGTTTTTAGTGATGAATGCACCTTCTCTATTTCTAACTGTAATTCATTGACCTTTTGTTCTCTAAACCCAATCAAGAGTTTCATTAAGTTCCTTGAACAATTATCCAGAATGGTGTTCCATTCATCAGTAAAAACCTTGTCATCTTTAAAGGTTGATTCTTTTAAAATTTAGGGCCCCTTGGAATAAGGCTATCATCAAGATATTTCTGTAGGGATATTTGATCCCACCAGTGCTTTTCTCTGTAATGAACAGAATTTCAAGATTATTAAATAATCTGTACATTTGGACCGTATCTTCCTGTGGTAATTCAGTAGTTATATTTCCCCTTCTATTCTATAAATCTAGGACACCATAAAATATAAGGGATATATTGATTGTGAGGTGCTAACATTAATAGGTAGATAAGGTACATCCATTGTATGATGAGTTTATGTGGTTGTTAGGAAGAGGATAATTGCATATATGTTATATGAAGAAAGGTTGGAGGAGTTTAATGTTTAAAAAAATAATGATTCAAGTCGATAGGTGATGTTTATTAAGTTTAAATATATTATAATAATTTTGGGATACATCGAGACTACGAATGACATATGGTGATTCAGTGTAAATAGGTGTGATACTTATATATCTAATATGTATTAAAAACGGAGGATAATCTCAATAAAGGCCACTGGAGGTCGCTTGGTCAAATGATATATGTGATCAGCACCAATAAAAAGGAAATAAATAAATATATATATATATATATATATACAGAAATCTCCGGGTGCGGCACTCCTGGACTTTTGCAAAAATCACGGCTCAGATAGGCCTATCTGAGCCGTGATTTTTGCAAAAGTCCAGGTGTGCCGCACCCGGAGATTTCTGTGGATACATGTTACGTGAGGGCACCCGGACAGGTACTTTAATTAGAAGGAGAGCCGGACCATACGGATATATATATATATATATATATATATACCCTGTTGTCGCCGGCGCTCGGTCCACCTCCACGGGCTCTCTGGCTCTGGTCCCCTCCAACGAGGTTTCACCCTCAATATATACAGCACAAAAAATCAGGCGGCACTCAGAGACTTGAAAGTGCAGAGAAACTTTAGTGCAAAACCTGCAAGGTTGCATCAACGTTTCGGGCCACGTAGCCCCTTCATCAGTATAACCCTTGTCAAAGTCAGAAAAATGTCTCAATGCACGTTGCCATATTTGCACCGCACACTGGTCCGTGCTGCGCATGCGTACGCTCTCCCGTGGAAGCGCATACCCGCAATAGCGTGCACTCGCACGCGCAGTATGCGCATTTACGGTAGAGTTTATGTGATCGTAGCGTGCGACTCATTAGTTACAAATGTTCACAATTAATGTAGTTTATAGATCATGATCCCTTTGATAGTTTCTGTAAGTTTGGTTAAAGTATAATGTCCCAGAGCTGAGGAATCCCTCTTTGCATCGTACGAAGGGTTTAACAGGAATCATACTGCAGTGTTTGGTACCCATCGGAAGAGTATTTAATTAGCAATATTCCGGTGTTGGTTTGGAGCGTATTAATCGCTCGTGCGAATAGTTATGGACATAAGAAGTTTATGTCCATTTCTATTATTTGCACATACTCAGGTATGCGGCGGGAAACCCAGTTTCCCACCCACCTGAGCTGTTGGAAATCGTCACAGCCCACCTGTATGAATCACCCTATGACCTTTTGTTATGATGCAGGGCCGAATTCCTTCGGCCAATGGACAATGGGATTGTAGGACCAGGAGATTGCATTGTGTGTGGAGCATAAATAGGCAGGCCGACCACATCCAGCTCACTCTCTCATCAACGGTTATCTGCTGATAATCGGGAGCTGGATATCGAGGCGCTGGCGATCATACCCTTTGTGCGTAAGTTCTCTCCATAATCATTGTCTTTCTGCGAGCCAATCTCTCTCTCTCTCTCTCTCTATCTCTCTCTCTCCTCTTTTTTCTCTTAAATACCTTATAGTATTATAGTATTGTATCGTATTGCATTTAGGTCAGTGTAGTATTGTCTTTTTGTATTTATTGTTTAGTTCTGTGGTTAGGAAGTCTCTGTTATATTGTAGTGTATCATATGTACTGTTATCCCCTTTTACAAGTATATTAGACATAATACAGTTAATAGGCCTTGGAAACCTAAACCAGTATCAGTGTATTTACTATAGTGTTAAGTGTTCACTTGAGCGTCGGTGACGCTCATGCAGCTTTGTAGATAGTCAGGTTCCACAAGGTTGCACTTACACCCTGTACTCACATTAAGGTATTCAGTGTATTTCGTCGGTATAAGGTTTAATATCAAGGTATAGTGTTGTGAGCGTCTGCACCGCTGGTGACCTCCTCGTGGTCTCTAGCGTATGCTACGTTACAGCGAATCTTTCCCCTAGACATAACCAATAACGTGTCCTGTGATCACTGGGCCGTGAGCGAACGTGACGCTTGAGCGTCTCGCCTACGGCTGAGCGATCGTTACGCAAATAGCGTATCATTACGGTATTTCTTAAGTAAGCAGCGTACAGTGTTCTTAGCTTCATAAGGGTTGTTTATACGACAAGGAATTTAGCATTGTCAATTGCGGGCTCGTCCGGTCCTTTTCACATCTGCACTAGGTAGATCAGCAGACATTATCCCCCAGCAAAAGGGTGGGAGGTTATCTCGCAGTTGCTGACGGGATAAGCGTCTGCTTCGCTTAGACAAAGAGTGCTGAAGGAATCCGGTAACCGGAAGTAAGAACAAAACGCTTGTGTCTTTTAAAACTGTTTATTTTTCTTTTGTCTTGCGTACGCACGCATATATCTGCATTTCTATTTCATTTTTTCGTATATCACTATTCCTGTTTGCCAAATTTTATAGTTGATAGAAAGGGCTAAAAGGAGATTTGCTGTTATTTAATAGTAGAGGTAATAGTTAAAGTATAGAACAAACACACGGTTTGTCTGAGATACAAGGCAGTCAGTGTGGATTGCGGTAGATGATCAGGGATCATTTACATTGATAAAAGTATATATATTGTGTTACGGTGGATCCTTTGCATTGCGTACACGTGTCGCTAACAAAGACTAGCGTACGCAATCCAAAAGGCAGACGCACGCAGCGTACACTACGCAACGTAGCGTCTGGTTACGCCCACGTAGCCCAAGTCACGAAAAGTTGAATTAGCGCAAAGCGATAATTAGCGCAAAAGCGATAAGTAACGCACAGCGGTAGATAACGCGACGCGGTAAATAACGCAAATCTATTTTTTGGAAAATCTGAAAATTTAGTTTAACAGATCCTGCTCCTAATTGGTAACACTCTTGGCCTGAAGACAATTTCTGCGCAGAAATAGATATAGAAACAAAAGTGTACATGTGTTGAGTGAGTGTGTTTTGTATACAAAAGTTTATACAATTTTAAAGGTGGAACCAAAAGGAAAGTCGGGTACTCGTTAAGGAACATACGTGTAAGTGACATATACGGTGGCCAGGGAGGCATCCCTGGTTAAAATAATATTTGAGCATTAGAGTATAGCGGACCATAAGGTAACAAGACCAGGAGGTCATAAGGAACAAGACCAGGAGGTCGTAAGGTAAAAGGTCCGCTATAAAAGTCCAGTGGCACAACGCCTGGGGTGTTGGTGCAGAACCCATATAGGCCATACAAGCTCTGGTTGAAGGAATCGCAGCCGAAAACATCGATTCCATTGATCTTTCAGTACATGACAAGTAGTGCTCGTATACTGAACGATTGGACCGCACGTTATTGTGTGCAGTAGTTAGTAATCTGACCTAATACCATTAGAGTAAAGGGGTCACAAATGCTATCTGTACATTCTGACGTGATTTGTGTAATTTTTTATTTTTGGAAGGGAAGTTCGCTGGTCACTCAGGAACTATCTAACAACCCCAACTTTACTGGAAAGAGTAAGTGTCCTGCGGGTAACCCTCATATGTTCCAGTAAACTAAAGGTTCACAGGGGCCCTGGGTTGGGTACCACAGCTCTGGTTACAGTGATTGCGGCACAGGCCAACGTGGGCGAGAAGTAAGTGGGGTACTTGATAAACCACCACCGCCGGCCTGCCCAAGGACATCTTGGTTTGTTTGTAAGGGTTCGCTGAAAACCTTGAGATAAAAGATCCAAGGAGGAATAAGCAACGCCTACAGATTATGGGGGCCATTTGTTCCGGTAGGGGGCGATCAACCCAGGTTCAGGTTGATTCGGAGGACCGACCAATTGGGTCGGCAAGATACATTATGTGTGAAAAATACGGTAGTCACACAGAGGTTTTATGTGATGAATGGCAAAGAATGACTGTACAAGACAGGGACAAGTTCCCAAGAATAGGTAGCTTCAGTCCAGAGGTGTTACAAAATTTAAGGAGGAGGATATGTCTCGTAAAATCAGCAAAGAGACGAATTCAGCATCATGATTATTTACAGTTATGGCACCAGGAAGGTGAGATACAGAGAGGTTTGGCTCTGGCGGCGGGATCTGGGGCAGTCAGGAAGTTGATTGCCACAGCTCCTCCTCCACCATACATTGCAGGAGAGAAGTTGATTGCGGAGAGAAACGCACTGGGTTGTAAAACACAAACTCTTAGTAACACTGTAAATGTTAATGATGTTAACCAAATAACTCATGCAAGTATTAACCCGTGCAAGATGTACCCTGTTTTGAACCTTCCTCAGGAGTGTGATCAAGAAGACGATTCAGCAACAATTTCAGCTCTCTCTCTTGCAGCCACCATAGCAGAGACCACAGTAGGCACAGCGACACCCACGAGATTAGTGAAAGCCCCTAGCGGAGGGATAGGTGAGGTCGTGTCAACGGGTAAGTACGGCACCATGCACTACACTGAAACAATTGTACCACAACAAGCTGTAGAATCTACACAGGAAGAGGCTGTTAGAATTGCTCCTGTAAGGGTAATAGCAGTTCCCAATGGAAAAACAGATGTGTCTGGCGCCACTCCCATAAGGAACATTGCCATGTACACTCCATTTTCCAGAATGGAATTAAGAACAATAGTGTCCGAATTTCCTGACCCCAGGAAGGATTTAGTTGCTAGCCAAAAATACATCAGGGATTTAGGTAACACGGTAGAACCCAACAACAAGGATTGGCAGATACTGCTAAGAGCTTGTTTACCTTCCAATGTTGATGCAACTCAGTTTTTAGCTGATTGTGCATTGGATAAAGATGTACCGCTTACAGACGTGTACAACAAGGATAATGTAAAAAGGATAAATTTACAGCTAAAGGAGTATTTCCCTGCCGTTGTTAAATGGAATAAAATATTTTCCATTAAGCAAAAGGAGTCCGAAACGGCAACAGAATATTTTCACCGGGCACTATTAGAAATGGCAAAGTACACTGGTATAGAGGACATTAAGACCAACCCAAACCATCGAGAAGTAGCAGTATCTGTACTGATGGATGGTTTGAAAGAAACATTAAAAGCTAGGGTACAGACCACGCAGCCATGTTGGCGAGGTCTGTCAGTGTCCACCTTGAGAGAGGCTGCTATTGATCACGACAGAAATATCACTAGGCACAGGGAGTCGCAAAGTGATAAGTTGATGTCCGTAAGTATACAGGCGCTGACCACAAGGCAGCCTGCGTATGTACCACCGAATCCTGTGGGTAAGGCAAGTGTAATAACATGTTTTTCTTGTAACAAACCAGGACACTTTGCACGAGACTGTAGAGTAAGAAATGTACAAAGGTCTTTTCAACCCCCTAGACAACAACACAACACACGACATTGGGAGCAGGGTCCACAGAGGCGGAGTTTTGAGCCACATACAGGGGAAACAAAAAGATATCCCCCAAACAGAGACTGGCATGCCTCTGGTAGCTCCCAGCTAACTCCCTCACAAGTAGTTGCTGCCAGCGGGATTCAGGGAGGTCAGCATACCCAATAGGGGTGTGGCCATACCTGTAATCTGCAGCCAGTTAAGTTGATTGCTAGTCTTGGAAACGAACCAGAAATTGCAATCAATGTAGCTGGTAAAACTTTAAACTTTCTTGTAGACACAGGGGCGGCCAAGTCAGTGATAAATTCGACAGTGGGCATGAGAACCACTGGTAGGACAATTCCAGCCATGGGAGTAACAGGAGTAGTCCAGCACTACCCTGTTAGCAAACCAGCCGAGATTACAATAGGGCCTTTGCATACCAAGCATTCCTTTTTGCTGGCTGCATCTGCACCAACTAATCTCCTGGGAAGAGACTTACTATGTAAAATGGGTTGCGTCATTTATTGTACTCCTGAAGGTGTATTCTTGGACATCCCTGAGAATCACGCTCAGGAAGTACGAGACATGTTAGACTCCCCATCAAAATTAATGTCACATTCCATTATGACAAATAGGAATCCATCCCAAATAGAAGAGATGACATCTCAGATACCAGAGTCACTTTGGACAAAAGATGGACAGGACACTGGATTAATGGCAAACGTAGCTCCAGTAGTAGTACAAGTAAAAGAAGGTAGGATAGCTCCAAAAATCCCACAGTATCCTCTGAAGCCAGAGGTGGAGTTAGGAGTTTTTCCCGTAATAGAGCGCTTGCTACAACAGGGCATTCTAGTAAGAACGTCCAGCACAGCAAATAGTCCCATCTTCCCTGTTAAAAAGAGTGGGGGGAGGGGTTACAGGCTAGTGCAGGATCTAAGGGGGATTAACAAAATAGTCGAGAGTCAGTTCCCCGTAGTGCCTAATCCAGCTGTCATCCTAATGCAAATTCCTCCCACTGCCAAATTTTTCACTGTTATTGACCTCTGCTCCGCTTTCTTTTCGGTACCTCTGCACCCTGACAGCCAATATTTGTTTGCATTCACATACAGAGGAGTCCAATACACGTGGACTCGGTTACCCCAAGGTTTCATAGATAGTCCAAGTATATTTTCTCAGGCTTTGCATGATTGTTTACAGTCTTTCCAACCGGAAAGTGGATCAGTGTTGATACAGTACGTGGATGATCTACTACTGTGTTCTGATTCATTGGAGGCATCCCTGAAGGATACGAAACAGCTCCTGTTTCATCTTTCAGACACAGGTCACAAGGTCTCCAAAGACAAGTTGCAATTATGCCAAGCTAAAGTAAAATACTTGGGACACTGTCTAACACAAGGACTGAGACACCTGACCGCTGATAGAATCCAAGCCATTAGAGACATGACACTGCCACAAACCCAGCAACAGATCAGGACGTTTTTAGGAATGTGTGGGTATTGCCGTAATTGGATCCCGGGGTTTTCCATATTGGCGCTACCTTTGCAGGAAATGGTCTCCTCAAACAAACCTGATCGGATTTCGCATACAGACGAATCCGAAACAGCATTTGAGAGACTCAAACAGTGCCTAACGCAGGCACCAGCACTAGGTATGCCAGACTATGGGAAACCCTTTGAACTATACGGAACAGAAAGTGCTGGGTGCGCAGCAGGTGTACTAACACAAAAACACGGTGATGCCAGCAGGCCAATTGCATACTACAGCGCTCAGCTAGACACGGTAGCGCGATCCCTCCCCACATGCTTGCGTAGCGTTGCGGCGATAGCATTGCTAGTGACGAAAAGCGAAGATGTCGTGCTAGGCCACAACCTCACAATCCATACACCACATGCGGTATCGGCCTTATTGAATTCTGCCCAAACCAGACATGTCTCATCAGCAAGGTTTACGAGATGGGAATTGGCATTAATGGCCCCAGTAAACATCACCATAAGGAGATGCAGCGCATTAAACCCTGCAACATTTCTCCCAGGTGTGCCTGGACAGGCACAAAGGGTGGGAGGTGAGAGTGATGGGGAAGGAGGATTTAATGCAAAGGAAGATACACATGATTGTATGGAATATTTGACCCAAAATTTTACCGCAAGGCCTGACATCAGTGACAATCCACTAGAAGATGCAGAACTCACGTTCTACACGGACGGTAGTTGTCACAGACAGTCAGACTCGGGAGACTTGTGTACTGGATACGCAGTCGTAGATGACCAAGACACCATAGAAGCGGAACCGCTAGGCCCACCTCACTCAGCCCAGGTTGCTGAACTGGTCGCCCTAACCAGAGCATGTGAATTGGCTAAGGGTAAGTCTGCCAATATCTACACCGATTCTAGATACGCGTTCGGGGTAGTCCATGATTTCGGAGCGCTATGGCGTCTCAGAAATTTCATGACGGCAGCTGGTACACCGATAGCGCATGCAGCTCACATAAAAAGGCTTCTAACAGCGATACAGGAACCCGACAGAGTGGCTGTTATCAAATGTAAAGCACATACATATAGCCAAGACCCAGTATCCCTTGGTAACAGCCGAGCAGACGAAGCTGCAAAGCTTGCAGCTGCTACCCCCATACGGACAGACACCACACAACTGATGGTATTTAATACCATCAACACACAAAAGTTGTGTGAAATGCAGAATTTGTGTTCCACTCAGGAGAGAGCAGTCTGGAAGGCAAAGGGATATGGCCAGGAGTCCTCAGGGCTCTGGACGGATGGACATGGTAAACCAGTGGCCCCCAGGGCATACCTTCCGTGTCTGGCTGAAGCAGCTCACGGGCTGACTCATCTAGGCAAGGAGGGGATGTGCAAATTGGTAAGAGCATACTGGTGCGCCCCAGGATTCTCCTCTCATGCTAGTAAAAGAGCAATGTCATGCCTTACCTGTCTGAGAAAGAATATTGGAAAAGCAATACCAACAGAACCATCCCATATCCCACCTGCCGGCGGCCCTTTCCAAGTAATACAAATTGACTTCATTCAATTACCCCCATGTAGAAATTTGAAATATGTACTTGTTTGTATAGATGTTTTCTCGAATTGGGTCGAAGCTTTTCCAACAGCTACAAATACCGCTATGTTTACAGCTAAGAAAATTGTGCAGGAATTTGTATGTAGATATGGTATCCCTAGAATCATTGAAAGTGATAGGGGTACCCATTTTACAGGTGATGTCTTTCAAGGAATGTGTAAGTTGATGGGAATTGATAGTAAGCTGCACACTCCGTACCGTCCACAGGCGAGCGCGAAGGTCGAAAGAGTGAACAGCACTATTAAAAATAAATTGAGTAAAGTAATGGCAGAGACAGGATTGACGTGGCCAGAAGCTTTACCCATTGTTTTGTATAGTATCAGAACCACTCCCAGGTCCCCTCTTAATCTGTCTCCTTTTGAAATCTTGTTTGGTCGACAACCGCATGTCATGATTAACCCTCAGGATGATTTGAAATGTAACAATGAAGTAACTGTAAAGTACTTGATTAACATGAGTAAACAGTTGAGGAATCAAAATGATAATCTGAAGTTGGTGATTCCTGATTTACCAGATAGTAATTGTCATGACATTGAACCTGGGGATTATGTAATGATACGAAATTTTCTACGCTCAGGTTGTCTTATTGATAGATGGGAAGGACCATACCAGGTCTTATTGACTAGCACCACAGCATTGAAGGTTGCTGAGAGAGAGACTTGGGTCCATTCATCCCACTGCAAGAAGGTTGCTGATCCAGAGAAGTCTCGTGATAAGGAACAGACGGTAGAGGTTGTATCACTAGAGTGTCTGTTCCAGGAGGACTGAGGCGGCACCTGAGCCTTGAAGACCGAAAGCAGCTGTCGACTCCCCTCTCCCTTTTATTGTTTTCTCCACTTCCCATCCCCTCTCCCTTAAAATTTCTTTTTCCCCCTTCTCATTCTTCTCTATTTCCTCCTCAAAGATGGACTTGCCCCAAGAGACTGTGATCCGGATTTTGATGTTAACCATGATGTTGACCAGAACAGTCTGTTCCGGCGAGAGTACCATAGAGGTCGAAAGAGGTTCTGGAATGGGTTCCGATTATGATGATGGAGGCGTAGTTTTCCAAGATCAACCAAACCAACAAGCAAAGGCGAGTATCAGAAAACGATCCGATAGAAGAAATTGTGATGGATTGTTAGCTGAAGAAAATTGTATCTGTAGGCTCTGTGATAATCTGGTTGAAGATGGATGCATAAAGAAATGCCAATCTAGTTTTAATATCCATATAGACCGGCATCCATTGAGTGACTATCACTCCTTAGTGGGTAACGTGTTAAACCAAACAGATTGTTGGGTATGCTCTCAAGTACCTCAGGGTCACAGTAAATCAGGGCTAGTACCATTTCCTTTAACGTTAGGGGAGGTACTTGAGCTAAGTGGTGGGAGACCGGTGGACCGGAGGTTTAACATCTCCAGCCCTCCTAGTTTGAAGCTCCACCAATACCATGTGGATAGGTCCCTCATATGTTTTAACATCTCCAATCCCAGAAAACCGGGAAATTGGGAAGTGTCATGGAGCAACCTTACCATGACCTTTTCACACAGAGCAGATAGAATGCCTACAGATACAGAGCTCGTACGCCACATAGCCAGTAGAGGAAAATCATTCCGGTATCGATATACCTTAGGAAATAGGATTACTAAAGTTGGAGAGGTATCGCTAGGATACTGTGCACATATCGTACAAACCGATACGTGCATTAGGCAGATGGAAGAATTAGGGTCAGGAGATTTCACCTGGAAGGTTTGTAACATGGTCATGTCCTTCTCCGTCCCTTATGTTCTCCCCGATGATGCATATTTCATATGCGGGAGAAAGGCGTACAAGTGGCTTGCCCCAAACTCTGAAGGATTGTGTTATATTGGAAAAGTATTGCCTGAAGTGATGACTGTTACACATGACAAAATGAAGGACATACACCGTGGTGCCCAAACTCCTTATACTCACACTCACTACGAGCACCTTGTTAAAAGACAACTGTCAGAAAGGTTAGAGCATCCGGCCTCTGATCTTATCCATGAATCCACCGGGATTCAGGTTCTGGTAGCGTTAGATTTCACTCGCACCGCTCGAGGTGTGATGAATTATAGATACATTTCCGCACTCGCCAATTTGTTAGATAATATCACTGAAATGTATGATGACACGTTTAGATACACTGGAAGAGAACTTCAAGCTTACAAAACAGAACTAGTTCAGCATAGGATGGTTCTTAATTACCTTACAGCAGTAACAGGCGGATATTGTGTTACATTGGCAACACAGTACGGCATAAAGTGTTGCACGTATATCACAAATAGCACCGAGGATCCGGTAGAGGTCATAGACCAAAAGATGGACGATATTCTGCAATTAAAGTGGGAATTTCGTCGAAAACACAATCTCACCCTTGCTGCTGTAGGTAATGAGCTGACTGGTTGGGTGTCATGGTTGAACCCGCGAAATTGGTTCTCCGGTTTGGGAGAGTGGGCTCAAGGAGTCATAATGGATGTTGGAAAGTTTCTCCTATGTATTTTGGGTGTCGTTATATCTATTGGATTGATATTTAGATGCGGGCAGGCTTTGATGAGGTGCAAGCAAAGTACGAAAGTGATGAGCTTAAGGAGTGAGGAAACTGTAATTAACCTGGATTTGATTTATGACCCAATGCTAGAAACCATGACGTAATGATGTAATGAGTATACGGTCCGCCTTTCACCCATTTCTATGTTTTCCTCCGAGGTACAAAGACCCACGTAGACGAAGGATTTGATGAGCCAAGGGGCCGACAACGGAAAGATGGAAAGAAGAAGAGCAGACGACCTGATAAACAAGATTTTGATGGACAATGCCATGGGTACCCCAGTTTCCCTAGGAACTTTAAAATCACGATAGCCCAACATTTTTTGTAAATCCATGGACGTTGTTTGCTTTACTCACGATTTATGAGCAAAAGCACAAAGAAGAAGACTCCAATCAACCGACACCAATCAAGACCTCAATCGACGAATGTACATTTCCCTGACATAGAATACCATTGCATTTTTCATAAGTGTTCTCTATCTTCATCTCTACAACCCTCAGGTAATGACACACATAGACGATAGGGAATTCAGGCACAGATATCAGCAACCACATACCTCCCCCATTCATGTATCATCAACTAAAATGTGCATCCCCATTTTGTTACAACTACAGCCGAAATGAGCTCGGTAAAGTTTGACAGCCCATCCACAGACCTGTACCACAGGATAAGAAGGAATTCAAATGTATACTTCGCAATACCTCGAAGCTTGATCTACCACACGTACGGCACGATGATACATGACCCTCCAAACATGGACTCATACACACATGCTCCTGCTTTCTCACTAGGTCATACCCTCTTCACACCTTCTCCTCTCTCCTCCCCTACCCAACCATGGAAATCAATTAACCCCTGACTTACATTTTTCTCCTTAAATGTTTTGTGGCAGTTATTATTGACTGCCAAAGGGTGGACTGTCAAAGTCAGAAAAATGTCTCAATGCACGTTGCCATATTTGCACCGCACACTGGTCCGTGCTGCGCATGCGTACGCTCTCCCGTGGAAGCGCATACCCGCAATAGCGTGCACTCGCACGCGCAGTATGCGCATTTACGGTAGAGTTTATGTGATCGTAGCGTGCGACTCATTAGTTACAAATGTTCACAATTAATGTAGTTTATAGATCATGATCCCTTTGATAGTTTCTGTAAGTTTGGTTAAAGTATAATGTCCCAGAGCTGAGGAATCCCTCTTTGCATCGTACGAAGGGTTTAACAGGAATCATACTGCAGTGTTTGGTACCCATCGGAAGAGTATTTAATTAGCAATATTCCGGTGTTGGTTTGGAGCGTATTAATCGCTCGTGCGAATAGTTATGGACATAAGAAGTTTATGTCCATTTCTATTATTTGCACATACTCAGGTATGCGGCGGGAAACCCAGTTTCCCACCCACCTGAGCTGTTGGAAATCGTCACAGCCCACCTGTATGAATCACCCTATGACCTTTTGTTATGATGCAGGGCCGAATTCCTTCGGCCAATGGACAATGGGATTGTAGGACCAGGAGATTGCATTGTGTGTGGAGCATAAATAGGCAGGCCGACCACATCCAGCTCACTCTCTCATCAACGGTTATCTGCTGATAATCGGGAGCTGGATATCGAGGCGCTGGCGATCATACCCTTTGTGCGTAAGTTCTCTCCATAATCATTGTCTTTCTGCGAGCCAATCTCTCTCTCTCTCTCTCTCTATCTCTCTCTCTCCTCTTTTTTCTCTTAAATACCTTATAGTATTATAGTATTGTATCGTATTGCATTTAGGTCAGTGTAGTATTGTCTTTTTGTATTTATTGTTTAGTTCTGTGGTTAGGAAGTCTCTGTTATATTGTAGTGTATCATATGTACTGTTATCCCCTTTTACAAGTATATTAGACATAATACAGTTAATAGGCCTTGGAAACCTAAACCAGTATCAGTGTATTTACTATAGTGTTAAGTGTTCACTTGAGCGTCGGTGACGCTCATGCAGCTTTGTAGATAGTCAGGTTCCACAAGGTTGCACTTACACCCTGTACTCACATTAAGGTATTCAGTGTATTTCGTCGGTATAAGGTTTAATATCAAGGTATAGTGTTGTGAGCGTCTGCACCGCTGGTGACCTCCTCGTGGTCTCTAGCGTATGCTACGTTACAGCGAATCTTTCCCCTAGACATAACCAATAACGTGTCCTGTGATCACTGGGCCGTGAGCGAACGTGACGCTTGAGCGTCTCGCCTACGGCTGAGCGATCGTTACGCAAATAGCGTATCATTACGGTATTTCTTAAGTAAGCAGCGTACAGTGTTCTTAGCTTCATAAGGGTTGTTTATACGACAAGGAATTTAGCATTGTCACCCTCATAACATACAAACACAACATTTATAGGTACACTCACCCCTGGAGATATTCAAGGGGTGAGTGTACCTATAAATGTTGTATTGCAGTTTTTGCACTAAAGTTTCTCCGCACCTTCAAGTCTCTGAGTGCTGCCTGATTTTTTGTGCTGTATATATATATATATATATATATATACACATAAGACATTTGGAATAGAAATACATGTATATGAGTGCTATGACAATGCATTTAGAGGATACAAAAAACTGTTTTGGTTATGTGCAAATTGATTGATTATAGCAAGTAATCATGGTGTTCCCATATATGAGTGGTAGTATATACAATCAGCCTTTATAATGGAAGATGTGCATATATAAGTGTGACCATATGATGCTTCATAAAGCATTAAAAATTAGTTTTAAACAAGCTGTAAGGAGATCATGTCGGGGCTAAATAGAGGCTTGATGCGCAAGGAAGATAGGAGATAAAAATGAGGCTTGGTCCAAATGCATAAGGAAAGATACGGAGCTTTCAGGTTCACCCATATTGACATGTGAAGGAGGCTTGGAACGCTGGGCTGGTGCGCATGCGCACAGTGAATGGGAATACAATTCCGGTATTTAAACCGTTAGAGCGTGGAGAGACTTTTTCACACTGAGGAAACCGCTGAAGACTATTAAAAGCGGGGAAACACGTCTGTGGAGGTCGAGTTAAGAGGAGAGGGTCAGTACACGTGGGTCAGTAGCTAATTTTCTTGCCTAAGTATCCTGCTGTCACTTCTAAATCAGGGGGAAGAGAAGGCTGTTCTGCACATGGACCCCAGTGCTAAGGGGGACTAAGGAGTGCGCTCCTATACTATTGTGCTGATATACTACACTAACAACAGAAGGCTGCTTTGCACGAGGACCCCAGTGCTAGGGGGGAATAAGGAGTATACGCTAAATACCATTGTGCTGCTATAATATACTAACAACAGAGTGTTTTTGATACTGATTTTTGGCACATTGCAGGGACGCCTGCACTGTCTTATAAATAGTGCATTATAAGCCCTAATCAGAGACTAATAAGCTTATTAACCCTTGCATGTGTATATATACGGCTGATTCTTTATACTAATGTGCATGCAATATACAACAAGGATGTTCACTATTAAGGCTAAAATTAAGGAGTGTTTTAATGAATACATATGTGCATGAAATTTTCAGGTTCATTGTGAATTTATTAGTGATGTATTTTATGGATTAATGTGTGTGATACCGGCTGGTGTCTGAGCTTTTTTATAGATTGTATTGTGCAATAAATGTTCTTACTTGGATGATAAGTGCAGTCCTATATATTTTTTGTCCTTACTTGTATTCCTTAGGGTCAAAATAACCTGGCCCTTAGGACTTGCGGCTATCAACCAAGGAAAATAGTGGTGCCAGGCTTCTTTGTATAAGCGTAAACAGTGTTTGCTCTAGCAGATCCACTCATTGTCACAACTGAGGGCCTGAGCTGACGGAAGGCAGCCTCAGTTGTAGGGGCTGAGATGTACCGGAACCTGGGAGGTTGTATCAGACCCCTGGACATGTAAGTAACATGAAGAGAAACCGCCCGAAGGCGTGACCACGACAACTTGAGTAAAAGTCAATGATATTTATTTATGACAAACTCCATGCATCACAGTAGCAGTAAAAAGAAACATAAAAATCAGCAGAGAAATAATAATACAGTTCCTGGGTACTACAGGGTGGCAGGGGCCACAGAGCTCTGGTGGTATGAGACAGTTCTTATTATCTGCAAGTTGGAAAGTCCTTACCAGGCTCAACTGTAGCAATGAGGAAAGCCCAGGGTCGTACCAGCTGGTGTTCCAGGGAAAGCTGGACTGCTGTAGATAAAATGCTGCTGTGGGTACTGGTTAGAACCAGACAGGTGTTGGCACGGAGTGGATACTGGCTGGAACCAGTTAAATAATAAATAAAGCTTGAGAGCGATGCAATATAGATGAAATGTAGAATTTGAGAGCGGAGAAATAATAATACCGGTGGAGAGTGGTAAACTGCAGAAAAGACACCGGCCCTTTAAGAGAAGCTGTACACTGCTGGAAGCTGAGCTGGAAGCAGGTGATGTTGTAGCTGGAAACAGGTGAGTCCAGAATGGATCGGAGAGTCAGGCTACACCGCAGATGGAATGCTGGTGCGGGTCTCTATAGCAGAAGTCTGGAGACAGGAGCTGGAACCTGGAAGACATTCACAGGAGAGAGACAAACTGGAACTAGGTTTGACAACCAAAGCACTGACGCCTTCCTTGCTCAGGCACAACCTATTTATACCTGCAGCAAGGAAGGCATTGGCTAGGCAATTATGCAAATTAATAATACAGACAGCAGATTGGTGAATATGATCAGATGACAGAATCCAAGATGGCTGCGCCCATGCAGACACTTGGAGGGAAGTTTGGTTTGTAATCCATGTGGTCTGGAAAACAGTAATGGCGGCGCCGGCCACCGGAGACAGGAGACGCCAGGCTGACAGGTGCACATCCAACCACGCGGACACAGCGGAGGTCGCGGCTGACGTAATCGCCACTCTGAATGCAGAAGCTCAGGAACGGCGGCGGAGGCCGCGGGAGACACCATGCCAGATGTACAAGGCGTTACTGTGACAGCGTCCAGAGAGACAGGAGAGGATGCGGGAATATGCACATCAGGATAACAGATGGGATCCGGTCCTGGAGCGCTGAGCCAGCCTTAGGAGGCATCTGATGGGTAAGAAATGGCGTCCAGATACCCGGATCGTGACAGCACCCCCCCCTTTAGGAGTGGCCCCAGGACACTTCTTTGGCTTTTGAGGAAACTTGGAATGGAATCTCCGGACCAAGGCAGGAGCATGGACATCAGAAGCATTGGTCCATGAACGTTCCTCAGGGCCATAACCCTTCCAGTCAATAAGATACTGAAGTTGACCGTAACGGTGACGTGAGTCCAGGATCTTGGCCACTTCATACTCAACGCCTCATTGAGTTTGGACTTTCGGAGTTGGAGGAAGTGAGGAATGAAACCGATTCAAGATTAACGGTTTCAACAGGGAAACATGGAATGTCCTGGGTATTTTTAAGAAAGGAGGTAACTGGAGTCTGTAAGCAACAGGATTGATGACTTGATCAATTTTAAAAGGACCGATGAAGCGAGGTGCAAACTTCATACTGGGAACTCTCAACCTCAAATTCTTCGTGGATAACCATACCCGATCACCCACCTTGAGAGCAGGAACTGCTCGACGCTTCTTATCCGCAAACTTCTTGTACCTGAACGATGCCTTGAGCAGAGCTGATCGTACGCTCTTCCAGATATTGGCAAACTGATGCAAGGTGATATCCACTGCGGGAACAGAAGTTGCTGGAAGCGGTTGGAACTCAGGGACTTTAGGGTGGAATCCAAAGTTGGTGAAGAATGGTGTTGAAGAAGATGAAGAATGATACTGGTTGTTATGACAGAACTCGGCCCAGGGAAGTAATTGAACCCAGTCATCTTGAGAGGAGGACACATAGATGCGGAGGAAGGACTCCAAGTCCTGATTCACCCTCTCAGTTTGACCATTGGTCTGAGGATTGTAAGCCGTGGAAAACTTTAGCTTGACTTGGAGGACTTGACATAAACTTCGCCAGAATTTGGCTGTGAATTGAACTCCTCGATCTGAGATAATTTCTTCTGGAAGACCGTGGAGTCGGAAGATCTCTTGTATGAATACTTGAGCCAACTTGGAAGCTGACGGAAGACCGGTGAGAGGAATGCAGTGTGCCATCTTGGTGAACCGGTCAACTACCACCCAGATGGTATTGAACTTGTTGCACATGGGCAAATCTGTAATAAAATCCATCGACAAATGGGTCCATGGTCGACGGGGAACAGATAATGGAACCAGTTGCCCCGCAGGCGACTGGCGGGATACTTTATGTTGATCACACTTTGGGCAAGATGCAATAAACTCCAAAACGTCCTTTTTCAGAGTTGGCCACCAATAGGACCTAGAGATAAACTCCAGGGTTTTTTGGATACCTGTATGTCCGGCAAAGCGGGAAGCATGGGCCCAATGCATGAGCTTCTTCCTTAGTGTCGGCTTCACAAAACTTTTCCCTGCTGGGGGCGTAGAGTCCATCCCTACCGTGGAGAATGCCAACGGATTTATAATAGGATGTTTGTCTGAAGACTCTGACTCATTTTCTTGCTCCCATGAGCGGGAAAGGGCATCGGCCTTGCGATTCTGAGAGCCCGGACAGAACTGGAGTTTAAAGTCGAACCTGGAAAAGAAAAGTGCCCATCTGGCCTGACGAGGGTTGAGACATTGTGCGCCTTTCAGATATAGAAGGTTCTTGTGGTCTGTAAGGATGGTGATTGAATGAGAAGCTCCCTCCAACAGATATCTCCACTCCTCTAGAGCGAGCTTGATTGCTAGCAACTCCTGGTCGCCAATGGCATAGTTGCGTTCCGCTGGGGAGAACTTCCGTGAGAAGAAACTGCAAGGATGTAAATGGCCATCTTTAGCCCTCTGAGATAACACCGCTCCTACTCCAACGGAGGAGGCATCCACCTCTAAGATGAAAGGAGAGTCGATGTCAGGCTGTTTCAGGACAGGCGCAGAGATGAACCTCTGTTTTAACAGATGAAAAGCTTGCATGGCTTCTTCAGACCACTTGGACGGGTTAGCACCCTTCTTGGTGAAAGCAGTAATAGGCGCCACAATGGTGGAAAAGTCTCGTATAAACTTTCGGTAATAATTGGCGAACCCTAAGAACCTCTGGACCCCTTTGAGGGTTAAGGGTACCGGCCAATTCTGGATTGCTTGTAGTTTCTCAGGATCCATCTCTAGTCCGGAACCGGACACAATGTACCCTAGAAACAGAATGGACTTGACTTCAAAGACGCATTTCTCTAATTTGCAATAGAGATGATTGACACGGAGACGGGACAGAACCTCCTTTACCCAAAAACGATGTTCCTCTAAATTGTTGCCAAAAATGAGGATATCATCTAGATAGACCACGACATGACGGTATAGAATGTCTCTGAAGATCTCATTGACGAAATGCTGGAAGACAGCTGGAGCATTGCTCAATCCGAAGGGCATGACGAGGTACTTATAATGTCCGTCACGGGTGTTAAATGCGGTCTTCCACTCGTCACCCTCACGGATCCGGATGAGATTGTATGCACCTCTTAAGTCCAGCTTTGTAAAGATGGTAGCTCCGCTAACTCTGTCAAAGAGCTCAGTAATCAGGGGTAAAGGATAGCGGTTCTTGATGGTAATGTCGTTCAAACCTCTGTAGTCGATGCACGGCCGCAGACCACCATCTTAATTTTTTACAAAAAAGAAGCCTGCGCCGGCTGGAGAAGAAGAAGGTCGAATGAACCCCTTTGCTAGGTTCTCTTTAATGTATTCCTCCATAGAATGCGTCTCGGGCAGAGACAACAGGTAAGTTCGGCCTCGAGGTGGAACCTTCCCTGGAACGAGATCAATCGGGCAGTCCCATTCTCTATGAGGAGGAAGGATATCAGCAGAAGCCTTACTGAACACATCCGTGAAATCTTGATATGGAGGAGGTGGAACATCAGACGACCTGGGGGAGGAAGAACAGACAGGCAACACTTTAAACAAACATGTCTCAGCACAGGAGGGACCCCATGCCAGGATTTGCGTAGTCGTCCAATCAATTGTAGGATTGTGAAGACGGAGCCATGGAAGGCCCAGGACCACAGGATGTGTGGCTCTTGGAATCACTAAAAGTGAAATAAGTTCGGAATGAAGAACTCCCACTCTCAGACGAACTGGTAGAGTCCTTAGAGCAATAACTGTATCAAAAATTTTACTGCCATCCACGGCAGTTAAGGAAAAGGAGGAAGGAAGTCTCTCGGTGGGTAGGGACCACCGTTTAACATAGGCTTCGGTAATAAGTTCCCAGCTGCTCCGGAATCAAGGAGGGCAATGACGTTCTGATAACGTTGAGCAACTTGAAGCGAGACTGGGAAATTACAATCTTGAGGGGATGGAGAGGAGATCATTACTCCTAGCCGGCCCTCTCCTTGGCGAGCTAGGGTCTGGAGTCCCGGACGTTTGGGACAAGCATTAATGGTGTGAGACGGAGCTGCACAATAAAGACAGAGAGACTCGGAGAGACGTCTTCGGCGCTCAGCAGGAGTTAAACGGGAACGGCCAATTTGCATGGGCTCATCTTTAGTTGGTGACAGTTGGCGAGGAGGAGGAGCAGAAGATTTTGGAGCAGATGATCTTCCACGCTCAGTTGCTCTCTCTCTGAAACGTAAGTCAACTTTTGTACAAAGTGAGATTAGCTCATCTAACTTGGAGGGTAAGTCTCTGGTAGCTAACTCGTCTTTAATACACTCAGATAAACCATGCCAGAATGCAGCATACAGGGCCTCGTCGTTCCATGCCAGTTCGGATGCCAGGATCTGGAACTGTATAAGATATTGTCCTACAGTACGTGATCCCTGGCGTAAACGGAGAATCTCAGACGAAGCTGAAGTTACCCGGCCTGGCTCGTCGAAGATGCGCCTGAATGTTGACACGAATGCAGTGTAAGAAGATAGCAGGGTGTCGGACCTCTCCCATAACGGTGATGCCCAATCAAGGGCTGAGCCACTGAGAAGAGAGATGATGTAGGCAATTTTTGTACGGTCACTGGGAAAATTGCCAGGTTGTAGCTCAAACTGAATCTCACACTGGTTGAGAAATCCCCTGCAGAATCTTGGAGAACCGTCAAATTTTGCTGGCGTTGGAAGATGAAGACGTGGAGCAGAAACGGGTAAGGTGGGTGGGGTTATAGCTGGAGTCACTGTGGTTGACGCACCGGACGCGTCTGATCCACGGAGAGTTGTCTGAATCCCATCCAGCCGAGTAGAGAGACCCTGGAGACAGCGGATGATGTGGCCCTGCGCAGCCTCCTGATGTTCAAGTCGGGCTGCCAGTTCTTGCATCGGCCTGGCCGCTTGATCCTGGTCTCCGGCTGGATTCATTTGGTCAGTGCTTACTGTCACAACTGAGGGCCTGAGCTGACGGAAGGCAGCCTCAGTTGTAGGGGCTGAGATGTACCGGAACCTGGGAGGTTGTATCAGACCCCTGGACATGTAAGTAACATGAAGAGAAACCGCCCGAAGGCGTGACCACGACAACTTGAGTAAAAGTCAATGATATTTATTTATGACAAACTCCATGCATCACAGTAGCAGTAAAAAGAAACATAAAAATCAGCAGAGAAATAATAATACAGTTCCTGGGTACTACAGGGTGGCAGGGGCCACAGAGCTCTGGTGGTATGAGACAGTTCTTATTATCTGCAAGTTGGAAAGTCCTTACCAGGCTCAACTGTAGCAATGAGGAAAGCCCAGGGTCGTACCAGCTGGTGTTCCAGGGAAAGCTGGACTGCTGTAGATAAAATGCTGCTGTGGGTACTGGTTAGAACCAGACAGGTGTTGGCACGGAGTGGATACTGGCTGGAACCAGTTAAATAATAAATAAAGCTTGAGAGCGATGCAATATAGATGAAATGTAGAATTTGAGAGCGGAGAAATAATAATACAGGTGGAGAGTGGTAAACTGCAGAAAAGACACCGGCCATTTAAGAGAAGCTGTACACTGCTGGAAGCTGAGCTGGAAGCAGGTGATGTTGTAGCTGGAAACAGGTGAGTCCAGAATGGATCGGAGAGTCAGGCTACACCGCAGATGGAATGCTGGTGCGGGTCTCTATAGCAGAAGTCTGGAGACAGGAGCTGGAACCTGGAAGACATTCACAGGAGAGAGACAAACTGGAACTAGGTTTGACAACCAAAGCACTGACGCCTTCCTTGCTCAGGCACAACCTATTTATACCTGCAGCAAGGAAGGCATTGGCTAGGCAATTATGCAAATTAATAATACAGACAGCAGATTGGTGAATATGATCAGATGACAGAATCCAAGATGGCTGCGCCCATGCAGACACTTGGAGGGAAGTTTGGTTTGTAATCCATGTGGTCTGGAAAACAGTAATGGCGGCGCCGGCCACCGGAGACAGGAGACGCCAGGCTGACAGGTGCACATCCAACCACGCGGACACAGCGGAGGTCGCGGCTGACGTAATCGCCACTCTGAATGCAGAAGCTCAGGAACGGCGGCGGAGGTCGCGGGAGACGCCATGCCAGATGTACAAGGCGTTACTGTGACAGCGTCCAGAGAGACAGGAGAGGATGCGGGAATATGCACATCAGGATAACAGATGGGATCCGGTCCTGGAGCGCTGAGCCAGCCTTAGGAGGCATCTGATGGGTAAGAAATGGCGTCCAGATACCCGGATCGTGACACTCATCAGTTGCCAGGAGTCCAAGAAAATGTGTTCTTCCTGGAAAGTTGCAAATTAATAAAGGTGCAGCTGCGAGAGTCATGACCTCACATCACACCCAACACTCCTTCCAGGAGGTGCAGAGGTATAGCAGTTTTAAGAAGGAGAGATCCCCTGGATAGAGGTGTGTGGAGTAGATCTATGGGTCTTTTTTAAGAGAATAATATCCATTTGAGACTTTTTAAGGGCAGAGAGAAGTGTGTTGCATTTTGGCTCTGTATGTAACTCCTTAACATTAAAGGAGAGTGAATTAGCTGACATGATAATGGAGGTAAATACAAGCAGAACCAGATAAACTCCCCCAAAACCCAGTAAGCAGTGGAAGGAAACTATGCATGGAAGGTGCAGTACCTGTATGGAACAGAGAGGGAGAAGGGTGAAAACGGGGTGAGCGGAGGCAGGAGAAAAGGTAAAAAAGAACAAGATTGGTAGGGAAAGAAGTCACTGAGTGACCTAGTCAGTACTGACTTGGCTAGGAAGGGTATAACTAGTGCTGTGAGGGATTGCACTGAGAAGGTTGGTGGGCCAGGAGGAAAGAGTCTTAGATGCCCGCTCACCTCTATGACTTTGGCTATTTACTGTACAAAGGTGGAAACTGATTAACAGTGATGTTAAGAACTATATACTGTACAAAGGTGAAAGCTGACTAACAGTGATGTTAAGGGGTATATACAGTACTAGATGAAGTACCCAGTGTTGCCTGGGTTTACATTTTCCAGTTATTAAGATATCAATGTGTTGGATGCAATTGCCAACATATTAAAAATAATTAGTAGCTAAGTAGCTCTTCCAACACGCCCATGAGGTGGCCGCACAGTGTTGTTTTTGTGTTTGGGGTGTTGCTAGTAGCCCTTATCCCCAGCTTATCTTTCTGTTCAGTTTTATAATAACTTTTCCATTGCAAGATAGACTAAAGTTTTCCTTCTGTTATCACTGTAGCTATTCCAAGGCTTTTGGGGTGCACAGCATTTATTTTAGTTCATTGATTTATGGTTATTTCAGTCAGTTATTTCAGGTCATTGAATAATGGTTGTTTCTGTTAGTTGTTACAGATAATTAAAAGTTTTTATACAAATCCATCCAGTAGAAGGTCCAGAACATGCTCCCTGGGTCAAAGCTCTGTCTGGCGCATTCCATCCCTCTCAAAGTGTGAATCAAATATTTTGTGGGCTGATTCAATATTTATTAAAATTGAGATTATGGATTTACTGTATTTGAAACTAATGCAATATCTGAGATATGAGCAAAGTCATAGAGCACCGTACATGTTTCCTCCTTTACACATATCATATAAGTCATAACTGTTAGTTTTGTGAACCCGGCCTATATGTGTATTCTGTACGGGTAACTGGAGGACTATGTGTATATTTGGCTGGTCTGTGGGAATCAGTGAGATGAAAAGGTAAGGAACAATCCCTGACTGGGAGTCGAATCCAGTTCATATCAGAGGGAGCCGTATCCTGACCAATGGAACACCAGGCACTTGGTGTTGATAACAGGATGGTGAAGGTATTGGTGAGAACTAACTGGATTAATGATGAATGGGATTATGCTGGTCACTGGTAACGTACTGTGAACTGGGCTGGGTACTGGTATAACTGGTAATGCACTGTGAACCGGGCTGGGTACTGGTATAACTGGTAATGCACTGTGAACCGGGCTGGTTACTGGTATAGGTGATAACACACTGTGAACCGGGCTGGGTACCGGTATAAGTGATAATGCACTGTGAACCGGACTGGATACCGGTATAACTGGTAATGCTCTGTGATCCAGGCTGGAGAGCAACTGTACTGAATAGCAAAAGAGCAGAGACTTGCAGGTACTAAGGTAATAAATGTTACCACCACCAGGGTGCTCAGCAAACAAGCTCACACTGAGCTGTGTGACTCAAGGAACTGGCAGTTTCTGAAACTCTGGTCTCTCTACTTAAACCTCCTGGTCCTTGGTGATTGGTCAATAGAGTCAGGTGATGCAGGCAGTGTCAGGCTGGCACTGGATTGGGTAGCTCATGGTCAGGTTATCAGACCCTATCACGCCAGTACTCCAGAATAGGCTCTGATGTAGAGTGAGGCCTAGCAGGCCAGAAAAACACTGAAGCCTAAACATCAAAGAATGAACAGAGGATGCTGGCTTTGAGGCCCAAACACCAGAAAGCTGAGCACAGTGGAGAAACAAATGCTGAACACAGAATCCTGGTGATTACTTACAGAGGAATTCCTACTCAGGTGGATAATCAAGAGTAAGCAACACAGATTGCAGTCTACATGCTGAGCTGAAGCAGATGCAGGTTACTGGATATGCTGAGATAAACCACAGAACATGAGAAGTACAGTCAGATTCATGACAATATATCCATGAGATGACTTTAGTTCTGTTATGACATACCTGTTCTATTTTAATGAGGAAGCTGTCAATGAAATGTCTGGGAGAGCTGGGATCCAGGGTCTGTTGACTGGCCTTCACTCTTTCAAATATAAATTCAGTCAGTTCTTCTGAGTGGTCGATTATCTTGTGATGAGGTCCTGGGATGTGGTTCATAACTGCAGGAAGAATGTTGTGGAGCTGTAAAGTCACAAGGAAAGGCATTGATCAACAGGATAATTTATATGTAGGCCTCCAAAGTAAACATTGGATGTATATACAGTGTGTATATATATATATATATATATATATATATATATATATAAATGAAGGCAGCACTCCAATCATCATTGCATATGCTGTCCGGTGCCCTCCTAGGTGCCCCTGGCCAGGACCCAAAATATACAGACTTGAAGGCGGCACTCAGAACTCCAAGAAGCAGACACAGGCCGGTAATTACATCAATGTTTTCAGACTTGATTGTCTCGTCACCTGGACATACCAGTGCATTAACACCAACTGACTTTATAGCCACTATCCATACCAGGTGTAACGCCGAACATTGGGTTGCACAGAGGATGCCCATCAATGACATCATCATGTTCCGCCCGCAGCCACGGCTGACAATAAACATAAGGTGCACTCTCTTTAAATATCCTAGGTATATCTGAGAAAACTGTCCTTTTTCATTTGTGTTGCATTTGTAGTACAAAGCTTTATATAGCGTTTTCCTAAAGCTGGATACACAATAAAAGATTATCTGTCCAATCTTTCTGGTTGGAGCAAAAATCTGGTAATGTATGGGAGACAATCAATCATTTGCTCCAAAAAGACAGAAAATCAACAAAAAAGGACGTTTGGATAAATTGGTTATATCAAATGGATTTAACCAATTTTTTTGAACATCCATTTTTGACTGTTTTCCAGTGTTTGTGAGCAAATGGTGAATTGTCATTTGCCTCCTTACATTACCAGATTTTCGTTCCAACCTGAAAGATAATAGTGTGTATTCATCTTAACAATGGGTTATTGTGACAAATAATACATTCAGTGCATATAACAGTCCTTGAAATTATATTATTTACTTGTCCCCAGGGAGAGCTGAGAACGTGGAAACAATCCTCTGCAATGCCGAGAAGCTTAGTGAACTGCTCATCCTTATACTCAAAACGGTCTCCAAACATGATGGAACAAAGAACATTGGAGAAGGCATCCATAAACATCTTGTCTGGATCCAAGGAAACAACTGGAACAGAAATGGATATTTGTTATTTATTTCACAGTATATGATCTCATCTAAATACCTGCTGACTTCATTAACTGTTAAACTTTCATTTATGGAACATTTTTTACATTTCATATGGATTAAATGCTGTCTCTCAAGGAAATTAGATTAAAAAAAGAACAGTTACAATTGAGAACTTTCACATCTACACCAGTGGTTATTACCTCCAAGGGGTATATGCAATTGAAGTAGGATCCATCCTGACATTCATTTGTCGGCATGGATCCGACCTGGGCTATTCAAAGCACTCTCAATTCAACTTTAAAAATAGTCGAATCGAGATGCCGGAGCTGAGATGCGGGCAGAGGGGGAGAGCAGCGCCGGAGGAGATGAGGAGGAGATGGGGGGGGGGGAGACAGGGGAGAGCCGCAGGCAGACGGGGGAGCGCAGCGCTACAGCAGCAGGTAGCATAGCTGGAGAATTTCACAGCCGCCGCTCACTGCAGCGTCAACCCAGCTCCAGCAAGCGAGGTGCCGCTTGCTGGAGCCGGGTGGACGCTGCTGTGAGCGGCAGCTGTGACATTCTCTGGCTACGCTGCCCGCTGCTGTAGAGCTGCTCTCCCCCTTCTGCCCCACATCTCCTCCTCGTCTCCTCCAGCGCTGATCTCCGTCCCTGCGCGTGGCTCTTCCCACATCTGTGCTCTTGCATCTCACTTCACCTTTTTTTAAAGTCGAATTGAGATGGTCAAAAAGGGGGCCAAAACCCTTTCGACACAAGCACATGGATCAGCAGCTATTCTGCTGATCCACATGCTTTTCGACAAGTCAAATGCCTAGACTTGTCGAATAATTTGGGGTTATATTGAATAGGTTTGGAACCCGTCAAGTACCCCCAACAGGTCATGTTTGAGTATTTGTGCCTGTAGAATCAGGTGGGATAATTACAAATCCATTATAATTGATTAACTCACCTGTGCATTATTAGTAAACAAAACATGACCACTTGGGCATACTTGAGAACTGAATTTGAGAACTGTAGATCCTAGTGGTGCCCAACCTCAGTCCTCAAGTACCCCCAACAGTTCATGTTTTCCAGGTCACCTAGCAGTTCATTACTCACTGACACATTTTAAAAGACCCACAGGTGGAGGAAATTATTTCACTTACAATCCTGTGAGGAGACCAGGAAAAGATGAACTGTTGGGGGTAATTGAGGACCGAGGCTGGGAACCACTGATCTAGACAAATCCAACCCTATTATGCATGCTGTCCTTAAAGTATGCAATTATACTTATTTTATACTGTACCTTGAAATTTCTTAAACTCTTCCACTACACACATTGCTTCCGTTTGAACCTTCTCCTCAATGCTTTTCTTTCCAAATCCAAAGCTTTTGAGTGTCTTTACAGTAAAGTTACGTATAAGTTTCCACCGTACTCCATTGCTTAAGCTAATTCCTGGAAATGAAAATGTGTGGGAGATACACTAGTAGTTTGTAGACTATAAATTCCAAATCTCGTGAGAAAATACAAAAATATTGCAATTAATTCACTTTGTATTCTGATTTTAATTACACAACAGACACGAACAAATAGGCTAGAAGAGAGGGAAGGGGTGGCCACCACAATGCCTGCATGTTGCAGATCACAGATTGCACAGCGCAGAGAGTCCAGTGCAGTGCAGTGCAGTGTGGTGTGTTGTTAGGGAAGAGGGGAGGCTTGAAGGCGTGTTAGAAGAACTTTCCTGGCTGTCAGGGATCTGCATTCAGTGATCTGGAACATGCAGGCAGTGTGATGGCCACCCCTTCCCTTTCCTCAGTCCTTTCCTTCTACCCACGGAGGTCCAGCCTGTCAATCACATAGAAGCTCCGCCCCTCCAGGCTGGAATGAGCAGCTGCTCTGCTGCTGTCTTGCTGTCCTCTTGGTGAGAATTACTGTGTGAATACTGAGGGTCATTCCGAGTTGTTCGCTCGGTAAATTTTTTCGCATCGCAGCGAATTTCCGCTTAGTACGCATGCGCAATGTCCGCACTGCGACTGCGCCAAGTAAATTTGCTATGCAGTTAGGAATTTTACTCACGTTTTTTTCTTCGTTCTGGTGATCGTAATGTGATTGACAGGAAGTGGGTGTTTCTGGGCGGAAACTGGCCGTTTTATGGGAGTGTGTGAAAAAACGCTACAGTTTCTGGGAAAAACGCGGGAGTGGCTGGAGAAACGGAGATGTGTCTTGGCGAACGCTGGGTGCGTTTGTGACGTCAAACCAGGAACGACAAGCACTGAACTGATCGCAGATGCCGAGTAAGTCTAAAGCTACTCAGAAACTGCTAAGAAGTGTCTATTCGCAATTCTGCTAATCTTTCGTTCGCAATTTTGATAAGCTAAGATTCACTCCCAGTAGGCGGCGGCTTAGCGTGTGCAAAGCTGCTAAAAGCAGCTTGCGAGCTAACAACTCGGAATGACCCCCACTGTGTGTTTATGTCTGTGTATACTGTGTGCTTATGTATCTGTGTTTGTGTGTAAATGTGTTTGTGTTTAAATGTGTGTGTATATGTATGTGTGCTAATGTGTAAACATGTATGTGTGTATTTGTGTATATATATCTTTGTATACAATATGTGTGAGTATATGTGTGTGTTTATGTATGTCTGTGTATATCTGTGTGTGTATATTTGTGTGTTTATGTGTGTGAATATATATATATATCTGTGTATACTGTATTTGTGTATGTATGTATGTATGTATGTGCCTAAATGTGTGTGAATGTATGTATGTGTGTGTGTGTGTGTGTGTGTGTGTGTGTGTGTGTGTGTGTGTGTGTGTGGTTGGTGGGGGCGCCGTGACATGACCCTGCTTCAGGTGTCATGTCTCCACGCTACACCTCTGTCTACATCTTCAACAAAGGGGTTACAGTACCTCATTCTGCCAGCAAAAACATACAGTAAGAGGACACATCTGTATATTGCAGTTTGGATACACCCCACCCAAATGTAAATCTCTCTACATGTTATACCTGAACCACCTACAGTGCAACATGGTTTTGCCTAGGTACACAGTTACTTTGTTTTGTTTTTTTGTTTTGTTTGCTTCACTTTCAAATCAGATTTAGGCCTTAAGTTGACCAATATATGACAGTAAGTGGTGGCTAATGGAGGTAGTGAAAAAAGGCTAAGTCAGTGGTTCCCAAACTGTGTGCCGTGGTTCCCTGGGGTGCCTCGGGATGCTTGCAGGGGTGCCTTGGATTTGTGGTCCAGGACCAATTCAAATTATTTATGCTCAATATAATAGGCAAAACCAGTGCTGGTGGCTGCTAAGCATAAAATATGGGGACAAACAGAAGCAAATCTCGTCCCTCACCACACAATTGAGCCTAAGGATAACATATAAAGACAATCTACTTAATTTAATATTTCTTTCTAAATTTCTCAATAAGAAATTTTTGTCCTAGGGGTGCCGTGAAAAAAATTCTGATACTCTAGGGCGCCGTAACTCAAAAAAGTTTGGGAACCACTGGGCTAAGTAATAGTGAGAAGCAGAAACATAAACTGAATAATAGCAAGATAAGACAGTAAATAAAGCTACAGATGAAACATCATCCATTGGTGATAAACCAAGAGGACAGGAATTATTCCTTTAAGTACAGTATATGGCATGCCTAAATAGAAACCTGTACACAGGGTGGCTGCTCCTGAATGTGGTCCAAAAGCCAAGTTACTTTTATTTGTTGGTCTGAAGGGGATGTAGTTATGTGACTGGCGGTCAAGAGACCGCCGGTCACAATACCGACCCTTGCAGCCCCCCCACTCGAAATCCTGACAGTCGGCATGCCGACTAGCAGGGACTATTCCCACTCGTGAGTGTCCACGACAACCATAGAGTGGGAACAGAACCTGCATCGAACCCAAAGGGAGCCTGCAAGGGGCTTCGTTGTGCTTGCCAGTCCCGCTGACATTCTGCTGCCGGGATCCCGTGGTCAGTTTACTGACCCCTGGTATCCCCAACACAGGTAAGACATACCCAACCTGTCTGAAGTCCTTAATCTATACCTACCTGTGAATAATACCTTAGGAACAGATAGTTTAGTTCTGCAATGTTTCAAGTGCCAAAAGCCCCAGACTTTGTATTGTACACATGGATTTACATCTACGGCAACTAACATGTGTCTCTTACCATAACCTTGAGTATATTTCTCCAGGGCAGGTAGTTGACCTCGGGCACCAAATTCTTCACTTCGATCAATAAGCGCTTCCTTTAGAGCCTCATATCCACATAGGACAACCACTCGTTGTGGGCCAAAATAAAGGGTATACACTGGTCCGTATTTCTCCCAGAGCTGTAAAACATGTTAGAGATATCATACTTAGGAGTCTATTTACTAAGCCTTGGATGGAGATAAAGTCCCTGGAGATAAGGTACCAGCCAATCGGCTCCTAACTGTCATTTTTCAAACACAGCCTGTGGCATAGCAGATAAGATCTGATTGGTTGGTACTTTATCTCCAGCGACTTTATCTCCATCCAAGGCTTTAGTAAATAGACTCCTTAATCTTTTTATTTCTTCTTCGTTCCTCCATGGTAGCCATTACTCTGGGATAGTATCTTATTCACTTACTGTATGTGCAGACAGGAGGTTATTGCTACGGGACCACCCATCTGGTGTATATACACTACTGTAGCCCAGCTCCTCCTCTCCCACCTGTTTTTTTTTCCTGTCTCCTAAGAAAGACTAGTGTAGGGAAGTTTATTGTTTGATCTACAGGATTTACCTCATATTTTATGTCCAGCGAGGCACCTCCTGGAGCCACAGTCTATTGCAGTGGTGGCATCCCAGGGATATCACTTTCAGGGCCAGATGTACAAAGCCTTGGAGAGTGATAATGTGGAGAGAGATAAAGTACCAACCAACCAGCTCTTAGCTGTCATTTTTCAAATACAGCCTTTAACATGGCAGTTAGGAGCTGATTGGCTGGTACTTTAGCTCCATTTTATCACTCTCCAGGGCTTAGTACAATTCCCACTCAGAGTGTTTGAAGGCAGGCTGGAAAGTGGCCCGGTGTGGGGTCAGGGTCACAGAAGGACTCATAAACCATGCACAGCCTGGTGAAATTCCAGCGGTATAGTACATAGCCGCATGCAATTAGGGGCCTGTGACACGGCCAGACCTGTATGGCGCAATCCATTGGGAAAAAGTAGTTGTTTTTGGCCTTACATTTGCATAAGCAGTGATACTGCTTTCTGAGCATACCGACAAGGTACAATAAACATCCTTCTCCCACAATAGCCTATCAGCACCCAAATGGGGTAAGTTCTTATTATTACTAAAGTAATTCTGCTATTTGCCTTCAGCATTAGTTGGCCTTAAATGAAAGCATTTAAGAAGAAACAGGGCAATTTCATACAGGGTGGATTTGGCCATCCGGCAATAAACCGGACGTCTTTTCACCTTTGTTTTTTTTCCTGTGGAACAAATGCCTACATTTGCCCATTCACACTGCATGAACACAGCGCCGGCATGTTACACCTGTCTTCACCACTAAGGGGCTAATTCAGGTTGGATCGCAAATCGCGATCCAATTGGAATTTCTTCATTCCTGCGCATGTGCTCGCATTTTAAAAGCAGAATTTGCAATTCTTACTGAATAGGGGGGGTCATTCAGACCTGCTCGCACGCTGCAGTTTTTCGCAGCGGTGAGATCAGGTCTGAAGTGCGCCTGCGCATGGGTCGCAATGTGCAGGCCCGTTGCTCCCTGGTAACGAAGAAAGCGATTGCGCCGGCGATCGCTAGAATATTGACAGGAAGAGGCCATTTGTGGGCGTCAACTGACCGTTTCCAGGGAGTATCCATGCGAACGCAGGCGTGCCTGGCCATTTCCAGGGAGGGATCCTGACGTCAGCTCCGTCCTGGTTCATCGCAGCGGGTGAGTAAGTCCTGAGCTGTGCAGAGACTGCACAAACTTTTGTCTGAGCAGCTCTCTGCACAAGCCATTGCAGCCCTGCACAGCAAATCCTCCCTCCCCTGTGGGCGGCGATTACCTGGTCGCAGCAGTGCAAAAAATAGCCTGCGTGCGAACAGATTTGAATTAGGCCCAGGGTCCTAAAATGGCTGCTGCTACTGCTGCTGTGACTTCGGGTCAGCTGCTGCTGCACATGCAGACAACATTCAACAAGTCACAAAGCCATTGCGTGTGAAAGCCACTGATTCACAGCCCAAAAAAAAAACAGGTGGCTTTTTGCCATTCGGTGAAGAAAGGGTGTGTGTGAATTGTTAAATAGCCCTTATGATGCAGTGCATGCTGAAAAAACCTCTGTATTTGGGTTTAAGGGGAGATACAATTGTTACTTGCGCTGGCGGCCACTAGATAGCTGCCAATAGAACAATTCAATTGTTTCTCTGTTTGACATGAACAGACGCCGGTACTGACATTTCTGCCCACATCCCCCTGAGCTGGCAAGCAGAACTGAGTGAAAATTGACCTGTTTAGGCGCCCAAACTATGCTTTTTGCATAGCACCCAGTACTTTGGTAGGGTCTAGCCATTTACGTGGATAAACCCGGCGTGTCTGGGCCATACTTGCCTACCTGACCCTCTCCATGAGGGAGAAAATGCTCTGTTCCTGGACTTTCCTGGTAATGTATGATTGCCATCACCTGTGGTGAGCTAGGTAATTGATAAGAAAGGTGTTTCACCACAGGTGATTACAATCATACATTACCAGGAAAGTCCAGGAACAGAGCATTTTCTCCCTCATGGAGAGGGTCAAGTAGGCAAGTATGGTCTGGGCGCGATCAATGCGGGGAAGAAAAATTGAATTGTGCTCTGTGACATCTCGTCACTTTAGATGGGAGAGCAGAAGTGTAAAGAAAATGAATTCTCCCCAAGTAATAATACTCTGTGTTGTTTATGTGTAGGACAGGACCTGTTTATAGCCTGCAGCAGGTGGGTAAATGATCACTATTCCGGAGGTGCATTCATCATTGACCAGCTGCTCTGTGTTTGCTTCACTGGACTAACTGCTAATTAAGCTGCTGTGAGCCACACCTGGGACTTGCTAATGTATTCCTGCTCAGCTATATGTTCAGGCCTCCTTGCCTACCTGACCCTCTCCATGAGGGAGAAAATGCTCTGTTCCTGGACTTTCTTCGTAATGTATGATTGCCATCACCTGTGGTGAAACACCTTTCTTATCAATTAACTAGCTCACCACAGGTGATGGCAATCATATATTACCAGGAAAGTCCAGGAAAAGAGCATTTTCTCCCTCATGGAGAGGGTCAGGCAGGCAAGTATGTATATGCTACTATTCTGAAGATTATCTGGTCTCCTGGCTCCAGGCTTCTCAGTTAGGACCCTGCTACATCGCTTTAACTCCATTACATGTATTCAGTATACCTATCTATAATGAAATGCTATAAATCTTCAAGTCTTTTACACGTACTCTGTATCAGTATGTTTCCCTTAATTGCTCTGTTTAAGTAATGCCTACCAATCTATAGTGACTCTGCAGCTTGGTAAATACTCAGCATTTCAGACAGTTTTGCCATAAGTTAACACAGACAACCTGTGAAATAGTAGCAGTTTTTAACTTATGTGCAGTAGACAGGGTGGATGTCACAGGTGTAGACTTAGGGGGGCATTTCGAGCCCTTACCAGTATTTGCTAAATTAGCAAAAGCTGCTTAGGATCAAATCACATGCTGTGGGTCACCCAGCATGTATGGGACCGCAGGGGCCCGAATAGAGGATGACCCTCGGCAGAAGCTGCAGGTAGGGTTGCCACCTCATCCCTTTAATCCTGGAGACCTATGAATAATACAGGTTTTGGGCCTGAATAAATTCAAGCTTGCATTCCACCTGGTTTTAATCAGCCACAAAACCTGTGTAAATCACAGGTCTCCAGGATTAAAGGGATGATCTGGCAACCCTAGCTGCAGGCTGCGTATGCCGGGGCATGACCGCCATGTTTCTGATTGCAGGAATCGCAGATGACATCATTGGGCCACCCAATATACGGCTATGACACGCGGGGCCGGTGCAAGGTTTCTCGGCACCCTAGGCAAAACTTCTGCCTACTGCCCCTTCCCCCTACTCGCCCTTCAGGTGAAAGACATGCTGCTGCTCTCCCCCACCCCCAGTCTGTTGCATGGCTGCTCTCTTCTCCCCATCTCCCCAGTCTGTGTGGGTGCCTGCAGCTCTCCCCCCCCCCACTCTGTTAAATGTCTGCTGTTCTATCTCCTCCACATCTGTGTGCGTGCTGCTGCTCATCCCCCCCCCCCAGACTGTGTGCATGCCTGCTGCCCCCCCCCTTCCTCCCCAGACTGCTGCTCTCCCCCTCTTTCCTTATCAAATGCAGAGAGTGCACTGTGCAGCCACCATACCTGCGGGATGCGATGCAGAGTTGGGACTGAGTAGTCTGCGAAGATCATGCAATGAAGAGCAGCGCCACATGTCACCCCCAGCCAGGACTCCAGGAGCTGTCAAATAAACTTCTTGTGCCAGGTAGAGGCGGAGCTGGAGGCTGCAATACGGGAACTTGCCAGTTGCGACTACTGTAAGATACGAGTGCCGGGGGGATTGCGGCGACTGTGAGGTAGGACCATGCTATTTTTTTCAGGCAGCTGTAGCAGGCCGCCCCCTCAGGATCCGGCGCCCCTAGGCAGCTGCCTAAAGCTGCCTAGTGGAAGCTCCGGCCCTGGACACGCCTGCATATCCTTCAAGGATGCGATCGCAATGTGAATGCCTGTGCACTACAAAATTGGCAGATCTGCATATTCGGAGCAATAACGGGCTGGAAGTGTTCTCAGCTGACATCAGAGACCCTCCCCAAAAACACCTGGGCATGCCTGCGCTTTTTCTGATACACCCAGGATGGCATAGTATTTCACTTTCTGAGGCTAATACCCCATGAGCTTGCATAATGCGCAGTCATTCCATAGTCACTCCATTTGCCAATTCTCTAAATAGCAATCCATGCTGAATTAGGCCCTTAGTGTTTAAAGCAGGGCTGGCCAAACCGGTCCTCGAGATCTACCAACAGTTCACGTTTTCCAGGCCTCCTGGAGACCTTTAGAATTGTCAGTTAGGAATGAATGCAGCACATCTTAATTAGTAATGCCTACTAGAGATGAGCGGGTTCGGTTTCTCTGAATCCGAACCCGCCCGAACTTCATGTTTTTTTACACGGGTCCGAGCGACTCGGATCTTCCCGCCTTGCTCGGTTAACCCGAGCGCGCCCGAACGTCATCATCACGCTGTCGGATTCTCGCGAGGCTCGGATTCTATCGCGAGACTCGGATTCTATATAAGGAGCCGCGCTTCGCGGCCATTTTCACACGTGCATTGAGATTGATAGGGAGAGGACGTGGCTGGCGTCCTCTCCGTTTAGAAATTAAAATAGATAGGAGAGTGAGAGTGAGACACTTCATTTACTTACTGGAGCTTAGGAGGAGTTATACTAGTGACTGATGACCAGTGACCTGACCACCAGTGCAGTTTTATAATTTATTATTATTTAATAATCCGTTCTGTTCTTGTTCTCTGCCTGAAAAAAACGATACACAGTGACTCAGTCACACTCACATACCATATCTGTGCTCAGCCCAGTGTGCTGCATCATCTATGTATAATATCTGACTGTGCTCACACAGCTTAATTGTGGGGGAGACTGGGGAGCAGTTATAGGTTATAGCAGGAGCCAGGAGTACATATTAAACAGTGCACACTTTTGCTGCCAGAGTGCCACTGCCAGTGTGACTGACCACTGACCACTGTGACCAGTGACCTGACCACACTGACCACCAGTATAGTATATTGTGATTGAATGTCTGCCTGAAAAAGTACACTCGTCGTGTGACTTGTGTGGTGTTTTTTTATTCTATAAAAATTAAAAAACTAATTCTGCTGACAGACAGTGTCCACTCCAGCAAGTCCGTCATTATATAATATATACCTGTCCGGCTGCAGTAGTGATATATATATATTTTTTATATCATTATTTATCATCCAGTCTACTAGCAGCAGACACAGTACGGTAGTTCACGGCTGTAGCTACCTCTGTGTCGGCACTCGGCAGTCCATCCATAATTGTATACCACCTACCCGTGGTTTTTTTTTTCTTTCTTCTTTATACATACATACTACATCTCATTATCATCCAGTCTATATTAGCAGCAGACACAGTACAGTACGGTAGTCCACGGCTGTAGCTACCTCTGTGTCGGCACTCGGCAGTCCATCCATAATTGTATACCACCTACCCGTGGTTTTTTTTTTCTTTCTTCTTAATACATACTACATCTCATTATCATCCAGTCTATATTAGCAGCAGACACAGTACAGTACGGTAGTCCACGGCTGTAGCTACCTCTGTGTCGGCACTCGGCAGTCCATCCATAATTGTATACCACCTACCCGTGGTTTTTTTTTTCTTTCTTCTTTATACATACTACATCTCATTATCAACCAGTCTATATTAGCAGCAGACACAGTACAGTACGGTAGTCCACGGCTGTAGCTACCTCTGTGTCGGCACTCGGCAGTCCATCCATAAGTATACTAGTATCCATCCATCTCCATTGTTTACCTGAGGTGCCTTTTAGTTGTGCCTATTAAAATATGGAGAACAAAAATGTTGAGGTTCCAAAATTAGGGAAAGATCAAGATCCACTTCCACCTCGTGCTGAAGCTGCTGCCACTAGTCATGGCCGAGACGATGAAATGCCAGCAACGTCGTCTGCCAAGGCCGATGCCCAATGTCATAGTACAGAGCATGTCAAATCCAAAACACCAAATATCAGTAAAAAAAGGACTCCAAAACCTAAAATAAAATTGTCGGAGGAGAAGCGTAAACTTGCCAATATGCCATTTACCACACGGAGTGGCAAGGAACGGCTGAGGCCCTGGCCTATGTTCATGGCTAGTGGTTCAGCTTCACATGAGGATGGAAGCACTCGAAAACTGAAAAGACTCAAGCTGGCAAAAGCACCGCAAAGAACTGTGCGTTCTTCGAAATCCCAAATCCACAAGGAGAGTCCAATTGTGTCGGTTGCGATGCCTGACCTTCCCAACACTGGACGTGAAGAGCATGCGCCTTCCACCATTTGCACGCCCCCTGCAAGTGCTGGAAGGAGCACCCGCAGTCCAGTTCCTGATAGTCAGATTGAAGATGTCAGTGTTGAAGTACACCAGGATGAGGAGGATATGGGTGTTGCTGGCGCTGGGGAGGAAATTGACCAGGAGGATTCTGATGGTGAGGTGGTTTGTTTAAGTCAGGCACCCGGGGAGACACCTGTTGTCCGTGGGAGGAATATGGCCGTTGACATGCCTGATGAAAATACCCAAAAAATCAGCTCTTCAGTGTGGAGGTATTTCAACAGAAAAGCGGACAACAGGTGTCAAGCCGTGTGTTGCCTTTGTCAAGCTGTAATAAGTAGGGGTAAGGACGTTAACCACCTCGGAACATCCTCCCTTATACGTCACCTGCAGCGCATTCATAATAAGTCAGTGACAAGTTCAAAAACTTTGGGCGACAGCGGAAGCAGTCCACTGACCAGTAAATCCCTTCCTCTTGTAACCAAGCTCACGCAAACCACCCCACCAACTCCCTCAGTGTCAATTTCCTCCTTCCCCAGGAATGCCAATAGTCCTGCAGGCCATGTCACTGGCAATTCTGACGAGTCCTCTCCTGCCTGGGATTCCTCCGATGCATCCTTGCGTGTAACGCCTACTGCTGCTGGCGCTGCTGTTGTTGCTGCTGGGAGTCGATGGTCATCCCAGAGGGGAAGTCGTAAGCCCACTTGTACTACTTCCAGTAAGCAATTGACTGTCCAACAGTCCTTTGCGAGGAAGATGAAATATCACAGCAGTCATCCTGCTGCAAAGCGGATAACTGAGGCCTTGACAACTATGTTGGTGTTAGACGTGCGTCCGGTATCCGCCGTTAGTTCACAGGGAACTAGACAATTTATTGAGGCAGTGTGCCCCCGTTACCAAATACCATCTAGGTTCCACTTCTCTAGGCAGGCGATACCGAGAATGTACACGGACGTCAGAAAAAGACTCACCAGTGTCCTAAAAAATGCAGTTGTACCCAATGTCCACTTAACCACGGACATGTGGACAAGTGGAGCAGGGCAGGGTCAGGACTATATGACTGTGACAGCCCACTGGGTAGATGTATGGACTCCCGCCGCAAGAACAGCAGCGGCGGCACCAGTAGCAGCATCTCGCAAACGCCAACTCTTTCCTAGGCAGGCTACGCTTTGTATCACCGCTTTCCAGAATACGCACACAGCTGAAAACCTCTTACGGCAACTGAGGAAGATCATCGCGGAATGGCTTACCCCAATTGGACTCTCCTGTGGATTTGTGGCATCGGACAACGCCAGCAATATTGTGTGTGCATTAAATATGGGCAAATTCCAGCACGTCCCATGTTTTGCACATACCTTGAATTTGGTGGTGCAGAATTTTTTTAAAAACGACAGGGGCGTGCAAGAGATGCTGTCGGTGGCCAGAAGAATTGCGGGACACTTTCGGCGTACAGGCACCACGTACAGAAGACTGGAGCACCACCAAAAACTACTGAACCTGCCCTGCCATCATCTGAAGCAAGAAGTGGTAACGAGGTGGAATTCAACCCTCTATATGCTTCAGAGGTTGGAGGAGCAGCAAAAAGCCATTCAAGCCTATACAATTGAGCACGATATAGGAGGTGGAATGCACCTGTCTCAAGTGCAGTGGAGAATGATTTCAACGTTGTGCAAGGTTCTGATGCCCTTTGAACTTGCCACACGTGAAGTCAGTTCAGACACTGCCAGCCTGAGTCAGGTCATTCCCCTCATCAGGCTTTTGCAGAAGAAGCTGGAGACATTGAAGGAGGAGCTAACACGGAGCGATTCCGCTAGGCATGTGGGACTTGTGGATGGAGCCCTTAATTCGCTTAACAAGGATTCACAGGTGGTCAATCTGTTGAAATCAGAGCACTACATTTTGGCCACCGTGCTCGATCCTAGATTTAAAGCCTACCTTGGATCTCTCTTTTCGGCAGACACAAGTCTGCTGGGGTTGAAAGATCTGCTGGTGAGAAAATTGTCAAGTCAAGCGGAACGCGACCTGTCAACATCTCCTCCTTCACATTCTCCCGCAACTGGGGGTGCGAGGAAAAGGCTAAGAATTCCGAGCCCACCCGCTGGCGGTGATGCAGGGCAGTCTGGAGCGACTGCTGATGCTGACATCTGGTCCGGACTGAAGGACCTGACAACGATTACGGACATGTCGTCTACTGTCACTGCATATGATTCTCTCACCATTGAAAGAATGGTGGAGGATTATATGAGTGACCGCATCCAAGTAGGCACGTCACACAGTCCGTACTTATACTGGCAGGAAAAAGAGGCAATTTGGAGGCCCTTGCACAAACTGGCTTTATTCTACCTAAGTTGCCCTCCCACAAGTGTGTACTCCGAAAGAGTGTTTAGTGCCGCCGCTCACCTTGTCAGCAATCGGCGTACGAGGTTACATCCAGAAAATGTGGAGAAGATGATGTTCATTAAAATGAATTATAATCAATTCCTCCGTGGAGACATTGACCAGCAGCAATTGCCTCCACAAAGTACACAGGGAGCTGAGATGGTGGATTCCAGTGGGGACGAATTGATAATCTGTGAGGAGGGGGATGTACACGGTGATATATCGGAGGATGATGATGAGGTGGACATCTTGCCTCTGTAGAGCCAGTTTGTGCAAGGAGAGATTAATTGCTTCTTTTTTGGTGGGGGTCCAAACCAACCCGTCATTTCAGTCACAGTCGTGTGGCAGACCCTGTCACTGAAATGATGGGTTGGTTAAAGTGTGCATGTCCTGTTTATACAACATAAGGGTGGGTGGGAGGGCCCAAGGACAATTCCATCTTGCACCTCTTTTTTCTTTCATTTTTCTTTGCGTCATGTGCTGTTTGGGGAGAGTTTTTTGGAAGGGACATCCTGCGTGACACTGCAGTGCCACTCCTAGATGGGCCCGGTGTTTGTGTCGGCCACTAGGGTCGCTTATCTTACTCACACAGCTACCTCATTGCGCCTCTTTTTTTCTTTGCGTCATGTGCTGTTTGGGGAGGGTTTTTTGGAAGGGACATCCTGCGTGACACTGCAGTGACACTCCTAGATGGGCCCGGTGTTTGTGTCGGCCACTAGGGTCGCTTATCTTACTCACACAGCTACCTCATTGCGCCTCTTTTTTTCTTTGCGTCATGTGCTGTTTGGGGAGGGTTTTTTGGAAGGGACATCCTGCGTGACACTGCAGTGACACTCCTAGATAGGCCCGGTGTTTGTGTCGGCCACTAGGGTCGCTTATCTTACTCACACAGCTACCTCATTGCGCCTCTTTTTTTCTTTGCGTCATGTGCTGTTTGGGGAGGGTTTTTTGGAAGGGACATCCTGCGTGACACTGCAGTGACACTCCTAGATGGGCCCGGTGTTTGTGTCGGCCACTAGGGTCGCTTATCTTACTCACACAGCTACCTCATTGCGCCTCTTTTTTTCTTTGCGTCATGTGCTGTTTGGGGAGGGTTTTTTGGAAGGGACATCCTGCGTGACACTGCAGTGACACTCCTAGATGGGCCCGGTGTTTGTGTCGGCCACTAGGGTCGCTTATCTTACTCACACAGCTACCTCATTGCGCCTCTTTTTTTCTTTGCGTCATGTGCTGTTTGGGGAGGGTTTTTTGGAAGGGACATCCTGCGTGACACTGCAGTGACACTCCTAGATGGGCCCGGTGTTTGTGTCGGCCACTAGGGTCGCTTAGCTTAGTCATCCAGCGACCTAGGTGCAAATTTTAGGACTAAAAATAATATTGTGAGGTGTGAGGTATTCAGAATAGACTGAAAATGAGTGTAAATTATGGTTTTTGAGGTTAATAATACTTTGGGATCAAAATGACCCCCAAATTCTATGATTTAAGCTGTTTTTTAGTGTTTTTTGAAAAAAACACCCGAATCCAAAACACACCCGAATCCGACAAAAAAAATTCGGTGAGGTTTTGCCAAAACGCGGTCGAACCCAAAACACGGCCGCGGAACCGAACCCAAAACCAAACCACAAAACCGGAAAAATTTCCGGCGCTCATCTCTAATGCCTACACCTGTGCACCAGCTAGGAGGTCTGGAAAATGTGACCTGTTGGTAGATCTCGAGGACTGGTTTGGCTAGCCCTGGTTTAAAGCAACCGTTCCTTAGGATGGAGCCTAATTTCAAAACAATTTTTTTGTTTAAGAAATTAGTAGTAAGAAGAACAATTGTGGTTGCATCCTGGTCTGCATATGCGCATTTCGAAAAAACAAAAAATAGCAACTTTATCACTTGAGCATTATTCTTTTTTTGTTATGAAGACTAAACCTGACTCAATAATATTAAAAATGATAGGCGGAAAGTCTACAAAACTGCCACAAGGGAAGATGACCAGGAATCCAGAAATCAGAGGTCAAGTCAACAATACAATAGAAGAAATTCCATTAGGGATGACAGGATTTTTGGATGATGCCAGAATAATAATAATAATAAAAATAAATATATATATATATATTAGAGATGAGCGGGTTCGGTTCCTTGGAATCCGAACTCGCCCGAACTTCAGGTTTTTTTACACGGGTCCGAGCGACTCGGATCTTCCCGCCTTGCTCGGTTAACCCGAGCGCGCCCGAACGTCATCATCCCGCTGTCGGATTCTCGCGAGGCTCGGATTCTATCGCGAGACTCGGATTCTATATAAGGAGCCGCGCGTCGCCGCCATTTTCACACGTGCATTGAGATTGATAGGGAGAGGACGTGGCTGGCGTCCTCTCCGTTTAGAGTGACTAGAGTACTAGAGAGAGACACAAATTTTGGGGAGCATATAGGAGGAGTACTACTTGCTGCTGATAGTGTGACCAGTGACCAGTGCCACCAGTTTAATTAATCCGTTCTCTGCCTGAAAAAAAACGATACACAGTGTGACACAGTCACACATACCATATCTGTGCTCAGCCCAGTGTGCTGCATCATATACTGTATATCATTATCTGACTGCTGAGTGCTCACTGCTCACACAGCTTAATTGTGGGGTAGACTGGGGAGCAGTTATAGCAGGAGTACATTTAAGTACAGTGCACACTTTTGCTGCCAGAGTGCCACTGCCAGTGTGACTGACCAGTGACCACTGACCACCAGTATTGTGATTGTCTGCTGACCACCAGTATATTGTGATTGTCTGCCTGAAAAAGTTAAACACTCGTCGTGTGGTGTTTTTATAAACGCATTCTGCAGACAGTGTCCAGCAGGTCCGTCATTACATAATATATACCTGTCCGGCTGCAGTACTAGTGTGATATATATATATATATATATATATATATATATTTTAATTTTATCTCATTATCATCCAGTCTATATTAGCAGCAGACACAGTACGGTAGTCCACGGCTGTAGCTACCTCTGTGTCGGCAGTCGCTCGTCCATCCATAATTGTATACCACCTACCCGTGGTTTTTTTTTTTTTCTATCTTCTTGATACTAGTAGCTTACTTTAAGAGTCTGCAGTGCTGACAGACAGTGTCCAGCAGGTCCGTCATTACATAATATATACCTGTCCGGCTGCAGTACTAGTGTGATATATATATATATTTTAATTTTATCTCATTATCATCCAGTCTATATTAACAGCAGACACAGTACAGTAGTCCACGGCTGTAGCTACCTCTGTGTCGGCAGTCGCTCGTCCATCCATAATTGTATACCACCTACCCGTGGTTTTTTTTTTTTTCCTATCTTCTTGATACTAGTAGCTTACTTTAAGAGTCTGCAGTGCTGACAGACAGTGTCCAGCAGGTCAGTCATTACATAATATATACCTGTCCGGCTGCAGTACTAGTGTGATATATATATTTATTTTAATTTTATCTCATTATCATCCAGTCTATATTAGCAGCAGACACAGTACGGTAGTCCACGGCTGTAGCTACCTCTGTGTCGGCAATCGCTCGTCCATCCATAATTGTATACCACCTACCCGTGGTTTTTTTTTTCTATCTTCTTGATACTAGTAGCTTACTTTAGGAGTCTGCAGTGCTGACAGACAGTGTCCAGCAGGTCCGTCATTACATAATATATACCTGTCCGGCTGCAGTACTAGTGTGATATATATATATTTTAATTTTATCTCATTATCATCCAGTCTATATTAGCAGCAGACACAGTACGGTAGTCCACGGCTATAGCTACCTCTGTGTCGGCAGTCGCTCGTCCATCCATAATTGTATACCACCTACCCATGTTTTTTTTTTTCTATCTTCTTGATACTAGTAGCTTACTTCAGGAGTCTGCAGTGCTGACAGACAGTGTCCAGCAGGTCCGTCATTACATAATAAATACCTGTCCGGCTGCAGTACTAGTGTGATATATATATATATTTTAATTTTATCTCATTATCATCCAGTCTATATTAGCAGCAGACACAGTACGGTAGTCCACGGCTGTAGCTACCTCTGTGTCGGCAGTCGCTCGTCCATCCATAATTGTATACCACCTACCCGTGTTTTTTTTTTTTTTTCTATCTTCTTGATACTAGTAGCTTACTTTAGGAGTCTGCAGTGCTGACAGACAGTGTCCAGCAGGTCCGTCATTACATAATATATACCTGTCCGGCTGCAGTACTAGTGTGATATATATATATATATTTTAATTTTATCTCATTTTCATCCAGTCTATATTAGCAGCAGACACAGTACGGTAGTCCACGGCTGTAGCTACCTCTGTGTCGGCAGTCGCTCGTCATCCATAAGTATACTAGTATCCATCCATCTCCATTGTTTACCTGAGGTGCCTTTTAGTTGTGCCTATTAAAATATGGAGAACAAAAATGTTGAGGTTCCAAAAATAGGGAAAGATCAAGATCCACTTCCACCTCGTGCTGAAGCTGCTGCCACTAGTCATGGCCGAGACGATGAAATGCCAGCAACGTCGTCTGCCAAGGCCGATGCCCAATGTCATAGTACAGAGCATGTAAAATCCAAAACACCAAATATCAGTAAAAAAGGACTCAAAAATCTAAAATAAAATCGTCGGAGGAGAAGCGTAAACTTGCCAATATGCCATTTACCACACGGAGTGGCAAGGAACGGCTGAGGCCCTGGCCTATGTTCATGGCTAGTGGTTCAGCTTCACATGAGGATGGAAGCACTCAGCCTCTTGCTAGAAAAATGAAAAGACTCAAGCTGGCAAAAGCACAGCAAAGAACTGTGCGTTCTTCGAAATCCCAAATCCACAAGGAGAGTCCAATTGTGTCGGTTGCGATGCCTGACCTTCCCAACACTGGACGTGAAGAGCATGCGCCTTCCACCATTTGCACGCCCCCTGCAAGTGCTGGAAGGAGCACCCGCAGTCCAGTTCCTGATAGTCAGATTGAAGATGTCAGTGTTGAAGTACACCAGGATGAGGAGGATATGGGTGTTGCTGGCGCTGGGGAGGAAATTGACAAGGAGGATTCTGATGGTGAGGTGGTTTGTTTAAGTCAGGCACCCGGGGAGACACCTGTTGTCCGTGGGAGGAATATGGCCATTGACATGCCTGGTCAAAATACCAAAAAAATCAGCTCTTCGGTGTGGAAGTATTTCAACAGAAATGCGGACAACATTTTTCAAGCCGTGTGTTGCCTTTGTCAAGCTGTAATAAGTAGGGGTAAGGACGTTAACCACCTCGGAACATCCTCCCTTATACGTCACCTGCAGCGCATTCATAATAAGTCAGTGGCAAGTTCAAAAACTTTGGGCGACAGCGGATGCAGTCCACTGACCAGTAAATCCCTTCCTCTTGTAACCAAGCTCACGCAAACCACCCCACCAACTCCCTCAGTGTCAATTTCCTCCTTCCCCAGGAATGCCAATAGTCCTGCAGGCCATGTCACTGGCAATTCTGACGAGTCCTCTCCTGCCTGGGATTCCTCCGATGCATCCTTGCGTGTAACGCCTACTGCTGCTGGCGCTGCTGTTGTTGCTGCTGGGAGTCGATGGTCATCCCAGAGGGGAAGTCGGAAGACCACTTGTACTACTTCCAGTAAGCAATTGACTGTCCAACAGTCCTTTGCAAGGAAGATGAAATATCACAGCAGTCATCCTGTTGCAAAGCGGATAACTGAGGCCTTGACAACTATGTTGGTGTTAGACGTGCGTCCGGTATCCGCCGTTAGTTCACAGGGAACTAGACAATTTCTTGAGGTAGTGTGCCCCCGTTACCAAATACCATCTAGGTTCCACTTCTCTAGGCAGGCGATACCGAGAATGCACACGGACGTCAGAAAAAGACTCACCAGTGTCCTAAAAAATGCAGTTGTACCCAATGTCCACTTAACCACGGACATGTGGACAAGTGGAGCAGGGCAGGGTCAGGACTATATGACTGTGACAGCCCACTGGGTAGATGTATGGACTCCCGCCGCAAGAACAGCAGCGGCGGCACCAGTAGCAGCATCTCGCAAACGCCAACTCTTACCTAGGCAGGCTACGCTTTGTATCACCGGTTTCCAGAATACGCACACAGCTGAAAACCTCTTACGGCAACTGAGGAAGATCATCGCGGAATGGCTTAGCCCAATTGGACTCTCCTGTGGATTTGTGGCATCGGACAACGCCAGCAATATTGTGTGTGCATTAAATATGGGCAAATTCCAGCACGTCCCATGTTTTGCACATACCTTGAATTTGGTGGTGCAGAATTTTTTAAAAAACGAGAGGGGCGTGCAAGAGATGCTGTCGGTGGCCAGAAGAATTGCGGTACACTTTCGGCGTACAGGCACCACGTACAGAAGACTGGAGCACCACCAAAAACGCCTGAACCTGCCCTGCCATCATCTGAAGCAAGAAGTGGTAACGAGGTGGAATTCAACCCTATATATGCTTCAGAGGTTGGAGGAGCAGCAAAAGGCCATTCAAGCCTATACAATTGAGCACGATATAGGAGGTGGAATGCACCTGTCTCAAGCGCAGAGGAGAATGATTTCAACGTTGTGCAAGGTTCTGCTGCCCTTTGAACTTGCCACACGTGAAGTCAGTTCAGACACTGCCAGCCTGAGTCAGGTCATTCCCCTCATCAGGCTTTTGCAGAAGAAGCTGGAGACATTGAAGGAGGAGCTAACACGGAGCGATTCCGCTAGGCATGTGGGACTTGTGGATGGAGCCCTTAATTCGCTTAACAAGGATTCACGGGTGGTCAATCTGTTGAAATCAGATCACTACATTTTGGCCACCGTGCTCGATCCTAGATTTAAAACCTACCTTGGATCTCTCTTTCCGGCAGACACAAGTCTGCTGGGGTTCAAAGACCTGCTGGTGACAAAATTGTCAAGTCAGGCGGAACGCGACCTGTCAACATCTCCTCCTTCACATTCTCCCGCAACTGGGGGTGCGAGGAAAAGGCTCAGAATTCCGAGCCCACCCGCTGGCGGTGATGCAGGGCAGTCTGGAGCGACTGCTGATGCTGACATCTGGTCCGGACTGAAGGACCTGCCAACGATTACAGACATGTCGTCTATTGTCACTGCATATGATTCTCTCCCCATTGAAAGAATGGTGGAGGATTATATGAGTGACCGCATCCAAGTAGGCACGTCAGACAGTCCGTACTTATACTGGCAGGAAAAAGAGGCAATTTGGAGGCCCTTGCACAAACTGGCTTTATTCTACCTAAGTTGCCCTCCCACAAGTGTGTACTCCGAAAGAGTGTTTAGTGCCGCCGCTCACCTTGTCAACAATCGGCGTACGAGGTTACTTCCAGAAAATGTGGAGAAGATGATGTTCATTAAAATGAATTATAATCAATTCCTCCGTGGAGACATTCACCAGCAGCAATTGCCTCCACAAAGTACACAGGGAGCTGAGATGGTGGATTCCAGTGGGGACGAATTGATAATCTGTGAGGAGGGGGATGTACACGGTGATATATCGGAGGATGATGATGAGGTGGACATCTTGCCTCTGTAGAGCCAGTTTGTGCAAGGAGAGATTAATTGCTTCTTTTTTGGTGGGGGTCCAAACCAACCCGTCATTTCAGTCACAGTCGTGTGGCAGACCCTGTCACTGAAATGATGGGTTGGTTAAAGTGTGCATGTCCTGTTTATACAACATAAGGGTGGGTGGGAGGGCCCAAGGACAATTCCATCTTGCACCTCTTTTTTCTTTAATTTTTCTTTGCGTCATGTGCTGTTTGGGGAGTGTTTTTGGAAGGGCCATCCTGCGTGACACTGCAGTGCCACTCCTAGATGGGCCAGGTGTTTGTGTCGGCCACTAGGGTCGCTTAGCTTACTCACACAGCTACCTCATTGCGCCTCTTTTTTTCTTTGCGTCATGTGCTGTTTGGGGAGTGTTTTTTGGAAGGGCCATCCTGCGTGACACTGCAGTGCCACTCCTAGATGGGCCAAGTGTTTGTGTCGGCCACTAGGGTCGCTTAGCTTACTCATACAGCTACCTCATTGCGCCTCTTTTTTTCTTTGCGTCATGTGCTGTTTGGGGAGTGTTTTTTGGAAGGGCCATCCTGCGTGACACTGCAGTGCCACTCCTAGATGGGCCAGGTGTTTGTGTCGGCCACTAGGGTCGCTTAGCTTACTCACACAGCTACCTCATTGCGCCTCTTTTTTTCTTTGCGTCATGTGCTGTTTGGAGAGTGTTTTTTGGAAGGGCCATCCTGCGTGACACTGCAGTGCCACTCCTAGATGGGCCAGGTGTTTGTGTCGGCCACTAGGGTCGCTTAGCTTACTCACACAGCTACCTCATTGCGCCTCTTTTTTTCTTTGCGTCGTGTGCTGTTTGGGGAGTGTTTTTTGGAAGGGCCATCCTGCGTGACACTGCAGTGCCACTCCTAGATGGGCCAGGTGTTTGTGTCGGCCACTAGGGTCGCTTAGCTTACTCACACAGCTACCTCATTGCGCCTCTTTTTTTCTTTGCGTCATGTGCTGTTTGGGGAGTGTTTTTTGGAAGGGCCATCCTGCGTGACACTGCAGTGCCACTCCTAGATGGGCCAGGTGTTTGTGTCGGCCACTAGGGTCGCTTAGCTTACTCACACAGCTACCTCATTGCGCCTCTTTTTTTCTTTGCGTCATGTGCTGTTTGGAGAGTGTTTTTTGGAAGGGCCATCCTGCGTGACACTGCAGTGCCACTCCTAGATGGGCCGGGTGTTTGTGTCGGCCACTAGGGTCGCTTAGCTTACTCACACAGCTACCTCATTGCGCCTCTTTTTTTCTTTGCGTCATGTGCTGTTTGGGGAGTGTTTTTTGGAAGGGCCATCCTGCGTGACACTGCAGTGCCACTCCTAGATGGGCCAGGTGTTTGTGTCGGCCACTAGGGTCGCTTAGCTTACTCACACAGCTACCTCATTGCGCCTCTTTTTTTCTTTGCGTCATGTGCTGTTTGGGGAGTGTTTTTTTTGGAAGGGCCATCCTGCGTGACACTGCAGTGCCACTCCTAGATGGGCCAGGTGTTTGTGTCGGCCACTAGGGTCGCTTAGCTTAGTCATCCAGCGACCTCGGTGCAAATTTTAGGACTAAAAATAATATTGTGAGGTGTTCAGAATAGACTGAAAATGAGTGGAAATTATGGTTTTTGAGGTTAATAATACTTTGGGATCAAAATGACCCCCAAATTCTATGATTTAAGCTGTTTTTTAGTGTTTTTTGAAAAAAACACCCGAATCCAAAACACACCCGAATCCGACAAAAAAAATTCGGTGAGGTTTTGCCAAAACGCGGTCGAACCCAAAACACGGCCGCGGAACCGAACCCAAAACCAAAACACAAAACCCGAAAAATTTCCGGTGCACATCTCTAATATATATATATATATATTCAGCAGCAGACAAGCATTTCTGTACCCTAGGCAAACATTTTCCAATTTACTTGGCTCCCGTTCAGTTTGGCAACCTCGCCAGGGACTTTTACAAAGGTTGTGGTAATCCTCTTCACTCATATAAAGAAACAAGAACTATCAGTCTAGCTACACTGCAAGAAATGCAAATGTCTCTGAGAAATCATAAAAAATAGGACAAAATGAATTAGACCAGACTACAGAATTTCTTAAATCCTATGGCTTTATCATGAGTAGGGGAAAGAACCACTTAACACTAGTGTGGCAGAAAGGTTTTAGATGTTCAAAGAGATACTTCAGAATATGCACTTACAATCTTGGAAGGGAGGTGCAAAAAACAAAACAAAACATGAGTTATCCACATTTGTGCAACTCTGCAACAGTATCCACAGAAGGCTTTATCTCCCAGGTATCATAGTCTCAATTATGGTCATAGTTCCATGGGCAAGACGGTGAATGAGAACACTCTGTTGGATTATGTTGAAGTACAGTCAAAGAAGATTGCCTCTATACTACAAATTACAGCTGGAACAATCCACAGGGATGACCCTAACTTGATGGTAATTTGGAAAACAGGTTAAATTCACTATCACAGCCACAGTATCTGATATTAACAACAGTGCATCAGGTTGTGGTGCATATCTGCTATAGCACATAGTATAGGATTTTGAATCTCTAAAGCAGTGGTTCTCAAACTCGGTCCTCAAGACCCCACACGGTTCACGTTTTCCATGTCACCCAGCAGCTGCACTGTGTATCACCAACTGCCACATTTTATAAATCTACAGGAGACCTGCAAAACATGGACCGTGTGGGGTCCTGAGGACCGAGTTTGAGAACCTGTGCTCTAAAGAGATTATTTTTTTCTTTACACCAGTGAGATAGAGAAACATTATGGAAGGCAATAAGTTGTCCTCTGGACCACTTGAAAGGAGTTCACTTGAAAGTGTGCTCAAACAACTTGGTGGTGGTGGCCTACTTGACTGCCAGGGCGGGACCAAAGGCTGGCATAGTGGGCAAAAGTCACAAAAATCATGGCATGGACAAAAAGCACCTGAATTCCATATAAGATTAAGGCGGACATTTACTAAGCAGTTACAAGAGCGGAGAAGTGAGCCAGTGGAGAAGTGCCCATGGCAACCAATCAGCACTGAAGTAACATCTATAATTTGCATACTACAGAGCTGCTGATTGGTTGATGGGGAAACTTCTCCACTGGCTCGCCTCTCAGCTCTTATCACTGCTTAGTAACTGTCCCCCTAAGCTCTCTGTTAATTAATGATTGTGTTTCAAGCTCTGACTGCAGGCCTAATTCAGACCTGATCGCTGTCCTGCTAATTTTGTTGTCCTGCGATCAGATAGTCGCTGCCTAAGGGGAATGTAAATTTGCCTGTGCAAGTGTGAAATCGCATGTGTGCACCGTGCAAAAATGTCCCTCAGTCAGCGGACAGCTGCAAATCCGTTTGCAACTCACTCACCATCAAATGATTTTTCCATTCTGTGCAGTCTGTTCATAGCCCAGAACTTACTCTTACAGTGCGAAAAGAACAGGCAGATCGGGGCTGGAGCTGACGTCACACACCCTCCAAGAAAACGCTTGGGAACGCCTGCATTTTTCCTGATAGTACCAGAAAACGGGCAGTTACTACCCCAAAACGGCCTCTTCCTGTCAATCAGCTTGTGAATGGCTGTGCAATTGAAATTTTTGCACCAGCTTGTCGCTGTTTGGCGACGTGCATGCGCATTGTGGGGCATACGCATGCACAGTCAATCAATAATCGCCCGCTGTGCGAAAAATGCACAGCAGCGATCGGGTCTGAATCAGGCCCTATGTCCATATAAGTACATTTGTAGTTGATATTGTTGTTATATGTCTTATTAGCAAAAATGTTGAGTCAGAGTACAGATTCAAAGTCTCTATGTTGGAAACCAGGAGTCATGATAATCATTTGATTTTAAATGTAAAAAAGAACAAGGAAATTGTAGCTTTTAGGAAATCAAATAAGCAGGTTTATTGTTCTTTAGTCCTAAATGGTCAAGAAGTGTAGTTGGTGGAGAGTCCTTTAAATGATTGGTTATTACTGTTACTAGGGATTTGTCATTGAGCGTTATTAAAAATTTCCAACCACTTCTGTTTTTTTTTTTTTTTTTTTTAAGGAAAATGCAGATGTCAGAAATAAGCAAGGAAATTTTATTTCACTTTACTCGTGCATTAATGAAAGTGTTCTTACGTAGGAAATTGTTGTGAGGTTTGGTAACTGCACAGTAGCGGAACGTAAGTCACTTCAGGGGGTAGTGAAAATAGCAGGTAAAGTGACTGGTTTATGTTTACCCAGTATTTAGGACAGTGTTGTACTGGGGCATGAAGGGCCCACTGGGATAATACATTTGTAGGGGCCCATGTTTAGGGGTGTGGCCAGTCTACAGAGGTTTGGCTAACTATTAGAGAGTGCATATTGCTAGTGCATGCATGATAATGTACCAGATTAATAACAGCAATGCACTGAAGAGAATACACCATAGTCCTGTGCAGTATAATGTAACACATGAATAATGTATAATTCAAGTGCACAGTCTAGAACCAGATCCCTGGTGGTGGATGTGGGCCCCCAGGCAGTACTCCTGTGGGCCAGTCCAACACTGATTCAGGATGTACTGTATATAAAAAAGGGCTTCTTGTTAAGGTAAAAATAATTTTCTGAGATTCGTCTCACCCTGAATATGGTATGTTTTCTATGTTGCCCTCAAATATGCAATACAGATCAATATTATGTAGAAACATTTGATTATGAGGAAGCTTCTTACCGACTGCAATAACTATGGTGAATGCAGGGGCGTAGCCAGAAATTTGTGGGCCCCATAGCAACATTTTGAAAGGACCCCCATTCCAATGCTTTTAGGGAGACACTTCTCTGCAGCAGTTGTTTATTGTATGCCCTATAATAGTGCCCTAGTTCATTTTCTGAACCATAGTAGTGCCTTATTAATGATATGCCCCATAGTAGTGCCCTAGTTTCTTTTATGAGTCGTAGTAGTGCTTAAGTTCACTCTACTGTATGTCACATTTCAGAGCTGCCAATACACATTATGCCGCACAGTAGCCCCAATTCACATTATGATATGTAGTGATCCCTGTTCATATTGTGCCTCATTACAATGCCCCAGTTCATGTTATATAAAAAAATATGCCCTACAGTTCATGTTATACCACACTACAATGAGCAAGTCCAGAGGCATACCTAGATATATTGCAGGCCCCAAGGAAAAAGTTTGAAAGGACCCCTACGTATCACCCAAAGGCAAAAAATGTATATAACACATGTAACTTTGACTGGGAAGGTGGGCCCCTCTCAGCTCTTGGCCCCATAGCAGCTGCACTGCCTGCACCTATGGTAGCTACGCCCTTGGGTGAACGCTATTAACCATAGACAAAGAGGTTTTAGGTGATGATGTTCTTATGTTTTTAAAGTTTCTGTATTTGTTTACATATACATGTCATTGGTTGTTCATGTACAGTATGTGAACCCTAGATGAAGTTCAAGATCAAGTCAGGTTCATAAAGCTGCCTTGCTTCTTCTCCAGATATCATCTGCCAGACACACAGGGCATAGACATTTTAAGGTGGTTGTTTTTTTTATCTGGGTTATGAGTCTTCACTGTTCTTTATAATAACTTGCAAGCTGCAAGATATCAAAGAGCATGTGAAGGTAGAAGCAATTTGACCTTACTGGCTGAAAAGATCAGAATTCTCAGCCACTCTAGAAAGGTCAATAGAGAAGCCAGGTAAATTACCAATCAGATTGGATGTATTGCAGCAGGAGCATTGCTCCATTCAAATCAAGTGAGTTTCACTTACTAGTATGGAGACTGAGAAAAAATAGTTGAAACATAAAGGACTGTTGATCAAGTAATTTAACTCCTTATATAGGCAAGAAACAGATCTTCCTCATAACTGCAATATGAAATCTGGAAAATTATTTCCCAGACAGGTTCTAAATTTGATGTTATAAACACAGAAACATCATACATTTTACAAGTTCTGGCACAATGTTTTTATGAAACGTCTAGCAGTATCAAAAATAAAAATACAGATATTCGCTCTGAGCATCTTTCTGGACAAGAGGCTAGCAGAAGAGCAGAGGTGTATCTAGGGTGGTGTGAGTGAGGAACATGTCCTGGGCACCATAGCAGGCCAAACAGAATGGGGCACTGCAGGCAAGAGCAGTTTACATAAGTGAATTTCCTGCCCCTCCTCTACTCCAGATTGTCCAGGGGTGGACGGGATGCATGGGACTGTGTAGTCGCACCAGCAATGATGAGGTTTAAAGATAGCCACAGCCAGACCAATAGGAAAAGGATGGGGTGGGATAGTAGCAGCTGGAGCAGCATGGGTGGGTGGGGGGACCGGAGGGGTTATAGGTTTGGGTGGTATTTTTAAATCTCAATCAGCAGAGTCCAGCCTCCAGCACCCATGTATATTGGGCACACTGGTGCCAGAGCAGGGCTGATTATTAGTGTGACAAGTGCTGCAGACTGCAATGAGGAGGAATTAGAGACTAGTGATGGCTAAGAAGTAGGATGAACCAGAAGCTCTCAAGGATCATAGTGCAGCAGGGGTACGTGCACTCAATGAAGTGCATGCTCCACTTGGCACTTACCTCTGCTTTTGGTTCCCCCCCCCCAACCCTCTTACACATATGGCAGGACCTGTTCCCTTTGCTCTGGAGCTGGGAGTGGTGTATGCGCGGAGCACCAAGCTGCAGCCACAAGACCTCTGGTTGCTGTTCAGCAATAGCTTGTGAGTAGACATGAAGGGGGTGGTATGTCTTGATGTCATACTTGTATGAGGAGGTGTCTGAGTGATGTAGTGCATGACAGGGGAGCTGTCTGGGTATTGTAGTGTATGGGGCACGTGTCTGGGTATTGTAGTGTATTGGTTATTAGTGTTGTATAGGAGTAGGTGCTGTTTGCATGCTGGTAGTGAATTAAGAGCCAGAAGGAAAGTCTGTGTGCTGCAAGGGTTTTGGTAACGATGAGAGGAGTATCTGGGCTGGGTGTTGGTGAAGAATGTGTGGGTGTGTGTAGGTTGTGGACATCAATCGCTATTTTGCCTACAAACACCTCTCTTATAAACTTACACCTCAGCCCCCTGGGATTTTATTGTGCAGTGCCTGTCTACTCTAAGAAGTCTTTATATTACTGGCTGTCTGTGTCCAGTCTCTGGCTCAGCCATGTTAAGGACCTTAAAGTGAATGGTGAGCCTGCACTTGTACTGTGAGACAGAATATGTATATGGGGAACCAATGCTCTGTGGAATATTTTGTATAATGGGCACTATTACTGTGCGGCATAATGTGTATATGGTAGTGTGGTAGCCACCCCGGTAGTACTTAATGGCATAATGTGTATAATGGGCACTACTACTTTGTGGCATAATGTGTATAGTGGGCACTGCTGTGTGGTATAATGGGCACTGCTACTGTGTGGCGTAATGTATATAAATGGGCACTACAACTGTGTGGCATAATGTTTATAATGGGTACAGTGTACCCCATTAGTGTATATGGGGTACTACTGCTGTGCAGAAGAATGTGAATAAGGAACATTATTGTGTGGCACATGCATTTTGGGCATTTTATTATAGTATAATGTAACATGGATCTTATTCATTTAGAAAAAGCCACACTGGACCAACTCTGGCTTAAATAGTTTTTATAAAAATAATTAAAAAGCTCCAGACCCTGCTTAAATAAGAAAAGTGTCCCATGCCCTTCTTATTTATTAAAAAAAGCATCAAGCCTTGTTTAATTATTAAAAAAGTCCCATGCATTGTTTTTTCTTTTTTTTTAAACCCCCCTTTGATTCATTAAATAAAAAGCCCCAGTGCTTGCTAATTTATTAATAAAATCCCCAGGCCCTGCTTTAAAAAAAAAAGCCCCAGGCCTTACTTATTTATTTAAGGAAAAATAAAGTCCCAGACAACAATAATAGTTTCATATTTGTAAATCTTTTTTTTTATTGTAGTTTTTTTATTTATGTAAGCCATTTTATAGCAATTAACCAGTTTACATATCTATATAACATTTCCAGCATGCGTTTGTTTTTTTGTTACTTAGGGAGCGCTGTTTTTCATTTGGGATCTGGTCAGCACACCGGCGATTGGGATGCCAGCAGTCCGAATATCGACGCCAGAATCCTGACATTGGTTGGAATGCAAATGCCGGGATCCCGACATGGATCAAAATCCCATCGCTGGCATCCCGACTACACATGCATCCTGAATGTAAGAATGCGGGTCTCCTTAAGGTCAGGCCATGGGAGGGGGGGGGGGGGGTAGGTTTAGGCTGTGGGGAGGGGGGTTAAGGTTAGGAACCACCAGGAAGGGTTCGGGTTAGGCTGCAGGAGTGGGTCAGTTAGGTTTAGACTGCAGGGAGGGGGGTTAGGTTTAGACACCACAGGGGAGGGCTAGGGTTAGGCTGTGGGGGTGGGATGGTTAGGGTCATTCTGTGGGAAGGGAGAGTTAGGGCGTATAAGAGGAGGGTTAGCATAATTTCCTTCCAGGTGTCGGGATCCTGTACATCGGATGTCGCTGTCTATATTCTGACTGACAGCATCCCAAGCACTGGGATCCCAATACCATTCTTTTCATTTTCCCCTTGGTGCCAAAAACCCTAGTTATACCTATATATATATTGCATGCTTGGATATCATAATTAGTCAACTCCTTGTAGGAAGTTTATCTAAATGTCCTGATCTGGAGTGCCCTGCTGATACACTCCTCTCTTGAGTCCATAGGAAGCGACTGCATTGGATGCTGTAAGGAGTGCACATTGTGGTCCATGGGTGGCAATCCACACTGACCTGACTGTGCTGGATGTTCTGGACCTCAGCTTACAGTGTGATGTACAGATCCTTAGTAGGTGGTGGGTACAGGAAGAGAAGTGCTACACCTAATGTAATGTGTTCCCCCACTCTCCCCCTTTGCCTTTGGAAATTCTGTGGCTACACAGCAAGCAGGATTGGGAGCTGCTGCTCCCCTCTGTAATATTAGTGCCTTGTATGCACTAAAATATCGCCCTACTGACAGACTTATGGTTCTACTGTGTAAAGACTGATTGCAAATTTTTTTTTATTGTTTACTCATTTGCTCTCCCTCTTGGAAGGGTCACTTGAGGAATACCAAGGCATACTCTTTCTACTCCTTGTGTGATGATAACTGTCACTGGGACTCCCTCCAGTGGTGTATTTCAAAATTACAGCCTCATTTTTCTTCCAATATTACTGTTGAACCTTTCTACGTCTCTGCGATCATGCTTCTGATAAATGCTTTGAGCTATCTCTGCCGACATACCGGCGAGCTCCGATGCCCCCATGAGTGGATGTAAATGGCCCCTAGAGGCAATGATATGACATAACCAGGCCATGCAGAGGAGGTCATAGGATGCGAAGTCTATTTGGATATGTTTGATATATCTGGATAACTCATCAGTGCAGACCTTGTTCTAGATCTTTCTGTCCTGACAAATGACAAAATGCAGCGGATCCAGGAAATCTATGAATACTTCAAATAAGTCCTCGCAAGCTGAAGCCTTCCATTCTCTGTTTGGCGCTCCCACCTCGGAGTCTGCTTCTTCTGCTCCTTTCTCACAGTCTATGACCTCAAACTCCTTGGAGGGGGACACTGTTCAGGATTCCCCCCTAAGTGCCAGTCCAGTCAACAAAGAGAACTCTGATATAGCTGTGGTTTTATCCCAGTTACGCTCTCTCCCGACTCGGCAGGCCATTCAGAAAGACCTGCTAAACATGGAAAAATGGATTCAAGATTCCATCCAGGCATGTAATTCCACAACACAATCCGATCTTACTAAGGTGGCACATAGGGTGGAGGTACTTGAGGAACATAGAGAAGAGACAGACTCTAAAATTGCTGATTTGCATGATCTTATCTCCCGTCACTCTTGTGCCTCAATTGATATGCGATGCAGATTAGAAGATATTGACAACAGAGGTGCACAGAACAACCTAAGGGTTAAAGGCTTGCCGGAGGACGTGCCTCCTCTGGGCATTGTAGATGCTCTCACCAAAATCTTTAATTAACTTCTGGATGCTACTCCAGACTCCCAAATTGTGTTAGATAGAGCACATAGGGCCTTGCGCCCCAAAGTTGCTCCAACTGAAAAGCCTAAGGACATTATTTGCCAACTCCACTATTTTCAAGTGAAGGAGGACATATTGAAAAGATCCAGACAGGTCTCGGAAATTGACTTTAATGGCCACAAAATTCAGATCTTCCAAGACCTTTCATGGGCTACCCTACAGCAGAGACGTTTACTTTGCCCCCTCACTGAAGCACTTCAGAAAAAGGATATTAGATTTTGTTAGGGATTCCCATTAAGTATCCAAGTGGTTCATGAAGGAACTCGATACCTCCTCCAGAAATATGAAGATATTCCGTAATTTTGTTCTTCGCTGGGACTTCCATCAATAACACTACCAAACTGTATGGACCACTTTGCGGCTTGCGCTACATACTTCGTACCTGCCTCACTGAGAGACTTAACACAACCATGCGGGTCCACCAGACAACACCTCCGAGGTCCCCTGAACAGTGACTTTTCTCCAGCTTAACATATCATTTTGTTATACATTGGTCATGTAGATGACTAAATGTCAGGTTATGTTGTTTGAGGCATTTTTATGACAGACAACTGTGGTAGCTACAGTATATTGATTGCCCTTGCTATTTAAGCTACCAAGAGATTTTTCTTATAATAGATTTGTTTTTCTCTTTTATATATTTGTACCATTTACCTATTCTTGCCTATTTTGTTTTTATTCTCTCTTTATTTAGCAGAAGATCTGTATTTGGTCATAGGTCATTGCATTTGATACTTAAGTAGCAGAGTTTTAGGTTATCATATCCTACATACCTATTTTTTTTTCTTTCCCAATGATTGTCTCATCCACGTGCATACTGTCTGCTGTATATTTTTAAGTCCATGTAATGTTTTAGTTTTCCCATGGCTTTCAATGCAGTGGTTGTTGGTTTTTATTTTATTTTCTTTCTTTCTTTCTTTGATTAATGTGCTTTTCCAGATAGAGGTACAATATTTTATTGCATTTCATTGATTGCATATGTTTTTGTTCTTGTCTATCCATCTCTATCCTCTTGTGCCACCCTACCCACTCCTTTCCTCTTCCCTTTTTTGCCAGGTACGAATACATCTATTGCCCCATGTGCAGATTAAACTATGAGGGCCCAGCATACAATCAGAGTGTCATTCTACATCCTACTGTAATGGCTAGTTTATAATTGATTTTCTTAATGTAAAGGGTTTAAAAACACTAGAAAAAAGGTCTGGTCTTCTACACAGCTTTCGTACTGATAAGACCAAAGTAGTATTTCCATAGGAAACACATTATAAGAAAGGGGCATCCCCAGGTCTCAGTTTGCGCCACTTCCCTCAGGGTCATTTTAATAGTTTCTGGGGGGCAAAAGCTAGGGGAGTAGCCATACTGTTTGCTAAACACCTGAGATTTAGTGACGTGTCTGAAATGTTGATTGGCGATGGGAGAGGGATAATGGTTAAGACCGCTATAGCTCGCCAGAAATTTACCTTCGTTACCCTTTATCTTTCTAACCAGGGTCAAACCCGTTTCCTTAAAGATTCTCTGGAACTGATAGAACAAAATATGAAAGGTATTTTAATAGTAGGAGGAGATTTTACTGGGTACTAGAACCCCATTTAGTCTCCTCTACTGGGTTACCAAGACACTCACTACAGGAATCCAAAAGATTTAGATCTATTCTCCAAGACTTCCAATCGTTAGACTCTTGGCGTCTTATGCACCCACGCAGATCGAGACTTTACTTTTTATTCGCCCCCACACAATACATACTCCCGAATAGATTACATCTGCATAAGCCATGCGCATCTTTATCGGATCATGCTCCTATAATGCTCACTCTTTCTCTTCACCATCCTCCATTGCGGCACTGGCAGTGGAAACACAATGAACAACTCCTTATGCATTCGGATTGTCGAGCTCAGATTGGACAAGCAATAGATGATTATATAATCTCAAACACTACCGACTATGTATCCGCAGTAACATTGTGGGAGGCACAAAAATGTGTGATAAGGGGCAAATGTATTCAACTAGGCACATATTTGTAGAAATGCCCTACTAGCAAAAATTAAAACCTTGGAACTATCCGGCAAATCTACACTTGCCTCTGACACTCTTGTAGAACTCCAAACAGTGCAGTCTGACCTTAACAGTTTACTGAGTGATGGAACTCAGAAGGCATTTCATAAATGTCGTTACAAATACCATAGATGAGGAAACAAGCCAGGCAAAATCGTGGCTCATGCCCTTAGAGCTCAAAGATCACTGACATACATTTCCAAACTCAAAGATGTACAAGGAGTGTCTCACGCCACTGACACAGTGATTGCTAAGATATTTCACACATATTATTCAGACATATAAGCTCAGAGCTATAACTTTAACTTAAACTTAACTTAAACTCAAAACGCTTCCTGTGTGACCTAGTCCATCATAAACATGCCATATAGACGTTTCTGGATTAAATTAATTTCCCAACTGTGCCTGAAGCTTTAGAAGATCCCTTTACAGTACTGGAACTTTTGCATGTTATAAAATCGTCGCCCAATGGCAAAAGCCCAGGCCCCGATGGTTTTCCTATAACGTATTATAAAGCCTTTCAAGATTAACTCATCCCCCTTTTGTTGCGGGCTTGCAACGCTGTTTCTTCTGAGGCTCCTTTTTCTAAACAATCCCTTGGTGCTCACATTATGGAGATCCCAAAAGAAGGTAAAGGCCCAATACTCCCATCTATCTATAGACCGATATCTTTACTAAACGTAGATGTTAAATTATATGCAAAACTTATGGCCAACTGCCTGGGGCCGCTACTGTCTAGTGTGGTCCACCTTGATCCGGTTGGCTTTGTTCTGGGCAGAGAAGCGAGGGATAATACCATTAAGGTATTTGACTTGATAGCACATGCCCAGTCAGTAAGGACCCCTCTAATGCTTCTCTCGACAGATGCGGAAAAAGCTTTTGACCAGGTGGACTGGAACATCATGGAGGCGGTCTTAAGCCGTTTGGGACTAGGGCATAATTTTTTACAGAAATTTTTATCATTGTATAGAGCTCCAACAGCACAGGTCAGGGTGAACGGAATTCTTTCTAAATCGATACAAATATCCAATGGCACACGGCAAGGCTGCCCGCTCTCGCACTTGATTTTTGTATTATGTATGGGAACCTTGGCAAGAACAATTAGGGGGAATCCCAATATTACTGCCCTGCAAGTTGGGAACAGAGGGGGTCATTCCGAGTTGTTCGCTCGTTGCCGATTTTCGCAACGGAGCGATTAAGGCAAAAATGTGCATGCGCATGGTACGCAGTGCGCATGCGCTAAGTATTTTAGCACAACACTTAGTAGATTTACTGACGTCCGAACTAAGAATTTTCATTGTTGAAGTGATCGGAGTCTGATTGACAGGAAGTGGGTGTTTCTGGGCGGAAACTGGATGTTTTCTAGGAGTGTGCGGAAAAACGCAGGCATGTCAGGGAAAAACGTGGGAGTGTCTGGAGAAACGGGGGAGTGGCTGGTCGAACGCTGGGCGTGTTTGTGACGTCAAACCAGGAACGAAACAGCCTGAGCTGATCGCAATCTGTGAGTAGGTCTGGAGCTACTCAGAAACTACTAGAGATGAGCGGGTTCGGTTTCTTTGAATCCGAACCCGCACGAACTTCACTTTTTTTTTCACGGGTCCGAGCGACTCGGATCTTCCCGCCTAGCTCGGTTAACCCGAGCGCGCCCGAACGTCATCATGACGCTGTCGGATTCTCGCGAGACTCGGATTCTATATAAGGAGCCGCGCGTCGCCGCCATTTTCACACGTGCATTGAGATTGATGGGGAGAGGACGTGGCTGGCGTCCTCTCCATTTAGATTAGATTTAGAAGAGAGAGAGAGAGAGAGATTGCTGTGATACTGTAGATTAGAAGAGAGTGCAGAGTGCAGACAGAGTTTAGTGACTGACGACCACAGTGACCAGTGACCACCAGAGACAGTGCAGTTGTTTGTTTTATTTAATATATCCGTTCTCTGCCTGAAAAAAACGATACACAGTCACACAGTGACTCAGTCTGTGTGCACTGCTCAGCCCAGTGTGCTGCACATCAATGTATTGTATATAAAGCTTATAATTGTGGGGGAGACTGGGGAGCACTGCAGGTTGTTATAGCAGGAGCCAGGAGTACATGATAAATAATATTATATTAAAATTAAACAGTGCACACTTTTGCTGCAGGAGTGCCACTGCCAGTGTGACTAGTGGTGACAAGTGCCTGACCACCAGTATATTAGTAGTATTGTATACTATCTCTTTATCAACCAGTCTATATTAGCAGCAGACACAGTACAGTGCGGTAGTTCACGGCTGTGGCTACCTCTGTGTCGGCACTCGGCAGGCAGTCCGTCCATCCATAATTGTATTATATACCACCTAACCGTGGTTTTTTTTTTCTTTCTTTATACCGTCGTCATAGTCATACTAGTTGTTACGAGTATACTACTATCTCTTTATCAACCAGTGTACAGTGCGGTAGTTCACGGCTGTGGCTACCTCTGTGTCGGAACTCGGCAGGCAGTCCGTCCATCCATAATTGTATTATAATATATACCACCTAACCGTGGTTTTTTTTTCGTTCTTTATACCGTCGTCATACTAGTTGTTACGAGTATACTACTATCTCTTTATCAACCAGTGTACAGTGCGGTAGTTCACGGCTGTGGCTACCTCTGTGTCGGAACTCGGCAGGCAGTCCGTCCATCCATAATTGTATTATAATATATACCACCTAACCGTGGTTTTTTTTTCGTTCTTTATACCGTCGTCATACTAGTTGTTACGAGTATACTACTATCTCTTTATCAACCAGTGTACAGTGCGGTAGTTCACGGCTGTGGCTACCTCTGTGTCGGCACTCGGCAGGCAGTCCGTCCAACCATAATTGTATTATATACCACCTAACCGTGGTTTTTTTTTCATTCTTTATACCGTCGTCATACTAGTTGTTACGAGTATACTACTATCTCTTTATCAACCAGTGTACAGTGCGGTAGTTCACGGCTGTGGCTACCTCTGTGTCGGCACTCGGCAGGCAGTCCGTCCAACCATAATTGTATTATATACCACCTAACCGTGGTTTTTTTTTCATTCTTTATACCGTCGTCATACTAGTTGTTACGAGTATACTACTATCTCTTTATCAACCAGTGTACAGTGCGGTAGTTCACGGCTGTGGCTACCTCTGTGTCGGCACTCGGCAGCCCGTCCATAATTGTATATACCAGTGACCTAACCGTGGTTTTTTTTTCTTTCTTTATACATACATACTAGTTACGAGTATACTATCTCTTTATCAACCAGTCTATATATTAGCAGCAGACACAGTACAGTGCGGTAGTTCACGGCTGTGGCTACCTCTGTGTCGGCACTCGGCAGCCCGTCCATAATTGTATATACCACCTAACCGTGGTTTTTTTTTCTTTCTTTATACATACATACTAGTTACGAGTATACTATCTCTTTATCAACCAGTCTATATATTAGCAGCAGACACAGTACAGTGCGGTAGTTCACGGCTGTGGCTACCTCTGTGTCGGCACTCCGCAGCCCGTCCATAATTGTATATACCAGTGACCTAACCGTGGTTTTTTTTTCTTTCTTTATACATACATACTAGTTACGAGTATACTATCTCTTTATCAACCAGTCTATATATTAGCAGCAGACACAGTACAGTGCGGTAGTTCACGGCTGTGGCTACCTCTGTGTCGGCACTCGGCAGCCCGTCCATAATTGTATATACCAGTGACCTAACCGTGGTTTTTTTTTCTTTCTTTATACATACATACTAGTTACGAGTATACTATCTCTTTATCAACCAGTCTATATATTAGCAGCAGACACAGTACAGTGCGGTAGTTCACGGCTGTGGCTACCTCTGTGTCGGCACTCGGCAGCCCGTCCATAATTGTATATACCAGTGACCTAACCATGGTTTTTTTTTCTTTCTTTATACATACATACTAGTTACGAGTATACTATCTCTTTATCAACCAGTCTATATATTAGCAGCAGACACAGTACAGTGCGGTAGTTCACGGCTGTGGCTACCTCTGTGTCGGCACTCGGCAGCCCGTCCATAATTGTATACTAGTATCCAATCCATCCATCTGCATTGTTTACCTGAGGTGCCTTTTAGTTGTGCCTATTAAAATATGGAGAACAAAAATGTTGAGGTTCCAAAATTAGGGAAAGATCAAGATCCACTTCCACCTCGTGCTGAAGCTGCTGCCACTAGTCATGGCCGAGACGATGAAATGCCAGCAACGTCGTCTGCCAAGGCCGATGCCCAATGGCATAGTACAGAGCATGTCAAAACCAAAACACCAAATATCAGTAAAAAAAGGACTCCAAAACCTAAAATAAAATTGTCTTAATCTTACTCACACAGTCAGCTACCTCATTGCGCCTCTTTTTTTCTTTGCGTCATGTGCTGTTTGGGGAGGGTTTTTGGAAGGGACATCCTGCGTGACACTGCAGTGCCACTCCTAGATGGGCCCGGTGTTTGTGTCGGCCACTAGGGTCGCTAATCTTACTCACACAGCTACCTCATTGCGCCTCTTTTTTTCTTTGCGTCATGTGCTGTTTGGGGAGGGTTTTTTGGAAGGGACATCCTGCGTGACACTGCAGTGCCACTCCTAGATGGGCCCGGTGTTTGTGTCGGCCACTAGGGTCGCTAATCTTACTCACACAGTCAGCTACCTCATTGCGCCTCTTTTTTTCTTTGCGTCATGTGCTGTTTGGGGAGGGTTTTTTGGAAGGGCCATCCTGCGTGACACTGCAGTGCCACTCCTAGATGGGCCCGGTGTTTGTGTCGGCCACTAGGGTCGCTAATCTTACTCACACAGTCAGCTACCTCATTGCGCCTCTTTTTTTCTTTGCGTCATGTGCTGTTTGGGGAGGGTTTTTTGGAAGGGCCATCCTGCGTGACACTGCAGTGCCACTCCTAGATGGGCCCGGTGTTTGTGTCGGCCACTAGGGTCGCTAATCTTACTCACACAGCTACCTCATTGCGCCTCTTTTTTTCTTTGCGTCATGTGCTGTTTGGGGAGGGTTTTTTGGAAGGGACATCCTGCGTGACACTGCAGTGCCACTCCTAGATGGGCCCGGTGTTTGTGTCGGCCACTAGGGTCGCTTATCTTACTCACACAGCGACCTCGGTGCAAATTTTAGGACTAAAAATAATATTGTGAGGTGTGAGGTATTCAGAATAGACTGAAAATGAGTGTAAATTATGGTTTTTGAGGTTAATAATACTTTGGGATCAAAATGACCCCCAAATTCTATGATTTAAGCTGTTTTTTAGTGTTTTTGGAAAAAAACACCCGAATCCAAAACACACCCGAATCCGACAAAAAAAATTCGGTGAGGTTTTGCCAAAACGCGTTCGAACCCAAAACACGGCCGCGGAACCGAACCCAAAACCAAAACACAAAACCCGAAAAATTTCCGGCGCTCATCTCTAGAAACTACTAAGAATTTTCTATTCGCAATTCTGCTAATCTTTCGTTCGCTATTCTGCTAAGCTAAGATACACTACCAGAGGGCGGCAGCTTAGCGTGTGCAATGCTGCTAAAATCTGCTAGCGAGCAAACAACTCGGAATCACCCCCAGAGACCACTGCTTGGCTCTCTTTGCAGATGATTTGTTAGCAACCATATCCTGTGAGTTCCCTACCTAATTTAATGGAGGAATTTACCAGATTTGGTAAATTTTCTAATTATAAAATCAATTATCCTAAATCCATAGAACTGAACATCACACTTTCCCCCTCAACAGTCTCAGCTCTTTCTGCATCCTTTACCTTTACATGGCACCCTGCTCACATTAAATACCTAGGGATCTTGATTCCCTCCTCTCTCAACACAAAAGTTTCTATTAATCATACCCCTCTTTGTAAAATTGTGATGGGAAATGGCGTCCTGGCTTACGCAGAAGTTTACTTAGCTTGGACGTATCAACATAGTGAAAATGAATATACTCCCCAGATTATTATATCTTTTTCAGACAGTCCCTTTAAAACTTCCTCCTCAGTTCTTATCAGAGGCGCACAAGGCGATAAGTCACTTTGTCTGGGGAGACCGAAAGCCTAGATTCAAGCATAGCCATTTGCAGGGCCGGCTCCAGGCCTACTAGCACCCTGAGTGAGAAAATGTAAAAGCGCCCCCCCCACCCCTATGCGCGCGCCGATGGCGCGCGCGCCCCAGGAAAAGTGGGCGTGGCATCTGGGAAAGTGGGAGTGGTCTCATACCTTCATATTATCAGACTATAAATAAATATATTTTCACACCCCCTCTACGCACACAATTAGCAGCCTTACACATAATAGCCACAGTAGTGTTCCTTACATACAATGTCTCCAGTATAGTGTCAGATACACATAATCTGCAGTGCCAGATAGACATGTTATGCCCCCCAGCAGTGCCAGCTACTCGACATGCTCCGCAGCAGTGCCAGCTACACATGACATGCCCGCAGCAGTGCCAGCTACACATGATAGTGTTCACTTTTTAGGGCAGGGTGCAGATCACAGGGAGGGCCCATTTTTAAGTTAGGAGGGCAAAATGATGTACATACTGTAATGCTTGGTGGTCCCCCACCTACACGGCAAAGCATGGACAGTGCGCGCCAAAGGCGCCCAGCAAAAATTTAGGGGCGTTGCTTCGTGCGGAAGGTGCGTGGCCACATAATAGTGGCAATTCGCATTACACCACACAGTACCAGTAGTGCAGCTAATACACTTTGCGCCAGGCAGAGCACTGAGACACATTGCCTAGCCACAGACGCCTAGCGGGAACACTACATGATATGCCCCCCAGCAGTGCCAGCTACACGTGACATGCCCCCCCAGCAGTGCCAGCTACACGTGACATTCCCCCCAGCAGTGCCAGCTACACGTGACATGCCCCCCAGCAGTGCCAGATACATAAATGGCCACACAGTGCCAGATATGTCCCCACAGTTCCAGATACATAAATGCCTCCACAGTGCAGAAATGCCCCTACAGTGCCAGATACATAAGTGCCCCCACAGTGCCAGATATTCCCCCACAGTGCAGATATGCCCCCACAGTGCCAGATACATAAATGCCCCCAAAGTGCCAGATATGCACCCACAGTGCCAGATATGCCCCCACACTGCCAGATACATAAATGCCCCCAAAGTGCCAGATATGCCCCCACAGTGCCAGATATGCCCCCACAGTGCCAGATAGCCCCCACAATGCCAGATATGCCCCCACAGTGCCAGATAAATGTCCCCACGGTGCAGATATGCCCCCAGTGCCAGATACATAAATGCCCCCAAAGTGCCAGATATGCCCCCACAGTGCCAGATATGCCCCCACAGTGCCAGACAAATAAATGTCCCCACAATGCCATATATATAAATGCCCCCACGGTGCAGATATGCCCCAAACAGTGCCAGATAAATAAATTCCCCCACAGTGCAGATATGACCCCAAAGTGCCAGATATGCCCCCACAGTGCCAGACAAATAAATGCCCCCACAATGCCTTATATATAAATGCCCCCACGGTGCAGATATGCCCCAAACAGTGCCAGATAAATAAATTCCCCCACAGTGCAGATATAACCCCAAAGTGCCAGATATGGCCCCACAGTGCCAGACAAATAAATGTTCCCACAATGCCATATATATAAATGCCCCCACTGTGCAGATATGCCCCAAACAGTGCCAGATAAATAAATTCCCCCACAGTGCCCGATCCATAAATGCCGCCGTCACCTCACCTGCGGCGCTGGGATAGGGAGAGCTGCTGATGCTGAGCCCGCGGGCGCCGTGTGGACTCTTCTAAATCAGCGCGCTGCGCGGCGCCGGCGTCTGACGGCAGACGCCGGCGCCGCACAGCAGCACACAACAGATCAGTTAAGGGCGGCCGGGTATCGCTGCAGGCTGGGCTGGCTCCAGGCAGGAATATGGCGGCGCCAGCGCGCGGCACCCATTAAGGGTGGCGCCCCGCGCGGCCGCTCCATTCGAACATGCCTGGAGCCGGCCCTGGCCATTTGCTTAGACAAAAGTCACAAGAGGGCCAACAGCTACCTATGATTTCAGCATATTATAATGCTACTGTATTGCTAGATTGGTCCCGCCCAGGCTCAAATAGGAAAGTGTGCATTGTGTAGTAGGCTTCATCCACAATCTTAATCTACACTGCTCAAAAAAATAAAGGGAACACTAAAATAACACATCCTAGATCTGAATGAATGAAATATTCTTATTAAATACTTTGTTATTTACATAGTTGAATGTGCTGACAACAAAATCACACAAAAATTATCAATGGAAATCAAATTTATTAACCCATGGAGGTCTGGATTTGGAGTCACACTCAAATTTAAAGTGGAAAAACACACTACAGGCTGATCCAACTTTGATGTAATGTCCTTAAAACAAGTCAAAATGAGGCTCAGTAGTGTGTGTGGCCTCCACGTGCCTGTATAACCTCCCTACAACACCTGGGCATGCTCCTGATGAGGTGGCGGATGGTCTCCTGAGGGATCTCCTCCCAGACCTGGACTAAAGCATCCGACAACTCCTGGACAGTCTGTGGTGCAACGTGGTGTTGGCGGATGGAGCGAGACATGATGTCCCAGATGTGCTCAATTGGATTCAGGTCTGGGGAACGGGCGGGCCAGTCCATAGCATCAATGCCTTCGTCTTGCATGAACTGCTGACACACTCCAGCCACATAAGGTCTAGCATTGTCTTGCTTTAGGAGGAACTCAGGACCAACCACACCAGCATATGGTCTCACAAGGGGTCTGAGGATCTCATCTCGGTACCTAATGGCAGTCAGGCTACCTCTGGTGAGCACATGGAGGGCTGTGCAGCCCCCCAAAGAAATGCCACCCCACACCATTACTGACCCACTGCCAAACCGTTCATGCTGGAGGATGTTGCAAGTAGCAAAACGTTCTCCTTGGCGTCTCCAGACTCTGTCACGTCTGACACATGTGCTCAGTGAGAACCTGCTTTCATCTATGTAGAGCACATGGTGCCAGTGGCGAATTTGCCAATCTTGGTGTTCTCTGGCAAATGCCAAACGTTCTGCACGGTGTTGGGCTGTAAGCACAACCCCCACCTGTGGTCGTCGGGCCCTCATACCACCCTCATGGAGTCTGTTTCTGATCATTTGAGTAGACCCATGCACATTTGTGGCTTGCTGGAGGTCATTTTGCAGGGCTCTAGCAGTGCTCCTCCTGTTCCTCCTTGCACAAAGGCGGAGGTAGCTGTCCTGCTGCTGGGTTGTTGCCCTCCTACGGCCTTATCCACGTCTCCTGATGTACTGGCCTGTCTCCTGGTAGCGCCTCTCCATGCTCTGGACACTACGCTGACAGACACAGCAAGCCTTTTTGCCACAGCTCGCATTGATGTGCCATCCTGGATGAGCTGCACTACCTGAGCCACTTGTCTGGGTTGTAGACTCCGTCTCATGCTACCACTAGAGTGAAAGCACCGCCAGCTTTCAAAAGTGACCAAAACATCAGCCAGAAAGCATAGGAGCTGAGAAGTGGTCTGTTGTCACCACCTGCAGAACAACTCCTTTATTGGGGGTGTCTTGCTAATTGCCTATAATTTCCACCTGTTGTCTATTCCATTTGCACAACAGCATGTGAAATTGATTGTCAATCAGTGTTGCTTCCTAAGTGGACAGTTTGATTTCACAGAAGTGTGATTGACTTGGAGTTACATTGTGTTGTTTAAGTGTTCCCTTTATTTTTTTTGAGCAGTGTATATGCTTACCATGGTCTCTCAAAATTAGGAGTTTGTTACACCCCGACAGTAGGACCCACTTTAAGCTTTATGGAAGACCATTCGCTACAGGTCAGGAATCTCATCAGGAAAGACATCATTTTGCTCCATTTTTGATAATCAGATGTTCCCTCCAGGGATTTCAAATGCCATAGCTTCTAGATGGAGGAGGGCAGGTGTGACAAGAGTGAACCATTTGACTGTAAATGGCTTACTCAAAACGCGAAAACTGAAATTTTCTCGCAAAAGACTTCTGGTTTTATCTTCAAGTTCGCCATTTTATTTCCTCACAGAAGAGTATAATTGATCTTCAAAAAGACCTTAAACCTTTTGAGACCAGGTACACTTAAAAAAGGGTTTGGTTGGTGCCGCACAGGTCCTAAGAATATTGCTAAAGGGCTCTATTCTGTATGGCCCTTGAAAACCAATGATATACAGCAGCGGTGGCCAACCAGTGGCTCTTGAGCCACATGCGGCTCTTTCTTTCTTCAAATGTGGCTCCTAAAACACAAAGTCACATGACCACAACAGATTTGGTAACCACTGCACTCCAGAAAGACACGCAGCAGCACTATGTGGACTAGAGATGAGTCACCCACCAGTAAGTTGGGGGAAGCTGAAGTGACACATGGGGGATCTGGCTGGAGTGACACAGCAGGGTGCTGGCTGAAGTGACAAGAGGGTGCTGGCTGAAGTGACACATGGGGGAGCTGAAGTGTATTATGTGAATCTGGCTTTTTCAATATATTTTATGTGAATCTGGCTTTTACAATTATTTTATGTGGAAGTTTCTTTTTCAATGTATTTTATGTTGGATCTGGCTTTTTCAGTGTATTTTATACCAGGAGCGTGGACTAGCAGGCACAAGGCCACACCCCATTTTTGCATGCTCGCATTCGGCTCGATGTCGGCTCTTTGATGTACCTAACATATTTTTTTGGCTCTTTGTCTCTGACTGGTTGGCCACCCCTGATATACAGTATATATATGTAGGAGATCCCTAAAGTGGGTATAAAAAGGTCTCTATGATTAGTGGTGCTCTCAGAGTCAGTAGTGCATATCGGTATGAAAGAAAAGAAAAAGAAAGACTCTATGTTGGGGCACTCTTGATATGATGAAAAATAATTAAAATTTAACTTTTAATTGAGTAAAATCTAAAAGATTTGTACACAGATAAACACACAAAGAAAAAGGTTTTGCAATTTCACCTCCACATCCAATATCATAAATTATTGATCAGATGAGAGTGAATATACTCAGAGAACTCATTAATAGAAATTCAGTAAGGTACACCTGAGGTGAAAATATATAAAATGGAAAATCAGTGGATATCGGAAAAGTATAACAATTAAGATATCAGTGGATATCCAGAAAGGGTAAAAGTAGAAACAGTGGCACAAATCAAAATAATTCAGACTTTGGTTTTGTCCAATGTGAGAATCCTACTGTTAAATAATCTCCTGGTATAAACTTTTTTGCTGCATATAGGCCCTCATTCCGAGTTGTTCGCTCGCTAGCTGCTTTTAGCAGCTTTGCACACACTAAGCCGCCGCCTACTGGGAGTGAATATTAGCTTTGCAGAATTGCGAACGAAAGATTAGCAGAATTGCGAATAGAATAGCGATTAGAAATTTCTTTGCAGTTTCCGAGTAGCTCGAGACTTACTCTGCCACTGCGATCAGTTCAGTCAGTTTCGTTCCTAGTTTGACGTCACAAACACACCCAGCATTTGCCCAGACACTCCCCAGTTTCTCCAGCCACTCCCGTGTTTTTCCCAGAAACGCAACGTTTTTTCACACACACCCATAAAACGGCCAGTTTCCGCCCAGAAACACCCACTTCCTGTCAATCACACTCCGATCACCAGAACGAAGAAATTTCTTCGTTAAGCCGTGAGTAAAATACCAAACATCTTAGCAAATTTACTTGGCGCAGCCGCGGTGCGAACATTGCGCATGCGCAGTTTGCGCAAAATCGCTGCTATGTGAAGAAAAATAACGAGCGAACAACTCGGAATGAGGGCCATAGATCTGAGATCAAAGTATAGCACAACCTGAGTAGACAGAAAAAATGGTAAGAGTCAGAGGTTGCTCCAACACTTCTGTTTTTTTACATTTGATAGGGAGTGTTATTACTGCACCCAATATTCCCTAGTGGTCTCCCATCTAGGTACTGATTGGGCTTCTCACTGCTTTGCTTCCAAGATCAGACGAGATTGGTCGTAGCCAGTGAGATATGGCAGTAAATGCCCAATTATTGCAAATGAGAGAGTGTGTGGTTAATGACAAGTACAGAGAATAGAAGTACTTCTGCTGTCCAATGGATATGCACAGGTTGTCTGTTACTGTAGCATTGCAGAGAGGTAATTTACTGGCATTTGGATGAGAGAGTACTGAAATAAAGTTGATACATGAGAGAATAGGTTAGAGGTCTGCCTACTGCTGTCCACAGTTATATAAATATAGCGGACAGTGGATGAGAGAGGCAGGTTGCCTTTCCCTATTGAAATGAGAAAATAAGATAGTTGGTGAAACTCACTATTAACGATATATCAGATATCAATTATCCAATTAGCAGTGAGTGCAGTGCACTCCAAGATCACCATGCAGTTTCTGCTTAGTAATAAAATAGCAGTTTTGCAGATTGGAGCAAATTGTTTTACATAATAATATGCAGAGGCACATAGGAAAAATGATATATGGGTCACAAATCCAGCAATGAATATGTAGATAAGTGGTGTTTATGCACTTGCTAAGAGAAATATTTGTATATAAATCAAATAGTCAGCAGTCATTTCTTAAATAGATAGTAATGACAATCTTGTCACAATTTTACAAAAATAGTTATAAACTGATCTTTTAAACAGATTTTAGCAGCAAAAAAAAGAGATAAATAAACAACTATTAACTCAAGTGGGTGTATATGTGATACCAGGAGATGTGTGGGTTGAACTGTGCACAGTTCAGCACCACTAGTCCACAAATGGCCGTTTCACTGAGGGGTGGCTTGTTCACTGTGTGTGAGACCATGTGCAATCAACCCTTAGCCTCGACACATACAATATCGGGTATTTACAAGATTCTCATACATGGTTATTTCCCTGATTTCGCCTCTTTCTGTGAAGCATGGGATAGAGACTTGGTACATCGGGGGAATTAGCATTAATTAGGAAAAGCACTGCGCAGCTTTGGTGCATTGCTCTACAAGCATGGAAGTAGTGGAAACTCATTGCAAAATCTTGACAAGATGGTATAGATGCCCTTCCCTACTATATACATTTTATCCCTCAGTCCCCCCTTGTGCTGGCATTGTGGGAGAGATAGAGGCACACTAATTCACATTTGGTGGGATTGTCCCTTAATTATTCCTTTTTGGAATAAGGTCTTAAAGTTGTCTACAAACATTGTAGGTTTTCAGGTTCCAAAGGGTCCTGATTTCTGGCTGCTCTTCCACTCCAATATTCCTGTGGCAAAATATAAAAAGTCACTTCTTAAGCATTTGAACAACGCGGAAAGAGCTGTAGTTCCAGTGTATTGGCGCTCAACAGAACGGCCATCCCTGCAGTGCACATGGTTTTGCCCATTAGCTAACAAATTTGCTGCTGCGATCAGGTCTGAATTATGCACATCAACTTCAAGCCCTGGTGAGCCGGTTCTCCCTATACTTTTAACGTGACCCAGGTCACTGCCCAACTACCCGGGTCCTTCCCAGGTCCAACTTTGCTTGCTACCTGGATTTGAGTCCTAGGTAACTGGACCCAGGTTATTTTTTGGGGATCTTTTTCCATTGAGCTGAGACCAGAGTTAACCAGGTGATAACTTGGGTTATTGTGACAGTGGAAAAGGGGTTTTAGAGGCATAGGGAGAAAAGCATATTACTAGAAGGAATACTGAAATCACCCATGACAATGAAAAAAATCTCAGATAAATAAGAAATAAGAGAACTAGGCATTTAAATGTTGAATAAATTGTTGGTATGGTCCAGTGGGTTGGTAGAGAAAAGCAACATGCAGAGAAAAAAGCCAGATAGCATTACTTCTAAACATGTGAACATGATTGATAGGACATTTCATTGAACTCTGAATATGCAGTGTGAAAAACAGAGTAATTCAACCTTACTGCTATGGCCCTCATTCCGACCTGGTCGCACGCAGGCCGTTTTTTGCACTGCTGCGAGCAGGTAATCACCGCCTACAGGGGAGGGGGGATTCGCTGTGTAGGGGAGCGATCGCTTGTGCAGAGAGCTGCACAAACAAAAAGTTTGTGCAGCCTCTGCACAGCTCAAGACTTACTCAGCCACTGCAATGAATCTTCTTGGAGTTGACGTCAGGATCCCTCCCTGCAAACGGCCAAACACACCTGCATTTTTTCGTCACTACCAGAAAATGGTGAGTTGACATCCCCGGCCGGCCTCTTCCTGTCAATCTTCTTGCGTTCGCCGCTGCAAACACTTTCTTCTTTATTATCATCGCTGCCAGGTGATGCAGCGACACACCTCCAAATTGCGGCCTGCATGCATATGCTGTTGATACCCAATCGCACGGCTGCAAAAAGCTGCAGAATGCGATTGGGTCGGAATGACCCCCTATGTCCAGGGCTGGAGGTATGGGTGAAGTGTAAATCTAGGTGAGGCAGTGTCGGTTTCTGTGATGTGGTGTCTGATTCTGTGTTTTGCTTTCATCAGAAGTTGAGGTTGTTAGGGAGGAAGATGTCTAGGATATTGGGGGTTATTAAGGATTGTTAGCAAGCCAAAAGGCAAAATTGAATTGAGGAAGCTGCTGAGGTTACTAGGAGGTGGAGAAACGCATTTTCATGGTGACTGGGCCGGGGATCACCTCCATACTATTGATACGTATCAGCTTGTATCCATCTTACAGCATCCAGTGTGTCTGCTAATATGGCTAACCACCAGCAGAGGGAGCCTGAACACTTTGAATGTTCCCAGCTACGATACAACTCCAGATTATGGTAAAGTACAGTACCAGCAGAGGGAGCTGGATCGTGGGATCAATTTGAGCATCATATTGTTTGGAGGTGACGCAATGAGAAATTTTACATGGTAATTACTGGTTTATTTTAACTAGTGTGTGCACACATTTTAAACAAGAATATAACTAAGTTCGGGACCTATAAGCATAAAGAGCGTTTGAAAACAGCATCCAGTTATTTCACATCCAGTCCAGTGGACATTATAAGCAACAGCTAAATCTATTGGATTCAAATAAGACCAGCCTCTAATTATTTCAGCAGAATTAAACAAGTCTCTTATGGACTCCTTGATTGATGGCATGTGTTGGATATATATAAAAGTTTAAACACATATGTGATATATGAATTATTAGTGTTTGTATGAATTTAAATCATGTCGATTATGTATTGATTGAGTTTATTATATGCTGCAACATTATATAAATTCTTTTTATAAGTAATAAAATCTTTTTTAGAGCATAAATATTTATAGTTTTTTAATATTGAATTGTCTCCTTTAATTGGTCTAGGCAGCGCTCCTTTTTTTGCACGGAGTCAGTTCTCAGCAATTAGTGTATTTTTGTCCATCATAAGGAATGCAATTATCCTTTTAAACAGGAGCAGAAGCATACACCACTATTAAATCTCAATTTCTCGGTGGGTGCTGGCGCCCGAGTGTATATACACGTGCCTGTGCACTTGTAAGTGTGGAGGCACATGTATATACAATATTGTGATTTTTTGTTGAAAAACCATGTTGCACTGCAGGTGGGGCAGATGTAACATGTGCAGAGAGAGTTAGATTTGTTTCTGTACAGGGTAAATACTGGCTGCTTTATTTTTATACTGCAATTTTGATTTCAGTTGGAACACCCCACCCAAATAAAAGTGATATTAACCTGCAGCACTGTATATTCTAGATTTTTCACAAATAATAGTACTTTATACCCAACTAGAGAAGGGGAAGCCTGTACATATCTTATAAAGTTTTGTCATTATTTATTTGCATCTGCTTTACTGATGGATCCGGTATGATATACCAGCAGACGGGGTGCCGGCATTTAAACTGCATCCCTTACTAAGTTTTGTGGATGCACCAGTTTATCTGGGTACTTAATATCAGCTCTGTCTGTCCATTGACTGCAATGTGTGTCCATAGTGTACTGTTGTTTTTCACATTTTGTGAATGTACACTGAAGCTACTACACCTCCAGTCACAATTCAGTCACCTCTGCGACGAGAGTTGGGAATTGTAGCCAATGGGAGGGAGTTACAGCTTGATATTTGCATATGTGTAGATCAACGGAATTTCCTGCGTTATGTAAGAAACTGTTAATAAATAAATAATATGTGACTGACTCTGATTTGGTAACAAAGTATTTGTGATCTTATTTTATTAGACCATATGTGTCTATGTATAATAACCATAGTGAGGAAATTATAACTGCTTCTACCCCTAGCGTTTCTTTAGATATAGTTAGTCTTATTTATGAAAACAGGCCAATGTGTAATAGTTAGTTGATCAAAGAAATGGCAGTGCTAGGAATCGCAGCTGTTAAAATCTTTACAGAGTAATAACAAATGACACCACAGGTGAACATGCTAATACAGGTACATTGTAAATGCGCACAGTGAAAAATGCACAGACTTAATGGTGCCCACACTCGGTGCTATTTGTGCTAGGTGTGATTTGGACTAAGTGGGGTACGCTATTTGAACTACATGCTATTTGAACTACATACAATTTTGAATACACTATGTACTATGTGTGCTGTAATACAAAAATACCTGCCTGCACATACTATTTTGCCATGAGATATGGACTAGACAGAAGCGTGCATCGCATCGCAAGGGATGATACACACGGTGCTATTTGATCGTGACTTGATGCTATTTGAACAAAAAAGATCAAATAACAAGCAAGAATCGCACTGTGTGTGGTCACCATAAATCAGATGACAATCAGACAGAGGATGAGTATAATTGTAGACTATGTTAGAGACAGTGACAAATGCACAGACTATAGGAAACTTACCTGCATAAGGGAATTCACCAATTCCCCTCTTTTTATGTACAGCAAGGTTCCAACCAAAGGCAAAGGTGTAGGACCTGGCGGGAGGTTGTGTTTCCGGTACATTGTGTCCCAAATCATGTAGATAAAGATACAAGAGATGAGCATAACCATCAATGCAGCAGTCACGGAATAATCCATGATGAATTCTAACAGGTAATCCTCTTCAGAGGGATATATACTTGTATATGTACATCTATCTATCTATCTATCTATCTATCTATCTATCTATCTATCTAATATCTATCTATATATATATAGCAGTTACTTTGCAGCTGCACTTGCTCTGTTCAGTAGTGTAGACCAGCACCAGAGCTACTGCATGAAAAAGCAAACTACACTGTTGTATAATTGCCAGATCAAACTCAACAGAACTCAACAAGCAAGCCAACAAAGACACGCCAGAGGGAATGTGGGAAAGTTACAGTTGAATGTCATCCAGAATCTACAAATAGTCAAATAGAAGACTTAAAATGCAATGATTAAAATGGGTGTGGTGTAATAGGTCGACAATAAAAAGGTTGAAAGTGTTTAGTTTGACTTCAAATGGTTGACATGCACAAGGTTATTATAGTCGTGTACTCAGTTGCAAATGATTTCGGGACTTCCCGCAAGACTCTGAAACCAGAACAGGGCAACATGTCATCATCCCGCTGTTGGATTATCGCGGGTTTTGTATTCCATATAAACAGCTGCGCGTAGCCGTTATTTTCACTCTGGACTTGGAGAGTGAGGGAGACAGACCTCTGTCTCTCTCTGTGGGTAGTGGCATCATGTGGGGTCAGTGTGTGCTCTCTAGGGGTGCTGTCCTGTCACTGTGGTGTTCATGTGATGTAAGGGGTGCTGTCCTTGTCTTGTATGCTGTATGGTGCAGTCAAAATAAATGTACACTGGCCCTGTCTTGTATGCTGTGAATATTTGGGAGTGCAGTGAAAATAAATGTATACTGGCCCTGTCTTGTATGCTGTTAAAATTCAGGGGTGCTGTTGTTAAAATAAAAGTACACTGGACCTGTCTTGTATGCTGTAAAAATACAGGGGTGCTGTAGTCAAAATAAATGTACACTGGCCCTGTCTTGTATGCTGTAAAAATTCAGGGGTGCATTGAAAATAAATATACACTGGCCCTGTCCTGTATGCTGTCAAAATACGGGGGTGCTGTTGTTAAAATAAAAGTACACTGGCCCTGTCTTGTATGCTGCAAAAATTCAAGGGTGCTGTGAAAATAAAGGGGCACTATTCTGTGTGCTGTAATAAAGTGGTGCTGTCCTATGAAATGGAGAACAAAAATGTAAAAAAATAGTGTAAAATCAGGAACCAATTCCAGTTCCTAGTACTTGTGCTGAAGCTGCTGCTGCCATCAGTCATGACATTGATGATGCAAATCCATCAACATTATCTGCTAAGGCCAATACCCAATGTCAAAGAGGGCATGTAAAATCCAAGAGGCAAAAATTAATAACCAAAAAAAAATATAGAGAAATTATCTGACAAGAAATGTAAAATTGACAATATGCCATTCACGGCACAAAGTGGCAAGGTAAGGCTAAGGTCTTAGCCTATGTTTATGACTGGGTCTCGGCTTCTCATAAAGATGGAAGCCCTTTTCCCTCTGAATTTAAAAAAATAAATAAAGCTTGTTAAAGCACATGAAAAAACAACTGTGCGATCAGAGATATCACAAATCCCCAAGGAGAGTCCAAGTGTGTCCGCGGTTGCGATGTCTAGGCCTGACCTTCCCAAGACTGTATGGAAAGAGGAAGCTCCTACTACCATTTTCACACCCCCTGCTAGTGCTGGGAGGAGCATCGCCAGTCCAGTTGCTGATATTGAGATTGAGGATGTCACTGTAGAAGTACACCAGTATGAGGAGGCTATTAGTGTAGCTGGCACCGAGGATGAGGTTGACGATGAGGATTCTGATGGTGATGTAGATTGTTTGAATAAGGCACCAGTGGAGACAGTTGGTGGCCATGGCATGAAAAAGCCCATTGTCATGCCTGGGCAAAATACAAATAAATCCACCTCTTTGGTGTGCATTTATTTCTCTGTGAGGATGAGGATATAGACACTAGAGGGGGTGAGGACTCAGAGGATGAGGATGACATCTTGCCTCTGTAGAGCCAGTTTGTGCAAGGAGAGATTTATTGCATCTTTTTTGGTGGGGGCCCAAGCAAAGCAATAATTTCAGCCTTAATCGTGTGGCAGACCCTGTCACTGAAATGATTGGTTTGTTAAAGTGTGCATGTCCTGTTTATACAACATAATGGTGGGTGGGAGGGCCCATGGACATTTACATTTTGCACATCTTTTCTTTGTCACATCATTCCAGGGGTGCTGATCTATATGGGTGCTGCCCCTCTGCCCTATCAGTCAAGGGGTGCTGCCCCACTGCTGTTTAAGTCCAGGGGTGCGGTTGCCGGTCTGCTGTGCTGTGTAATTCTACAGGGATGCTGCCTATGCTGTATAAATCCATGGGTGCTGCTATACTTGCTCCTAGGTTTAAATTAAAGCCTAGAGCAGAATATGAAACAAGCTTCAACATCACAAACAGATTTGTGAAAACATAGCCGAAAAGGTGGAAATGGAAAATGAAATTTTGACTTAGCGTTTTCCAATAAGACCACATTTGTGGCCAAACTCAGTCAGACACAAAAGAGACTGAATCATAATCCAGCACAACTGCCCTAGAGGTAAAAGAGATTTTCTGCCAGAACATTAGAGAAAGGTTCTTCTCAATTATTTCATGTTAGGGACTCACTCAAATGAATGGCTCCAATTAGTCAACCTTAATTTTGATTTATTATTAATGTTCTATATGTTGGGATTATTTATTTACAAGATGTGCATTTGTTGTACAGGGCTCTTTTCCTAAGGGCTGCATAGGGTTATCGCAAGACCTCACAGTGTTAGAAGAACAGAGTTACATTGATCTTGTATTGCATCAGCTTTCCATTGCACAGCAGCACTAGATGGGCCAGGAGCTCCTGTGAGGCACAGTTACTGAATAAGGCCCAGTATGGAGTCTCATGGTGGCTTACAGCCAGGAAGATGTCTGGCTTGCCAGGCTGAGGCATGCTGTGGGCACAGAGGTTGTCATTGCTTCCTCCCACATTCCTACTTATAGTATGAAATTATTTTCAACTGTAGAGTGGTAAGCTCCACTAGGGCAGGGGCTGAATAGCAAAAGATTCACAGCACAGTCCTGCTTAATACTTTACCGAACCCACCCAAACTCAACTTGCCACATCCGGGGCTGCTGTGGGGGCTCAGGAGGGGTTGCTCAAACATCTAAGGGGCTGCTTTATTTAAAAATAAAATATGAATAAAATAAACAAGACACACAGGTATGCTCACATGCATATAACTGGGACACACAGGTATGCTCACATGCATGTAACTGGGAACTTTGAAAAATGAAAATAAGGCATCTGCCACATCATATGTAAATAAAAATACAACAAAAAATGGAAAAAAAGAAACCCACGAGATTTTCACAAAATAATTCTCCAGACTCTGTGGAGGGGAAAATATCCAATCTTGATCCTGTGGTCTACACCAGTTTATTTGCATCCCAGCATAAAATCCGTGATTATCATAATCCCTGAAAATAGAGAAGGGGGTACAAATTCAGAGGCTTTGCCTCCTAGTTTTTCAGTTTGTCCAGCTTGGTTGAAGATCTTTCTGTTCCACATCAATATAGGAGTGGAGGTGAAAGCCTAATTGCATGTGCCTCTCTTTTTTTAAATCACCTTCTTGACACTGTCCTCTTCCTCTAGCCTTTTCTCATAATGTGAAAAGTCATCAAAAAAGGAGGTGGTATGTTTGTAGCTAGCTATGATTTGGAGAACTTTGCAAGCTTTTTTCTGGGCGACCACCTGTCACTGAAATGATTGGTTTATTAAACTGTGCATGTGTGTGTTTTCTTTTCTTTGCATTATGTGCTCTTTGGGGCCTATTCTTTAAAATTGCCATCCTGTCTGCTACTGTAGTGCCACTCCTAGTGGATCAGATGTTTGTGCCGACAACTTGTGTCTCTTAGCTTAGTCATCCAGCTACCTCGGTGCAACCTTTTGGCCTACAAACAATATTGTTAGGTGTGAGGTGTTCAGAATAGACTGGAAATGAGTGGAAATGAATGTTATTGAGGTTAATAACAGTGTAGGATCATAATTTCCCCTACATTCTGTGATTTTAGCTGTTTTTAGGTTTTGTTTTTTAAAAACATCCAGATTTGAAACCAAAACCTGAAAGGGTGGTTTTGGCAAAACCAATCCAGATCCAAAGCACGTATGGAGATGTAGATCCAAAACCAAACCACAAAACCCGAAAAGTGTCTGCCGCAGCATCTCCAATTAAGTCCAATCCGATCATGTGGTTCCAAAGCAGAAAAAGCTATAATACTATAATATATAATATATAATATACTATAATACTAAACTTAAGTACCGCCAATGCAATACACAAGCTCATGAATAGAACTGTCCCATGCTTCAATAAGAATGCTCTGTGTTTTCAGATCCAGAACTAAACAGTTTTATACATTCCACAATGAAAAAGGCTATGACATCACAACAGTAAACAAGCTAACATTAAAGGTCATCATTCATCAGTTGAAGGGTCAGGGCATCCCAAGTACTCAACGTCCCATAAGTCACATCCCTTGGTCTTTTCTCCACTGGAATGAGTATTGTCCTGCCGCATGTATTGCCTCAGTGTCCAGCAGATAATCCTGTGTAGTCTAGCTAGGAAATGCACACAAATCTATCAGTTAAAACAACAAAACTTTGGCCCAGATTTATCAGGCATTGGAGAGTGATAAATAGCACAGTGCTAAAGTACCAACCAATCAGCTCCTAACTGTCATTTTTTAAACACAGCCTGTAACATGGAAGTTAGGAGCTGATTGGCTGGTACTTTATCACTGTGCTATTTATCTCTCTCCAAGGCTTGATAAATGGGGGCCTTAATATTAGTCATACTGTATTACATAGCAGCCTGATGCCATCACTTCTGCAAGTTCACTGGAAGATTCCTATTGAGATGAGGAATAGGATACATCCAAACAGTACACAGTTTGCAAACTGTGTACACAAAATCACTTTTATCCCAATAGTACACAGAAGAGATGTGCGGCGGGCATTTTTCGTGTTCTGGTTTTGGATTGGTTTTGCCAAAACCACCCTTTCGTGTTTTGGTTTTGGTTTTGGATCTGAATGATTTTTGAAAAAAATATACAAATGGCTAAAATCGCAGAATTTGGGGGTAATTTTGATCCTACGGTTTTATAAACCTTAATAACATTCATTTCCACTCATTTCCAGGCTATTCTGAACACCTCACAATATTGTTTTTAGGCCAAAAGGTTGCACCGAGGTGGCTGTATGACTAAGCTAAGTGACACAAACAATTGGCCCATCTAGTAGTGGCACTGCAGTGTCAGACAGGAGGGCAGATATATAAAAAAAGGCCATCATGCACATCATGCAAAGATATAAAAGAGGTGCAATGAGGTTGCTGTATGACTAAGTTAGAATTATACGGCAGGATCACTGGACTTATACGGCATGATCATTGCAATTATACAGCAGTACCACTGAACTTATACGGCAGTACCACTGGACATATACAGCAGTATCACTGGACCGGACTTGTACGCCAGTACCACTGGACTTATACGGCATGATCACTGCAATTATACGTCAGGATCACTGGATTTATACGGCAGGATCCCTGGAATTATACGGAAGTATCACTGAACTTATACGCCAGTACCACTGGAATTATACGGCAGGATCACTGGACTTATACGCCAGTACCACTGGAATTATATGGCAGGATCAATGGAATTATACAGTAGGATCACTGGATTTATACAGCAGTACCGCTGAACATATACGGCAGTATCAATGGACATATACGGCAGTATCACTCTACATATACGGCAGTACCACTGGACATGTATGGCAGTTTCACTGGACTGGATTTATATGCCAGTACCACTGGAATTATATGGCAGGATCATTGGATTTATATGACAGTAACGCTGGACATATACGGCAGTATCAATGGACATATACGGCAGTATCGCTGGACATATACAGCAGTACCACTGGAATTCTACGGCAGTATCACTGGACTGGATTTACACACCAGTACCACTGGAATTAAATGGCAGGATCACTGGATTTATATGCCAGTACCACTGGAATTATACGGCAGGATCACTGGACTTATACGTCAGGATCACTGCAATTATACGGCAGGATCACTGGAATAATACGGCAGGACCACTGGAATTTTACAGCAGGATCACTGGACTTATACGCCAGTACCACTGGAATTATACGGCAGGATCACTGGAATAATACGGCAGGATCACTGGAATAATACGGCAGGATCACTGGAATTTTACAGCAGGATCACTGGACTTATACGCCAGTACCAATGGAATTATACAGCAGGATCACTGGAATTATATGGCAGGATCACTGGATTTATACGGCAGTACCGCTGGACATATACGGCAGTATCAATGGACATGTACGGAAGTATCAACGGACATATACGGCAGTACCACTGGACATGTACAGCAGCACAGGGGCACCACCACTGGACTGATGCAGAACAACACAGCACCACTGCAATGGACTGGACTTATACAGCAGCACTGGACATATGGCATCAGAGGACACCACCACTGTGACTGGACTGATGCAGCACAAGACACCACAACTGGACTGATGCAGCACAACACAGCACCACTGGACTGACTCGGATCCGGGCTCTTATAGTGAAGTCCGGTAGGGTTTGGTTCTCTAAAAACCGAACCCGCTCATCTCTAGTACAGTGTGCTGACTATAATAAAAATATATTCATTACTTTAAGTTGCAAATCCCTTTTAAATGTACCAATGATATATATATACATTTAGATTTACAACTTATTATTATTATTATTATTATTATTATCCTTTATTTATATGGGGCCACAAGTGATCCGCAGTGCCCATTACACAGTACATAATCAAATGAGCAAACAAGAAAACAGCACTTACAGTATAAGACAATATACAGTAGGACAGGTATAGAAAACCCAGGGTTAGGTGCCATCAAAGGGAGTATGGAGTATAAGATAGTGTAAGTAAGAAAAGGAAAGGCACATGAGGAAAGAAGTCCCTGCTCTTGAGAGCTTACAATCTAAAAGGTGAGGGGCTAACAGATCGGAGTGACACAGAAGGGCTAGACAGTGATCATAGCCAAGAGGGTTAGGAGGAGAGTTGTCTGGGTTTGGTGAAGAAGTGGGTCTTGAGAGCCCGTTTTAAGTTTTGTAGAGAGGTGGAGAGTCGGGTGGGGAGAGATAGAGTATTCCAGAGATAGGGAGCAGCACGTGCAAAATCTTGTAGGTAGGAGTGGGAGGAGGTAATCAGTTGGCAGGAGAGACGGCGTGCATTAGCAGAGCGAAGAGGACGGGTGGGAATGTAAAGAGAGATAAGGTCAGAGATGTAAGAGGGAGAAAAGAGGGTGAGGGCTTTGTAGGTGGGTGTGAGAAGCTTGAATTGGATTCTGAATGGGAAGGGTAGCCAGTGAAGTTCCTGCAAGAGAGGGGATGTGGATGTAGTATGTTTGGTGAGGAAGATGAGATGGGCAGTAGCATTGAGGATAGAATGGAGTGTAGAGAGGCATTTTTCAGGGAGGCCAGATAGGAGGAGATTGCAGTTGTCAAATCTGGAGATGACCAGTGAGTGGATAAAGGTCTTAGTAGCATCCTGGGTGAGAAAGGGTCTGATCCTGGAGATGTTTTTGAGATAGAAATGGCAGGTCTTTGAGAGGTACTGAATGTGTGGTTTGAAGGAGAGGGAGGAGTCAATGATTACTCTAAGAAATTGCTAGAGGAGATAGTTGTGCCATCAATGGATAATGAAATTGTGGGAGGTGAGGTTATACGGGAGGGAAGATGATCATCTCAGTCTTAGACATGTTAAGTTTAAGAAAGCGCTGGGACATCCAGTAGGAGATAGCAGAGAGACAGTTGGAGATACGAGTGAGAAGAGCAGAGGAGAGGTTAGGGGAGGAAAGGTAGATTTGAGTATTATCAGTGTAGAGATGATATGAGCTCACCTAATGAGGATGTGTAGAGTGAGAAAAGGAGAGTCCCAAGAACAGAACCTTGGGGGACACCTACTGGTAGAGGAAGTGGAGGGAGGTGGAGCCAAGAGAGGAGACAGAGAAGGAACGGTCAGAAAGGAAGGAGGACAGCCAGGAGAGAGCAGTATCAAGCAAACCAAGGAAGTAAAGGATTTGCAGGAGGAGAGGGTGGTCTACAGTGTCAAAAGCAGCAGAGAGGTCAAGGAGAATAAGCATAGAGCAATGGCCCTGGATATAGCAGCAAGGAGGTCATTGCAGACTTTCATGAGGGCAGTTTCAGTGGAGTGCTGAGGACAGAAACCAGGCTGGAAAGGGTCAAGCAGTGAGTGGGAAGAAAGAAAGACAGTGAGGCGGTTGTAGACAATACGCCCAAGGAGTTTGGAGGCAAAAGGGAGAAGAGAGAAGTGTCGGTAGTTGGAGAGATTGGTTGGATCAAGGGTAGTTTTTTTAAGAATAGGGGAGACAAGTGCATGCTTGAAGGCAGAAGGGACAGAGCCTGATGACAGTGAGAGATTGAGTAGATGGGCAAGATGGAAACAGGCAGAAGAAGAGAGGAAGCGGAGAAGGCGGGTGGGAATAGGGTCAAGTGGGGAGGTGGACGGGGGTGAGGACCAGATGAGGACCGTGACTTCCTCTCCAGATACAGGGAAGAAAGATTTCAGAGTTGGTAGGAGGGAAGGAGAGGGGGGAGTTGAGAAATGGAGGAGGGGGGTTGCTCAGGTCCTGGTGCGATGTTATGTCCTGACGAATGGAGTCAATTTTGGATGTGAAGTAGGTGGCAAAGTCAAGAGCAGAAAGTGAAAAGGGGAGTTGAGGGTGGGTGGGCAGAGGAGCGAGTTGACAGTGGCAAAGAGGTGCCTGGGGTTTGAGGATTGGGAGGAGATGAGGTATTTGAAGTAAGATTGTTTAGAGAGGGTAAGGGCAGCAAAGTAGGATGAGAGCATAAATTTGAAGTGGATGAAGTCGGCCTTATTGCATGATTTCCTCCACTGTCGCTCAGTGGTATGTGAGCATTTTTGCAGATATCTGGTGCATTTGGTGTGCCCGGGTTGAGGTGTCGATCTGCAAGGGTGAATAGTGGTTGGTGGGGCGACAGAGTCAAGAGAAGAGGTAAGGGATGCATTGTAAAGGGAAGTAGCTTGTTCAGGGCAGGAAAGAGAGAGAATAGGAGAGAGCAGTGAGTCAAACAGGGAAGATAGTGAAGTGGTGTCAATAGCATCAATGTTACGCTTAGTGATGGTAGTCTTAGGTGGTAAAGATGGATAATCAGATACAGATAGGTTAAAAGTGAGCAGGTGATGGTCAGAGAGGGGGAACAGGGAGTTAGAGAATCAGAAAGATCAGAGCGGTGAGTGAAAAACAGATCCAGTGAGCTTCCATTCACATGGGAGGGGGAGGAGGCAGAGGCGTCACTAGGGTTGGTGTCACCCGGTGTGGTAACTCATGGTGTCACCCCCCCATGGACCTTCTCCCATATCACACCACACGCAATCCTTAGAAATGTTTTTGTACTAGTTTTACTTGTAAATCATAATTCCTGTATATCACTGAATGCGATGGCAATAGTAGTGACATAGGACCCTATTCAGGTTGGTTTGCATATTCTGCTTAAAAGCAGAATCTGCAATCGTTTCTGTAGCATGCTGGGGTCCGTCCAGGATGCTAATTGGCATCCAGCGATGCAATTTCAATTATTTTGCGATCACATCGCTGAAGCAGATACGAAGGATGACCCCCTGCAGACGTAGCTAGGCTGCGTATGCAGGCAATGCACAGCCATTTTTTGGGTTGCAGTGGGTGCGTGTGATGTCACATAGCCGCCCCAAAAAAGCTCTGATCCCCTTTTCCAACCACACCCTGCTACGCCGGCCCCCAATGAAAGTGCAGTCCTTCAGGGATGCGACCGCACTTTGATTGCATGCTCACTGTCAGCGTGGCGCATTTTAGCAATTTTATTGCTAAAATAAAATGCGACCAGAATTATGTCCATAATTGAGTATGAGCCGAAATTCACATTATAGAACACAGAATAATAATAATAATAATAATAATAATAATACTTTATTGTCATCAATAGTTTAATGAACAATCAACGAAACTAAAAAGTAAGCATATACAGAGACCATAAGAACAGAACGAAAAGAGCACTCCTGAACCCAAGACATTCCCAATTGTCAATTTATCTCGGTCCTATCTGGTTTAACATGTTTATTGCTTTTGGGAAAAAACTACCCCTTAACCGGTTAGTCCGACAAAGAATAGAACGGTAACGCCTATTAGATGGCAACACAGAAAACATCCCCCCATTTGGATGAGATAGATCTCCCAAAATACTTCTCACCTTAGTGAGGAGCCTTTTTTCATATATATCCTGAATACAGGGCAGGCTGACTCCAATTACTCTACTTGCCGTTTTAACCACTCTCTGAAGGGACTTACGTTCTACGGCAGTACAGTTCCCAAACCATACCATAATCCCGTATGTGAGGACACTCTCTAAAATTGCTGAATAAAAGTTTACTAAAATCTCCTTACGTATTCCCGCCATACGCATTTTCCTCAATAAGAACAAGCATTGTTGGGATTTTTTAACAACACATCGTGTATGGGTACCCCAAGACAGGTCATTGGAGATGTTAATGCCCAGGAATTTAAAGGACTCAACTGTCTCCACAACCTGATTATTTTCAACTATAGGACAGGAGGGCTGCTTGTGAGTTTTCCTAAAATCTACAATCATTTCTTTCGTTTTTATTACGTTTAGAATTAAATGATTAGTTTGACTCCAAGCTTCTAACCTAGCGACCTCAGATCTTTATTCTGACTCATCGTCCTTACTTATTAAACCTACGACTGCGATATCATCGGCAAATTTAATAATGTGAACTGACTCCGAATTTGAGAGGCAATCATAGGTAAACAGAGAGTACAACAGGGGACTCAGTACACAACCCTGAGGCACCCCTGTACTGATTACAAGTTCGCTTGACAGGGAATTGTGCAGTCTAACAGATTGGGGCCTGTTGGTCAAGAAATCCAAGATCCATCTACATACAAAGTTGTTCAATCCCAAATGAGATAATTTAGACACTAATGATGTTGGGATAACTGTATTAAATGCTGAACTGTAATCCACAAACAGAATTCTCGCAGAGGAACATGTGGATTCTAGATGGGTAGCCACACGATGAATCAAGGTGATAGCAGCGTCATCTGTCGACCTATTTGCTTTATATGCAAATTGAAAAGGATCCAGATTGGCTGGGATACTTTTTTTTATGTGTCCCATAACCAATCTTTCAAAGGCCTTCATTATAAGAGATGTCAGAGCAATTGGTCGGTAATCGTTTGGCTCACTGGCCTTACCATTTTTGGGGACCGGGACAATAATAGATGACTTGAAATGATCCGAAATTCACATTATAGCACACAGATTGATCCGAAATTCACATTATAGCACACTGAATGAGCCGAAATTCACATTATAGCACACTGAATGATCCGAAATTCATATTGTAGCACACTGAATGAGCCGAAATTCACATCATAGAACACAGAATTATCCGAAATTCACATCATAGAACACAGAATGATCCAAAATTCACATTATAGCACACTGAATGATCCGAAATTCACATTGTAACACACTGAATGATCCGAAATTCACATTGTAGCACTCTGAGTGATCCGAAATTCACATTGTAACACACTGAATGATCCGAAATTCACATTGTAGCACACTGAATGAGCCGAAATTCACATTGTAGCACACTGAATGAGCCGAAATTCACATTGTAGCACACTGAATGATCTGAAATTCACATTGTAGCACACTGAATGAGCCAAAATTCACATTGTAGCACACAGTATGGGCCGAAATTCACATTGTAGCACTCTGAATGAGCCGAAATTCACATTATAGCACACAGTATGGGCCGAAATTCACATTGTAGCACTCTGAATGAGCCGAAATTCACATTGTAGCACACTGAATGAACTGAAACTCACATTATAGCACACTGAATGAGCCAAAATTCACATTATACCACACATTGGGGCAGATGTATTATCATTACCTTAAAGATCCTTATTTCCGCTTTGGCACTTTATCGCTTTTTCGGGGTGATCTGCCGTCACATATCACCTGGATGTATGATTTCCTGGCCTGGCCTCATAACGATGCACTATGGGGGTAATTCCAAGTTGATCGCAGCAGGATTTTTGTTAGCAATTTGGCAAAACCATGTGCACTGCAGGGGAGGCAGATATAACATGTGCAGAGAGAGTTACACACGGTGAGATAAATCTGTGAGATTTTGACTATATAGTCAAAATCTTATGAAAAGTTAGTGCATATCTCATGGTGCTAGGCAGCTTGCGATACAGATTCGATCCCAATGCTCGCTCCCGTGGGGTCGGTATCGTAAGGCTAGATAGACTGTGCAGGCAAGTCAATCTTGACTATCTAGTGTACAATCAAGTACAAAGTATAGTCAAAATTGGCACTTAGCCAAAATCGTACATAGACAAAATCTCAAGCACAGATAGTCAAAATCTGTACCATCTGTGCTATCTGGGCTCTGGGGGAGTTCAAAGGAAATCGCATAGTCAAAATCGAACATAGCAGGGAACTCACCGTGTGTACACACCCTTCGATTTGGGTGGGGTGTGTTCAATCTGCAATCTAATTTGCAGTGTAAAAATAAAGCAGCCAGTATTTACCCTGCACAGAAACAAAATAACCCACCCAAATCTAACTCTGTCTGCACATTTTATATCTGCCTCCCCTGCAGTGCATATGGTCTTGCCCAATTGATAAAAAAAATCCTGCTGCGATCAACTTGGAGTTACCCCCTATGTCTGGTCCCCGGTGAAGTGCACTCCTGACTCATAGCGCCGATCGGTGGGCTCCCGCGCATGCGTACTAGTGCCTATTCCCACTGTCCCCCACGTCAGAAATGTTTTTTTCCTTTCCGGCATTACCTCTCCTCCGGCGCATGCAGAGTAGGCCGCCTTCTGCGCTGGCGTAGTGTGTTGTGCGTTTCCTGTGAAAGGCACGCCGGGAGTATGTGACGGCACCATCCACATCTCCCAGCATGCCCTGCCCTAGTATACCGGCGTACTAATGAGGAGCATTAAAGTTTAATGAAAAAGAACACCCCAAAAAAAGAAGATTCTTAAAGAACAGAGCCAACGCCAGCCCCAACCTGACATAGTGACCAGAAGGGAGTAACGTGCGATAAGGAGCTAACTGAGCCTTTGTACATCAGGTAGCCATCGCCTTCCTATGCACACAGCGCGCCAGACAATACTGCTGTATGCGCTTTGTGCATTTCTTAAAACCCTGATGTTAGCCGCTTCTTACATAGCACACGTTCTTACGTCTGCCCCAGTATGAGCCGAAATTCACATTATAGCACACGGTATAATCCAAAATTCAGGGACAGGGAGAGTTACAGCAGGGACAGTGACAGCAGGGACAGTGACAGAGGTGTCATGACAGAGGGACAGTGACAGCGGTGACAGCAGGGACAGTGACAGAGGTATAGTGACAGCAGAGACAGTGACAGAGGTATACTGACAGCAGGGACAGTGACAGAGGTGCAGTGACAGAGGGACAGTGACAGCGGTGACAGTAGGGACAGTGACAGAGGTATAGTGACAGCAGAGACAGTGACAGAGGTATACTGACAGCAGGGACAGTGACAGAGGTGCAGTGACAGAGGGACAGTGACAGCGGTGACAGCAGGGACAGTGACAGAGGTATAGTGACAGCAGGGACAGTGACAGAGGTATAGTGACAGAGGTATAGTGACAGTAGGGACAGTGACAGAGGTATAGTGACAGCAGAGACAGTGACAGAGGTATACTGACAGCAGGGACAGTGACAGAGGTGCAGTGACAGAGGGACAGTGACAGCGGTGACAGCAGGGACAGTGACAGAGGTATAGTGACAGCAGGGACCGTGACAGCAGGGACAGTGAAAGAGGTATAGTGACAGCAGGGACAGTGACAGAGGTATAGTGACAGCAGGGACCGTGACAGCAGGGACAGTGAAAGAGGTATAGTGACAGCAGGGACAGTGACAGAGGTATAGTGACAGCAGAGACAGTGACAGAGGTATACTGACAGCAGGGACCGTGACAGCAGGGACAGTGAAAGAGGTATAGTGACAGCAGGGACAGTGACAGAGGTATAGTGACAGCAGGGACAGTGAGAGGTATAGTGACAGCAGGGACCGTGACAGCAGGGACAGTGACAGAGGTATAGTGACAGCAGGGACAGTAACAGCAGGGACAGTGACAGAAGTACAGTGACAGCAGGGACAGTGACAGAGGTATAGTGACAGCAGGGACAGTGAGAGGTATAGTGACAGCAGGGACCGTGACAGCAGGGACAGTGACAGAGGTACAGTGACAGCAGGGAAAGTGAATGACAGCAGTGACAGGGACATAGGGAAGCAGGGTAAGTACCTGAGCAGCGAAGGGGGGTGTAGTAGGCGGCCCTAGGCAGCGGAGGAAGTGGGCTGCGGTGTGCAGAACGTGGCCCGCGGCGGTGAGGAGAATGGCAAACTGCAAGCGGTGCCGGCGCGCAAGATGACGTCATGAGGAGTGACGTACAGCGACCGGCATCCTGGCTGAGGAGGCTGTCAGGAACCGCCAGTACGGACCCGGCGGCGGCGGTATTCAGGCAGCGATTTGAGTCAGCAGGGGGATGCGATCATAACATGAGGACGCCGCGGCACAGTTATGATCGTGCAAACACCCCCCCCCCCCGAGCACCCGGCGGCGGCGGTATTCAGGCAGCGGTTTGAGTCAGCAGGGGGATGCGATCATAACAAGAGGACGCCGCGGCACAGTTATGATCGTGCAAACCCCCTCCCCCCCGAGCAGGTGCGTGTGCGCCGCGGCTGGGTCCGTGCTTTCTGACACATTGTCAGTGTCATGGTAGGAATGCAACAGGTGTGAGGTGTGCGGCTCTTGTTTGCTGTCACCCCACTGAAGGGTGACACCCGGGTGCGGGCCGCACCCCCTGCACCCGCCTCATGACGCCACTGGGAGGAGGTCCACTGGGAGAGACCAAGAGAAGAGGTGAGGTTAAGGAGTTTGGAGGCAGGTGATTTTGTGGGGTTATCAATAGAAATGTTGAAATCACCTAGGATAATGGAGGGAAGGTCAGAAGAGAGGAAGTGAGGAAGCCAGGAAGCAAAGTTGTCAAGGAATTTGGATGGCATGCCAGGGAGGTGGTAAATGACAGCTACTCAAAGATGAACAGGTTGGAAGAGGCATATGGCATGGACCTCAAATGTAGAGAATGTTAGAGATGGTTCTGGTGGTATGAGTTGGTATGAGTAGCTAGAGGATAGTAGGAACCCAACACCACCACCATGGCGACCCCCAGGTCGGGGGGGGGGGTGAGAATATGAGACCCTCTGCAGAGAGAGCAACGGGAGAAACTGTGTCAGAGGGGTTAATCCAAGTTTCAGTGATGGCTAGGAGATGCAAGGAATTTGAGATGAAAAGGTCATGGGTGGGGACCAGTTTATTACAGACAGATCTGGCATTCCAGAGGGCACAGGAGAGCGGGAGAGAGTCTGAGGGAGTGATGTGAATGAGATTATTAGGGTTGCTTTAGCAATGAGGTGAGATGGATTTAGAAGACAGGGATACAGAGGGTGTAGTGAGGGTGCTGGCTCCTGGGCTAGGAAGGGACACTGCAGCAGTTGAGCATAGAAGGAGTAAAGTGTGGTACAGAGGGGTATGAGGTGAGGTAGGTAAAGGAGGGAGGAGCAGGGCAGAGTGGTGGACGATTGGGCCCAAGGTAGGGTAGAGGTGACTGACAGTGTGGTGTCAGGGGAGGAGTGGAAGTGAGGCAGTGGAGTGGATGGGAGACAAAGGAGGGGAGAGAGGAGGAAATGTAGGAGACTAGGGGAGAAGGATAGAGGTGGGAGCAGGGGATAGAGAAAAGGATAGGGCAGACAAGGAGTGTTGGGGGGTGATAGTGACAGGCTAGCCATGCTGTAGCGTGGAGGAGGTAAATAGTATGATAAATTTGGAAATAGGAGTGGTGGTTGCAAGATGAACAGAGCAGTAGGATTGCAGAAATACAGGTGTGGTTGCAAGATGAACAGAGCAGTAGGATTGCAGAAATACAGTGTTGGAAGTGTTCAGTGGCAGTAATTTTGTTACAACACAAAGTTTATGTAGTTGTGGAAATTGAAGTAAAAAGAGGCGTTAAAAATTAGAAGACAAGAGAGGGATAGCAAAAAGCAAAAGGTAATTCAAACTGGATTTGCAGGTGTGTAAAGACAAAATGATATAGGTTCAGCATGTTCATGAAGATGTTTGTGAATACTAGAGATGAGCGGGTTCCGTTCCTCGGGATCCGAACCCCACCAAACTTCACCTATTTTACACGGTTCCGAGGCAGCCTCAGTTCTTCCCGCCTTGCTCGGTTAACCAGAAAGCGTCCGAACGTCATCATCCCGCTGTCGTAATTCTCGCGAGATTCGTATTCTATATAAGGAGCCGCGCGCCGCCGCCATTTTCACTCGTGCTTCGGAGATTGAACGGAGAGGACGTGGCAGAGTTCTCTCCCTGAAAAACTCCGTAATCTGTGCTCAGTGTGCTGAAAATATCTGTGCTCAGTGTGCTGCAAATAATCTGTGCTCAGTGTGGTGAAAATATCTACGTTCTCTGCCTGAAAACGCTCCATATCTGTGCTCAGTGTGCTGCAAATATCTGATCAGTGTGCTGCATTGTGGGGACTGGGGACCACCAGTATATAATATATACTTTTCTATAGCTTCTATTCTGCTTGTCAGTAAACACATGGGTCACAGTTACACAGCTCTGTACTGATATATACAATAATATATATACTTTTCTATAGATTCTATACGGCTTGTCAGGACACATGTGTCACAGTTACACCGCTCTGTACTGATATACTGTAATATTATATATACTTTTCTATAGCTACTATACTGCTTGTCAGGACACACATGTGTCACAGTTACACCGCTCTGTACTACTACTGATATAAAGTAATATATACTTTTCTATAGCTTCTATACTGCTTGTCAGGACACATGTGTCACAGTTACACCGCTCTGTACCGATATACCGTAAAATTATATATACTTTTCTAAAGCTTCTATACTGCTTGTCAGGACACACATGTGTCACAGTAACACCGCTCTGTACTGAAATACTGTAATATTATTTATACTTTTCTATAGCTTCTATACTGCTTGTCAGGACACACATATGTCACAGTTACACCGCTCTGTACTACTACTGATATACAGTAATATATATACTTTTCTATAGCTTCTATACTGCTTGTCAGGACACATGAGTCACAGTTACACTGCTCTGTACTGATATACTGTAATATTATATATACTTTTCTATAGCATCTTTATTGCTTGTCAGGACACACATGTGTCACAGTTACACCGCTCTGTACTACTACTGATATACAGTAATATATATACTTTTCTATAGCTTCTATACTGCTTGTCAGGACACATGTGTCACAGTTACACTGCTCTGTACTGATATACTGTAATATTATATATACTTTTCTATAGCATCTTTATTGCTTGTCAGGACACACATGTGTCACAGTTACACCGCTCTGTACTACTACTGATATACAGTAATATATATACTTTTCTATAGCTTGTATACTGCTTGTCAGGACACATGTCTCACAGTTACACTTTTCTGTACAGATATACAGTAATATTATATATACTTTTCTATAGCTTCTATACTGCTTGTCAGGACACACATGTGTCACAGTTACACCGCTCTGTACTACTACTGATATACAGTATATATATATATATATATATATATATACTTTTCTATAGCTTCTATACTGCTTGTCAGGACACATGTGTCACAGTTACACCGCTCTGTACCGATATACCGTAAAATTATATATACTTTTCTATAGCTTCTATACTGCTTGTCAGGACACACATGTGTCACAGTTACACCGCTCTGTACTACTACTGATATACAGTAATATATATACTTTTCTATAGCTTCTAATTTATACTGCTTGTCAGGACACACATGTCTCACAGTTACTCCGCTCTGTACTGATATACAGTAATATTATATATACTTTCCTATAGCTTCTATACTGCTTGTCAGGACACACATGTGTCACAGTTACACCGCTCTGTACTGAAATACTGTAATATTATATATACTTTTTTATAGCTTCTATACTGCTTGTCAGGACACACATATGTCACAGTTACACCGCTCTGTACTACTACTGATATACAGTAATATACTTTTCTATAGCTTCTATACTGCTTTTCAGGACACATGTGTCACAGTTACACCGCTCTGTACTGATATATAGTAATATTATATATACTTTTCTATAGCTTCTATACTGCTTGTCAGGACACACATGTGTCACAGTTACACCGCTCTGTACTACTACTGATATACAGTAATATATATACTTTTCCATAGCTTCTATACTGCTTGTCAGGACACACATGTGTCACAGTTACACCGCTCTGTACTACTACTGATATACAGTAATATTATATATACTTTTCTATAGCTTCTATACTGCTTGTCAGGACACATGTGTCACAGTTACACCGCTCTGTACTGATATATAGTAATATTATATATACTTTTGGAGTGGTGGGAGTATGGCGCCACAAGTATAAGTGTGTAGGCCGACTATATGGTTTAAAAATAACCAGGGGTGTAGACACTCCTTTAAGGGTAAAAGGTGTCAGCTTGCCCCAAATAATAGACAGTGATAAGCTGCCTGTTAGTTAAAAGTATATAAAGGGAGGGTAGGGGTACTAGCGACTAACAGTGTCTACACTTAAAGGATATATATATGAAGAATGATGCAATACATATTTCTAAAAAAAAATGGGGGGTATTTATTATAAAACAGACAATTTAATAACAATATTTGTTAATAAATGGGATGGAATAAAAAAGGTGGGTTGGGTGTATCTCAGTTGACCTTCCATTTTTAAGATAAGCACCTTTCTCTTATCTCAAATATACTTTTATATTTTTATTGTTCCAGATATGTTTTTATGTGTTAGTCAGCCTGAATTTATGTTTTAATTGATTAAACCCACCTTTTTTATTCCATCCCATTTTTCTAACAAATATTGTTATTAAATTGTCTTTTTTATAATAAATACCCCCCCTCCCATTTTTTTTTTAGAAATACGTATTGCATCATTCTTCATATATATATCCTTTAAGTGTAGACACTGTTAGTCGCTAGTACCCCTACCCTCCCTTTTTATATATACTTTTCTATAGCTTCTATACTGCTTGTCAGGACACACATGTGTCACAGTTACACCGCTCTGTACTACTACTGATATACAGTAATATATATACTTTTCTATAGCTTCTGTACTGCTTGTCAGGACACATGAGTCACAGTTACACTGCTCTGTACTGATATACAGTAATATTATATAAACTTTTCTATAGCTTCTATACTGCTTGTCAGGACACACATGTGTCACAGTTACACCGCTCTGTACTACTACTGATATACAGTAATATATTTACTTTTCTATAGCTTCTACACTGCTTGTCAGGACACATGTGTCACATTTACACCGCTCTGTACTGATATACAGTAATATATTTACTTTTCTATAGCTTCTATACTGCTTGTCAGGACACATGTGTCACATTTACACCGCTCTGTACTGATATACAGTAATATTGTATATACTTTTCTATAGCTTCTATACTGCTTGTCAGGACACACATGTGTCACAGTTACACCGCTCTGTATTACTACTGATATACAGTAATATATATACTTTTCTATATCTTCTACACTGCTTGTCAGGACACATGTGTCACAGTTACACCACTCTGTACTGATATACAGTAATATTATATATACTTTTCTATAGCTTCTATACTGCTTGTCAGGACACATGGTCACAGTTACACCGCTCTGTACTGATATACAGTAATATATATACTTTTCTATAGCTTCTATACTGCTTGTCAGGACACACATGTGTCACAGTTACACCGCTCTGTATTACTACTGATATACAGTAATATATATACTTTTCTATATCTTCTACACTGCTTGTCAGGACACATGTGTCACAGTTACACCACTCTGTACTGATATACAGTAATATTATATATACTTTTCTATAGCTTCTATACTGCTTGTCAGGACACACATGTGTCACAGTTACACCGCTCTGTACTACTACTTATATACAGTAATATATATACTTTTCTATAGCTTCTATACTGCTTGTCAGGACACATGTCTCACAGTTACACCGCTCTGTTTTGATATACAGTAATATTATATATACTTTTCTATAGCTTCTATACTGCTTGTCAGGACACACATGTGCCACAGTTACACCGCTCTGTATTACCACTGATATACAGTAATATATATACTTTTCTATAGTTTCTATACTGCTTGTCAGGACACACATGTGTCACAGTTACACCGCTCTGTACTACTACTGATATACAGTAATATATATACTTTTCTATAGCTTCTATTCTGCTTGTCAGGACACACATGTGTCACAGTTACACCGCTCTGTACTACTACTGATATACAGTAATATATATACTTTTCTATAGCTTCTATACTGCTTGTCAGGACACATGGGTCACAGTTACACCACTCAGTCTGTACTGATATATACAATAATATATATACTTTTCTTATTTTCTATAGCTTCTATACTGCTTGTCAGGACACATGTGTCACAGTTACACCGCTCTGTCTGTACTGATATATACAATAATATATATACTCTTCTATATCTTCTAGTATTACAGTGCAGGATTTTGGTGACTAACAGTATATAGTTGTACAGTAGGCCATTGATGTATCTTGCAGCTCTGTGTCACTGCAAGTATCCATCCATTCCATTTTCTTCCAGTGATTTGGACCAATAATACCATTGATTAGAACGAATAATTCCAGTGATTTTGTCATTTTCTTCCAGTGATTTGGACCAATAATACCATTGATTAGAACGAATAATTCAAGTGATTTTGTCATTTTCTTCCAGTGATTTGGACCACTAATACCATTGATTAGAACAAATAATTCCTGTGATATTGAGGTGTTTGTGTCGCTTAGCTTAGCCATCCAGCGACCACAGTGCACATCTTTTTCTTTTTTCTTTGCATCATGTGCTGTTTGGGGCCAATTTTTTTAAGTGCCATCCTGTATGACACTGCAGTGCCACTCCTAGATGGGCCAGGTGTATGTGCCGCCCTCTTGTGTCGCTTTGCTTAGTCATCCAGCGGCCTCGGTGCAAATTTTAGGACTAAAAATAGTATTGTGAGGTGTGAGGTGTTCAGAAATGAGTGGAAATTGTGGTTATTGAGGTTAATAATACTATAGGATCAAAATTACCCCCAAATTCTATGATTTAAGCTGTTTTTGTGTTTTGTTTTTTTTTAAAACCACCCGAATCCAAAACACACCCGAATCCGACAAAAAAAATTCAGGGAGGTTTTGCTAAAACGCATCCGAATCCAAAACACGGCCGCGGAACCAAATCCAAAACCAAAACACAAAACCCGAAAAATGTCCGGTGCACATCTCTAGAATACTGCAAGTAAACATACAAGTAACTGAAGGAGAAATTAAAAATTGTAAGTGCGTCAAAAAAACATGGAAATACAGTGCTTATTGTCCAGGTTACACAGACAGGAGTTGTTACAGTAGGTGTGATAAGAATGTGAACTCACAATTGTCCCAATGAAGATCTTTGTGATCCTGATTATGGATGGAAACTTGATCTTACATATGTTCCTTTCTGCAAATGGGTTGCATAGTGTTCAATGAGTGAAAGTTGGAGGGTGATAAATTTGCATATACAGTTGATATTGATAAGTAGTTCATCTGTTGTTGTTTGTGCTGTTTGATGTTTTCTTTCAGTTTTTCGTCCAGTTGAAGTCCAGGCTATGTCCAGGCTTTGATATTAAAATTATATATCTTCTCCCTTTGAGTCTACTCCCTTAGAGTCTTACACCCTGGATCAATCAGCCAGGTTTAATCAGCCAACTATACTCTAATATGAACTAACATAAACAAGTGTAAGGTATAGGTTCACTGAATAAAAACCCCACCCATTGCCCAACACCCACTGGTGGGCAATAAAAGCTAAAACAACAAATAATGATATGGGAGGAAACCATCCCAAATTCCCCAAATACCTAACAATTAAACAGCCTAAATTCTGCTTAACTGCTCAACTGTATTAAACATGCAAATAAGTTGCAATTGGGACCAAGTAGCACACAATTAAACTAAGTGATTTGTGACCTGTATTAAGAAATACCTTCAACCAATTTATCTGACTCATAGGGGTCAATTTACTAAGGTGGAAGATTTTTAGAACTGGTGATGTTGCTCATAGCAACCAATCAGATTCTACTTGAAATTTATGTAGCTGCTTCTAGAAGATAATAGATAGAATCTGATTGGTTGCATTGTGTAACATCACCAATTCTAAAAAAAACCTCCAACCTTAGTAAATTTGCCCTTACAGTCCACCCTTTGCTAGTGCACCAAACACTATCCTACCTTTAGCTTCCCTTTCAGGGTCATAATTTAAATTTTCATTCTCTGCGGTTACCACCCCTCTTAATATAATGGCATAGTTTTGCTACCACATTTTGATATACCCGGAGCACATTTAAAACATAAACTAATTACCATTATGACTCCAATTAAAAGGTTAAGGAGCTTATCTATACCAATAATCAATTCTTGCATCCATTCACCTAACTTGAGAACCATTTGACAGGATTTAACCATGAGAACCATTCAACCACCTCCTATCCTACTGTAGACAATGAAAAAGTTGAGTTTTATGGAATTCCCATTTGAGCTGTAGGTTCTCACCCATTTTATGATCTATAATTTCCTTAGGGTCCTCAGTATTATTTGTGAGGTAGGTACAACATTTAATTTCATGCTGGGTTGCTAATATCACACAATAGCCTCCTGTGACTGCAGTGATGTAATTTTACACCATTCTATGTTGAACTATTTTTTAAAAGCTTGCAACTCCTTTCTCATTTGCCTAAATATGTTATCATGCTACTCGGTGCTATTATCAATTAACTTTGCCAAACCTTGACAATTTTTACATTTACAGCTACATGTTAACCTCCAGTCAGCAAACTTCTTTTGATTATTTATTTATTTAGTTATTAACAGTTTCTTATATAGCGCAGCAAATTCCGTTGCGCTTTACAACTGGATACAATGAGAAGACAAAACTGGATAATAACAAATAGTCATAGAGGTAGGATTATGTGTTTGTATTGTATGTGTACACAAGGAGTTGAGGCAGACCTGTGTATATCCATCATTTTGTCATGTGGCACAGTCATAGTCTCTTTGTAGTTCAGAGTTAGCCATTTATATGTGCTTTGTCCACAAACATAGTATAGATCATCTGGAAGAACATAAGACAAAGAATGAGTCATTATAGCATTGCACAGTAGTGCAGCAAAATCACCCATACCTAGTATTTTCATTTGTTCCAAGCAAATTTCAGCCTAAAAAATATTTGAGCAGTAGCCTACAGGACACTTTTTTCTGTTTACATAATCGCTTATCTAATATCCATCACTCTTATTAGTTACATGTATTTTCATGACATTAATGGGGCTTTCATCAAATCTTGTGGAATGAGCTATTGTCTGATTATTCTGTTCAGATTCCCAATACTCAGATTTATTTCGGTGTGTGAAATTTAGGCATAGAAACAATTTATCTACTGAGCATTGGCAAAGTTTTAAACTCGCAGACCCAGTTCAGTTGTACTTTTTCTTTACTGGCCTCCCTCCCTGGAAGTTGAGAACCTACGAGATGTTTAATTGGAATGGTACTAGTCCTACATTGTTTTTCCCATGAGGCACATGGGAACAAATCCAGCATTCCATCTAGTTTAAGACCTTACCCACCAGTGAATGATAATCATCTAAGCCTGACATTGCTGGATACATTTCCCTTTAGTTATGGACTCATTGTGTTTACATATACAATATTCCTCAGACAACAGTACCTCACAGTGTCTCTGAACGCCAAAGCTAGCTGACCTTTTTCTTATACCAGAATTGAACAACTTGTTAGGTTGGACCAAATATTCTATTACTTTCTCCTCCAATTTCCACACCCTTAATGCCACTACCAGAACCATTCTCCATCACCTGGTTACCGAGTTTCTTGCAATGGGTGGTAAGTATCCAAGAATCTCTTTCGGCCACTCTCAAGGATGTAGTGCTGGTCATCAAAACTTGGTATGGTCCTTCACACCTGTCTATTTAACAACCTGAACATAAGTAGTTTTGGATCATAACATATCGTATTCTTCTGGCTCTCTTTTCAAGGCATTTTGTTTCTTGCATCTCTGAAGACAATAATTTCAATGTGTTTTGCTGTTGTCTTAAGTACTTACTCATTTTTTATAAGGTACTAAACAGTCACTTCATTGTTGTACTTTAAATCTTCTTGAGGATCTGTCATCAAATGTGGTTGTTTACCAAAAAGTAACTCAAAGGGTAACAGGTTAATAGGTGGTCTGGGACTGATTCTGATGCTGTGTTAGACTAGTGGCATCTCTTCAGGCCATGCTAACCCAGTCTCAACCATAACTTTGCTCAGTTTCTTCTTCCCAAATGATACCTTATTGTAACATATATATAAATATATATATATATATATATATATATACATAGATATATAGATATAATGTATATACAGTATAAATAAATATATATATACACTGCTCAAAAATATAAAGGGAACACTAAAATAACACATCCTAGATCTGAATGAATGAAATATTCTTATTAAATACTTTGTTCTTTACATAGTTTAATGTGCTGATAACAAAATCACACAAAAACTATCAATGGAAATCAAATTTATTAACCCATGGAGGTCTGGATTTGGAGTCACCCTCAAAATTAAAGTGGAAAAACACACTACAGGCTGATCCAACTTTGATGTAATGTCCTTAAAACAAGTCAAAATGAGGCTCAGTAGTGTCTGTGGCCTTCTTGTGCCTGTATGACCTCCCTACAACACCTGGGCATGCTCCTGATGAGGTGGCGGATGGTCTCCTGAGGGATCTCCTCCCAGACCTGGACTAAAGCATCCGCCAACTCCTGGACAGTCTGTGGTGCAACGTGGCATTGGTGGATGGAGCGAGACATGATGTCCCAGATGTGCTCAATTGGATTCAGGTCTGGGGAACGGGCAGGCCAGTCCATAGCATCAATGCCTTCGTCTTGCAGGAACTGCTGACACACTCCAGCCACATGAGGTCTAGCATTGTCCTGCATTAGGAGGAACCCAGGGCCAACCGCACCAGCATATGGTCTCACAAGGGGTCTGAGGATCTCATCTCGGTACCTAATGGCAGTCAGGCTACCTCTGGCGAGCACATGGAGGGCTGTGCGGCCCCCAAAGAAATGCCAGCCCACACCATTACTGACCCACTGCCAAACCGGTCATGCTGGAGGATGTTGCAGGCAGCAGAACGTTCTCCTTGGCGTCTCCAGACTCTGTCACGTCTGTCACATGTGCTCAGTGAGAACCTGCTTTCATCTGTGAAGAGCATAGGGCGCCAGTGGCGAATTTGCCAATCTTGGTGTTCTCTGGCAAATGCCAAACGTCCTGCACGGTGTTGGGCTGTAAGCACAACTCCCACCTGTGGGCGTCGGGCCCTCATACCACCCTCATGGAGTCTGTTTCTGATCGTTTGAGTAGACACATGCACATTTGTGGCTTGCTGGAGGTCTTTTTGCAGGGCTCTGGCAGTGCTCCTCCTGTTCCTCCATGCACAAAGGCGGAGGTAGCGGTCCTGCTGCTGGGTTGTTGCCCTCCTACGGCCTCCTCCACGTCTCCTGATGTACTGGCCTGTCTCCTGGTAGCGCCTCCATGCTCTAGACACTACGCTGACAGACACAGCAAACCTTCTTGCCACAGCTCGCATTGATGTGCCATCCTGCATGAGCTGCACTACCTGAGCCACTTGTGTGGGTTGTAGGGAGGTCATACAGGCACGTGGAGGCCACACACACTACTGAGCCTCATTTTGACTTGTTTTAAGGACATTACATCAAAGTTGGATCAGCCTGTAGTGTGTTTTTCCACTTTAATTTTGAGTGTGACTCCAAATCCAGACCTCCATGGGTTAATAAATTTGATTTCCATTGATAATTTTTCTGTAATTTTGTTGTCAGCACATTGAACTATGTAAAGAACAAAGTATTTAATAAGAATATTTCATTCATTCAGATCTAGGATGTGTTATTTTAGTGTTCCCTTTATTTTTTTGAGCAGTGTATATATATATATTAGAGATGAGCGCCTGAAATTTTTCGGGTTTTGTGTTTTGGTTTTGGGTTCGGTTCCGCGGCCGTGTTTTGGGTTCGACCGCGTTTTGGCAAAACCTCACCGAATTTTTTTTGTCGGATTCGGGTGTGTTTTGGATTCGGGTGTTTTTTTAAAAAAACACTAAAAAACAGCTTAAATCATAGAATTTGGGGGTCATTTTGATCCCATATTATTATTAACCTCAAAAACCATAATTTCCACTCATTTTCAGTCTATTCTGAATACCTCACACCTCACAATATTATTTTTAGTCCTAAAATTTGCACCAAGGTCGCTGGATGACTAAGCTAAGCGACACTAGTGGCCGACACAAACACCTGGCCCATCTAGGAGTGGCACTGCAGTGTCACGCAGGATGTCCCTTCCAAAAAACCCTCCCCAATCAGCACATGACGCAAAGAAAAAAAGAGGCGCAATGAGGTAGCTGACTGTGTGAGTAAGATAAGCGACCCTAGTGGCCGACACAAACACCGGGCCCATTTAGGAGTGGCACTGCAGTGTCACGCAGGATGTCCCTTCCAAAAAACCCTCCCCAATCAGCACATGACGCAAAAAAAAAAAGAGGCGCAATGAGGTAGCTGACTGTGTGAGTAAGATTAGCGACCCTAGTGGCCGACACAAACACCGGGCCCATTTAGGAGTGGCACTGCAGTGTCACGCAGGATGTCCCTTCCAAAAAACCCTCCCCAATCAGCACATGACGCAAAGAAAAAAAGAGGCGCAATGAGGTAGCTGACTGTGTGAGTAAGATTAGCGACCCTAGTGGCCGACACAAACACCGGGCCCATTTAGGAGTGGCACTGCAGTGTCACGCAGGATGTCCCTTCCAAAAAACCCTCCCCAATCAGCACATGACGCAAAGAAAAAAAGAGGCGCAATGAGGTAGCTGACTGTGTGAGTAAGATAAGCGACCCTAGTGGCCGACACAAACACCGGGCCCATTTAGGAGTGGCACTGCAGTGTCACGCAGGATGTCCCTTCCAAAAAACCCTCCCCAATCAGCACATGACGCAAAGAAAAAAAGAGGCGCAATGAGGTAGCTGACTGTGTGAGTAAGATAAGCGACCCTAGTGGCCGACACAAACACCGGGCCCATTTAGGAGTGGCACTGCAGTGTCACGCAGGATGTCCCTTCCAAAAAACCCTCCCCAATCAGCACATGACGCAAAGAAAAAAGAGGCGCAATGAGGTAGCTGACTGTGTGAGTAAGATTAGCGACCCTAGTGGCCGACACAAACACCGGGCCCATTTAGGAGTGGCACTGCAGTGTCACGCAGGATGTCCCTTCCAAAAAACCCTCCCCAATCAGCACATGACGCAAAGAAAAAAAGAAGCGCAATGAGGTAGCTGACTGTGTGAGTAAGATTAGCGACCCTAGTGGCCGACACAAACACCGGGCCCATTTAGGAGTGGCACTGCAGTGTCACGCAGGATGTCCCTTCCAAAAAACCCTCCCCAATCAGCACATGACGCAAAGAAAAAAAGAGGCGCAATGAGGTAGCTGACTGTGTGAGTAAGATTAGCGACCCTAGTGGCCGACACAAACACCGGGCCCATTTAGGAGTGGCACTGCAGTGTCACGCAGGATGTCCCTTCCAAAAAACCCTCCCCAAACAGCACATGACGCAAAGAAAAATAAAAGAAAAAAGAGGTGCAAGATGGAATTGTCCTTGGGCCCTCCCACCCACCCTTATGTTGTATAAACAAAACAGGACATGCACACTTTAACCAACCCATCATTTCAGTGACAGGGTCTGCCACACGACTGTGACTGATATGACGGGTTGGTTTGGACCCCCCCCAAAAAAGAAGCAATTAATCTCTCCTTGCACAAACTGGCTCTACAGAGGCAAGATGTCCACCTCATCATCACCCTCCAATATATCACCGTGTACATCCCCCTCCTCACAGATTATCAATTCGTCCCCACTGGAATCCACCATCTCAGCTCCCTGTGTACTTTGTGGAGGCAATTGCTGCTGGTCAATGTCTCCGCGGAGGAATTGATTATAATTCATTTTAATGAACATCATCTTCTCCACATTTTCTGGATGTAACCTCGTACGCCGATTGCTGACAAGGTGAGCGGCGGCACTAAACACTCTTTCGGAGTACACACTTGTGGGAGGGCAACTTAGGTAGAATAAAGCCAGTTTGTGCAATGGCCTCCAAATTGCCTCTTTTTCCTGCCAGTATAAGTATGGACTGTGTGACGTGCCTACTTGGATGCGGTCACTCATATAATCCTCCACCATTCTTTCAATGGTGAGAGAATCATATGCAGTGACAGTAGACGACATGTCCGTAATCGTTGTCAGGTCCTTCAGTCCGGACCAGATGTCAGCATCAGCAGTCGCTCCAGACTGCCCTGCATCACCGCCAGCGGGTGGGCTCGGAATTCTGAGCCTTTTCATCGCACCCCCAGTTGCGGGAGAATGTGAAGGAGGAGATGTTGACAGGTCGCGTTCCGCTTGACTTGACAATTTTCTCACCAGCAGGTCTTTCAACCCCAGCAGACTTGTGTCTGCCGGAAAGAGAGATCCAAGGTAGGCTTTAAATCTAGGATCGAGCACGGTGGCCAAAATGTAGTGCTCTGATTTCAACAGATTGACCACCCGTGAATCCTTGTTAAGCGAATTAAGGGCTCCATCCACAAGTCCCACATGCCTAGCGGAATCGCTCCGTGTTAGCTCCTCCTTCAATGTCTCCAGCTTCTTCTGCAAAAGCCTGATGAGGGGAATGACCTGACTCAGGCTGGCAGTGTCTGAACTGACTTCACGTGTGGCAAGTTCAAAGGGCATCAGAACCTTGCACAACGTTGAAATCATTCTCCACTGCGCTTGAGACAGGTGCATTCCACCTCCTATATCGTGCTCAATTGTATAGGCTTGAATGGCCTTTTGCTGCTCCTCCAACCTCTGAAGCATATAGAGGGTTGAATTCCACCTCGTTACCACTTCTTGCTTCAGATGATGGCAGGGCAGGTTCAGTAGTTTTTGGTGGTGCTCCAGTCTTCTGTACGTGGTGCCTGTACGCCGAAAGTGTCCCGCAATTTTTCTGGCCACCGACAGCATCTCTTGCACGCCCCTGTCGTTTTTTAAATAATTCTGCACCACCAAATTCAAGGTATGTGCAAAACATGGGACGTGCTGGAATTTGCCCATATTTAATGCACACACAATATTGCTGGCGTTGTCCGATGCCACAAATCCACAGGAGAGTCCAATTGGGGTAAGCCATTCCGCGATGATCTTCCTCAGTTGCCGTAAGAGGTTTTCAGCTGTGTGCGTATTCTGGAAACCGGTGATACAAAGCGTAGCCTGCCTAGGAAAGAGTTGGCGTTTGCGAGATGCTGCTACTGGTGCCGCCGCTGCTGTTCTTGCGGCGGGAGTCCATACATCTACCCAGTGGGCTGTCACAGTCATATAGTCCTGACCCTGCCCTGCTCCACTTGTCCACATGTCCGTGGTTAAGTGGACATTGGGTACAACTGCATTTTTTAGGACACTGGTGAGTCTTTTTCTGACGTCCGTGTACATTCTCGGTATCGCCTGCCTAGAGAAGTGGAACCTAGATGGTATTTGGTAACGGGGGCACACTGCCTCAATAAATTGTCTAGTTCCCTGTGAACTAACGGCGGATACCGGACGCACGTCTAACACCAACATAGTTGTCAAGGCCTCAGTTATCCGCTTTGCAGCAGGATGACTGCTGTGATATTTCATCTTCCTCGCAAAGGACTGTTGAACAGTCAATTGCTTACTGGAAGTAGTACAAGTGGGCTTACGACTTCCCCTCTGGGATGACCATCGACTCCCAGCAGCAACAACAGCAGCGCCAGCAGCAGTAGGCGTTACACGCAAGGATGCATCGGAGGAATCCCAGGCAGGAGAGGACTCGTCAGAATTGCCAGTGACATGGCCTGCAGGACTATTGGCATTCCTGGGGAAGGAGGAAATTGACACTGAGGGAGTTGGTGGGGTGGTTTGCGTGAGCTTGGTTACAAGAGGAAGGTATTTACTGGTCAGTGGACTGCTTCCGCTGTCACCCAAAGTTTTTGAACTTGTCACTGTCTTATTATGAATGCGCTGCAGGTGACGTATAAGGGAGGATGTTCCGAGGTGGTTAACGTCCTTACCCCTACTTATTACAGCTTGACAAAGGGAACACACGGCTTGACACCTGTTGTCCGCATTTCTGTTGAAATACCTCCACACCGAAGAGCTGATTTTTTTGGTATTTTCACCTGGCATGTCAACGGCCATATTCCTCCCACCGACAACAGGTGTCTCCCCGGGTGCCTGACTTAAACAAACCACCTCACCATCAGAATCCTCCTGGTCAATTTCCTCCCCAGCGCCAGCAACACCCATATCCTCCTCATCCTGGTGTACTTCAACACTGACATCTTCAATCTGACTATCAGGAACTGGACTGCGGGTGCTCCTTCCAGCACTTGCAGGGGGCGTGCAAATGGTGGAAGGCGCATGCTCTTCACGTCCAGTGTTGGGAAGGTCAGGCATCGCAACCGACACAATTGGACTCTCCTTGTGGATTTGGGATTTCGAAGAATGCACAGTTCTTTGCTGTGCTTTTGCCAGCTTGAGTCTTTTCATTTTTCTAGCGAGAGGCTGAGTGCTTCCATCCTCATGTGAAGCTGAACCACTAGCCATGAACATAGGCCAGGGCCTCAGCCGTTCCTTGCCACTCCGTGTGGTAAATGGCATATTGGCAAGTTTACGCTTCTCCTCGGACAATTTTATTTTAGGTTTTGGAGTCCTTTTTTTACTGATATTTGGTGTTTTGGATTTGACATCCTCTGTACTATGACATTGGGCATCGGCCTTGGCAGACGACGTTGCTGGCATTTCATCGTCTCGGCCATGACTAGTGGCAGCAGCTTCAGCACGAGGTGGAAGTGGATCTTGATCTTTCCCTAATTTTGGAACCTCAACATTTTTGTTCTCCATATTTTAATAGGCACAACTAAAAGGCACCTCAGGTAAACAATGGAGATGGATGGATACTAGTATACAATTATGGACGGACTGCCGAGTGCCGACACAGAGGTAGCCACAGCCGTGAACTACCGTACTGTACTGTGTCTGCTGCTAATATAGACTGGTTGGTAAAGAGATGTCGTAGTATGTATGTATGAAGAAGAAAGAAAAAAAAACCACGGTTAGGTGGTATACAATTATGGACGGACTGCCGAGTGCCGACACAGAGGTAGCCACAGCCGTGAACTACCGTACTGTACTGTGTCTGCTGCTAATACAGACTGGTTGATAAAGAGATGTAGTAGTATGTATGTATAAAGAAGAAAGAAAAAAAAACCACGGGTAGGTGGTATACAATTATGGACGGACTGCCGAGTGCCGACACAGAGGTAGCCACAGCCGTGAACTACCGTACTGTACTGTGTCTGCTGCTAATATAGACTGGTTGATAAAGAGATGTCGTAGTATGTATGTATAAAGAAGAAAGAAAAAAAAACCACGGTTAGGTGGTATACAATTATGGACGGACTGCCGAGTGCCGACACAGAGGTAGCCACAGCCGTGAAATACCGTACTGTACTGTGTCTGCTGCTAATATAGACTGGTTGATAAAGAGATGTCGTAGTATGTATGTATGAAGAAGAAAGAAAAAAAAAACCACGGTTAGGTGGTATACAATTATGGATGGACTGCCGAGTGCCGACACAGAGGTAGCCACAGCCGTGAACTACCGTACTGTACTGTGTCTGCTGCTAATATAGACTGGTTGATAAAGAGATGTCGTAGTATGTATGTATAAAGAAGAAAGAAAAAAAAACCACGGTTAGGTGGTATACAATTATGGACGGACTGCCGAGTGCCGACACAGAGGTAGCCACAGCCGTGAACTACCGTACTGTACTGTGTCTGCTGCTAATATAGACTGGTTGATAAAGAGATGTAGTAGTATGTATGTATAAAGAAGAAAGAAAAAAAAACCACGGGTAGGTGGTATACAATTATGGATGGACTGCCGAGTGCCGACACAGAGGTAGCTACAGCCGTGAACTACCGTACTGTGTCTGCTGCGACTGGATGATAAATAATGATATAAAAAATATATATATATCACTACTGCAGCCGGACAGGTATATATATTATATAATGACGGACCTGCTGGACACTGTCTGTCAGCAGAATGAGTTTTTTATAGAATAAAAAAAAAAACACCACACAAGTGAAGTCACACGACGAGTGTTTAACTTTTTCAGGCAATCACAATATAGTATACTACTAACTATACTGGTGGTCAGTGTGGTCAGGTCACTGGTCAGTCACACTGGCAGTGGCACTCCTGCAGCAAAAGTGTGCACTGTTTAATTTTAATATAATATGTACTCCTGGCTCCTGCTATAACCTATAACTGGCACTGCAGTGCTCCCCAGTCTCCCCCACAATTATAAGCTGTGTGAGCTGAGCACAGTCAGATATATAATATATACATAGATGATGCAGCACACTGGGCTGAGCAGTGCACACAGATATGGTATGTGACTGTCTTGTACTCCTGGCTCCTGCTATAACCTATAACTGGCACTGCAGTGCTCCCCAGTCTCCCTCACAATTATAAGCTGTGTGAGCTGAGCACAGTCAGATATATAATATATACATAGATGATGCAGGCATGCAGCACACTGGGCTGAGCAGTGCACACAGATATGGTATGTGACTGAGTCACTGTGTGTACCATTTTTTTCAGGCAGAGAACGGATATATTAAATAAAACAACTGCACTGCTGGTGGTCACTGTGGTCAGTCACTAAACTCTGCACTCTCTTCTACAGTATCAGCCTCAGGTCAATCTCTCTCTCTCTCTCTCCTTATCTAAATGGAGAGGACGCCAGCCACGTCCTCTCCCTATCAATCTCAATGCACGTGTGAAAATGGCGGCGACGCGCGGCTCCTTATATAGAATCCGAGTCTCGCGAGAATCCGACAGCGTCATGATGACGTTCGGGCGCGCTCGGGTTAACCGAGCAAGGCGGGAAGATCCGAGTCGCTCGGACCCGTGAAAAAAAACATGAAGTTCGTGCGGGTTCGGATTCAGAGAAACCGAACCCGCTCATCTCTAATATATATTAGAGATGAGCGCCTGAAATTTTTCGGGTTTTGGTTTTGGGTTCGGTTCCGCGGCCGTGTTTTGGGTTCGAACGCGTTTTGGCAAAACCTCACCGAATTATTTTTGTCGGATTCGGGTGTGTTTTGGATTCGGGTGTTTTTTTCCAAAAACACTAAAAAACAGCTTAAATCATAGAATTTGGGGGTCATTTTGATCCCAAAGTATTATTAACCTCAAAAACCATAATTTACACTCATTTTCAGTCTATTCTGAATACCTCACACCTCACAATATTATTTTTAGTCCTAAAATTTGCACCGAGGTCGCTGTGTGAGTAAGATAAGCGACCCTAGTGGCCGACACAAACACCGGGCCCATCTAGGAGTGGCACTGCAGTGTCACGCAGGATGTCCCTTCCAAAAAACCCTCCCCAAACAGCACATGACGCAAAGAAAAAAAGAGGCGCAATGAGGTAGCTGTGTGAGTAAGATTAGCGACCCTAGTGGCCGACACAAACACCGGGCCCATCTAGGAGTGGCACTGCAGTGTCACGCAGGATGGCCCTTCCAAAAAACCCTCCCCAAACAGCACATGACGCAAAGAAAAAAAGAGGCGCAATGAGGTAGCTGACTGTGTGAGTAAGATTAGCGACCCTAGTGGCCGACACAAACACCGGGCCCATCTAGGAGTGGCACTGCAGTGTCACGCAGGATGGCCCTTCCAAAAAACCCTCCCCAAACAGCACATGACGCAAAGAAAAAAAGAGGCGCAATGAGGTAGCTGACTGTGTGAGTAAGATTAGCGACCCTAGTGGCCGACACAAACACCGGGCCCATCTAGGAGTGGCACTGCAGTGTCACGCAGGATGTCCCTTCCAAAAAACCCTCCCCAAACAGCACATGACGCAAAGAAAAAAAGAGGCGCAATGAGGTAGCTGTGTGAGTAAGATTAGCGACCCTAGTGGCCGACACAAACACCGGGCCCATCTAGGAGTGGCACTGCAGTGTCACGCAGGATGTCCCTTCCAAAAAACCCTCCCCAAACAGCACATGACGCAAAGAAAAAAAGAGGCGCAATGAGGTAGCTGACTGTGTGAGTAAGATTAGCGACCCTAGTGGCCGACACAAACACCGGGCCCATTTAGGAGTGGCACTGCAGTGTCACGCAGGATGTCCCTTCCAAAAAACCCTCCCCAATCAGCACATGATGCAAAGAAAAAGAAAAGAAAAAATAGGTGCAAGATGGAATTATCCTTGGGCCCTCCCACCCACCCTTATGTTGTATAAACAAAACAGGACATGCACACTTTAACCAACCCATCATTTCAGTGACAGGGTCTGCCACACGACTGTGACTGATATGACGGGTTGGTTTGGACCCCCCCCAAAAAAGAAGCAATTAATCTCTCCTTGCACAAACTGGCTCTACAGAGGCAAGATGTCCACCTCATCTTCACCCTCCGATATATCACCGTGTACATCCCCCTCCTCACAGATTATCAATTCGTCCCCACTGGAATCCACCATCTCAGCTCCCTGTGTACTTTGTGGAGGCAATTGCTGCTGGTCAATGTCTCCGCGGAGGAATTGATTATAATTCATTTTAATGAACATCATCTTCTCCACATTTTCTGGATGTAACCTCGTACGCCGATTGCTGACAAGGTGAGCGGCGGCACTAAACACTCTTTCGGAGTACACACTTGTGGGAGGGCAACTTAGGTAGAATAAAGCCAGTTTGTGCAAGGGCCTCCAAATTGCCTCTTTTTCCTGCCAGTATAAGTACGGACTGTGTGACGTGCCTACTTGGATGCGGTCACTCATATAATCCTCCACCATTCTATCAATGTTGAGAGAATCATATGCAGTGACAGTAGACGACATGTCCGTAATCGTTGTCAGGTCCTTCAGTCCGGACCAGATGTCAGCATCAGCAGTCGCTCCAGACTGCCCTGCATCACCGCCAGCGGGTGGGCTCGGAATTCTGAGCCTTTTCCTCGCACCCCCAGTTGCGGGAGAATGTGAAGGAGGAGATGTTGACAGGTCGCGTTCCGCTTGACTTGACAATTTTGTCACCAGCAGGTCTTTCAACCCCAGCAGACCTGTGTCTGCCGGAAAGAGAGATCCAAGGTAGGCTTTAAATCTAGGATCGAGCACGGTGGCCAAAATGTAGTGCTCTGATTTCAACAGATTGACCACCCATGAATCCTTGTTAAGCGAATTAAGGGCTGCATCCACAAGTCCCACATGCCTAGCGGAATCGCTCCGTGTTAGCTCCTTCTTCAATGCCTCCAGCTTCTTCTGCAAAAGCCTGATGAGGGGAATGACCTGACTCAGGCTGGCAGTGTCTGAACTGACTTCACGTGTGGCAAGTTCAAAGGGCATCAGAACCTTGCACAACGTTGAAATCATTCTCCACTGCACTTGAGACAGGTGCATTCCATCTCCTATATCGTGCTCAATTGTATAGGCTTGAATGGCCTTTTGCTGCTCCTCCAACCTCTGAAGCATATAGAGGGTTGAATTCCACCTCGTTACCACTTCTTGCTTCAGATGATGGCAGGGCAGGTTCAGTAGTTTTTGGTGGTGCTCCAGTCTTCTGTACGTGGTGCCTGTACGCCGAAAGTGTCCCGCAATTTTTCTGGCCACCGACAGCATCTCTTGCACGCCCCTGTCGTTTTTTAAAAAATTCTGCACCACCAAATTCAAGGTATGTGCAAAACATGGGACGTGCTGGAATTTGCCCATATTTAATGCACACACAATATTGCTGGCGTTGTCCGATGCCACAAATCCACAGGAGAGTCCAATTGGGGTAAGCCATTCCGCGATGATCTTCCTCAGTTGCCGTAAGAGGTTTTCAGCTGTGTGCGTATTCTGGAAAGCGGTGATACAAAGCGTAGCCTGCCTAGGAAAGAGTTGGCGTTTGCGAGATGCTGCTACTGGTGCCGCCGCTGCTGTTCTTGCGGCGGGAGTCCATACATCTACCCAGTGGGCTGTCACAGTCATATAGTCCTGACCCTGCCCTGCTCCACTTGTCCACATGTCCGTGGTTAAGTGGACATTGGGTACAACTGCATTTTTTAGGAGACTGGTGAGTCTTTTTCTGACGTCCGTGTACATTCTCGGTATCGCCTGCCTAGAGAAGTGGAACCTAGATGGTATTTGGTAACGGGGGCACACTGCCTCAATAAATTGTCTAGTTCCCTGTGAACTAACGGCGGATACCGGACGCACGTCTAACACCAACATAGTTGTCAAGGACTCAGTTATCCGCTTTGCAGTAGGATGACTGCTGTGATATTTCATCTTCCTCGCAAAGGACTGTTGAACAGTCAATTGCTTACTGGAAGTAGTACAAGTGGGCTTACGACTTCCCCTCTGGGATGACCATCGACTCCCAGCGGCAACAACAGCAGCGCCAGCAGCAGTAGGCGTTACACGCAAGGATGCATCGGAGGAATCCCAGGCAGGAGAGGACTCGTCAGACTTGCCAGTGACATGGCCTGCAGGACTATTGGCATTCCTGGGGAAGGAGGAAATTGACACTGAGGGAGTTGGTGGGGTGGTTTGCGTGAGCTTGGTTACAAGAGGAAGGGATTTACTGGTCAGTGGACTGCTTCCGCTGTCACCCAAAGTTTTTGAACTTGTCACTGACTTATTATGAATGCGCTGCAGGTGACGTATAAGGGAGGATGTTCCGAGGTGGTTAACGTCCTTACCCCTACTTATTACAGCTTGACAAAGGCAACACACGGCTTGACACCTGTTGTCCGCATTTCTGGTGAAATACCTCCACACCGAAGAGCTGATTTTTTTGGTATTTTCACCTGGCATGTCAACGGCCATATTCCTCCCACGGACAACAGGTGTCTCCCCGGGTGCCTGACTTAAACAAACCACCTCACCATCAGAATCCTCCTGGTCAATTTCCTCCCCAGCGCCAGCAACACCCATATCCTCCTCATCCTGGTGTACTTCAACACTGACATCTTCAATCTGACTATCAGGAACTGGACTGCGGGTGCTCCTTCCAGCACTTGCAGGGGGCGTGCAAATGGTGGAAGGCGCATGCTCTTCACGTCCAGTGTTGGGAAGGTCAGGCATCGCAACCGACACAATTGGACTCTCCTTGTGGATTTGGGATTTCAAAGAACGCACAGTTCTTTGCGGTGCTTTTGCCAGCTTGAGTCTTTTCAGTTTTCTAGCGAGAGGCTGAGTGCTTCCATCCTCATGTGAAGCTGAACCACTAGCCATGAACATAGGCCAGGGCCTCAGCCGTTCCTTGCCACTCCGTGTGGTAAATGGCATATTGGCAAGTTTACGCTTCTCCTCCGACAATTTTATTTTAGGTTTTGGAGTCCTTTTTTTACTGATATTTGGTGTTTTGGTTTTGACATGCTCTGTACTATGCCATTGGGCATCGGCCTTGGCAGACGACGTTGCTGGCATTTCATCGTCTCGGCCATGACTAGTGGCAGCAGCTTCAGCACGAGGTGGAAGTGGATCTTGATCTTTCCCTAATTTTGGAACCTCAACATTTTTGTTCTCCATATTTTAATAGGCACAACTAAAAGGCACCTCAGGTAAACAATGCAGATGGATGGATTGGATACTAGTATACAATTATGGACGGGCTGCCGAGTGCCGACACAGAGGTAGCCACAGCCGTGAACTACCGCACTGTACTGTGTCTGCTGCTAATATATAGACTGGTTGATAAAGAGATAGTATACTCGTAACTAGTATGTATGTATAAAGAAAGAAAAAAAAACCACGGTTAGGTCACTGGTATATACAATTATGGACGGGCTGCCGAGTGCCGACACAGAGGTAGCCACAGCCGTGAACTACCGCACTGTACTGTGTCTGCTGCTAATTTATAGACTGGTTGATAAAGAGATAGTATACTCGTAACTAGTATGTATGTATAAAGAAAGAAAAAAAAAACACGGTTAGGTCACTGGTATATACAATTATGGACGGGCTGCCGAGTGCCGACACAGAGGTAGCCACAGCCGTGAACTACCGCACTGTACTGTGTCTGCTGCTAATATATAGACTGGTTGATAAAGAGATAGTATACTCGTAACTAGTATGTATGTATAAAGAAAGAAAAAAAAACCACGGTTAGGTCACTGGTATATACAATTATGGACGGGCTGCGGAGTGCCGACACAGAGGTAGCCACAGCCGTGAACTACCGCACTGTACTGTGTCTGCTGCTAATATATAGACTGGTTGATAAAGAGATAGTATACTCGTAACTAGTATGTATGTATAAAGAAAGAAAAAAAAACCACGGTTAGGTGGTATATACAATTATGGACGGGCTGCCGAGTGCCGACACAGAGGTAGCCACAGCCGTGAACTACCGCACTGTACTGTGTCTGCTGCTAATATATAGACTGGTTGATAAAGAGATAGTATACTCGTAACTAGTATGTATGTATAAAGAAAGAAAAAAAAACCACGGTTAGGTCACTGGTATATACAATTATGGACGGGCTGCCGAGTGCCGACACAGAGGTAGCCACAGCCGTGAACTACCGCACTGTACACTGGTTGATAAAGAGATAGTAGTATACTCGTAACAACTAGTATGACGACGGTATAAAGAATGAAAAAAAAACCACGGTTAGGTGGTATATAATACAATTATGGTTGGACGGACTGCCTGCCGAGTGCCGACACAGAGGTAGCCACAGCCGTGAACTACCGCACTGTACACTGGTTGATAAAGAGATAGTAGTATACTCGTAACAACTAGTATGACGACGGTATAAAGAACGAAAAAAAAACCACGGTTAGGTGGTATATATTATAATACAATTATGGATGGACGGACTGCCTGCCGAGTTCCGACACAGAGGTAGCCACAGCCGTGAACTACCGCACTGTACACTGGTTGATAAAGAGATAGTAGTATACTCGTAACAACTAGTATGACGACGGTATAAAGAACGGAAAAAAAACCACGGTTAGGTGGTATATATTATAATACAATTATGGATGGACGGACTGCCTGCCGAGTTCCGACACAGAGGTAGCCACAGCCGTGAACTACCGCACTGTATACTGGTTGATAAAGAGATAGTAGTATACTCGTAACAACTAGTATGACTATGACGACGGTATAAAGAAAGAAAAAAAAAAACCACGGTTAGGTGGTATATAATACAATTATGGTTGGACGGACTGCCTGCCGAGTGCCGACACAGAGGTAGCCACAGCCGTGAACTACCGCACTGTACACTGGTTGATAAAGAGATAGTAGTATACTCGTAACAACTAGTATGATGACGGTATAAAGAACGAAAAAAAAACCACGGTTAGGTGGTATATATTATAATACAATTATGGATGGACGGACTGCCTGCCGAGTTCCGACACAGAGGTAGCCACAGCCGTGAACTACCGCACTGTACACTGGTTGATAAAGAGATAGTAGTATACGCGTAACAACTAGTATGACGACGGTATAAAGAACGGAAAAAAAACCACGGTTAGGTGGTATATATTATAATACAATTATGGATGGACGGACTGCCTGCCGAGTTCCGACACAGAGGTAGCCACAGCCGTGAACTACCGCACTGTACACTGGTTGATAAAGAGATAGTAGTATACTCGTAACAACTAGTATGACTATGACGACGGTATAAAGAAAGAAAAAAAAAACCACGGTTAGGTGGTATATAATACAATTATGGATGGACGGACTGCCTGCCGAGTGCCGACACAGAGGTAGCCACAGCCGTGAACTACCGCACTGTACTGTGTCTGCTGCTAATATAGACTGGTTGATAAAGAGATAGTATACAATACTACTAATATACTGGTGGTCAGGCACTGGTCACCACTAGTCACACTGGCAGTGGCACTCCTGCAGCAAAAGTGTGCACTGTTTAATTTTAATATAATATTATTTATCATGTACTCCTGGCTCCTGCTATAACAACCTGCAGTGCTCCCCAGTCTCCCCCACAATTATAAGCTTTATATACAATACATTGATGTGCAGCACACTGGGCTGAGCAGTGCACACAGACTGAGTCACTGTGTGACTGTGTATCGTTTTTTTCAGGCAGAGAACGGATATATTAAATAAAACAAACAACTGCACTGTCTCTGGTGGTCACTGGTCACTGTGGTCGTCAGTCACTAAACTCTGTCTGCACTCTGCACTCTCTTCTAATCTACAGTATCACAGCAATCTCTCTCTCTCTCTCTCTTCTAAATCTAATCTAAATGGAGAGGACGCCAGCCACGTCCTCTCCCTATCAATCTCAATGCACGTGTGAAAATGGCGGCGACGCGCGGCTCCTTATATAGAATCCGAGTCTCGCGAGAATCCGACAGCGTCATGATGACGTTCGGGCGCGCTCGGGTTAACCGAGCAAGGCGGGAAGATCCGAGTCGCTCGGACCCGTGAAAAAAAAAGTGAAGTTCGTGCGGGTTCGGATTCAAAGAAACCGAACCCGCTCATCTCTAATATATATATACTGTATACAGAAGCAGTCAGACGGCACTTGGCAGAATAATCACACGGAGGCAGGTAAGTGACTCAACGTTTCGATACTTTAACGTCTCTTTGTCAGTATCCTGATGAAGAGACATTAAAGTCTAAAAACATTGAATAACTCACCTGCCTCCATGTGACTATATTCTGCCGAGTGCCGCCTGACTGCTTCTGTATATTGGGTCCCAGCTGCGGACACCTAAAAGGGCACTGGAGCATCTACCTCATATTATTGGAGTGCTACCTGTCAATCTAAATATTTTTATATATATATATATATATATATATATATGACTAAAGAGATTTAAGACCTTTCTCGCGCTAATGGTATAGATGTTATGCACACCAGTGCCAGCAGGAAAGTACTGGTGTCAGAACTGTTATGCACTCCAGTGTCTGCAGGAATGTACTGGTGTTTGAACTGTTATGCAAAACAGATGGACTCACAGACAAACTGGGGAATATGACATAACGTACACAGAAGGTGATAGGGTAACAAAATACACACAAAGTGAACAGAGAAGCCCAGAGGCTAAGGAACTGGGTATCTCCCTTGTATTAGAACTGCTAAGATGGAAAAAGCAAGATGTTGTGTTTTAATACGTAGAGTACCCGAAATGCTGTTGCTAAGGGCAACAGCAAAACCCTAAAGGGTTACCAACGGGTGTGGCAGTAAACTCCTTGGTCAGAGATGGAATGATAGACACAAGGAGAATCTCCACAATCCTAATTCTCACTTGCAGTGCACAGGTTTTAGCTTACTGCCACTAAACTGACCCCTGACACCTAGCACAGTGAGACAGGATTAGACAGGCAAGTCTTAGAATACAGCCGCAAACTTGCTAAGTTCACAGAGTAGTAACAGAACCCCAGCAAGCTAAACGACTGACTCCAGTCTTACTGCTAGGTCTGGATTGGCAGAGTGTAATACCAAATTCCCAGGCCTATTTGCAGTAAGCAACAAACAAATACAAAGCTACACAGTACTGGCTAACGTTCATGAACTGACTAACCAACAAAGATTCAGCAGCATCTGCTTACCCTGAAAAGAGGCCTTATAAAGCAGGTGCTGTCCACGCCCCACTCAGACCTCACAGACTGTGAGCACAAAAACCAGCACCGGATCCCCTGCCGTGCACAGAGCCTATAACCACTGCACAGCAAAAGACCCGAACCGGAGTATCAGCTGCGCTCAGGTTACTCCACTAGCACTTGTCTCCCGGTTGCCATGACGACGTGGCAGCACAGGGCAGGAGACCCTAACAGTACCCCCCCTCTGACGAGGGGTCAAAGAACCCCTACCACCGGGTTTATCGGGGAACTGCGAGAAGAAAGAGCGTATCAGTCAGGGGGCATGAAGATCACAACTGCGCACCCACGACCGCTCCTCCGGGCCATACCCCTTCCAGTGCACCAAAAATGACAGCCGACCCCGAACCACCTTGGAGTCAAGAATCCTTTCAACAACAAACTCCCTCTGGCCACGTATCAGAAGAGGGGAAGGTCTTCCACTGGTAGAAGGATTACTAATCGCCCGTTTTAAAAGGGAACAATGAAATGTTTTATTGATACCCAAAGAACGGGGAAGATCTAACTGAAATGCCACCGGATTGATAACCCTGGTGATCTTATAAGGGCCGATGAACCGGGGCCCTAACTTATGAGATGGCTGTCTCAACTTCAAATTCTTGGTAGACAACCAGACGAAGTCTCCTAATTTGAAGCTGCAGGGTCTTTTCCGCTTATCAAAAACCCTTTTGGTCACTAATGACACAGACACAAGGGCTTTCTTCACTTTCCGCCAAATACCTCTAAGGACCGAAACCACAGAGGAACCACCAGGCATGGAGTCCACGGGGTCAAAAGAATTGGCCTTAGGATGATGCCCATACACACAAAGGAAGGGAGAGATCCCTGTAGCAGAGTGAGCCGCGTTGTTATAGGCAAACTCCGCCATGGACAGATGAGCAACCCAGTCAGTCTGACACTTGGAGACATAACACCTGAGGAACTGCTCCAAGGACTGGTTCACCCTTTCAGTCTGCCCATTAGACTGCGGATGGTAGCCTGACGACAAGCTGACAGAAATCTGGAGATCGGAACAAAATGCCCTCCAGAATTTGGCCACAAACTGGGATCCGCGGTCAGAGACCACATCAAGTGGCAACCCGTGGAGACGCACAACATGCAGCATAAATAATTCAGACAGGCGTCTGGCTGATGGCAGCCCAACCAGTGGAACGAAGTGCGCCATCTTCGAAAACCTGTCAACGACAACCCAGATGGCTGTCATCCCCGAGGATTTGGGCAAGTCCACCACAAAATCCATTGAAATGTGGGTCCATGACTTAGATGGGATAGAGAGTGGATGTAATGGGCCAACAGGAACCCCTCTAGGAGTCTTATTTCGGGCACAGATGTCACATGCCCGAACCCACTGATCCACATCCTTAGCCACCGAGGGCCACCACACCGCCCTAGATAGCAACTCCCGAGTTCTGGCAATACCCGGGTGACCTGCCGACTTCTTGGCATGGAATTCCAGGAACACTCGCTGTCTTAACCTAGGAGGCACAAACAAAAGACCTACCGGAAGGTCTGGAGGAGCCTGCTCCTGTGCTCTAAGGACTAATGATAAGAGGTCCTGGGTAATGCCCACTTTAATACATGATGGGGAAACAATGGGCAACGGCTCCTCGGTGGTCTCCTGGATTGGAGCAAAACTCCGCGAGAGTGCATCAGCCTTGATGTTTTTTGACCCAGGGCGATATGTTATCAAAAAATTAAAGCGAGCAAAAAACAAAGCCCATCGTGCCTGCCTGGCATTGAGACGCTTCGCTGACTCTAAATATGCCAGATTCTTATGGTCAGTGAGAATTGAGACCACAAACTTAGCCCCCTCAAGCCAGTGTCTCCACTCCTCGAGTGCATCCTTAATAGCCAACAATTCCCGGTTACCCACGTCATAATTCATCTCGGCAGGCGAAAATTTACGGGAAAAGTAAGCACAGGGATGAAGGCGATTATCAGACACTCCCATCTGAGAAAGCACTGCCCCAATACCCATCTCAGAGGCATCCACCTCCACCACAAAAGGACGCTCTGGATCTGGGTGTCGCAGCACCTTGGTCGAAACAAATGCCCTTTTGAGACGGGCAAAAGCCGCTTTAGCCTCACAAGACCAGTGAGCAACATCCGCCCCTTTCTTAGTGAGTGCCACCAAGGGCGCCACTATAGACGAAAATCCAGCGATAAATCGTCTATAAAAATTCGCAAAGCCCAGGAAACGCTGAAGCGCCTTCAAACTAGTGGGCTGCACCCAATCCAGGACTGCCTGTACCTTGGAACCCTCCATTTGGAAACCTTCTGGGGAGATAATATATCCTAGAAATGCGATTTGCTGAACTTCAAATTCGCACTTCTCCAGCTTCGCCCCAAGCCGGTGGTCTCTGAGTTTCTGGAGGACTAAGCGTACATGCTTCCGATGTTCCTCCAGGGAATGGGAGAAGATTAGGATGTCATCTAAGTATACAACTAAGAATCTATCCAAATATTCCCTGAGCACATCATTCATGAAATCCTGGAAGACTGCCGGGGCATTACAGAGCCCAAAAGGCATCACCAAATATTCATAATGCCCTGAGTGGGTATTAAAGGCAGTCTTCCATTCATCCCCCTCTCTTATTCGGATTAGATTGTACGCACCGCGTAGGTCAATCTTAGAAAAAATGGTGGCAGTACGAAGCTGGTCAAACAAGACCGAAATGAGAGGCAGTGGGTATGAGTTTTTAATCGTGATACGGTTCAATTCCCTGAAGTCGATGCAGGGTCGCAACGAACCGTCCTTTTTACCCACGAAGAAGAACCCCGACCCAACTGGAGACTGTGAAGGTCTGATAAATCCCTTAGCCAAGTTCTCCTGAATGTACTCTGCCATAGCCTGAGTCTCAGGACGTGACAGGGAGTACAACCTGCTCTTGGGAAGCTTAGCATTTGGCAACAAATCAATGGCACAGTCATAGGGGCGATGGGGAGGTAGTACCTCTGCAACTTTTTTGGAGAACACGTCCGCAAAATCTGCATAACACCCTGGCAATCCTGGCAAACTTAGCTGCGAGAGCCTGACTGGAAGGCTCAAGCAACTCCTGAAACAATCAGTACCCCAACTAAGAATCTCCCCAGAGACCCAGTCAAATTGAGGATTGTGGGCCCTTAACCAGGGTAAACCCAACACCAATGGGGCAAAAGTACAGACAGTCACATAAAAGGACAATTTTTCAGAGTGTGTGGCTCCAATAAACAAAGAAATCTGGCTAGTGCAAGAGGTAATTTTACCTTGGGATAATGGTTCCCCGTTTAACCCACAAATCTCAATTTCCGATGCCAAGGGTACTAAGGGAACAGAGTGTTTCAGGGCGAATTGGCGGTCCATAAAAATCCCGTCGGCCCCACTGTCCACAAAGGCCTCAGTCTTGACAGTTTGACCGAGGATCTTCAAGGTCACCGGAATGATAAAAGTCTTCTTGGGAAATTCTGACTTCTGGCCTGACAGGATATTTCCCATCACCCTCAGGCCCTGAAGTTTTCCGGCTTTTCTGGGCATGATACTACCACATGACCTTTATTCCCACAGTACAAACACAACCCCTGCTGTCTCCTCCGCGTCTTCTCACGAGAGGAGAGGCGGGTAGCCCCAATCTGCATAGGCTCCTCAGAAAATTCCTCAGAGTCTGAGGTTCCCTTGGGAAGGAAGGAAATCTCAGTCTCCCTTTCAAGCCTACGCTCTCTCAGCCGTCTATCCACCCGGATGGATAACTGCATGAGCTGATCCAAGCTATCAGGCAAGGGATATTGTACCAGTTGGTCCTTTATCTGGTTAGAAAGACCTCTTCGGTACTGGTGTCTCAGGGCTGGGTCATTCCACTGGGTATCATGGGCCAACCTCCGAAACTCTGTACAGTAAACCTCAACTGGCCTTCGCCCTTGCTTAAGGATCGAAATCTGAGCCTCGGCTGAGGCCGTCTTGTCAGGGTCATCATACAACATGCCCAGTGCCGTAAAAAAAGCATCAACACTTTTAAGCGACGGACAGTCAGGCTGCAACCCATATGCCCAGACCTGTGGGTCTCCTTGTAGCAAGGAAATCACTATGCCCACCCGCTGAATCTCCGACCCAGAAGACTGAGGCCTAAGCCGGAAGTATAGCTTGCAGCTCTCCTTGAAACAAAAGAACTGCGAGCGATCTCCAGAAAAACGATCCGGGAGATTTACTTTCGGCTCCTTAACCCCTGCAGGTGCTGCTGCTGCGGGAGCTCCGCCAGCAGCCTGGGAGGTGTGCATTTTAATGGACAAATCATTAAATTGTCGAGTCAGGACCTGCACCTGATCGACCACCTGTTGCAACGTATTTTGAGGGGTATGCTCCATATTCCCACAAAATTTCAACAGGAGTATTAGGCTGCTGAATATGTTATGCACACCAGTGCCAGCAGGAAAGTACTGGTGTCAGAACTGTTATGCACTCCAGTGTCTGCAGGAATGTACTGGTGTTTGAACTGTTATGCAAAACAGATGGACTCACAGACAAACTGGGGAATATGACATAACGTACACAGAAGGTGATAGGGTAACAAAATACACACAAAGTGAACAGAGAAGCCCAGAGGCTAAGGAACTGGGTATCTCCCTTGTATTAGAACTGCTAAGATGGAAAAAGCAAGATGTTGTGTTTTAATACGTAGAGTACCCGAAATGCTGTTGCTAAGGGCAACAGCAAAACCCTAAAGGGTTACCAACGGGTGTGGCAGTAAACTCCTTGGTCAGAGATGGAATGATAGACACAAGGAGAATCTCCACAATCCTATTTCTCACTTGCAGTGCACAGGTTTTAGCTTACTGCCACTAAACTGACCCCTGACACCTAGCACAGTGAGACAGGATTAGACAGGCAAGTCTTAGAATACAGCCGCAAACTTGCTAAGTTCACAGAGTAGTAACAGAACCCCAGCAAGCTAAACGACTGACTCCAGTCTTACTGCTAGGTCTGGATTGGCAGAGTGTAATACCAAATTCCCAGGCCTATTTGCAGTAAGCAACAAACAAATACAAAGCTACACAGTACTGGCTAACGTTCATGAACTGACTAACCAACAAAGATTCAGCAGCATCTGCTTACCCTGAAAAGAGGCCTTATAAAGCAGGTGCTGTCCACGCCCCACTCAGACCTCACAGACTGTGAGCACAAAAACCAGCACCGGATCCCCTGCCGTGCACAGAGCCTATAACCACTGCACAGCAAAAGACCCGAACCGGAGTATCAGCTGCGCTCAGGTTACTCCACTAGCACTTGTCTCCCGGTTGCCATGACGACGTGGCAGCACAGGGCAGGAGACCCTAACAATAGAAAGCTACACCTTAGGGAAAATACCCCCTGTTAGACGGGGTACAATAAGTATGAACAATAAAGAAAAGGTTTCCCCAGGGAGCTGGTGTTGTTCTTTGGTATGTAAATGTTTGGTTATACAATAAAACAATCGTTAAAATTAGACTTTTTTATTTTATAAAATACAGTAAATAAAACTGTTTCACAATTTGCCCAAGATAACAATAAATGATGTTTTGTACAGACAATGGTTGTGTTGGTATTAATCCATTTCAGTCAAACAACATCATGATGATTATTCTTCCTTGAAGAAATGACAATATCGCTGTCTTAACCCAACACGTTTCATCCTATAGACTTCATCCGGGGTTTATTATAATCAAGGAATCACAATATGGACATACATCTTAGCGTGTCTTCAAAAGGCAAATAAAAATACTAAAAATGATATCGGACCAGATTTCACCACATGGGATATCAATTAAATGTTTGTTAGATGTGACCCATTTAATAATTTTCCACTGAGCCAAGCCCGGTTCAAAAATTACATAAGTAACTGTACTCAGACCAATTGAATTAAATCTAGCCCATAAAGAAGCTTTTCATTGAACAACGCCCAGAAGTAGATTTGAAAAAGGCGAGTAACTGTAATAGTACCTCTCCACATTTAGCAACACTCCTAGCTGCTGTATACAAGGGAAATAGGGTAAAACAAACTTTGTATGCACTCAGTGGAAACTAATGAACCAATAGCAAAGTGTAGGAAGTCATCTTACATAAAAAGGATGCTTGGGGAAATAGGTTACCAGTTTGTGTTATGTCCGGGTAACACTCATTATGTATTTGATTATGTATGGCTAAATTTATTCATATAATGTATTTTTCTTAATAAAGCCAAATCAGATGTTTCAAAACGTACATACATCAATACTAATTTTCTTTCAAATGTATACATTATTTGACCCTTTTTAACAAAACCAATTTAAATGTTACAAAGTCAACATAAATTACAGATTTTTAAATTCCTACATTAAAGTACTTGGATGAAGTTGATTTGTACTACCTGGAATGAGCCCTCTGCAGGAGGAATATGGGATGGCTCTGTTAGTATTGTTGTCCCAGTGTTTTTTCTAAAAAAAGACAATATATTGCCCTCCTACCCAGTAGCGGATCTTGCTACGGGCACACGGTACTTATGCCCGGGCTGCCGCCTTCCGGAGAGCGCCACTGCCTTCCAGAGAACGCCGCTGCCATGGCAAGATCTGCTACTGGTGGTGCCCCCCCTCCATGCCGGTACTGCTGTGCGGGGCGCGATGAAGTCATCACGCACCACACTGCATTGTGGGAGCGGCACTTAGACACTAGGGGTCATGATTGACCTCTAGTGTCTATGCGGTTCTATGGGAGAGATGTCATGACGTCTCTCCCATAGATCAGAGGAGCGGCGCCAGCGGCCAGAGATGGATGGCAGCAGCGGTTGGGAATCAGGTGCGGGGATGGTAAGTATTCATTTTTTTTAAAGCGGCACAAACGGGGGCAATACTATTGGGGGCACAAACAGGGCAATACTACTGGGGGCACATTGACCACACCCCTTGTTGAAGCCATGCCCCTATTTTCGCCCGGGGCGCCACAAGAGCTAGAACTGGCCCTACTCCTACCTGCTTGTGCAGAGAAGCCTGGTGCACCAGTATGCTCCCACAAGCTTACACATACATTCCTTGACCAAATGAGTCAAACCATGTGCAGCCAGTGCTAGGCTTGGAAGATATGCAGTGGGAGCCACTGGAATATGGTGTCCATCTTTCCAGAGTCCTGAGGACTCCTGACTGAATGTCTTCAACTTCCAGACATTCTTTTCCCATTGAGAACACAGATCTTGCATTTTGATTAATTTCTGTACTCTAAAAGTCCCAAAAAATCTTTTAAGTTTGTTCTTTACATTTATTAGCAACAAAGCTAAATGTGTGGCTGAGAACTCTCTTGTAATTTCATCAGCTCTCCTTGGCCAAAATTTACTAATATTCGTGTTTGTGTCGGTTTGTGTAGTGTTTAAACTCGTCTTGTATCGGGTGCATTTTCATGCAACTTTTTGAAACTATATACGCCAAGTTACTAAGCATTCGAGTTTATTGTTTTTGTGTTTTCCGATGTCGATGCCAGTCGGGTTTTTTTGGCACATTTACGGCCGTCATTGTCGTTTTCGTACATGTTTGTGTTGCTTTTGCTGTTTTTTTTTCTAAGTTAAACGCGGCAGAGTTTTTTTTTTCCCGCGGCCGCATTTTCACTTTTAGTTTCGGTTTTCATCCCCGTTCGTGATTGGTTGTGTTTCAGATGATAGGAGTGTCTGTGCGCAACCATATAAATACGCCCCAAACCGTCCGCACCTCGTGGGTTTAGTTAGTGGTGAGGAGAGAGGTTGTGCAGTGGAGTTTGGTGAGTAGTGTTTGTTTGGAGGAGTATTTTTTGTGAGTTCAGAGTGTTGTATTGTGTTTGAAAGTAGTTTTGTCATTCTTGTTGTCTTGTATTTTTTGGTTTTGTCTCAATTTTTGTCCTAGTTTTTTTTATTTATAGTCCCTTGTCAGTGTGTGTGTGTGTGTGTGTGTGTGTGTGTGTGTGTGTGTGTGTGTGTGTGTGTGTGTGTGATTAGTGTAGTGGTAGCGGAGGAGTGTTTTGTTTTGTCTTTTTTTTTCTGTGTTAATTGTTTAGTCACACAATTATGTGTGACTCAGAGGTGGCTGAGGTGAGTGAGGTGGAGGGTGTTAGTGAGGGGGAGGAGGTCGGTCAGGTGGAGGAGGTGAGTGTGAGTGAGGTTAGTGAGGTGGAGGAGGTTGGTGAGGTTGCTGCAGCAGCCTCAAGTGACAGCGATAGTGACAGTCAGACAGCTCCGCAGCCACGCACCACTACTAAGACTGGGCGGAATGTTAAGTTTAGTTATGCAGAAAATGTGGCATTGGTGCGGGAGCTGATGAAGTATTAGCGGCAGCTATTTGGGCCTGAGTCCGCCAAGGTGCAAACACGGAAGAAGACGGTGTTGTGGGCGAAAGTAGTTGCTGCTGTAAATAGTGAGGGGGTGGTGAAGCGGACGGAGGACACGTGCCGCAAACGGTACTATGACATAAAGCAACGTGTCAAGTCCAAAATGGCCAAGGAGGCGAAGTCGGCTCGCAAAACCGGTGGTAGTCCGCCCTTTATTGCCACATATCTGGACTATGAGGAGCCCATGCAGACTATAATCCCTCCAGAAGTAGTGTCTGCAACCCATGTCCGGGATTCCGATCGCCCCAGGAAGGATGGTGAGCATGTGTATTTGCTTAACATTCTATGACATTACTTCTGGCTTACTGTATGTTTTAAATGTGTGTCATGTGATGTTGCATATTACTCCCATCTTCAAGTGTGCGTCATCAAATACATTGTTTTGGGTCATGTTTCATACAAAAGTCAATGTAACGTCTTACTTGCTTGTATGTCATGTGGTTTTTGGACAGTACATTTTCCATGTGTAGTTTGGACTTGGTGTGTCATTGAATTGTCCAGCAATAATATTTTACTTTTGCACATTGTACATTTTGAAAGTTGGACTATGTTTTTTTATTCTGTTATTCATGTGCAATGTTTCCAAATCAGTGGTTGATATGTTAGAGGCTGGAGTAGTGCAAAGTGTCTTTGAAGGCAGTTACATGTGTAATTTCATTAGTACTCAATGTAATATTGTTTAAGTCAAGGCCACTGTTTGCTGGTTAATTTTGAGTCTGTATTTGTACACTGACACAACAACTGCAGACTTAGTTACCTTACTGTTTTTTTGTTTTTTTTTTAATTTTTGTTGGACTCATATTGTGTTAATGTGTGTTTGGAGTGCCACATCACAGACCTATTTCTATATCGCATCTGTATTTTATTTTTAATTTTTATTTTTTTCATTTTATTTGAAAATGAAGCTGTGTGTGTTTTGGCTTGTTAGTGTATGTTTTTGGAATTGTGTCCTATGTCTGTGTCCTGCATATGATTCCCTGTGTTGCACTTTCCATAGTGCATATGGCTAATGGACAATGTTTTGGGTTTGTTGTTGTGCTTTTTGTGTTTAATGTCCTTATTTTTAGATTCATAATAAAACATCCATTTTTTAAAGATGTAATGTTTATAAGCATAATGGGTGGATGTATTAACAATAGCATACTTTTTTTTTGTTTTTTTGGATTTTTAGTGTTGAAAAAAAGCAGTACTGGTCGTCCTACAGTCACTCCCATCACATCTGAGGATGATGACGCTGCGGAAGCAGGTAAAGTGTCCATTGTAGTATAGGTTAGGTTTGTAAATTAATGGCCATAACAAAATGTCACTTTCAATACTAGGTTCAACCAAAGAAGTCTTAAGCAGCAGAAGGCGCACTTCTGGAACACACCACAAAAAAACATCTGCCAGCAAAGAAGGCAATGTCTGATGTCCAGGGCCAACCCCAGCAGGCTTCCCCGCCACGAAGATTATCTACTGTTTGTTCGGTGCCCCCACTCCAAATTTTGGACACACCTCCAAGACGCCAACCACACTCCCCTCATCTTGATTGTGAGTAACAAACTGTGATAACAATTAAAAATGTCTTTAAAAAACCATTTACTTAAACTCATTAAGTAAATACCCATCAAAATCTGCTATACTTACCCAAGTCAGTAAAACATGAAATGGAAACCAAACAAAATGGCCAACACAACATCCAGTAAAGATATGTATGTCCACTTCAGCCATACAGTAGCACATTGTGTGGAAGATGCTGCAACAGAAACTCATGTGTAAGCTTTGCAAATAGTAAGGTTGTTAGAATCATTTATACATGTGTGCTTGTCCTAACATTGCCAACTGCATACAAAAACATTACTATGTTTTGGTTGGAGACACTATAAGGCAACACATTATGGATTACAATGTGTTTTTAGGCAGGAGTATGTCTGATGTACCATACAACTCATGTGTTTGCTTTCAGAATGAAGTAACCAGACACATTTGCCACAAACAGGCATATGTATGTATTTAAGTTATGAGTGATGATGATGCTAAGCCGGATATCTGAAAGCACCAGTCCATTACATGTGTTCCATGTTTAGTGCTTTGTACCAATGTATTAAACATATGGATAAGTAACGGATAAATGTTTATAATTTCAGCTTCTAGTCCTGGTACCAGCATCCCTCCGCAAAAACAGCAACACAGTGACATGGATGACACAATCATGTTAGAAATGCATCCAGTAAGCGAAGGAATCAGCCCCCCAGCACCTGTGAGTACTCCCCCACAGCAAAGCACACCACCAACCCAACACAGCCCAACAACACCAGTAACACAAGGCCCAGATCAAGTGTTCTGGACCATTTGGGCTAGACAGCAGGCCACTAATAAACATTGCCTGCGTAGGCAGACCCAAATGTTTGCAAGCCTACCATCTCACCTCAGACGAATCAGCAGAAATCTGAGTAGACAAAATGAAACAAACACAAGAATTGCAAATACCATGGAAATCATACGTGCAGACATTACACGTGTCATGGGCAACTTACAGTGCATAATGGAAGAACAGCACAGACAACAGCAAAGCTATATAAACATCTTAGAAAGCAATCAAATGATCAATGAATCCATGTACAGAATTGTAGACAATCAAAATTCTGCAACACGTGAACTCAATGCCACCCTCAGTAACCTCAATGAAACACTCAGATCCCTGCAGCAACAGCAAACAAGCAGCAGTTCTGGTACGACTACTCCAAATGTAACGCCAGTGTCATCACCACCAAGGCGCTCCACCAGAGCACGCCAACACGACTGTGGTAAAGGCAAAGGCCAGGACAAGCAACCACCCAAATAAACATTAAAAAAACCACACCCATTTCTTTAAAGAGAAGAGAAAAAAACACTTACCAAGTGTATGATTAACAGAATATATATAACACTTAGCTCCTTGACAATTTGTACAACATCATTAATTATAACTGGTACAAACAACAAAAGGAATTTTGAACACACATTTCTTCTTTACCATCTTTGTATTTTTTGTTAGCAGGAAACTGTTGTTTGAGCAGCACATAGATGTTAGCAGGCAGAAAGCAGACCACTTGATTTTTTTCTAATCATTACTCTTTCTAGATTCTAATCATTCTTTGAGCCAGCAGACAGACTAATTGGCAGCCAGGCAGATTCATCCATGACCAATACAATTTACAATGTGAATTGTAACTGTTTTACATTTCTTCTCTAGACGAATTGACAAGAAAAACACAATTGAGTTGGCTAAAAGTGTCCTAATATGTTGGGAGTAATATTTAGATAATTCAGTCCGAAAATGACTGACATTATTGTTGTGCCATGTTTGTGTGAGTTAAAAATAAGTAATCAGATTTAAAAACATGATGCAGAAACAACAACATTTGAAATATTTGAAAGTTGAACACAAATGTGTGTAATAATGGATATATGTTGTTAAATGTGTATTGACTTACAAATCTACAATTTTTGGCCAGCAAACATAAGGAAATAAATTATTTTGCATAAGAGAAGTTTGTGTCCCTTTTATAGGCATCCTAATTCAGGTTAGAATGATTTGTAAGTGTCAACACATGTAAACACGGCTGAAAAAAGCAGGTCTATTTTTTTGCCGCTTTTTTTACCGAATCGCAAAAAAATACGACCGCAATTGAGCACTCAGAGACTAACACCCAAATACGAATGAATAGTGAATTCCCGTATTGTATGAAATAACAGCCGCGTTTGACCGATGGTCCATTCATTCGTATTTATGAACTTTGCCAATCAAACCATTACGAATAGTCCAAACACTGCCGAGATTGGTGCTTAGTGAATTCCCGGATTGGGACTTAGAAAAAAAAACACACAAATCGGACAAACTTGAATTCTTAGTAAATATTGGCCCTTGTCTTCATAAATGTAATCACTATACAGTATATACAAGTGATTATATATTTGTCACTACCAGTGGCAGTTGTATGGTCGTCAGTAATCCCTTTGTGTGCCTTGAAAACATCAACATCATAAACATAAACAAACTCTAATTTGTCATAGGACCACAGCTTCATTTATGACCTCAAAAGTTTATTTAGCATTTGTATTATCTTCTGTCAACCCACATAATCTACAAATAATAGTAAAATCTACAGTATGTTTTCTAGGGATTGTCACATGTCACGTCAATCTGATTTAAATGTTCCGTGCAATCATGCATATCTGTAACTGCTGAATCTTCTTTGTGACTACTCTATCTTTTCTCCACCCTTTGGTCTTATGAGATACATCTGGTGAATGACATATAGTATTCAATATATTACATATTTTGACAAGTATTAAATTGGTGCAATAATGCCCAATTCCCATCTTGTGCTTGGTGTACCAAATTGGAATTGAAAAAATACTGCATGTGGTGCATATAACATTAGATCATGGGGGGTCATTCCAAACTGATCACACGCTAGGATTTTTTTCTGCGCTGCAATCAGGTCATATCTGCGCATTCATATGCACCGCAATGCGCAGGCACGTCGTACGGGTACAAAGCAGATCATTGCTGAGCAATGGATTTTATGAAGAATCCATTAGCACAGCCGATCGCAAGGAGATTGACAGGAAGAGGGCGTTTGTGGGTGGCAACTGACCGTTTTCTGGGAGTGTCTGGAAAAACGCAGGCGTGTCCAAGCGTTTGCACTAGAGCAGGTGTCTGACGTCAATTCCAGGCATGAACAGGCTGAAGTGATCGCAGCGGCTGAGTAAATTGTGAGCTACTCAGAAACTGCACAAAACTTTTTTGTACTGCTCGGCAGCACATACGTTCGCACACTTACAAAGCAAACATACACTTCCCTATAGGCGGCGACTATCTGTTCGCAGCGCAGCAAAAAAAAGCTAGTGAGCGATGAACTCGGAATGATCCCCCATGTCTTTATATTGTGTTTATGGGGGTTATTCGGGATTGTTAGCAAACCAAAAAATTAAGCAATTGGGCAAAACCATGTTGCACTGCAGGTGGGACATATGTAACATGTGCAGAGAGAGTTGTTCAAGAATGTGAACAAGAAAATAGATTTTTACTTTATTGACAAATTTTTTGAATCTTGCCTCTTCTGTATTCTGAAAAGAAACTTTGATTAGTACAACAAAAAAAAACACTGATTCATTTTACACTGTTTTTTTTTCTTTCAATTGATCTGATCTTCCCTGAGATCAGAGACAAAGGAATGTCATTTAAAACTAGCCACCTAACTGTCAAACTGGCTTTGGTCCTATTGGTCCTAACCTTGACCTGCCATCGGTCACATATTTGTCCCTACTGAGTTCCAATAGCAGAAAAATAAGATTTTACATACCGATAAATCTATTTCTCGTAGTCCGTAGTGGATGCTGGGGACTCCGTCAGGACCATGGGGATTAGCGGCTCCGCAGGAGACAGGGCACAAAAATAAAGCTTTAGGATCAGGTGGTGTGCACTGGCTCCTCCCCCTATGACCCTCCTCCAAGCCTCAGTTAGGATACTGTGCCCGGACGAGCGTACACAATAAGGAAGGATTTTGAATCCCAGGTAAGACTCATACCAGCCACACCAATCACACCGTACAACTTGTGATCTGAACCCAGTTAACAGTATGACAATGTAGGAGCCTCTGAACAGACGGCTCACAACAAGAAACAACCCGATTTTTTTTGTAACAATAACTATGTACAAGTATTGCAGACAATCCGCACTTCGGATGGGCGCCCAGCATCCACTACGGACTACGAGAAATAGATTTATCGGTAAGTAAAATCTTATTTTCTCTAACGTCCTAGTGGATGCTGGGGACTCCGTCAGGACCATGGGGATTATACCAAAGCTCCCAAACGGGCGGGAGAGTGCGGATGACTCTGCAGCACCGAATGAGAGAACTCCAGGTCCTCTTTAGCCAGGGTATCAAATTTGTAGAATTTTACAAACGTGTTCTCCCCCGACCACGTAGCTGCTCGGCAGAGTTGTAATGCCGAGACCCCTCGGGCAGCCGCCCAGGATGAGCCCACCTTCCTTGTGGAATGGGCCTTGACAGATTTAGGCTGTGGCAGGCCTGCCACAGAATGTGCAAGTTGAATTGTGCTACAAATCCAACGAGCAATCGTCTGCTTAGAAGCAGGAGCACCCAGCTTGTTGGGTGCATACAGTATAAACAGCGAGTCAGATTTTCTGACTCCAGCCGTCCTTGAAATATATATTTTCAATGCCCTGACAACGTCCAGCAACTTGGAATCCTCCAAATCGCTAGTAGCCGCAGGCACCACAATAGGCTGGTTCAGGTGAAACGCTGACACCACCTTAGGCAGAAAATGAGGACGCGTCCGCAGTTCTGCCCTGTCCGAATGGAAAATCAGATATGGGCTTTTATACGATAAAGCCGCCAATTCTGACACTCTCCTGGCTGAAGCCAGGGCCAGTAGCATGGTTACTTTCCATGTAAGATATTTCAAATCCGCCGATTTGAGTGGCTCAAACCAATGGGATTTGAGAAAATCCAAAACAACATTAAGGTCCCACGGAGCCACTGGGGGCACAACCGGGGGCTGTATATGTAGTACTCCTTTTACAAAAGTCTGGACTTCAGGAACTGAAGCCAATTCTTTCTGGAAGAAAATCGACAGGGCCGAAATTTGAACCTTAATGGACCCCAACTTGAGGCCCATAGACAATCCTGTTTGTAGGAAATGTAGGAATCGACCCAATTGAAATTCCTCCGTGGGGGCCTTCCTGGCCTCACACCACGCAACATATTTTCTCCAAATGCGGTGATAATGTTGTGCAGTCACCTCCTTCCTGGCTTTAACCAGTGTAGGAATGACCTCTTCTGGAATGCCTTTTTCCCTTAGAATTCGGCGTTCAACCGCCACGCCGTCAAACGCAGCCGCGGTAAGTCTTGGAATAGACACGGTCCCTGCTGAATCAGGTCCCGTCTTAGAGGTAGAGGCCACGGATTTTCCGTGAGCATCTCCTGAAGTTCCGGGTACCAAGTTCTTCTTGGTCAATCCGGAGCCACGAGTATCGTTCTTACTCCCCTTTGCCGTATAATTCTCAGTACTTTGGGTATGAGAGGCAGAGGAGGAAACACATACACTGACTGGAACACCCACGGTGTTACCAGAGCGTCCACAGCTATTGCCTGAGGGTCTCTTGACCTGGCGCAATACCTGTCCAGTTTTTTGTTGAGGCGAGACGCCATCATATCCACCTTTGGTTTTTCCCAACGGTTCACAATCATGTGGAAGACTTCTGGATGAAGTCCCCACTCTCCCGGGTGTAGATCGTGTCTGCTGAGGAAGTCTGCTTCCCAGTTGTCCACTCCCGGAATGAACACTGCTGACAGTGCTATCACATGATCTTCCGCCCAGCGAAGAATCCTTGCAGCTTCTGCCATTGCTCTCCTGCTTCTTGTGCCGCCCTGTCTGTTTACGTGGGCGACTGCCGTGATGTTGTCCGACTGGATCAACACCGGCTGACCCTGAAGCAGGGGTTTTGCCAGGCTTAGAGCATTGTAAATCGCTCTTAGCTCCAGTATATTTATGTGAAGAGACATCTCCAGGCTTGCCATACTCCCTGGAAGTTTCTTCCCTGTGTGACCGCTCCCCAGCCTCTCAGACTGGCATCCGTGGTCACCAGGACCCAGTCCTGTATGCCGAATCTGCGGCCTTCTAACAGATGAGCACTCTGCAACCACCACAGAAGAGACACCCTTGTCCGTGGTGATAAGGTTATCCGCTGATGCATCTGCAGATGCGATCCGGACCATTTGTCCAGCAGATCCCACTGAAAAGTTCGTGCGTGGAATCTGCCGAATGGGATTGCTTCGTAAGAAGCCACCATCTTTCCCAGGACTCTTGTGCATTGATGCACAGACACTTTTCCTGGTTTTAGGAGGTTCCTGACAAGTTCGGATAACTCCTTGGCTTTCTCCTCCGGAAGAAACACCTTTTTCTGAACCGTGTCCAGAATCATTCCCAGGAACAGCAGACGTGTTGTCGGGGTCAACTGAGATTTTGGAAAATTCAGAATCCACCCGTGTTGTTGCAGCACTACTTGGGTTAGTGCTACTCCGTCCTCCAGCTGTTCTCTGGACCTTGCCCTTATCAGGAGATCGTCCAAGTAAGGGATAATTAATACGCCTCTTCTTCGCAGAAGAATCATCATTTCGGCCATTACCTTGGTAAAGACCCGAGGTGCCGTGGACAATCCAAACGGCAGCGTCTGAAACTGATAATGACAGTTTTGCACCACGAACCTGAGGTACCTTTGATGTGAAGGGCAAATTGGGACATGCAGGTAAGCATCTTTTATGTCCAGGGACACCATAAAGTCCCCTTCTTCCAGATTCGCTATCACTGCTCTGAGTGATTCCATCTTGAACTTGAATTTTTGTATGTACAGGTTCAAAGATTTCAGATTTAGAATAGGTCTTACCGAGCCGTCCGGCTTCGGTACCACAAATAGCGTGGAGTAATACCCCTTTTCCTGTTGTAGGAGGGGTACCTTGACTATCACCTGCTGAGAAAACAGCTTGTGAATGGCTTCCAATACCGTCGCCCTGTCTGAGGGAGACGTTGGCAAAGCAGACTTTAGGAACCGGCGAGGGGGAGACTTCTCGAATTCCAACCTGTAACCCTGAGATACTACCTGCAGGATCCAGGGGTCCACCTGTGAGCAAGCCCACTGTGCGCTGAAATTCTTGAGTCGACCCCCCACCGTTCCTGAGTCCGCTTGTAAAGCCCCAGCGTCATGCTGAGGGCTTTGCAGAACCCGCGGAGGGCTTCTGTTCCTGGGAAGGAGCTGCTTGCTGCCCTCTCTTACCCTTTCCTCTGCCTCGGGGCAGATATGACTGTCCTTTTGCCCGCTTCTTATAGGACCGAAAGGACTGCGGCTGAAAAGACGGTGTCTTTTTCTGTTGGGAGGGGGTCTGAGGTAAAAAGGTGGATTTCCCGGCAGTTGCCGTGGCCACCAAATCCGATAGACCGACGCCAAATAATTCCTCCCCTTTATACGGCAATACTTCCATATGCCGCTTGGAATCCGCATCACCTGACCACTGTCGTGTCCATAAACTTCTTCTGGCAGATATGGACATCGCACTTACTCTCGATGCCAGAGTGCAAATATCCCTCTGAGCATCTCGCATATAAAGAAAAGCATCCTTTAATTGCTCTAAAGTCTGTAAAATACTGTCCCTATCCAGGGTATCAATATTTTCAGTCAGGGAATCCGACCAGACCACCCCAGCACTGCACATCCAGGCTGAGGCGATGGCTGGTCGCAGTATAACACCAGTATGTGTGTATATACTTTTTAGGGTAGTTTCCAGCCTCCTATCAGCTGGATCCTTGAGGGCGGCCGTATCAGGAGACGGTAACGCCACTTGTTTTGATAAGCGTGTGAGCGCCTTATCCACCTTAGGGGGTGTTTCCCAGCGCGCCCTAACCTCTGGCGGGAAAGGGTATAATGCCAATAACTTTTTTGAAATTAGCACTTTTCTATCTGGGTTAACCCACGCTTCATCACATACATCATTCAATTCCTCTGATTCAGGAAAAACTACAGGTAGTTTTTTCACCCCCCACATAATACCCCTTTTTGTGGTACTTGTAGTATCAGAGATATGCAAAGCCTCCTTCATTGCCGTGATCATATAACGTGTGGCCCTACTGGAAAATACGTTTGTTTCTTCACCGTCGACACTAGATTCAGTGTCCGTGTCTTGGTCTGTGTCGACCGACTGAGGTAAAGGGCGTTTTACAGCCCCTGACGGTGTCTGAGACGCCTGGGCAGGTACTAACTGGTTTTCCGGCCGTCTCATGTCGTCAACTGATTTTTGTAATGTGCTGACATTATCACGTAATTCCATAAACAAAGCCATCCATTCCGGTGTCGACTCCCTGGGGGGTGACATCACCATTACCGGCAATTGCTCTGCCTCCACACCAACATCGTCCTCATACATGTCGACACACACGTACCGACACACAGCAGACACACATGGAATGCTCTATTGAAGACAGGACCCCACTAGCCCTTTGGGGAGACAGAGGGAGAGTTTGCCAGCACACACCCAAGCGCTATAATATATATGGGAACAACCCTATATAAGTGTTGTATCCTTATAGCAGCTTAAATATAGTAATATCGCCAAAAAAAGTGCCCCCCCTCTCTGTTTTACCGTTTCTGTTGTGCACTGCAGGGGAGAGTCCTGGGAGCCTTCCTCACAGCGGAGCTGAGCAGGAAAATGGCGCTGTGTGCTGAGGAGAATAAGTCCCGCCCCCTATTTCGGCGGGCTCTTCTCCGGAGTTTGTGAGATCTGGCAGGGGTTAAATACATCCATATAGCCTCAAGGGCTATATGTGATGTATTTTTTAGCCATAAAAAGGTATTATACATTGCTGCCCAGGGCGCCCCCCCAGCGCCCTGCACCCTCCGTGACCGCTGTGTGAAGTGTGCTGACAACAATGGCGCACAGCTGCAGTGCTGTGCGCTACCTCAGGAAGACTGAAAAGTCTTCTGCCGCCTGCTTCTGGACCTCTTCCATCTTCGGCATCTGCAAGGGGGGTCGGCGGCGCGGCTCCGGGACCGGACTCCATGGCTGGGCCTGTGTTCGATCCCTCTGGAGCTAATGGTGTCCAGTAGCCTAAGAAGCCAATCCATCCTGCACGCAGGTGAGTTGACTTCTCTCCCCTAAGTCCCTCGATGCAGTGAGCCTGTTGCCAGCAGGACTCACTGAAAATAAAAAACCTAAAAACTTTTTCTAAGCAGCTCTTTAGGAGAGCCACCTAGATTGCACCCTGCTCGGACGGGCACAAAAACCTAACTGAGGCTTGGAGGAGGGTCATAGGGGGAGGAGCCAGTGCACACCACCTGATCCTAAAGCTTTATTTTTGTGCCCTGTCTCCTGCGGAGCCGCTAATCCCCATGGTCCTGACGGAGTCCCCAGCATCCACTAGGACGTTAGAGAAATACTATTCCTGCCACATACTATGAGATAATGGTGCGGGCCTCACTTTCCTAAAGTGACGCATCCTTCACCTTTCACAAATGTTAGCACATGAGTATCAAATCCCCAGCAGGGCTCAGCCTTGCCTGTGTGGTCCCTAGGCTCTACCCACTGTGTCAGTTATGATTGCTCGTCCCTGAGTCAAGCCAAACACCACTTCTGTTGGTACTATTACTGCAAGCTTTGCAATTATTGAATAGAGTTTAAACTTCGAGCAGATTAAAAACACTTGCTTTAATCACTCGTGTTTCTGAAATACACTTTAATCTAATGTAGCCTCACAACACAACAAAACACTTCTCAAACCTTGTATATTTCAAAAACAAATGCTCTTCCTGGGCATTCGAATCAAAACCGGATACCTCACATGGAAACCCGATACCTCTTTCCTGGGTACCTCACAACAAAAAACAATGGGGGTCATTCTGACCCGTTCGCTCGCTGAGCCGTAGTGTGCCGGCGCATGCCAGACGGCCGAAGGCCGTAGCAGGGATGCGGTGATCGCTGGGCGGGAGGGAGCGGAACGGCGGCGTTTGGCCTGCTGTTTCGTGGGTTTGGTCCGGCCAATGCAGGCGTGGCCGGACCGAACAGGGGGCGGCCCGCAGTGGCTGCGTGATATCATACGCAGCCGCTGCAGCCCGGGGAGCGATGAGTAGCTCCCGGCCAGCACGCTAAAGCTGCGCTGGCCGGGAGCTACTCTTGAAGTGCAAAGGCATCGCCGCTGTGCGATGCCTTTGCACTTCTGTGAGGGGGGGGGGGGGCCGGACTGACATGCGGGGCGGGCTAGCCCTGTGCTGGGCGTCCCCCCGCATGTCAGGGAAGAAGATCGTAGCTGTGCTAAATTTAGCACAGCTACGATCAACTCGGAATGACCCCCAATACCTCTTCCTGGGTGTTCTCACTGCAATTCTCATATATATTCACTGCACACTTACACAATTCACATACACACTTTTGGTGCACAGATATTCCTATTGCCAGTCCTTGTTTTCCCTAGACATTTCTAACAATTCACTTCAATATATTATACTATTTCAGTTTGCTTATAAATGTTTGAATCTAGTGGCAAACAGTAAATACAGTACATTCAGGGCTGGTCAAGGTTTCTCATCACCCTAGGCAAACCTTCAGTCTACTGCCCCCAACCACCACCAATACCCACTTCCCAGCCCTTCAGATGACAGAGTGACTTATAAGTTCCACAGCCACCACTTGCATTAAGTGCAATCAAACTGAGCGATTTGAAGCCTGTATGAAGAAATGCCTTCATGCAATTTAGCTGACTCTTCCAAAGTCGACATGGGAAAAAGGTTGACACAAGTAATAAAAGGTCGACATGAAAAAGGTCAACACATGAAAAGGTTGCCACAAGTTTTTTTTTAGTGTCAGTTTGTAGGCTTCAACATATGAAACCCCAATTAGTGTCCTGCAGGTAACCAATGGTAACCACATCTGAGTGGGTAAGTATTCAACACCTGTATAACACAGCAGTGGTATTTCAAATAAAGCACAGATTATAGTTTAAACCAATGGTTCCCAAACTCAGTTCTCAAGGACCTCCAACAGTACACATTTTCCAGCACTTCTCACAGAATCACCAGTGAAATAATTAACTCCACCTGTGGATCTTTTCGGTATATTATTATGCAACTCCTAATGTGTGTAGATTCGCTTATAAAAGTAATTACATAGAAGAAGATTTAATCTCACCACTTCTACTACATTTCCATGTGATATATCATCAGTGAATGGAGGGCGAGAGAACGGAAAGTTGGTCAGACTAAAAAAGATAAATGACAATTCTACTGTCAGATATTGGCACACGGCTCTGTCCTGGTATCAAAAGAGATTGCAGGGCAGAGTGTGAGCCTGTAAATGATGAGAGAGTGCAGAATGGAGAAGTAAAGTACCCATATAGAAATGGTAAAGTCTAAATCCTACCAGGCTAAAGGATAGGGCTGCCACCTCATCCCTTTAATTCTGGACACACAATTATTAATTAACTAGGTGCTTCATCGCGCCCTACGGGCGCTCTTCAAACCGTCGCAAGGGGCTACGCCCCCTTAACCCTTGCATGCCTTTCTGGGGTTCAATATTTGTGTTATATGGAGTATCACCTGCATTCCTTTGTTAGTGGTTAAATATTGCACAATGGAAGGGTGTGCGATGGTGAAGGAGGCGCAGCCCCTTGCGACGGCGTGAATAGCACCTGCAGGCCACAATGTACAGAATGTAGCGGGTGCGGGGGGTACTGCGGATGGTGTCTGTAGATGCTGCGGATGGAGGGGGGGCGGAAGTGGGGGTGGGGCCCGGATGGGGAAGGGTTGGGAGGTGCTGCGGGTGGGGGAGGGGCAGAGGAGTGGGGGATGCAGATGGGGGAGGGGTCCGGAGGCACTGCAGGTGGGGGAGGGGCAGGGGTGCCATGGGTGGGGGAGGGGCAGGTGTGGGGATGTTGCAGATGGGTGAAGGGTTCCGGAGGTGCTGTGGGATGGGAAGGGGCGGGAGTGCCACTGGTGGGGTAGGGGTCCGTAGGCGCCATGGGTAGGGGAGGGGCAGGTACGGGTGTTGCGGCAGATGGGGAAGGAGGTCCGGAGGTGCTGCAGGTGGTGGTGGGGCAGGTGCGGGGGTGCCATTGGTGGGGGAGGGGTGGGTGAGGGGGGGACCGCGGATGGAGGAGGGTGTCTGCAGATGCTGCGGGTGGAGGGGGGCAGGTGTGGGGGAGACATATAAGGGGGGTGAATGGTGGAGGGGGCCTGGAGATTGCTGGGGGTGGTGAAGGGGCGGAGGAGTGGGAGCCGCGGGTGGTGTAGGGGGTCTGGAGGCACAGCATGTGGGGGAGGGGTGGAGTGCCGCATGTGGTGGAGGGGAAGGTGCGGAGGTGTGGTGCATTGGGGAGAGGTCTGGAGGTGCTGCGGGTACTGTACCTGCCAAAAAGGTAGTTGGAGGGTATGCAGTAACAGGGCCAGGACAGGTGTGACAGGGTCAGAACAGGGTTGACTGGGCCAGGACAGGGGTGACAGGGTCAGAACAGGGGTGATGGGGCCAGGACAGGGGTGACGGGGCCAGGACAGGGGTGACGGGGCCAGGACAGGGGTGACGGGGCCAGGACATGGGCGACGGGGCCAGGACATGGGCGACGGGGCCAGGACATGGGCGACGGGGCCAGGACAGAAATGACAGGGACAGGATAGGGGTGACAGGGTCAGTGTAGGGGCGGCAGGACCAGGACAGGGGTGTCAGGGCCAGTATAGGGTTGACAGGGCAAGCACAGGGGTGACAGGGCCAGGATAGGGGTAGCAGGGCCAGCATAAGGGTGACAGGGCCAGGATAAGGGTGAAAGGGCCAGGATAAGGGTGAAAGGGCCAGGATAAGGGTGGCAGGTCAAGGCCAGGGGTTACAGGGACATGACAGAACACAGAGCACGGGAGAGATTGGTATTAGGGACAGAACAGTGGTGACAGACAGATGTGTCTTACCGGAGTCACTGCTGCTGGCTGCTGCTGTTCCACTCCAACCTGTTGGCATCTGCTGCTGGTGGAGACTTGGCATGGCTGACTCTCTTAGGCTGTATTCCTGCTTCCTCTGCCCGTCCGCATCACTCCCCCCCTCCCCAGTCACACACCGCAGACCTCGCGCAGCTGCCGGGCACTGTGGTAAGGTGAGACTGGGAGTGACTGGTTAGCCCCCAGGAGATGCTGTGGCTGGAGGGAGGAGGGGGTCATAGCATGCACGTGGCGCGGACCTCACAGCTGCTGAGCACTATGGTAAGGGGAGACTGGGAGTGACTGGTTAGCTCCCAGGAGACGCTGATGCTGGAGGGAGGAGGGGGTCAGAGCCTGCAAGCAGCGCGGACTTCTGCAGCGCTACCCGCCGGCTAAAGTGTGTGAAGGAGCTGGGCGCAACTCACTGCGGGTGGCAGCGCTGCAGCTAGCGGTGGGGTCGCAGGGGCTGGAGATAACAGAGGCAGTACGGAAAGTGCACAGCGGCTGGTGACCCACAAAACTACAGCTAAGAAGCGTGGAGTGTGCCAGAATGTGACGCTCCTCCCTGCCAGAGAGACCCTGCTGAGTATGCTCATGTGGGGGTCAAGTATGGCATACCCCCTCACACACCCCCATACCTCCCAAATGTCCCAATTTTCGCGGGACAGTCCCATTTTTTGGGGTCTGTCCCGCTGTCCCACCCGCGGGTCGCAGTGTCCGGCGGTGGGGGGGGGGGGGCAGTTGGAAAGCTCCTGTACTCGCTGTTCTGCTTAGCAGAGCAGCGGTGAATAGTGGAGACAGAGGGAGAGGGGGCATCAGGGGGTACGGATTAAGGGGGGGTTCCAGCAGCAGAGCCGGATTAAGGGGGGGGGGGCAGGTGGTACGTACCGTTGGCCCCACAGTTTTAGGGGGCGCCCTGGCTGGAGTAGCTCTGTCCCAGCTCTGAAGCTCCCCCGTCCTGCCAGCAACAGCGGCAGCATTGTGCTACAATCAGCACACGCTGCTGCGTGTTGGCACTTGGCAGGTCTGTGGTGGTGCAGGGAGGCAGCAGTCTCCCTGCTTTCTTCTGCCTGTGCGGGTGTGTAGGGGGGAGCGACCACCTCCTCTGGATTTACCTCTAGCTGAGGGGCCAAAATACCATTAAAAAAAAATAATAAAAAAAAAATCCCGGAATTTGCATAATGGGGCGTGGCCTTGCGTCCCGCGATTAGGCCACGCCCCCAACCCACAGCAGGCACAGCAATGAGATAGGGCTCCCCTGTCTCAAGTACCCTGTGCCCCCCGGACTCATAATCAGCCCCTGGGGGCATGCCAGCAGCTCACAGAGCGCTGGGCATGCCCCCTCACTGACGAAAACGGGGCCCTCCCGCGAAGCCACGCCCCCTTTTCGCTGTGTGTGTGTGTGTGTGTGTGTGTGTGTGAGTGTGTGTGTGTGTGTGTGTGTGTGTGTGTGTGTGTGTGTGTGTGTGAAAGCTGGGAGGTATGCACCCCTGCCTGTGCCATGTCCATACTATCTGCTTCTGCAGCTGCTCCTAGTGTCCTATAGATTTGGCCAGATCTGTGACTCATTTGACTAACTCCGCCCACTGTTGTGACTCCGCCCAGCGTTAGCAAATGAATCACAAGATCACAGATCTGGGCTATTATATAGGAGATTACACAGGTTCTGTGGCTGGCTGACTTTAAGACTCCATTTCACCTGGTTTTAATACGCCATAGAACCTGTGCAATTAATTAATAATTGTGTGTCCAGAATTAAAGGGATGAGGTGGCAGCCCTATCCTTTAGCCTGGTAGGATTTATGTGTTCAGAATTAAATGGATGAGGTGGAAACCCTACTAAAGGACCAATCACATAACAAGCACATGACACGTGACAACAAGGGGAGGAGTAAGGTCCGAACATGGGAGCCCAAATGTACCCTAGCGGGCTCGCTATGCTCACCATGCTTAGGGTGTGGTGGCTCGCTACACTTTTCTCACCACCTGGTTACTAAAGGCAATAGACGGTAGATGGATATTGACAGTCCTATCCCACCGACCATGCCAGCACGTGTCCCATGGTTGAGAAGCCAAAGGTCCTTTAGCCCACTAGGATTTAGCAACAACCATATAGAAAGTAAGTGTGATAGCTGTCCCTGGGTGTCATTTGTTGTGTGTGGTATGTCAGTTGTCCGGGTCTCACATGCACATCATGCCACCTGGATTGCAGCAGCCATTAAAATGATTGTTTCAACCTTTTGGGGCTTGTTCTTTACATATAACTGGGGTATCAGGAAAATGGATCAAAAACTCTGCAATGTTCTTAGTAACTTCTTGTGTGTGTGGTGGAGGAATACAAATTGCTAATATAAGAAATTACATAGAGTAAACCCAACAATGAATGAATACATAACTCCCCCATGGGTCAGTCTGCCGAGACCCCAAGCGAAAACATACCATTTTACGAATTAAAACAGACACCCTGTGAGATGCTGTTATATGAGAAGGGTGAAATGCCTAACTGATCCAAGATTTTTCATCAACTTGCTACCTAGCAGATGTGTTTCAGTAAGACATACAATATCCGCTTTATATTGCTGAGCTGCCAGAGGAACCAAAACCCCCTAATCTTGTCATTGAGCCCATTGAAATTCCAGCTCAACACCTTAATCTGAAACACTGCCCATCATTTGAATACTGAACCCTTCATTTCCAAGCAGATACCATGCCTACAGTACCAACTGCATGAAAAAAGAAAAAGAAAACCAACACATAGAGGGTGATTCCGAGTTGTTCGCTCGCTAGCAGATTTTAGCAGCATTGCACACGCTAATCCGTCGCCCTCTGGGAGTGTATCTTCGCTTAGCAGAATAGCGAACGAAAGATTAGCAGAATTGCAAATAGAAAATTCTTAGCAGTTTCTGAGTAGCTCCAGACCTACTCACAGATTGCGATCAGCTCAGGCCGTTTCGTTCATGGTTTGACGTCACAAACACGCCCAGCGTTCGGCCAGCCACTCCTGCGTTTTTACCTGACACGACTACGTTTTTCTGCACACTCCCAGAAAACGGCCAGTTTCCGCCCAGAAACACCCACTTCCTGTCAATCACACTCCAATCACTTCAACGATGAAAATTCTTAGTTCGGACGTGAGTAAATCTACTAAGTTTTGAGCAAAAATACTTAGCGCATGCGCACTGCGTACCATGCACATGCGCATTTTTGCCTTAATCGCTCCGTTGCGAAAATCGGCAACGAGCGAACAACTCGGAATGACCCCCATAATGAGAGTACACGCAATCCAATACATCCCATTTACCCCCCCTCCCACTCCCACCCTGTATACCTAACCCCAATTACAGTATACCTATACTCCAATGACCCTAAATTACTACCTCAAGTAATTAAAAAATGTGAGCAATGAAGCAGAGTGGCCCCTAGACAGGAGGTGCTCTCCAAACATAGTTGCCGAAAGGGCTTCACAATACCATTTACCCAAGAGTGTCCACATACATCTTTGCTATATCCCACCATGTATGGCATAGTTTTGCATGCCACAGACTCAGAGATTTAGCCATGCCTTGTGATTTTTCTTAATTTGCTTCTTTAATATGTTACTTTATACATATTCTATTAGGGCAAATAGAAATTTTAAAATTCATCCACTCGCTACTAGTGATGTGCACCGGAAATTTTTCGGGTTTTGTGTTTTGGTTTTGGGTTCGGTTCCACGGCCGTGTTTTGGGTTCGGACGCGTTTTGGCAAAACCTCACTGAAATTTTTTTGTCGGATTCGGGTGTGTTTTGGATTCGGGTGTTTTTTTCAAAAACCCTAAAAAACAGCTTAAATCATAGAATTTGGGGGTCATTTTGATCCCATAGTATTATTAACCTCAATAACCATAATTTCCACTCGTTTTCAGTCTATTCTGAACACCTCACATCTCACAATATTATTTTTAGTCCTAAAATTTGCTCCGAGGTCGCTGGATGGCTAAGCTAAGCGACCCAAGTGGCCGACACAAACACCTGGCCCATCTAGGAGTGGCACTGCAGTGTCAGACAGGATGGCCCTTCAAAAAAATTGTCCCCAAACAGCACATGATGCAAAGAAAAAAAGAGGCGCAATGAGGTAGCTGTGTGACTAAGCTAAGCGACCCAAGTGGCCGACAAAAACACCAGGCCCATCTAGGAGTGGCACTGCAGTGTCAGACAGGATGGCCCTTCAAAAAAATTGTCCCCAAACAGCACATGATGCAAAGAAAAAAAGAGGCGCAATAAGGTAGCTGTGTGACTAAGCTAAGCGACCCAAGTGGCCGACACAAACACCTGGCCCATCTAGGAGTGGCACTGCAGTGTCAGACAGGATGGCCCTTCAAAAAAATTGTCCCCAAACAGCACATGATGCAAAGAAAAAAAGAGGCGCAATGAGGTAGCTGTGTGACTAAGCTAAGCGACCCAAGTGGCCGACACAAACACCTGGCTCATCTAGGAGTGGCACTGCAGTGTCAGACAGGATGGCCCTTCAAAAAAATTGTCCCCAAACAGCACATGATGCAAAGAAAAAAAGAGGCGCAATGAGGTAGCTGTGTGACTAAGCTAAGCGTCCCAAGTGGCCGACACAAACACCTGGCCCATCTAGGAGTGGCACTGCAGTGTCAGACAGGATGGCACTTCAAAAAAATACTCCCCAAACAGCACATGATGCAAAGAAAAAAAGAGGCGCACCAAGGTCGCTGTGTGACTAAGCTAAGTGACACAAGTGGCCGACACAAACACCTGGCACATTTAGGAGTGGCACTGCAGTGTCACGCAGGATGGCCCTTCAAAAAAATACTCCCCAAACAGCACATGATGCAAAGAAAAAAAGAGGCGCAATGAGGTAGCTGTGTATCTAAGATAAGCGACCCAAGTGGCAGACACAAACATCTGGCCCATCTAGGAGTGGAACTGCAGTGTCACGCAGGATGGCCCTTCAAAAAAATACTCCCCAAACAGCACATGATGCAAAGAAAAAAAGAGGCGCACAAAGGTCGCTGTGTGACTAAGCTAAGCGACACAAGTGGCCGACACAAACACCTGGCCCATCTAGGAGTGGCACTGCAGTGTCACGCAGGATGGCCCTTCAAAAAAATACTCCCCAAACAGCACATAATGCAAAGAAAAATGAAAGAAAAAAGAGGTGCAAGATGGAATTGTCCTTGGGCCCTCCCACACACCCTTATGTTGTATAAACAGGACATGCACACTTTAACGAATTCATCATTTCAGTGACAGGGTCTGCCACACGACTGTGACTGAAATGACTGGTTGGTTTGGGCCCCCACCAAAAAAGAAGCAATCAATCTCTCCTTGCACAAACTGGCTCTACAGAGGCAAGATGTCCACCTCCTCCTCATCGTCCGATTCATCACCCCTTTCACTGTGTACATCCCCCTCCTCACAGATTATTAATTCGTCCCCACTGGAATCCACCATCTCAGGTCCCCGTGTACTTTCTGGAGGCAATTGCTGCTGGTGAATGTCTCCACGGAGGAATTGATTATAATTAATTTTAATGAACATCATCTTCTCCACATTTTCTGGAAGTAACCTCGTACGCCGATTGCTGACAAGGTGAGCGGCTGCACTAAACACTCTTTCGGAGTACACACTGGAGGGAGGGCAACTTAGGTAGAATAAAGCCAGTTTCTGCAAGGGCCTCCAAATTGCCTCTTTTTCCTGCCAGTATACGTACGAACTGTCTGACGTGCCTACTTGGATGCGGTCACTCATATAATCCTCCACCATTCTTTCAATGGTGAGAGAATCCTATGCAGTGACAGTAGATGACATGTCAGTAATCGTTGGCAGGTCCTTCAGTCCGGACCAGATATCAGCACTCGCTCCAGACTGCCCTGCATCACCACCAGCGGGTGGGCTCGGAATTCTTAGCCTTTTCCTCGCACCCCCAGTTGCAGGAGAATGTGAAGGAGGAGCTGTTGACGGGTCACGTTCCGCTTGACTTGACAATTTTCTCACCAGCAGGTCTTTGAACCCCTGCAGACTTGTGTCTGCCGGAAAGAGAGATACAACGTAGGTTTTAAATCTAGGATCGAGCACGGTGGCCAAAATGTAGTGCTCTGATTTCAACAGATTGACCACCCGTGAATCCTTGTTAAGCGAATTAAGGGCTCCATCCACAAGTCCCACATGCCTAGCGGAATCGCTCTGTTTTAGCTCCTCCTTCAATGTCTCCAGCTTCTTCTGCAAAAGCCTGATGAGGGGAATGACCTGACTCAGGCTGGCAGTGTCTGAACTGACTTCACGTGTGGCAAGTTCAAAGGGTTGCAGAACCTTGCACAACGTTGAAATCATTCTCCACTGCGCTTGAGACAGGTGCATTCCACCTCCTTTGCCTATATCGTGGCCAGATGTTTAGGCTTGAATGGCCTTTTGCTGCTCCTCCATCCTCTGAAGCATATAGAGGGTTGAATTCCACCTCGTTACCACCTCCTGCTTCAGATGATGGCAGGGCAGGTTCAGGTATTTTTGGTGGTGCTCCAGTCTTCTGTACGCGGTGCCTGAACGCCGAAAGTGGCCCGCAATTCTTCTGGCCACCGACAGCATCTCTTGCACGCCCCTGTCGTTTTTTAAATAATTCTGCACCACCAAATTCAAGGTATGTGCAAAACATGGGACGTGCAGGAATTTGCCCAGATCGCACAATATTGCTGGCGTTGTCCGATGTCACAAATCCCCAGGAGAGTCCAATTGGGGTAAGCCATTCTGTGATGATCTTCCTCAGTTGCCGTAAGAGGTTTTCAGCTGTGTGCGTATTCTGGAAAGCGGTGATACAAAGCGTAGCCTGCCTAGGAACGATTTAGCGTTTGCGAGATGCTGCTACTGGTGCCGCCGCTGCTGTTCTTGCAGCGGGAGGCAATACATCTACCCAGTGGGCTGTCACAGTCATATAGTCCTGAGTCTGCCCTGCTCCACTTGTCCACATGTTCGTGGTTAAGTGGACATTGGGTACAACTGCATTTTTTAGGACACTGGTGAGTCTTTTTCTGAGGTCTGTGTACATTTTCGGTATCGCCTGCCTAGAGAAATGGAACCTAGATGGTATTTGGTACCGGGGACACAGTACCTCAATCAAGTCTATAGTTGGCTCTGAATTAACGATGGATACCGAAACCACGTTTCTCACCGCCCTGGCTGCCAAGGCCTCAGTTATCCGCTTTGCAGCAGGATGACTGCTGTGATATTTCATCTTCCTCGCAAAGGACTGTTGGACAGTCAATTTCTTACTGGAAGTAGTACAAGTGGTCTTCCGACTTCCCCTCTGGGATGACGATCGACTCCCAGCAGCAACAACAGCAGCGCCAGCAGCAGTAGGCATTACACTCAAGGATGCATCGGAGGAATCCCAGGCAGGAGAGGACTCGTCAGACTTGCCAGTGACATAGCCTGCAGGACTATTGGCTTTCCTGGGTAAGGAGGAAATTGACACTGAGGGAGTTGGTGGTGTGGTTTGCAGGAGCTTGGTTACAAGAGGAAGGGATTTACTGGTCAGTGGACTGCTTCCGCTGTCGCCCAAAGTTTTTGAACTTGTCACTGACTTATGATGAATGCGCTGCAGGTGACGTATAAGGGAGGATGTTCCGAGGTGGTTAACGTCCTTACCCCTACTTATTACAGCTTGACAAAGGCAACACACGGCTTGACACCTGTTGTCCGCATTTGTGTTGAAATAATTCCACACCGAAGAGCTGATTTTTTTTGTATTTTGACCAGGCATGTCAATGGCCATATTCCTCCCACGGACAACAGGCGTCTCCCCGGGTGCCTGACTTAAACAAACCACCTCACCATCAGAATCCTCCTTGTCAATTTCCTCCCCAGCGCCAGCAACACCCATATCCTCATCCTGGTGTACTTCGACACTGACATCTTCAATTTGACTATCAGGAACTGGACTGCGGGTGCTCCTTCCAGCACTTGCAGGGGGCGTGCAAATGGTGGAAGGCGTAAGCTCTTCCCGTCCAGTGTTGGGAAGGTCAGGCATCGCAACCGACACAATTGGACTCTCCTTGGGGATTTGTGATTTCGAAGAACGCACAGTTCTTTGCTGTGCTTTTGCCAGCTTAAGTCTTTTCTTTTTTCTAGCGAGAGGATGAGTGCTTCCATCCTCATGTGAAGCTGAACCACTAGCCATGAACATAAGCCAGGGCCTCAGCCGTTCCTTGCCACTCCGTGTCGTAAATGGCATATTGGCAAGTTTACGCTTCTCCTCAGACGCTTTTAATTTTGATTTTTGGGTCATTTTACTGATCTTTTGTGTTTTGGATTTTACATGCTCTGTACTATGACATTGGGCATCGGCCTTGGCAGACGACGTTGATGTCATTTCATCGTCTCGGCCATGACTAGTGGCAGCAGCTTCAGCACGAGGTGGAAGTGGATCTTGATCTTTCCCTATTTTTTTAACCTCCACATTTTTGATCTCCATATTTTAATGCGCACAACTAAAAGGCACCACAGGTATACAATGTAGATGGATGGATAGTATACTTTATGGATGACGAGTGACGACACAGAGGTAGGTACAGCAGTGGCCTACCATACTGCTATATACAGTATAATGGACCTGGTGGACACTGTCAGCAGACTGCGTTTATAGTATAAAGAAAAAAAGACACCACAGGTATACAATGTAAATGGATGGATAGTATACTTTATGTATGACGACGAGTGACTGAAGACACAGAGGTAGGTACAGCAGTGGCCAACCGTACTGCTATATACAGTATAATGGACCTGGTGGACACTGTCAGCAGACTGCGTTTATAGTATAAAAAAAAAGACACCACAGGTATACAATGTAGATGGATGTATACTTATGGACGACGAGTGACGACACAGAGGTAGGTACAGCAGTGGCCTACCGTACTGCTATATACAGTATAATGGACCTGGAGGACACTGTCAGCAGACTGCGTTTATAGTATAAAGAAAAAAAGACACCACAGGTATACAATGTAGATGGATGGATAGTATACTTATGGACGATGAGTGACGACACAGAGGTAGGTACAGCAGTGGCCTACCGTACTGCTATATACAGTATAATGGACCTGGTGGACACTGTCAGCAGACTGTGTTTATAGTATAAAAAAAAAGACACCACAGGTGTACAATGTAGATGGATGGATAGTATATTTATGGACGACGAGTGACGACACAGAGGTAGGTACAGCAGTGGCCTACCATACTGCTATATACAGTATAATGGACCTGGTGGACACTGTCAGCAGACTGCATTTATAGTATAAAGAAAAAAAGACACCACAGGTATACAATGTAGATGGATGGATACTTAGTATACTTATGGATGACGAGTGACGACACAGAGGTAGGTACAGCAGTGGCCTACCGTACTGCTATATACAGTATAATGGACCTGGTGGACACTGTCAGCAGACTGCGTTTATAGTATAAAGAAAAAAAGACACCACAGGTATACAATGTAGATGGATGGATAGTATACTTATGGACGACGAGTGACGACACAGAGGTAGGTCCAGCAGTGGGCCTCCGTACTGCTATATACAGTATAATGGACCTGGTGGACACTGTCAGCAGACTGCGTTTATAGTATTAAAAAAAAAGACACCACAGGTATACAATGTAGATGGATGGATACTTAGTATACTTATGGACGACGAGTGACGACACAGAGGTAGGTACAGCAGTGGCCTACCGTACTGCTATATACAGTATAATGGACCTGGTGGACACTGTCAGCAGACTGCGTTTATAGTATTAAAAAAAAGACACCACAGGTATACAATGTATATGGATGGATAGTATACTTATGGACGACGAGTGATGACACAGAGGTAGGTACAGCAGTGGCCTACCGTACTGCTATATACAGTATAATGGACCTGATGGACACTGTCAGCAGACTGCGTTTATAGTATAAAAAAAAAAGACACCACAGGTATACAATGTAGATGGATGGATACTTAGTATACTTATGGACGACGAGTGACAACACAGAGGTAGGTACAGCAGTGGCCTACCGTACTGCTATATACAGTATAATGGACCTGGTGGACACTGTCAGCAGACTGCGTTTATAGTATAAAAAAAAGACACCACAGGTATACAATGTAGATGGATGGATACTTAGTATACTTATGGACGACGAGTGACGACACAGAGGTAGGTACAGCAGTGGCCTACCGTACTGCTATATACAGTATAATGGACCTGGTGGACACTGTCAGCAGACTGCGTTTATAGTATAAAAAAAAGACACCACAAGTATACAATGTAGATGGATGGATACTTAGTACACTTATGGACGACGAGTGACGACACAGAGGTAGGTACAGCAGTGGCCTACCATACTGCTATATACAGTATAATGGACCAGGTGGACACTGTCAGCAGACTGCGTTTATAGTATAAAGAAAAAAAGACACGACAGGTATACAATGTAGATGGATGGATAGTATACTTATGGACGACGAGTGACGACACAGAGGTAGGTACAGCAGTGGCCTACCGTACTGCTATATACAGTATAATGGACCTGGTGGACACTGTCAGCAGACTGCGTTTATAGTATAAAAAAAAAGACACCACAGGTATACAATGTAGATGGATGGATACTTAGTATACTTATGGACGACGAGTGACAACACAGAGGTAGGTACAGCAGTGGCCTACCATACTGCTATATACAGTATAATGGACCTGGTGGACACTGTCAGCAGACTGCGTTTATAGTATAAAGAAAAAAAGACACCACATGTATACAATGTAGATGATGGATAGTATACTTATGGACGACGAGTGACGACACAGAGGTAGGTACAGCAGTGGCCTACCGTACTGCTACATACAGTATAATGGACCTGGTGGATACTGTCAGCAGACTGCGTTTATAGTATAAAAAAAAAAAGACACCACAGGTATACAATGTAGATGGATGGATACTTAGTATACTTATGGACGACGAGTGACGACACAGAGGTAGGTACAGCAGTGGCCTACCGTACTGCTATATACAGTATAATGGACCTGGTGGACACTGTCAGCAGACTGCGTTTATAGTATAAAAAAAAGACACCACAGGTATACAATGTAGATGGATGGATACTTAGTATACTTATGGACGACGAGTGACGACACAGAGGTAGGTACAGCAGTGGCCTACCATACTGCTATATACAGTATAATGGACCAGGTGGACACTGTCAGCAGACTGCGTTTATAGTATAAAGAAAAAAAGACACCACAGGTATACAATGTAGATGGATGGATAGTATACTTATGGACGACGAGTGACGACACAGAGGTAGGTACAGCAGTGGCCTACCGTACTGCTATATACAGTATAATGGACCTGGTGGACACTGTCAGCAGACTGCGTTTATAGTATAAAAAAAAAAGATACCACAGGTGTACAATGTAGATGGATGGATAGTATACTTATGGACGACGAGTGACGACACAGAGGTAGGTACAGCAGTGGCCTACCATACTGCTATATACAGTATAATGGACCTGGTGGACACTGTCAGCAGACTGCATTTATAGTATAATGAAAAAAAGACACCACAGGTATACAATGTAGATGGATGGATACTTAGTATACTTATGGACGACGAGTGATGACACAGAGGTAGGTAGAGCAGTGGCCTACCGTACTGCTATATACAGTATAATGGACCTGGTGGACACTGTCAACAGACTGCGTTTATAGTATAAAGAAAAAAAGACACCACAGGTATACAATGTAGATGGATGGATAGTATACTTATGGACGACGAGTGACGACACAGAGGTAGGTCCAGCAGTGGCCCACCGTACTGCTATATACAGTATAATGGACCTGGTGGACACTGTCAGCAGACTGCGTTTATAGTATAAAAAAAAAGATACCACAGGTATACAATGTAGATGGATGGATACTTAGTATACTTATGGACGACCAGTGACGACACAGAGGTAGGTACAGCAGTGGCCTACCGTACTGCTATATACAGTATAATGGACCTGGTGGACACTGTCAGCAGACTGCGTTTATAGTATTAAAAAAAAAGACACGACAGGTATACAATGTAGATGGATGGATAGTATACTTATGGACGACGAGTGATGACACAGAGGTAGGTACAGCAGTGGCCTACCGTACTGCTATATACAGTATAATGGACCTGATGGACACTGTCAGCAGACTGCGTTTATAGTATAAAAAAAAAGACACCACAGGTATACAATGTAGATGGATGGATACTTAGTATACTTATGGACGACGAGTGACGACACAGAGGTAGGTACAGCAGTGGCCTACTGTACTGCTATATACAGTATAATGGACCTGGTGGACACTGTCAGCAGACTGCGTTTATAGTATAAAGAAAAAAAAGACACCACAGGTATACAATGTAGATGGATGGATACTAAGTATACTTATGGACGACGATTGACGACACAGAGGTAGGTACAGCAGTGGCCTACCGTACTGCTATATACAGTATAATGGACCTGGTGGACACTGTCAGCAGACTGCATTTATAGTATAAAGAAAAAAAGACACCACAGGTTTACAATGTAGATGGATGGATAGTATACTTATGGATGACGAGTGACGACACAGAGGTAGGTACAGCAGTGGCCTACCGTACTGCTATATACAGTGTAATGGACCTGGTGGACACTGTCAGCAGACTGCGTTTATAGTATTAAAAAAAAGACACCACAGGTATACAATGTAGATGGATGGATAGTATACTTATGGACGATGAGTGACGACACAGAGGTAGGTACAGCAGTGGCCTACCGTACTGCTATATACAGTATAATGGACCTGGTGGACACTGTCAGCAGACTGCGTTTATAGTATAAAAAAAAAAGACACCACAGGTATACAATGTAGATGGATGGATAGTATACTTATGGACGACGAGTGACGACACAGAGGTAGGTACAGCAGTGGCCTACCGTACTGCTATATACAGTATAATGGACCTGGTGGACTCTGTCAGCAGACTGCGTTTATAGTATAAAAAAAAAAGACACCACAGGAGTGTTTTTCAGGCAGACAAACGTATACTGGTGGTCACTGTCAGCAAAACTGTGCACTGTACTCCTGCTATAGCTGCTCCCCAGTCCCCACAGTTAAGCAGTGTGAGCACTCAGCACAGATATATCATGCAGCACACTGAGCACAGATATGGTATGGAGCGTTTTTTTCAGGCAGAGAACGGATAAAAAACTGGTGGTCACTATTAGCAAAACTCTGCACTGTACTGCTCCTAACAGCTGCTCCCCAATCCTCCCCACAATAAGCTAAGCAATCAGATCAACTGTGTAGTATATAACTATATAAATGGAGAGGACGCCAGCCACGTCCTCTCCCTATCAATCTCAATGCACGTGTGAAAATGGCGGCGACGCGCGGCTGCTTATATAGAATCCGAATCTCGCGAGAATCCGACAGCGGGATGGTGACGTTCGGGCGCGTTCGGGTTAACCGAGCCATACGGGAGAATCCGAGTATGGCTCGGACCCGTCTAAAAAGGGTGAAGTTTGGGGGGGTTCGGTTTCTCGGAAACCGAACCCGCTCATCACTACTCGCTACTCATGAAAAACTGCTTAGCCGTGTTTTGCATGCTGTGCCAAATTTGTAAAAAAGCAAAGATGTAAGTGGACACATCTGTATAACCTGCACTACAAATGAGTTTTTCTCAAAAGTGCAATCACTTCCCTAAATTATTTAAATATAACTATAACAAATAAATCCCCAGTACATTACTATTCTAGAGTTATACATGCATTTCAATGCATCATACAACAGCAAAATGAAAGATACTGTATTAATGTGGGAATGTGTCCTGTTTTACAGGACACATTCCAGCTGCAGCAGCCAGGGAGCCTGTGTCCCCTGCGGGACAACGTCTCTGACAGCGCTGGGACAGCTTGTCTGTCCCCAGCGCCTGTCAGTGTGTGGCGGCGGCGGGTGTCCGGTGCAGGGATTACCCTTTTCCCTGCACCGGACCAGAGGCTGCAGGGGCATTTAAATGTTGGCGCCCTCCGGGAGCCAATCGCGGCTCCCGGAGTGGCAGCCAATCAGAGAGGGGCGCGGCGAGCCAATCGGCGCTCGCCGCGTCATAGGCCCCGCCCCCGGCGTCTGACGTCAGACGCCGGGCGGGAGCCTGAAGAAAAGACCGCGCGCAGGAGCGCTAGGAGAGGAGACGCCGGGCGGGAGCAGCGGAGGAAGGAGGTCGCACCGAAGAGCGGCGAAGAAGCGGACGGGACCCGGAGTAAGAAGACCACGCCGAAGAGCGGTGAAGAGGTCCTGAGGCTGCGGAAGAGGCCAGGAGACGTCGGCCTGCAGGAAGAAGATGTCCAGCGGCGGCTGGACGCGGAGCAGCGGAGGCGACGCCGCTGGCCAGGACGGGTCAGCGGCAGAAGAGGGCGCTGGAGATCCCTAGGGCAGGTGAGGCCTCAGTGAGGCAACTTTCTCCCCCTCCCTTTCCTCCCTCGACCACCAGGGACGAGCATTAGGCCCGGGGCACAATCCAGGCACTAGGCCTGTGGCGCAGCTAGGAGTTTGGGGGATCACCGTTAGATTTGGTGGTTTGGGCGTTAGGCCCAAGCCACCTAAAACTGCGCAAGTTAGGCGGGCACTAAGCCCGTGGGCAATCCAGGCATTAGGCCTGCGGAGGTATTAGAGGGCTTTAGGCCCTAGTCCAGTTGGCGGCCACTTGGAACATAAGGTGACCCTGGGCACTAGGCCCAGGTCACCCAACGGGCAACAAGTTAGGCGGGCGCTAGGCCCGTGGGTGAAGTCAGGCCTCCGGCCTGGGCGCAGTCAGGGGGCGCTAGGCCCAGCGAGTAAGTGCCCCCAAGGTGAATAAAGGTGGCACTGGGCACTAGGCCCGGGCCTCCCGGAGGTGTTTAGGTGGGCAGGCTGTGTGGCGCCCACCCCCTTCCAGCGGCAGGTAGGAATTAAAGGGACAGCACCGTGTGATCTTGTATTCCGATATTGTGATGTATGTTGTTACCGTGCAGGGCAAAGTGTCTGTTTGTTTTAAGTTTGTGCATAGTTGTGTTGCACCACTCACACGAGCTAGTTTGAGGGCTCTGTTTATGTGTAGCGGACGCACACTAGGGTAGTTCTAGGCCCTGCACGGCTGTTTGTTTGCCTCCTTACAGGGACCTGTAAGTGGAGAAGATCGGAGTGCAAGACTTGAGACGGTGAGTAGCATCCGTGTACGTTTGTCCCTTTGTCTGTCCCCGAGCGCCGGAATAGAGATTGCTCACGGACGTGAGAATCCCCTTCATCACACTACGCGCGTGAGTGCGAGTGTGTGAATTCTGGGTGGCTGAGGCTTTGTGCCTGTGATGACCTTTCACCCAACCGGTGAAGGTCGCCGTCACCCCTGGGGTATCCCCTTTTCCGGTGGAAGAAGGGTTGATACCCCCCTTGAGGTAACCTATTCTCTCCTCAGCTCGGTCGTCGGTCAGCTCCGAGAGGGAATCGCCGTGTCCGGATCCGATTGAAGATTGCCAGGTCCATTGAAGGTTCCGGTACCTGAAGGTGAGAGAGAGCGGCGCCTGGTGAGTACCGACTCTACACCACCACACGAAGCCGCACCTCTTACATTCACACCATTAAAAAATCAGTATATATAAATGCGAAAGCACTCACTCACTGACTGACTGACTCATCACTAATTCTCTTACTTCCTGATAAGTTAGGAAATTGAAATTTAACAAAGGTATTCTTCAGGTGGGAAATAGGAAAATGATGTAATTAGAATTATAAAAAACCTCCCCTGAGGGGATGAAAAGGGGTTCACATAATGATATAATTACCGATGCGTGCATTGCATTGCATTGCATTAACGATAACGCTAAAACGGACAATCGGATCAAATTTGTGAAAGCCCTCACTGACTGACTCATCACTAATTCTCTTACTTTTCGATATGTTAGGAAGAGGAATTTTAACATAGGTATTCTGCAGGTGGGAAATAGGAAAACTATGTAATTAGAATTGTAATGGCAAAAAGTATATCAGAGCGCTTGTGAGTATGTGAACGCACACCTAAAAGAACAAATGGTTAAATGAAGCATGTTTACAGCTCTTTTAAGATGTTTTTAAGTAAAGTCCACAATGGAAACAAGGGGTTCCGATGTACAGCCTTCAATAGATAGTCAGGTACTGTTTTTTTTACCTCCTTCAATAGATAGTCAGGTTCTGGGGGTTTTTTCCTCTCCTTATCTCTTGTACCTGTGTGGCGGTTAGCCGATGCTAGCCGCTTTACACTGTGAGCTGTTCCCTGCTGGCCGCTTCGCCCGGGTGTCGGATGACGGCTCGTGGTGGCCATAGCTAGCGGCTTCTCCTCTGCAGGTGAGTGCGGTTGATTTCAGACGCCTAGGATTAGGAATTGTAATAAATCTCCCCTAAGGGGATGAAAAGGGGTTGACATAATGACGGCATAACTGATGCGTGGCTTGAATTGCGTGAACGATAACGCCCAAACGGACAGTCGGAACAAAATTTGGATTGCACCTTCAGTGTATAGAATTTAATAAACTACAAAAATAGTCCTGTCACTTTTTACTGTATCAGCTACGGATGCTCCTCGGGAAATGCCAAGAACCATGGATTAATATTTACTTACATTAAGACGTTTCAAATTTACATCTGTACAGATTTACCAAATTTTTAACACCGTAAAAATCAGAAACTCACGAAGAACGGGTAGAACAGCTAGTATATAAATAAAGGTGCAAAGTATTAACGTGCTCTTATCTGAGGGGGAGGGGGAACTAATTATTATTTAGGCAGAGGTGGCCCTCCATATCGGATAGTTTACTCTTTACAGCTGCCATTAGTCCAAAGAGTCTGCCCATATTTTCATAGGTGAAGAACATCTATCGTACAGATTTGCATCTTCACTTCTCCAATCCTTTCGCAAACCTTTTGGAGATCTTGATGGATAATGAGAGGTCAGACTGCACTTCCACCATCCGATCAGCCAATCTCTTCTCACTTGAAGTTGCTGCATCCAAAACATGCTAAAGCGTAATATCCGCTTCTGATATATAATGAGGCTTCTGAGCATGTGGAGACACCTTTGAGGTTGTAACAACACAGCTCTCTTTTTGCGGATGCCGAGGTGTCCAAGCATACTTCTCCAATTTAGTAGCAGCTGAAGCATGTTGCATTTTCTCCATGTTAAAGGTAGCAATAGCGTGAAGCTGCTAAGGGGAATGTTAACAAAGCTGTTTTTACAATATGAAGAATGGCCTTGCATCATTGACCAGCACGCAATGATTTCATTCAGCAAGGCCGGAGAGTATAAGGGGCTTTTAAATAGGGTTCAGTATGATTTGTCGATGGGCGGGATGCCGGCTGTCAGTATACTGAAAGCAGTATCCCCTCCATCATAATCCCAACGGAAGGCAGTAAGCCCCCTAACATTCCTTTGCCCTCTACCCGAACCCTCCCTTGTGGGTTCCTAACCCAAACCCTTCCCGCTTGGTGCCTAACTGCAATCCTCCCTTCCCCACTGCCTAAACCTAACCCTCCCCGCTTGATGCCTAACCCTGACCTCCGCTTTTATGTGCCTAGCCCTAACCCTTCCTCCCCGGTCCCTAACCTTTCCTTCTCCTGCCTAAACCTAACCTCCCCCCCTCCCCCCTGTGGCAGGACGCCAGCTCGTCCCGCTGTTAGGATAATTGAGATGTCGGCTGTCAGTAATGTGATGCCGGCATCCCAAGCGGCGTCAGTATCTAGACGCCAGCATTGTGTCCTACTTCAGGATCCCAGCGTTGGTATATCGACCACCGGGTTCCGATGTATCGGGAAGCTAACTGCTTCCCTTTAAATATACAGCAATAGTAAATAGAACTTTTCGCTGGCAGATTCAATATCCACAGAATAACTGCACTTGTGTCGGAAAATAGGATTGGGAAAATTGCTAAGAGACACATTTTATTCCTTATTTATAAAGTTGCGATAAAGATACCAGCTCCGCCTCTTAAGGAGCTGTACTACACCCCGCCACAGGTCAGAAAATAGAGGTGCATTTCATGTGGGTCCGAGAATGTGGATGGTTTTTATATGAATAGTGATAATTATGAAAACATCCAATATGCTGAAATGATGTTCAATGAATAGATCCTATACCAATGGCAACATGCTCTCCTTTAAGAAGTTCAAAGGTATACTGCTCTAAAGGCAAGAAGTGAAATTGGCATTATGGAGCATCTTGGCAGGCTGGGATAATTATGCAGGTATATTAATCACCAGTCAGCAAATATAGGTGCATTTTACATGAGCCAGAAATTGTGGCTGTTTTTTGTATACATAGAAACAATTGTACAAACATCCAATGTGCAGGAACAATGTTCAATGAATTGGTCATACGTTTCTGGCAACATGCACTGCTTTAGGTAATCCAGAGATATACTGCTCTAGAGTCACAACATAATACCGACTAAGCTGCAGAGCATCACAGTGTGTGCTGGCAGGATGAAACAATTTTATAGGAACATTAGTCACTGGTCAACAACAGGAGGGGCATTTCACATAGGCCAGAGAGCGTGGCTAGTTTTTATATAAGTAGTCATATTTGTACAGAGATCCAGCATGCAGAATCAATGTTAATAAATAATTCATATGCTTCTGGCTGGGTGCTTAGCTTTAAATCATTCAAAAATGTACTGTTCTAAAGCCAAGAGGAAAGACTGGCTGAGCTGCAAAACATCTCAATATGTCCTGGAAAAAGGATGCAATCACCATCCCGCCTATCGGGATCACGGCGATCAGGATCCCGACGCTGGAATCCTGAAACCCCCCCCTTTTCCTCCTTGAGTGATGGTCCATGTCACCCCTGGAGGGGGAAGATAACCCTATGGCAAGCGAAGCCCGCCACTGGACCCGAAGCATGGCAATCGCATTAAGCCCACATGGGGACACAATGCTCTCTCTGCCGGGATTCCAGCTGGGAGTTCCCGTCATCCGTCTCCTGACCACCGGGATCCCGGAAGCTGGGATCACATACTGATTCCCTGGAAAACTAGGATAATTATGCCTGAACGTCATTACTTAGATCTATCATCCCACACTGCTTCATGCCATGCCAGCCGCCACCAATTACCGCTATGCCACTCTCCCCTCCATGCAGGAGAATCAGGGAGGCACAGAGCATTTTGCTGCTGGGTGCACACGTGGCAGGAGGCACAGAGCACACAACCCTTGCCACGTGTGCACCCAGCAGGAGAGCCGGCAGTGTCAGGATTATGCTACACCTCACTCACCCAGAGTCATGGAAATCACTCTCAAAGATGAGAAACACAGCCAGGATGACATCCACCGGACCAACAAACCACAGGATGAGGCCACCGGCATTACAAAACAGCCCCTACCAAGAAGGATCACTGAGGTTGGAGACCACTGCTAAAACACGCTACTCTATGTCCTCCATGGTCAGTCCCCTCCAACCCCCCAAAGTCTGCAAAAAGTTCTATATTTCATTATTTTGTGTTATTTTCTGCAAAGTGTAAGCATTCACATATCATAGAATCCCTTTACTTCAAATGTATCATCTAAATTTGTACATGCTCAGAAAGAAAGCTGCACAGTTTCTAATTTCTTTTGAATATATACAGTATTATCATTAGGTATGTGCGGCGGGCACTTTTCATGTTTTGTGTTTTGGATAGAGATGTGCGGCGGGCACTTTTCGTGTTTTGTGTTTTGGTTTTTGGATCTGGATTCTCGCTCGTGTGTTGGATCTGGATTGGTTTTGCTAAAACCACCCTTTAGGATTTTGGTCTTGGATCTGGTTGATTTTTGAAAAAAAACAGAAAAACAGCTAAAATCACAGATTTTGGGGGTAATTTTTATCCTACGGTATTATTAACCTCAATAATCATTTACACTCATTTACAGTCTATTCTGAACACCTCACACCTCACAATATTGTTTTTAGGCCAAAGGTTGCACTGAGGTAGCTGGAGGACTTTGCTAAGTAACCCAAGTGGGCGGCACAAACACCTGGCCCATCTGGGTGTGGCACTGCCGTGGCAGACAGGAGGCAGATTTAAAAACTAGTCCCCAAACAGCACACGATGCAAAGAAAAAAAGAGGTGCACCAAGGTTACTGGATGGCTAAGCTAAGCAACACAAGTGTGCGGCACAAACAAATGGCACTGCAGTGGCAGGTAGGATGGCACTTAAAAAAACTTGGCCCCAAACAGCACATCATGCAAATAAGTAAAAGAGGTACAATGAGGTCGCTGTATGACTAAGCTAAGTGACACAAGTGTGAGGCACAAACACTTGGCCCATCTAGGAGTGACACTGCAGTGGCAGACAGGATGGCACTTTAAAAATCTAATCACCAAACAGCACATGATGCAAAGAAATAAAGAGGTGCACCAAGGTCGCTGGATGGCTAAGCTAAGCGACACAAGTGTGCGGCACAAACACCCAGGAGTGGCACGCAGTGGCTGAATGTCGACAGTGGCCCACAATTTTCTCCTGCACTCCCCTGTCATTTCTCAAAAAATTCTACACCACCAAATTAATTGTATGTGCAAAACATGGGACGTGCTGGAATTTGCTCAGATGTAATACAGGTTGAGTATCCCTTATCCAAAATGCTTGGGACCAGAGGTATTTTGGATATGGGATTTTTCCGTATTTTGGAATAATTGCATACCATAATGAGATATCATGGCGATGGGACCCAGGTCTAAGCACAGAATGCATTTATGTTACATATACACCTTATACACACAGCATGAAGGTCATTTTAGACAATATTTTTTATAACTTTGTGCATTAAACAAAGTGTGTCTACATGCACACAATTCATTTATGCTTCATATACACCTTATACACACAGCCTGAAGGTCATTTAATATAATATTTTTAATAACTTTGTGTATTAAACAAAGTGTGTGTACATTGAGCCATCAAAAAACAAAGGTTTCACTATCTCAGTCTAACTCAAATAAGTCCGTATTTCGGAATATTCCGTATTTAGGAATATTTGGATATGGGATACTCAACCTGTACACGCACAATATTGGTGGCACAGGAGAGTTTACCCCTAAACCACACATACACAGCAAAGCCTGTGAAGATAATTTGTATAATAATAACCCTTTTGTTTGGACGGAGTAATATAACAATATGCGGCACAGAAGAGCGTACCCCTAAACCACACAGGGAAAACCCTGTAAAAATTATTTGGATTAAATATTAATAATGCCTTTATTTGGAGTAAATAATATACAGCACAGGACAGCACCAATGGACTTATACGGCAGTACCCCTGAACTTATACGGCTGCACCACTGGACTTATATGGCAGTACCACTGGACTTATACGGCAGTAGCACTGACTAGTTTTATACGGCAGTACCACTGTATTTATATGGCAGTACCACTGGATTTATATGGCAGTATCACTGGACTGGATTTATACGGCAGTATCACTGGACTTATACAGCAGTATCATTGGACTTATACGGCAGTACCACTGGACTTATACGGCAGTACCACTGGACTTATATGGCAGTACCACTGGACTGGATTTATATGGCAGTACCACTGGATGTATATGGCAGTACCACTGGACATATACGGCAGTATCACTGGACTTATACAGCAGCATCACTGGACTTATACGGCATTACAACTGGACTGGACTTATACAGCAGTACCACTGAATTTATATGGCAGTACCACTGGATTTATCCTGCAGTAACACTGGATTTATATGGCAGTACCACTGGACATATATGGCAGCATCACTGTACTTATAAGGCAGCACCACTGGACTTATTCGGCAGTATCATTGGACTTATATGGCTGTACCACTGGACTTATACGGCAGTACCACTGGACTGGATTTATACGGCAGTACCACTGGATTTATATGATAGTACCACTGGACTTATATGGCAGTACCACTGGACTTATACGGCAGTAGCACTGACTAGTTTTATATGGCAGTACCACTGTATTTATATGGCAGTACCACTGGATTTATATGGCAGTATCACTGGACTGGATTTATACGGCATTATCACTGGACTTATACGGCAGTATCTTTGGACTTATACGGCAGTACCACTGTTCATATATGGCAGTATCACTGGACATATACAGCAGTATCACTGGACATATATGGCAGTATCACTGGACTTATATAGCAGTATTACTGGACTTACACAGCAGCACAGAGACACCACCACTGGACTGATGCAGGACAACACAGCACCACTGCCATGGACTGGATTTATACAGCATCACTGGATATATGGCAGCAGGGGACACCACCACTGGACTGGACTTATACAGCAGCACAAGAAATATGGTAGCAGAAGACACCACCACTGTGACTGGACTGATGAAGCACAAGACACCACCACGGGACTGATGAAGCCCAAGACAGCAATGGAATGACACATATAAGACAGAGCAGGTCGCCACACCACTTTCCCGCACAGACAGACACTGAGGAAAGAGGCACGTTCTCACGCTACACTCTCCAGGACTGGAGTGAAAATGGCAGCGATGTGCGGCTCCTTATATGGAATCCAAAACCTGCGAGAATCTGACAGCTCATTCCTAGTTTTGGATCTGGTTCCCCACTCATGTTTTGGATATGGATTGGTTTTGCCAAAACCACCCTTTCGGTTTTTGGTTTTGGATCTGGATGATTTTTGAAAAACCATAAAAACAGCTAAAATCACAGAATGTGGGGGTAATTTTGATCCTACGGTATTATCAACCTCAATAACATTCATTTCCACTCATTTCTAATCTATTCTGAACACCTCACACCTCACAATATTATTTTTAAGCCAAAAGGTTGCACTGAGGTCGCTGGATGGCTAAGCTAAGCGACACAAGTGTGCGGCACAAACACCTGGCCCATCTAGGAGTGGCACTGCAGTGGCAGACAGGATGACAGTTTTAAAATCTAGGCCCCAAACAGCACATAATGCAAAGAACAAAAAGAGGTGCACCGAGGTTGCTGGGTGACTTAGCTAAGCAACACAAGTGTGCAGTACAAACACCTGGTCCATCTAGGAGTGGCACTGCAGTGGCAGACAGGATGGCAGATTTAAAAAATAGGCCCCAAAGAGCACATGATGCAAAGAAATAAAAGAAGTGCACCAAGGTCGCTGGGTGACTAAGCTAAGTGACACAAGTGTGCTGCACAAACACCTGGCCCATCTCTGAGTGGCACTGCAGTGGCAGACAGGATGGCAGTTTTAAAAACTAGGCCACAAAGATTACATAATGCAAAGAAAAAAAAGAGGTGCCAGATGGAATTGTCCTCCAGTCCTCGGCACGCTGTCGCTGAATGGTGAAAGTGTCCTGAAATTGTTCGGGCCACCAAAAGTGTCTCCTGCATGACCCTGTCATTTCTCAAAAAATGCTGCACCACCAAATTTATTGTGTGAGCAAAACATGGGACATGCTGGAATTTGCCCTGGTTTAATACCTGCACAATATTGGTGGCATTGTCTGATATCACAATTCCCCAGGAGAATCTAAGTGGGGTAAGCCATTGGGTGATAATTTTCCTCAGTTTCTCAAGGAGGTTTTTAGCGGTGTGCCTCTTACTGAAACTGGTGACATACAGCATAGCCTGCCTTGAAGTGAGCTGGCATTTCTGAAATGCTGTTACTGGTGCCGCTGCTGTTGTTGCTGCGCAAGGCGATATATCAACCCAGTGGGCTGTCACAGTCAAATACTCCCTAGTCTGCCCTGTTCCACTTGTCCACATGTCCATGGTTAAGTGGACAGTTGGTACAACCGCATTTTTTAAGACACTGAGGACACTTTTTCTAACATCTCTGTACATTCTCAGTATCACCTGCCTAGTGAAGTTAAATATAGATGGGATTTGGTACCGGGGACACACTTCTCCATCAATTGTCTAAATCCCACTGCACTAATGGCGGATAATGGCAGGGCCGTAACTAGGTGTGGGCCAGTGGTGACTTGCCCACAGCGCAAATGCACTGTGGGTGCACCATCTGGCAGCACCATCCGCATGGCCGCTCTCTCAAGTGTCAGTCATGACCAGTGATCGTGAACCACCACTGCTGCGCCGCTGACCTGTTTGTGGTGTGCGCTCAGCCCTCTGCTGCTGAGCGGCTAGCGCATCCACTATACAAGTTGCAGAATGCCCTCAAGTGTCAATGACCGCTGCGCCGCCTCCCGCCCGCCTCTGCCCTGTATGCAGTGTGCACTGCGCGTTACCCCGCCTCCCCCGTCAATGTCCGGCCGTTCAGCACCTGGCACTGCTGACAAAGGTGAGCCAGGATGTCCAGCCGCTCAGCTCCTGGCACTGCTGAAAAGAGTGAGCGGGGATGTCCGGCCGCTCAGCTCCTGGTGCTGCTGACAAGTGTGAGCGGGGCTATGTGCATACGCAGGACTCAGTGCGGCCTGGTTGTCATCAGAAGCTGTGAGTGATGTCGGTATGAGAGTGCCAGGTATACAGGCGTGGACGCGGAGGAGGAGGAAGAGGCGGGACCTCAGGTTAGTGACTGAAGATGTGTCCTGATGTTCTCCAGCAAGCTGTGCTATGTTCTCTAGTTCCAGTACTGAAAGCATACACCTGTTATACCTCACATACATGTCACCTTACACCTCACATACATGTCACCTTACACCTCACATGTCACCTAATACCTCACATACATGCCATCTTACACCTCACATACATGTCACCTTACACCTCACATACATGTCACCTCACATACATGTCACCTTACACCTCACATGTCACCTTGCACCTCACATACATGTCACCTTACACCTCACATGTCACCTTACACCTCGCGTCACCTTATACCTCACATACATGTCACCTTACACCTCACATACATGTGATGACGTCTCTCCCAGCCCACCCACAATGCCCTGCACTGCGAAGAGCGCAGCGTAGGGTCGGAAGAGGAGAGGCATGCTGGCTGGTCACAGCAGGTAAGTATAATTATCTCTTTCTCTTGTAAAAAGGGGGGCTCTGCTGCCGTAATGTGTAAAAAAGCGGGACTCTGCTGCCTTAAAGTGCAAAAAAGGGGACTCTGGCTGCCATAATGTGTAAAAAGGGGGACTCTGCATGCTGTAATGTGTAAAAAGGGAGCTATGCCTGCCGTAATGTGTAAAATGGAGTCATGTGGCCATGCCCCTTACAAGTGAAGCCACGCCCCTATATTTTTGGTGTGCTTCCGGCGCACTCTGGCCCTGGTTTGTATAGGGGGAGGGGGGCGCTGATGCTGTTTCTTGCACACAGCGCTAAAATGTCTAGTTACGGCACTGGATATCGGACGCACATCTAACACCAACATAGTTGTCAAGGCCTCAGTTATCCGCTTTGCAACAGGATGACTGGTGTCATATTTAATCTTCCTTGCAAAGGACTCGGATGCTTAGATGAAGTAGTACAAGTGGTCTTTCGACTTTCTCTCTGGGATGACGATCGACTCCCAGCAGTAACAACAGCAGCGGCAGCAGCAGCAGCAGGTGTACCACTCAAGGATCTTCCGGAGGAATACCGGTTAGGAGAGGACTCATCAGTGACATGGCCTGCAGGACTACTGACGTCCCTGACTGAGTAGGAAGTTGACATTGAGGGAGTTGGTGGTGTGGCTTTCAGGAGCTTGGGTACAACAGGAAGAAGGGATTTAGTTGTCAGTGGACTGCTTATGCTTTTACCCAAAGTTTCTGAACTTGACAATGACTTCGGATGAATGCGCTGCAGGTGACATATAAGGGAGGATGTTCCTAGGTGGTTAACGTCCTTACCCCTACTTATTACAGATTGACAGAGGCAACAGATGGCTTGACACCTGTTGTCCGGATTTGTGGAGAAATAATTCCACACCGAAGAGGTGGCTTTTTTGGATTTTTGCCCAGGCATGACAATGGGCTTATTCATCCCACAGACAACAACTGTCCTCCCCAGTGCCTGATTTAAACAAACCACATCACCATCAGAATCCTCCTCATCCTGGTGTACTTCAACAGTGACATCTTCAATTTGAATATCAGAAACTAGACTGTGGGTGCTCCTTCCAGCACTTGCAGAGGGCATGCAAATGATGGAAGGTGCCACCTCTTCCAATCCAGTGTTGGGAAGATCAGGCATCGCAACCGCCGACACACTAGAACTCTCCTTGGGGATTTGTGATACCATCTTAGATTGCACAGTTCTTTGCTGTGCTTTTGCCAGCTTAACTCTTTTCATTTTTCTAGTGGGAGGATGAGGGCTTCCACGCCATGTGAAGCTGAACCACTAGTTATGAACATAGGCCAGGGCCTTAGCCGTTCCTTGCCACGCAATGGCATATTGGCAAGTTTACGTTTCTCCACAGACAATTTAAATTAATTTTTTAATGAGCTTTGGTATTTTGGATTTTACATGCCCTCTACTATGACATTGGGCATCGGCCTTGGCAGACGACGTTGATGGCCTTTAATCATCTATGTCATGACTAGTGGCAGCAGCTTCAGCACTAGGAGGAAGTGGTTCTTGATCTTTCCCTATTTTTTCCTCCAAATTTTTGTTCTCCATTATTATTCTGGAGTTATATAACAATATGTGGCACAGGAGAGCGTACCCCTACACCAGACAGGGCAAACCCTGTAAAAATGATTTGGATAATAATAAACCTTTTATTTGGAGTTATTTTAATAACATGCAGCACAGGAGAGCGTACCCCTATACCATACAGGGCAAAAAAAATTGGATAATAATAACCCTTTTTGTTTGGGTGTTATTATAATAATATGCCGCACAGGAGAGCATACCCCTACACCACACAGGGGCAAACCCTATAAAAAATATTTGGATTTTAATATCCCTTTTATTTGGAGTTATTATAATAATATGCAGCACAGGAGGTGTACTCCTACACCACACAGGGTAAACCCTATAAAAATTATTTGAATTAAGTATTAATAACCCCTTTATTTGGAGTAAATAATATACAGCACAGGACAGCACCACTGGACTTATACGGCAGTACTGCTGGAGTTATACGGCAGTACCGCTGGACTTATACGGCAGTACCCCAGGATTTATACGGCAATACCCCTGGACTTACACGGCAGTACCGCTGGACTTATACAGCTGTACTGCTGGACTTATATGGCAGTACCACTGGACTTATACGGCAGTACCGGTGGACTTATATGGCAGCACCAATGGACTGGACTTATATCTCAGGGAACCAAACCCGCTCATCTCTAATTATCATGCAACCTTTTAACAGCAATATTCAGATTGTATAATAAATGTATTATAAGGACTCCCCATTTTTTGCCATGAAAAACAGGAACACCAGGATTAAATAGTACTTGTCACAGATGCAGAGAGGACTCCCTTTTGGTTGCCAATTACAACTAAGGCCCTCATTCCGAGTTGTTCGCTAGCTAGCTTCTTTTAGCAGCTTTGCACACGCTAAGCCGCCGCCTACTGGGAGTGAATCTTAGCTTTGCAGAATTGCGAACGAAAGATTAGCAGAATTGCGAATAGAATAGCGATTAGAAATTTCTTTGCAGTTTCCGAGTAGCTCGAGACTTACTCTGCCACTGCAATCAGTTCAGTCAGTTTCGTTCCTGGTTTGACGTCACAAACACACCCAGCGTTCGCCCAGATACTCCCCAGTTTCTCCAGACACTCCCGCGTTTTTTCACACACACCCATAAAACGGCCAGTTTCCGCCCAGAAACACCCACTTCCGGTCAATCACACTCCGATCAACAGAACGATGAAAATTCTTTGTTAAGCCGTGAGTAAAATACCAAACTTTTGTGCTAATTTACTTGGCGCAGGCGCACTGCGAACATTGCGCATGCGCAGTTTGCGACTTATCGCACCGATGCGAAGAAAAATAACGAGCGAACAACTCGGAATGAGGGCCTAAATTTACACAGAAAGTTATTTACTCTTTTTTTGCCGGACAAGTTAGGTCCCTAAAATTCTGTGAAATAAGCATTCAAAGTTCACAGGTACCTGTCAGGCAGGGTAAAGCTCAAACCCAACGTACAAATAATAAGAAACATATATTCACAATTCAAGTAAAACAGCTGAAAAATAATCCTGTAACAGAAAGAAACCCTATTGCTGTAACAAGAGACGCTTATACCACCTTTATATTGTTTCATAAGCTTGTTCATTAGACAAGTTCATGAATTAGCCAGAGTTTGTAAAATTTTGCACAATTTAAAAAACAAACAAACAAGCTTAATTCAATAAAGTGGGGCTGGTTCAATCATGGCCCTGATTGCTGGACCATGGGGGTTATTCAGAGTTGCTAGCAAACCAAAAAAGTTATCAATTGGGCAAAACCATGCTGCACTGCAGGTGGGGCAGATATAACATGTGCAGAGAGAGTTAGATTTGGGTGGGTTATATTGTTTCTGTGCAGGGTGAATACTGACTGCTTTATTTTTACATTGCAATTTAGATTTCAGTTGGAACACACCTCACCCAAATCTAACTCTTTCTGCACGTTACATCTGCCCCGCCTGTAGTGCAACATGGTTTTGCCCATTAGTGTGCTTTTTACTCTGAATAACACCCCATAATCGGGCTGGCTTGAACAGATATAAGACTTAAGGGGCAGATTTAACAATGCGGCAGATGTATTAAGCCTGGGGAAGGGATAAATAAGTGATAAAGTAGTGATAAGCGCAAGGTGATAACACACCAGCCGTCAGCAACTAACTGTAATTTTTCAAATCTATATTGATTGGCTAGTGTGTTATCACCTTACACTTATCACTGCTTTATCACTTCTTTATCTCTTCTCCAGGCTAATACATTTGCCCCAGTGAGTGATATTCTTGTCATGACAAGATACGAATGATAAATGGTGCTGCAGCCAATCATCTCCTGTCATGTACTACTGTGCATGCGGAGGTCTCTGGAAACATGGGGCCCGCAATGTTCCAGAGACCAAATTCACTACTGCGCATGCGCGGCAGCCATTTTGGAAGAGATTTTCACTGCCGCGCCCAATGCGGGACTTCATAAATGTAAGTACTAAAATGTGGGTGCAATGTGTGCCATGTGGACCCCCTGGACCCAGGGGCCTGTGCGCACCGCACCCATTGCACCCATTATAGAAGCGCCAATGCTTCCAACGTGACAACCTGTTCATTCAGATGAATGAAAGAGAAAATATTTAATTAAATGTGAAAACTATAATTGTTTCATGTGTTGTAATCATCTCAGTAATACCCAGCCTCTGACTTGCTTGTTAAACATTGAGATTGTCTCATTGTGCAAGGAAATAATCTAGCAGCAGGTGATATTGTATTAATCTTGTACTCTGAGCTGGGCAAATATTTACAAAAGGAATACATTTGATACAGGTCAGGTCAGATCAGTAAGAGTTCACTGATTTTCTAAACATGGGCAGTGCCCAATTATGAAATTCTAATTTTCACAACTTCATAGCAAATATGTGTGAGCAGCCAGAGCCAGCAACAGAGATTTTGGCGGGCAGTCTATAGAGCAGAGTAGGGCTCTGGGCAAAGCAATGCACAGGGGCCCCTACCAGTGGCAGGGTTGTGGGGTAGAACAAATTGGTATAGATGGCAGCATTGTTGGGGGAAGGGGGTGCCACTAGTGGTTGCTTGGGGGGAGGGTGGTGGCAAACTTGATGTCTGGGTGGGGTGCTATCAGCGTTAACTGATGGGAGGTGCGATTGGCAGTGGATGAGATGTCCAGAGGTGCCATCGTTAATGGCCATGGGGGGTGCTAACGGTGGTGGGGACTAAGAGGTCCATGGTAGGATTGTGGGCACTATCAGTGGTGGCCTTCTCACTAACTGCCTTTTCACTTTGCCAACTCACATGTGTCTTCCATGGTCTTCAGTGGTTCCCAACGGTAGGTTTCCTTGCAGGATCTTTCAGGGTTGGGGGCCAGAAGGTGGGTTGTCCTTGGCGGTGCCTGCATCTTTGGGGATTGGGTTCCAGTAGGGGTCATATTGGGGGAGAAGGAGGGCCATCGGTGGCAGTGGCTGTCTAGCAAGAGGGGAGGAGTGGGGGGCTGTTGGTCACAGACCATTATTATCCTGGGGTCCTTGGGCAACTGCCCAATGGAAGAGATGGCTCTGGATTTTGAAGCTTGGTACACTCATGTTGCGAGCAACAAATTTCATTAGGGTGTGCACCCATGGATATAGTATACAGACTACACACTAATTACTGTATGTGTGCAACCTACCCTTGCCAAGAAGTTAAATCCTACACTCAATTTACAGGTGGTCACTTGCTCTAGATAAGATAGATAAGAATAATTTATTGTCACTATAGCATGAACATGTATAACAAAATTACAAACAGTTCTCTCATGTCATATAAAAAGAAGAAAGAGAAATTGCTCTATCCAGGCTTCAGATTCATATCACACTGCATTTCCTGCTAAGATAGATGTAAATATATAAGTTTGGCCATTTACTTAACATCTATCTGTGGTAATGTACAATTGTGCCAAAGTGGATAATTTTTGTTATCAGTTACCTTCATGACTATGAATTGCTTTATTTACATAAAATAAAGCACCACCCAAAGCAGATGATTTAAAAATACCTGAAAGAGTATTTTCACTTATTGTTTGTTGTTACTTCCAACTTATAATGGTGATATTTGTTGATATGTGTCTACTATTCTGTGGTGTACACAGGTGATGAATAGTAGACATAGGTGGAAAGAATTGTTACAGCACACCCGCCGGATAGACTTAACCAGGAGCTTTGGTTTATTTGTAGTACAAAGATATCGGGCCTTATTCAGGTTTGTTAGCAAACCAAAAAAAATTGCAAAAATCTAAAAAAAAAAAACTTTTTACATGTTGTCATTATAAGGTATTGTGTGTAGAATTTTGAGGGAAAAAATTAATTTATTCCAGTTTGGAATAAAGCTGTAACATAACAAAAGGCGGAAGAAGTGAATTGCTGTGAATACTTTCCGGATGCACTGTATGCTCTAATGATCTAAAATGATGACTGCTGGGTAACTAATTTACACTGGTAAACAAAGGTTTTGTCACAGGGCACCTCAGGTGGTATCATAAATGTACTAATCCCAACCTCTACATTCACCCACACACACACACACCTTAATACTATTAGTTAGAATCTATAATATTTTACAATAGAACGTCTACAATAATTTCATAAAATTATGGCTATAAAATTATTGGTGCACTTGAATAATATTTAGTTGGACCTGGGTCATCTGTGACTCTAGTTGTCTAGTGCTGTTTTTTTATTTCGCCTCACATGAAGTTTAAGAAATGATACTGTAAATAAGACAACTCTTCAAAAAAATACAGAAATACCCTGTACCTTACCTAGAAATTCAGGTAGTGCGTTATTTTTGTGATAATATGTTCTTTAAGCTTTCTGCCACATAGGAGGTAGACTAGAGAAGAAAAATACCTCAATGAATAGATTACAAAGGTATGATAGCAATCTATAGGATTCATTATCACTTTCTATGTGGTGTGAGCTGATGGGAGGAATAAGTTACTTCACAAAACAGTCTTTTTTTCTCTCTTCAACAGAATGAAACTAATCATCAACTAAACAAAATTTAGTGGGGTAAATTTACTAAGATTCGTGTTTTCCCGTTTGAGGTCAAAGTTCAATCATGAATGACATCGAAAGTGTAAATATGCAACTTTTTGAATTTATTACGCCTAATTTACTAAGCTGTCGTATTCGGATTTTTCATTTGTTCCGATGTCGATGTCATTCGTGTTTTTTTCCCGTTTTTTACGGCAGTGATTAGCAAAACACTGCCGACTTTATCACAATGAATCTCGGCCGGATCTGTGTGATCCGTGCTGGGGTTCATTTTTTTTTTTTTAAATAAACACTGTAAAACGGAGAAAAAAAATGCGTGGGGTCCCCCCTCCTAAGCATAACCAGCCTCGGGCTCTTTGAGCCGACCCTGGTTGCAGAAATATGGGGGGGAAAATGACAGGGGTTCCCCCATATTTAAGCAACCAGCATCGGGCTCTGCGCCTGGTCCTGGTTCCAAAAATACGGGGGACAAAAAGAGTAGCGGTCCCCCGTATTTCTAAAACCAGCACCGGGCTCCACAAGCTGGACAGATAATGCCACAGCCGGGGGTCACTTTTATATAGTGCCCTGCGGCCGTGGCATCAAAAATCCAACTAGTCACCCCTGGCCGGGGTACCCTGGGGGAGTGGGGACCCCTTCAATCAAGGGGTCCCCCCCCAGCCACCCAAGGGCCAGGGGTGAAGCCCGAGGCTGTCCCCCCCATCCAATTGGCTGCGGATGGGGGGCTGATAGCCTTTTGTGAAAATGAAAAGATATTGTTTTTAGTAGCAGTACTACAAGGCCCAGCAAGCCTCCCCTGCATGCTGGTACTTGGAGAACCACAAGTACCAGCATGCGGCGGAAAAACGGGCCCGCTGGTACCTGTAGTACTACTACTAAAAAAATACCCAAAAAAAGACAATACACACACACCATGAAAGTAAAGTTTTATTACATGCATCCACACAAACATACATACATACTTACCTTATGTTCACACGAGGGTCTGTCCTCTTCTCCAGTAGAATCCATGGGGTACCTGTTGAATAAATTCTACTCACCAGATCCAGGGTCCCAGGCTCCTCGTAGCATCCATTTGTAATCCACGTACTTGAATAAAATAAAAAAACGGAGAGCCGAGCCACGCACTGAAAGGGGACCCATGTTTGCACATGGGCCCCCTTTCCCCGAATGCCAGAAACCCACTCTGACTGATGTCTAAGTGGGTTTCTTCAGCCAATCAGGGAGCGCTACGTTGTAGCACCCTCCTGATCGGCTGTGTGCTCCTGTACTGTCTGACAGGCGGCACACGGCAGTGTTACAATGTAGCGCCTATGCGCTCCATTGTAACCAATGGTGGGAACTTTCTGCTCAGCGGTGAGGTCACTTTCGGTCAACCGCAGGGCAGAAAGTTCCCACCATTGGTTACAATGGAGCGCATAGGCGCTACATTGTAACACTGCCGTGTGCCGCCTGTCAGACAGTACAGGAGCACACAGCCGATCAGGAGGGTGCTACAACGTAGTGCTCCCTGATTGGCTGAAGAAACCCACTTAGACATCAGTCAGAGTGGGTTTCTGGCATTCGGGGAAAGGGAGCCCATGTGCAAACATGGGTCCCCTTTCAGTGCGTGGCTCGGCTCTCCGTTTTTTTATTTTATTCAAGTACGTGGATTACAAATGGATGCTACGAGGAGCCTGGGACCCTGGATCTGGTGAGTAGAATTTATTCAACAGGTACCCCATGGATTCTACTGGAGAAGAGGACAGACCCTCGTGTGAACATAAGGTAAGTATGTATGTATGTTTGTGTGGATGCATGTAATAAAACTTTACTTTCAAGGTGTGTGTGTATTGTCTTTTTTTGGGTATTTTTTTAGTAGTAGTACTACAGGTACCAGCGGGCCCGTTTTTCCGCCGCATGCTGGTACTTGTGGTTCTCCAAGTACCAGCATGCGGGGGAGGCTTGCTGGGCCTTGTAGTACTGCTACTAAAAACAATATCTTTTCATTTTCACAAAAGGCTATCAGCCCCCCATCCGCAGCCAATTGGATGGGGGGGGACAGCCTCGGGCTTCACCCCTGGCCCTTGGGTGGCTGGGGGGGGGACCCCTTGATTGAAGGGGTCCCCACTCCCCCAGGGTACCCCGGCCAGGGGTGACTAGTTGGATTTTTGATGCCACGGCCGCAGGGCACTATATAAAAGTGACCCCCGGCTGTGGCATTATCTGTCCAGCTAGTGGAGCCCGGTGCTGGTTTTAAAAATACGGGGGACCCCTACTCTTTTTGTCCCCCGTATTTTTGGAACCAGGACCAGGCGCAGAGCCCGATGCTGGTTGCTTAAATATGGGGGAACCCCTGTCAATTTTTTCCCCATATTTCTGCAACCAGGATCGGCTCAAAGAGCCCGAGGCTGGTTATGCTTAGGAGGGGGGACCCCACGCAACTTTTTTACAGAAAATAACCACTTTCCCACTCCTTCCCACTGATATACATGCACGGATCTCATGGATCCCTGCATGCCTATACAATCACGGATTAAAAAAGCAGGTCTGTTTTTTTTTTGCACTTTTTTACGAGTTGTAATTTTTCACGGCAGTGTTTGTTTTTTTTTGCTTTGCACTTCTTAGTAAATTACCGAGATTCATAGTTAAACAGCCGCGTTTTGACCGATGGTGTATTCATTCGTAATTTTTTTGTTGGACTTCCAAAAAATTACGAATGCCCTCATCACTGCCGTGATTATTGCTTAGTAAATTACCGAGATGACACTTTGATGAAAAAACGGCATCTCGGTCAAAATCGGGACCTTAGTAAATTTACCCCAGTGTCTCTTAAAAGGAAGTCTTTATATTGAAATGTGACAGAGTGGACTAGAATGGATTACAAAGAGGTACAATTTAATGTCACATATATTCAGTATGAATATAAGGGAAGTCAGATGAGGTATAGGCTATTAGTGTCCTTTCAGGATAAGCATGTAACTCCTTTAATTAACCACCTCTCATTTATTGACCCGCACTGTAAAAGGTCCATCTTATATGAGCAGATGAGAGATTGTATTGTGTCCGATTTCAGACAAAGCATTCACAGTCATCCACATAGCCTCTCAGACCTCAATGTAAATATTAATGAACTCAATATATTTTATATAATTGTGAGATACCTTATGGTGAATTGACACATAGGGCCTGACTCTAAGTTGCACGTGCTGCTGATGTCAAGCAATTTACTTCTTCTGCGCTTCCATCTATGTGGCACTGCACAGAGTCAGAGTTGCAACTAAGGCACAACTCAGACGCAGCAGATAAATTGACGTGAGTGTTTACCATCATTTTAATGTACAGATGCCTATTATATTGTGTTAAAGGAACATCCAAAATTGTTGCAGTTAGGTTAAATGTCAGCAGTGGTTCATATAAAGCATGTAAGGTCGAGGAGAATTGCTTGCACTGTTGGGTACAGGAGAGATGTCAATATCTTCAGGTTCCATGTTGGATTTCAGGTCAAACTTCTGCAAAATGGATGTTAGGAACAGAAAAATCTCCATACGTGCCAGACCCTCTCCTATGCAGACTCTCTTACCTGTCGGAGCAATTAAACAATAAATGGTAATGTGAGGAACAATACAAAGGTTAATAGAGCGCAGGAATAAAAAACAAACAAATAAACAGAATTACACTACTTAAAAAGTGTTGTTCAACAGTAAATGCATTTTAAAGTCAATAAACATTATATTGAATACCACCTATAGAGAAGGGTATGAAGGCTTCACTTTTCTTCAGATTGCCTTGATCATCTAAGAAATGTCCTGGATCAAATTTCTGGGGATTCTTGAAATATTTTTCATCTTTCAAGATGGAAGTTAACATGGGGAATATGGTTGCACCCTAAAAAACAAAAAAAAACAAAAAACAACTTTACCTTTAACGTGAAGACCACTACTGAAACATTACCTGCTTAACAAAGTATTTAAGTAATAGAATCAACTTAAGTAGGTAAGAAGCGAACTTTATATGGGAACAATGCCACCAAGAGTGGGATGAGAGGGTACTAACTACCCTTACCCAGGCTTGCTGGAGAGGAATGGGTGGGGACTGGGTCAGCTGCTAATGGAAACTTTGTCCACCTTTGCATTGTCGCTGAAGGAGGACAAATGTCCCCTAATTATTTATGTATTACCATTTATTAATATAGAGCACACATATTCCGCAGTGCTTTCCAGCGAATATTTTGGTCATTCACATCAGTCCCTGCCACAGTGGCGCTTGCAATCTATATTCCCTACCACATGTACATGCACACACATTCATGTTAGGGTTAATTTTTGTTGGGAGCCAATTATCTTACCAGTATATTTTTAGATTGTGGGAGGTAACCGGAGTACCCAGAGGAAACCCATGTAAGCACGGGGAGTCTATACAAACTCTACACAGTTAGGGCCATGGTGGGAATCAAACCCATGACCTCAGTGCTGTGAGGCAGTAATACTAACCATTACACCATCCGTACTGCCCTTATGAAACTGTTGATGCCCCCTGTGTGGCCGCCGGCACCCCCTGTGTGGTTGCGAAGGCTCTTCTCTTCCATTTTATTAAGGGACATGGCCATATCTACCTGGTTTTGACCACACCCTTTCAGTATCTGAGCCCGTGGCCATTCGTGGTGAGCCAGTATGGTAATTGCATTCAAAGAGGATTGGAGATCATAGCAGGGGAACAAAGACCTTTAAATGAATCCTATAAGACAGGGCTGGCCAAACCAGTCCTCGAGATCTACCAACAGTTCACATTTTCCAGACCACCTAGCTAGTGCACAGGTGTAGTCATTACTAATTAAGATGTGCAGCATTCATTCCTAACTGACAATTCTACAGATCTTCAAGAGGCCTGGAAAACGTGAACTGTTGGTAGATCTTGAGGACCGGTTTGGCCAACCCTGCTATAAGATATAAGGGAAGGATAGAAGCTCATAGATACTATGCACAAGAAAACTATTAAAAGATTTGTAAACCTGTATGGCCATTTGTGCTAAAAATGATTCCCTTTCATCCATTCCGCTATGTATGATGATTTGTCTATGATGTGTTCCTGACCTTTGGAATGTGATATCCTCTCAGCTCTATATCCTGGTTGGTCGAATGCGGGAGCCCTAGAGGTACAATATCTGCAAACCGCTGGATTTCATGAATCACTGCATCTGTGTATGGCATTTTGAGTCTATCCTCCACTGTTGGACAGCGAATCTGGCCAATCTCCTTGTTAATTTCATCTTGAATCTTTTCTGTTGGAAGTTAAAAATCTATTAGTATTGTTTTTACAAGAAAAAGAAAGATATATAGGCGCACTGGTATAATCACCCAGTTAGTAGGTGAAAAGCTAATTCTGAACTGTAATAGACATAAAGTATGAAATATAAATACAGGTATAATCATAGTGTACTGTATGTAGGACAACAGTCATCATTGCGGTACCGGTGGTGCTCCCAAGAGTTAGAACAAGATGCACAACAATTAAGACAAAAGAAAACTCTCTTTTATGGGGCACTCTTATAAAATATTGCTAAAACTTAAAACTTAACTTTTATATATGGACTCACTTGAACACAAACACACATTTAACATATAAAATACATCAAAAATTCCATGAAGAGCTTGGGTATTACAGCTTATGCAACCCTATGCTACAGTGCTAATTATGTAACTCTTATTGCAGTTTTAATTTTGGAAGACACTTATTCCACTGTTTGCCAGTAAGCAGAATTGTAGAATCACAGTCATCTGTAATGCAAGGTATTGTGACTCATTTTAAAATAAATGACTCCTAAGTATTGTATGTACAAGTCTGAAAGTAGAAAGTAGAAAAATACACAAATAAATATACTGAGTACAATGCATTAAAATCCAACCATCACTGGAAATGCCATGTACTGTACTATCTAGCTCCTGATAGCAAATTTCAAGCCAGATACTATTTCATACTCGCAAGTGGCAACATAATAATTAAATCCAGGTATCTACGATTTGTTGCTACTATAAATATATTGTTTCACATTTGTGTCTAAATAGAAGGATAACTGCAATACAGAGAATTGACCCTTGGTAAAAATATTAGTGATGAGCGGGTTCAGTTCCTCGGAATCCGAACCCGCCCGAACTTCACCTTTTTTTTACACGGGTCCGAGCGACTCGGATCCTCCCGCCTTGCTCGGTTAACCCGAGCGCGCCCGAACGTCATCATCCCGCTGTCAGATTCTCGCGAGACTTGGATTCTATATAAGGAGCTGCGCGTCGCCGCCATTTTTCACACGTGCATTGAGATTGATAGGGAGAGGACGTGGCTGGCGTCCTCTCCGTTGCATTAGAAAAAAAAACCCTGAGTGACTTAGTTTTAATTGTGGGGAGGATTGGGGACGGGGAGCAGCTGTTAGGGAGTACAGTGCAGGGTTTTGAGTTTAATCCGTTGTTTCTCTGCCTGAAAAAAAACCGCTCCACCATATCTGTGCTCATTCAGTGTGCTGCACTGCTGCATGATATATCTGTGCTGAGTGCACTGCTCACACTGCCTAATTGTGGGGACTGGGGAGCAGTTATAGCAGGAGTACAGTGCACAGTTTTGCTGACAGTGACCACCAGTCCAGTATACGTTTGTCTGCCTGAAAAACACTGTGGTGTTTTTTTTTTCTTTCTTCATGCTAGTTTGTTTAGCAGTCTGCTGACAGTGTCCACCAGGTCCGTTATACAGTATATTATATATATAATTAAGCACTAAGCAGCAGTACGGTAGGCCACGGCTGTACCTACCTCTGTGTCGTCAGTGCACTCGTCGTCCATAAGTATAAGTAATACTATACTATCTATCCATCTACATTGTATACCTGTGGTGTTTTTTTTTTCTTTCTTCATACTAGTTTAGCAGTCTGCTGACACTGTCCACCAGGTCCGTTATACAGTATATCATATATATAAGCACTAAGCAGCAGTACGGTAGGCCACGGCTGTACCTTCCTCTGTGTCGTCACTCGTCGTCCATAAGTATAAGTAATACTATACTATCCATCCATCTACATTGTATACCTGTGGTGTTTTTTTTTTCTTTCTTCATACTAGTTTGTTTAGCAGTCTGCTGACAGTGTCCACCAGGTCCGTTATACAGTATAATATCATATATATATAAGCACTAAGCAGCAGTACGGTAGGCCACGGCTATACCTACCTCTGTGTCGTCACTCGTCGTCCATAAGTATAAGTAATACTATACTATCCATCCATCTACATTGTATACCTGTGGTGTTTTTTTTTTCTTTCTTCATACTAGTTTGTTTAGCAGTCTGCTGACAGTGTCCACCAGGTCCGTTATACAGTATATCATATATATAAGCACTAAGCAGCAGTACGGTAGGCCACGGCTGTACCTACCTCTGTGTCGTCAATCGTAGTCCATAAGTATAAGTAATACTATACTATCCATCCATCTACATTGTATACCTGTGGTGGCTTTTAGTTGTGCGCAAAATATGGAGAACAAAAATGTGGAGGTTAAAAAAATAGGGAAAGATCAAGATCCACTTCCACCTCGTGCTGAAGCTGCTGCCACTAGTCATGGCCGAGACCATGAAATGCCATCAACGTCGTCTGCCAAGGCCGATGCCCAATGTCATAGTACAGAGCATGTAAAATCCAAAACACAAAAGATCAGTAAAAAAATGACCCAAAAATCAAAATTAAAAGCGTCTGAGGAGAAGCGTAAACTTGCCAATATGCCATTTACGACACGGAGTGGCAAGGAACGGCTGAGGCCCTGGCCTATGTTCATGGCTAGTGGTTCAGCTTCACATGAGGATGGAAGCACTCATCCTCTCGCTAGAAAAAAGAAAAGACTTGCGGCAAAAGCACAGCAAAGAACTGTGCGTTCTTCGAAATCACAAATCCCAAAGGAGAGTCCAATTGTGTCGGTTGCGATGCCTGACCTTCCCAACACTGGACGGGAAGAGGTGGCGCCTTCCACCATTTGCACGCCCCCTGCAAGTGTTGAAAGGAGCACCCGCAGTCCAGTTCCTGATAGTGAAATTGAAGATGTCAGTGTTGAAGTACACCAGGATGAGGATATGGGTGTTGCTTGGGCTGGGGAGGAAATTGACAAGGAGGATTCTGATGGTGAGGTGGTTTGTTTAAGTCAGGCACCCGGGGAGACACCTGTTGTCCGTGGGAGGAATATGGCCATTGACATGCCTGGTGAAAATACCAAAAAAATCAGCTCTTCAGTGTGGAAGTATTTCAACAGAAATGCAGACAACAGGTGTCAAGCCGTGTGTTGCCTTTGTCAAGCTGTAATAAGTAGGGGTAAGGACGTTAACCACCTCGGAACATCCTCCCTTATACGTCACCTGCAGCGCATTCATAATAAGTCAGTGACAAGTTCAAAAACTTTGGGCGACAGCGGAAGCAGTCCACTGACCAGTAAATCCCTTCCTCTTGTAACCAAGCTCGCGCAAACCACACCACCAACTCCCTCAGTGTCAATTTCCTCCTTACCCAGGAAAGCCAATAGTCCTGCAGGCCATGTCACTGGCAAGTCTGACGAGTCCTCTCCTGCCTGGGATTCCTCCGATGCATCCTTGAGTGTAATGCCTACTGCTGCTGGCGCTGCGGTTGTTGCTGCTGGGAGTCGATCGTCATCCCAGAGGGGAAGTTGGAAGACCACTTGTACTACTTCCAGTAAGCAATTGACTGTCCAACAGTCCTTTGCGAGGAAGATGAAATATCACAGCAGTCATCCTGCTGCAAAGCGGATAACTGAGGCCTTGACAACTATGTTGGTGTTAGACGTGCGTCCGGTATCCGCCGTTAGTTCACAGGGAACTAGACAATTTACTGAGGCAGTGTGCCCCCGTTACCAAATACCATCTAGGTTCCACTTCTCTAGGCAGGCGATACCGAGAATGTACACGGACGTCAGAAAAAGACTCACCAGTGTCCTAAAAAATGCAGTTGTACCCAATGTCCACTTAACCACGGACATGTGGACAAGTGGAGCAGGGCAGACTCAGGACTACATGACTGTGACAGCCCACTGGGTAGATGTATTGCCTCCCGCTGCAAGAACAGCAGCGGCGGCACCAGTAGCAGGATCTCGCAAACGCCAACTCGTTCCTAGGCAGGCTACGCTTTGTATCACCGCTTTCCAGAATACGCACACAGCTGAAAACCTCTTACGGCAACTGAGGAAGATCATCGCAGAATGGCTTACCCCAATTGGACTCTCCTGGGGATTTGTGACATCGGACAATGCCAGCAATATTGTGCGCGCATTACATCTGGGCAAATTCCAGCACGTCCCATGTTTTGCACATACCTTGAATTTGGTGGTGCAGAATTATTTAAAAAACGACAGGGGCGTGCAAGAGATGCTGTCGGTGGCCAGAAGAATTGCGGGCCACTTTCGGCGTGCAGGCACCGCGTACAGAAGACTGGAGCACCACCAAAAAAAACTGAACCTGCCCTGCCATCATCTGAAGCAAGAGGTGGTAACGAGGTGGAATTCAACCCTCTATATGCTTCAGAGGATGGAGGAGCAGCAAAAGGCCATTCAAGCCTATACATCTGGCCACGATATAGGCAAAGGAGGTGGAATGCACCTGTCTCAAGCGCAGTGGAGAATGATTTCAACGTTGTGTAAGGTTCTGCTGCCCTTTGAACTTGCCACACGTGAAGTCAGTTCAGACACTGCCAGCCTGAGTCAGGTCATTCCCCTCATCAGGCTTTTGCAGAAGAAGCTGGAGGCATTAAAGGAGGAGCTAAAACAGAGCGATTCCGCTAGGCATGTGGGACTTGAAGATGGAGCCCTTCATTCACTTAACCAGGATTCACGTGTGGTCAATCTGTTGAAATCAGAGCACTACATTTTGGCCACCGTGCTCGATCCCAGATTTAAAACCTACGTTGGATCTCTCTTTCCGGCAGACACAAGTCTGCAGGGGTTCAAAGAACTGCTGGTGAGAAAATTGTCAAGTCAAGCGGAACGCGACCTGTCAACATCTCCTCCTTCACATTCTCCCGCAACTGGGGGTGCGAGGAAAAGGCTACGAATTCCGAGCCCACCCGCTGGCGGTGATGCAGGGCAGTCTGGAGCGACTGCTGATGCTGACATCTGGTCCGAACTGAAGGACCTGCCAACGATTACTGACATGTCGTCTACTGTCACTGCATATGATTCTCTCACCATTGAAAGAATGGTGGAGGATTATATGAGTGACCGCATCCAAGTAGGCACGTCAGACAGTCCGTACGTATACTGGCAGGGAAAAGAGGCAATTTGGAGGCCCTTGCACAAACTGGCTTTATTCTACCTAAGTTGCCCTCCCTCCAGTGTGTACTCCGAAAGAGTGTTTAGTGCCGCCGCTCACCTTGTCAGCAATCGGCGTACGAGGTTACATCCAGAAAATGTGGAGAAGATGATGTTCATTAAAATGAATTATAATCAATTACTCCATGGAGACATTCACCAGCAGCAATTGCCTCCAGAAAGTACACGGGGATCTGAGATGGTGGATTCCAGTGGGGACGAATTAATAATCTGTGAGGAGGGGGATGTACACAGTGAAAGGGGTGATGAATCGGACGATGATGATGAGGTGGACATCTTGCCTGTGTAGAGCCAGTTTGTGCAAGGAGAGATTGATTGCTTCTTTTTTGGTGGGGGCCCAAACCAACCAGTCATTTCAGTCACAGTCGTGTGGCAGACCCTGTCGCTGAAATGATGGGTTGGTTAAAGTGTGCGTGTCCTGTTTATACAACATAAGGGTGGGTGGGAGGGCCCAAGGACAATTCCATCTTGCACCTCTTTTTTCTTTCATTTTTCTTTGCGTCATGTGCTGTTTGTGGAGTATTTTTTTGAAGGGCCATCCTGCCTGACACTGCAGTGCCACTCCTAGATGGGCCAGGTGTTTGTGTCGGCCACTTGGGTCGCTTATCTTACTCACACAGCTACCTCATTGCGCCTCTTTTTTTTCTTCTTTGCGTCATGTGCTGTTTGGGGAGTATTTTTTGGAAGGGCCATCCTGCCTGACACTGCAGTGCCACTCCTAGATGGGCCAGGTGTTTGTGTCGGCCACTTGGGTCGCTTATCTTACTCACACAGCTACCTCATTGCGCCTCTTTTTTTCTTCTTTGCGTCATGTGCTGTTTGGGGAGTATTTTTTGGAAGGGCCATCCTGCCTGACACTGCAGTGCCACTCCTAGATGGGCCAGGTGTTTGTGTTGGCCACTAGGGTCGCTGAGCTTACTCACACAGCTACCTCATTGCGCCTCTTTTTTTCTTTGCGTCATGTGCTGTTTGGGGAGTATTTTTTGGAAGGGCCATCCTGCCTGACACTGCAGTGCCACTCCTAGATGGGCCAGGTGTTTGTGTCGGCCACTTGTGTCGCTTAGCTTAGCCATCCAGCGACCTCGGTGCAAATTTTAGGACTAAAAATAATATTGTGAGGTGTGAGGTGTTCAGAATAGACTGAAAATGAGTGGAAATTATGGTTATTGAGGTTAATAATACTATGGGATCAAAATGACCCTCAAATTCTATGATTTAAGCTGTTTTTTAGGGTTTTTTGTAAAAAACACCCGAATCCAAAACACACCCGAATCCGACAAAAAAATTTTGGTGAGGTTTTGCCAAAACGCGTTCGAACCCAAAACACGGCCACGGAACCGAACCCAAAACCAAAACACAAAACCCGAAAAATTTCAGCTGCACATCCCTAAAAAATATATTATTTTAACATCATCCACAGTATGTGATTACATCGCATTGTACCAAATTTATGTTTTATCCACATGAAAAGAAACTGAGAACAAGATAAAATGAATAGATGTGAAACAATATCATTATAGTAGCAACATATCATAGATGTGGCTATACCTTATTGAAGCTGCTTATGAGATATTGATATTAAGAGAACCACCTGAAAAGAGTACCATGATAACACCATTTTATATTCTATGAATCTAATACATGATATTTGTTTTATCAAATTGTCTTTGTGTGTAGTATTATTATTATTATTAGAGATGTGCAGTAAAGTTCGGTTCTCCAGGAACCCGAACCCATAACCAAATTTTGTGGATCTGAACTGAACCAAAACCCGTTCCAGATCTCCCGAGAGGATCCAAACTGAACAGAGTTCCGGTTCAGATCTTCCCATGATTCTGAATTTGGATTTTAGATCTGAATTTCATGTTTTGTATTCGGTTCGGTATGCAAAATGAACATGATTTTAGCTGGCGTACATCTCTATTATTTATTTTAATTGTTGTTTAATTGTTATTCTAATTGTTTGGTGTGTTTTTCCATTCTGACATCATAAAGGAATAAGAAAGACATAAGAGCGACTTTTTTTGTTTTTGTCTAGTCCTTCTGTAAATTACATTTCCCTTTTTGGAGCAGTGTTTGAGTTTATAATATAACCTTTATATTGAGACTTGCGAGTTAAGTACACACTATACAATTATTGGACCAAAATTTGCTAATAATCGGGAGACCGGCCTGATTTAGTAAATAGCATGTATGAATGATTGTTTGGGCATTTTGGCGATAACTCTTTCGCACATACATGACTGTTTCATTATGTGATCTGTCTGGTAGGACCGGAAATCTCGGCCACAATCTCCTGATATCAACCAGTATGTGTGCATTCTTAATAATCTGACCATATGTCCAAGTGTAAAATTTGGGTAGTGTGTGAGTAAACCCCATTTTTCCCATCAGTCGATTTCTCGAATGCTCATCTGATTTTTTCAATAATAAAATAAAGTGTGTAGCACAGAAATCGGGACCTTCTTCTAGGCGAATAATCATTCAGATTGTCAACTAAATAAAATAAAAAAATGGACAGTGTGTGCTTAGCTTAATTTTAAAATTTTTCCAGGTGAATTGCAATTTTAATTAAGGCTACTAGTATTTATAAATATACCTGGACAGGGTGGCACATAACTCTTATGAAGCCATAGGTGTAGCCACGGTGAAATGCGTCAGTAGAATGCCGCTACTGCCCTCAGTGTGACTGTGCTAATTGTTCTAACTACAAAGTTCACCAAGGAACCTTATACCCCATCAGTGCCTTTTGCCAGTACCAGCAACAGCAACAGGGGAGGGGATTTGGACGTGATGACTGTCAATCCCTCACTACACTGGGCATGTGGCTTTAAGACCTCTCACCTCCTGTATCCCTGACAGACACCGTTGGTGCTCTATAACAACCAGTACAGCAGTGACGGGTGGTCTTCTGTATGCCGGCGGTCGGGCTCCCGGCGCTCAGTATACCGGCGCCGGGAGCCCGACAGCCGGCATACCGACACTTATTTTCCCTCGTGGGGGTCCACGACCCCCATAGAGTGAGAATAAAATAGTGTGGCGAGCGCAGCGAGCCCGCAAGGGGCTCATTTGCGCTCGCCACGCTGTCGGTAAGCCGGCGGTCGGGCTCCCGGCGCCGGGATGCTGGTCGCCGGGAGCCCGACCGCCGGCCAGCCATAGTGAACCCGCAGTGACAGCAGCAGCTATACAAGCCAGGTTTTTTAGCCCCTGCTGTTTTAAGCAAACAACTCTGGGCTTCCTTGCTGTGCAACACAGATGGATCGTGAAATACATTGCTGAGTAGATGTTTTATATACTATATATAGCCTCTAAGCTTTACTGCTCCCCTTTCTCGAAGAAGGGATGAGTCAGCAAGGGTGGTGGGGGCATAATTACATGGTGCATAAGAAAACAGAGTATGCTGGCTGTTTTGGACAAAAACTATTATGGCCCAAACAGTCCATGCTGGATTCCATAAGCTAGGATCAGAATTTCTAGACAAGAATGTAAAAAATATAAATGCCTCCAGCGAGTCCATGATGCCATTAGAACCACAGGACCACCCCAGAGAACTCCCAGCGTTAAAACATAACAGTTACTTTATAAACTGTACTGCACCAAATTACTTGTACCACTGGCTGTAACTGTGATAGATAACTCTAGGAGAGATTCAATAGTAGAATGTCAGAACTGTAACATTTGCACAGTGGGATCTGTTTTTCTACTTGTAAAATATCTCCCTGTCTGTCCTTGTGATTCAATTAAAAGCCCCAATGCAATGGCCATTACACTCTTGCCTAAGCTTTCAATGGTACCTTTTCTGTTTTACACACCGTGCAGGAAGACATGTTGCACTGCCCTAGTTATGGTTCTGCTCAAGAACATTTAGCAGATGGCTGTTATATAGAGGATTTATTTTTAATTTTTAAAAGGGTGTTTTCACATTTTTCACAATTCACACCACTCCTTAATACAAACGATTTTAATTTGAAGTTTGCAAGTTGTATAGACAAGTGTTCTATTTTCTCTCTTGAGATTGCCCTACCTGCAGTTGATGATTACATCACTACTAAAACTTATAGAAAAGATGTGAACAATTGCAATTTTCTACACTATGATAGTTCACATCATAGATATTGAGTTAATAACATCTCTAACAGACAAATGAGATATATTCAGAAAAAATTGCTCAGAGATTGAGTTTTGAGATACAAGCTAGTACATTGGCAGAGTCTTTTAAAAATAAAGGTTATCCAGATATATTCTGCTTTAGAAGAAGCTAGGGCTTTCAAAAGTGAAGATCTTCTGGTGTGTAAAAAAAAAGATGTTTAGGGGTATCACTGCATTACCGAGAGGGGATCACCGGCGGCCCTCTTCTCTCTCTTTTACATATATTTCTGGAGTATTTTTGAACTGATTTTTAATAGTGACCAAGAGGTTTTTGAGATCTACAATTAGATTAGTAGGATTTTTATTAAATATGGTATATACTGTAGGCATGTATCCGTTTATTTCTGGCTTCTACACTGATGGGTGAATGAAGGATTGACAGTGCACGTACAGCACTAGATATTAGGTCACCCCATGGAGTCATCGGTGTGCTGTCTATCAGTGGAGGCAACTAAACAAAGTGCCGTATGTAGATATTGTGACTAAAGAGAGACTGAGTTTATAATTGGGGGTGCGGTCTGATGAGAGGGTGGGGTCTATTGAAGTGGGTGGAATCCCTCCTCATAGGGCTTGATTATAGACAACTGCGGCCTTCCTTGCATCTTTTGCTGAAGACCAGGGGTGGATTGGGAACTAAAAGTGGCCCTGTAAAATGTAGTAGAAGTGGCCCGACATGGGCAGCACAAGAGGTATAACATACCGTCTAGCCATGGCAGAATCACTGGACTTAATTGTGCAATAATCTAGTACTCACATCCGTCAGCTTTTGTGAATCCTAGCATTGTTAGTAATTTTTTCCTGTGTTTGTAATGCATCATGACAATGAGGACCCAAAGACATGGAAATCAAGATCTCCACAGCTACTGTATGTAATATAACAAATAATAAATTCACCATTTCTCTATACAGTCTATGTGAATACCCACATTTTAAACATGTCTTTTCTTAGACTCTCCTTATAACTTTGATTGTACAGTAATTGCTTTGCTGCAGACACAATTTAGTAGAAGACATTAATCTCAGTAGATGGCAATACTTACTTCTAATGTCTGGGTATTTTAGCAGGATGAGTAATGCATATCTCAGTGTGGTGCTGGTGGTCTCTGTCCCAGCAAAAAACAGGTTCAGTACAGTAACAAACATATTTTCATCATTAAATTCTGTAGCAGGTTTATCTTTTTCCTGGTGATGGGGAAGATAAAAAGAGGTGAAAAAAAGGAAAACTATAAAGTTCTTTTATATTGTCATTACTGAGAATTGCCTTGATAAAAGGTACATTTTTGCTAAACATGTTGAGCTAGTCTGCTGTAATTATTTTCATGATTTAACCACTAAAGACACTCTTTCATTTATGGCTATAATTGACTAACAAGCAGTGGTGGATTTTACCCAGTGAAATCCACCACCTTCAATGAGACAGTGGGTGGAATTCGATTGTTTGAAAAGTTGGTTGGGTGTCTTGATTTTTTCCTGTCTATTAGATAGGAAAAAACAGACACTCAACTGACTTTTCAAACAATTGAATTTCCCTCCAGTGAATCTTCCCTGGCAATGGCAGTGGCTTCCTATTATAAGTGCTATCTGCTACACACAGCCAGGCAGGCAGTGCCAGGGAGAGAAGTTTTCTCCCCCTAGGTCTGCCAGTCTGGTCTGCAATTTGCAGAGATACTGTAACACTTCCAGTGGAAAGCTATTCCCCTGTCTAAACATTAGCCTTATCTGGATTCTGGGGGCTGCAGCTGATGCAGTCCCTAGAAGCCAGTGTTTGTGTGCATGCACTAGCCGCAGTCCCTGCCAGATGCATTGCCAATGAGCAATGCACCTGACAGACACCAAAGAGAACATGAGCCGACTAGGCTGCTGACTGGACTGCTGCATGAGCACACCCCTGACATAAAAAGGTAGGAGCCGTCACTGTTAATAAGCCATACCAGATACAGTTTCCACTATAAAATAGTATAAATAGTATACACTGTGAACTGAAAAAGAAAAACAGATGTCCAGCCTGCAGCTTTAAAACACGCAGCCACATAAACAGTTTTATTAGATATTTAGTCACTCTGGCCACAATCCAAAACTGGCAGCGGACAGCACAGCAAATAGTACAGTATCAGAATATGTAGCCTAAAATAGCAAAGAACCAGAAATAACTGCCTTCATTTGTGTGAAATTCTCAATTTTAGCAAGGCTAGGTTAAAAAACAAAACAAAACAACCTTTCTGAAGCAAAACTCAGTAACAAGGGGCCTAATTCAGAGTTGATCGCAGCAGCAAATTTGTTAGCAGTTGTGCAAAACCATGTGCACTGTAGGGGGGCAGAGAGAGGACATGTGCAGAGAGAGTTAGATTTGGGTGGGTGGTGTTCAAACTGAAATCTAAATTGCAGTGTAAAAATAAAGCAGCCAGCATTTACCCTGCACAGAAACAAAATAAACCACCCAAATCTAACTCTCTCTGCAAATTTTATATCTGCCCCCCCCCCCCCTCCCCCTGCAGTGCACATGGTTTTGCCCAACTACTAACAAATTTGCTGCTGCAATCAACTCTAAATTACCCCCATGGTCGGATCCCAACCGTTTCATATGTCCCACAACGTACCTGCCTCATCTTAATGAGAAAGCAATCAATGAAATCTCTTGGACAGTTTTCATCTAATGTCTTCTCATGTAATTTGACCTTTCCAATCACGTACTCTCTCAGCTTGTCAAAATTCTTGAAGACTTTATGGTGGCTACCTGGAAAATGCATTAGGAGGTCAGGTGCCAGACCAAAGATCTGCAAAGAAATAGACATTTGAGTACACAAATACATTATAAAAATGCATGAAATATAATTTGTTACATGTTTCACGAGGCACAATAATATGTTAAATCACAGCTAAAAGCGACAAAATCGCATTGGCGCACCTACTGTAGCTCGTTCTACAGACAAACTATTTATATTCACTTCCAAAAAATATGTATGTGTGTGTGTGTAAGGACCTAATTGCAGCTGCATCATCTGCACATGAAGTATACCCAAGCTCCCACTGTGAGTACCATGCACATTATGCGTGACATGCATTTATGTGCAGTACATAGGATAGGAATGAGGAGGTCAAGTATAAAGGTATGGGAGTGGTCAGAGCAGTGGCAGCTCTAGAGGTGGGGCTGCAGTGCAGTCCAAAATTCAAATAGGGGAGACACACCAACTGCCATTCCAAACTGACTCACCGGCAGTTGGTGTAGATCCCCTATTTGAATTTTGGACTGCAATGCAGCCCCACCTCTAGAGCTGCCACTGGGTCAGAGCATGTGTCTGGTGGAAGAAGGGTGTTAGAACGGAGATGAAGTGAAGCTGGACTGGGGGTGGAAAGGGGGTTGGCGGACTGGGAAGAGCTGAGGTGACACAGCAAATATATAGATATACAGTATATGTATAGAAGTACACCTACATTTTGCCAGATGTAGTGCAAAAAAAGCTTTAAACAAATAGGCGTTTTTGTAGAGGTACAAAGTCTTTGGGTGTTTGCAGTACACCTCTTTAAATCTTTCCACCTCAAACAAGGATGTGGGATTCCGGCTGCAGCATTTTTTTTTTTTTTTTTACTGGTACCTACAAAGAGCATAAATTACCTATGCTCCATAATGTGCACAAGAGGGGGGCAACTAGGCATGCTAGGTCAAAACCGCTGCATTATGGTGAACACATACAAACTCACAAATGATGTCAAGATACAGCTCACACTTAAATATGATATACATACTGTAGGTGATACCTGTTCAAGCACCTGATTATCCATACTGGCTTTCAGTAGTCCCTTACAGATTCTTAGGACTCATGGTTATGTGCTACAACAACGGAGATTGCCCCTGAAGCCATTCCAGATACTAGTGTATGCCCCACTTGAAGACAGGCCTCAACAGAGTGTCATTTGGAAACTTTTTAAACCCCTGCTGTTCCTTTGTTACAGAGTCACTTTCCAGTACTACATTTTTGAGGACCTGTCTAACTTTCAAATTATAGTTGTTTCCCTCACGCCTAGAAATTTTTCTTTCCCAACCTCTCATAGAAAAATGTAGAAGAAGGATTATAGCATTCTTCACATATCCTTTTGACTTGATTGCGTGCTTATTCCTTCTGGAATTTGTGCCTTTGAGTACAGAAAATAATTTTACTCTTTTTGGAACATTTTTCACCTAAGCTCTCAGATCTCGTAGATCAGCGCTCTGAACCAAGCAGTTTTATATGTACAGTAGCTGTGACTGAGGCCTGGTGTACCCTATTATCTTTACTTTATATATCCTCCATTTTATGTAAGTAAAATGGAGGATATATATCTATGGATTTCCACAAAAATGGAGCTTATCTATGGATTTTCACAAGAATTTTTAACTTTACCTTCAGGGGTGGATTGGCCATAGGGCTCACCAGGATGATTCCTGGTAGGCCTGTTTTGTGTGTTGTCATGTGGCCCCACACCCCACGTGACAGGCAGCCCACCACTCTCATTGTACACTGCATTGTCCCCATTGATTCTGTTATTTCATCTCTGCAGTACAGCCACTCTGCCATCCAGTGATGATGCCACGGCTACATGGTACATTATACCTCTTGTTTTGCTCATGTCGGGCCAGTTCTACAAAATTTTATATGGCCACTTTTATTCCCAATCCGCACCTGGTCTCAGTCACAACTGCAGCAAAAGACGCAAGGAAGGCCGCAACTGCATTCAAGCAGGCCATATGAAGAGGGATGTCACCCTCCCTCACAGACCGCAACCCCATTAGGACTACTTCCATAAATTCCCCGGGCTTGTTTTCCATCCCAATTCGCCTGTTTACCTTAAACTCTTAACAGTTGTACTGAACTGAAAACATTCTACTCCTTATTTTACTTATCTTTTTGTAGAAAAAATTGTATGATATATTTGCAATAGCCATGGATATTCATAAAGTCTATAGAGCACGTATTAATCATCCAATGTAGTTGTTTTGTAACAGAGAATTTACCTTTTAAAAAAATAATTAAATAAATGTGCAAACATATTGTTAAAATGTTTTAAATCCAGTGGCGGATTTTACTTATGGGCTGCAGGATTACAGCCCCGCCAGGTAAAATCCACCACACAGCTATGTGTCAGTAAAGCCAGATCCAGTCCAGGACTGTACTGGCTTCTCTGTGATTGGCAGTGATTTCCTATTACTACCAGTGTACCTGTCAGTCACAGATACACTGGTTGTCCCATTAAGATGTGCTTCCTCCCTCTGTTACTGCCGGACCAAGCTGTGATAATCAGAGAGCTGGCTTCCTATAGGTAGCCAAACCCTGCCTTTGGAGCAGCCCAATCTGATCTGGCTTCTATAAGCTGCAGCCGATGCAGTAAATAGAAGCTGGGGAGCTTGTAGATGCTCAGTCACACCGTGGCATCCAACATTTAAAGTACATCCAGAGCAGGCTCTTCCATTAAGCAGCTTTAGGCAGCTGCCTAAGGATGCCAGCCCCCCCCTGGAGGTTGGCATTGAATTCATCAAGCCAAAAATGTAAGACTATCTCTGTACAAGACATCCTTCTTTTACACTGCGCTGGCAGCAGATATGATCAGGTGCTGCCTCCACTATCAGGCTGCGCTGCATAGTTCCTCAGCACTTCCTTTGTGCCAACACATGTAACATCAAGTCATGTGACAGCACATACAGTAGGAGGTGGTTGTAACTAGGACTCCTGAATTCAAGAAACATCTGAAATGAACACAGAAACAGCAGCTAAGAACCACGTGGTCCATCGAGTCTGCCCTTTTCTTACCTGTGGTGTTTCATTGTAACCTCAGAAGCCATGTTCTAACACCTAAAAAGACCATTGCCATTCTCTGGCCATATGTCTATCTCACGTGTTGCCTGGTGGTTTATTTAATTGTTACTAAAGTCTTTCATATTTACAGATATTTGGATTATCACGTTTTGCAACTCGTTTGTAATAAAGGGGACCAGGAACTAGTTACAGGTTACTTGTAAGCAGTTACACTCTGAAGGACAGGATCGGACTGGCCCACAGGTGAGCAGGGGAAACCCCCAGTGAGCCCTACTGCCTGTGGGCCCACCTACTCCTCTAGTGATTAGGTTCTACAGGCTGACCATATTATCCCTTTAACCTGGGTCACTCATGAATTACACAGGTTCTGTGGCTGGCTGACTACAAGCCTGCATTTCACCTGGTTTTAAGCAGCCACAGAACCTGTGTAATTTAGAAGTGTCCCAGGTTAAAGGGATAACATGGTCACCCTAAGTTCTAGACTCTACATTATACCTTTGTTACATTATACTGCACAGGACTATGGTGTATTTTCTACAGTGCATTACTGTTATTAATCTTGTACATTATTGTGCATGCACTAGCAGTATTTACTACATATAGCATTAATCAAGGGGCGCAGTACATGCACTCTCTAATGGTTAGCTAAACCTTTGTGGTTGGCCACACCCCCACTGGAGCCTGACCATACCCTTAAGCATGTGCCCCTCCCAATGAATTTCCCCGGTGGGCCCTTCGTACCCCAGTCCGGCACTGCTGAAGGCAAAACTGCTATAAGAAAACACTGACAACTGAAGCCTATTCTGATGACTTGTTTTTATTGACATTATATTCATTTATAGATTAGTCATTCTTGACATTGGAACTTCTGGCATCAAGTCATATTTAGCTTACTCATGCTTAGAAATGTTTTACTGCATCGCTTTGCAGATAAAAGTTATAATAGAGTGTTGAAAAAGCATCCTTTCATTCGAAACACATCACACAGACACTAGTGAGGGAGTGAGATCTCATGCCAAAACCCAGATTAGCTTGGACCATTTGTATTGCTGAGCTGTGCCAAGTACCTGGGACTTGGCTTGTTTAATACCAGCTGCATACTCTCAAACCATTTCTGGCAGGAGTCTGGAACTCATCCCTCCATTTATTTAGCTTTTATGTTATTTGTGCAATCCATGATATGTTTTGAGTGTAATACACCAAGGCCCTCATTCCGAGTTGGTCGGTCGCAAGGCGAATTTAGCAGAGTTGCTCACGCTAAGCCGCCGCCTACTGGGAGTGAATCTTAGCTTCTTAAAATTGCGACCGATGTATTCGCAATATTGCTATTACTAACTACTTCGCAGTTTCAGAGTAGCTCCTGACTTACTCTGCCTGTGCGATCAGTTCAGTGCTTGTCGTTCCTGGTTGACGTCACAAACACACCCAGCGTTCGCCCAGGCACTCCCACCGTTTCTCCAGCCACTCCTGCGTTTTTTCCGGAAACGGTAGCGTTTTCAGCCACACGCCCCTAAAACGCCGTGTTTCCGCCCAGTAACACCCATTTCCTGTCAATCACATTACGTTCGCCGGAGCGAAGAAAAAGCCGTGAGTAAAAATACTTTCTTCATAGTAAAGTTACTTGGCGCAGTCGCAGTGCGAACTTTGCGCATGCGTACTAAGCGGATTTTCACTGCGATGCGATGAAAAAGAACGAGCGAACAACTCGGAATGAGGGCCCAAAACCGTAATTACACCCACTTATTGATCAAATCCCCTAAAATCACCCTGACTATTTGGGTTAAGGTATTGCATTTTATCTTGTATATTTTTAAGATAAGATATTTGACCTCATAGTACTATTTTGCTGGTTGAAGTAGATCAACTTTTAATAAAGATTTTAGTGCCAAACTAAACACACAAATAAAAAATGAAATTGCAGTATTATTTTAAGTAAGGTGTTTTCCTAATTATTTGGGTGCATAGTCTGCTAGTCTTTAGTTTATTGTAAACAAAAAGTTTCTTTTAACCAACAAGGATTGTTACTTCTACTATAGGGGTCTTGGATGGAGATGAAGTGGATGCAGATAAAGTACCAGCCAATCAGCTCCCAACTGTCATTTTTCAAACACAGCCTGTGGCATGACAGTTAGGAGATGATTGGCTGGTACTTTGTCTCCATCCAAGGCTTAGTAAATAGACCCCATAGTCTTTTCCGTACCTGAGCCCAAGGTGAGGTCACAATTCTGAAAGACTCTTGCATCAGTGCCAACATGGACAGAAATTCCTTATCTTCATAGTCAAAACGTTCATCAAAGACGATAGAACAGATAACATTGGAGACTGCCAGACTTAGGAGGAAGGTGGGATCAAATGGAACCCCTGAAATATACAAGTACTGTAACATTAGTGAATGGTGGACAGGAAAGTGAAATCTCAGATGATCATTTAGAGTACAGTGTAAGTACAATGCAGACAGTGTAGCTATATTGAGTTAAATGTAACTCAAAATACAATAGTGTGTTTGAATGCAGCTGCCTCAAGATATTAGATGTGCTAGGCATCATCATGGTGACTTGTACTTTAATGTATATAATAATAATAATAATAATAATAGTAATAAAAACAACTAAATGAAGACTCCCCACCACCACTATCAGGGGCAAACGCAGAATTCCAGAGGGGGGTTTCCAAATGCAATCCACAATCTCCCACTCTGCGGGTGTCTGGAGGAGCGGTAGAAGAACCTAGTAACAACCCTGGACATTAATGTAAACATTGTTTTTTTTATACACTGGATAGTGTATGGAATACAATAATAATATTTAATAATATTTAACACTATAGATTAGGCCTGGACATCCTGTGGCGCTCCGGCTGTTGTAAAACTACACATCCCAGCATGCCTGCCACAGTTTTAGCATTCCCTAATAGCAAAACTGTGGCAGGGCATGCTGGGACTTGCAGTTTCACAACAGCTGGAGATCCACAGGTTGGCTAGGCCTGCTATAGATGGTCTATAGTATGGGGTGTATCAAACATTGAAATAATATAAACACTGTAAGTGGTCAGGAAAAGGTTCTACATACCATAATAAATAAATACCGACCTTCCCTCAGTCCAGGACCTGCCTCTGTCCAGAGCTAAAAAGCGGACAACGAAGATAGTATAGGACCAGCTACACCCCGGCCACAGCATGTTTAACTTGCTTCCTTCAAGGCAGGCGTTACAGGGCTGCCCCAGCCAGGTCAACCAGAAGCCTCAAAAGTTTCTTTCCCAAGTGGTCCACTTGCTGAACTCCTGATCATTGACTGACTAGACGTACATGTAACTCACTTGTGTCCCTATGGGTTACCTATCTGTATGACTTTACTCCCCCCCCACCACCACCACCTGCTTATCTGTTACCTACCAGGCTGTTATATAGCAAACTGAAGACAAATTCCTAGTATACGCAAGTACACCTGGCCAATAAAGCTGATACACACACATAATATAACCAGTACTGCATTTTCTAAGCATACTTTCTCCGACCTCATGGTAAGGCTCCTGTCTCTTCTTCCTGATAACTACTCTCTGGTCCAGTGCACTGATTAAGGACTCAGAGCCGCACACACTGCAAACTCAGTAGAAGAAGCTGCTAACACTGAGCATGTGCAGTAACTCTGCCCTGTCCCTTAAACTGCATCATGTAGCGGCAGCGCTAGGAATCACATTATATACTATTGCTATTGTTATCATTTGAGCCACTTGCCAAGAGGAGGGGGGTTTCCGGGCAACCAGGGTCCCGGCATCGGTATGGTGACCGGCGGTCTCACAACCGACGGTCACACAAACCCAACCCAGGGTAACTACAGTGTCTTCAGCATAGTAATACAGCAAATTCCTTAAGGTGATTAGACCAACAAAAATAATGTGGGATCCCCCTATAAAAACACCCCTATGTAGATAGTGTTGGTGCATATAGAAAAACCCCTGTGTGATGGGTATTGGTGTATTTATTGTATAAAGTAGAAAAAGTAATATTTTGATATGTGGCACCACTGGTCTCGGCAAACCCTGACAGCCGTAAACTTTGAGTATGTTGACATTTATCAAACTACAAGTACCGGACTAAATATGGCTGCTAGAGCATACCGGTGTTTGTAGAGCTACAAGCATGTACTGTAGGTCCCATCATCTATGGCCTGCTGAGATCTATTGTGCCACATAGAGAGCTACTGAAAAGAAAAATAACATCAATATCATACTAAGGGCAGTATTCAATAGATTATCGCACATGATCTCCTGTCTAAAGTGATTGGAGATCATAGGGTGATATTTAATTGTATATTGTTTCACTAGAGATGAGCGAGTTCGGTTCCTCGAGATCCGAACCCCCTGAACTTCACCTATTTTACACGGTTCCGAGGCAGCCTCGGATCTTCCCGCCTTGCTCGGTTAACCAGAACGCGCCCGAACGTCATCATCCCGCTGTCGGATTCTCGCGAGATTCGTATTCTATATAAGGAGCCGCGCGTCGCTGCCATTTTCACTCGTGCATTGGAGATTGAACAGAGAGGACGTGGCAGCGTTCTCTCCCTGAAAAGCTCCGTAATCTGTGCTCAGTGTGCTGCAAATATCTGTGCTCAGTGTGCTGCAAATAATCTGTGCACAGTGTGCTGAAAATATCTACGTTCTCTGCCTGAAAATGCTCCATATCTGTGCTCAGTGTGCTGCAAATATCTGATCAGTTTGCTGCATTGTGGGGACTGGGGACCACCAGTATATAATAATTATAGTAGTACAGTACAGTAGGCCATTGCTGTATCTTGCAGCTCTGTGTCACTGCACGTATCCATTTCATATCTGTGCGGCATTTTTGTGAGCAGTATATATAGTATTACAGTGCAGCATTTTGGTGACCCAACAGTATATAGTTGTACACAGTAGGCCATTGCTGTATCTTGCAGCTCTGTGTCACTGAGTGCACGTATCCATTCCATATCTGTGCGGCATTTTTGTGAGCAGTATATATAGTATTACAGTGCAGCATTTTGGGGACCCAACAGTATATAGTTGTGTACAGTAGGCCATTGCTGTATCTTGCAGCTCTGTGTCACTGCACGTATCCATTCCATATCTGTGCAGCCTTTTTGTGAGCAATATATATAGTATTACAGTGCAGCATTTTGGTGACCCAACAGTATATAGTTGTGTACAGTAGGCCATTGCTGTATTTTGCAGCTCTGTGTCACTGCACGTATCCATTCCAAATCTGTGCGGCATTTTTGTGAGCAATATATATAGTATTACAGTGCAGGATTTTGGTGACCAACAGTATACATATATAGTACAGTACAGTAGGCCATTGCTATTGATATATTACTGGCATATAATTCCACACATTAAAAAATGGAGAACAAGAATGTGGAGGGTAAAATAGGGAAAGATTAAGATCCACTTCCACCTCGTGCTGAAGCTGCTGCCACTAGTCATGGCCGAGACGATGAAATGCCATCAACGTCGTCTGCCAAGGCCGATACGAAATGTCATAGTAGAGATCACGTAAAATACAAAAAACAAAAGTTAAGTAAAATGACCCAAAAATCTAAATTAAAAGCGTCTGAGGAGAAGCGTAAACTTGCCAATATGCCATTTACGACACGGAGTGGCAAGGGACGGCTGAGGCCCTGGCATATGTTCATTGCTAGTGGTTCAGCTTCACATGAGGATGGAAGCACCCATCCTCCCACTAGAAAAATGAATAGACTTAAGCTGGCAAAAGCACAGCAAAGAACTGTGCGTTCTTCTAAATTACAAATCCCCAAGGAGAGTCAAATTGTGTTGGTTGCGATGCCTGACCTTCCCAACACTGGACGGGAAGAGGTGGCGCCTTCCACCATTTGCACGCCCCCTGCAATTGCTGGAAGGAGCACCCGCAGTCCAGTTCCTGATAATCAAATTGAAGATGTCACTGTTGAAGTACACCAGGATGAGGATATGGGTGTTGCTGGCGCTGAGGAGGAAATTGACAAGGAGGATTCTGATGGTGAGGTGGTTTGTTTAAGTCAGGCACACGGGGAGACACCTGTTGTCTGTGGGACGAATATGGCTATTGACATGCATGGTCAAATTACAAAAAAATCACCTCTTCGGTGTGGAATTATTTTAACAGAAATGCGGACAACAGGTGTCAAGCCGTGTGTTGCCTTTGTCAAGCTGTAATAAGTAGGTGTAAGGACGTTAACCACCTCGCAACATCCTCCCTTATACGTCACCTGGAGCGCATTCATCAGAAGTCATTGACAAGTTCAAAAACTTTGGGTGACAGCGGAAGCAGTCCACTGACAACTAAATCCCTTCCTCTTGTAACCAAGCTCCTGCAAACCACACCACCAACTCCCTCAGTGTCAATTTCCTCATTAGACAGGAAAACCAATAGTCCTGCAGGCCATGTCACTGGCAAGTCTGACGAGTCCTCTCCTGTCTGGGATTCCTCCGATGCATCCTTGAGTGTAATGCCTACTGCTGCTGGCGCTGCTGTTGCTGCTGGGAGTTGATCGTCATCCCAGAGCGGAAGTCGGAAGACCACTTGTACTACTTCCAGTAAGCAATTGACTGTCCAACAGTCCTTTGCGAGGAAGATGAAATATCACAGAAGTCATCCTGCTGCAAAGCGGATAACTCAGGTCTTGGCAGCTGTGTTGGTGTTAAACGTGTATCCGGTATCCACCGTTAATTCACAGGGAATTAGAGAATTGTATGAGGTAGTGTGTCCCCGGTACCAAATAGCATCTAGGTTCCATTTCTCTAGGCGATACCGAAAATGTACACAGACATCAGAAAAAGAGTCATCAGTGTCCTAAAAAATGCAGTTGTACCCAATGTCCACTTAACCATGGACATGTGGACAAGTGGAGCAGGGCAGACTCAGGACTATATGACTGTGACAGCCCACTGGGTAGATGTATTGCCTCCCGCAGCAAGAACAGCAGCGGCGGCACCAGTAGCAGCATCTTGCAAACTCCAAATCGTTCCTAGGCAGGCTACGCTTTGTATCACTGCTTTTCATAAGAGGCACACAGCTGACAACCTCTTACGGAAACTGAGGAACATCATCACAGAATGGCTTACCCCAATTGGACTCTCCTGGGGATTTCTGACATCGGACAATGCCACCAATATTGTGCGTGCATTACATGTGGGCAAATTCCAGCACGTCCCATGTTTTGCACATACATTGAATTTGGTGGTGCAGAATTTTTTTAAAAACTACAGGGGCATGCAAGAGATGCTGTCGGTGGCCCGAAGAATTGCGTGCCACTTTCGGCATTCAGCCACCGCGTGCCGAAGACTGGAGCACCAGCAAACACTCCTGAACCTGCCCCGCCATCAGCTGAAGCAAGAGGTGGTAACGAAGTGGAATTCAACCCTCTATATGCTTCAGAGGATGGAGGAGCAGCAAAAGGCCATTCAAGCCTATTCATCTACCTACAATATAGGCAAAGGAGGGGGAATGCACCTGACTCAAGTGGAGAATGATTTCAACGTTGTGCAAGGTTCTGCAACCCTTTGAACTTGCCACACGTGAAGTCAGTTCAGACACTGCCAGCCTGAGTCAGGTCATTCCCCTCATCAGGCTTTTGCAGAAGAAGCTGGAGAGATTGAAGGAGGAGCTAAAATGGAGCAATTCCGCTAGGCATGTGGGACTTGTGGATGGAGCCCTTAATTCGCTTAACCAGGATTTACGGGTGGTCAATCTGTTGAAATCAGAGGACTACATTTTGGCCACCGTGCTCGATCCTAGTTTTAAAGCTTATGTTGTATCTCTCTTTCCGGCACACACAAGTCTGCAGATGTTCAAAGACCTGCTGGTGAGACACTTGTCAACTGAAGCGGAACGTGACCCGTCAACAGCTCCTCCTTCACATTCTCCCGCAACTGGGGCTGTAAGGAAAAGGCTAAGAATTCCGAGCCCACCCGCTGGCGGTGATGCAGGGCATTCTGGAGCGAGTGCGGACATCTGGGCCGTACTGAAGGACCTGCCAACGATTACTGACATGTCGGCTACTTTCACTGCATATGAGTCTGTCACCATTGAAAGAATGGTGGAGGATTATATGAGCGACCGCATCCAAGTAAGCACGTCAGACAGTCTGTACGTATACTGGCAGGAAAAAGAGGCAATTTGGAGGCCCTTGCACAAACTGGCTTTATTTTACCTAAATTGCCCCCCCCCCCCCCCCCCCCAGTGTGTACTCCGAAAGAGTGTTTAGTGCAGCCAGTCACCTTGTCAGCAATCGGCGTACAAGGTTACTTCCAGAAAATGTGGAGAAGATGATGTTCATCAAAATGAATTATAATCAATTCCTCCATGGAGACATTCACCATCAATTGCCTCCAGAAAGTACACAGGGACCTGAGATGGTGGATTCCAGTGGGGACGAATTAATAATCTGTGAGGAGGGGGATGTACAGAGTGAAGGGGGTGAGGAATTGGACAATGAGGAGGAGGTGGACATCTTGCCTCTGTAGAGCCAGTTTGTGCAAGGAGAGATTGATTGCTTCTTTTTTGGTGGGGGCCCAAACCAACCAGTCATTTCAGCCACAGTCGTGTGGCAGACCCTGTCACTGAAATGATGGGTTTGTTACAGTGTGCATGTCCTGTTTATACAAGATAAGGGTGGGTGGGAGGGCCCAAGGACAATTCCATCTTGCACCTCTTTTTTCTTTCATTTATCTTTGCATCATGTGATGTTTGTGGCCAATTTTTTTAAGTGCCATCCTGTCTGACACTGCAGTGTTTCTGCCGGCCACTTGGGTCGCTTAGCTTAGTCATCCAGCAACCTCGGGGCAAATTTTAGGACTAAAAATAATATTGTGAGGTGTGAGGTGTTCAGAATAGACTGGAAATGAGTGGAAATTATGGATATTGAGGTTAATAATACTATGGGATCAAAATTACCCCCAAATTCTATGATTTAAGCGGTTTTAGAGGGTTTTTGGATAAAAACACCCGAATCCAAAACACACCTGAATCCGCCCAAAAAATTTCAGGGAGGTTTTGCCAAAATGCGTTCGAATCCAAAACACGGCCGCGGAACCGAATCCAAAACCAAAACACAAAACCCGAAAAATTTCCGTTGCACGTCTCTAGTTATCACACTGATCATGCCCATAGAGGTCTGGTTTAGTCGCTTAAAGCAGCTAAACCCGACCAAAGTGATGGGCACTATCTTGAAAAGTGCCATATGGGCACTTAAACAGGTAATTTTTCATGCATTTCAGCTCACTACCCCCGCTGGTGCAAGCTGAAATGTAGATGCTGGCAGCTATCCCGTCCGAAATGAGCTATAATTAAATAGCTGCGCTTTGGCACCATCTAGTGGCTGCTGGTGGAAAAACAATTCTGCCCTAACAGTCTTTTAATTTAAGCAATTCTCCTCCAATGCATTGTTTTCCACTTTATTATTTCTAAATTTTAAGGGATGTCCTTTCTTTGTTCTGCTTTTCCATCTTTTTTTCTTCTTTTTTCTGTCTTCTGTGTTTAAAAAAACCCTGATGGGTCTGTCACTCAGCTCTGATTTGTTACAGTTTAGAAATCTGTTTCGGTTATTTGCATGTAGACTGCACATGAGTATTAATGGGCTTCCATGTAGCCACCTGTCATACTGTAGCTCGGCGCTTGTTGCAGCTTTTGCTGGATCCCTGCACTGTTCACCCCTTCACAGAGCCGGATTAAGTCCATGGGGGGCCCGGGGTACTTAAGACAGTGGGGCACCTATTCAAGAGAGGAGGGGGGCGGGGAGGGCAGGGGGGGGGGGGGGCAGGGGGATCACATACCAGCCAACGACGGCTCAGCTCTCCAGTCATGTATGAATGAAGCAGCCTGCCGCTCAGCCATTGGGGCAGCCTACTTCACTCATACGTTATAGGACAGCTGAGCCATCACTCAGCTGTCCTGTGTGTACGGCCACCGCTGCAGTGCGGACAGGAGTACAGCACCACAGATCGGATCGGAAGAGAGATCCGATCTGTAGTGTGGCAGGGGGCCCTTTTGGAAAGGGGGGCCCGGGGGTACGTATCCCTGCCCCCCCCCCTTAATCCGGCTCTGCCCCTTCATATTGATGGTAACCAGCACAGGATATAGTCTCTGGTGGTTATTCCACTTATTAGGGGTGTGGCATGCATTTCTAGGTTGAATTATTTATCATTTATTTTTCAACATTGTAAAGATTCTTGAGGATGATCATTATCATCAGCAGCAGCATGGATTCCCCCAGCACTTGCAAGAGATTCTCATCCTTAAGACCATATCTGTGAATGTGTCCACATCCTTGAAAAATATACCTAAGGGTATTGAAACACGCTGGCCAGAAGGGGTGAACAAGGACTGTTTGGTGAACACCCGTGGGAACAAAACAATGACTCCGGAGACGCATGGTTATTGTAACATGTTTGTCTGCTATTGCCAGTAGACACATTCCACACGGTGAGAGTCAAACTTGTACCTTGGTTTTAAAACTGTTTACTAATTGTTTGCAAAAAAAAAAATGGTGATAGACTATACCAGTATTTTCCTATTTTGATGGAGGTTTGAAGATATTGATGCCAGCAGTGGAAGAAGGATTGGGTGAATGGATATCCTATAAGGCTAGGCCTTCTCACACCTATGCGACTTTTGTCTACCATACCAGTAGACAGAAAATTCTGGTACGAGATTAATTCAAGAATAACACACAGATTTGTTACTTTTGAAAACAGTATTTAACTATTGTATTTTATTTTGTTTCTCTTTATGTATTGTGGAGACACGAGGATCCCTTTTATGAGAGACGCAGACAACATATTCCCATTGAGTGGTGATTTTTTTGTATTTGACTATTGTGGAGTGTGTGGTGACACATTTTTCCCATTCAGTTCAGGTTTGGCTGCTTATAGAAGCACATTGATATATTCCCACATATTGTTTTATATTCAGGTGAGTCAGCCATCTTGGGCACACTATGTAGGATTACCCTGGGTGGAATAGGTCATGCCCAGAAGAGACACAAAATGTTTTGTTGCAGTGTCCTAACACTGACGGAGTGTCTCAACATAACTGTCTGATCCAAGTAATTTTTCATCCCATCCCTATCAGGAACCTAACACAAACAGAAAAAGGTTCTGTACTTTAATACTGCAATTTACCTCCCTTCTTTTGGAATTCCTCTGCCAGACACTTGGCCTCCTCTTGTACCCGAGACTCCAAACTTTTTTTCCCCATTCCGAAATTTCTCAAGGTACTAAGAGAAAACCGCCTCATCTGCTTCCATCGGTCACCGTTACTGAATATAACACCTGTATGTGGAGAAGTCACTGAGAGTCAGAAATGCTAATTGCATTTATATATATCCCATAACTACTACTAGAAACCATACATTGAATCAAAATTTTCCCACCATTCTATAGATGTAAAAAGGTTTTACAGTCCCAGATAACCAAAAAATTATCAACTATTGAAACTGCATATTACATTCTAAATACATAGGACAATTCAAAACCACACCAGCTAACCAAGGAAAGAAAGTATATTGCAATTATTAACCACTGTTTCATAATCTACCACAAAATAAAAAAACAAAACAAAATAAAACCCATTAAAAATTACTAATAAATCCCCCATGCATAAGCAGATTTCTCAATTGACTGTTATCCTCCTACATCATAGAAAGCACAAATTCCCCCAGCACGCTGTAAAGAATTAGTAAATTACATTTTCATCCTAAATAATTATAGCAATCCAGAGAGCTCAGTTACATATATTTGCACAAATATGGTAAGTCACCAGCTACACAAAATTATGTCTGTTTTGGTGGCCCTATGCTACCTGATAATAGCACCCACTTTGGGTCATACATTTAGCCTAAGAACATACATAAATGGATGACCCAGGTTTGGTGCTATCATCATGTAGTGTAGGACAACAAAAACAGAGAAGCCTTGGTGTGTATGGTGGCTTACTATATGTTTGCAAATATATGTAACTGTAATCTATTCTTTGCTATTTATTATGCAGGATGAAAATTTAATTTGCTGATCCTTTGCAGTGTGCTGTAGAAAACCCCTGCATTGCAAGTACTTGTAATGGACCAATAAATGTATTGAGAAATTATCATACTGTGTATCATCCTCTTAGAGTATAAAAATAAAATTACAAGCAAAAAATCAAATAAAAGCTCTGCATACAGTATGCTCTTTTTATGTGCTTATTTTTTATGTATAGTATATTTTATTTGAACATAATTGTTTGTTAATATTGTGACTACCAATATTTGATTCACTGTTGTTTTTTTATTTTTTGTTGTTTTTGTTTATTTTATTTTATTTTTTTGGGGTGGTATTTTATTTATTAATTTGTGTATACTTTTTGACTTTTTTAAACAAAAGATAACCACTAGCCTTGGTTCTTTATTATTGCTCTTCCTACTTTCGTCACAAAACATACAGTAAGTGTAAACCACATTTTTCTCACCATATCCCTTGAAACTCTTCTCTGCAATAGCCAGTTTTCCACGATTATTGAACACCTCTCCATTGTCTACAAAAGCCTCTCTCACGACGTCATATCCATTTAATATGACCACCGGGTTCTGCCCCAGGTACACCATGGAAACAGGACCATACTGTGAACCAAGCTAAGGAAACAGACAAAAGAAACTGAGTGGAGTGAAGACCACCATGCCAGAAACAGAACAAAGATAGTTTGAGATGTTAAGAAGTGGAAAAAAAACAGGACATGTTTTAGATCAAATTAATTAGAATATAGCTATGTATCAACAATAAAAAAAGAGAATCTGTTTAACCACTTAACTCTAATATTTTTAAAAAATTTTATTTAGCAAAATAACACTGTTTCTCCCCATTACACTACTTACAGGACTTCACAGTCCTGCAAGAAGAGCAGCATGGGGTGGGCATTCCTGTGGATCACTCATCACTGATTCCTGGGAACATGAAGAGACTGGAAGGAGGCGCAGCTTGAGTGAGCCCCAACTGCAGGAAGCTTCTCTTCCTAAAGCCTTGGTTTGGTGGTTTGTCAGGATCACCGATCACTGTGGCCGTGGAAAGCCACAGGAAGTTGCGGCTGAAGTGTTTAATCAGAAATCAGGCTACAGGAAGATAATCTCTTTTAAAATAAAAAAATTGCCAAAATATGAATAGAAAAAATAAAATAAAACAATAATTACACTTATAAGAGAAGCCATGATGGGAAGCTGAAAAATATGCCACATAATTAGTGAGAGACAGGAGGCTTATTAATGAGCCCCAGCACAGTGGGAAAAAAGCTATTCGTATGACATGAGGTTTTGGTCTTAATAGAGCAAAATCTTTTTCCTATAGGCAACCTCTGATAGAGATGATGACCTTGGTGGGAAGGGTCAGCAATAATCATCTCTGCCCTCCTCTTGGCCCTAGAATGGTATAGGTCCAGGAGAGGTTGCAAATCACAGCCGATAACCTTCTCCACCAACCGTATGATCCTCTGCAATCTGGTTTTATCCTTTGCAGTTGAGGCAACGAACCAGATGGTGATCAATGAGCTAAGGATGGATTCAATAATGGTCATATAAAACTGAACCATTATTTTCTGTTGCAGATTACATTTTTTCAGCTGTCTCAGGAAGAACATCCTCTTCTGAGCCTTCTTGGTGATGGAGGATTTGTTTTCCTCCCACTTAAGGTCCCAAGAGATTATAGTGCATAGAAATATGAATTACTACACAGAATTAACTGGTTTTAATAAGTCTACTACCGTTTCTATGTTTTTTTGAACATTCAGCTCCAGATGATTCTGGCTGCACCCAGAAGTCAACTTCCATTTAGACTCATCCTCATGAGAGTTTAATCCATTTAGAGTTGTGTCATCTGTAATCTTCAGGAGTCTGACCGATGAATGGTTGCAACTAGAGTATAATAGTATTATTTGTTTACTTAAGCTTTTTTTTTTTAAATCACCACTCACTGCGGAGTTGTATTATTTATATATTATGTGAACGCAGTGGGTGTACAGCCTGCAGAGTTACAGTACTTATATATAATGTGAATGCAGTGGGCTATGGCCTGCAGAGTCACAATTGTTTTATTATGTGAACACAGTGGGGTACAGCACCTACACCACACAAGTTGTACAAAAAGCCCAATTATTTAAAGTTTTTATTTCTTCTTATTAGAAGTTTTTTTTTTTTGCAAATGACAATGCACTGCAGTCTGACAGGGCTTATATTATGTGAATGCAGTGGGGTACGGCCTGTGATGTCATAGTGCATTTATTAGGTGAAGGCAGTGGGTTACGGCCTCTGGAGTCACAGTGCATTTATTATGTGAATGCAGTGGGGTACAGCACCTACACCACACACAAGTTAAACAAGTAAAATAAAAACATTTTTTTTTTTTTTACACAAATTACAACTTTACACTGTGGAGTCACAATGCTTATATGTATGAACATAATGGGGCATGGCCTGGCCCTGAACATGCACATGATTTTTCTATTAATCTTGTTTTAAAAAACAAAAACAAATTGGGGGTTTTATATTTATTTTTTTACAAACTGCTGTGAAACACCTCACTTATTATAGTAATATTGGCACGCACCAGTGTGTATTAATAAAGGTTTAATCAATATAATAATGTCTTTAAAATAAAAATAAAACATGCTGCCCATAGGAGGAGCTCTGGACTGTGTGCATTGTGTGCAGTTATATGAATAATAATAATGCCCTGGCAGTCTAGTGAATGTGCTCCCTTCTCCGGCACCTGCTATAAAATGGTGACAAGTCACTGCCACAGGGTCCTTATACGCATCCAAAACTAGTGAGAATCCAATGCCAGAATGATGATGCTTTGCCTCGATTTGGAATCTAAGCAAGGCGGGAAGACTCAAGCAACCGCTCCGATTCCCTCAGATCATGTAAGTTTATGTAGGCTCGGATCTCTGAGATACGAGCCCACACATCCATAAAAAAAACAGCAAGCAAGTGGGATCTTTGTCAGTGAATCAATTTTTAGAATAAAGAAAGGAAGCCAAGATTAATGGTAATATATACAGTAAATATGAGAATTGTGAGAGGAAGCAGTGTCAAAAGCAAGTATATCTGTCTTGTTGAAAGTGGAGTGCTCTACTGTGTCCAATCCTGGACAATAGGTCATGTGAACAGACCAAAAACCAGATGAAAGTATCTAGTTTGTCTAAAAACATGAAGCAGTGATAATCCCTTTTTCTGGCTCTTTTGCAGAAAAGGAATAATCACTGCTTCCTACTATTTAAGAGATGGGTACCTACCTCAGAGAAATCACTGTTTTCCTTGTGGTTACTTTTATATTTGCTGGTTACCGCAATCCCCTAGCCTGTGGTCAGATTATTATAGGTGGTCATTCCAAGTTGTTCGCTCGTTGCCGATTTTCACTATGCTGCGATTTGTTGCTAAATGCTCATGCGCATGGTACGCAGAGCGCATGCGCTAAGTTACTTTACACAAAACTTAGTAGATTTGCTGGTGTTCGTGCAGTGCTTTTCAGTCGCACTGCTGATCGGTGAATGATTGACAGAAAAGGGGCGTTTCTGGGTGGTAACTGAGCATTTTCCGGGAGTGTGCTAAAAAATGCAGGCGTGTCAGGGAAAAACACGGGAGTGTCTTGAGAAACGGGGGAGTGGCTGGTAGAACGCAGAGCGTGTTTGTGACGTCAAACCAGGAACTAAAAGGACCGAGCTGATCGCAATCTAGGAGTAGGTCTGGAACTACTCAGAAACTGCAAGAAAATATTTAGTAGCAATTCTGCTACTCTTTCGTTCGCTATTCTGCTAAGCTAAGATACACTCCCAGAGGGCGGTTGCCTAGCGTTTGCAATGCTGTTAAAAGTAGCTAGCGAGCGAACAACTCGGAATGACCCCCATAGTGCACACATATTCTGCATATATTCAAAAGTTGCGATGATTCTCTAAAGGACGCAACAGCTGCTAGGTGATGTCACTATCCTATACAAATGTCAGCACATTTGAAAACATATATAAACAACAATATGGAAAGGACACCTCCTACATCACTAATAATATGTAAAATATTAATCAAAATAAGTGAGAAAATAATAATAGCAGGAATTTCATCCTCTGGAAGTCATATGACGTCATATGAATAGATAATACTCCTCTGATGATTGTCTCAAGGTGAAGTTCATTCATTGAGTACATATGAAAAAAACACAAATATAAGAAAAAACAATGTGTAGCAATCCCATTTTTTATGGGTTTGTTTTGAAAAGTCCAATATCGCACATTAGAAAATGGGCGTACCCAACGCACACTGAAGTATGGTGGTCATTCCGAGTTGATTGCAAGCTGCTTCCGTTCGCTGTGCAGCGATGAGGTAAAAAAATGGCATTTCTGCGCAATGTAGTTTCACACAGGGACTAGTGAAGCTTTTCAGTAGCACTGTTGGCAGCAGAGTGATTGACATGAAGTGGGCATTTCTGGGTGTCAACTGTTTTCAGGGAGTGTTCAAAAAAAACACAGGCGTGCCAGGAAAAATGCAGGCATGGCTGGGTGAACGCAGGGCGTGTTTGTGACGTCAAAACAGGAACTGAACAGTCTGAAGTCATCGCAAGCACTGAGTTGGTTTAGAGCTACTCTAAAACTGCACAAAAAAACTTTGCAGCCGCTCTGCGATCCTTTCGTTCGCTCTTCTGCTAAGCTAAAATACACTCCCAGTGGGCGGCAGCATAGAGTTTGCACGGCTGCTAAAAACAGCTAGCGAGCGAACAACTCGGAATGACCACCAATGTGGATATAAGAACATAATGGTTTCTTTTAAACTGGTGTGGTCATACTCCAAAACTCACAGCATGATGGTGATATGCACTCCCATAAAGGTATCTTTAAAACATTAAGATCTGGTGTGCACCAAATCTCACGGACCGAAATGCGTTGATATTACCAAAGGGGTGTGAGAAGCTTCATAATTTTTTATGCTCATTTTGTCACAGTCTCTTTTTTTTTCCATCTTGGATTCCTTGTATTTTTGCATTGTTTTTTTGTGTGATTCTACTGATTATCTTCATGGATGCCGTTTGCATACATTGCAGATTAGTACTGTGATTTTACTCTTTTTTGTATATACTCTTGTATTTTATTGACACCTGTGTTCCACATTCAAAACAAAGGGCCTAATTCAGACCTGATTGTAGATGTGAGAAATTTAGCACACCTACGATCAGTCTTCAGACATGCGGGGAGACTCCCAGCACAGGGTTAGGTCCCCCCCGCATGTCAGGCGCACAGCTACGATCATTTTCCCAGACATGCAGGGGGACACCATATATGTCGGTGCATGTCAGTGCCCCCCCCCCCTACAAATACAAAAGCATCGCAAAGCGGCCTTCTAAACGCCGCCGCTCAGCCCCCTCCCACCCAGCAACCGCCTCTGTCTCAGAGCCGATCGCTAGGCAGCGACGACTGCCATGCACCAGCACACTGCGGTGCCGACGCATGTGCTGTTCTGAACCGATCGCTGCGTTGCGAGAAACTGCAGCGAGCGAACAGGTCGGAATGACCCCCTATATTCCCTACCACGTGCAAACACACATACACACTACGGTTATTTTTTTGTCGGTATCCAATTTATCTATCATTATATTTTTGGATTGTGGGAGGAATCTGGAACACCTGGAAAAAAAATTGGTTATACAGTATTTCTATGAGCATGTTGTTTCCACAATATGTCCTCAACAAGTGCACTATGTATTGGTGGGGATCCGGACTGAAAGTCGACAGTAACTAGGTCGACAATGTCTAGGTCGACCACCATTGGTCGACAGTAACTAGGTCGACAGGGTCAAAAGGTCGAAAGGGTCAAAAGGTCGACATGTTCTAGGTCGACAGGTCAAAAGGTCGACATGAGTTTTTCACAATTTTTTTCTTTTTTTGAACCTTTTCATACTTAACGATCCACGTGGACTACGATTGGAACGGTAATCTGTGCCGAGCGAAGCGGTAGCGGAGCGAAGGCACCATGCCCGAAGCATGGCGAGCGAAGCGAGCCATGTGAGGGGACGCGGTGAACTAATTGGGGTTCCCGGTCACTCTACGAAGAAAACGACACCAAAATAACATTAAAAACTCATGTCGACCTTTTGACCTGTCGACCTAGAACATGTCGACCTTTTGACCCTGTCGACCTTTTGACCCTGTCGACCTAGTTACTGTCGACCAATAGTGGTCGACCTAGACATTGTCGACCTAGTTACTGTCGACTTTCAATACCACACCCGTATTGGTGACAGGTCTACTGTTACAGGCTTAGCACCAAAGTGCTTTGCAGTATCTCATTCCAGCCAATCAAGTATTTGTGTTCATCAGTGCAAGTTTAGCAAAGGGGTAAGACACCTGATAACATGTTATTATGTTACATTGGTTAACAAACACAGGGGTCGATTCAGTTAAAAGCAATGTTAATAGCACCAGGATGGAGGTCCCACAGCTATTCAAAAGGGCAAGCATGACCAGATGATTTCTTCTTGCAACCATCCTGATGTTGCAATAAGAAAATCAGACTAAACTAGCGCTGCAATGGTGTTTTCTGCCTTTAGCGCAGTACAAACAGCATTGCAGAAGGCACATACTGTAAATCGGAGAATACCAGTTCTCACGACTAATCATCTGGCTTAAGGCGTGAGAATATGCATCACTTGACTAGCGATGAGGACAAATTAATACCTCCGGGACCTAATTCCCAGCGCTATTAACAACGCTTTGAATTGATGCAACCCCATAGTTTTTTGTACTGTACCAGAAAATTTGAAAAACACAAAAAAAGGACAATAGTGGCACTCAGCGCCTTTACAGAAATATGGGTATATATACAGTACTGTATGTAAAAATGTTGTAACGGAGTTGTCATGTTTAAAACTTAGGGTCTGATTTAGACCTGATCGCTGCTGTGCGAAATCGCACAGCAGTGGTTTATTGAATGGCTGCGCATGCGTATGCACCACAATGTGCAGGTGCGATGCCAAACAGCGAGAGAATGGTGCGAAACCTTCGATCACAAGGCTTAAGCAAGGTGATTGACAGGAAGAGGACATTTGTGGATGGTAACTGGCCATTTTCTGGGAGTGTCAGGAAAATGACAGGCATTCCCAATCGGAATCAGGGAGGGTGTGTGACTTCAGCTCAGGCCCCGATCAGCCTAATTCTATTGTACTGTAGTAGCAGGGGCATCGGAATGGGTGGGTAAATGGGCAGCTCACCCCCTGCAAAGATGAGAGAGGCGCCTATCATTTGCACTAGAGAAGCAGCAGACAGTCAGGTCACGTGAAATACCGCTGCTGCACTTCGTGCTTCCTCATCCTCAATGGTCCCGCACACCTCCATTGTGCCACCTACTCCCCCACACAGTAGCTCTGCATTGTGGTAGCTCCTCTGATGCTCACACTCCACAGTAGTGACAGTACTAGCCCAGGGTCGGGTCCTCATCAGGCGAGGCTGTCCTTGCTGATGCCTGTACTGTCCCTGTTCTTTGCTCCGGGTCTCCTGGCAAGCCATCTGCAAACAGGTAGGGGGGGATCCCACTCACCCGGAGCTCCTCTGGTCCATGCTGGATATTCTGCACCACCTTCTAAGTGGGATCACCTCCAGCATCAGGGTCCTGATCATCAGGCACCACTGCAGACTTTCTGGCCCATGCGGGATGGGTTAGCTGGGTCAGCATTACAGGGGGCATGGTTTCATTGGAGGTGGACAGTTCGTGGGGCATGGGTACCAAATTGCATCATCACGGCCTCACCCCTGCTATTCAGTGCCCTGATTAGCGCCATTGAATAGCGGAGCTAGGACTATGATGATGTGATTCAGCATGGATTGCGTCATCAGCCTCCCCAGACCACCCACTGTGAAGAACAGCTGCGGGGATGAGTGACTAGTTAGGTAGTGTATCTCTGGCTGTCCCCCTTCTCTGTCCCTCTGCCACTCTCCGTATCCTCTTTTTTCCTGACACTGTCTCTTGGTCCCAACCCTACACTCTCTCTCTTTGACATCATCTCCCTCGCTCTCTTCCTGACACTCTCTCCCTCACTTTCTTCCTGACATTGTCTCTCTCTCCCTGGCACTCTCTCTCTCTCTCTCTCTTTCTCTGTGACAATGTCTCTCCCTCTTTTGCTTATTCCCTCTTTTTCCATAAAATCCTCTCTCTCTCTCTCTCTCTCTCTCTGACCCCTCTCTCTTTCTCTCTACCCTTGATACCCCCTTTGCCTTTCTCACTCTCTCCTGCTCCGCTAAGGGGCATTGAAATAACAATGGCAGGGGGCAAGGGAGTCCCTATAAAGATTTTTCTATATAAATGACAAAGTTCTAGTTACGCCCTGCCTTACACCATCCTGCATCAGCCGCCTTGTCACTGCCTATCCTCCCTTCCTCCCACGTCCACCAAATTCTTGCTGCACTACTGCCTACATGTGAGTGTTGGCCTGGGAACCCACCAGAGATCCTGCAGAACTGCTGCCTGGCTGGAGAGATAATGCAACCTCCTCCTGGAGACCTCCAGGTAACCGCTCTCCTAGGGACACATTCTGGTGATGATATACCTCTCTCTCTCAAGGTCTCTCTCTCCCCATCTTTCCATGTATCTCTCTCTCTCTCCATGTATCTCTCTCTCTCCATGTGTCTCTCTCTCTTCCCATCTCTCTCTCTCTCCATGTCTCTCTCTATCGCTATGTCTCTCTTTCTCTCGCCATGTCTCTCTTGCCATGTGTCACAACGCTGCCTGCCAATTCTACAAATAAGCCAATCTGAGAATTGCCACATGCGACGTGGGTGTCACTTTTGACAAACAGGATTAATCAAACACCTTAGCTGCCACCAGCAAGAGGGATTTAGCATCTAAACGCATAGTAGTCTTTGCTTCTACCTGTCACACACACACTGCCTGCAATACTTAGAAAAGTAGGTAGACATGGGCCTCATGAGGAATTGGTTCATAAATATTACAGGATCAGACCTAAAAATTAGATAATTAATTTCAAGAATACTTCAGAGTTTTAGTTACAAAAAGGTGTTACAAAGATTATTAAGAATATTTTAAAAACACACAGAGTACAGCAATCTCAACAAATGAAAAGAAATAAAAACCTAACTCACTTACTCAAATGAACCTAGGTGGTTCTGTTGTGGGGGCGTTTCACAGAATAGCCTGGTCATCTCCAACATATAGTTGAGTCTTCAAGAGATGCACTCTCTGTCCCAGTGAGAGGGACAGATATAGCCCTCATCTTGCTGCAGGTCCCCCCCCCCCCCCCCCCCCCGTTGGAATTTTTAACCACTTCCCTGCTGGACATACACCATTTTTACATACATACACCATTTTTACATACTCTTGGTGCTTGGTAACTGTATGAATCTCTTTCAAAGGGAGTGAGGTCTGTGACCTGTGTGTCACATCTTCCTTGGTCTGTTTACAGAGCCCCCCTGTTTACATAATAAACTAATTGGGATTATCAGACCTCAAGGTCCAGAGCTTGGCAATATCTGCTTTGAATACATGCTTTTGATGTAGAAATGCAATCCCCTTTTACAATGTCATGTCAGGGTCCCAGACCACTGATAATTTATATTTTGGACAGTATAAAACTCTGAGGTCAGCTCACAGGAGAAATTGTGATTTCCCTGACATCTCCCTCTTATCATTATTTATAACCTCTGGTCTGGACATTGCTTTCATCCCTAAGTTTAGGGTCTGTAGATCTCCCACAGCCTAGATGCATGGAGGTCAAAGGCAGGACATCACCTGTCAGCCATTTTATCACATCTAAGCTGAAAGAATACAAAATTATATATATAGTCACTTGAAAACATTATTGGTGATTATTTCTGCAGGTAATCACCACACCTTAGATCCCATATAATTTGTGATTCCCCTTTCTGCGTTTAAACATGACACCATGTCTCTCTCGATTTTTGTTATGAGGTATAACACAGAGGGGGTGACATTTAGATATTTAGGGGCACAAAAAATAAATTATATCTTGGCTCCCCCCAATGTAAAAACGTTCTGACGCCACTGTGTAGGAGTATTGGGCTACGCACAGACTGGAAAAATAATTCAAAAATGAGTGAGAGCTGTGAACGCATTAACAGATGGAAAAAAGTTTTTGCATGACATACTCATGCATTCGCACACTTTCACGGGGTGGGTTTTCACTCTCTATGGGCGGTGGCTATCTGATCGCAGACTGCTGCAAAAATGCACAGCAGCGATCAGGTCTGAATCGGGACCCTAGTTCATTTGCTTCAGGTTTCTTTTATTTAGGCTTTTAATACTATCCCTTTGTTTTAATTAGAGATGTGCACCAGTCACTTTTTCGGGTTTGGTTTTGGATCTAGATTATTTTTTTATAAAAAACATAAAAACAGCTAAAATCACAGATATTTTTTTTGTTCATACAGTATTATTAACCTCAATAACATTAATTTCCACTTATTTCCAGTATATTCTGAACACCTCACAATATTGTTTTTAAGCCAAAAGGTTGAACTGAGGTCACTGGATGACTAAGCTAAGCCTCACAATTGGGTGGCACACACACGTGGCCTATCTAGGAGTGGCACTGCAGTGGCAGACAGGATGGCAGTTTTAAAAACTAGGCCCCAAAGAGCACATAATGCAAAGAAAAAAAAGAGAGGTGCAAGATGGAATTGTCCTTGGGCCCTCACACCCACCCTTATTTTGGTTAAACAATACATGCACAGTTTAATAAACCCATCATTTCAGTGACAGGTGGTCCCCCTGGAAAAAGCTTGCCAAGTTCTCTGAATCATAGCTAGCTACAAACATACCACCTCCTTATTTGATGACTTTTCACATTATGAGTAGATGCAAGAGGAAGAGGACAGTGTCAAGAAGGTGATTAAATATTAGATAGGCATACGCAATCAGGAGCAACACACAGGCTTCCACCTCCACTCCTGTCTTCGTGTGGAACAGAAAGGACTTCATCCAAGCAAATATATAATTACCACATTACTGGACAAACTGAAAAATTAGGGGCCAAAGCCTTTGAATTTGTACCCTCTTCTCCATTTTCAGGGATTATGATAAACTCAGATTTAATGCTGGGATGCAAATAAACTTGTGTATACCACAGGGTCAAGATAGGATATTTTCCCCTCTACGGAGTCTGGAGACTTATTTTGTGAAAATCTTGTGGGTTTCTTTTTTTCCATTTTTTTATTGCATTTTTATTTACATATTTTGTGGCAGATGCCTTATTTGATTTTTCGCAGCTCCTAATTACACGCATGTGAGCATACCTGTGTGTCTTGTTTTTGTTATTCATATTTTATTTTAAAATAAATCTGCCCCTTAGATTTTTTAGCAGCCCCTCGTGAGCCCGCACTGCAGCCTCGGATCAGGCATTTTGAGTTCCTGTTGGTTCGGTACAGTAACCAGGACTGTGCAGTGAATTTTTTGTTACTGAACTTCTGCCTTAGTGGAGTTTACCACTCTAGTCCAAACTCATTTCATATTACACGTAGGAATGTGGAAAGAAGCAATGCTAACCTCTGTGCCACCAGCATGCCTCAGCCTGGAAAGCCAGACAGCTTCCTGACTGTAAGCAACCATGAGACTCTATACTGGGCCCTTATTCAGTAACTGTTTGTGCCTCACAGGAGCTGATGGCCCATCTATTGCTGTAGTGCAATGGAAAGCTGATGTAATGCAAGATCACTTAAACTCTGTTTTTCTACCACCGCAAGGTCTTGTGATAACTCTAAACAGCGCTTACATTGTACAATTATTAAGTAGAAAACATTTACAAAATACAGAAAAAGAACAGTGTACAACAAATGCACATCTTGTAAATAATCTCAAAATGTGGAACATTAATAAATCAAAATTAAGGTTAACCAATTGGAGCAATTAATTTGAGTCCCTAACATGAAATAATTTAGAAGAATCTCTCTCTAATGCAGAGTACACAGTGCACACTAGAAGATATATCTACTAGATATGAGTGGGTTCAGACAGGGCACCTCTGGAATTATACGGCACCTACTCTGGATTTATACAGCAGATAGGCAACACGCCTGCACTTATACAGCATAGGCAGCACCCCTGGAGAATTACACAGTACTGCAGACAGGCAGCAACACCCCTTGACTTAAATGGCACTGGGGCAGCACCCCTGGTCTGGGCAGACAAAGAAAAGTCGTGCAAGATGGAATTGTCCTTGGGCCCTCCCACCCACCCTTATATTGCATAAACAGTACATGCACACTTTAACAAACCAATCATTTCAGCGACAGGGTCTACCACACGACTGGGGCTGAAATTATTGGTTTGTTTGGGCCCGACACCAAAAAAGAAGCAATTAATCTCTCCTTGCACAAACTGGCTCTACAGAGGCAAGACGTCATCCTCATCCTCGGATTCCTCATCCCCTTCAGTGTTTACATCAGTGTTCTGGGAACAGGGGTGAAAATGAAATTACTGGGGGTAATGGATGGTCATGCTGCCGAGACACAGCCCCGTCCAGCTTGCAATGTGACATGCTGACATCCCACTGCGCTCCCTCCTGCCTGCCCTGTGCTCCTGGCCGCCATGGCTGTGTTCCTGACCGTGGTGTGACGTGCTGACATCACACCGCGCTCCCTCATGCCCGCCTGACCTGTGCTGTCCTGTCGTCACGCCCGCAGCCCGCCAACCCACACACAGAACAGTGGTAAATTTCCACTGACCATCTGTCTCCTAAAAGTCGTATCCCCCTTCCCCTTACCCCCTCATCCATCTTTCTTACATTAATTCTGGTGTTTTGGGGAGAAAGTGTTAATTAACCCATTCATTGGCAAAAAATAATTGCCGAAAATAATAATACATATATACATATATATATATATATATATATATATATATATATATATATATATACTCACATACATAGTATCTCAGAAATGCCATCTACACAGTGATAGCCAGTATATATGCACAATAATATGTAATTTCCTCCTTCCAAATCAAGGGGGTAACGTCGGCGCATCTAAATATATTTTGGGATAAAAGGTAAAAAAAAGTTCCTTGACCCCTGGTTTACATACTCATCCTCACAGAGAAATAATTCCACACCGAAGAGGTGGCTTTTTTGCCATTTTGCCCAGGCATGACAATGGGGTTTTTCATCCTATGGCCAAAAACTGTCTCCACTGGTGTCTTATTCAAACACACCACATCACATCACATTCAGATTCCTCATCGTCAACGTCCTCCTCAGCGCCAGCTACACCAATATCCTCCTCATCCTGGATTACTTCTACAGTGACATCCTCAATCTCAATATCAGCAACTGGACTGGTGGTGCTCCTCCCAGCACTTGCAGGGGGCATGCAAATTTTGGTAGGAGCCTCCTCTTCCCATACAGTGTATTGAAGGTGAGACCTATACATCGCAACCGTGGACACGCTTGGACTCTACGTGGGGATTTGTGATATCTCTGAATGCACAGTTGTTTTTTCCTGTGCTTTAACAAGCTTTAATTTTTTCAAAAAAGAGGAGGGCTTTCATTTTCATGAGAAGCTGAATCATCAGTCATGAACATAGGCCAAGGCCTTAGCCTTTTTCTTGCCACTTCGTGTCTTGAATGGCATATTGACAATTTTACGTTTCTCATCAGATATTTTTTTTTTGTTCTTAATTTTTGCTTCTTGGATTTTACATGCCCTCTATGACATTGGGCATCGGCCTTAGCAGACGACGTTGATGGAATTGCATCATCAATGTTATGACTGGTGGCAGCAGCAGCTTCAGTACTAGTACTAGGAACTGGAAGTTTTTACAGCATACAGGATAGGGACACAGCACTCCTGTATTACCTGTATTTTACAGCAGACAGGACAGGGCCAGTGTTCCTTTAGTTTTACAACATCCCTGTATTTTTACAGCATACAGGACAGGGACACAGCACCCCTGTATTTTTATAGCATACAGGAGAGGGCCAGTGTCCCCAACACCCCTGTATTTTTACAGCATACAGGACAGGGACACAGTACCCCTGTATTTTCACAGCACCCCTATATTTTACAGCATACAGGACAGGGCCAGTGTTTCTTTATTTTTACAACACACCTGTATTTTTACAGCATACAGGGCAGGGTCACAGCACCCTTATATTTTCATAGCACCTCTGTATTTTACAGCATACAAGACAGGGCCAGTGTTCCTTTATTTTTACAACATTGCTGTATTTTTACAGCATACAGGACAGGTCAAGTCTTCTTTATTTTTACAACACCCCAGTATTTTTACAGCACACAGAACAGTGCCCCTATACAGCACAGGTCTGCAGCTTCCCTGTACAGCACCCCAAACAGCACAAGACTCCCCAGAACAGCAACCATGTATAGCACAGGACAGCAGCACCCCTAACAGCACTGTACACAAACACAGGACACCACCCCAGAACAGCACAGGACAGCAGCACCCCTAACAGCACAGTACACCATCACAGAACACCACCCCATAAGAGTACAGGTCAGCAGCACCCCTGTACGCCACCACCCACAGACAGACAGAGGTCTGTCTCCCTCACTCTCCATGTCCGAAGTGAAAATGTAGGTGACACACGGCTCCTTATATAGAATCCAAGACCAGCGAGAATCTGACAGCGGGATGATGAAGTTTTGCCTCGTTCTGTGATCGGAGTCTGGTGGGAAGTCCCAATCTGGGCTTGGTTCCTGGCTCGGATCGTGAAGTTCAGGGGTTTCTGATCTCTGAGATTCAAACCCGCTCATCTCTACTTTAAACCAGAACTCATATGATTTACACAGGTTCTGTGGCTTGCGGACTTCAGGTTTTTCACCTGGTTTAATTCAGCCACAGAATGATAAAGCCAGCTATAAGCCAGCCTTTAATATGTATTCCAGAAGTAGGTAATTCTGTTCAGGTTGTGCAAACACAGTTTTCACACATCCCTGACAAATTCTTTTCACAGTGTCATGAAGATTTTTACATTTCCTAGTTATTTGCCAACAACCTTGGTTCAATTAACTATTGGAGCTAAAGGCACATTCAAATAAATTAATAACATTCAGCTGATCTCATGTTATTATGATTGGAAACCAAGCATGAATAAAGAGAAAGGCAATTATATCACTGTCAGGCTGAAAAGTACTTAAATACTTAACATGTTGGCATCTGTAGAATGCGGGCATGTGAATCGTCAACCTTCTGCTGTGACCTGAGGGTTAGGTGTTGGCTGTGGCAGGGGAAGGCTAGGGTTAGGAACTAGGGTAGTGTTTCCCAACCTTGGTCCTCAAGGCTCACTAATAGTCTCACTTTTTTTAAAGGACAAGTCACCACAGGTATCGGAGGTAAGCACTCCCCGCACTGGTGGTGGGAATTGGGGGGAGCATCAATATGTGGTTTTATGCACCCCCCCAACCTCAAAACTTTCTGGCGCCCCTGAGTCCAGGGCGTAGTGATATCCATGTTTGAGCACAGATGTTTAAATCAAAATAGCAGGGTCAGGGACCTGGGACTTAGTTCGGGGGGGAGGATAGTAGTTGATTTACAGACGGACACAATACTGTTGGTCTTAATCCTAACACCCATTGACCGAGAGTAAAAATACCAACAAGGCCAAAATACGGACATTCATTATGCCAACATGTTCAAAATGCCGACAGTCAGAATACAGACATCTGAAATGTCGACATGTCAAATTTCCGACAGGCATTTTTAAGGAATTTTTGCCCCCAAAAAGACTTGTTCATACTTTCGCATCCCAGTGGACCTGGAGGGGGAATATAATAGTGTGCCAAGCTCAGCAAGCCATGCGAGGGGACACGTTACACTTAGATGGTGTCGACCTGTGTAGACATTGACAACCCCTGCCCCAGAACACTGTCTGTATTTTGACATGTTGGCATTACAAATGACTATGTCGGCATATTCAACATGTCGGCATAATGAATGATGGTATTTTGACTGTGTCAGTATTTTAAATGTAGGCCAATAGCTGTCGGGATTACGACCTTCGGTATGTGTCCGTCGGTAAATCATACTAAACCCATTCGGGATTGTGTCCTTTCACACATGCAGAAATCCCATGTTGATGCGTGTTCATCTGCAAAAACCCGGTATTTAGCTGCATGTCTGAAAGGGGCTCAAGTGTGCCTTGAAGATCGTGGTTGGTAAACCATGCACTTGGGTGAGGGTTATGTTTAAGGGGCGTACACCATACTCACTGACTTTATGGCTGCTCTCTCCAGGAGAGAGCAGCCAGGTTGGCTAAGCAGGGGGTGAGGCAGGACAGTGATGAGCAAAGGGGGCGGGGCACATGCAGAACAGGGGTGGGGTGGAGGTGGGGTGGGGGTGTGGTTGCTGTATTGCATCATTTAAGCCATGCCCCAGCTGTATAATGCTGATATTACTGGCTTTATACTGCAGGGGGTGTGGCTATGAGGACTGCCCGGACCACCCACTTTACTCACTAAGTGGGCAGCCTGGCAGGGGGGCCACAGAAATCAAGAGACTTGCCTGCTCTTCCGTTGGGCTAGGATGGTCACCCGATTTTCGTGAGCCTCCCGGCCATTCCAGGAGGAGAGTAGGCAAGTATGGGGTACACATGTACCAATTTGGGCTCAGCACGATGTGTGCTGAGCCCGATGTAGCCTTAGCACACATCACAGTGGGTGTCTGTCCACACGCTGTGATGTGTGCTAGCCCAATCCTTATTAGACCGCAAGGCTCAATGACAGCCTAGTGATCTGACCAGAGCTTGACTGCATGCAGTCAAGATCTGAGCCAGCGATAGCGACGCTATCACTATGGGTCATACACACAGCAAGATCCATGCTTAATTTCTAAGCAATCTAGTCAGATTGCTTAGAAATTAAGCAAAACTCGCTACGTGTGTATACCCCTTTAGACTGCAGATGGGGTGGTTAGGCACTATGAGGAGGATTAGGGGTGGGGGCAGGGGATAAGGTTTACAATACCCACTGCAGGACACTAGAAGTCATCAGGATATCCCCCCCAGACCTGGAAGACCTTGCTGGAGCTGCCAGATATGTTATATCGGGTTACCAGGGACGTCTTGTCTACATTGTAATTATGTTGAGATTTCATAATTTCATGATATATGTCGATGAGGTTGATGTCGATATACCAAGCATGTACATTGCAACCATGTTGACATACTCATGTCAGCATGACTAATGTCAACAAAATATACCACGCCAATTTTTCTTTAGTGAGCTGGCATATAATAAGATTTTACTCACCGGTAAATCTATTTCTTGTAGTCCGTAGTGGATGCTGGGGACTCCGTAAGGACCATGGGGAATAGCGGCTCCGCAGGAGACAGGGCACAACTAAAGAAAGCTTTAGGACTACCTGGTGTGCACTAGCTCCTCCCTCTATGACCCTCCTCCAGACCTCAGTTAGGATACTGTGCCCGGAAGAGCTGACACAATAAGGAAGGATTTGGAATCCCGGGTAAGACTCATACCAGCCACACCAATCACACCGTGCAACTCGTGATACTATACCCAGTTAACAGTATGAAATATAACTGAGCCTCTCAACAGATGGCTCTCAACAACAACCCTTTAGTTAAACAATAACTATATACAAGTATTGCAGACAATCCGCACTTGGGATGGGCGCCCAGCATCCACTACGGACTACGAGAAATAGATTTACCGGTGAGTAAAATCTTATTTTCTCTAACGTCCTAAGTGGATGCTGGGGACTCCGTAAGGACCATGGGGATTATACCAAAGCTCCCAAACGGGCGGGAGAGTGCGGATGACTCTGCAGCACCGAATGAGCGAACTCTAGGTCCTCCTCAGTCAGGGTGTCAAACTTGTAGAATCTTGCAAATGTGTTTGACCACGACCAAGTAGCTGCTCGGCAAAGTTGTAAAGCCGAGACCCCTCGGGCAGCCGCCCAAGAAGAGCCCACCTTCCTCGTGGAATGGGCTTTCACTGATCTAGGATGCGGCAGTCCAGCCGCAGAATGTGCAAGCTGAATCGTGCTACAGATCCAGCTAGCAATAGTCTGCTTTGAAGCAGGAGCACCCAGCTTGTTGGGTGCATACAGGATAAATAGCGAGTCAGTTTTCCTGACACTAGCCATCCTGGAAACATAAATTTTCAGGGCCCTGACTACGTCCAGCAACTTGGAATCCTCTAAGTCCCTAGTAGCCGCAGGCACCACAATAGGTTGGTTCAAATGAAAAGCTGATACCACCTTAGGCAGCAATTGGGAACGAGTCCTCAATTCCGCCCTATCCATATGGAAAATCAGATAAGGGCTTTTACATGACAAAGCCGCCAATTCTGACACGCGCCTGGCCGAGGCCAAGGCCAAGGCCAACAGCATGACCACTTTCCACGTGAGATACTTTAGCTCCACGGTTTTAAGTGGCTCAAACCAATACGACTTTAGGAAATCCAACAACACATTGAGATCCCAAGGTGCCACAGGAGGCACAAAAGGAGGCTGAATATGTAACACTCCTTTAACAAAAGTCTGAACTTCAGGCAGTGAAGCCAGTTCTTTTTGGAAGAAAATCGACAGAGCCGAAATCTGGACCTTAATGGAACCCAATTTGAGGCCCATAGTCACCCTGACTATAGGAAGTGCAGGAATCGACCCAGTTGAAATTCCTCCATTGGGGCCTTCTTGGCCTCACACCAAGCAACATATTTCCGCCATATGCGGTGATAATGTTTTGCGGTCACATCCTTTCTGGCTTTGATCAGCGTAGGAATTACTTCCTCCGGAATGCCCTTTTCCTTTAGGATCCGGTGTTCAACCGCCATGCCATCCAACGCAGCCACGGTAAGTCTTGGAACAGACAGGGTCCTTGCTGCAGCAGGTCCTGTCTGAGCGGTAGAGGCCATGGGTCCTCTGAGATCATTTCTTCAAGTTCTGGGTACCAAGCTCTTCTTGGCCAATCCGGAACAATGAGTATAGTTCTTACTCTTCTCCTTCTTATTATCCTCAGTACCTTGGGTATGAGAGGAAGAGAAGGGAACACATAAACCAACTGGTACACCCAAGGTGTCACTAGAGCGTCCACCGCTATCGCCTGAGGGTCCCTTGACCTGGCGCAATAGTTTTTTAAATTTTTGTTGAGGCGGGACGCCATCATGTCCACCTGTGGCCTTTCCCAACGGTTTGCAATCAGCCGGAAGACTTCTGGATGAAGTCCCCACTCTCCCGGGTGGAGGTCGTGCCTGCTGAGGAAGTCTGCTTCCCAGTTGTCCACTCACGGAATGAACACTGCTGACAGTGCTAACACATGATTTTCCGCCCATCGGAGAATCCTTGTGGCTTCTGCCATCGCCATCCTGCTTCTCGTGCCGCCCTGTAGGTTTACATGGGCGACCGCCGTGATGTTGTCTGACTGGATCAGTACCTGCTGGCTGTGAAGCAGGGGTCTTGCCTGACTTAGGGCATTGTAAATGGGCCTTAGTTCCAGGACATCTCCTGGCTTGACCATAGTCCTTGGAAATTTCTTCCCTGTGTGACTCCTCCCCAGCCTCGAAGGATGGCATCCGTGGTCACCAGGACCCAGTCCTGTATGCCGAATCTGCGGCCCTCCAGAAGATGAGCACTCTGCAGCCACCACAGTAGAGACACCCTGGTCCTTGCAGACAGGGTTATCATCCGATGCATCTTAAGATGCGATCCGGACCACTTGTCCAACAGATCCCACTGAAAGATCCTTGCATGGAACCTTCCGAATGGAATTGCTTCGTAGGAAGCTACCATCTTTCCCAGGACTCGCGTGCAGTGGTGTACTAACACCTGTTTTGGCTTTAGGAGGTCTCTGACTAGCGATGACAACTCCTTGGCCTTCTCCTGCGGGAGAAACACCTTTTTCTGTTCTGTGTCCAGAACCATCCCCAGGAACAATAGACGCGTTGCAGGAAACAGCTGCGACTTTGGAATATTCAGGATCCAGCCGCGCTGTTGTAGCACTTCCCGAGCTAGTGCTACTCCGATCAACAACTGTTCCCTGGACCTCGCCTTTATAAGGAGATCGTCCAAGTACGGGCTAATTATAACTCCCTTTATTCGAAGCAGTATCATCATTTCGGCCATTACCTTGGTAAATACCCTCGGTGCCGTGGACAGACCAAACGGCAACGTCTGGAATTGGTAATGACAGTCCTGTACCACAAATCTGAGGTACTCCTGGTGAGGAGGGTAAATGGGGACATGCAGGTAAGCATCCTTGATGTCCAGTGATACCATGTAATCCCCTTCCTCCAGGCTTGAAATAACCGCCCTGAGCGATTCCATCTTGAACTTGAATCTTTTTATACACGTGTTCAAGGATTTCAAATTTAAAATGGGTCTCACCGAACCGTCCGGTTTCGGTACCACAAACATTGTGGAATAGTAACCCCTTCCTTGTTGAAGGAGGGGTACCTTGACTATCACCTGCTGCGAATACAGCTTGTGAATTGCCTCTAGCACTGACTCCCTGTCCAAGGGAGTCGTTGGTAAGGCAGATTTGAGGAAACGGCGAGGGGGAGACGTCTCGAATTCCAGCTTGTATCCCTGAGATACCACTTGTAGAATCCAGGGATCCACCCGTGAGCAAGCCCACTGATCGCTGAAGTACTTGAGACGGGCCCCCACCGCACCTGGCTCCGCCAGTGGAGCCCCAGCATCATGCTGTAGATTTAGAGGAAGCGGGGGAGGACTTTTTGTTCCTGGGAACTGGCTGTATTTTGCAGCTTTTTCCCTCTACCTCTGCCTCTGGGCAGAAATGACGCGCCTCTAACCCGCTTGCCTTTCTGGGGCCGAAAGGACTGTACCTGATAATACGGTGCTTTCTTTGGCTGTGAGGGAACATGGGGTAAAAATGCTGATTTCCCATCTGTCGCTGTGGAAACTAGGTCCGAGAGACCATCCCCAAACAACTCCTCACCCTTGTAAGGTAAAACTTCCATGTGCCTTTTAGAATCTGCATCCCCTGTCCACTGCCTAGTCCATAAACCCCTCCTGGCAGAAACGGACATTGCATTTATTCTAGATGCCAGCCGGCAAATATCCCTCTGTGCATCTCTCATGTATAAGACTGCGTCTTTTATATGCTCTATGGTTAGCAATATTGGCCCTCATTCCGAGTTGATCGGTCGCAAGGTGAATTTAGCAGAGTTACACACGCTAAGCCTACGCCTACTGGGAGTGTATCTTAGCTTCTTAAAATTGCGACCGATGTATTCGCAATATTGCGATCACAAACTACTTAGCAGTTTTAGAGTAGCTCCACACTTACTCTGCCTGTGCGATCAGTTCAGTGCCTGTCGTTCCTGGTTTGACGTCACAAACACACCCAGCGTTCGCCCAACCACTCCCCCGTTTCTCCGGCCACTCCTGCGTTTTTTCCGGAAACGGTAGCGTTTTCAGCCACACGCCCCTAAAACGCCGTGTTTCCGCCCAGTAACACCCATTTCCTGTCAATCACACTACGATCGCCGGAGCAAAGAAAAAGCCGTGAGTAAAAATACTTTCTTCATAGCAAAATAACTTGGCGCAGTCGCAGTGCGAACATTGCGCATGCGTACTAAGCGGATTTTCACTGCGATGCGATGAAAAAGAACGAGCGATCAACTCGGAATGAGGGCCATAGTGTCCCTGTCTAAGGTATCAATATTTTCTGACAGGGAATCTGACCACGCAGCTGCAGCACTGCACATCCATGCTGAAGCAATAGCTGGTCTCAGTATAATGCCTGAGTGTGTATAAACAGACTACAGGATAGACTCCTGCTTCCTATCAGCAGGTTCCTTTAGGGCGGCCATGTCCGGAGACGGTAGTGCCACCTTCTTTGATAGACGTGTGAGCGCTTTATCCACCCTAGGGGATGTCTCCCAGCATAATCTGTCCTCTGGCGGGAAAGGGTACGCCATTAGTAACTTTTTAGAAATTACCAGTTTCTTATCGGGGGAAGCCCACGCTTCTGCACACACTTCATTTAATTCATCAGATGGGGGAAAAACCACTGGTAGTTTTTTCTCCCCAAACATTATACCCTTTTTTTGTGGTACCTGGGGTAATATCAGAAATGTGCAAGACATTTTTAATTGCCGCAATCATATAACGGGTGGCTCTATTGGAATGTACACTAGTCTCCTCGTCATCGACACTGGAGTCGGTATCCGTGTCGACATCTGTGTCTGCCATCTGAGGTAGCGGGCGTTTTAGAGCCCCTGATGGCTTTTGAGACGCCTGGGCAGGCACGAGCTGAGAAGCCGGCTGTCCCCCATCTGTTATGTCGTCAAACCTTTTATGTAAGGAGTCGACACTATCATGTAATTCCTTCCACATGACCATCCACTCAGGTGTCGACCCCGCAGGGGGTGACATCACATTTATCGGCACCTGCTCCGCCTCCACATAAGCCTCCTCATCAAACATGTCGACACAGCCGTACCGACACACCGTACACACACAGGGAATGCTCTGACTGAGGACAGGACCCCACAAAGCCCTTTGGGGAGACAGAGAGAGAGTATGCCAGCACACACCAGAGCGCTATATATACAGGAATTCACACTACCCACAGTGATCTTTTCCCTATAGCTGCTATTATTATTACAGAAATGCGCCTACATTTAGTGCCCCCCCTCTTTTTTACCCTATGTAGTCTGGAAACTGCAGGGGAGAGCCTGGGGAGCGATCCTTTCAGCGGAGCTGTGAGAGAAAATGGCGCCAGTGTGCTGAGGGAGATAGACCCGTCCATTTTTCGGCGGACTTCTCCCGCTTTTTTATCTGTATATTTGGCAGGGGTATTTTACACATATATAGTCTTTATGACTATATTATGTGTTATTTGCCAGCAAGGTACTCTTATTGCAGCCCAGGGCGCACCCCCCAGCGCCCTGCACCCATCAGTGACCGGAGTGTGAGGTGTGCATGGGGAGCAATGGCGCACAGCTGCAGTGCTGTGCGCTACCTTGATGAAGACCGAAGTCTTCAGCCGCCGATTTCCAGGAACGTCTTCTTGCTTCTGGCTCTGTAAGGGGGACGGCGGCGCGGCTCCGGGACCGGACGACCGAGGCTGGGCCTGTATTCGATCCCTCTGGAGCTAATGGTGTCCAGTAGCCTAGAAGCCCAAGCTAGCTGCAAGCAGGTAGGTTCGCTTCTCTCCCCTTAGTCCCACGTAGCAGTGAGTCTGTTGCCAGCAGATCTCACTGAAAATAAAAAACCTAAAATATACTTTCTTTTTCCAAGAGCTCAGGAGAGCCCCTAGTGTGCATCCAGCTCGGCCGGGCACAAAATTCTAACTGAGGTCTGGAGGAGGGTCATAGAGGGAGGAGCCAGTGCACACCAGGTAGTCCTAAAGCTTTCTTTAGTTGTGCCCAGTCTCCTGCGGAGCCGCTATTCCCCATGGTCCTTACGGAGTCCCCAGCATCCACTTAGGACGTTAGAGAAATATAACTTTATCTACTTATTTGTTGATTTGCAAAGAACACAACAATGAAGGTTTTCAGGATGGGGAATAGGAGAATCAATTGATGAGGGCAGTGTCAGATAGATGGAAATTTCTGACCAGCATTCTAAAACAATAATATATTTGAAACGTATTATTCATGCAGCATTTTGACAATTTATCAATTTAAAACTACTCCGTTTATTAGAATAAAAATGCTAGTGTAACTTGTACTATATTGTGCTAAGAATGTATCAATATGTGATCCTGTTAGATTATCCTAAAAAAGGTGGAGACATTATCATACCTCCCAACATGACCCTCTCCAGGAGGGACAGAATGCTCTGCTCCTGGACTTCCCTCTTAATGTATGATTGCCGTCACCTGTGCTGAAACACCTTTCTTATCCATTAACCTGTTCAAAACAGGTGCCAGCAATCATGAATTAGGAGAAAAGTGCAGAAGCAGAGCATTGTGTCCCTCCTGGAGAGGGTCATGTTGGGAGGTATGCATTATATTGCTGGCCTGTTTCTTAACAGAGTGGAATAACTGACCTGTACAAACTCCTTCACTATGTTCTTGAAATCAATCTGCAGGATGTTTCCCAGGAGAGGGAGGGGGCGTGGACCAGGAGGGGTCCCGGATTTCCGTCTCTTTCTCACCCAGAGAGTAAACAATATTGTTATACTGAAGATCAGAATCAGTGTTCCAAACCCAGGCACCTCCATATCTGCCTTGTTACAGAGACAAACTGAGACCTGATTTAGACTTTGACTTGCAAACAGCTGTATGTGTTAGCAATCTGGAACACAATCTCACGTATCAGAATCAGCACTTGTCATGTGTTTAAGCTCTTGTTCCGTGTTTGAGGCTCAGCTCTTGTTCTGCGTTTCAGTTCATGTATAGCTGGGAAAACCCCTCCCCCACAAGTTTCTGTCAACCTAGGATTACACAACAATATAATGGGCTGTGGCCCTCATTCTGAGTTGATCGCAGCAGCAAGAAAGTTAGCAATTGGGCAAAACCATGTGCACTGCAGGGGAAGCAGATATATCATGTGCAGAGAGAGTTAGATTTGGGTGGGTTATTTTGTTTCTGTGCAGGGTAAATACAGGCTGCTTTATTTTTACACTGCAAATTAGATTGCAGATTGAACACACCCCACCCAAATCTAACTCTCTCTACACATGTTATATCTACCCCTCCTGCAGTGCACATGGTTTTGCCAAATTGCTAACTTTCTTGCTGCTGCGATCAACTCAGAATGAGGGCCTGTGTGTCTCACTGAAAACTCTTGTCTTCTTCCAAACAGAGAGAATGGAATTATATATATAGCTCACTGGAATATTTATAAGGGGTGCAATGTGTGTAGCAACACCCACACATATTAGCCACTCCTCCTCAACTTCTCACAATGGGATGCAGTCAATTTACCACCAATCAAAATCCCGACGGTCAAAATCCCGACAGCAATTGACCGATGGTCAAAATACCGACAAGTTCAAAATACCAACATGTAAAATGCCGACAGGTCAAAATGCTGACATGAGTTTTTCATGATTTTTTCATTGAAATTGACTTGTTCATACTTTACCATCCCAGTGGACCTGGAGAGGGAATATAATAGTGTGCCAAGCGCAGCGAGGCTCCATGGCCGAAGCATGGCGAGCGCAGCAAGGGGACGTGGTACACTTTTATGATGTCCATGTCGACCTATGTCGACATACACAAAAACAATAAAAAAACGCATGTCTATATTTTGACCTGTCTGCATTTTTCATGTTGGTATTTTGACCTTGTCTGTGTTTTAAATGTAGTTATTTTGTCGATGTCGGGATTTTGACCTTGTCGGGATTTTGTCCGTCGGTCAATTGCTGTCGGGATTTTGATTGGAGGTATTTCATACCGGTCCCCTCGCAATAGGCTCATGATCATTTTAAGCCCCAGGCCCATGTGGACCTTAATCTGGCCCTTCATTTACGTGCGGTATTGCTAACAATGTTATGTTATGCGCGAAGCATCTTGTGTATGTGGACGTCTCTGCACATAAACAAGATCTATTTCCACGATACATTTTATTGTTTGCAATTTAGACACTGGTTGCAAGTTTACCTGTATAGTGCCTCCTTACCTGCTCCTAAACTAATTTAACTAGAATACTTTTTATCATCCTTTTTCTAATCTGTTACCACTCCGTTTGGGTGAGGTATATTAGAAACCAATTTTTGGTGGAAATAAGGTGCGCAATGAAACCCAGTGAATCAGCCTAGTGAAAATACAAAGGAACTTTCACCTACTTCCGAAACAATTTTGGTACAGACAAGAAGTATTCCACTCTGACGCTTCACGGCTTACATGTCAGGGGATATCTTCATACCCTTAAACCTAAATATACCACGCATCCAATTTAATGAGCGGAGCGTGGTTTACAAGGGAGAGAGAGAAGGAACATATAGTGCAGAGACCTTTATAACAATTTGTCTTTTTATATGAGACAAATGCGCACTCACAAGACAGCGTATGATTGTAAGCCCATCTCAATCTATTTGTCTTATGTTGGCTCCCAGAAGATTAATCTTATTTTTCCACAATTCCCAACCTGTAAATAGTGTGTGTGTGTGTGTGTGTGTGTGTGTGTGTGTGTGTGTGTGTGTGTGTGTCTGTCTCGTAGGAAGAATACGATATTTTACACACATGAAATAAAAGGAGACTGATAGTGCAGAAGTCCTTTTAAAAGTTTACAGGTTTTTATTTTACGAATTTGCACTCCCACTTAACGCGTTTCGGTTTCCCTTTTTCAAAAGCGGATGGTGCGAAACTAACCAAGCCTTCCTTATATACCCCAAGGTCCTCCCACTTAATCAATAACAGCTGTAAGATAATTAATAAGAGTCCATCAGCGTGCATTCCAAGGTCAGCGATAGCGGAAGACCATTATATATCAGCTGTATGATCTAGGGGCTCCACATTTTTAATACAATGAAATAGGCAAAAGAAAAAACAACATATAAATAAAATTATATTGCATCATAAAAATTAATTCATTTAAAAACCACTTAAATTCAAATTACCCATTGAGGCCACGTGGTACTAATGTCGAAAATCCATTTAATTTCTGTTTTAGCTAGTCTTGTTTCTACATTTTTGTCTTTCCAGTAGAGATGTGCACCGGAAATTTTTCGGGTTTTGTGTTTTGGTTCTGGATTCGGTTCCGCGGGTGTGTTTTGAATTCGGATGCGTTTTGGCAAAACCTCACCGACATTTTTTTCTTAGATTCGGGTGTGTTTTGGTTTCGGGTGTTTAAAAAAAACAAAAAAAACCTCAAAAACAGCTTAAATCATAGAATTTGGGGGTAATTTTGATCCTATAGTATTATTAACCTTAATAACCACAATTTCTACTCATTTCCAAACAGCACATGATGCAAAGAAAAGAGCAAAAGAGGCGCACTGTGATCGCTGGACGGCTCAGCTAAGCGACACAAACGTATCAATATCACAGGAATTATTAGTTCTAATCAATGGTATTATTGGTCCAAATCACTGGAAGAAAATGACAAAATCACTGGAATTATTAGTTCTAATCAATGGTATTATTGGTCCAAATCACTGGAAGAAAATTACAAAATCACTGGAATTATTTGGCAAGATCACTGTAATTAATAATTATAAATCACTGATACTGTATTAATTGGTAAAATGTTGCTATCGCCTGCCTAGTGAAGTGGAATCTAGATGGGATTTTGTACCAGGAACACAATAACTTCTAAATCCCACTGCACTAATGGCGGAAAACGGGCGCACGTCTAACAGCGCACTGATTATACTGAGAACTGATTATACTGATCAATGATGATACTACGGAGAACTGACACTGAGCAGCGAGAACAGCACTGGTGTCAGGAATCTGCATTCTCCATCGCATCACTTATACCGCTTTCACATCGCTAACCCGGTAAAGAACCGGCTTTTAAACACGCTTCCGACTCGGGTCTGAACACGCTATACCCCTTTCACATCGCAGTTTGGAGCCGTGTTATTACCGGGTTATTCCCGGGTTGGTGCCTTTCACACTGAACCCGGTTCACCTTTTGAAAACATTTGTGATATCATTATAAATGGACTTTTCTGTCTCCTATTGATGAGGTTTGAAAGGTATTACAAGGAGGGGCTGGGGAGTGCTCAGTAGTGCAGCAATCATGGCCGACACAGCACATGTCTCTATAGATAGTCTCAGCTGTACTGCTCTTGGATTCAGCCTGTGAGAGGATATTTGAGCTTCTCACATTCTGTAGCTTGTTCAGCAGCTATGTTATGTGGAGGAGGAGGCTGCAGTATTTGAGAGACACCGCCATTCGTCGCCGGCAATACCTGCGCAGGAGGAGATCATTTATATCTGCTTCTGTGACCACCATACTCAACCTTACCCTCACTACTCAACGAAAATTGTGGTCTAGAGAACGGCAGCATGGGCAAGTTTTTATGCAAAGTGTGCTGAACTTTCAGGATGTTCAGTGGAAGTGTCACTTCAGAATGTCACGTCACACATTCCACAATCTTTTGGATTTAATGTCCCCAGCACTCTCTAGACAGACCACAAACTTCAGGTCACCAATAGAGCCAAGCAGGAGGCTAGCTATAGCATTGTGGTGGTATGCCACTCCAGGTGAATATCGCACAATTGCTTGCCTGTTTGGTGTGGGGTTATCTACCGTTTGCACCATTGTACATGAGGTGACCAGAGCATTGGTGGACAACCTATACCACAGATTTATTTCTCTTCCGCATGGCCAGCGTTTGGATAAAACAATATTGGGATTTGTGGAGTCTGGATATCCGCAGTGTGCAGGTGCAATTGATGGTACCCACATCCCTATAATCGCACCTCATGATAATCCTGCCGACTACTACAACAGAAAGGGATGGCATTCCATTGTTTTGCAAGCTGTGGTGGATCATAAGTATTGGTAATGTTCTTATCATTGTGTTTTCTTAATGCTAATTGTTTATAATTAATTTACAACTTAATATATATTTTTATATTAGTTTCACAGACGTATTCATCGGTTGGCCGGGACGGTCACATGACGTTCGAGTGCTTGCAAACTCTGATCTGTACCGGGTAGCAGAGGACAAGCAAGGGGGCTACCTTTTTCCAAGAGAGGTGATTTTGTTTAATAATTTTAATACTTTTGAAAACATGCCCAAGAAAAGATGTGTTAAAATGACGCAATGTTCATGAATCAAGCAGGTAACAGATGAATGCAATTTAATTTACATTGGGACCAATTAGTTGGCGTTACCTTCAAACATGCTTCCTATGTGCCCACCTGCCTGCCCATCACAGAGGAGTCTGCTCATATTTGTATTCCAATTTCTTTGTGTTAACGTACATTTTTTTATCTATATTCCTACTAGAAATCAAAATTTGTGGATGGAGTGGAGCTCCCGGTACACATAATTGGTGATGCCGCCTACCCGTTACGACGATGGCTCATGAAGGGGTTCACCCAACATGTCCAGCTGAGCCCCAATCAAATTACTTATACGCATACCCTGAGCTCAGCAAGAATGGTGGTCGAAAATGCCTTTGGACGACTAAAAGGACGTTGGCGCTGTCTTATGAAGCGCAATGATGTAGACATTAATATCATGCCTAACATTGTTGCAGCATGTTGTATTCTGCATAACCTATGTGAGTTTCAGAGGGAGGAATTCCTACCAGAGTGGACAGTGCAGGCCTCTGCTGCGTACCCTGCACTTGATTGTGAGGCCTATCTGGGCGACCATTCTGGAAGTGCAGAACAGATGAGGTCTGCTATAATGGCCAACCTTCCCTCATTACTCCGTTAATTTTTTTCAGTTTGTATATTCAGTAAATTGTTGTTGCTACAAAAAATAAACCTGTTTAGTTGACGTTCTGCTACTGTGTCGATAACAAATGTACAACATCAATATCCAATTTTAAATGGATGTATCATGCATTTTGTTTGTAAGTAAAAATAGGACAAGTACAAAGATTAACAAAAGGTCAGAGACCGTAGAATTTGAATTTGTATAAAACTTTTGTAAATAAAGTAGTGAAATCTTTACAGTAATAAAAGTCAAACCAGTAATAGTGTAGGAAAAACACTCCTATGATTTTAAAACCAACTTTAAAAAAACAAAACAATAACCATTTAAGATAAATTACAATAAACAGGAGACTCTGTAGTTGTCTCCGTTTCAGAAGGTGATTGGGTGTGTTGAGGTTGTGTATGTCGAGGATGGGTATAGTGAGTTGGAGTTAGTGGAGGTGGGGTTTGTTGAGGTTGGTTATGTCGAGGATGGGTATAGTGAGTTGGAGTTAGTGGAGGTGGGGTTTGTTGAGGTTGGTTATGTCGAGGATGGGTATGGTGTGGCGTTGGTTGAGGTGGGGTATGATCATAGTAGGGGGGGGGCAGGGTAATATTTGGTATATGGTTGAGGGTAGGTTGGTGGCACTGTGTGCAGCCCTTCAATGCATTGGAACATTCGGTCAAATATGGACATTTGAAATTCCTGCATTTCTCTCTGACGTTCTCTTGCATCCCTATTATAGGTTTCCTGCATAGAGATCAGCTGCGTCATAAATGTGTTGTTCATGTCTTGCTCTGCCTGCAAAAATCGCTCGAGACGTGCATCTTCTCGATCAGCCATGGCAGCGTCCATCTGCTCTAATTTTTTCACCAGGACAGTGGTCATAATTCTTGCAGCTTGCTCCGTTTTGTTTGGGCGGCGCCTCCTTGGCGGAACAGTATATACTGCAGACACAAATCAAATAATTATGTTATTGGAATTTGCAAAGAGCTTATATAAAATAGCAGTGTTTGCAAACGTGTTCGTGGCCTCCTTCCACCTACACACTGCATATACTCTGCAACATTTATAATTTTTAATTGTATGCATTTATTTATAAGATTTAATGACGTTAATGTTTAGAGTTGTTAGTTTGTGTTTAGTTTACGTTAATTGTTAATGTTAGTTATTATGCTTTTAGGATTGTTGTACTTACTGTTTCCACGCAAAGGCTGCGTTTGTGCAATTGGGGCCATTTGACTTGGCCCAGCCTCTGTGTCTTCTGGCGCATCAGTGGTTTCAGTCCTGCTGGGCTCCTGTACAACTGGGTCAGGCACAGTGGTTGGCATCGGTTGCGTATCATCCAGTACGAGTAGTGGAGATGGTGGTGGTGGTGATCGGGTGTCTGGGTCCTGTGATCGGGTGTCTGGGTCCTGTACGCTGCAGGTGGAAGCAGCACAGGCCTGTCTTGTTTCTGCTGCTGCTATGCTGGAGGATAAGCTAACCGGTGTTGCAAGTGCTGTGTGGACAAATATAGTGGCACACTGCTCATAATATTGCCACTCCATACGGGCAGCACCACTTCTGTTTCTTTTGTGGTCGTGGACCTTATGGAAATTCCTTTTAAGGGCCTTTAGTTTATTGATTACCTGCTGGGAGGTACGGTGGAATCCAGAGGCTGCAAGCATCTTCGTTATGTTTTTGTACGTGATTGCATCCTTAACAGTCCCTGTCATTTGGTGGGTGATTTCCGACTCCCCTCTTATTCGTAACAGCTCCCTAACCTCATCCTCACTCCAGTTTGCCATATTCTCCAAGCACTGTACAAATGTAGCACTGAATGTAGTATAAATAAAAACACACTGTTTAAAGCGTGCTGCCTGTTTATTTCCGGGTTCAGACAGGTGACATCATGCAGGGAGACAACCTATCACCTCCTTTTTAAGATTACCGGGTTGAATATAGCGGGTCTGAGGCTTTCACAGTGCCAAATGAACCGGTTTTGAACCGTGTAGGATCCTTTTTACACGGGTTGAAATACCGGGTTGTTTGACACGGTAAATTCATAATGGCGCTTTCACACTGCACCTCAAACCGGGTTGACACGGCTCAAACTCGGCAATATACCGGGTTATTTTTGCGATGTGAAAGGGGTATTACTGTGGAACTACGGGTTCCAGCAGTTCAGTTCTGTTCCAGATCCAGTTTTCAGTCTACTGCAGCCTGGAGTACACAGTGCTTCAGCTAACTCACAGCTGATCTGAACACCCAATCCAGCGGGGTGTGTTCTCACAAAGATGCAACATCCAATCATCACAGACCAAGGGGTATAAACTCCAGTTCCTGGCTCAGTCTCATGGACTTGGACAACGCGTCACATCCTTTGAACAGGTGGCTCCTGTCTTCAGTCCTCTGTCTGCAAAGATTCCCCAGTGTTTTGGACCTGTGGAACTACAGGTTCCAGCAGTTCCATTCCAGTTCCAGTTCCAGTTCCAGTCTGCAATCCCCTGTTTCCAGCGATCTCCTATTTCTGGCATTTCCAAGTTGTTTCCCTGTTCCAGTGTTCCTGTGGAACTACAAACTCCAGTCACAGCCTGCCACAGTTCATCAGCAGTAAGAGACTCTCCTCAGGTGTTATTCATTGCCTAACTTGTGCACCTTATTATCAGCATTCCATTCTGTGCATTGCATCCAGCACTTAACAAGCATGCTGAGTTAGGACTGTCTCCTGCCTGGGCCTTGCTTGGCTAAAGAAATTTTATGTTACAGAGACTGTGTGCTTTTACAAGTATTACCGGAGTTCTGTTCTCCAAACCATTTGCATTTATTTCACGTTTGTGCTACCAGTGACTTTATTTGCTTTAAACCTTCTGCTTTCTGCCATCAACTTGTCACCAATATATATTTGTGTTTCCAGAGACTTTTTATTATCACCTTGGATTCAGTTACCGTTTAACATTTCAGTTCTGCTACTACCAATGCTACATACCATTTATTATTATACTAGGTGCTTCATCGCGCCCTACGGGCGCTCTTCACACAGTCGGAAGGGGCTACGCCCCCTTAACCCCTGCACGCCTTTCTGGGATTCAATATATGGAGTATTACCTGCATTCCTAGTTTTGTTAGTGTTTGAATATTGCACAATGATAGGGCGTCCGATGGTGAAGGGGGCGTAGTCCCTTGCAACAGGAAGGGGTTTGGGGAGTGGGGACCGCGGATGGGGGAGGGGGTATAAAGGCGCTGTGAGTGGGGAAGGAGCAGGGGTGTCGCAGGTGGGGGATGGCAGCTGCAGGGCTGTTGCGGATGGAGGAGGGGTTCCGAAGGCGCTGCAGATGGGGAAGGGGTGGGTGCGGGTGTGCAGTGGATGGGGGAGGTGTCCAGGGGGCGCGTTGGGTGGGGGAGGGGTGGAAGCGGGGGTAACGTGGGTGGGGGAGTGGCGGGAGCGGTGCTGTTGCGAATGGTGTAGGCGATGCGGATTGGGAAGGGCCTGCTGCGTGGGTGGGGTAGGGGATCCAAAGGTGCAGCGGGCGGGGAAGAGCCAGATGCGGGGTGTGGCGGATGGGGAGGGGCTGCTGCAGATGGGGAGGGGTTTGGAAGACACTGCGGGTGGGGTAGGGGGTCCGAAGGCGCAGTGGGTGGGGGTGCCACGGGTGGTGGAGGGGCAGGTGCGGGGGTTTGCGGGGGATGGGGAGGGGTCCAGGGGCGCTGCAGGTGGTGGAGGGGCAGATATCAGTGCACATAGTCTCTGTGGTAGTTAGTGAGGGTTGGTGATGGTGTGAGAGGGGTGAAGGCCAGTACACAGACAGGCAGTTAGAGAGCAGGATGAGGGTGACAGGGCATAGTGACAGGGAGTACTTAGCAGATATAGGGGTGGGCTACAGGTGTGATGTCACAGTGTGTATACCTTTGCTCTCATATGTGAGGTATATGTGAGGTATATGTGAGGTATGTGTGAGGTATGTGTGAGGTAAGGATGTGGGGGTCGTGGTGGCCACTAACCTCCAGGCTGCTGCTGTGAGATGGTGACTGCAGAGGGAGGGAGCTCAGACCCAGCAGCAATGGGTCGTGATCAGCATTCCTTCCTGGCCCCGTTCCGCAGCACACTGTCCGCCCCGTCTGACGGGCGTCATTCCTCCATCCTGCATGGCAGCGTCAGCTGCTGTGATCGCGGAGCATAGGTAAGCGTCCGGAGCCCTGTGGGCGGGCAGGCATGGTGTTTCCCTGGAGAGGTGCGGCGCGCGTCCTTAGGCTGCAGACGGAGGGAGCTCCGGCCCAGCAGTAATGTTGATTAGTGCGTGTCCCGTCCTGGCGCTGTCCTGCTTGCCGCTGAGCATGGCAGCTCTTGTCTGTATGCTGCAGATGCTGATCTAGCGGTGCCTGAGCTAGCGCCCTCTCCCTGGGGTGTGGGTGTCAGGCAGCAGGTATGGTGTGAAGGTGGGAGAGGAGCTGCGGGCGGCGACTCGCGGCCTGCAAGTACCCTCCATATCAGTGCTGTTCCCCTCCCTGCAGATAGTGTCAGTGGCCGTGGTGTACTTTTGCTACTGGTGGCCAGGGCCGGTGCTAGGGTGTTCGGCGCCCCCCCTGCAAACTATGAATTTTGCGCCCTCCCATATTCCTTTGTTGTGCATCGGGAAAAGTGGTGTGGTCTCACAACTAAGGGGCATGGCCACACAATAGTACCCCCATTTAAAATTACGCCACAATGTAGCACAATCTTATTCATCTTATACGTAATGCCCCAACCGTAGTAGTAGCGTCCTTATACGTAATGCCCCACCCGTAGTAGTAGCGTCCATATACGTAATGCCCCCCCAATAGTAGTAGTGTCCTTATACATAATGCCCCCCCCAGTAGTAGTAGCAGTTATATGTAATGCTCCCCAACAGTAATAGTAGCGTCCTTATACATAATGCCCCCCCCAGTAGTAGTAGCATCCTTATACATAATGCCCCCCTAGTAGTAGTAGCGTCCTAATACATAATGCCCCCCCAATAGTAGTAGTGTCCTTATACATAATGCCCCCCCAGTAGTAGTAGCATCCTTATACATAATGCCCCCCTAGTAGTAGTAGCGTCCTAATACATAATGCCCCCCCAATAGTAGTAGTGTCCTTATACATAATGCCCCCCCAGTAGTAGTAGCAGTTATATGTAATGCCCCACAACAGTAATAGTAGCATCCTTATACGTAATGCCCCACCCGTAGTAGTAGCGTCCTTATATGTAATGCCCCCCAGTAGTAGTAGCAGTTATATGTAATGCCCCCCAACAGTAATAGTAGCGTCCTTATACGTAATGCCACCCCTGTAGTAGTAGCATCCTTATACATAATGTGCCCCCAGTAGTAGTACCGTCCTTATACATAATGCCCCCCCAGTAGTAGTAGCATCCTTACATGTAATGCCCTCCCAGTAGTAGTAGCAACGTCCTTATACATAATGCCCCCCAGAAGTAATAGAGTCCTTATACATAATGCCCCCCCAGTAGTAGCGTCCTTATATGTAATGCCCCCCAGTATTAGTAGCCTCATTATACGTAATGTCCCCCTATAGTAGTAGCGTCCTTAAACGTAATGCCCCCCCATAGTAGTAGCCTCCTTATACGTAATGCCCCCCCTATAGTAGTAGCGTCCTTATACGTAATGCCCCCCCTATAGTAGTAGCGTCCTTATACGTAATGCCCCCCCATAGTAGTAGCGTCCTTATACGTAATGCCCCCCTATAGTAGTAGCGTCCTTATACGTAATGCCCCCCCTATAGTAGTAGCGTCCTTATACGTAATGCCCCCCCTATAGTAGTAGCGTCCTTATACGTAATCCCCCCCCTATAGTAGTAGCGTCCTTATACGTAATGCCCCCCCTATATTAGTAGCGTCCTTGCATGTAATGGCCCCCCCAGCAGTGGCGTCCATAAAGTGCGCACACACAGACATACCTCACACACACACAATTCACAAATATATACAAACACACACACGCCACCATATATACACACACACACACACACACACACACACACACACCCCCCCCCACTATATACACACACACACACACACACACTATATACACACACACATTGCTCTCTCACCCTCCACTTACCAAGTCTGGCTGGCCGTCACTGCAATGCTGATTTCACCATTGTTCAGCTGTCTGGTCCCGTGTAGCTCCGCCCCTCTATTCCATGTAGCCCCCTCCCTCGTGACTCTGTAGATCCGCCCCCTTTTCGGGACCCACAATGCACAGCACACAGCCCGCTGTCACAGGTGATTGGGGGGGGGGTGGGGAGGACAGGCACAGCAGCCGGCAGCCTCACCTCCTATACTGTAAGGTAGGGTCTTGCACCTGACTGCTGCTGGCACTGGGTATGGGGTAGCTCCCTGCAGCAGATGCAGTTGACTCCGCCCAGCTCTGTGACCCCGCCCAGCGTTACGAGCACAGAGTCACAGATTAAGGCAAATATATAGGAGATAATTGTTCTGTGACCTTTGTGTTTATTAAACATCAGCGCATATGCGCAGGACTTTATTCAGTCTCCACGCTTCATATGTCATTCCCACACTGACCCACTAGTGACCCCTCCGGGAACAGACAAAATCAGAATCCTGACAACTGGACTATTGTACTGTAGTATACTGCTCACCACAATGCAGCACGGACACTGAGCTCAGATATTAAGCACTGATCAGGATACTAAAAGTGACACTGAACTGCAATATGCAGCATACTTGCCTACTCTCCCGGAATGGCCGGGAGGCTCCCGAAAATCGGGTGACCCTCCCGGCCCCACGGAAGAGCAGACAAGTCTCCCGGATTTTAACTTACCCCCTGCCCGGCCGCCCACTTTGAGAGTAAAGTGGGCGGTCTGGACAGTAAATGACGCGATTCTTGTTGAATCACGTCATCATAGTCACGCCCCCTGCTATAAAATGCCGGTTATAGCGGCATTACCGAGTTGGGGTGTGTGGCTCAATGATGTAACCCCGCAGGGAGAGGGGAGGTTTGAGACTGCTATGTGGGTTCAGGGAAGCAGGTAGGGGGAGCTATTAACCAGCTGTGAATACACTTGATAACAGCATTACACAGGATGCTGTTTGTTTGTTTGTTTTTCAGCAGTTTTTTATTTTTATTTTTTTATTACTGGATGTGTTTTTTAGACATTTGTATTTTGCCTGTAAAAAACTATGTATGCGGTGTAATGTATATTGTGGTGTGTGTTTTTTATAGTTTTTATAATATATATATATATATATATATAAAACCTTCCAAAGTGACCCGGCACTCCTGTGGTCCCCTCCGCTGTAGTAAAACTGCTCCCGGTGCCTTCCTCTTAGAGGCAGTCCTCTGGTGTATATAGCAAGCAATGAGGCGGCACTCCGGAGACTTTTAAGTGAGATTTATTGCAGTGTCTACGTTTCGGGGACGCAGCCCCTTCGTCAGGATACATGTGAACAATGAACATAAAGTGTTTAAATACCTTTGTGCAGTCTGTATCACCCGTCGCCTACAGCCGCGCAGCCCGGTTTCCGGTCGCGTCCTCCCGGTCCCGCCGGAAGTGACGTCCCGCCGGCCCGTCCGGCATACGCGTTGTGGCTGAGGAGAGAACACCATGGTAACATGTAAACAACATATCAGCCTCCATGATTCAATATACCAAGATACAGATATTAAAATACTAAACAGCAGCAGCAACTAAAGTGTATAAAAACCATACATTACGACGCTCTGATATAATCACAAACATATATTCATATCAAATCAACATCAGAGCGAGCCTAGTGAAGAAAATAAAACAGTGCTGTTATCTGTTCAGTGTGTAAGCCAATATAGGCCTGTGCGTTTGTATAAAATACCATTCCTAAAGCTGACAATTATATCCAATAGCATTAAAAGATGTCAAATTCACTGGATTAAAATTCAACTGTCTCTTATTATGCATTATAGCTGTTGTGTCCCCTAAATTTAGGAGACAACACGCCCCTTTCAAAGCCTTATTATAAAAAGCACCTCAGGTTGAGTGCTTCATTTAACCCTTTTGGGGCCAATGTATTTAGTACATGGATCCAGTGTGATTCTAATTGTAACAGTTTTTTAGATCTGTCACCACCCCTAAGGGATTTGGGGACTTGATCGATGATTTTATACCGCAATGTGGCCATATTATGTGGCTTTTTGGCAAAATGACGGGCCACTGGTTGATCACTATCCCCTGTTTTTATGGCTTCACGGATAGCAAATCTATGTTGCGCCATTCTGGTCTTGAAGGCGCAGTCCGTTTTGCCTACATATGATAGGCCACAAGGGCATGTCAATAAATACACCACGAACTTTGATTCACATGACAGAAAGTATTTGATGGTATATGGCTTCCCTGTGTGAGGGTGCAAAAATTTGGTGCCCGGTGTCATGTAACTGCATGTAGTGCACCCCTTGCACCGATAGCACCCTGCTTTTTTGCTTAGAAAGTGTTCTTTAGGAGTGTTAAACTGAGATATATCCGTTTTAACAACAATATCTCGTATACTGCGATTTCTAGAATAGCTCGGCAGTAGTTTAGATTGAAACACCTCCCCCAGCCCTTTATCTGTAGCCACTATTGGCCAAATCTGCTTGGCCCTCTTGGTTAAATGATGACTACTAGTATTAAAGCTAGTCACCCAAGGGAACCTGCCTTGTAGTTGTTTTTGAGGTTTTGGTTCCAATAATTGTTCCCTAGTACACTTTATAGCTCTTTCATCCCTACGAGCTCAGTAGATTCTCTACAATGGAAAGTAGAATCCTATAGGTTGACACGATCCCTTAAATTAAAAGAGTATTTCGGCAGAAATGTTGTGGACTCTGATCCAGTGACAAAGTCAACAATACTGGCACAACTAAAGAAATTGAAGAAATCGACATTTGATCCCGTCTCACAGAATTCGTCTATCCGCACATTTAGCAGAATGATGGACAATTTACATGAAGAACCACATGGGAAATTATGCTCCAACATGTCCCGTGAAGAATCCGCTGCTTTGTCAGAACTGGGTAAGAGACAAGACATTATTTTTAGGAATGCGGACAAAGGGGGAGCCTTAGTGGTTCTTGACACAGCTAAATACAAACAAGAATGTGTACGATTATTGTCCGATTCAGCTACGTATGGGACATTAAATCAAGATCCTACAGAGGTATTTAAGCGGGAACTGGATAATTTGCTTAAGGAGGCAGTAGATCAGGGCAGAATTACTCAATCTGTCAGTAATGCTTTAACTAGAGAGGTCCCCATTGTACCAGTGTTTTATATTATCCCTAAGGTACATAAAGATCCCCTGGATCCTCCGGGACGACCGATTATTTCGGCCAGGGGATCATTATGCGAACCACTGTCTGTATATTGTGATGCATTTTTACAACCTTGCATTCAGAATACTAGTACACACTTGAAGGATACATCTATGCTACTTAGGAAACTAGAAGGTATGGGAGAACTTGCTGAACAGACTAGCCTCGCTTCCATAGACGTAACAAGTCTATACACATGTATACCACATGGAGCGGGGCTACAGGCTGTTAGAAGGCTGATTACGAATAATCCACTTTACAAGGGCCCTGACATTGAGTTTTTTCTAGCGTTGCTAGATTTCACCTTAACCCATAATTATTTTCTATATGATAGAACGTTTTTCCTGCAGCGCACGGGATGCGCGATGGGATCGGCCGTCGCGCCATCCTTTGCCAATGCATATATGTGGGAGGTGGAGTTCTTACAAAACAGGAACATCTCAGATAGGATCAGTTTATACTGTCGTTACATAGATGACGTCCTTAATTTTTGGAGAGGTGACCAATCTGAGTTGGAGTCAATAGTGCAGACACATAATATGTCAAATAGTCCAATTAAATTAACGGTGACAATTAATGCTAAAACCATCAATTTTCTGGATGTTTGCATCACTATTGAGAATAATATGATCAGCACATCGCTGTTTGTGAAACCCACAGACAGGAATAATGTGCTGAAATATGACAGCTCTCACCCTAAATCCACAATCCGCAGTTTACCGTTCTCTCAATTTTTGAGAGTTTGCCGTATTACTTCTAAACCACAAGAGAAAGATCAAGCTTTACACAACATGACATTAAAATTTTTGGAGCGAGGTTACCCTATTAAACTGCTGAAAGCAGCTAGGAAAAGAGCTATAAAGTGTACTAGGGAACAATTATTGGAACCAAAACCTCAAAAACAACTACAAGGCAGGTTCCCTTGGGTGACTAGCTTTAATACTAGTAGTCATCATTTAACCAAGAGGGCCAAGCAGATTTGGCCAATAGTGGCTACAGATAAAGGGCTGGGGGAGGTGTTTCAATCTAAACTACTGCCGAGCTATTCTAGAAATCGCAGTATACGAGATATTGTTGTTAAAATGGATATATCTCAGTTTAACACTCCTAAAGAACACTTTCTAAGCAAAAAAAGCAGGGTGCTATCGGTGCAAGGGGTGCACTACATGCAGTTACATGACACCGGGCACCAAATTTTTGCACCCTCACACAGAGAAGCCATATACCATCAAATACTTTCTGTCATGTGAATCAAAGTTCGTGGTGTATTTATTGACATGCCCTTGTGGCCTATCATATGCAGGCAAAACGGACTGCGCCTTCAAGACCAGAATGGCGCAACATAGATTTGCTATCCGTGAAGCCATAAAAACAGGGGATAGTGATCAACCAGTGGCCCGTCATTTTGCCAAAAAGCCACATAATATGGCCACATTGCGGTATAAAATCATCGATCAAGTCCCCAAATCCCTTAGGGGTGGTGACAGATCTAAAAAACTGTTACAATTAGAATCACACTGGATCCATGTACTAAATACATTGGCCCCAAAAGGGTTAAATGAAGCACTCAACCTGAGGTGCTTTTTATAATAAGGCACTGAAAGGGGCGTGTTGTCTCCTAAATTTAGGGGACACAACAGCTATAATGCATAATAAGAGACAGTTGAATTTTAATCCAGTGAATTTGACATCTTTTAATGCTATTGGATATAATTGTCAGCTTTAGGAATGGTATTTTATACAAACGCACAGGCCTATATTGGCTTACACACTGAACAGATAACAGCACTGTTTTATTTTCTTCACTAGGCTCGCTCTGATGTTGATTTGATATGAATATATGTTTGTGATTATATCAGAGCGTCGTAATGTATGGTTTTTATACACTTTAGTTGCTGCTGCTGTTTAGTATTTTAATATCTGTATCTTGGTATATTGAATCATGGAGGCTGACATGTTGTTTACATGTTACCATGGTGTTCTCTCCTCAGCCACAACGCGTATGCCGGACGGGCCGGCGGGACGTCACTTCCGGCGGGACCGGGAGGACGCGACCGGAAACCGGGCTGCGCGGCTGGAGGCGACGGGTGATACAGACTGCACAAAGGTATTTAAACACTTTATGTTCATTGTTCACATGTACCCTGACGAAGGGGCTGCGTCCCAGAAACGTAGACACTGCAATAAATCTCACTTAAAAGTCTCCGGAGTGCCGCCTCATTGCTTGCTATATATATATATATATATATATATATATATATATAAAACTATGGGCCTAATTCAGACCTGATCGCTAGGGTGTGATTTTTGCACTGCTACGATCAGGTAGTCGCCGCCTACAGGGGGAGGAGGTAATCGCTGTGCAGGGGAGCGATCGCATGTGCAGGAGAGCTGCAGATACAGAAGTTTGTGCAGTCTCTGCGCAGCCCAGAACTTACTCTTCCAGTGCGATGTTCGGGGCTGGAGCTGATGTCAGAAACCCTCCCTCCAAACGCCTGCTCCCTCCTGCATTTTTCCGTGCACTCCTCTAAACCGGTCAGTTGCCACCCACAAACGGCCTCTTCCTGTCAATCACCTTGCGATCACCTGTGCGATCGCTTTTTTCGCACCATCCCATCACTGCGTGATGCTCCCCAGCGCGGCGGACCGATGTGCCTGCGCACTGCAATGCATGCGCAGTTCAGACCCGATCACCCGCTGTGCGAAAATACACAGCAGCGTCCGGGTCTGAATTGGGCCCTATAACGGGTCTCATTTTGCAGCAACTGCTGACTAAGGGGCTCATTCAGACCTGATCACTGTGCTGCAAATTTTGCTGTCCTGCGTTCGGGTAGTCGCCGCCCCCAGGAGGAGTGTAAATTCACCCGTGCAAGTGTACGATCGTATGTGTACGCAGAGCTGCAAAAATCTACTTTGTGCAGTCTCTGCGCAGCCCAGGACTTACTCCTACAAATATTTGTCATTCATATTAGTCCCCGCCCTTGTGTGTGGCCCTCGAATATTCACTGGAAGTGTTAAGCGGCCCCCCAGCTGAAATAATTGCCCACCCCTGGTATACAGTATGCAGCTCTGGAGGGATCAGTATATGGCAGGAAGGCGAGGCCTGGTCCTGGCAGCAGATTGACAGGCGGCCGTATAGTAACAACCAGCTCCAAATCTGACAGTGTGTGGAGTGGGAGGGGGTGAGGGAAGGGAACGAGCGATGGAGTGTCTGAGCGTAGGGCTTGGAAGTTCAGGGAGAGTGAGGCGGGAGCTGCTCTTCCATAGCAGCGCACAGTGGTGGTGACGGAGTCTGACAAAGGAGGCAGGAGGAGGATTGGGGCCACTGGCCGCAAGGGAGCACTGTGCCGCAGCCATCACCTGCAGGGGGAGTGGAGGGAAACACATCCTACAGTATCTGCCCCAGATAAGTGACTTCTGATCAGAGCAATTGAGGGTCGGAGTTTTTCTGAAAGGTGAAAAGGAAGGGGTTCTTTTTCATGTAGACTGGAAGGACTATAACAAACTTGGAGTGACTACACTTTTCACTCTAGTTCGGCTGCACTGCTGCCCTTTAATACACAGATGAATGAAAACTCCATTTGGAAAGGTGGTTGCTCAGCTATCAAGAGTTGATGCAGCACATGCAGGTATTTCTGCAAATAATGCAAACGAGGATAGTATTGATACTGCTGCTGACTTACAAGTGCCCTTATGAGGTTTCCTTCACCCCTCACCACAGTGATACAATATAACACCAGGATTCACCAGGATACCTTGAAAAAGACCCCAGATTGGGGTGGAAACGCGTCGGTAGCCTCCAGGTGTGCAGGGAACGCGGAGTTTGAAGCCAGGTGAACAGAGCGGTTTACTGACTGCACTAGTGTTGGTCTATATCAACTATTCATGCGCTGTTTGGGACTGTTTGGCCACAGTTCCATTCATCTCCGGTGGAACTGATTGTGACGTAAGCTGAGGTTTGGGAAGATTGCCGTGACTAGGACTTCATCCGCACAGCGCAGGCTAAGTCATTTGCCCAAAAACCTTTATATTGTTTCTGCAAATATGATGCAGAAAAGAACATCTCATAAGAAACATCGAAACAATATGGGACCAAGTAATATTGTAGGCTGTAGAATACAGCATAGGTGGAAAGAGGGCAGTGGGCCAAAAACCCAGTGGAAAGGAACAGTTCTGGATCAAGTACCAGTGAATCCCTCCCTCTATCTTATAAAGTATAATGGATTTAATTGTGTCTATGGACTTGAGCTTCAAATGGATGAAAGGGTGTCTGCTCTTGAAGTTCTACCAGACAGAGTTGCCTCATCCTGAATCAGCGATGCCCATTTGGCTGACACAATGATTGGTAAAGCAGTGGAGCATATGTTTGAAAGAGAGGATGGTTCCAAGGATGAGTGGTGAGGGATGGTATTGGCACGCGGACCTATTATGAATACATGGTTTTATTATTATATAACCTATGAAAATGACCCAGTCTTATATATGTATCAACTGTTAGATGACTATAAAGAACGAGATCTTCGGATCATGCCAGAATCAAATGATTCCCCTGCAGCTGAAAGAGAACCAGGGGAGGTTGTGGACAGCCCGGTGGGCAAGCAAGTGGAATATGCCAAAAAAGATGGCTCAAAAAGGACTGGCATGGTTATTCATCAAGTTGAAGCTAAACCATCTGTGTACTCAATTAAGTTTGATGACGATTTCCATATTTATGTCTACGATTTGGTGAAGACATCCTAAATGGTATTCTGTACTTTTTTTTTGCCAAACGTAATCTAAAGTAAACATTTGTAGAAAGTCGCTGCTTTCTGATTACAGAAATGCTCAGATATTCCTGCGAATCCACAATCCCTTCCCAGAGGAAAAAGAAACTGAGAAACCATTGTTTGAGAACGTTTGTTCTCTTTCCCTTACAAAGGAACAAACCAGTATAACCATCCTAAAGCAGGTGGTGTATTAGAGCAAAAGAGTGCAAGAGACCAGCCATGCAGTTTCTGAAATATTATGACAAAATGTTACTGTATTTCATAAGCACTCATTCCTAACTCTGCTAAGTACTGTTTGGTATACTGTATCTGGCTTCCATGAAGTAGTTGTCCATTATTTCAGCTTCCATTGACCTTTTTGAAAGCGGTAGAAGTTATCGATTCTTTTTTTTTTTTTCCCCTATTTTTAATTTTCTCCTGCATAGCCCAGTAAAATGTTGCAATGTTAAGTATTGACTTGTGCTCTGTTCCACGTTCTCTATGTACCCCATCTGGGTCACCCATGTCTGTCTACCCCTCCCCTTTAGATTGTAAACTCTCACGAGCAGGGCCCTCTTCCCTCATGTGCTTATCCTTTGTCTTACTTTAATAATCTTTAACTGTACCACATCCAGCAGTCTTCTGCCACCTGATACTTATTCCAGTGTCATCTGCTGATGTAACTATGTTTATTTACCCTGTATTTGTCCTATACTGTCATCAACAGTAAGTTGCTGTTTTCCTGTTTGATTATTTATGTACTCTGTAATTGGGTGCTGCGGAACCCTTGTGGCGCCATATATACTGCTCACAATAATGCAGCACAGAGATAGTATAATTGACACAGAGCTGCAAGATACAGCAATGGCCTACTGTACTGTGCTACTATAATTATATACTGGTGGTCCCCAGTCCCCACAATGCAGCACACTGAGCACAGATATTTGCAGCACACTGAGCACAGATATGGAGTGTTTTCAGGAAGAGAACGTAGATATTTTCAGCACACTGAGCACAGATATGCACGAGTGAAAATGGCGGTGACGCGCGGTTCTTTATGTAGAATACGAATCTTGCGAGAATCCGACAGCGGGATGATGACGTTCGGGCGCATTCAGGTTAACCGAGCAAGGCGTGAAGATCCGAGGCTGCCTCAGAACCGTGTAAAATAGGTGAAGTTCGGGGGGTTCAGTTCTCGGAGAACTGAACCCGCTCATCTCTACTTTCCAGTTTCATACTACCTGTTCTAGACCCCAAAAGTTATTTATTTCACATTCTTTAGAGTTATGGCATTGCTTAAAGTGCATTGAGAGAGTGTGTTTCAAGACCTTTTCTGATGTTATAAATATGCTCACATTTTTGGATGCGCATGTAATAAATTAATTTTATAGTATATATACCATTGATATTTCTCTCTTTATATTTTGAAGTATTGGTTTTAACAGTTCTACATACCAGGCAAGACCCACATCTGTGGAAACCACGCACATGTTCACTACTTCTTTTATTGTCACTCAATGCACTTTTTACTAATTTATCTTTAAGAGATTTTGATTTCCTATAAATAAAGGATGGTCTTGTGGGGAGTTTTCCTTTTAGAACTGGATCTTGTTCCAAACGTTTCCAATTTTTCCTGAATATTGTTTGTATCTCAAGATGCAAACAACTGTATACGGAAACAAAAGACCATTTAAGATTTTCCATGGGTGTTTTTTTTGGTTTTTCAATCAATAACTCTTGTCTCGACATGGATTCAACCCTTTCTTTAGCAGCCTGTAATTTTTCCTTTTGGTAGCCCTTACTTTCAAAACAGCTTGACATTTGGTCTATATGTGTATCACAGACCTGTATTTCAGAGCAATTTTGTTTGACTCTTACAAATTGGCTGAGAGGTATTCTTTCCAACTAGTTTGCATGGTGTTGACTATCTTTCTCAATGAAAGAGTTGGAGTCAGTTGTTTCTTTATATATTTGTGTTTCCAACTTATTATTTTTGACGTATATGTTTAGGTCTAAGAAGTTTATTTCTTTTTTGCTGTGGGTATAAACCAATTTTATGTTTTTATCCTTTTGATTCAGCTTTTCACAAAAAGAGTTAAGACTCTCTTCACTTCCTCTCCATACAAACAGTATGTTGTCAATGAAGCAATGCTGGGACACCAGGCCTGCCCCAGCCAACTCATTATGTCACACCACCAACTCCTCCCAATAGGACATGAATAAGTTGGTGTAACTGGGGGCAAACTTGATGCCCATGGCTGTGCCAACCTGCTGGAGATAATGATCTCCATTAAAATAAAATAATTGTTTTGCAAAATAAAGGCTATACTTTCTAGAATAAATTCCTTTAAAGAATCTTCCATATCACTTTTATTTAAAAAATATGATACGGGGGCGTGGCTTGAGGGGGGGGGGGGCGTGGCTTGGCGACTGACCCAGGCAGTTGGGTAATACTGGAGCTCCTGCCTGAGATACTTATATATGCTGTTTTTTTTTTAGCAGATATTCGAAACACATTTATTTGCTATTTCCTTGCCTCCCCCCTGACTTGAGTGCAGTGGTCTGCGGAGCCGGCGGGTGCCCCCTGCACCCGTGCGGGTTGCGGCCTACTTGCCTACCTGAAGCCGGGGGCTCAATTTCGCCACAGCCGGGACCGGAAGTGGACTGCCAGCGCTCCCCTGACGAAATATCTGCCCATTCCCTCTCCTTACTTCAGTGGTGACTTCCCCCGCTGCTCAGCCAACCCGACAGGGGAGCTCCCGCTACACGGCGCTGCCCAGAGCGGAGACCCGCTGACCGGCGCCGAGGCGGAGACGGAGCGCTGGAGACCGCGATGCTGCGCGCGGAAGCGTGCCTGACCCCCGCCGACCTCGTCAGCCTCTGGAGGCCCTCGGTGGCCCCTCTCCACTACCACCACCGTCTCACCTCACTCAGGGAGAGCAGCAGACACCCCGGTCCTAGAGGCCTTAAACGGGACACTGACGGTGCCATCTTTGATAAGGGCTGCTTGCCCACACTGCACATCCTTACACAGGGAGAGGTGGGAGCTGTGATTTTGGACCCCAGGCCTTCCTTGTCGGACTATTCTGGCTGTGGGAGTTATTGAACACTGCCCTCCACACTGCACCCCTAACCTGGCTACATGTGGCACACTCCGCTGAGTGCTGCTAAATAAACTTCATTTAAAATACAATAAATCACAGGCAATTGGGGCCGGGTTGCATACGGTGTTCCATCTGTCCCACTCCCCTCCTGGCATATATATTTCTGCTGAATCTTCACCGCCCTCCATCCCCACCTACATACGACCATCATCACCTATATGTATCCTATATCATTGGTGGATATGGAGCTCCTTCCTGTGATGGCTCACTGAGCAGCACCCTTTCTTCAGATATTCTTATACTATAACGGGGAGACAGCAGGGACCCCCTCCCCCCGGCTGATATATCTGCTCTTTTAAAAGGGAGGCTTGCTGAGCACCGCAATATGCTGGCGGACATCCGGCCTTCTACAACTAAGATACTTCGCCCTTCACGTCAAGATGCCTGATCTTTAAACTACAATGACCTGACCGAGCCACGTTGGGGGGAACACGTGATATGTCGGCTGCAAGTGGACACCCTGTTCGACGATAATTCTTTTTGACTACGCATAGAACCGTGCCTCATGCCGGGAAGACGTTCTGCCAAGAAAGTGTCACATAATCCTGCCAAGTCATCCCAAGCCAAGGCTTTTCAGACGCTTTTTCGACCACCAGTGGCTGATATTGCCTCCTCCACTCCTTCCTCATCCTCTTCACTCTCCCGAACCATGGCTGGTTAAAACGGCTGAGGGGCTCCCTGCCCTCCCTCCGACATCTTCTCCTGTAATGGAGTCCTCGGACTTGTCTGCCATTCTCTCCAAACTGCGATCCCTGCCCACTCGCCAGGACCTACAGCAGGACCTTCAGTCCATGGAACAACGGATACAGGATTCTATTCAGACCCGTCTCTCTTCCATACAGTCCGATGTCACTCAGGTCGCAGACAGAGTAGTAACGAGAAGACGGACTCTAAAATATCTGATCTCCATGATCTCATCTCTCGCCAGTCGCGTTCTCTGGTGGCCATGGGCCGCCGCCTTGATGACGTGGATAACAGAGGGCGCCGGAACAATCTGCGTATACGCGGCTTGCCTGAAGATGTCACACCCCAAAACGTTGACTCTGCCCTAACCAAAATATTCAATGAACTCCTGGGGGCGGACTCTGGCTACCAGATGGTGTTCGACAGAGCTCACCGGGCCTTACGTCCCAGAGGGACGCCAACGGAAAGACCCCGAGACGTTATCTGCAGACTCCACTACTTCCAGGAGAAAGAGGAGATTCTTAGAGCAGCCAGACGAACACCGGACATTACTTTTGATGGCCATAGGATACAAATCTTCCCGGACCTCTCGTGGTCTACCCTACAACAGAGGCGTATTCTCCGCCCCATCACAGATGAACTTATAAAGCGCAACATTAAATTTCGGTGGGGATTTCCAATATCCATCCAAGTAACCTATAGGGGGTCCCTCCTTGTACTACAAGAATATGACGGCGTTAATGACTTCTGTACAGCCCTAGATATCCCGATCCCGAGTCTCCCTAATTGGCTGGACCCGTTTGAACTTTCAATGTCCCCTCCGCCCCAACTGGAGAGATGGCAGACTGTCCGTAACCCTAGGAGAGGACGGCGAGATGGCACGCTTGAGGAATCTTCAACTGTTCCTGTTACTACAGTTACCGCAGAAGACACGGGATGAAGACGACAGGCAAGACCTTCTGCTACTGTTTCCAAGGACACGTGACTACTTGACATGTTTAATATGTTTTTGATATGTTTTCCCTTTTTGCGATGTCCTTCCACTGCTGGTTGATTAGTGCTATGTCGACAACTGTTTCAGTACTTGTTCACCTCCCGTGAGTGCTTAAGTACTGCCACTTCCTGCCAAGTTATGTACTTTGTTTTTTGTTTTTGTTTATTGGTTCCTGTGCAGAATCGCATTTTTCAGTTCAATGTTATCTGATAGATTATCTTGCCCTTAGCACGTAATGCCCTGCCTGATTTTGTAGTCTTCTGATTCAATTTCTTCTTCACTCGAACTGCCTTGACCACTGAATAATTTTGTTTGTACTACAATGATAATTGATGGCGATGTATCCCGGTTCCCCCCAGACCCCCCCTTGCTCTGCTATACATTTGTAGATCGTGGGCCGCTTTTGGTTTCCCATGACTAATGATGCAGAGTATTGCTGTTGTATTAACAGCTGTTTTTTTTTCTTTCTTTTCTCGTCCATGGTACTTCCCTCTGTCTTTCCTCTTGTGCTTTCCTCCCCCCTCCCCCCATTTGGATGAGGAGCTATAGGCGGTTATTGGATGACACGGTATCATGGCAATGCTGGCTTCTATTAGTATCAAAACATTATGGCTAATTTAAAGTTAATATCATTTAACGTAAAAGGCCTTAACATCCCCGAGAAGAGATCCCGGCTTCTACATTCCCTGCATACCGACAAAGCAGATGTGGTTTTCCTTCAGGAAACGCACTTTAAAAAGGGTGCCTCTCCGAAACTACACTCCCGCTACTTTCCACAGGGATATTACAATGATTTCTCTGGGGCTAAGGCCAAGGGGGTTGCGATTTTATTTGCGAAACATATTAGATTACATGATGTATCGGAGATTCCTATTGGAGATGGGAGAGGCCTACTGGTGAAGGCTACTATTGCTGACCAAACCTTTACATTTGTCAACCTTTATCTTCCTAATCAAGGCCAAATCCGTTTTATGAGGGAGGCGTTGAAGCTGATAGAGCAATCTCTGGCAGGGATATTAGTGATAGGAGGTGACCTTAACTGGGCATTAGAGCCTCTACTAGATACTTCGATTGGAACACCTAGAACCTCTTTAAACGATATTAGACGCTTTCAGTCAATTCTGCACGACTTTCAGTTAATGGATACCTGGCGCCTGCTTCATCCCAAAGACAGGGATTACACGTTTTACTCTTACCCACACAATTGCTATACCCGTATCGACTACTTTTTTGTAGATCACAACTCGCTTGATTTCCTTGTAGATGCCACAATAGGTCAAACAGTTGGCTCTGACCATGCACCCACTACTCTTGTCCTATCCTTACACCACCCTCCCCCGCGCCAATGGCGCTGGCGATTTAACGAGAGATTTCTCAGAGATCCAGACTGTCGGGCCCAATTGGATAGCGCTATTGAGGATTATATTGCTCTTAATATGACAGACGAGGTCTCCCCAGTGACAGTGTGGGAAGCCCATAAATGCGTTATCAGAGGCAAATGCATCCAACTGGATTCCCTCCTTAAGAAGCAAAAAAATGATTGTCGGGATGCCCTACTTGCTAAAATTAAGAGGCTAGAACTCATACATAAATCCACACTGACCTCCGATGTATTAGCAGAACTACAAGAAGCTCGGTCCTCCCTTAATAATTTGCTGAATGAAGGCACCCGCAGAGCATTCCGTTGCTGCCGACACAAGTTCCATAGGTGGGGTAATAAACCCGGGAAGCTCCTTGCCCGTGCACTTCGTGCCCAAAGATCCCTGACTTATCTTAAAGAGATTAGGGACTCCTCTGGTGTGCCCCATGCTTCTGACAGTAAGATGGCTGAGATCTTTCATGCGTACTATACGAAACTCTATAACTTGACATCACAGCGCTCCCATTGTGAGCAGTCATTGCATAGAAAGGCAGTAGAGGACTTCCTAGGGGAGATTGATTTTCCATCCCTCTCCCCAGATACAATTAAAGCCCTCGAAGACCCTTTCACAGACGACGAACTTGTGTCCGCCCTGAAGTCCTCCCCATCTGGCAAAAGTCCGGGCCCCGACGGCTTTCCCATATCTTATTACAAATCATTTCAAGATAAACTTCTCCCTCTCTTACTCCGCGCTTGCAATTCTGTCTCTCCACAGGCCCCCTTTTCCAATCAGTCCCTGGGGGCACACATCATGATCATCCCTAAGGACGGAAAAGACCCATCGTTACCAGCTAGCTACAGACCAATCTCCCTCCTTAATGTTGATATTAAATTGTATGCTAAGCTCTTAGCGAACCGCCTGTGTCTGTTGCTGCCGGCAGTACTACACCCGGATCAGGTTGGCTTTGTCCGGGGAAGAGAAGCGAGGGACAACACTATAAGAGTGATTGACCTGATAGCCCATGCAAACTCTGCTCAGGCCCCCATGATGCTTCTCTCCGTAGATGTGGAGAAAGCCTTTGACCGCATCGATTGGGTCTTTATGGAAAAGACGCTGCGATGATTAGGCCTGGGGGAAGTGTTCTTACATAAAATCTTGGCGCTATATCAAGCTCCCTCGGCGCAGGTGCGGGTGAATGGAATACTTTCTGACCCAATAGCTATCTCCAATGGGACAAGACAGGGATGCCCGTTGTCACCACTGATATTTGTTGTCTGCATGGAGGCTCTGGCTAGGGCCATCCGACAGAACACCGAAATCACTGGCTTGAAGGTGGGGGGAAATGAACATAAACTGGCATTATTTGCAGACGACCTTCTGGCGGTCGTTACAAACCCTGCCGTATCCCTATCTGGCCTTATGAAAGAATTTAACCGCTTTGGAGCTTTATCCAATTTTAAGATTAACTATGCCAAATCGACAGCCCTTAATATCTCCCTCCCCTCTGGCTTAGTCTCGACTCTGAAGTCTATGTTTCCCTTCACCTGGCACCCCTCACACATTAAATATTTAGGCATTATGATCCCATCCTCCCTTCCGACTACAGTCGCTCTAAATCACTTCCCTTTGCTGCGTAAGCTTCGTAAGGAAATGACGCAGTGGCTTCAACAAAAGTTCTCCTGGCTCGGCCGTATGAATATAGTGAAAATGAATATCCTGCCGAGGCTACTATATCTTTTTCAGACTATCCCCTTAAAGCTCCCCCACCAGTTTTTGGTAGACACACACAAAGCTATTAGCCGATTTGTCTGGGGTGGCAGGAAGCCCAGGTTCAAACATTGCTATTTATTCTATAGGAAGTCGCAGGGGGGCCAACAGCTGCCCATGGTTACGTCATACTATCAGGCTACGGTCTTAAATAGGATCCTGGATTGGTCGCGACCAGATGCCGGCTCAAGGCAGTGGGTTGACCTGGAGAGACGGTCTTCGGGTCTACAACTACAGGCAATACCCTGGCTTAAGACCATAGTCCGCTCCCCACACCTGACGGTTGGGCCCACCTTAGTTGTCTGGAGAACGTTACGTTATAGACTGGGTCTTTCCTCATCAACTTCCCTGCTTCTTCCGCTTCTTGACAACCCACTGTTTGGACCGGGTATGGGGGGAAGTGCGGCCACCAGGTTTAGGCAGGCGGGGTTGACTAGGGCCACACACCTGCTCTCTGGGGGGAGGATCAAATCTTTTGATGAACTCAGAGAGGGTACTGATATACCTACGACTGACTTCTGGTTCTTTCTCTAGACCCGTCACTTTATTCTGTCTCACAGGACATCTATTGCATTGACTAACAATATTACACCTTTTGAAGCAATGTGTTCCCAACCCTCTGCACCCACTCATGTTATATCGGGTATATATAAGATATTGTTACATGGTCGATTCACAGGAGACCCCGCTTTTTGTACGAAATGGGATATGGACCTGGCGCCCAGAGGAATACACATTAACTGGAAGAAACACTGTGAAGTTATGTCACGTTGCTCTACCAGTTTAGAAGTTGTTGAAACACAGTATAAGTTGCTTACCAGATGGTATAGATGTCCCTCCCTCTTGCATAAGTTCTTTCCCACAGTATCCCCTTTGTGCTGGAGGTGTGGAAAAGACCAGGGTACCCTTATTCACATATGGTGGGACTGCCCCCTGATCTCTGCCTTCTGGAGCCAAGTTATACAACTTTCCTCCGAAATACTGGGGTTTCAGGTACCTACGGGAATTGACTTTTGGTTGCTCTCCCACACAGAAATTCCACTAGCAAAATATAAACATTCCCTTCTCAAACATCTGAACAACGCAGCGAGGGCGGTGGTACCGGTCCACTGGAAGTCTCTGACCCCCCCCCAAAATATGGGAATGGTTCCAGCGAATAGAATTTTATAGGTCAATGGAAGATATTTTCCATTCAGTACTTGACACACATACTGATTATGTTGCCACATGGTTTTCTTGGATAGAATTTAAATCCACCTCTACCTACAAAGACCAGATTCCACTAGACTCACCATGATACTGCTTTTCCATGTAGCTCACCACACTGTACGGTACCCGTACTGGTATTTACTCATGAATGGTTAGCTCACTCAATCCCCTACCCCGGCTATACCCCTTTCTCCCTCCCACCATCCTTTGTCTTGTCTTTTGTGTGGTTTCTAGATGTTCTATGCTTTACTGGTCTACTGACCCATGTGTTTTTATGATAAAGTATTATTTGTTATATTTCAGTTTTTTCTGAAAAACCAAAATAAAGAATATATACAGTAAAAAAAAAAATATGATACAGCCTCCAAGCACTGTGTGGGTTAAATTATAGTATACAAGGTACTAACATCGGCTGTACATAGAAAACAATCTGTATTCCAATCAATGTGTTGTAATTTTCTTAATGTATCTCCTGTATCCTTTAGATATTATTTACTTTTAACAACTAAAGGTTGCAAGAAGGAATCAATGAGTGCAGAATATACCATTCAATGAGTGCAGTTATACCAATACAGCTTGATATTATTGGTTTTCTAGGGGGATGGAGTCGATCCTTATGTACCTTAGGTAGAATGTATATTGTGGGTACACTAGGTTCTTTGACGTTAATATATTCAAACTCATCATTTGATAGTACACCCTTAGAAAGGGCTTTGGATGTCAATTCCAAGAGTGCATTCATAATTTTATGTGTGGGATCATTTTTCAGATGTTTGTAAGTGCACCCAGCATTGAGTTGTTTTTCTATTTCTTTCACATACTCTATTCTATCCATAAGGACCACTCCACCCCCCTTATCTGCTGGTTTTATCATCAGGTCGGGATCTTGTTGTAAAGATTTTATTGCTAGTAATTCTTTTTTGGACATGTTACATCTTCTATTTTTCTTTTCTTTTTTGTTATTAATAATGCACTTTTCTACTTCATCCATTACTACTTTTTGGAAGCAATCTATTCAGCTCCCCTTTATGTATGTAGTATAGAAGTTGGAATTATTTTTTAACTTTTTCATAACAGGAATTTCTTCCTGGTCTATTTTGAACTGAGTATCTTGTTTGTTCAAAAATAACTTTTTTATAGTGAGTTTCCTCACAAATTTGTTTATGTCTATAAATAATTTTGAATGGGCTTTGATTGCTGGTTGGAGCAAACTTAAGACTTTTACTCAAAACTTTTTCTTCAATTTCAGTTAGTTTTCTTTTACTCAAATTGAATATTTTGGACATGTTTTGGTTCTAAATGGGACTGGTTGTTCTGGATTTTCTTTTTGACTTCTTTTTGTCTATACCACCCCTTTTACCTCTCTTAGTTTTTTCCACAAGTTTTTCATTAGTTTTCTGAGGGGAATTTATTCTCTCCACAGAGTTCTGGGATCCCACTCTAAAAAAGAAGACTGATTTTCTCACCATCTTGGTAGAGGGTCATACCTTTTCGTTGTTTCTATTAGAGATGAGCGGGTTCGGTTTCTCTGAATCCGAACCCGCCAGAACTTCATGTTTTTTTTCACGGGTCCGAGCGACTCGGATCTTCCCGCCTTGCTCGGTTAACCCGAGCGCGCCCGAACGTCATCATGACGCTGTCGGATTCTCGCGAGGCTCGGATTCTATCGCGAGACTCGGATTCTATATAAGGAGCCGCGCGTCGCCGCCATTTTCACACGTGCATTGAGATTGATAGGGAGAGGACGTGGCTGGCGTCCTCTCCATTTAGATTATAAGAGACTGAGAGAGATTTACTGGAGCTGACTAGGAGGAGTACTGTTACTGTAGAAGTGTAGAGACTGAGTGGAGAGAGTTTACTAGTGAGGACAGTGCAGTTTACTTTATAATCCGTTCTCTGCCTGAAAAAAGCGATACACAGCACACAGTGACTCAGTCACATACCATATCTGTGTGCACTGCTCAGGCTCAGGCCAGTGTGCTGCATCATCTATTATCTATATATAATATTATATATATCTGTCTGACTGCTCAGCTCACACAGCTTATAATTGTGGGGGAGACTGGGGAGCACTACTGCAGTGCCAGTTATAGGTTATAGCAGGAGCCAGGAGTACATAATATATTATATAGTGAGTGACCACCAGACACACAGTGCAGTTTATTTAATATATCCGTTCTCTGCCTGAAAAAAGCGATACACACAGTGACTCAGTCAGTCACATACCATATCTGTGTGCACTGCTCAGGCTCAGGCCAGTGTGCTGCATCATCTATTATCTATATATAATATTATATATATCTGTCTGACTGCTCAGCTCACACAGCTTATAATTGTGGGGGAGACTGGGGAGCACTACTGCAGTGCCAGTTATAGGTTATAGCAGGAGCCAGGAGTACATAATATATTATATAGTGAGTGACCACCAGACACACAGTGCAGTTTATTTAATATATCCGTTCTCTGCCTGAAAAAAGCGATACACACAGTGACTCAGTCAGTCACATACCATATCTGTGTGCACTGCTCAGGCTCAGGCCAGTGTGCTGCATCATCTATATATATTATATATCTGTCTGACTGCTCAGCTCACACAGCTTATAATTGTGGGGGAGACTGGGGAGCACTACTGCAGTGCCAGTTATAGGTTATAGCAGGAGCCAGGAGTACATAATATATTATATAGTGAGTGACCACCAGACACACAGTGCAGTTTATTTAATATATCCGTTCTCTGCCTGAAAAAAGCGATACACACAGTGACTCAGTCAGTCACATACCATATCTGTGTGCACTGCTCAGGCTCAGGCCAGTGTGCTGCATCATCTATATATATTATATATCTGTCTGACTGCTCAGCTCACACAGCTTATAATTGTGGGGGAGACTGGGGAGCACTACTGCAGTGCCAGTTATAGGTTATAGCAGGAGCCAGGAGTACATATTATATTAAAATTAAACAGTGCACACTTTTGCTGCAGGAGTGCCACTGCCAGTGTGACTGACCAGTGACCTGACCACACTGACCACCAGTATAGTTAGTAGTATACTTATATTGTGATTGCCTGAAAAAGTTAAACACTCGTCGTGTGACTTCACTTGTGTGTTTTTTTTTTTTTTTATTCTATAAAAATAAAACTCATTCTGCTGACAGACAGTGTCCAGCAGGTCCGTCATTATATAATATATAATATATACCTGTCCGGCTGCAGTAGTGATATATATATATTTTTTATATCATTTATCATCCAGTCGCAGCAGACACAGTACGGTAGTTCACGGCTGTGGCTACCTCTGTGTCTCTGCACTCGGCAGGCAGTCCGTCCATAATTGTAATACCACCTAACCGTGGATTTTTTTCATTCTTCTTTATACATACATAGTTACATAGACATCTTCTCTTTATCAACCAGTCTATATTAGCTGCAGACACAGTACAGTACGGTAGTTCACGGCTGTGGCTACCTCTGTGTCTGCACTCGGCAGGCAGTCCGTCCATAATTGTATACCACCTAACCGTGGTTTTTTTTCATTCTTCTTTATACATACATAGTTACATAGACATCTTCTCTTTATCAACCAGTCTATATTAGCTGCAGACACAGTACAGTACGGTAGTTCACGGCTGTGGCTACCTCTGTGTCTGCACTCGGCAGGCAGTCCGTCCATAATTGTATACCACCTAACCGTGGATTTTTTCAGTCTTCTTTATACATACATAGTTACATAGACATCTTCTCTTTATCAACCAGTCTATATTAGCTGCAGACACAGTACAGTACGGTAGTTCACGGCTGTGGCTACCTCTGTGTCTGCAGTCGGCAGGCAGTCCATAATTGTATACTAGTATCCATCTCCATTGTTTACCTGAGGTGCCTTTTAGTTGTGCCTATTAAAATATGGAGAACAAAAATGTTGAGGTTCCAAAATTAGGGAAAGTCCAAGATCCACTTCCACCTCGTGCTGAAGCTGCTGCCACTAGTCATGGCCGAGACGATGAAATGCCAGCAACGTCGTCTGCCAAGGCCGATGCCCAATGTCATAGAACAGAGCATGTCAAATCCAAAACACCAAATATCAGAAAAAAAAGGACTCCAAAACCTAAAATAAAATTGTCGGAGGAGAAGCGTAAACTTGCCAATATGCCATTTACCACACGGAGTGGCAAGGAACGGCTGAGGCCCTGGCCTATGTTCATGGCTAGTGGTTCAGCTTCACATGAGGATGGAAGCACTCAGCCTCTCGCTAGAAAAATGAAAAGACTCAAGCTGGCAAAAGCAGCACAGCAAAGAACTGTGCATTCTTCGAAATCCCAAATCCACAAGGAGAGTCCAATTGTGTCGGTTGCGATGCCTGACCTTCCCAACACTGGACGTGAAGAGCATGCGCCTTCCACCATTTGCACGCCCCCTGCAAGTGCTGGAAGGAGCACCCGCAGTCCAGTTCCTGATAGTCAGATTGAAGATGTCAGTGTTGAAGTACACCAGGATGAGGAGGATATGGGTGTTGCTGGCGCTGGGGAGGAAATTGACCAGGAGGATTCTGATGGTGAGGTGGTTTGTTTAAGTCAGGCACCCGGGGAGACACCTGTTGTCCGTGGGAGGAATATGGCCGTTGACATGCCAGGTGAAAATACCAAAAAAATCAGCTCTTCGGTGTGGAGGTATTTCACCAGAAATGCGGACAACAGGTGTCAAGCCGTGTGTTCCCTTTGTCAAGCTGTAATAAGTAGGGGTAAGGACGTTAACCACCTCGGAACATCCTCCCTTATACGTCACCTGCAGCGCATTCATAATAAGTCAGTGACAAGTTCAAAAACTTTTGGTGACAGCGGAAGCAGTCCACTGACCAGTAAATCCCTTCCTCTTGTAACCAAGCTCACGCAAACCACCCCACCAACTTCCTCAGTGTCAATTTCCTCCTTCCCCAGGAATGCCAATAGTCCTGCAGGCCATGTCACTGGCAATTCTGACGAGTCCTCTCCTGCCTGGGATTCCTCCGATGCATCCTTGCGTGTAACGCCTACTGCTGCTGGCGCTGCTGTTGTTGCCGCTGGGAGTCGATGGTCATCCCAGAGGGGAAGTCGTAAGCCCACTTGTACTACTTCCAGTAAGCAATTGACTGTTCAACAGTCCTTTGCGAGGAAGATGAAATATCACAGCAGTCATCCTACTGCAAAGCGGATAACTGAGGCCTTGACAACTATGTTGGTGTTAGACGTGCGTCCGGTATCCGCCGTTAGTTCACAGGGAACTAGACAATTTATTGAGACAGTGTGCCCCCGTTACCAAATACCATCTAGGTTCCACTTCTCTAGGCAGGCGATACCGAGAATGTACACGGACGTCAGAAAAAGACTCACCAGTGTCCTAAAAAATGCAGTTGTACCCAATGTCCACTTAACCACGGACATGTGGACAAGTGGAGCAGGGCAGGGTCAGGACTATATGACTGTGACAGCCCACTGGGTAGATGTATGGACTCCCGCTGCAAGAACAGCAGCGGCGGCACCAGTAGCAGCATCTCGCAAACGCCAACTCTTTCCTAGGCAGGCTACGCTTTGTATCACCGCTTTCCAGAATACGCACACAGCTGAAAACCTCTTACGGCAACTGAGGAAGATCATCGCGGAATGGCTTACCCCAATTGGACTCTCCTGTGGATTTGTGGCATCGGACAACGCCAGCAATATTGTGTGTGCATTAAATATGGGCAAATTCCAGCACGTCCCATGTTTTGCACATACCTTGAATTTGGTGGTGCAGAATTTTTTTAAAAACGACAGGGGCGTGCAAGAGATGCTGTCGGTGGCCAGAAGAATTGCGGGACACTTTCGGCGTACAGGCACCACGTACAGAAGACTGGAGCACCACCAAAAACTACTGAACCTGCCCTGCCATCATCTGAAGCAAGAAGTGGTAACGAGGTGGAATTCAACCCTCTATATGCTTCAGAGGTTGGAGGAGCAGCAAAAGGCCATTCAAGCCTATACAATTGAGCACGATATAGGAGGTGGAATGCACCTGTCTCAAGTGCAGTGGAGAATGATTTCAACGTTGTGCAAGGTTCTGATGCCCTTTGAACTTGCCACACGTGAAGTCAGTTCAGACACTGCCAGCCTGAGTCAGGTCATTCCCCTCATCAGGCTTTTGCAGAAGAAGCTGGAGGCATTGAAGAAGGAGCTAAAAGGGAGCGATTCCGCTAGGCATGTGGGACTTGTGGATGCAGCCCTTAATTCGCTTAACAAGGATTCACGGGTGGTCAATCTGTTGAAATCAGAGCACTACATTTTGGCCACCGTGCTCGATCCTAGATTTAAAGCCTACCTTGGATCTCTCTTTCCGGCAGACACAAGTCTGCTGGGGTTGAAAGACCTGCTGGTGAGAAAATTGTCAAGTCAAGCGGAACGCGACCTGTCAACATCTCCTCCTTCACATTCTCCCGCAACTGGGGGTGCGAGGAAAAGGCTCAGAATTCCGAGCCCACCCGCTGGCGGTGATGCAGGGCAGTCTGGAGCGACTGCTGATGCTGACATCTGGTCCGGACTGAAGGACCTGACAACGATTACGGACATGTCGTCTACTGTCACTGCAATTGATTCTCTCAACATTGATAGAATGGTGGAGGATTATATGAGTGACCGCATCCAAGTAGGCACGTCACACAGTCCGTACTTATACTGGCAGGAAAAAGAGGCAATTTGGAGGCCCTTGCACAAACTGGCTTTATTCTACCTAAGTTGCCCTCCCACAAGTGTGTACTCCGAAAGAGTGTTTAGTGCCGCCGCTCACCTTGTCAGCAATCGGCGTACGAGGTTACATCCAGAAAATGTGGAGAAGATGATGTTCATTAAAATGAATTATAATCAATTCCTCCGCGGAGACATTGACCAGCAGCAATTGCCTCCACAAAGTACACAGGGAGCTGAGATGGTGGATTCCAGTGGGGACGAATTGATAATCTGTGAGGAGGGGGATGTACACGGTGATATATCGGAGGGTGAAGATGAGGTGGACATCTTGCCTCTGTAGAGCCAGTTTGTGCAAGGAGAGATTAATTGCTTCTTTTTTGGGGGGGGTCCAAACCAACCCGTCATATCAGTCACAGTCGTGTGGCAGACCCTGTCACTGAAATGATGGGTTGGTTAAAGTGTGCATGTCCTGTTTTGTTTATACAACATAAGGGTGGGTGGGAGGGCCCAAGGACAATTCCATCTTGCACCTCTTTTTTCTTTTCTTTTTCTTTGCATCATGTGCTGATTGGGGAGGGTTTTTTGGAAGGGACATCCTGCGTGACACTGCAGTGCCACTCCTAGATGGGCCCGGTGTTTGTGTCGGCCACTAGGGTCGCTAATCTTACTCACACAGTCAGCTACCTCATTGCGCCTCTTTTTTTCTTTGCGTCATGTGCTGTTTGGGGAGGGTTTTTTGGAAGGGACATCCTGCGTGACACTGCAGTGCCACTCCTAGATGGGCCCGGTGTTTGTGTCGGCCACTAGGGTCGCTAATCTTACTCACACAGCTACCTCATTGCGCCTCTTTTTTTCTTTGCGTCATGTGCTGTTTGGGGAGGGTTTTTTGAAAGGGACATCCTGCGTGACACTGCAGTGCCACTCCTAGATGGGCCCGGTGTTTGTGTCGGCCACTAGGGTCGCTTATCTTACTCACACAGCGACCTCGGTGCAAATTTTAGGACTAAAAATAATATTGTGAGGTGTGAGGTATTCAGAATAGACTGAAAATGAGTGTAAATTATGGTTTTTGAGGTTAATAATACTTTGGGATCAAAATGACCCCCAAATTCTATGATTTAAGCTGTTTTTTAGTGTTTTTTGAAAAAAACACCCGAATCCAAAACACACCCGAATCCGACAAAAAAAATTCGGTGAGGTTTTGCCAAAACGCGTTCGAACCCAAAACACGGCCGCGGAACCGAACCCAAAACCAAAACACAAAACCCGAAAAATTTCAGGCGCTCATCTCTAGTTTCTATGTTGAAGTCTGACCTTCAATCATTTTTCCAATGCACATCTTTGATAATCTCATTGGTCCTGTTTGTTTCCCTCCAATGATTTCTAGGGATACTGTTTCTCCTATCTACCAATGGTGTATTCCAGTTTAATCTATGTCTCCTATAATTTCATTATAAGGGGTATTATTATATCTCCAGTGCTCTTGTCTATTAAATTTGTTATTCTTCCTGGATACTCTATTCCACCTTTCTGTGTTCTTTATAGGATTTTCAACTACATCTTGTCTTTCCTCTATTAGTGTATCTGTTTTATTTGATGCAGGTACATTCTTATTCCTAAATTTTTTTTTTTTGTTGCTCTTTTATCCTTAATTCCGGCACTGGTTACCTGTATTCACCAAATGCATTATGCTGTATTTTCCCACTTACTGTATTTTATCTCAAAGCCACAGCCTGTGTCTTCAATTTGTTTTGGGCTTTGCAGCCTTCAAGGGCGCCATATGAGCACCTACAGTACATCTGTTTTCTGAAATCAGTATTTAGTTTTTTTGCACACACTGAATTCTAACATTAACCAATATTGCTGTTCACTCAATTATCTGCTAATCAAACTTTGGGCACGATTCAATTAGAAAAATTAGCATTCACTACCAGGGCTATGCAATACAGCGCAGTGGTAAGTTGGAGAATGCCCGTTCTCCAGGACTAAGCAGGGTGTTTTGTTGGGAGAACTGGTATTCTCTGACTTACAGTAAGTGCCCGGCAAAACACTGTTTCCAACGTGCTAAGGGCAGAAATAAGCACATCATTGGGTGTCACAGGGTGATGTATTCAATAGCCCCGGAAGCTTATTCCCAGCGCTATTCAACTGTCTTTGAACTGAATCATGCCAATAGTATTCTTTAATGACCTGGTTATAATTATTTTATAGCCTAAGGCAGTGATCACATTTGCAAAGCTGAATGCCAGCAGCTCTGCAAATGTTATTGCTCTAAATGCAAATGCAGTAGCAGGAAGCATGAAACACCACCTTGCTGCATTTGCAAACCCAGCCCTGTGACCGGTATTGCAGCCTGGGTTCAACATTGTGACCGATGGTTGTGATGTTCCCCCGCAAATGGCCAGCTGAGTAAGCCTCAGCTTACACAGGATAGCCATCGCAAAGGGCCTTATGAGATCAAGGGAGCTGCATTTATAGACACAAATCTTGACCTTGCCCTTCCAAATCTTGGCTTCGCCCCCTCCTGCAAAGCCAGGCCCTCATGTGAAGTCACACCCCCACTCGAGCCATTGGTGCGCAGAATGACTCGAGGTTCCACACCAGGTGTCATTTAGGTCAGATACGCCTCTGCTAGCAACGCTGGCCGTTCCCACCCCACCCCCTGAATAGCTGTGCCTGTCAAATCAGGCAGATGCTTATGGAGGGCTGCCTGCGATCATACAGGAACATTCTGCACACGCACAAAATGGGGCCTGCGTCTGCGCAGTTTCATGATAATTGGGAACCTGTGCAGGAGATTGCATAAGGGATCACTACTGAATGAAGGCCTAAATTGTGAGATATGCACAAGTAAAATAATTGTCTTGTGTAACAAATATACTATATGAATCTGTTTATTGTAAGGTACTGGATCAGCGTTTGTTCATAGAAAGCATGTAAGGTTGAGGATTATTGATGATTCTGTTGGGTACAGGAGAGATGTCAATATCTTCAGGTTCCATGTTGCATTTCAGGTCAAACACTTGCAAAATGGATGTGAGGAATAGAAAAATCTCCATGCGTGCCAGACCCTCTCCTAAGCAGATTCGCTTACCTGTCAGAGCAACAAAAAAAAAATGGGAATGTGAGGAGTAATAAAAAAATTCAACAGAGGGCATTTATATTTAACTCTTAGGAAAATACTGCAACTTCAGTATTGTTCTATACATATTATATATTAAACACTGTACTGAATATCACCTATAGAGAAGGGTATGAAGGCTTCATTTTTCTTTAGATTGCCCTGATCATCTAAGAAATGTCCTGGATCAAATTTCTGTGGATTCTTGAAATATTTTTCATCTTTCAGGACGGAGGTTAACATGGAGAATACTGTTGTACCCTAGAAAACAGTAACACAGCTTTGTCAGGAAGATCACTACTGAAACATTCCCTGTTTAACAAAGTATTTACATAACTTTATATTGAATTGTATACTAGATGGAAAAGTTCCAGTATTACATACCATGAAGATAGTGGAGTAGAATAGGGTAACAGAGGCCTTCAGAGAAATGCTATAACAGAGGAACAAAGGCTTTCAGAGACATGCTGTAGGGTATTAGGGGGTATGTAGTCATTATGTTGACTTTGAAATGTCAACATTCAGAAAAGCAACAGCATAATATCGACATGATCTGAATGTCAACATTCAGAATGTCAACAAAAGGGTGGCCAATCCCAGGGTCAGGATTGGCGAGATCCCCAGGATTTAGGCCTAAAATTGTCCAGGATTCAATCCAGGAATTGGAGTTTCCAATCCCGGGGATATAGGGATTAGAAAGCCCCCTGTTCTTTCAATCCCAGGCAGCATTGTGCTTCCTCAGGAGGCTCAGACACTGCCCAGCTCCCTCCTTCCTGCTCCCACTGTTCCTTGCTGTGCGCACTGCGCAGCATGACGTGAAGTCAGAGGTCTCACTGCATAGTCTGACACCATCTGACCGCGCTGCACGGACCAAACCTCACCGCCCATCGCCTGCAGCATGTGAACCTGTCCCACTCCCAAAGGATGGTGAGTAGTTATGTGGGATAAACGGGTCTGGGAAGGGGCGGGGCAGAGGCACTGAAGACTGTAATTTTTTTGTTTAAAGATTTTATTAGGTTTTCACAAAAAAAAAAATCAATGTAAGAATTTCAAAGATACATACATCTAATAAACATCAGTAGATTACATATATCCACCAACAGTCATAATAACAAGGCACAAAAGTATACATATTCAGTAGAACAAACCTTGCAGAAAATATATAGAGTACAACATATAAACCGGACACTTCCTAATTAGAAGACATTGATTTGAACAAGGATAAAACAAAAGGAAGGGGGGAGGAGAGGTAGGAGAAGGGAAAGTAGTTAAGGATTCTAAGTACATAGTATATGAGTATATGAGAAGGCATTAGTAATCCGTCTAATAATGGAATCAGAGGAAACTGTCAAGTATCAAATCATGAAACATTAGCTACAAAATTTGCTACGCTCCTGTAGAGATAAATCATATAAACCTAACATGGTATTGATAAAGGTGCTGAAGTTTAGTCATTAATTGTTATTACGCTCCATTGATGAGTGCATGTCTATATAAGAGCAATATCGGTACTTATAGTGAAAGTATCACAGTAAAAAGGGTCCAAGTCATGAAAAAGTGTAACATTTAAAGTCAAAATGATATATTTTAGAGACATTATCACTGACAGAGTATGTGATTAATGTAGAGGATGTAAACAGTGGCAAAAGGTATTCAACACACAGATTTAACCAGATTATATCAAATGCATTATTTGAACTTAATGTTGTGCGTCAAGGGTTTCAATATACTTGCCCCATTTAGATAATATTTCTCAATAGATAGAGATGCAGTCATCAGTAGAGAATGTTTGTCAAACATTAATAATTGTAGTAATTTGCTATTCACTTCACATATAGATGGGGCAGTTTTAACAGTCCAACGACTCAAGATAAGTTTTTTTGCTACTGTTAAGATAATTGTAAGAAGAGGAATAATAGTAGATTTGTTAGCTGCAAGCTTCCAGTTTTTGAAGTTTATATATAGACAGGCTAGAGGGTCAGGAGATAGGTTAACAGAAATCAATTCATTTATGAATCTTAACACTTTTCTCCTACACTTATAACACTCTCCTGATTCATCTTGAATCATATATTTGCATTGAGCTGGGGCTATATATATATATATATATATATTCTATAAATCGTCTTGAAGAGGACCTCTTGCATATATGCTGATTAAAGAACTTTCATAGTAGGGGAGAAGTGATTTAATAAAATCTTGAATCTATGATGTCCGGTACGTCTACATTGCATGCTAGTGTTAGGGAATGCAGTTAGGGAATGTAGAGTGGAGTCTACTGATGTATTAAGGAGAATGCCATATAAATGGTGAGTTTTGTAGGGTTGTGTGTATAAGACTATGGAAAGGGAAGTGAGAGGGTCTGGGTTATGAGGGGATACTATAAATGAAATTAGAGAAGAGATATATGGGGTCATTCCGAGTTGATCGTAGATGTGCTAAATTTAGCACAGCTACTATCAGGCACTCAAACATGCGGGGGGACGCCCAGCACAGGGCTAGTCCGCCCCGCATGTCAGTGACGCCCCCCCACCCACCCCCCGCAGAAGTGCAAAAGCGATGCTTTTGCATTTCAGGAAAAAATTATTGAAAATTTACAATTGCGCTTACACTGAAAAAATATACACATAGCCTGAATTCACTCTGATTACAACCCTCCTAGTAGGTAGATCTTCTTTTTTATTCACCAAAATCACAACAGACAATTGGCAATACTCCAGATGTATTAATGGAAATATAGTGAAATTCCCTGAAAGTGTATTTGCTGCTAATATACTGATTAATCAGCGCAGATTACATAAGAAATGTATTTGTTTGCATTTGAGGAGTAACTCTTTGCCAGCACAGCTCCTGCGGCTGGCTGGGAGAACATCTTTGCTGCCTGGGTCACAGCGGCTGCGTGTGATGTCACACAGCCGCTGCGACCCACACCCCCCAATGGTCCAGCCCCGACTGTGTTGGCCGGACCGCGTCCCATAATGGTGGCTTAATGCCGCTGTCCAGCCCCCTCCCGCACAACGACCGCCTCTGTCTGTCAACCAAGCAGAGGCGATCGCTAGGCAATGACGGCTGTCCATCTAGCATGCGCCGGCGCATGCGCAGTACTGACCCGATCGCATTGCTGCAATAAACTGCAGCGTGCGATTGGGTCAGAATGACCCCACACAGAGACAGACCGGTAGGTACCTAAAAAACAAAATGATATTTCAAACGTTGGTATTTGTTTTTTAATACTTTGAATGGGAATATGGAGCCTCCTGGGTCAAACAACTTCGTGGCTATATCCAGTCCTTTACAGCGCCACCCTACAAAAGCGGAGCTTTGAAGTGAGGGGTTAATTCAGGTTGCCCCAAATAGTAAGAAAAGGTAATATTCTGAAGTCCCTACCAAGCTTTTTCTTTATTTGGATCCAAGCATCATAAGTACGCCTGAGAGGAGTATGTAATAAAGCACTCAAAGAATAAGGTTCAAATATAGATTTGTCTAAAGTTAGATCTGTGTAAGTCAATTTGTCTAGAAGCCAGACTGTAATATAACGGAAATGAATCATTCAGAAGTACATCTGAAAATCAGGAATACTGAGACCCCCCTTAAATTAAGATCAAGTAAGTTTCGATAGAGACATTCTTGGCTTTTTCCCATTCCATAAGAATGATGACATACTGTAAGATTATTAATAGAACAAATATCTGATTTAGGTAGGGAGCAGGGTAACATTTGTAAATCATAAGAAAAATGTAGGGAATACCCCACTTTTTAGAACCGCTGCTACTTCCGAGAAGTGAGAGTGGTAGTTTGGTCCAACATTCCAGTTGATTCATAATTTTAGCTATTAAGGGGGTAAAATGAGTCTTATAGATTTTATGTGGGTCACGGGTGATTAGAATGCATAGATACTTGGTGTGAGAATGCTGGATAATGAATTGAGATATTGTATGGTGTGCCAAAATCGTGGGGTATAAAGATGTGATAGGAAGAATTTCTGACTTGCTAACATTAATTTTGTATCCAGAAATGGGACTGAACAAATCTATAATATCCATAATAACCGCTATAGACGAGAGGAAATTTGTGAAGAAAAGTAGCATGCCGTCTGCAAAGAGGGCACGTTTGAGTTCCAAGTTTGCTATCGATATACCCGTGTATTCTAGAGAGGATCGAAGGGCTAAAGTAAGGGGTTCAATTGCGATAGCAAAGAGGAGTGGGGAGAGGGGACAACCATTTCTTGTCCCTCTTTTGATCAGGAAGGTAGAGGAAAGAAAACCATTACAAGCAATTTGAGATGTAGGGTCAGTGTATATAGTTTGCTTGAATGATATATAAGACTGGGGAATACCAAATTTGACCATCGTGGAAAAGAGATGGGACTAAAGCACAAATGCCTTTTCAACATTGTAAGAATTACATTAGGAGATTCTGAGCAATTCTCTGAGTAAAGGACTTGGGTGGCAGCTAAAATCTTACGTACATTACGAACCAAGTGTCTGCCAGTTATAAAGCCTGTCTGGTCCTGATGGATTATAGGAGGAAGGATAGGGTTAAGGTATTTAGCTAAAATTTTTGTCAATAACTTGTAATCACAGTTTAGCAATTAAATTGGCTTATATGATCCAAGCTTTGAAACAACCCTTCCAGGCTTAGGAAGAACTTTGATGGTTGCAGAATTGAAGTGTGGGGGAAGGTGTTTGTTTAATAGAATAAAATTAAATACCGATACTAATAAGGGGGCAATACGATCTGGGACCATTTGATAAAAATCTCCAGAGAATCCATCAGGACCAGAAGCCTTAGCTGCTTTTTAATGACTTGAGAGCTTTTAAAACTTTGTCTAATGTGATCTGTTCTGTGAGGGAAGAGGTAAACTCTTCAGGTAGTTGAGAGTATGATAGCCTGTCCCACAAATCTTGCAATTTTTGTGTATTGAGAAGTGGAGAGGAAGGAGTGGGAGTAATAGCTGAAGTCAGAGGGGATTAATATATATGTTAGTGTAAAATTCACTCATTACTTGTGATATTTGTGCGTTAGAGGTTAATGAACCATCAACATGTCTAAAGGACTAACAGACATGGGAGGCCTAGTACTATTTAAGATATTGGAAAGTAATTAGCTGGACTTATTACCTAACTTATAAAAATGGTAGTTGGATGTGAATTGCAGCTTATCTGTCATATTCTGAAGGAGGTTGTCTAAAATAGACTTGGCTTTTAAATACAAAGCTCTATTAGTAGAGGTAGGGTGTTGTATATAAGTGGAATATGCCTCAGTTAAAGACTCTTGAAGAGTGATATATGAACATTTATTTATTTATTTATTAACAGTTTCTTATATAGCGCAGCATATTCCGTTGCGCTTTACAATTAGAACAACAGTAATAGAACAAAACTGGGTAAAAACAGACAGACAGAGGTAGGAAGGCCCTGCTCACAAGCTTACAATCTATAGGGAAATAGGCATAGATACACAAGGATTGATGCTACCTATTGCATAATGGTCCACCAGATTGCTAGGTTCTTAATGGGTTGTATGATGATACCCCACAAAGTTATCCAAGTGTCAGGAGGGTGTGAGACTAAAGAAAGTCAAGATATGTGATGTTATGAATACTCTACAGAGGATGTAATTAGATAGGGAAGCACTGAAGGTTATGTGGGTGGGTCTGGAATTTGATAGGCTTGTCTGAAGAGGTGGGTTTTCAGGGAACATTTAAAGGTTTGGAGACTAGAGGTGAGTCTTACTGTGCGTGGGAGGGCATTCCACAGAGTGGGTGAAGCCCGGATAAAGTCCTGTAATTTTGAGTGTGAACAAGTAATGCGTGTGGATGAGAGACGTAGGTCTTGTGCAGAGCGGAGAGGTCGGGTAGGGAGATATTTTGAGATGACTGAAGAGATGTATGTTGGTGCAGTTTGGTTAATAGCCTTGTATGTGAGTAAAAGTATTTTATATTTAATACGGTAGAATACCGGTAACCAATGGAGGGACTGACAGAGCGGATCTGCAGACGATGAATGTCTGGCAAGGAAGATTAGCCTCGCAGCTGCATTCAAAATGGATTGTAGTGAACATGAGTTTTGTTTACAATATTTTGTCTCAAAGGACAGAATAGCGCCTCTGAATACTGGCTTCGCTGTTAACCAATGAAGAGGGGGGTTTGAGGCTAAGGGTCTTCATTATGAAAGTGATAATTATTAAAGGCTGTTTCCAAATATGTGTAAAATTTGGATGAATGATGAATGAACAAGGTGGGCAGGAAACCTCCAAGATTTCTAAGGTGACACTTTTTTAGTTGACTGTAGGGTGACACTGATTAGGGAATGGTCAGAAAGTAGAATAGGTTCAATATCAGTATTCTTTACATGAGAAAAAAGGGTTGTGGTTATGAAAATGTAATCAATGCGGGATAAGGTGTGGTGTGCCGCCGAAAGTATAGTCACATCGTGTTGGCTTCAAAGCTCTCCATACATCAACTAAATGTAGTGATTTCAATAAAAAAGGGATACCTATTTTGGGAACAAATCTGTAAACCCTATTAGTAACAGACCCGTCTAAGGTAGTATGAGAGAGTTCAGATTAAAATCTCTACACAAAATTAAATTGCTGGAAACATGAGTGAGCAAGAGTCTAAATATTCTTTAAAAAAAATGTTTTGAGAAATTGTTTGGTGCATATATGGAACATAGGGTGTAGGCAGTACAGGTTGAGTATCCCATATCCAAATATTCCAAAATAAGGAATATTCCGAAATACAGAATTTTTTGAATGAGACTGAGATAGTGAAACCTTTGTTTTCTGATGGCTTAATGCACAAAATTATTAAAAATATTGTATTAAATTACCTTTAGGATGTGTCTATAAAGTGTATAAGAACGAAGCATAAATTATTTGTGTGCATGTACACAAACTTTGTTTAATATACAAATTTATTAAAAATATTGGCTAAAATGACCGTCAGGCTGTGTGTAAAAGGTACATATAAAACATAAACGCATTCTGTGCTTAGACTTGGGTCCTATCACCATGATATCTCATTATGGTATGCAATTATTCCAAAATACAGAAAAATCCGATATCCAAAATACTTCTGGTCCCAAGCATTTTGGATATGGGATAATCAACCTGTATTATAGATGTATAGTGAAACCAGCAGATATCTACCTTAAGTACCAGCTTGTATGGATATAACTTCTATAGGTGGAGACTTGGATGTGAATATAGCTATACCCCTCAGCTATCCGTCTGGGGAAGGGTACAGAAAATCTGGGGAAGGGTACAGAAAAAATCTGCTGCTTTGAAGGTCCCAATGAGCAGAGTGGCCTCCTTCATCCATAAATGGAAGACGTTTGGAACCACCAGGACTCTTCCTAGAGCTGTCCGGCCATCTAAACTGAGCGATCTGGGGAGAAGGGCCCTAGTGAGGGGGATGACCAAGTACCCATTGGTCACTCTGTCAGAGCTACAGCATTCCCTGTGGAGAGAGGAGAATTTTCCAGAAGTACAACCATCTCTGCAGCAATCCACTAATCAGGCCTGTATGGTAGATTGGCGAGACGGAAGCCACTTCTCAGTAAAAAGCACATGGCAGCCCACCTGGAGTTTGCCAAAATGCACCTGAAGGACTCTTAGACCATGATAAACAAAATTCTCTGGTCTGATGAGACAAATATTGTACTCTTTAGTGTGAATGCCAGGCATCATGTTTGGAGGAAACCAGGCAGTGCTCATCACAAGGCCAATACCATCCCTACAGTGAAACAGGGTGGTGGCAGCATCATGCTGTGGGGATGTTTGTCAGCATCAGAAACTGGTAGAATAGTCAGGATAGAGGGAAAGATGAATGAAGCAATGTACAGAGATCCTGGGTGAAAACCTGATCCAGAGTGCTCTCGACCTCAGACTGGTGCAATCTTTCAGCAGGACAATGACCCTAAGCACACAGCTAAGATATCAAAGGAGTTGCTTCAGGACAACTCTGTGAATGTCCTTGAGTGGCCCAGCCAGAGCCCAGACTTCCATCCGATTGAACATCTCTGGAGAGATCTGAAAATGGCTGTACATTGAAGCTTTCCATCCAACCTGATGGAGCTTGAGAGATGCTGCAAAGAGGAATGGGGGGAACTGGCTAAAGATAGGTGTGCCAAGCATGCGGCATCTTATTAAAAAAGGCTTGAGGAGGGCAGCGTGGCCTGACCGGGAAAGGGAATAGCTGCACTTCCAGTGAGCTCCTGAACAGCTACCCTTTTTATACCCTCTTTTACCCACTTTCCCCTCTTAAAACACGCTCTGCCAGGCGTCCTCATCACCTACCACCACCGGCGATTCAGCGCGGGGTGAACTGCGACGCCGGGAGATGCTATTAAGGGTCTCTCCGGATTGCGGTCTTCCCTACCAGAAAATCCGGGGACTCGAGTATCCGCTCCGGCCCGCCGGCTGAGCTCCACGGCGGGAATCGCGGGAGAACGGAGCCGCGGACGCCAGCTCTGAATAGAGCCTAACAGACATACTGCCTGCCTTCTCTCCTGGCCTGATGACCTGCACAGACCACCTTGCTGGCACATCACATGAGGTGAGAGACAAGACAGGCTCTGCTGCACTCAGGCTGTGTATAGCTGCGGCTGCCATTTTCTCCCCAGCACATTACATTACAGCCTAGTCTGGGAACACTTTGCTGGACTGTTAGCTTTACTCATTCCTGCTGGATCCTCTCCCTAACCTCTTGTCTTGCTACCTACATTACTGGGGCTTATTTCTACATGTTGCTGGAAGTCATAAGCTATTCTTCAGTATATTATCTGGGTGCACCCCCTGCTGTTCCCCAATACTCCCGGTCTGTAGCTACATGTGAAGCCTGTCATCTTTCACATTAACCCCCCCCTGGATCCTGTGATTTGCATTACCATAGTTTTTGCATTACCCACAATTTGCCTCAGAAATTCTCTGTACTGGATGAAGACCTTGGCAGCGCTGCTGGTCAGGCTGTTACTGTGTTCTTCTGTATTATTCGTATATCTACATATGCTTCTAAAGCCCATCTCACAGGAATATCTACTCAGGTACTCTGCAATGTGATTTTATTTACGCAATGAGCTGATAGCCTCGCTCACCGGCCTCATCTTACTTACTCCAGTAGAGACATTTCCACTTGTCACTGTTACTGCCTATCAGGGTTTTTCTTTTTCTTTTCTTTTTTTTTCCTGAATATAATATTGTCCTGGTGGCTGCTTATATGGAAAAATATCTTACGCCTCCTGCCTCCGCACAACCTCTTCAACCACGCCAGGAAAAGAGAAGGGCAGACCCCAACATGTCTTCGGACTCTGCTATCGTTGCATTATCTCCTGCCGCCAAAAAATCGGTAGCCCCTCAGGACTCGTATGTTACATATAATGATGTGGTAGATGCTATTAAGGCGACCATGGGGCCGCTACTCTCACAAGCAGTTTCAGATATAACTTCTCAACTGCAACACCTTACCCACTGGCTTGCTGAAACGGAACATAGGGTCGGTACCCTGTTTCAAGACGTCTCGCATCTCACACAAGTGGTTCCCAAATTGGAAAAGGACACCTACTATCTTTGGAACAAGGTAGATGACCTTGAAAATCGGTCCAGGAGAAATAACATTTGACTATTGGGGCTCCCGGAAGCAGTTAAGGTCCCGGCTCTAGCTCATTTTGTTCGTAATACTCTTCCAACCCTCTTAGGAATCGCATCTGAATGTCGTGATCTCATCATTGAACGAGTTCACAGAGTGGGTCAACATTCCGCAGCTACGTCTACCCGCCCTCGAGTTGTCCTGTTTCGATGTCTTAATTACTTACATAAACAGTTGCTCTGGTCAGCGTCCTGCAACAAAAAATTTATTCCCTGGGAGTCATCGAAGTTATACCTTTTTCAAGATTTCTCAGTGGAATAATCTTGAGCCCGTAAGGCTTTTTCCCCAGTGTGCTCCCGCTTAGTGGCAGACCAACGTAAATTTGCCCTGATCTACCCAGCCAAACTGAGACTGTTTGATGGTTCTTCTTACAAGGATTTCAACACTCCCGCTGATGCAGAGGCTTTCTTGGCGGAAGAGAGTCGTTCTACGCCCCAAGGGGATATTGCAGATACTCCTCCGGTTACTCGCTGACCTCCTCTCAGTTCATGTGGACACTGCTTTGTTCTAATACATTGTTTTTCTTTGTTTCTTTTTTCCATTGAAAAATGCATCCCTTCGTTAAAAAGTCACTACGAATTGTTATGCAAGTATACCTTGTTTTCTAATATTACAGGTATACTACTGATAATATGTTTTCTGCCTGAGTTTGAGGCCTAGTTACTTATTTTTCACATTGATTCAGTTTTTAGAGGCTTATCTCACCCATTGTGTTTTGCTATTAGATTCATCAAACACTTGCCATGATTAGAATGGTACTGGTTTTGACGTTGCAGATTTATGTTTTTTCTCATTCTATGTCATCCCGTGTTTGTGTTTGTCTCTTCCCTTTTGTCTCCTCTCCCACCCCCCATTCCATATTTTGTTCATCTGACAGGTCAAGTGGGGATGTTCGTAACTGGTTCCTGCATTACTCACCTATCACTTAAATGTCTGTACGCTTAGGCACGTGGAATGTCGGAGGAATTAACTCCCCGGCTAAAAGACGCAAGATTCTTACCTATATTTCCAAACTGAAGGTAGATATCATATGTATCCAAGAAACACATTTGACTCACACTGAATCCCTGAAACTGCAAACACTAGGTTGGAGATTGTTACTTGCTGCACCTTATAACTCTAAATCCCGAGGCATAGCTATACTGGCCAAAAAATCCTTATCCGTTTCTATTTCTAATTCAATTATTGACCCGGAAGGGCGGTACCTGATTACTGATATTGTAATCAATAACTCCCCATATACCCTCTGCACGATCTATGCCCCAAATGTTTATAAAAGATCCTTCTTTAGCAATTTACTGACCAAATTATTACAACATAGCTCAAAATCCCTGATTTTATTGGGAGATTTTAATCTTATCTCCTCCCTGATTCTTGACAGATCCTCCACTTCAAAGACTCCCACCTCGCTCCCTAAATTGGGTATACCAGCGCTTTCCAAGCAACTCAGCTTGATTGATGTTTGGCGAGCTATGAACCCAATAAACAAAGAATTCACCTGCCTCTCTGCTGCTCACCAGACACTCTCCCGCATAGATTTTATTTTATTATCTTCCTCCTTATTCCCCAAAGTGCAGGATGTTGTTATTGAACCTTATCTGACCATGCGTTAGTATGGTTATCGCTTCAAACTACAGTAGACAAGGGCCCTTATAGATTATGGAAATTCCCTAATTATTTGTCCCAGTCCATTTTTTTCCGGCAAAAATTAGAATCCGCTTGGATGGACTTTAAACATGCTAATGCTGATTGTGAAACTTCGGACCCACTTTTGTTTTGGCAGACGGGCAAAGCGGTCCTCCGCGGTGTCATAATCTCCTACCTGGCGGCTGAGAATAGACGCTTAGCCGCCATGTATCTTGATTTACAGTCTAAATTGACGGAATCTTATCAGTCCTTTAAGTCGGACCCTACCCCTTCCAATAAGTCGGTGTACTGCACTGCAAAAATTCATTTTGATGAATATTTTAAAATCAAAAGTGATCGCTCCCTTTTTTCCACTAACTATAAATTTCATAAGTTTGGAAACAAGACGGGCCGTCTCCTTTCCAATCTCCTGAAAGGTTCACAACCACCTATGTTGGTCCACCCGCTATGTCGAGATGATGGTTCTGTGGCAAACTCGAGCGACCAGATTACTGATATTATGAAAACTTTCTATGAATCCATATACTCTGACCCTCAAGATATTGATCCCCCTTCCACTGATGAGGTTCCCCCCAGTTCTTGGACGTTTCCACCCCTTCCCCAATTTCCAGATGAATTCTCTCATCTACTAGAAGCCCCTGTCTCTATAGAAGATGTCACTAGGGTTATTCAGCAATCAAAACCATTGAAAGCCCCAGGCCCAGATGGTCTATCAGCGGAATTTTACAAAATTTTTTTACCTAGGATTGGGGAAAGCTTGGTTGCTTTCTACAATGGTATTATTTCTTCCAAATCGGTTCCACTCTACTTCAATTCAGCGATTATTAAGTTACTCCCCAAACAGGGCAAAGATTTATCTCTACCTGGTTCCTATAGACCTATTTCTTTATTAAACTGTGATTATAAAATATTTACAAAAATTCTGGCTGACAGATTGAAACTATATTTACCCAAAATTATTCATCCGGATCAGACCGGTTTCATATTAGGAAGACATTCAGTAGTTAATGTACGAAAAATTTTGGCAGCGATTCACCACACGAGCCCTTCTACCCCCCCTAGTCTGATAATTTCTTTTGACGCAGAAAAAGCGTTTGATTTAGTTAGTTGGAAATATCTTTTCACTGCTTTATGCCGGTTTGGTTTCCCCCCAGCTTTTATTTCTATATTACAAACACTATACCATTCCCCCTTCTCACAAATTTCCTGTAACGGTTCCATATCGTCTGCTTTCGCCATTTCACGTGGGACACGCCAAGGCTGGCCTCTATCCCCCCTTCTTTTTGCCATCGCCATGGAACCTCTGGCGATTGCTATACGGCTTTCTGCTACGATTGAAGGTATTACCATTCGTTCCAAAATACTCAAAGTTTCCCTATATGCAGACGATATGGTACTTTTTCTTTCCAACCCGGCATCCTCTCTTCCAGCTGTCCTAAACCTCATCTCCTCTTTTGGCTCTGTCTCCGGTTACAAAGTCAATTTAGACAAATCAGCGATTCTCCCCATTAGTGGCTCGCCCTCTTATTTTCAATCACTGCCCATTCTTCAAGCTTTCCACATTGCCCAGTCTTCTCTTAAATACTTAGGTATTCATATATCGACCTCACTGTCGGACATTTATGCCCTTAACTTTACCCCCATCATCGCCAAACTGAAATCATACCTAGGCAATTGGCTATCCCTGCCTATTTCCCTCTTAGGCAGAATAGCAGATATAAAAAGTGTACTGTTTCCCAAAATCTTCTATGTTATGCAAATGCTCCCGTTTAGACTCCTCGCTAATGATATCAAAAATTTAAATACCCTCTTTTCCCGGTTCCTATGGCAAGGGAAACGTCCAAGAATTGCGTTCGCTAAATTAAGATTGCCCCGTAAGGAGGGAGGTCTAGGTTTTCCAGATCTAGCCTTATATTCGGACGCAATATTTTTTCGATATGTCAGTGACTGGTTGCTCGAGACTAACTCTTACACAGATAATCAACTGGACTCTGCTCTATTTGCCCCTTACTCCCCCAATGCACTGTTACACTCCAGATTAGCGGATATTCCTCCATTTATTAAAGACAATCCTTTATTCATAGATACTTATCGGACCTGGATTAATATTAATAAAAAATGTCATGGTAACTCCAGCTATTCCCCGTATGTGGCATTATGGGGAAATCCGGCTTTTCCCCCTTCACTATCTAATGTGGGTTTTCTTCATTGGAAGGAAAAAGGTTTAGCCTCAATAGCGAAGGTATTTGACCCTGGTGGCTGTCTATATTCATTTGCGGATCTTCAGTCCCGTTACTCCATTCCTGCTCAGCATTTCTATATGTTTCTTCAAGCACGTCACTACATTCAATCCCTAGGTATCCCATCACCTACTGACAATAGAACGAACACGCTCCTTTCCTTGCTTAAGCTCATTTCCTCTGTGCCTTATAAAATCAGTCTACTATATACCTCCTTAGCCTCCTTGTCAGCCTCGGCTCACTGGGAACCCACCCTAAAGAAATGGTCTTTAGATGTGCCTAGTATCAAACTTTTACCAGACCTGATATCTTCATATGATAACACGCTTAGATTTCTACAATCTTCCTATCTGCAAGAAGTTCACATTAGGATGGTACACAGAGCATATATAACCCCTGCACAACGGAGGTATATGACACCCCTTGAATCCGGTGCATGCGTTACATGCAAAATGTCACATGCAACATTTATTCACTGTGTTTGGGAATGTGGCAAAATTAAACGGTTTTGGAATAAAGTGATTCAGTTTATAAATGCTATGGTTTCTACTCATGTACACCCTGAACCTTTGGCATGTCTCTGTGGGAATTTCAAAGCTTGGGACTTAGGTCCCGATAAGAAATTTAAACTCCGTTTATTGTCTTTAGTTATCACGATTGCCAAAAAGATTATTCTCATTCACTGGATTCATTCCTCCTCTCCCTCACTATCAGAGGTCAAACAAAAATTGTTGCAAATAATGTATTACGAGCGAAGGGCTACTATTCCTGCTATTGATATGGGCGTGGAGAAATTTTACCGTAAATGGGAATTTTTTATTAACACTTTGGAAATACAGACACAAAATCATATTCTTAAATTATTCGAAAATACTTCCTGGAACTTGCTTAGGAATCTCTCTGCCGATTCTTAAATATGTCTCAGCTATATAAGTATTTTAAATATTATATATGACAGGGTTATGAACCCCTGATTCCCGTTGACAGTTTCTCACCTCCCTTCCCCCCCCTCCCGCTCCCTTCCCTTCTTCCCCTGGATGTTGTTTGTAGTGTTTTGTTTTGTTTTGTTTTGTTTGTCTTTCCCCCCTCTTTTTTGGGTTTTATATATTCATACTGTACCGTACCATGAAGATTATTGTTAGACTCTCGTATTATTTTATGTTATGTCTGCCAATGAGCTGGTGGAGTTTATTTTTTTACATATCTCCCCCTAACCCTCCAGCTAATGTGGTAAGATTGTTTTTCTGTTGAGATTTTCATTGTCTATGCAAGCCACTAGCCTAATTGTACTTGTTCATGCCTATTCGGTACTGTAATTGATTTTCTCTATTCCTATTAGAAAACCAATAAAATATATTTACAAAAAAAAAAAGACTTGAGGCTGTAATTGCTGTCAAAGGTGCATCAACAAAGTATTGAGCAAAGGCTGTGAATACTTATGTACATGTAAATTCTTAGTTTTTTATTTTTAATAAATTTGCAAAAATCTCCCAACATTTTTTTTCAAGTTGTCATTATGGGGTATTATGTGTAGAGTTTTGAGGGGGAAATTAATTTATTCCATTTTGTAATAAGGCTGTAACATAACAAAATGTGGAAAAAATTAAGCGCTGTGAATACTTTCCAGATGCACTGTATAAGAAACTTGAATAATAATAGTAATAATAATAATAATAATAATATAACTTGCCTATAGGTTACTGACCTTTGGAATGTGATATCCTCTCAGGTTTATATCCTGGTTGGTTGAGTGTGGGACCCCTTGTGGTAAAAGATCTATAAATCTCTGGATTTCATGAATCACTGCATCTGTGTATGGCATTTTAAACCTATCCTCCATTGTTGGACAGCGACTCTGGCCAATCACCTTGTCAATTTCATCTTGGATCTTTTCTGTTGGAAGTTAAAACAATGAGTATGTGTTCACAATGACATTGTTCTGCAATCAAATTACATTTGTAAGTTAGAGGGGTAAAAGATCTATGAATTGTTTACACATTTGTCGACAATCTGTTCAATAATTTATGTTAAGATGTGTTTCAATCGCTGTTCTATAGTAGAGCCATGTATTGAGCAAGCAAAAACACTAATGTGTCACTTTATAATTTTTGTGGGGATAGCTGGGCGGAGGCACGTGTTGCTCCACTGATGTGGGTCTGCAGTTTTTCTTCAAACACCAATATAAAAGAGTGTTTGTGGAACTGAGATGTGTCTATGAATCATACAACAACAATGTATAAATAATTGTACATTTTCTGTAATAAAATATAAAAAAATATAACTTTAACATGGACACTTGGGGTCACAAATTGCTAAAAAATATTTTTCAGCAAGAAACTTAATCACATTTGTCAACTGCATCCACTAGTGCATGACTAAATATCAATATAATATTCTGCAATTATTTAGATCTTCATGATGTTAAATGGCCTAATTCAGATGCGGTTGTTCTTGTTAATGCTGCTGCTGTCTTTTGCTGTACGCAATTGAAAATTATATGCTAACATGGCCAGAAGCTAGCCTGAGCATAGGTACGCCCACAGCTGTCACATTATTTCTGTCTGACAGCTTTTAATTGCTGATACTTCGATACCATCATCGCAAAGTGGATCATGTCACAGAGTCGGAGTGCCTCTGTAGACACGCAGACTGACGAGCTGTCCAGAGATGCAGAAGACTCTCCAGTAGCAAGTAAGCACACAACTGCTAATTTTTGCATGCCCAGAAAATGCTGTCTGAAAGGCCATGACACACTTGCTTATATTCGACCACTTCCCGGTCCCACCCACAAACGCTGTTTACCTGGCACTCACTTTGCAACTAATTCCTCGGTGTGACCGCTATCACAGATCCCTCGCTGCACATGTGCACTGCAGATCAGACACTTGCATAGTAAGAAAACGTCAACTGATTTGTGTACAATGGCCCTCATTCCGAGTTGTTCCCTCAGTAATTTTCTTCGCATCGCAGCGATTTTCCGCTAACTGCACATGCGCAATGTCCGCAGTGCGACTGTGCCAAGTAAATTTTCTATGCAGTTAGGTATTTTACTCACGGCATTACAAGGTTTTTTCTTTGTTCTGGTGATGATAATGTGATTGACAGGAAGTGGGTGTTTCTGGGCGGAAACTGGCCATTTTATGGGAGTGTTTGTAGAAAAGCTACCGTTTCTGGGAAAAACGCGGGAGTGGCTGGAGAAACGGAGGAGTGTCTGGGCGAACGCTGGGTGTGTTTGTGACGTCAAACCAGGAACGACAAGCACTAAACTGATCGCACTGGCAGAGTAAGTCTCGAGCTACTCAGAAACTGCACAGAGTTGTCTTTTCGCAATATTGCAAATCTTTAGTTCGCAATTTTGATAAGCTAAGATTCACTCCCAGTAGGCGGCGGCTTAGCGTATGCAAAGCTGCTAAAAGCAGCTAGCGAACAACTCGGAATGACCACCCATAGCCGCTTTGCGACCGCATCTGAATTGGTCCAAAATTCCAAAGAGAAATACTTTTTTCCTCAGCAGATTATATACGGATATTACAGTCATGATAGGTTATATAAAATGTTCTATCTATCTATCTATCTATCTATCTATCTATCTATCTATCTGTCTGTCTGTCTGTCTGTCTGTCTGTCTGTCTGTCTGTCTGGGTTGGGTGTAGGTGACCGGTGGTCTTTCTGGCCCTGAGGACGAAGGGCATGGCCGAAACATGTCGGTTTGGCTTGAATAAACTGACACTGATTTACGAATTTACCGATGTCTGCTGAGTGCCGTCGTCTTTCTGGAAGTATATATATATATATATATATATATATACACAGTACTTAGACCGGCACTCCGATAAATAACATAATCAGCTGGTGCCTCACATATACCTCAGTATATATACATACAGTTGCTGTGGTGCGGCACTCGGCTTGGAAAGAATGATCAGTAGACTGGCGTATAAAACAACGTTTCAGTGCTCCATTTATTGCACTATCATCAGGTTAACCTGATGATAGTGAAATAAATGGAGCACTGAAACGTTTTTATATACGCCAGTCTACTGATCATTCTTTCCAAGCCGAGTGCCGCACCACAGCAACTGTATATATATATATATATATATAAGTTTGTTTGCACGCAGATATATTCTACAGCTGTCAAGGTGAAGCTGCCAAGTTTTACACAGTTATTTAGTATGGAAATATTAAGCTATTAAACCACATTGAGACAACGCAAACAAGCGGCAGAGCGACATACTGTATATTGAATACATAATTTTTTGGTTGTAAACAATTGTTTTACTGATGGAAGAAAACATTCCGACAACATGACATACCATCAATGCAACAAATCTTGTGACAATTGCATTTTCAAAAGTGAAAGTATAACTTTAAAATAAAATCTATAAGTTTGTCATAAAAAAGGATAATTGGTTGTGGCAATTCCTAGCATACCTCTAATAACCTCTCAGATACCATTTTAATTTGAACGCTTGCAATTTCCATTGAGATTAAGTTTTGCCATGTCGATTAATACATCCCAGGGACAAACACTAAGGCTGGGCACACGCTTGACAATATGCAGCTGATATATCATCAGACAAGGTGGATCGGACGATATATCGTTCACATAGTCCCGTGTGTATGCACTTTATCATTAACTATGCGCGCTCCTTGTCCAAGATATTGGGCAAGACTGCTTGCACCTGTATGTGGGTGGATGCCGTCATTGACGATATCAGTAATGATAGCATTAAGTGTGTATTCCCGATATTGTTTGCTTTGACGAAGTCACATCTTGTACGCATCATCAAGTGTGTACCCATCCTTAAAGTTGTTGGGTTTCAACTACAAGGGGACTGCTTCTCTTATGGTTAACTGTATGTAGAATGCTCTTGAGTGTTAACAGATATAAATCTTTTCGTATATTCTCCTTTCAAAACAATTTACAAGATTGTATATAAAGAAGTTCTGTAAATTCAAATTTTACTTTAAACTTTGTTTATAATTTAGTATAAGGTCTAACATACTAGAGTATTAGTACAAATATTAGCACTAAGTTTCTTTTTAAATTAAAGAAATTAATATATTTTTGGTTTTTGCTGTAACTTTGTTATAAAATAATTATTGTAAGCAGAAAAGTTTAAAATAATAAATCTAGTTCATTTTTAACGGCAAAAAAAAATTATTTCATTTTACTGAAATAAAACATTGTTTAAAGTTTTATTTTATTTCTCTAATCAGAGCATTTGCATATTTTGTAAATAGCATTTTTGGTCTATTTACCAATTAATTTGCTTACATACTGTATAAAAACTTCTACACATTACAAATCGGACCTGCTCAACACCAGGTGACACTGCTTATAAAGATTACTTGATCCCAATATCCACCAAATACTGTAGTATAAAAAAGACATGCTTGATTTTGACCATTTCTTTGGCATTGTCCAGTTTCAGCAGAGGAATAAGAGCAATCTGTTTGATAGTCTCTTAAAGAGTCCGGTATGTACAGTAATCCCGGTAGTCGGGATCACGGCAGTCAGGAGACTGATGCCGGAATCCCAGCCGCAAGCGCAGCTTCTCCCCTCTTGGGCTCACTGTGCTTGCCACAATTCGGGTCTGGTGGTGAGCTTAGCTCACCACTCTATTATCTTTATCGGGTCTCTGGTCAGGATTCTGACTGGCGGCATTTTGCTGGCTTTCAGGATTCCGGTGTTGGTCTCCTGACAGCCGGTAAAATAACTGCATCCCCTCTTAAAACCAGTCTTTCCCTCATTCATTATTCTGATTTTGCACACCTGAGTACTGCTCCAGATCATATGTGAGGAGCTTGCAATAATACAGCCACAAATAGACTCCAGGGAGCTAATTCTTTCAGCCAAAAGCTCAATTGCCAGCACAAAAATGATAGTTGTCAAACCCTGAAACTGAACCATTAACAAAAACCCTAGCTGATGGAGTGGTACACAGGGCTAAAACAGAGTCAAGCATTCTTCTTTCAAAGCCAAATTGCCTTAGGATAGCTTGCAATAACCCCATTGAAGTCTGTCAAATGCCTTTTTGGCATCTATTGACAGAAATAACAAAGGCTCTTTCAGGGATTTGCATTGTTCTATAACATTGATAACTCTGTGCATGTTATCCAGCACAAACCCCACCTGGTCGGGTTTAATCAAAGTAGGCAAAGAGGTGCACAGACAATTAGCAACTAATTTTGCAAATTATTTGATATCAGTAATAGGGCAATAGTTTTGAACAGAGCAATAGGGCAATAGTTTTGAACAGAGGTAGGAGCTTTACCAGGTTAAGGAATAGCCACGATCTGCAACTCCCTCGGAAACCATTTAGTCTCTGAAGCTTTATTATACACAGACATCAGCACCGGAGCTAGATCAGCTTTAAAAGGTCTTACAAAAATTAGAAAGATAGACATCTTGTCCTGGTGCTTTGTCCAGTGTCAAGGAGTCAATGTAGGTACCTCCACCTCTTCTAATAACCAGGAAGAGTTAAGGGACAAGCAAGTTTCAGAGAATAAAGAATGTAGAAATAGTTTAAGACGTTAGCAGTATTTTAGCCCGATTGCCAAAACATAACATTTCTGATTACGGTGAGTTAAGATGTGCCGAACCTCTTGAAGAGAATAAACATTTACTTTCTCCTGAAAATTTGGAAGCAATTTAAAAATTGTTTTTCTGGAAGGATTAGCTTTATGGGCTACCTCTAGCCTAGCCGGTTCAATTTCAGCCTGCCGTAATGTTGTTAATAGTCTCTCTTAAGTCGTGCCTGAGTAGCTGAGTCTCTCATAACAGCTTTTAGGGAGCACCAGAAACTAAACGTGGGTTCCTCAGGGTTATTAGTACAGATAATTCTGGATGGCTTGTGCTCTGCTCTGGCTGAGAGAGGATTTAGTTATCCAACCTCCACCGGTCAGGGGCAATCCTCCTAGCACCTATATCCCAAGTTAGAAAGAGAGAGGACAGGTCTGACCACGACAAAGGAAGTACATAAATGTTATTAATGTAGGACAAAGGTCACTTATCTGATAAAGCCAAATCAATCCTAGAGTAGGATCTATGGGGGTCATACCGAGTTGATCGCTCACTGAGTTTTTTTGCTGCATAGCGATGAGGTAAAAATAATGGCAAATCTGTGCATGCGTATGCACCGCAATGCACACGCGTGATGTACGGGTACAACGAGCATCGTGGTTTTGCACAGGCTCTGGCGACGCTTTCAGTCTCAGTGGCAGTCGCAAGAAGATTGACAGGAAGTGGGAGTTTCTGGGTGGCAACTGACCATTTTCTGGGAGTGTTTGGAAAAACGCAGGCGTGGCCGGGCATTTGCTGGGTGGGTATCTGATGCCATTACCGTGTCACTCGTCGCAGCAATCATCACACAGTATAAGTAACTTCAGGGCTGCTCTTGTTTTGCCCAAAATGTGTTTGCAGGTGCACTGCTGCACAGGTGTTTACACTCCTGCAAAGCAAAAATACACTCCCCCGTGGGCAGCGACTATGCGTTTGCACGGCTGCTAAAAACTGCTAGCAAGCAATCAACTTGGAATGAGGGCCAATGTACATGTGAATAAAATCCCTTTCTGTAGGGTGCTTAGATCTCCATACATCAAATGAATTGTATTCTGCAAGTAACTGATGAAAACCTTTAGCAAACTCTGGGGCTTATTGGATCAGGAAGTAGTTATGCAAGATCTGTCCATCACCAGATCCAAAACCATATTAAAGTCTCCAAGGAGCAGTACTGCTCCTCTGGCGTGTTTCTGAAGTGTCGAAAAAATTTTAGTACAGAAGGACAGTTACCTAGAATTTGGTGCATAGCAGGAGACTAGGGTGACATTGACATTCTTTAAATGCAAACTCAAATTTAGTACCTTCTATCTGGATTGGCATTTTGTAAAATGAGAATGGCACTGCTAAGAGATAAGAATGGCCACACCATCTTTTTTAGTATGATCATCAGCTATATAACTGTGGGGAAATCTAGTGTTACTAAAAAGTAGAGATGAGCGGGTTCGGTTTTACTCGGATGATTTACCTGACTCTCCTTATTGGCTCACGGACGTGTTTTGGTTAGCTTATAAGAAAAATTCAGAAAAAATGAACTTGCGATAATTCTGGCGTTAAGAACCGAGTAAATCCGAACCCACTGATCTCTACTTAAAAGTGGTAAATCCTAACATTTAAAGTGAGTTTCTTGGACAGCAACAGTGTGTGCTTTTCGCCTGTGAAAATAATTCAAAGATAGTCATCTCTTTTGCAGGGAATTTAGGTGGTCATTCCGAGTTGTTCGCTCGGTAATTTTCTTCGCATTGCAGCGATTTTGCGCTAATTGCGCATGCGCAATGTTCGCACTGCGACTACGCCAAGTAAATTTTACTCATGGCATGGTTTTTTCTTCGTTCTGGTGATCGTAATGTGATTGACAAGAAGTGGGTGTTTCTGGGCGGAAACTGGTCATTTTATGGAAAAAACGCGGGAGTGTCTGAAGAAACGGGGGAGTGTCTGGGCGAACGCTGGGTGTGTTTGTAACGTCAAACCAGGAACGAAACTGACTGAACTGATCTCAGTTGCCGAGTAAGTCTCGAGCTACTCAGAAACTGCTAAGAAGTGTCTATTCGCAATTCTGCTAATCTTTAGTTCACAATTTTACTATGCTAAGATTCACTCCCAGTAGGCGGCGGCTTAGCATGTGCAAAGCTGCTAAAAGCAGCTTGCGAGCGAACAACTCGGAATGAGGGCCTTAATCCCTTAGCATTTATGGATATAATATTCACCATAGCAAAATATTAAAAGTGTAATGTATTCCGACCAGCACTTGGAGAGTACATATATGTAATGCAAACCTGGTGATGGAGTGAGTATTCAAAAGATTGCAAGGAAAACAGGGAATAAAATTAAAAAGGGAAACTGAAATGGCCCCACAAGAGAGTTGTCAGAACACATGATGGCCAAGAGTAGTGTGGGGTAGTGGCAAACCTCCCATCGCCCATAATAGGAAAAGGTAAGGGCATTATGCTATTTTAATCAGATATCTGCCAACCCGTAATCCAACTAACAGAAATAGAGTATACCGTACATGCCTAGAGAATTTATAGAGGATTAGGATCACATGAAAGAGGTCTCATAAATGAAACTATGCAGGGTACCCCACAATTGGCATAGGTTAAACAACACTGACAGAAGAATAAATGCTGCTCACAATTAACTGAAACCAATAAGAGATCCACAAAAGTAGTACATACAAACAATCTAACATATACAGAGATCAAATGAACTTTTGGAAAAAGAGACTCTTTATTAAACAGAACACAGAGCAATACAACATTATTTCCAACAAATACAAAAATCATCCCAACCTGCAGGAAAGTATAAATGGTTATTCAGAAGATGGAGCAGTCATTCTGTACATATGGCCTTGACCCCACCATAGACCAGTCTGCTAGAGCCCACAGTCAGGAGAAAAGCCCACAAAAAACCCTGCAATGTTCTATTTAGAGAGGACATTCATACTCGCATCCAGAATAGCAATCGAGACAGTGGGGCCATTATGGGGGACTACCAGTCTAGTAGGAAAACCCCAATAAAGAATGTTCACATTCCGAAGAACATTGGTGATGTGTTGAAGGGAGTGCATATTTAACAATTTAGCCTGTGAAAGATTGTTGAACAAGTGAAGGGTTCTCAGAATCTCAGACAAATAAGTCAATGATCTGGCAGCATTTCATAACACTTCCTTGATGTTAAAAACTGAACCATTATCAATACATTTGTGAGGAGCACCCTCAGGGGCATTCCTGGTTTTAGGAAGCCTATGGATATGATCAATGAGCATGAGGAGATCTGAGGGCTTGGCTGAAGATAGAAGCGTCTTAAACAGGCTGACAGTGAAATCATATAGACTGCTGTTAGAGCAGTTCAGGACCCCTCCTCATTTTATGTTACTGAGGAGTTATCTGTCCTCCTCGCTAACCTTATCATTGAGGGTTGTAAACTCTGCTTGTAGAGACTCTTGGGATAATATTAAGTAATTGCAAGAACCTACTGACTTCTCCATTTTAGTGTCCAGATGGTCAGTACGCCCCCCAAGATCATCTATAGTTTGTTGGCACATCTGGATGGTGGCTGCAAGCTATTCCTTAAATTGAGACAGGAGACATTTAATGTTGACTACAGTAAGATCACCAATATCATCAATTAGCTCCAAGGTAGCATCCACCAGAGGTGGACCTGGGGCACCAACATTAGAGGAGGAGGCAGGGGAGTCCTTACGAGAACTAGATGCCCCAGCTGCTTTAAGTTTGGAGGCTTGTGGGGATGGCTTAAAAAGGCAACCTGAAAGACAGATTCAGACACTTTGTACCGCTTAGGAGGGCTAAGGCTCAACACACTAAAGTCAGTAAATTATGTGATATACAGTATCAAAAGTAGATGGCTTCACTGGACTTAGAACTGTTAGACCATCTCACAAGCATCTCACAGGAGATATTGGGCAGATCACTTCAACATACCTAAACTCATATTACAGAGCACTAGCACAAACAGAGCTATTGGCAGGGCAGCCATCAGGGGGGACTGTGAGGACTGGTGTCCCGGACCCTTACAGAAAGGGAGGCCCACATCTGGATCCTACCAATATCTGTAGCCATGCACCAGTCTGTGAATCAACAGCAGGCTGATGCAAAGGAAGGACTTCTTACAAAAAAACCTTCCCTGCACACCAGCGCTCTGTGAACCATTCCTGTAGGTCTGCTACACTCCACCTATATGTAACGTCACAATGTATAACATTACAGAGGGGTGGAGCACTGCGGCAGAATCATTTACCTGTCTATTTTGTCAGTCCCAGGCCTCACAATTTCTGATGGCAGCGTTGGCTATTGGAAGGTCAGAGGGCAACACAAATGAAGGGATGTTATCAGGAGCACATTTAAACCCTACACAAACTGCTGGTATTTGAGTAACTTTGAGCAATATCGTCTCTGAGTGAAATTACAGAGGAGTGGAAGAATTGGGAGTGCAATTGTAAGCAATTGTGCTGAAGAGCCACCAGATTGAGCTCCAAGTCCTATCCAGAATTCAATAAGAATTCAATATGTTATCAACAAAACAATGGCAGTAAGATATATAGCCCAAGTAAACTTATTAATTCATGGAACCTGTCACTTCAAGCAGAGGGGAGAAGAATGGGGCTCTAATCACTCATCTAGCAATGGTGTACACAGGAGAGGTAGATGGAGGCAGGAGAGCACCCTGAACAGCAGCCACTATCACTACCTATGAGATTCTGGAACAGGCTGCAGTGATGGGCAAGACTGCCACCAACACTGCCTAGGGAGCAGGGAACCCTACTGTCCCTCACACCCCTGCAGAGAGCATCAAATAGAATCCACTTGGTAGAGGTAAGTAGATGCCGCGCCACCTTCACTAATACTGGGAATCATGGGTAATGTGTCCACAGCATCCACTGATTGTAGCGCAGGAGCTCCAGCCATGTCAGAAAGGGAAACTGTAGTAGGTAGCAGGGAAGATCCCTTTTCCATATCCACTTGCGGCACCTCGAAACACAATCCTGGGAGGGTTATAAACTACTCAGCAGTTAGAGGCCACTTCAATATCCTCCGCCACAGGAGACAGACTGCCTGGTCCAGTGTAGAAACATAAGCCGAGTCAGGCAAGACTGCAGCTTCAAGGTGCGGGGTAGGCACCAATCGCAGAGCCCCCCATGACAGTCAGCGACTATCTCTAAACAGGGGTGTCACTCCCAACACTTCCAGTCGTTGGAATCACTATAAGACCCTGTTAACAGCACATAAAAGCACATCTGCTCTCTCCAGCTTCCAGGCCATGTGCACTCCAATAATACTTACTTCTAATGTCAGGATATTTTAGCAGGATGAGTAATGCATATCTCAGTGTGGTACTGGTGGATTCTGTCCCAGCAAAATATAAGTTAATTATGGTAACGAACAGATTTTCATGATTAAATTCCGTAGCAGCATTGTCTTTCTCCTGGGGATGGGAAGAAGAAAAGATAACATACATTTTATTACAATTGGATATTGCTTGCTATGGACAGCTGCTAAAATAAAATAGTTCCCCACTTTTGTAAAAGGTAAAGTTTTGGCTAACACAATTAGCTCTTGATTTATTATTTATTTATTTTTTTTTAATTGAAAAGAAGCCCATAGATTTATATTGGACAATAGCATCTATATATACCATTGTCTACAAGCTGTCTTCAAGCTGCAGAAATTTTAACTTTATACATGTAGAACAATCACTATGGTGATGTGCTTAATGGTATCTACTAAAGTGGTTGGATTAGTAAATAAGCGGATGCAAAACCATTTAGAAAACATGAAAAACCTGGAAGTTTTGCAAAACAAATGTTTAGTAAATTTCCCACATACTGTAGCTACAATAACACTTTTGCAAGAATTTGAGGTGTGTACCTAAAATTCTTACAAAAATGTTATTGTAGCTACAGTATGTGGAAAAACAACTCAACAGACAATGGGCAGCACAATGGAAGTACTCAGGAATCCCAGTCTAAAACAGTAAGAGCCAGTTCAATGAATCTTCATTTGCAAGTTCTTGTTGTTATTTTACCCAAAGTAAGTTTACAAAATCAACCTATCTGAAATGAGAAACAATACTTTTTACATCACTCATAAAGGAGGTTTCAACCAAAACATTCAAATTTCATACGGATGTTTCCACAACGTACCTGTCCCATCTTTATGAGAAAGCAGTCAATGAAATCTCTGGGACAGTTTTTATCTAATGTCCTTTCATGTAATTTCACCTTTCCTATCACATACTCTTTCAGCTTGTCAAAATTCTTGAGCACTTTGTGGTGAGAACCCGGGAAATGCATTAGGAGTTTTGGTGCCAAGCTAAAGATCTAAAAACGAAAAAACTAGAAATAAATTTCTAACAATGTGTGAAACACATTATTAATATTTTTCAAGGCACAATACTAAGGTGATCATCAGTATAAATTATCATAATGTAGTCAAACTGTAATATAAATATTAGTATCTCTATATCCACTCATACTCATCATTAATGCAATTAGTAAGAAGTCTTTTGTGATAATATTTGCACATTTGCATAGAAAACCTCTTCAGATATTCCACATCTACCACATCAAAAAATCTCTAGTCTGTAGTGCAGATAGTAACTGTGCCCTTTAATTAGTGATGAGCGGGTTCGGTTTTACTCGATTTTACTCGGTTCTCAAAACAGAACCTTATGGGCTATCCAAAACACGTGACATCCGTGAGTCAATAAGATGCAGTTTTGAGAACCGAGTAAAACCGAACCCACTCATCACTACCTTTAATGTGCATACAATGAGTAATCTAGGCAGTTTAATATATTACCAAGACATTTTGTAGGGCACATGCAAATTTGTAAATGAGGCCCTGTTACTGTACACTGTACTTCCAACAGCTCATACTTAAATTTAAAGCCTGTCTTACTGTATAATATAAACAAGGGTCTCCTGTTCTAGCACCCATTCTCCACTACTTCTATAAAGATTGATGAGACTCCTGGTTGTGTGCTGCAATAATGGAGATTACCCATGGAACCATTCCAGGTACTATACTGTATATATTTGGTTTCCATGCCTTACAGAATCTCTTCTCAGTCACAGGAGATACAGTAGGCTCTCAAAGGTGGGTAGCGCATGCAGTCTCCTGGTTTTACCTACTTTAATTTTTTTTCTTACATTTTCTGTTTGTGCTAGTTAGCTTTCTAATTGTTAGATTTCTGAATATCAAACGACAAAGTGATTTTAAATAAAATAATGAAAAATAAAAAGATGCTTAACCAGGGCACAGTGGTTATAGCGCTGCTTGATAATGCAGGGCTTTATACTATCTATGTGAAGGTCACTTCATGTGTTCTCCCATTGTTAGCATGTTTCCTCCCATGCGTACTGTTAGGGTTAACATATCAGTTTCTGTGTGGTTGCAAAGAAGACATTGATTAAAATGATTAAAAAAATAATCTCATGACTGCAGTGTAATACGTTTTTGCTTTAGAGATAAATGTTAATAAAATCAATAATGACTTGATATGCTCAGTTTATTTGCAGGTCCAGTGAATGCACATATGCTACCTTTAAAGTAGCCATAATCATATGCAAACTACACAACCAAGTTGAATATTTGATTGAGCAATCTTAGAGGTCTGAAAAAACTTCAGTATACTATTGGGATGTTATTAAACTCTGATTTTTCAAGCATCAAAATGATACATCCCATAGAGGGGTGTAGTATGGCTGACCGGCGTCTCCTGACCGCCGGTCAGCTTACCGACACCGGGATCCTGGCGGGGAGGGGTGAGTGCAGCAAGCTCCTTGCGGGCTTGCTGCACTCGCCACGCTGCAGGCTCGCCACGGGTTCTATTCCCACTCTATGGGTGTCGTGGACACCCACGAGTGGAAATAGTCCCTGTTGGTCGGCATGCCAACCATCGGGATACTGAGCCGGCGGGATGGTGGAGGAGGTCATGTGACTGTCGGTCAGCAGACCGCCGGTCACATGAATACCACCCCCCATAGAGCACAGGTTTTCAAACTCGGTCCCCAGGACCCAAAACAGTTCATGTTTTCCAGGTCTCCTCACAGAATTGCAAGTAAATAAATCGGGTGGTCTTCAGTTTGCCGGCTGTCAGGATCCTGGTGCGCAGTATACCGGCGCCGGGATCCCGATATCTGGCATACCGACACTTTATCTCCATCTTGGGGGTCCACGACCCCTCTGGAGGGGGAATAACATGCGCCACTGTGCCCGAAGTGTGGCGAGCACAGCAAGCCAGCAAAGGGCTCATTTGCGCTCGCCACGCTGTTGGTATGCCGGCAGTCGGGAGCCCGGCCGCTGGCATACAATACTACACCCAAAATAATCAGCTCCACCTGTGGATCTCTTCAAATATATTAGTGAGTAATCAATACACCTGTGCATCTGTTTGGTGATCTGGAAGAGGTGAACTGTGTGGGATCCTGAGGACCTAGTTTGAGAACCACTGCCATAGAGGAACAGTAGCTCCCACTTTTCTTCTCTCCTCTACTTTGTGTGTGTCGCAAGACTTAAAACAACACTGCATATGTGGGATGATCATGGGGATATTAAGCCAGGCTCCCCTGGACTGATAACAATGAAACGGTCATCCTTTGACCTTGCAATTCAGGTTTCTTGCAGGCAGCCTTCAGCCAGACAGAAAAAAATTATTCAAACCAGGTGATCAATAAAGAGCAGGTGAGCTCTTATTGGTCAGATCATGAGATTTCTTCTCTGATTGCATGGTTTCAGCTAGAACTCATATGAGATTTAGCAGCAATGAATCTCAATGTATCAATAAGTTTAATTTATGCATTTTATCAAATAGTCTCACTGTACCTATAAAGTTAATTACAGCTAGATCCTATCTGTGGTCTAGTTATTACTAATTAGAGTAGATTTCAAACTAGCAGCTGACAGTTATGCTGGCCTGTCAAATCTGTCATGGTGCAGTAAAGAGCAGATTAGCACTGCAAATGTGTCTATTTTCTCCTAGGAATTAAAATCTGGAAGCAAGAAGATCATTGTAAAATTGTGTGATAAATATCTTTGTGAACGAGAAAATAGGTGATTATTCAAACTTTTTTTTTCACATTGTCTGCATATTTTTATATCTCTATAGGTTCCAGCTGAGTCTTGTAGCTCAAAAAGTGCCAACATTCTTTGGTAGCCATAGGAATGCTGCCACTTATGGTTCTAAAAAGTGCAGTTTACTAACTGACAGGGCTTTCTTGGATCAAAGGTGCTGCACGCCCTTATGACATAAGAAATTCAATTGTTTGTGAAGCATTACATATGAAATAACTAGAGATGTGCACCGGATATTTTTCGGGTTGTGTGTTTTGGTTTTGGATTCGATTCAGCGGCCGTGTTTTGGATTCGGGCGCGTTTTGGCAAAACCTCTCTGAAACTTTTTTGTCGGATTCGGGTGTGTTTTGGAATCGGGGTTTTTTTTTTTCAAAAACCCTCAAATACAGCTTAAATCATAGAATTTGGGGGTAATTTTGATCCCATAGTATTATTAACCTCAATAACCATAATTTCCACTAATTTCCAGTCTATTCTGAACACCTCACAATAATATTTTTAGTCCTAAAATTTGCACCGAGGTCGCTGGATGACTAAGCTAAGCGACCCAAGTGGGCAGCACAAACACCTGGCCCATCTAGCAGTGGAACTGCAGTGTCAGACAAGATGTCACTTAAAAAAAATAGTCCCCAATTAGCACACGATGCAAAGAAAAAAAGAGGTGCACCAAGGTCGCTGGATGGCTAAGCTAAGTGACCCAAGTGGCCGGCACAAACACCTGGCCCATCTATGACTGGCACTGCAGTGTCAGACAGGATGGCACTTAAATAAATAGTCCCCAAACAGCACATATTGAAAAAAAAATAGGTTCACCAAGATCACTGGATGGCTAAGCTAAGTGACCCAAGTGGCCGGCACAAACACCTGGCCCATCTAGGAGTGGCACTGCAGTGTCAGACAGGATGGCACTTAAAAAAAATTAGCCCCAAACATCACATGATGCAGAGATAAATAAAAAAAAGAGGTGCAAGATGGAATTGTCCTTCGGCCCTCCCACCCACCCTTATGTTGTATAAACAGGACATGCACACTTTAACAAACCCATAATTTCAATGACAGGGTCTTCCAAATGACTGTGGCTGAAATGACTGGTTGATTTGGGCCCCCACCAAAAAAGAAGCAGTCAATGTCTCCTTGCACAAACTGGCTCTACAGAGGCAAGATGTCAACCTCCTCCTCATCCTCCAATTCCTCACCCCTTTCACTGTATACATCCCCCTCCTCACAGATTATTAATTCGTCCCCACTGGAATCCACCATCTCAGGTCCCTGTGTACTTTCTGGAGGCAATTGCTGGTGAATGTCTCCATGGAGGAATTGATTATAATTCATTATGATGAACATCATCTTCTCCATGTTTTCTGGAAGTAACCTCGTACGCCGATTGCTGACAAGGTGAGCGGCTGCACTAAAGACTCTTTCGGAGTACACCCTGGAGGGGGGGGGGGGGCAACTTAGGTAAAATAAAGCCAGTTTGTGCAAGGGCCTCCAAATTGCCTCTTTTTCCTGCCAGTATACATACGGACTGTCTGACGTGCCTACTTGGATGCGGTCACTCATATAATCCTCCACCATTCTTTTAATGGAACAGAATCATATGCAGTGACAGTAGACGACATGTCAGTAATCGTTGGCAGGTCCTTCAGTCCAGACCAGATGTCAGCACTCGCTCCAGACTGCCCTGAATCACAGCCAGCAGGTGGGCTCGGAATTCTTAGCCTTTTCCTTGCAGCCCCAGTTGCGGGAGAATGTGAAGGAGGAGCTGTTGACGGGTCACGTTCCGCTTGACTTGACAAGTGTCTCACCAGCAGGTCTTTGCACCTCTGCAGACTTGTGTCTGCCGGAAAGAGAGATACAACGTAGACTTTAAACCTAGAATCAAGCACGGTGGCCAAAATGTAGTGCTCTGATTTCAACAGATTGACCACCCGTGAATCCTGGTTATGCGAATTAAGGGCTCCATCCACAAGTTCCACATGCCTAGCGGAATCGTTCCGTTTAAGCTCCTCTATCAATCTCTTCAGCTGCTTCTGCAAAAGCCTGATGAGGGGAATGACCTGACTCAGGCTGGCAGTGTCTGAACTGACTTCACGTGTGGCAAGTTTAAAGGGTTGCAGAACCTTGCACAACATTGTAATCATTCTCCACTGCGCTTGAGTCAGGGGCATTCCCCCTCCTTTGCCTATATATCGTAGGCAGATGTATAGGCTTGGATGGCTTTTAACTGCTCCTCCATCCTCTGAAGCATATAGAGGGTTGAATTCCACCTCGTTACCACCTCTTGCTTCAGATGATGGCGGGGCAGGTTCAGGAGTGTTTGCTGGTGCTCCAGTCTTCGGCACGCAGTGGCTGAATGCCGAAAATGGTCCGCAATTCTTCGGGCCACCGACAGCATCTCTTGCACGTCCCTGTCATTTTTAAAACAATTCTACACCACCAAATTCAATGATTGTGGAAAACATGGGACATGCTGGAATTTTCCCACATGTAATGCACGCACAATATTGGTGTCATTGTCCGGTGTCAAAATCCCCAGTAGAGTCCAATTGGGGTAAGCCATTCTGTGATGATGTTCCTCAGTTTCCGTAAGAGGTTGTCAGCTGTGTGCCTCTTAAGGAAAGCGGTGATACAAAGCGTAGCCTGCCTAGGAACGAGTTGGCATTTGCGAAATGCTGCTACTGGTGCCGCCGCTGCTGTTCTTGCTGTAGGAGGCAATACATCTACCCAGTGGGCTGTCACAGTCATATAGTCCTGAGTCTGCCCTGCTCCACTCGTTCACATGTGCGTGATTAAGTGGACATTGGGTACAACTGCATTTTTAGGACACTGGTGACTCTTTTTCTGACGTCTATGTACATTCTCTGTATCGCCTGCCTAGAGAAATGGAACCTAGATGGTATTTGGGACCAGGGACACAGTACCTCAAGCAATTCTCTAATTCCCTGTGAATTAACGGTGGATACTGTACACACGTTTAACACCACCGCAGCTGCCAAGACCTGAGTTATCCGCTTTGCAACAGGATGACTGCTGTGATATTTCATCTTCCTCACAAAGGACTGTTGGACAGTCAATTGCTTACTGGAAGTAGTACAAGTGGTCTTCCGACTTCCCCTCTGGGATGATGATCGACTCCCAGCAGCAACAACAGCAGCGCCAGCAGCAGTAGGTTTTACACTCAAGGATCCATCGGGGGAATTCCAGTTATGAGAGGACTCGTCAGACTTGCCAGGGACATGGCCTACAGGACTATTGGCGTTCCTGTCTAAGGAGGAAATTGACACTGAGGGAGTTGGTGGTGTGGTTTGTAGGAGCTTGGGTACAAGAGGAAGGGATTTAGTTGTCAGTGGACTGCTTCTGCTGTCACCCAAAGTTTTTGAACTTGTCAATATCTTCTGATGAATGCGATCCAGGTGACGTATAAGGAAGGATGTTCCTAGGTGGTTAACGTCCTTACCCCTACGTATTACAGCTTGACAAAGGCAACATGGCTTGACACCTGTTGTCCGCATTTCTGTTGAAATAATTCCTCACTGAAGAAGAGATTTTTTTTGTAATTTGACCAGGCATGTTAATGGCCATATACGTCCCACGGACAACAGGTGTCTCCCCAGGTGCCTTACTTAAACAAACCACCTCACCATCAGAATCCTCCTTGTCAATTTCCTTCTCAGCGCCAGCAACACCCATATCCTCATCCTGGTGTACTTCAACAGTGACATCTTCAATTTGACTATCAGTAACTGGACTGTGGATGCTACTTCCAGCACTTGCAGGGGGCGTGCAAATGGTGGAAGGCCCCACCTCTTCCAGTCCAGTGTTGGGAAGGTCAGGCATCGCAACCGACACAATTGGACTCTCCTTGGGGATTTGTAATTTAGAAGAATGTACAGTTCTTTGCTGTGCTTTTTCCAGCTTAAGTCTTTTAATTTTTCTAGTGGGAGGATGAGTGCTTCAATCCTCATGTGAAGCTGAACCACTAGCCATGAACATAGTACAGGGCCTCAGCCATTCCTTGACACTCCGTGTCGTAAATGGCATATTGGCAAGTATACGCTTCTCATCAGACCCTTTTAATTTAGATTTTTGGGTCATTTTACTGAACTTTTGTTTTTGGGATTTTACATGCTCTCTACTATGACATTGGGCATCAGCCTTGGCAGACGACATTCATGGTTGCAGCTTCAGCACGAGGTGGAAGTGGATCTTGATCTTTCCCTATTTTAGCCTCCATATTTTTGTTCTCCATTTTTTAATGTGTGGAATTATATGCCAATAATATATGAATAGCAATGGCCTACTGTACTGTACTATATATGTATACTGTTGGTCACCAAATTGCTGCACTGTAATACTAGAAGCTATAGAAAAGTATATATATTATTGTATATAAATCAGTAAAGAGCTGTTTAACTGTGACACATGTGTGTCCTGACAAGCAGTATAGAAGCTATAGAAAATGATTTAAAATTATTGTATGTAATTCAGTACAGAGCGGTGTAACTGTGACACATGTGTGTCCTGACAAGCAGTATAGAAGCTATAAAAAATGATTTAAAATTATTGTAAATAATTCAGTACAGAGCTGTGTAACTGTGACACATGTGTGTCCTGACAAGCAGTATAGAAGCTATAGAAAATTAATTAAAATTATTGTATATTATTCAGTACAGAGCGGTGTAACTGTGACACATGTGTGTCCTGACAAGCAGTATAGAAGCTATAGAAAATGATTTAAAATTATTGTATATAATTCAGTACAGAGCGGTGTAACTGTGACACATGTGTCCTGACAAGCAGTATAGAAGCTATAGAAAATGATTTAAAATTATTGTTTATAATTCAGTACAGAGCGGTGTAACTGTGACACATGTGTGTCCTGACAAGCAGTATAGAGGCTATAGAAAAGTATATATATTATTGTATATCAGTACAGAGCGGTTTAACTATGACCATGTGTCCTGACAAGCAGTATAGAAGCTATAGAAAAGTATATATATTATATACTGGTGGTCCCCAGTCCCCACAATGCAGCACACTGATCAGATATATGCAGCACACTGAGCACAGATATGGAGCGTTTTCAGACAGAGAACGTAGATATTTTCAGCACACTGAGCACAGATTATTTGCAGCACACTGAGCACATATATATTTTCAGCACACTGAGCACAGATTACGGACCTTTTCAGGGAGAGAATGCTGCCATGTCCTCTCCATTCAATCTCCAAAGCACAAGTGAAAATGGCGGCGACGCACGGCTCCTTATATAGAATACGAATCTCGCGAGAATACCACAGCAGGATGATGATGTTCGGGCACGTTCTGGTTAACCGAGCAAGGCGGGAAGATCCGAGGCTGCCTCGGAACCGTGTAAAATGGGTGAAGTCAAGGGGGGGTTTGGATCCCGAGGAACCAAACCCGCTCATCTCTAGAAATAACACACTTTCTCTCCTTCAAGACTGATGTGTGTGTGACTGGATCATATACTGTAGCCCACCAAAAACCTCTGCAATCTGGATTGACCAAGGTTCAATTAGGTACATCACAGTTATCCTCATGTATCAAATTACTATTACCCTATACATTTTAAGCTTGTGAGCAGGGTATTTCTTACATATTTCTCTGTTACCCAATCTCATTTTATTTAAGCACAATGCAGTATGCAGGCACTATATAAGTAAATGCTAATAAGAACTCTTGTTGCAATCTATTCTACTGCTACTATAATTTTTTGCCTACCTGAGCCCAAGTTGAGGATGCAATTCTGAAAGCCTCTTGTAAGAGTTTCAACATAGACAGAAATTCATTATCTTCATAGTCAAAACGTTGATCAAAGACAATAGAACTGATAACATTGGAGACTGCCAGACTTAGGAGGACGGTGGGATCAAATGGTTCCCCTGAAATAAGCATGTCACATTATCATCATCATCTGAGTGCATAATGGAGAGAAAGGTAAAAATTCTGGGGCACAATTACAGTAAACAGGAAGTTTGCTGGTCATCATTATCAACTTTATGATGCCTAGAATTTTAATGTGTATTGACAAAACATAAATGAAAATTATCCCACCCAAATAAATAAATAAATAAATAAATGAATTAATGAATAAATAAAAAAGTGAACAGAACACAAGCACTGATGGGGCTGATTCACACTATAGCAGGTTAACAGGGAAAACCATTGCGTGAGGTTTCCTGTCACTATTGCACACAGATCCAACTTATTTGCCTCTCTAATCACTCTGTGCCAACCTCCCACCTTTGCCAGACACTGCAGGGTAAATGTACTAATAATCGTATCTCACCCGTGGTTGTCCTAGATTAAACACGTGTGGGATCAAACAAACACTGTAGCATTTTTTTTATGAAATACAGAAATTTCCTATGCTCCCGTGTTTTGGGGGATTGTATTTTACGATGGTGTATGCAATCATAATCTACAGACATGTTTTAGGCGAGAGCCGCAAATCACTCCCATAAATGGCTAGTTTTGACTCCAATCTGCATTTTTCAATTGCGCCTATATTCCGGTCTGTCTGCAAAATGTACATACACCATTATTATTGAAGTGATGTAATTTCTTATGCAAAATGCAACCTTTTCATTTATGTTTAAATGTTGCCTAAGAAATGTTTACCAATTTTTTTTGTGATTTATGATTACAAACTCCGTTTAGATCTATACATTTTTAAGTATACATGGGCAATTATATGTGTATTTATTTGAAACTATTATATGGGTAACCTAACTAAACCTTCACATTAAAAAAAAAGATCTTTGTATATACATTTTCTTAAGTTGAAACTAAAATTAATACGTACGGTTATTGTACCCAAAATCATTGGGAACTGTTTTTGTTTTTAAGGTTTTTTTTAAATAATAGGTATATTGGTTATGCTTAATGGATTTTTGGCTAAATAAGAAATTTTCTATTGTAAGTAATGAAATTATAATAGGTGATATTGCAAACATGCTGCTGGTGAGGTGGCACATTTGAAATTTCTATTTTTGGGGTGAGTTTGGACAATTCACAGGTGTGTTTGCAAACACGAATCTTGGTAAATTTTGAGTAGAATTTGACCAATGGTGTATTTGATTGTATTTGTGATTACACCCAGGTTTTGAACTTCTATTTGAGTGAACACTACCGTGTTTTGTCTTTGGTAAATTTCCGTCATTGAAAAATTTACCAAACACTCCCGTGTTTGCAAATTCAGACAAAAACAGAGCTTAGTAAATTTACCCCCACAATTCTTCCAGTCCCTTACAGAATACATATCAACAATTTCACCCTCACTTATAAAGCCACTCATGCCTCAATAATAACCGGTTCTCGAAACGTCCACCATGCTGCTTACTGGATTGGGGTTGCGTGACTGGTGGTTATCATACCGACGCCGGGATCCTGGCCACCAGAATGCCAGAAGGGGTCAAGCACAAAAAACAGGTTCTATTCCCACTCTATGGGTGTCATGGACTCCCACGAATGGAAATAGTCTCTGCTTGTCGGCATTATGGCTGGCGGCATTTTAAGTGGTCAGGTTTAATTTGTTTTGCTCTACCTACCATTTGTGGTTCTTTCTAAAAGAATGAAATAATAATAACAATAATAATAATATTTAGAATTAGAATATAATAACCAAAAACTGTGTTTAGATTTCAACAAAAAATGACAGACATACTGTACATTCAACTGTATTGTTTCTAACTATTATTTTATTTACCATTATTATGTATTATCTTCATGGCATAATGTTATGTTGTACTGCACATTGATTTTAGTAAAGTCTGAAGGATCTCCATGAATATTATCTGCTACTAACCTGACATTTACAATTATAACAAAAGCATTGTATACTAACATACAATATTTACACATTTGGGAAAGTTTTAGGTGTAATTCACTTTTCTTATGTTTTTATTTTATTTTATCCAGCATAATAAATGGCCCAGTGTGGATTAGGGTAGACTACAACCTCTTAAAATGTACATGGCCTATATAAGTCTAAATGGATCACACTTATACAGTATACAAATATAAGTAGGTTTAGTAATTATGTGACTGACCACCTTTCTTCTTGAATTCCTCTGCTAGACACTTGGCCTCCTCCTGTACCCGGGACTCCAAACTTCTTTTTCCCATTCCAAATTGCCTCAAGGTACTGAGTGAGAACCGCCTCATCTGCTTCCACCGATCTCCATTACTGAATACAACTCCTGTTTGTAGAGAAATCATGGGAATTAAGAAATACTTTATTACATGTATTTGCTCCATTACTAAATACTGCACATCATGTAACAAGCTGAAATCCACTCCTAACATTCTAGAGATATATGGCTGGATTAAGAGTGGACAGTAATGTATGCACAGTTGCTATTTTTATGGAGTCACTGCGGTGGCAATATGCTAATGCTAGGTTCTGCCTTGCCATTGTATACTAGAGTGCTCTGCTCCAGACAGTGCAAGCTCTGAGATGTCAACTTTCAATGCCAGTGGACAGTGGTTCCAAACACTCAAACATTGGAACACAATCATGCTCACCACTGGCCCTGTTACTAGCCTATGGCTGGCACAGTGTTTCCTTCTGAATTTTGGCTACACATGGCCTCTGTGGCTGCAACTCTGAAGATGAGAACACCGCCAGGTCCACTGAGAGGTCCGCAGCACTCCCATAACATGCCCATAATATTGGCTTTTGCGCACGATTCAGGCCTCTTCCAAGTCACCACCTAGGAATGCCCATGTTTTTGCCTCACCGGGTCTAAAGCTGGGGCCTTCATATGCAACAGCATTCTCCACATACACTCAGGGGAGCTCATATGCCATAGGGGTTTTCAGCATTTCTCGTGCAAGCAAAGCAGCAAATAATCACTTAACTGCTCATACGAGAACTTTGCGTCCACCTCCAAATCAGGCCCACAGGATCGGATTCTGAGTTGGATACAAATCCAAAAGCAGATGCATCCCAGGAGATCCCACAATAATCAGTAGACTGCAAATTTTCCAAAGAAAACAATCACATACTGTGCCTGCACTGCACCTTGTATTCTGCATTGTGACTCCTATTGTGGTTTACATCTCTTATCACTCCTGGCTCCAGTAATCCAGTTCAATCCCAGTGTCCAGTTTCCAGTTCAATCCAAGTGTCCTGTATTCTGATTCCACCTGGAGTGTCCAGTATTTCAGTTCCACCCTGTTGTCCAGCATTCTGATGCAACCCAGTGGTTCAAGTACTCAATCTGCTATTGGTATCAGAATAAAGGATACATGGACACAGTAGTGTATGTAACATGTGCAGAGAGATTTAGATATATTGTTTCTGTGCATGGGAAATACTGGCTGGTTTATTTTTACACTGCAATTTAGATTTTACTTTGAACACAACCCACCCAAATCTAAATCTCTCTGCACATGTTATATCTGCCCCACCTGCAGTGCAGCATGGTTTTGCCCATTAGTGTGCTTTTTTCGGTTTGCTAGCAAACCTGCATAAGGCCCAATATACCATCCACGTCTGGAAAAGGATTAAAATCTCTGAGCATAAGTACTGTATTATAAGCACATGGAAACTACTTACCACACTCTAAATGAGTGTGGTATGACTAGCCAGCTGTAGGGATTCCGGCGCTCAGCATACCGGCATCTGGATCCTAACGGAATGCTGGCAGCGGGGTGAACACAGAAGAGCCCATTGTGGGCTCACTGTGCTCGCCATGCTGCGGGCACGGTGGTGCACATCCAGGGATGTCGTGGACACCCCAAAAGGGGGAATAGTTTCCAGCATTCCAGCAGTCAGATCCCGGTGCCAGGATGCTGTGCGCCGGGATCCCGACAGCCAGCCAGTCGAGTGCCACCCCTCTAAATATGGACCATGGGCATACTGTAAGTATAGTGCAGGGGATGCTGCAAATATTGGTCTCAGAGGTTTAAGGGGACTGCCTGAAATACTCTCGGCTCACATCTGCATCGGTGCCAAACAGAACTGTAAAAACAGTGACACTCTATTTTATACTGTGTGGCATAATATGAACTAAGGCCAATACAATGTGACATATTGGTAACTGGGGTCACTACAATGTGGCATAATGTGAACAAGGGTACCGTGTAGCATAATGTAAACTACTGTAGAAATTGACAGTCTACAAACTACTCAGCACAATTCTAGTGTATTTAAGTAGATACTGTAATAGCGAGTAGTTTGTAGACAGTCCCTTTTTACCAGCCTGTTGAATTACAGTAGATTGCGTACAGCAGATTTGTACAGAGTAGAAGTGGAATAAGAAAGCAACCATGGTGAAGAATGAGGTAAGCAGGAGCCAACTAATGTGAATTTTGGGCTCTGTCTCATACTGTTCATGGAGGGCACTGTGTGGCATGAAGTGAACTGGGGACTCTATGGTGCAATGTGAACTTGGGGAACTGCATTGCTGCATAATGTGAACTGGGGTACTGAGTGGTGTGATGTGATTTGGGGGTACCATGTGGCATAATTCGAACTGGGAGAACTACAATGTGACATTGTGAGCTTGGGGCACTATAATGTGGCCTAATGTGAACTGGCACTCTGTGTGGTTAACGTGATCTGAGGGTACTGTGTGACATGATTTGAACAGGGGACACTGCGGTATAATGCAAACTAAGAGCATCACAATTTGGCATAATGGGAACTGAACTGGGGTTACTGTGTGGCGTAGTGTGAACTATGGCACTTCTATAGAGCATAAAATTAACTAGGGCACTACTAGGGAGAATAAAATGAACAACCACTGTGAAGAGATGTGTCTCTCTAGAAGAATTTGGGGACCACTTCAAAATGTTCCCATTGGGCACACAAAGTCCTAGTTACACACCTAAATAAGTTTAAATCTAAAAATCACTCCCCAACAAGCAAATACATTTAAATCTAATTCCAAACAGTGTTTACTGCTCCATCACTAAATAATATATGATTAAAAAAAAAACCTTTGATGTTCAATAAATCCTGAAGACCTTGGCAGCTACACTATGATAGTAGTCTAAAGCCCTCCTATATACTGTAAAAAAAAATTAGATACAGTATATCAAAGGATCTTTGTATGCTCATTTTATATTAAACTTATAGTACAGTAGGTATTGGTCAAGTGTATTCTACATTTGTTGCATTTTGTTATTTTTTTAATATAATGTTTACATTTACATATGTTTATGATTCTGAAATATGATTCTCAATTTTGGATTTATTTGCTATTGGTTTTTTTTTCCACTAGTTTATTTTTTTGACTATTTTTCTTTTTTTACAGAACAAACCAATGACACTATTTTCTTGACTTTTAGTTCTTGTTTAACCAACATAAACTAAGCATAAATACACAATTGTATCTCACCATATCCCTTGAAAGCAATATCTGTAATGGCTATGTTCCCACGATCACTGAAAACATCTCCATGTTCTACAAAAGCCTCTTTCACCACATCATACCCATTTAATACGACCACCGGCTTCTGGGCCAAGTACACCATGGAAACAGGGCCATACTGAGAGCCGAGCTGAAGAAACAAAAAGGAGAACCTGAGTAGGACTCCATACCAGTAATCAGAACAGAGGTAGCATGAGAATATTTTAAAACTGAATTTTTGAAAAGCTGGTCATATTTTATATCAAATTAACAGGAAGGCAGCCAAATAATAATAACAACAGAAAAGAAAGTATGTTTAAACAAATAACTGTCTTATCATATACATGTAGTGAATATGTTGAATTTCAATTTTTAATCTCACAAGGATGAGACCCTACAGTCCCCAACTTTAACATAGGACTACAGTGTGAGGCTTCTTTCCTGACACAAACATCTCTTTTTCTGGCATTTATTACTGGCAGAATTTCCGAGGGTATGTAAAACAAAAGCTTCCTGTGATTTGTATTCTTTGAATGAAAAAACAAAAAAAAATCAGTAAGGTGATATTTAAGGGCTCGTTTATCAATAAGTAATACATTTCACCAGCCAATCAGCTCCTAACTGTCTTTTTTCAAACACAGCCTGTGACATGGAAGTTAGGAGCTGATTGGCTGGTGCAATTTATCAGTCACAGTGAAATTGATCACTCATTGATAAATGAGCCCATATATTTCTTTGTCAAAGACACTGGGACAAACACTGAAATACATAAGCATGCATGCCTACCTTGCACCTACCTGGGGAGACAGCCAACTGGTTGATCTTATCTAAAGATAAAAATTTGAACTCACAAAACAGTTATGACACTGATTATATATATCAGTTGTATACTTGAGAATATATTAATCAAATCTGATTGGATCAGATTTGATCAGTATATTCTCAAATATACAACTGATCAGTTTCATAATTGTTTTGTGAGTTCAAATTTTTATCTTTAGATATTATTAAAAGTTAAGTCTTAATCATTTCATAAGTGTGCCCCAACTGAGAGAGTTTTCTTTCTTCCTTTACTTACATGATACTGCTTACCATAACTCTCAGGGAGCACCACCGGGCTATTCATATACATTTTTTCCTCTCTATAATTAGGCATTAGTATTTAAAACTATAAATTGTAAATTAGCAAAATTCCGGTCTTTCCAATTAATTCTTTTCACCCTATGTGATAGGGTAAAATCAGTGCTCCTCCTACTCCCCTCCTTTTTCTTCCCCAACTGGTCGATCTCAGGATTGATGACCAATTCATCATGTCACAGAGGAGGTTCTTCAGGCCCTCATTCTGAGTTGTTCGCTCGCTAGCTGCTTTTAGCCTCCGTGCAAACGCTAAGCCACCGCCCTCTGGGAGTGTATCTTAGCTTAGCAGAAGTGCGAACGAAAGATTCGCAGCGCTGCTACAAAAAAAGATTGTGCAGTTTCTGAGCAGCTCGAGACCTACTCCTAGCTTGCGATCACTTCAGACTGTTTAGTTCCTGTTTTGACGTCACGAACACGCCCTGCGTTCAGCCAGCCGCGCCTGCATTTTTCCAGGCACGCCCGCGTTTGTATCTGACACGCCTGCGTTTTTACACACACTCCCCGAAAACGGTCAGTTACCTCCCAGAAACACCCACTTCCTGTCAATCACTCTGCGGCCAGCAGTGCGGCTGAAAAGCGTCGCTAGCCCTTGTGTGAAACTGCATCGGCTTTTGTGAAAGTACGTTGCGCGTGTGCATTGAGCCGCATTTGCATGCGCAGAAGTGCTGATTTTTAGCCTGATCGCTGCGCTGCGAACAACGGCAGATAGCTATCAACTCGGAATGACCACCTCAGACCTGATCACTAGTGTGCATTTTTTGCGGCCCTGCGATCAGATAGTCGCCACTTACAGGGGAAGGGAAAAGGTCTCTGCAGGTGTGCGGTCGCATTTGTAGCAGAGCTGCACAAACATCAGTTGTGCAGCCTCTGCTCAGCCCAAGACTTACTCTGCCGCTGCGAGGTGATACTGCTGATCGGGGCTGACGTCGGATACCCTCCCTGAAAATGTCAGATCCCGCCTGTGTTATTCCAGACACTCCTGTAAAACGGTCAGTTGCCACCCACTAACGGCCTCTTCCTGTCAATCACCTTGCCATTGCCCGTGCGATCGCTTTTTTCGCACCATCCTGTCGCTAGGCACTGATGCACGGTGCAGTTGTCCGATGCACCGGCACATTGCAGTGCATACGCATGCGCAGTTCAGATCTGATCGCCCGCTGTGCGAAAATGCACAGCAGTGATCAGGCCTGAATTACCCCCCGAGTTTCCTACTATCTGCAGATTGCTCTTGTCTCAGTCAGACTGCTTAATAACCACCAAGGTATCCAACTACCGGTGAGTTACTTATGCATAGAGAACCTGATTTATACGTTTACTATTTTGGACTCAAACTGCCTTTTATGCTGCCTAATTAGCCTACCAACCCCAATATCTATATAGCAACAGAGTGACTAACAATTTTTTATGTATGTATGAGGGCCCTAAGGGTTAAATTGCATGCAATTTTTTTGTGATACTAGGAATTTTATTAAAGTGGTATATTCTTTTCTATGGTGTATCTTTTTTATCAAATAATTATAGAATTAATTTTATCTTCTTACTCAACACTGTTCCTGTACACCCAACACTCTAAACCCTGTTCTATGCAAGAACAATAATTGTGCTTCTGTAAGTAAACAATAGTTATATCATTATTTTGATTGGAATAAATATATATCAAAAACTAAAAGATATATCCAGGTGGTTTGTCAAAAGCAGGACAATGATGTTTAGTAACAAGCACTCTAGCATAAGCTACCAGCAGTATGGATAGATACCTCATGCAATTCTCACAACCAGACCAGTATCTTCAATATCAACATCCCAATAAGAATAGAGGGCAGTCATGCATCAAATTCTCAAATGCAAACTGTCTCCTCTAATACAATTAATCATTCCCATGAACAACCTTTGCATGGTAGGCAGAGCCGGTCATAGGCATAGGCAAACTAGGCAATTGCCTAGGGCATTTGGTATGCCTAGGGGCACCAGCAGCTTCTGCTGATTAAAATGATATGTGGCATGCCTATATTCTGTGCGTAGCATTTTGTATGCAGATACAGCCACAGTCTCACACAGTATATAGGCATGCTGCATATCATTTTAATCAGCAGAAGCTGCTTGTGCATCCTAGCCACATAGCAATGCAAATAAGATGCATTTTCATCAAAAAAAGGCACCAGATCCGATGGTAGCAGAGCTGCCAGCTTACTCATGCCAGACATCTCCTGCTACATGGTGCATTGAGTCAAGATTTATGAGAACACATCTGTAGTCAAGCAGAGGCAAAGGTCACAGTTTTAGCGGCTGTGTGAGTGGGTTGGTTGTGCAATAGTATTCGGCATACAATATGTGTAAGAGGCATTATGCGTGTCGTGTATAAATGCATTAATAATGTGCAGCGAATGTGTAAGGGGCACTATGTGTGTCATTTTGTGTATAAGGGCATTAATAATGTGCGTCATATGTGGAAGGGGTAATATGTGTGTCATTATGTGTATAAGGGCATTAATAATGTGTGGCATATGTGTAAGGGGCTCTATGTGTGTTATTATGTGTATAAGGGCATTAATAATGTGCGGTATATGTGTGAGGGACATTGTGTGTGTCATTATATGTATAAGGGCATTAATAATGTGTGGCATATGTGTAAGGGACATTAATAATGTGTGTTTTATGTGTAAAGGTCATTACTGTGTGGTATTATGTGTATAAAGGCATTACTAATGTGTGGTATTATGTGTATAAGGTGCTCTACTGTGTGGCAATACGTATAGAAATGTAAATAAAAATGTGAATAAAGAGCAATATGGTGTGGTGTAATGTGAATAAGGAGCAATTCAGTGTGATGTAATTTGAATAAGGGGCACAACTGTGAGGAGTAACTTATATAAGGTAAAGTGATACTACTGTGTGATGTAACGTGAATTAGGGACACTATCGCATGATTAAATGTGAATAAAGTTGCAGTACTGTGTGACATAATTTGAATTGAAGGTACTATTATGTGGCCATGCCCCTACCAGCAAAAATGCACCCCTTTCTGGGCTGTGCGCCGAATGTGTGCACTGTTCCTATTTAAAAGGGAGTAGGAATACCAAAATAAGGACTGCTATGGGTGCTGGGTAACGGTGCTGGGAAAGGGGTGCAGGGTCTTATGTGGAACTAGTGGTGGTGCTAGGGGGCACCAACCAAAATCTTGCCTAGGGCATCATATTGGCAGTGGTGCAAGTAGAAATAATTTCTTAGTGGTATTGAGTGACGAAAAATGGGTGTGGTCACGTGTTGTGAGGGGGCTTGGCCACATGCTGCTAGTGGGAGTGGCTACATGACACTGCGGCGTGGCCACACGACAGACCCTTTTTTGGGTGAATCTGAAGGCAAGGCTAAAAATAAATAGTAATGCCTCCAGTATAATAAAAATATATACAGTAGTGATACCTCCAGTATAACAGAAATATATAGTGATACCTCCAGTATAACAGAAATATATAGTGATACCCCCAATTTAATAACAATATATAGTAATGCCTCCAGTATAATAGAAATATATAGTGATACCTCCAGTATAATAGAAATATATAGTAATGCCCCCAATTAAATAACAATATATAGTAATTCCTCCAGTATAATAGAAATATATAGTGATACCTCCAGTATAATAGAAATATATAGTAATGCCCCAATTTAATAACAATATATAGTAATGCCTCCATTATAACAGGAAAATACAGCCACTGTCACACTCCCAGTAACCCTGACAAAGTGGGAGGAGCCGTCATGCTGCCAAGCACCATGGTCTTGTTGCTTTGTGGCACATTATAATTGTGGTAATGGCAAAGTGTGTGGTAGTGGGTACTGCGTACCCGCTGCCAACTTCTTAAGGGTACTCCGTACCCGAGCGTATCCGCATACTTGCACAGCTGCATATTCGTTAGGGGCGGCTCTGATGGTAGGGTTGCTAATGTTGGTAAAATTGAATTCCAGAAGTGGACCAAGAAGACTGAGCATAGTGTAAAACAATTTTTTGCAAGATAAAGCAAGTACTGAGTCAACATCCTCTTGCAGAACAGATTACTAAAGCCATGACAGCTACATCATGTTAGCATTGAATCTGTTTCCAATTTCTACCATCCATGCATCAGTTTTTAGCTGTTTAGTATATCTTAGTTGAATTTATAAAGACTACATAACTATGATATGCAACTCAGTAAGTGTATCACCTTTGGCAGCTGCAGCTGCACTTGTAGCATCATCATTATCCTCCACATCCTCTCAACATAGCAGTTGTAGCACACAAATCCAGGTTATTCACAGACAAGCTGCTCTATGTATTACTGGCTTTATTAACCACTTAATTGATGATTTTTTTCCCCAAACAAAAAAACGCTCAGAAATTGAGTTAATTAGATGAAGAACATGAATTTAACCTTATCCAAAATTATTTTTTTTCAAAAAGTATTTCCCGCAAACATCAGAACATTGGTTGAGAAGATCGGTAACATGGGAATATCTGTAACATTGCGACCATCGCAACATTGTTTTTCACATCCAAAACAGCGGGCAGGTACACGGGGGGGGGGGGGAAGGGGCACAGTTGTCGGAATTGACTCGCCAACCCCTATTCAAAGAGCGGCCAAATCCAAATGTCGTATTTGTCCGCTCCCGTTGTCCTGTCCTGCTGCTGCTGTCAGCGGCTGCCGGGTGCGCTGACATCAGCGGTGGGGGGAGCTGTCAGCGGCGCCGGGGGGAAGGGGGGGAGTTGTCAGCGGCTGCCGTAGGAAGACATCTGCGGCACTGGGGGGGAGAAGATGTCTGCAGCGGTGGGGGGAGCAGCCAGGAGAGCAGCGAAGGAGGAGGAGACGGAGCGGAAGAGAGGAGGAGACAGGGTGAGCAGCAGCTGCATGCAGCATAACTGGAGCCTTACGGCAGCGTCCACCCGGCTCCAGCAAGCGGGACCTCGCTTGTTGGAGTTGGGTGGATGCTGCCGTCAGCAGCGGCGGTGCCCCATCCTCCTACTACGGCTGCTATTGGAGCTGGGTGGATGCTCCCGATGGGTTCCTGCTCTCCCCACTGCTCCCCCCCCCCCCCCCGTCTCCTGCTCTCTGCTCCCTCATCTCAATCCGACTTTTTTTAAAGTAGGATTGAGATTGTTGGAAACGGGTCTAAAATCTGTCAGGTTTGGCCCCGCTTCCGACAATGGCCCTCATTCCGAGTTGTTCGCTTATTAGCTGCTTTTAGCAGCATTGCACACGCTAAGCCGCCGCCCTCTGGGAGTGTACCTTAGCTTAGCAGAAAAGCAAACGAAAGGTTCGCAGAATAGCGAATAGAAATTTCTTAGCAGTTTCTGAGTAGCTCGAGACCTTCTCACAAACAGCGATCAGTTCAGTCAGTTTCGTTCCTGGTTTGACGTCACACACATGCCCAGCGTTTGCCCAGCCACTCCCCCGTTTCTCCAGACACTCCCGTGTTTTTCCCTGAAATGCCTGCGTTTCTCCGCACACTCCCAGAAAACGGACAGTTTCCGCCCAGAAACACCCACTTCCTGTCGATCACACTCCGATCACTTCAACGATGAAAAATCTTCGTTCGAACGTGAGTAAATCTACTAAGTTTTGAGCTAAAATACTAACCGCATGCGCACTGCGAACCATGCGCATGCGCATTTTTGCCTTAATCGCTCCGTTGTGAAAATCGTCAATGAGCGAACAACTCGGAATGACCCCCAATGCACGCTGATCGGCAGCTGAAGCCGCCGATCAGCATGCATTCCGACAGCATTCTGACAAGTCGGGTTTCCCGGCTTGTCGTAAAAAACGGGGCCGTAATGAATAGGTCGGAACCCCTTCTGACCTAAAACTGTCGGAAGCTGCCATCTTTCCGACAAGACGTCAGCTTTCGACAGTTATTGAATATACCCCTTTATCTGACTGGTCGCATCCTGTGCGACCAGGTCAGATAAAACACTTGCTGGTATGGTCGGATCTGATGCGACCATGCCAGGCAAGTGGTTAAGGAACATACCAATGTCAGTCTGTTGGAAGTGGTTAAGGAACATACCAATGTCAGTCTGTTGGAAAAATTCAGGAATGTCAGGAATGTTAAGAATCTTATCAGAATTCCACATTAATAATAATGGAGTAAACATCATGAGCATTAAAAAATGTTAAATTTGAACACATACTATGATTTGTACACACAATAAACTTGGTGGCTTAAATTTTGTAAAAACAAAACAAAACTGAGAGGTCTGCAGTGCCATCTTAACAACATTATAGGCCCTGGGCAAAGCAATGCACAGGGGCACCAATCAATGCAGTCACTGGAATCAATTTATAAAACTTCATAACTAACCTGTCCTGTGGTTCGGTGCTGTCTCTCCACATACTTCCATAAAGTGAACAACTGTCAGCACTCTTGGCCCGATTCAGACCTGATCGCTGTTGTGTGAAATCGCATAGCGGCTGATTATCAAGTGATTGTGCATGCACCACAATGCGCAGGCGCATAGCCAAACAGCGACACGATGGGGTGAAAATTTCGATTGCATTGGCAAGGTGATTGACAGGAAGTGGACGTTTGTGGGTGGTAACTGGACATTTTCTGGTAGTGTCAGGAAAAACGCAGACGTTCCCAAGTGTTTTCAGGGTGGGTGTGTGACGTCAGCTACGGACCCGAACAGCCTGTTTGTATTGCACTGTAGGAGTAAGTCCTGGGCTATGCATAGACTACACAGACTGTAAAAATCATTTGATGGTAAGAGAGTTGCGAACGGATTTGCAGCTGTCCCCTGTCTGGCCGAATTTTTGCACGCCATACACATGCATTTGCACACTTACACAGGGTGTGTTTTTATTCTCCCTGGGTGACAACTATCTGATCGCAGACCTCTGCAAGTTTGCAGCACAGCTATCAGGTCTGAATTAGGCCCTCTGTTTGGTGGATAGCTCAAGATAGAGAAATATGCTCCCAGCCCACTCTGATTGAGGATTTCACACAATCAGAGTGGCTGGGCAGTGTTCTTTACCCATCTTCAAAGAAGCTCTAGAGATACTAGCCTGGAAGTAGGGAGTTGCCTGCATTAAGGCCCCTTGAATCATAGATCCCTGGACAGCTGCTTATTGTGCCAATACAGTAAGATGTCCCTAGAGGTCTGTACAGGATATGCTGCCTATGGACTAAAAAAACGATGAGCATTTTTGGCATTCAGCAACTGCATATGGTACATTACAAGTATGTTGGTCTTGCTTTTTATGTTACTTATTTGGGTGTGTAATTTTATATTGACATTCATAATGTTGATATGAGAATGTTGATATGGTAGTCATTTTTAAATGCTTGGCATGTCAACATTGACCACGTGAAATGTCATCATGATTAGAATGTTGACAAATTGTCCTTGGTGGTCTAGTGGTGACTTACTTGGTACGGTGGGTATGGCAGCTCTAGCATTGTCTTTTGGGTCTGGCAGAGATGTCCTCATGACTTCTGGCAGATCCTGCATCACATCTGGTGGAGACTATTGCTATTCTTAACCCCTAAACGAATTCATCTGGGGATCGAGTTTTCTGCTTTGTGGCACTGACTCTATGGAATTGTCTTCCCCACACAGTTTGGGAAGCCTCCACTCAAGAATTTTTTTAAAAATGGACTAAAGACTTACTTATTTACTCAAACATTTCCCTACTATCCACTGTTAAGCTTATTTTGTATTTGGTGCTGTAAAGGTAAATGTAAAGAACTTTGAGTCCTATTAGGATAAAAGTGCTATATGATGATACTAAACTATGTAGGGTAATTAACTCATATAAGGATTCAGAGTTCCTACAGAATGACTTATTTAAACTAGAAGTTTGGGCAACTAAATGGAGAATGAGGTTTAATATAGAAAAATTTAAAGTCATGTACTTTGGGACTAATAATAATCATGCAACCTACAAATTAAATGGGGAGAACTTAGGGGACACAGTATTAGAAAAATATTTGGGTGTGCTCATTGATAAGAAACTTAACAACAGTAGCCAATGTCAAACTGCAGCAACAAAGGCAAATAAGGTATTAGCATTCATAAAACGGGGAATTGAGAGAAGGGATGAGAGTGTAATCCTACTATTATATAAATCGTTGGTACGCCCACATCTTGAATATTGTATACAATTCTGGGCACCTCCCTATAAAAAAGATATCTTAGAGCTTGAAAGGGTACAGAGGCGAGCCACAAAATTGATAAAGGGGTTAGAGGCACTGAATTATGAGGAAAGGCTTACTACGTTAAATATGTTTACACTTGAAAAAAGGCGTCTAAGAGGAGACATTATTAATATTTATAAATATATAAAGGGACAATACATGGAGCTAACAGGAGATTGGTTTATTGAGAGATCTCTACACAGAACACGTGGACACCCTCTGAGGTTAGAGGAGAGGAAATTTATTACCAAGCGAAGGAGGAGGTTCTTCACAGTAAGGGCAGTAAGAACACGGAATTCTTTGCCAGAAAATGTAGTAATGGAGGACTCAGTAAATTTAAAAACGAGTTAGATCAAATTTAAAAACGAGTTAGATCAACTGACTGAAAAAGATATCCAAGGGTATAGCATCTAAAATTAATGTATTTTAGATAATGTATGCATTCTAGTTGTCAACTAGACTAAAAATGAACTCCACTTGAACCATTATGAGTAAATCTATGGTTATAGAGACTAGCATAGTCTAGCATAGGATTAAAAAAAAAAACACAAAAAACAATAAAGGTTGAACTTGATAGACAACTTTGTTACTATGTTACTATGTGAATAACATAATTATTATTATTATTATTTTATTATTATTATTATTATTATTATTTTTTTTTTAATTATTATTATTATTACTACTTTTTGCTCCCAACCCTTCATCTAGTGCCTAACCCTAATCTCCCCTCCCGTATCTTAAACTTAACCCTCCCCCTAGTGTTTAGCCTTCCCCTCCCATAGCCTAATCCTATCCCTAAACTGCCAAAGCCTATCCTTGGCCCTCCACTTCCTGGAGAATGGCAACATATTCAATGTTAACATTTTAACAATGTCAACATTATAAATGTCAGCATTATGACTAAATCCATTTTATTTGATTTGTTTAGACACTAGAGTTTGCAGATATTTAATGTGGATCACTTTGTTTTGGCTACCATACTTGATCATACTTTCAATTTATTAGTTATGTCTTTCTTTCCAACTGACACATATCTTAAGAATGCAAACAGTTCCATGTAAGCAAGTTATTGACTCAAGTCACGCATAATACATCCCGTCCTTCAACATCTACAAATGCTACTGCCAGAAAAAACCTGTGTCAATGTAATAGAGGATTCTGACATCTGGTTAGGCTAAAAACAAATGTCGAAATATATTGGCATCTCTACTACATCTCTATATGATACACTGGGGTAAATTTGCTAAGGCTTCTAAAACAGAGAATTGGTAATGTTGCCGTAGCAACCAATCACATGCTTTCTACCCTTTCTCTAAGGCCTTTTAGAAAATTATAGACAGCATCTGATAAATTCTCTGTTTTAGAGGCTTCAGTAAATCTACCCCATTGTGTCATAGTAGAATGGTAGAGGGTTACAGCACTTACAATGTGGAGATTGGCATTATAAACAGTGCAATATTTAAAGTCCTTTGTAAAAACCAGCTATGGTGCACTTAAGCTGACGACACTCTAAAGTGTATTCTGAAAGAGTAGCATAGCAGGAAACTAAATGCCGAGTTGTCTGATACATGCTCGCCCTTTTTCAGTGCAAGGTAACCATAAATATAATAAAATAATGTCATTGAATCATATATAAGGGGATAGGAAAACACAGAAACATAGAAGTTGATGGTACAGTAAATAAGAACTGCTTGGCCAATCTAATCTGCCCTATGTACATGTATACACTTACACCATAATTGCCTACCCTCCCGGAATTGCCGGGAGACTCCTGAAAATCGAGTGGCCCTCCCGGCCGCCCGGAAAGGTGGGCAAGCCTCCCACTTTCCCTGCAGCTCCTCCACACCCCTCCTCGGCCGCCCGCAGCAGAGAAAAAGTGGGCGGTCCGAGGGGATCCGATCATGCAATTTGTGCTGAATTGCGTCATCATAGCCCCTCCCCCGCTATACAGTGCCTATTTTCTTGGCTCTGCATAATGGGGGGCAGAGCTACAATGACACCACAGGACTGCCCACTTCCCTGTCAGCCACGCCCCCAGACAGCAGACATTGCCTCTTGTCATGCCCCCAGACCACCCATCTTGCTTCCGGCCACACACCCATGCACCTACAACGCTGTCTCCTCCCGGACGAGGGGGCAGAAAAGTAGGTAAGTGTGACTTAGGGCGGGATTTACTAACCTCTGCCACTGCATTAATTGTCGTTTTCTCTGCGATCTGACTCACCGCTCTGCTGCCCGCCGCTACCCCTTAGCTCCCCCGTCTGCTTTCTCATCTCCTCTCCCTTTTCATGACCGCCATGGCCACTGAGTTTTCCTTTTGCTGCGCTCCCCCTGGCCGTTGGCGCATGCGCACATCTCTACCACCACCTACCACCTGACGGATGAACTAGTGTGCGCATGCCTGGAAAAACAGAGAGATGTGTGCATGCACCAGCGGCCAGGGGGAGCAAAGCGAAAGGAGAACTCAGTGGCCGCGGTGGTGATGAGGAGCTGAGAAATCAGACAGGAGAGCTAAGGGGTAGCGGCGGGCAGCAGAGCGGTGAGTCAGATCGCAGAGAAAACGGCAATTAACACAGAGGCGGAGGTTAGTACATCCCGCCCCTACACACTAGGGTTACATTTTAATGTGAGAACAAGTACACACTAGGGTTACATTTTTGATGGGAGACAAGTAACCTAGCAACGTATTTTTGTAGTGTGGTAGAAAACTGGAGTGCCCGGAAGAAACCCACGCAAGCACAGGGAGAATATACAAACTCAACACATTTAGACCATGGTGGGAATCAAACACATGACGTCAGTGCTGTGAGGCAGTCATACTAACCATTACATCATCTGTAATGTTTAAGGTCAGATTTACAAATTTGAACTACAGTACTATATTTAAACTAGCTATAACAGTGTTAATTAAATGAGCAAGATAGAAAGTATAAATAAAGTATGACACAGAAAGAATGGCCCAACTAAACAATATCACCATCTCCCTACATTCCACATCCTTCTAAGGGCCTAATTCAGACTTAATCGCAACAGCAATCTTCTTCTCTACTGGGCAAAACCATGTGTACTGCAGTTTGAGTACTCGTGAAATGATGCAAATGGATGCTTATATAAAGATGTGTTTTACTTTCACATGTATCAAATATGACACTCAATATAATGAAACAGTGCAGATAAATATTGTTGAACATGAAAAAGGTGGTAATCACAATGTGTGCTCCACGGGGAGCACCTGTTTAACTCAGTCCTTTAATCACTCAAATTGGTGATTAAATCCTTTAGGTTCTTGGCGTGTGTGTTCTGACACAAAAGCCAATGGGCTGGAAAAAAATATATAAATGTAATGATTAAATCTGGCTGTGTTGCTTTAAAAGTCAAATATAGATTTTCCAGTGGAAATGTCTCTAGTCCTGACCGGACTGTGTGGGCTTTAAAAATCTGTCTTTAGTAATTAGATTCATATAGTTGCAGAGGACGGCGTCCCGTACCTCTGCGTGTGGAAGTCAGGTATTCGTGCACTATCATTGCGGCCGTACTTGTAAGATGTACAGGTGCGGGGGGCAGCGGGAACCTCCTGGCAGCTCCGGACAGACTCGTCCCTCAGCTCGCGCACCCGCTCTCCGGTTCGTCCTGTTAGGGATCTCCCCGTGTGCCTGCGCCGCTCGCTGGGTTGGTCGTGTTCGCGTGGGGGGGAGCTCAGCCGCAGGATCTAAACAGAGCCTGTGGCAGTGTTGCACCTCCCCACAACGGAGTACTCACCTGTGTGGTCCTCCTGCTGCCCGTCCATCTGTACTGCTTACCGATGTCTGCGCCGTAGGTCCGAGGGTCTCACAGCACTCTCCTGTCCTCCAATGGTTTGATGTCTCTTAGTCGTCTCCTCCAACGCGTTTCAACCGGATCGGTCTTCCTCTGGGAGTCTTTGCAGTGTTCTGATAGTGGTGGATGTTAAAATGGCTTGCGGGCGGGACCAGCATCAGTTCCTCCTTTGTTCCACTGATTTGATTGACCGATCCGGTTGAAACGCGTTGGAGGAGACGACTAAGAGACATCAAACCATTGGAGGACAGGAGAGTGCTGTGAGACCCTCGGACCTACGGCGCAGACATCGGTAAGCAGTACAGATGGACAGGCAGCAGGAGGACCACACAGGTGAGTACTCCGTTGTGGGGAGGTGCAACACTGCCACAGGCTCTGTTTAGATCCTGCGGCTGAGCTCCCCCCCACGCGAACACGACCAACCCAGCGAGCGGCGCAGGCACACGGAGAGATCCCTAACAGGACGAACCGGAGAGCGGGTGCGCGAGCTGAGGGACGAGTCTGTCTGGAGCTGCCAGGAGGTTCCCGCTGCCCCCCGCACCTGTACATCTTACAAGTACGGCCGCAACGATAGTGCACGAATACCTGACTTCCACACGCAGAGGTACGGGACGCCGTCCTCTGCAACTATATGAATCTAATTACTAAAGACAGATTTTTAAAGCCCACACAGTCCGGTCAGGACTAGAGACATTTCCACTGGAAAATCTATATTTGACTTTTAAAGCAACACAGCCAGATTTAATCATTACATTTATATATTTTTTTCCAGCCCATTGGCCTTTGTGTCAGAACACACACGCCAAGAACCTAAAGGATTTAATCACCAATTTGAGTGATTAAAGGACTGAGTTAAACAGGTGCTCCCCGTGGAGCACACATTGTGATTACCACCTTTTTCATGTTCAACAATATTTATCTGCACTGTTTCATTATATTGAGTGTCATATTTGATACATGTGAAAGTAAAACACACCATAAGCATCCATTTGCATCATTTCACGAGTACTCAAACTGTAGGGGATGAGCGCAGTCAGGTGAAAACCAGATATCCATATTGAACCAAAGGGCAAGGACACCCTTTTGACTAGCAGCACATCCCATACAGTAAAACCACCCCAGTGCGCAGATTACCTCCCTTTTTGTTAAATGTGTACTGCAGGTGCAGCAGATATAACATGCACAGAGAGAGTTAGATTTGGGTGGGGTGTGTTCAAAATCAAATCTAAATTGCAGTGTAAAAATAAATCTGCACATGTTACATAGGCCCCACCTGCAGTGCACATGGTTTTGCCATTTAGAGAAAGATTTTGCTTTTGCGATCAGGTCTGAATTAGGCCCCAAATTGGAGGCCAACTGACAATCCATTACCATGCTCAAGGTATCCACCCCCCCACCAATAACACAACATAAGACCCACCTGGACCACAGGTGCCACCAGAGGTGTAGCAAGGTGTCATGGTGCTTGGAGCAAGGTATGTTTCGGCGCCTCCCTCCTCTGTACTGAATTGGGGGCGTAGCCACCAGGGCCGGTTCTAGACCTTGTGGCATCCAGGGCGAAAGTTACCTTTGGCGCCCCCTCGTACACACACATACACACATAGGTTAAACATAGTGCATCCCGAAGGCGCACGGCAAAAAATAGTAGCGTGGCTTCATAGGGAAGGGGCATGACCACAGTTATGCCCCCTGTAGTTATGGTCCCAGTAGTTGTGCCCCCTGTAGCTGTGCACCCTCTAAATTTACCCCAGTAGATGTGCCCCCCTGTAGATTTGCCCCCCAGTAGCTGTGCCCCCTGTAGCTGTGCCCGGTGTAGTTGTGCCCCCTGTAGCTATTCCCCCAGTAGGTGTGCCCCCTGTAGATTTTCCCCCCGTAGTTGTGCGCCCCTGTAAATGGCATCTTATTGGCTATTCAAAACTCAAGACATCCATGAGCCAATAAGATGCTGTTTTGAGAACCAAGTAAATCTGAGTAAAACCGAGTAAAACCGAACCCGCTCATCTCTAGTCCTTACACCCCCATCACCTCATGCTTTCAGGATTTCTGAGTCACCTTTACTGTATATGATTTAAAAAAATCTTGAGATCATGAGCTGTTAGCAAAAACAATTCAGGTACTGGACCCTCAGTTGCTGGGGGAGATAAGAGAGAGAGATATATGTTGTGAGAGCCCCCCTTCACTTGATCAGTGGGGAGATCAGGGAGCAGGGAGAGGACGATGGAAGATCTTACCATGGCCACATTCCTGCAGTACAGTAGTCCACCTCCCCAGCCCAAGCCAGTAGAAAAGAATAGCACCAGTTAGGGGAGGTAGTTATTACACTGCATCACGGGGGAAAGGGGCGTGCCTTGAGCCCTCATCAAGGCACGCATGTCAGAGCTGCCTCTTCTGGCATTGGCCCTCATTCCGAGTTGATCGCTAGCTGCCGTTGTACGCAGCGCAGCGATCAGGCTAAAAATCATCACTTCTGCGCACGTGTATGGTGTGCACTGCGCACGCGCGACATACTTTCACAAAAGCTGATGTAGTTTTACACAAGGTCTAGCAACGCTTTTCAGTCGCACTGCTGATCGGTGAGTGATTGACAGAAAGTGGGTGTTTCTGGGTTGTAATTGACCGTTTTCGGGGTTTGTGAGAAAAAATGCAGGCATGCCAGATAAAAACGCAGGAGTGGCTGGGGAAATGGGGGAGTGGCTGGCCGAACGCAGGGCGTGTTTGTGACGTTAAAACAGGAACTAAATAGTCTGAAGTCATCGCAAGGTAGGAGTAAGTCTCGAGCTACACTGAAACTGCACAATCTTTTTTTGTAGCAGCGCTGCGATCTTTTCGTTCCCACTTCTGCTAAGATACACTCCCAGAGGGTGTCCGCTTAGCATTTGCACTACTGCTAAAAGCAGCTAGCGAGCGAACAACTCGGAATGAGGGCCATTGTTTTCAATGCACAGTTTCTGCATGAGATGTGCCCGCAGCTCTATAAGCAGTTTCTGGTTACAAGAGGGAGGCAGAGCTATTGCTACCTCTCTGTCACGATCCGGGTAACTGGACACCATTATTTACGTTCAAAGACTTTCTTATGGTCTCAGAAGTGGAAGCCTATATTGATTAAAGATACAAAGCTAGGGAAATAAGATAATTAATCCTAGCAAGATAAGAAATTGCTTTATATTTACCCCTTTATTGTATTGTATTGACTTTTATTAAGTAATAAATTTGTTTTTTTATTTTTTCTTCTTTTTTTTAGTCAAGGTACATGGTTCGAAGGGTTAACACTGATAATTTAAAAGGTGCATTAGATATATGATTAATGAAATTAATTATTGTTGGCCAGTCAATTAATAGAAATATAAATTGTTTGTTATAAAAGGATATTGGTTGTGGTTTAATTAATAGTAAAACATAAAATAAGATTAAGTGAATTTACATGGATTGAAGGCAAAACATTGATCATTTAAGAGAATGTATTAAACATATTATTAATTGCAAATATTTAATAATTAGTTAGTATAGACCATAGGTCTTCAACCTGTGGCCCTCCAGCTGCTGCGGAACTACACATCCCAGCATGCCCTGCCTCAGTTTTACCATGCCTTAATAGCAAAACTGTGGCAGGGCATGGTGGGATGTGTAGTTCCGCAGCAGCTGGAGGGCCACAGGTTGAAGACCCATGGTATAGACCTTATTTATAGACTTGATTTGCTTGAGTCTGACTAGGAGTTGTTATATATCAGTAAGATACTGTAAGTTTTAATGTATTTGGGAAGTCATATATTATTAACGATAGATTAGACCTGAAGAAGGCCTTGAGAATTATTTTGTCTCGGTTGAGTGAGATATATTTATGTATTGTTTTGTTTGTTTTAAGTATTTTGGATTTTGTGTATTTTTCTTCTTTGTGGATCCTAATCTCTGGATATAATATTTTGAATGGTAATAAGCATGGTATATGCAATAGGGAGAAATTTATAGATGGAGACAAGCAGGATTAAGATAAGTTCATGGAATGTAGATGGTATTCAGTCTCCGATCAAAAGGAAGAAGTTGTTAGTTTATCTTAGAAAGCCACATTTAGATGTGGTTTTGTTACATAAATTAGCTTTGCTTCCACCTAAAATTGTTTAGTTGTATATACTGTAATGGGATGGAAAGTGGTTGCATTCACATCATTTAATTCTAGGACGAGAGGCTTGCTTATCTTAGCTAAAAAGAATTTACAGGTAGAAATATTGAAGTCTATTATAGATCCCTAGGATCACTTTTTTATTATTGACAGTAGAAGTAGATATGTGATATATAATGTACTGTACATGCTCCTAATTCTTATTCTAAAAGGTTTTGCAAAGACTGCTTATGCAAATATACCCATTTATGTCATTCCCTCTAATTGTTAGGGAGGATTTTCATTTAATTGCATCTAAATATATGGATACTAACTATACAGTCAGACTAAGAAAGCCACTTCCAAAGTTAGGTATTTCTTTATACAACAATTGAAACTGACAGATGTATGGAGAGTCCAGAATCCACCAGATAAGACTATACATGTTTACCACCAGCACTTGGTACTCTATCTTGCATAGATTATATTTTTTATGGCAGATACTCTTTTTACAAATGTTATAATATCAGAAATTGTACCTATATGCTTTTCAGATCATTATTTGATCAGGGTACAGTTAACTAGCACGATAAATAAAGGGTTTTATAGGCAAAGGAGGTTTCCTATGAATCTCTCATCATCAAACACTTTGGGCGGTATTCAAATCTTATCAGTATCAAATCTTCTAATTCCCCCTTTAAGAGAATAATTGAGTGTTTTTACTAGGAGTTGAAGATTAATAATCTTCACTATATGAATAAAAATCCTTTAACATTCTGCCAGGCAACCAAAACCATTATTAGGGGTCAGATTATGTGTCTAGAAGACCCCGAGAATTAATGTCTTTATATAAGCAGGCCCAGAATTCTCTACTGAAATCTAATATATAAAATTAACCCTTTGACAAACACTTGGACATCTTATAGTGAGGCAAAAGTTAATTTTGATTAAATTATGACTAAAATCAGAATGTTATTCGTTTAAGAAACATTATAAATTGTATGCATTTGGGAATAAAATTAGAGAACTTTGTCTAATTTACTTAAAGTTTTGCAATCAACATCTATAATGACACATCTTCTTAAAGCAGATTATACAGTATATATATATATATATATATATATATATATATACTAAGAAAAGTAAAGAAACAGATGAGGCTCTTAGGTTGTTATTTACAAGGATATATATACATAGTCTCTGATAGATATTCCTGCTAAACCTTTACACGCCCAATAACCATTATAGAAGTACAGACTGTTATCTCAAGACTGAAATCTATGAGAAAACCAGGACCAGACACAGGAGAATATTATAAAATACTGCTTCCCAAAATAGGTGATACTCTTATGGCATTATTTAATAATATTACAACTACTCATATGATTTTAAAACATTTTAATACTGCTATTATTAAAATTATTCCTAAACTAGGTAAAAATCTCAAATTACCATGTTCGTTCCAACCAATTTCTTTATTAAATGTAGACTATAAAATATTGACAAAAATGTTAGTGGAAAGAATTAAAGTAGTCCTTCTGAGTATAATAGAAATGGACCAGACCGGGTTTATTCTGTAAGTAATGTACGGAAGTATTGGCAGTGGGTATTGGATTCTGGCAGAATAGATCCACAATTCATAAACTTCACACGTCAGATGCATACGCACGCGACTCAAGCACACTTATCTTAATAAATAAAGACACAACAACCGTAATTGGCGGTGAAAGGGGTCAGCTTTTTATTTTGACTGCGAGGGAGGCCTATTAATACTAAAACTAAGAATGCAGACTTCCCTCTCTAACTAAGGTGGCGGGGAGAAGAACGGTTAAGCATGATAAAGAACTTAATAAGGATAATACAAAATTATATGACAAAATAGAGCAATAAACATGTGTGTGTGAGGGGGCCTTCTGCCCCAGATGTTCCGGGATTGGCCTCCTGCCTCCATCCCGAGCAATAAAAACATACTGTATGTGTGAGGGGGCCTTCTGCCCCAGATGTTCTGGGATCGGCCTCCTGCCTCCATCCCAGACATCGGAAGTCAAAAAATCCAAGGCCAGGGGTCGACCTTCTGCCACTACCCCTGCCCACCAACAGTTGTAGGGACGGAGGTATGCTCCGCCCCTACGGGGTAAAAAATAGGGCCACCGGCCCCGATATCCACACATGCTTATGATCTATCATATGGGCCCACCCAGGTACGGTGTTGCCCATCAATTAATAATAAGACTTTAAAATTACCTAAAAGTTCACCCGAACTTACTAACAATAAACTCCTTAAGTTAAACTAAAATAACCGTTCAGAAACCGTCCACCAAAAGCTGACACAAGCAACCCCAGGGGAGCAACAAAAAAACAACTCCCCAGGGCGGGTGGGTCACGGAAAAAACAGGAAAGAGGCAGGCTGTCCTAGGTCTGAAGACTATATGTATGTCAGACCAGCCCCTATACAGAATCCAGCCAATCACAATCCAAGGCAGTTTTCCTTACGTTCCTCCCACAAAAAACTGTAACCCCTTCCATGCCAGGGTGATGCATTAAGAGGCGTGCCGCATGCCCAGCCGGTGAGTTTATGCTGTCTCGGCCACATTCATGACCTACGCAGTCTTAAACTTCACACGTCAGATGCATACGCACGCCACTCAAGCACACTTAAAATAGGGCCACCGGCCCCGATATCCACACATGCTTATGATCTATCATATGGGCCCACCCAGGTACGGTGGTGCCCATCAATTAATAATAAGACTATAAAATTACCTAAAAGTTCACCCGAACTTACTAACAATAAACTCCTTAAGTTAAACTAAAATAACCGTTCAGAAACCGGCCAACTGCCAGGTTACCAACCTGCCACCGCCACCTGAACCGAAAAACCCACTCAACTAAACAAAGCAGAATACAAAGAAAAATCTCACTCAACTCAAACTAAAGAAAACAGAATACGAAACTAAAAAGACCTCAATCATATAAAGCACGGATCTAGCCAACTGCCTGCAAAAGGAGGGTGCTACTGAGGTTAAGAAATGAAATAAATGGAGAAAATGGGTAACCTAACCTGGGGGGGGGGGGGGTAGGGGTCGCCCAATTTGACTTGAGGCAAAAACACAAAACTTCGTTAGCCGGCAATAGCCGTAATTAAAACCAACGATAAAACAAAAATTCCTCAAGGCCCCCGCAGTCGCAAAGTGCAACTACGATGAGGGCGCACTGGGAGGAAAAGGCCAGATACAGCGCCTGACTGCACCAGACCTCCACCTACCCAGTGCCCGGACTTCGACTTCGGACAAACCTGCCGCAGCGGCTGCTGAAGCAGCGCCGATGTGGAGAGAGCGAGTCCCATAGTCGGCCGGAGATAGACCCATGTATAAATTACCGACCGGAATTGATATCTGGTCAACTGGGAACCGTCACTATGGACGAGCCACCCGGGAGTAGTTGGAGGCCGTAAGGACAAAGAAGACCGGGCTGCGATAACTGGACAAATGCCCCGCACACGAGCCCGACCCACTCGAACCCACAGCCCCCTGCTGACTACGTCAGTCTTGGAGCGCTGAATCCCATACCACAAACCGGCGGGGCGTACAATGACGTGGGCCGCCAGCATGGGCGAGGCAGAAGTCCGAGAGACGGACACCAGCTCACCCACCCTGAACGCACCGTGGAAGGCCATCGTAAAGGCTGCCATGAAGAGGCGAAACTCGTATCCCCGTATTGTATCCCCGTATCCTCGTATCGTGAGTGCTAAATCCTACACCACAAACCGTCGGGGCGTACGTCGACGGCTTGTATTGACTGAGAGGAAGGCCTATTAAATCTAAACTCATATAAAAAAACTCCCTCTCTAACTAAGGGACGGTTGACATATTTAACACACAAAGCATAAAGCACATGAAAAGTAAATATCTCAAAAATATAATAATAATAATAATATCCTAAATGTAGAAGGGCTGTCTGCCCAGATGTTCCGGGATTGGCCTTCTGCCACCATACTACTATAATACTGGTCGCACAGGTAAATTCATATTTAGTAAATTACCCCCATTTTTCAAATTATCAAAGATATTCCTTATATTCTTCCAGAAATTGGGGGGTGCTACCACAGGCAAGGTAAGTCTACAAGAAAAAAAGAGAAAAAAGAATTCGAAATGCACTATGGTGGTGCACACAATCTTGTATTAAGATATAACTTTTATTGAATTATATGTTAAAACCAGCGAATATTAAAAGGAAAGTAGAATCGTGTAAATAGAAAAGAAATAGTGTTTAAAATAAAAGTGCTGCGCACTAGATGTCACCGGTATCGCTCATGTATTGCTAGCAAAATCTATAGATGGTCACGAGTGTGTCAAAAATATTCCATGTCTATGTGTGTTATATTACACTTTTTAGATAGCTGAGAAAGCTGCAAGAATAAATATCCCACAAATTAATTGTATTCCTTCCCAGGATTCCAGATGTGGGATCGTTGAAACCAAATTCCAGATGTCACCTTATGTGGTGCTAATGATTTACTATATATTTTGCTGAATTGTCTCTCAATAAACTGATCAGAATGCTAAATGTGTACTGTGTCTCTCTGTATCTCAGAGTTAATATACAAGCTCAGTCATAAGGTCTCAGTAATGTCTGTGTGTTCTAGCTCCATGAGCAGTGTTGTATCCACTGAGAAAGGAGCATATGAAACATTCAGATACAAATGTATCCACTAAAGGGAAACAGTTATTAAGCTCTGACAGTATCCAATCTTTTACTTGTCACAAGATTTTATCATAGCTTCGCTATGGCTCATAGAGAGCTGTGACAATTAATGATAATAAATGATCAGAAATCTTTTTAACCAGATATTGTTGTACATCATATTTGTTCCCTTGGGATCCTTATATTCAAATAGATGTTTAGTGATCTAATTCAGATCATAAGAGTGGTTTATTCCTCTGTGTTATAATAGGGATGTTAAGGGCTCAACACACTCTTATTTTGATGTAGGCTCAAAGTATCAATATAAACATGGTTCGTTAATGTATCATGTTAAGCCTTCAAGGTGTGTATATGATAGTGAGTCTTACACCAGGTGCCTAAGTATATTAGGCGCCCTCTGTTGTCCTTTTATTTGGGGGGATTATATATACAGTGAGTATATAGCACTTGCTGTGAATGGGTCTGCAATCACTATAGAGTTAATTTGAGTGTAAAATGTGTCATTAATATCCTGACACACATCCAACTTTTTATTAAATAATTTTTGATGTGGATGTTATATACACATTAAACATCTTTTGGTGTGCGTATCAGGGCTTTATTATTCAGCCTTGTGAACACTATTTAATACCATTCATAATACACAGTGTTATTTCGGCATGGTGAATTATTATCATCAGCATCTAGTTGTGCAGTTTCCTCCCTGTAACTCCCACGCTTGCCTGAACTGAAACACTTGCAAAATCAATGATTTCTGATATAGATACATATGCACATTAAATATCTATTGACCATATGGATTAGAACCTTAGTGTACTGCCTTAGTATAGGGTTCAGTATGGTTCATTACACATGGTAATTACTTGCACAGCAGCATCTAGTTGTGCAATTTCCTCCCTGTAACTCCCACACTTTGCCTGAACTGAAACACTTGCAAAATCAATGATTTCTGATATAGATACATATGCACATTAAATGTCTATTGACCATATGGATTAGAACCTTAGTGTACTGCCTTAGTATAGGGTTCAGTATGGTTCATTACACATGGTAATTACTTGCACAGTATAGCATTCTGTTAGCAGCTATTAGTATTGTATGCTTTAGATAAGCCTCACAGCTAACACAGATCAGACACTCTCAGCTTCAGTATACATTTTTCCTAATCTATCTAGCTGAGCATTGTCCGGTGACTACCTAAAGTGCGTAGCTAGCCTGACGCACGCTTCGCTGTTTGCTTCCTCAGAGGCAGAACCAGATTGCCTCCCAGTTTGTCCTTAAATACCAGCAATAATTGTATTTCCACCAATGGGAACGCCTGTCAGTATCAGATATCCAATCATGTTATGCCATCTCACATGCTGACACTCCAGTCACGTGATCAGCATACACTGAAGCTTTCTATGCTGTCTTTTCAGGTTAGACCAATCAATCCAACACAGTCACTATGAGAACTAAATTATTCAGACCAAATCCATCGAGTACCTATCCGTGATGTGCAGTGCTTCAAGCACATAATTACATGTGTTACATCCAGCGGATGGTACCTATTTGGCAACATGAGATCCCGGAGTTTGTAATCTGGATCTTCATATTGTCTATGTCCTTATCTATCTGAATTTACTCTCCCATATACTGAATATATGCATCCAGGTTAATTAATGGATCACTGACAACACATCTATTATGTCTTCCCAGACCAGGTTAATCAATTTGTGTCCTCTCCATACATTTCAATAGATCTATACAAAATTTACAGTGTCAGAACACCTGAATAAGGGAATATTTCTAGATTAAATCAGAATTTATGAATCTCTATATTGTTCAGTCAAATTGATGTTGAGTCTAATATTTGTTAAATATATGAGACTGCATTGATAAATACATAATTGGGAGCTTCACATATTTATCTTCATGCCATACCATCTGTACTATCATACAGATAATGGATCTCCTATTCACCCAGCCAATAAAATAGTAATAATTAATGAATCAGTGGTAAATATTAATCCAATCAGGTAAGTATGTATACATAATTATGTAAGGTGAATTAACCAAAAGTGTAACAGAAATGCTCCTTCTAAAAAAGCAAATTATTAAAGTGTATAAGGAATGTGAACAAGTGTAGGGTGGTATTTGACCAACGAATGTATCTTATTCGTTGGATTATGTGAATAACAGATTATCATATTTATTTAATACCTCGCAAAGGTGACCAAATCAAATAAAATAAATGTGTAGGGTGAAAAAATCAAACAAAAATAAAACTGATAATGAGTATTCAATTATATTTGATAGAGTATAAGGCTACTCAAGTGCCTACAGTTTTGAAGTCATCCTGGGCATATGTCTGTTAACTGTGAATGGAGAAAAAGGAAGCAACCCCTATATGTAGCTTGGAGAGAGATATTTGGGTATATCTTTAATAATAATTTCTAAGATCCCACATGTATGTTTGCCATGATAAAAATTGTCCTGGGTATGATTGGGTCATCCCGGGCAGGTGTAAATTATGTATAAAGAGCAAAATAGTTCAGGGATCATAAAAAGGATGTGTAGTTGTTTTCTTCATTCAATCCTCTCGGTGTCAGAGTATCCATTAGGAAAATCAACCTTGTCTCTTGTTTGAGGAGCTCCCGATCGATATCTCCTCCTCTAATATTCAAGGTGATTTTCTTCATACCAAAGGCTGTCAGGCCTCTAGAATTGCCTTGATGATGCTTTAAGAAATGTCGGGCCACAGGTGTGAGTGTCTTCATCATTTCTTTGTCCCTTCTCGCATTCCTTATGCTTCCCAAGTGTTCAAGTAGTCTCTTCTTCAGGGGTCTTTTAGTTTTCCCTATATAATTTTTGTTGCATGGGCATCTTAAATTATATATCACAGCAGGGGTTTCACAATTGATATATTCTCCAATTTGCCAGATCCTGTGGAATTTATCAGTGTATTCCGTTGTGTTAACCATCATGGAGCATGCTTTGCATGTGCCACATTTACTGGATCCTTTCTTATTATATAGAGGTTTTTTGATGGTTTCCAGGTGACTCTGGACTAGTATGTCCCTGAGATTTTTGGACCTTCTCCAATTAACAATGATATTCTCCCCCAAGATTATGTCCAAATCCGGGTCAGTACGGAGAATTTCATAATGTTTCTGCAGGATCTCCCGGACATCCTGCCACTCCTGGCAGAATGTGCCAATGAATCTAACTTTTTCCTCTTCCTTCTTCTTGACCTTAGGTATAAGCAGTTGGTCTCTTGTATATGTCTTAGTTTCCTGATAGGCTCGTTTAGTAGATCTTCCACTATATCCTCGGGACCTAAGTCTCTTACTCAACTGTTGAGCCCTCGTTTGGAAGGTGTCCTTTTCGTAACAATTCCTCTTTATACGTAGGAACTCTCCTTTCGGCAGTCCTTTAATCACTGACGGGTGGTGAGAGCTTTCATGGTGAAGTATACTGTTTGTTGCAGTTTTCTTGCGGAATAGGTCTGAGGAGATATGGCCATCCTCTTCCAGGGTCAGTGTGACATCAAGAAAGTTGATCTTCTTCTCGTCCATCTCATGTGTCAGCTTCAAATTGAATTTGTTTGAATTCAGCTTTTTCATGAACCTCTCGAATGTCGGTTTATCACCTCCCCTGATTATGAGGAGATCATCTATATATCTCATCCACATATGAATGTGGACAGTATATGGGTCATTCTCCTCACAAAAGACGACCTCCCTCTCCCACCACCCCAGGTACAGGTTAGCATACGTGGGGGCACATGTAGTCCCCATCGCAGTCCCCTGTACCTGTAGGTAGAAGTCGCCATTGCAGACAAAGTAATTTTTGGTCAAAACAAATCTTAGAAGTGTGACCAAAAAAATGTTGAAATCACTAGTCTGATTCATGTTCAGAAAGTATTGGACCGCCTGAATCCCGAACTCATGCTTGATGCTTGTATATAAGCTTTCAACGTCACAAGTTATCAGCCATGTGCCGGGATTGAATGTTGTATCTTGAATCTTACTGAGAACATCGAGAGTGTCTCTAGTGTATGAGGGTAATCCGATGACATATTCTCTCAGGTGTGAGTCTAGATATTCACTCGCCTTCTCCGAGAGACTGCCTATCCCTGACATGATGGGTCTACCTGGTGGGTTGACCTCATCTTTGTGAATCTTCGGAAGAAGGTATAAGGTGGGTATCCTGGGATTATCAGTTTGTAAAAAATCAAAATCTCTCTTGGAAATAGTGCCACCATCTTTTGCCCTCTGGATCATCTTGTTATAGAACTCTTGGTAGTCTTGTGTTGGATTGAAGGTAAGTTTCTTATAGCAGAGTCTATCCCCTAGTTGTCTCTGAATCTCTTGTGTATATTTTTCACGTGGCCAAAGTACAACGTTGCCCCCTTTATCAGAGGGCTTAATGATTGTATCCTTCCATTGCTGTATTTCTCTGAGAGCCTTTCTCTGTTCGATGTTGAGATTTTGTTGGTATTTTCTCTTTCCTTTAGAATCTTCCAATCTATCTAGATCCTGACTAACCAGGTCCACAAATACTTTCACCGGTGGACAGATATGGAAGTCTGGGGAAAAGGAGGATTTTTTCTTCAGAGTGATCTCTGGTCTGCTTGGTATAGTTTCTATTTTAAGACTCTGTTGCGTTGACATTCACAGCAAGTGCTATATACTCACTGTATATATAATCCTCCCAAATAAAAGGGCAACAGAGGGCGCCTAATATACTTAGGCACCTGGTGTAAGACTCACTATCATATACACACCTTGAAGGCTTAACATGATACATTAACGAACCATGTTTATATTGATACTTTGAGCCTACATCCAAATAAGAGTGTGTTGAGCCCTTAACATCCCTATTATAACACAGAGGAATAAACCACTCTTATGATCCGAATTAGATCACTAAACATCTATTTGAATATAAGGATCCCAAGGGAACAAATATGATGTACAACAATATCTGGTTAAAAAGATTTCTGATCATTTATTATCATTAATTGTCACAGCTCTCTATGAGCCATAGCGAAGCTATGATAAAATCTTGTGACAAGTAAAAGATTGGATACTGTCAGAGCTTAATAACTGTTTCCCTTTAGTGGATACATTTGTATCTGAATGTTTCTTATGCTCCTTTCTCAGTGGATACAACACTGCTCATGGAGCTAGAACACACAGACATTACTGAGACCTTATGACTGAGCTTGTATATTAACTCTGAGATACAGAGAGACACAGTACACATTTAGCATTCTGATCAGTTTATTGAGAGACAATTCAGCAATATATATAGTAAATCATTAGCACCACATAAGGTGACATCTGGAATTTGGTTTCAACGATCCCACATCTGGAATCCTGGGAAGGAATACAATTAATTTGTGGGACATTTATTCTTGCAGCTTTCTCAGCTATCTAAAAAGTGTAATATTACACACATAGACATGGAATATTTTTGACACACTCGTGACCATCTACAGATTTTGCTAGCAATACATGAGCGAATCCGGTGACATCTAGTGCGCAGCACTTTTATTTTAAACACTATTTCTTTTCTATTTACACGATTCTACTTTCCTTTTAATATTCGCTGGTTTTAACAGATAATTCAATAAAAGTTATATCTTAATACAAGATTGTGTGCACCACCATAGGGCATTTCGAATTCTTTCTTCTCTTTTTTTCCTTCTGCCACCATACCTCAGGGCCTGCTGCCCAGATGTTCAGGGATCGACCTTCTGCCACCATCCCTGACCATCCCGAATCCAATGCAACTATGGACCATCTGCCTTGTGAGGTGTCTTACCACTATGGCCCCTCCCCAGAAGGTAGCAACTCCACCGCTCCCAAACGGCCAGATAAGCAGCGAAAGGTGCAGGAGCCAAAGACCTGTGGACTAAATCCTATAATCCTCACACAGAAGTAGGACAGAAGTCCCCTTGGATCAGAGCTGCAGGAGCCAACTGCCTAAACCACTGCCAGTCACCGCGAGAAAGGGTATCATCAATTTCGTGGCGCGCGGCCGGGGCATGCTTGGCTTGCAACGTAATGTTGTTCACCCTGCATAGCAAGACTATCTGCGCGAAGACCCGCAGTACCGGCAAGGATGTGGACTCCCGCCTGATGATGGCAAAAACCACGCCCAAATTGTCGCATCAGACCACCTGTTACGCAGGGCATAGCGGCAGAGCTCCAATGCGCCCCGTATGGGAAAAAGTTCCAGCAACAGCAAGTGTGTCGCGAAGCGCTCGCTAATCGCAAGCACCAGAGGCGTCCGAGAAAAGCTCCAGGGAGGTGCCAGACATGACCACCTCCCACCCAACACAAACGCAGCTGAAACGAACCAGAAATTCCTCCCTTGTACGTTAAACCCGCCGAATTTCGAGGGACAATCTGAGAAAATGATGCGGGCGTCGAATTCCAACTGTTGCCCGCTCCAATTTTCTACAGAAAAACCCCACCCATGGGGATAACTTTGCAAGCAAAACTAAACAGGCCCCATAGGGAGCGAGCCGGCATGAGAGTAAGCTTGCCCGCAGCAGGCGCATAAATGATATCATCGTGAAGATGGAACACCGTATCCACTGGGAGCCAACAGAGGTCGTTGACCATAGCAATCTGAATTCCGAGATAAAGCAAGGATGCAGAGGGCCCCTAAGTCTTCTCAGGCACCACTGGAACCCTGAAGGGTGCGAAGAGGGCGATGACGCGGCAAGCTAGCGCAGCGATCTGAGTCCTGTGGCCCGATCAAAAGGAAATCGTCCAAGTAGTGCGAAATAACCCTTTTTGCCAGTCGCATGCTACAGGCACCAACTGAATCTCTCGAAGTATGCGCAAGAGATGGAAAAACCCATAGGGAGGAACCAATCTATGTAATAGCCATCGTCCCATTTAAAACCTATAAACCGAAAGGCCGAAGGGTGCAGAGGGAGAAGACGAAATGCTGACTTGATGTCCAATTTACACATCACGGCCCCCGGTACAAAAGGCCTAATGGTGGCTATGGCCAAATAAAAGGACAGGTAAATGACCCTACACTGATAATCAGGGATAGCGTCATTTACTGATGACCCTGGGGGACAGGAAAGATGTTGTAGGTGCCTAAATGTGCCCGCGGTCTCCTTGGGCACTACCCCAACGGGGAACAAGACCAAATCCGGTAAGGGTGGATTCTGAAAAAGGGGGGGCCTATCATATTGCCCAACGACACCTCAGCCTGAACCATCTGTCGGAGCACGTCCGGAAACTCCCGAGCCGAACGCAGGTTCGTACCAGCCCCGGGACCCACTAGCCCAGATATCGGCAAGGGGTAGCCGGCGCGAAACCCGAGAGCAGCCAGGGTATGGGCGCCAGGAATTTAATTGGGGTGGGGGCCAAGGCCAGCGCCCACGGGAATGTGACCCAGCCTGGGCTGCGGACGGAATTACCCCCATCCCAGGACTGGTGCAGTCCGTGATCCCATGGGCTCCGCCACATCCGATGCAGGAGGGAGGAAAAAGACACCGACCACCCAACACACATTAGGCATTACTGAAAGTGAAGCATTTACCAGGCCCCGTGTATGATGGACCCGCTCGAAAAGCGGCAGAATGAGAGCCTGGCCGCCCTGGCCATCGTCTCACCGTACCGCCCTCCTCAGTGCCCATGGGGTCTTGTGGCAGCTCCGAGCACAATTCGACATACTCTTTATTGAATTGAAGATCTCCCAGCCATGCTGTTTGCGCTGGAAGTCCTAATAGGAACGTCGCCAAGCCGACCCGTTATACGGAGGGTACAGTATGTGTATAAGGAATAGATGGCGCACTAGGTTTCAAGCGCTTGTCCGGGCGCAAACTATAAAGAACACGCCGCAAAGATTAACATGCACCTAACCCAAGTAGGGTAGGATCGCAAAGCGTCTTCGCTACCCTGTTCATTTTCCTAGCCAAAAGCAAAGCTGTGCGAACATTGCTAGTAAGGGCGAAGATATTGACGTATTAACCCACACGGACCAAGGCCTGGACCCGGGGCCTCAGACCACGTAGCACCGCGTGTTAGCCCAGTGAACGGTGTCCGACTCGACCGATACTTACGAGGCATAAAAGGTTGAATACTGGAGCACATGCCGTGTAACCCTGTGCAAACCGCCGGCGGGGGAGGATGCGGAGCCAAGGGATGAGTCCGTGCCCCGACGCCTGCGCCTACGTCCGCTGCGCTTACTGGAAACCCTACGCGTACTTCCACCCTCACTAGAGGAGCGGGACCGAGTACTTGATCCCAACCCGCTACAGGGGGTAACCGCACTACCCCTGGACCAGGCAGGGGCCGATGAAGACACACCTGCACGAGAAGCAACTCCGTCCATCCCTGCACCCTCCGGATGACTTGCTGAGGCACCGGCCGACTCCATTCCAGGCCCGACGTCATCGGCTAGGGAGACAAAAGGGGGCATTGTGCCCGTGGACCCCCACCGGCCCGCAGCCGCCGCGAGCGGGGCTGGTGGGCTGGCCGGTCCACCAGAGGACAGGAGCGGCGGAAGCGCTCGCGCGATGCAATCCGCCAAAGAAGCGGTGGCCGGCACCTGTCCCCCGGGTACAGAGGATGACACGACTGCGGCACGAATGGCAGACAAGATGGAGGCGTCCACCAAAGGTGCGGACGCAGTCGCTCTAACCTCAGATACGGCACGCGAGTCCCGCGCCCCCACGGGAGGTTCGCAAACCACCCGAAGGGAGCAAGGACCCGGACGACCCCTCGCTGTCGGGTATAACGGCATCGCTGTCCTGCTGCAATGAGTTCTGCCTGACCCACCTGCGCCGCGACCTTTCCTATCTCGAGCATTGGACTCTAGCCAAGGACCACGTCTGGCGGCGTCACTATGCGACGCGCGTGTAACCCCAGATGGGGGCGGAGCCACGGGACCAACCACGGCAGGAGAGGCCTGGTGGCCCTTCCCGCTGCGGGTGGACGCGGAGCGTTCCTGCGCGACAGCCCCCACAAATTCCGCCGGTGCACCGGCCCAACAGCTGCGGCAGGGCAGGTGCGTCGCACCGCCCCGCCGTGGGTGCGCGCCATTCGGCCCTGAGCTGGGACATTATGACCCCCCCACCGGGCCCAGCAAGAGGACACCTCTCTGGGGCTCTCCTGGTGCGGACCCGACGTATGGCAGCACGTACATGCTGCACGGACCCACCGCGTCCGGCAGCCACGCGACCCCCCGCCCGCCCAGAGGAGAGGGGGAGAGGGTCATGGAGGCCGTCCCTACTGCAAAGTACTAAATATAATGCAGCACGTGTGTGCTGGCTGGACCCACCACGCCCAGCAGCCGTGCGACCCCCCGCCCACCCAGTGGACAGCGAGAAAGGTCATGGAAGCCACCCACACTGTGATGGACAAATTCCAACGCAGCATGTGTGAGCTGTCCGGACCCACCGCATCCAGCAGCTGCGCGACCCCCCACCCACACAGTGGAGACCCGCCCCTTGGAGGTGAAAACCAATGGGGGCTGATGGTGGAAGGGGGACACCGGGGAGCAGGGCGGGAGCGCCGATCCGTCAGTGCAGGACCAGCGCGCCCGCCAGCCGCCCCGACGTCATAGCCAGACTCAGCAGCGGCAGGTGCAGGGACAGCACAACCTCGTCCCCTGCTGGCTGCCAAAGCCGCCCACGGACCACCCGCGCTCCATCCCCCGCCGCTGCTAGCAGCGGGGACGGAGATGGAGAACACAGGCACAAGGGAGCACGGGCGGGCGGCCGAGCCCGGCCGCGGATGCCCAGCGCCACCCACACCCCAGACGCAGCAGGCCTGCCCCGGCTCGGCTGGACCACAGCAGAGTCCAGAAGCTGAGCAGGGAGGCCCGCGCTGCATTTGCCTGGAGGAAAGAGGGGGCCTCTCTGGTAATACAAATTAGTAAGGAGAAGTGGAGAAAGAGTGAATGAGAAGGCAGATCAGGGGTAGGGAAAAGAAATATAGAGATTATAAAGCTAGGGAGAGGCCAGGAGAAAGAGGACAGAGTAGAAAAGTTAAATGTACAATGGAATAAGAAAATTACCGATAAAGCAGGAGTACTGTACAGTTCACTGAAAAAACAGGAAAGAGGCAGGCTGTCCTAGGTCTGAAGACTATATGTATGTCAGACCAGCCCCTATACAGAATCCAGCCAATCACAATCCAAGGCAGTTTTCCTTACGTTCCTCCCACAAAAAACTGTAACCCCTTCCATGCCAGGGTGATGCATTAAGAGGCGTGCCGCATACCCAGCCGGTGAGTTTATGCTGTCTCGGCCACATTCATGACCTACGCAGTCTTACTTTCCTTAGATGCTGAAAAAGCTTTTGACTTAATATCTTGGAATCAATAATTTGCATCATTACGCAGGTTTAGTTTTCCAGAAGAGATTATTTACTTGCTTTCTATTATTCTCAGTATCTCCTTCTATAATTATAACAAAAACAAAAGATAAATTCAATATCCAAGGAGCGCATTAAACAATTTATTATCCAATCAATAATTAAAACACATTGCATATAACAATAAAAGCATGGAGAAATAAGAATTCCTTATAAATATATTTTTATCTTTTCCATTTTTATTGCTATATGTAATGTGTTTTAATTATTGATTGGATAATAAATTGTTTAATGCACTCCCTGGATACTGGATTTATCTTTTGTTTTTGTTATGTTGCTTTTGGCAGAACAGTACTGCTTAAATTGGGAGCTGCAGTATATTTAATGCTTTCATTGACCAAACAGGCTTGGTGGTTAGAACGCACTAGGAATTTTATTGTGTCCTTCTAGAATTGCATGTAATGGATATTTGATAGAAGAGATACACATTCAAAGAGGAACACGCCAAGAATGCCCCACTCTTACCACTATTATTTGCTGTGGCTATTGAGCCCTTGATGTTGGCCTCTGGGCTTCTAAGGATTTTCGATGGATAAAAATTCAACAAATGGAATTCAAAATGGCATAATTTATGAATGATATTATTCTATTTATATGTAAACCGATTGGTCCTAATCCTGCTGTATTACAAACAATCAATAACTTTGGTCTTTTTACAGAATTTTGAATTTAATATGTTGAAACCTGAACTCCTCCCATTGAATTTGGCTTCTTTTAGCCCTGAGGTACTTAGCATTTTTCATATGGTCTCACATAAAATAAAATATCTAGGTACTGTATATACAGTATGATATCTTTCCATTAAAAGACATAAACAGTATAATGCTAACTATATACCAACAATTAGAAAGATTGAAACTCAACTGGAATATTGGAAAGCTTTAACAATACCATTTTTAGGGCGAGCAGTAGTGATAAAAAGTGTAATACTGTATTTCCTAAATTATCACATTGTTTGATGTTTTTGTATGGTTGGTCTAATTTATTGAGTTATGTTTAATGAATAAGAGAAGGATATAGGAAGAAAAGTAAAGTATAGTGGAAGGTAATATCTTGCAGTTGATAAAGCAATAATTGATGTTTCAAATTAATAGCAATAATATATAATGAATATATAATGAATATGATTTTTTAATCAATGTAAATATAAATGGAATTTAAAAGGTATTCCAAAAAGAGGATGTGTTGGTATATGTATTGTACATGGAATATCTTGTCTAAATGTTTGAATTTGAAAAATCTGAAAATCAAAAAATATTCTTTAAAAATAATGAAAGACATCAATATGTTTTATGAAACTACATCACTTCTGGGTGCAGCCAACCTCTGACTATCTACTATTATTAAATAACTGGACTACCATTACTTCAAGTTTTATCCAGCTCCATATCACACGTATTGTATAATACTGATAATGACATAAACCATTATTCTCAAACTATTTAACTTCTGGGTGATACCCACCTTCTATAACTTCTGGTGTTATCCATCTCCTTGTCACACATGCAGAGCCAGCTATAGGCATAGGGGCACAAGCAGCTTCTGCTGATTAAAATGATATGGAGCATACCTATATTCTGTGTGTGACTGCGGCTCTATATGCATACGAAATGCATTACTAATATGCGGCATTATGTGTATAAGGTGTACTACAGTACTCTGTGGCATAACGTATAAAAAGAGCACTACTGTGTGGTCTAATGTTAATAAAGAGCAATATGGTGTGGTGTAATGCGAATAAGAGATACTACTGTGAGGAGTAACGTGGTACTAATGTGTGATATAACGTGAATAAGAGACACTATTGTATGATATAATGGACTAAAGATGCAGTACTGTGTGGCGTAATTTCAACTGGGGGTATTATTGTGTGGCCATGCCCCTTCCCAGCAAGAACATGCATAGTTTTAGGCTGTGCACCAAATGTACACACTGTTCCTATTTAAAATAAAGGGGGTAGGAGCACCAAAATGAGGACTGCTATGGTTGAGGGGTGATCGTGCTGGGAAAGGGGCACAGGGTCAGAGGTGGAACTAGCGTGTATGCAAGGCACCAGACAAAATCTTGCCTAGGGCATCATATTGGTTAGGGCCAGCTCTGCACACATGCTGTATAACATTGAGAATGACATGTTATCTTTCTAAATCCATTTCACTACTTGGTGAGGTGTGCCTTAGGGACTGTAAAGTACCTCTCTGTTGACCATCCAATCAGCCAGTGCTCTGTCTGTTTCATATTTGTATTTTGCAATAGACTACTGTGTTTATGTGCTGCTGCTGTAACTAATTCTAGTTATTCAACTCGCTACAGCCTTTGCTCAATATTGGTGAAGCTATTGACAATTGTGAGGTAGTAATTTTAAAACTTACTCTAAAATAGGATTTTAATTACCTACCGGTAAATCCCTTTCTCGTAGTCCATAAGGGATATTGGGGGAGACTTAGTACGATGGGGTATAGACGGGGTCCAAAGGAGCCAGAGCACTTTAAATTTTCTTCACTGGGTGTGCTGGCTCCTCCCCTCTATGCCCCCTCCCACAGACAGTTATAGGTAAAAGCGTTCCTGAAGGAGATAGGACATATATGAGCAAAGGAAATATGACAACAAAAAGTGGTGAGATTTATATACCAGCACACCACTAACATAAAACAACCAGCAATGGCTGGCAACAACAACACCAACAGCAACAGCTGAACAGGTATCCACCAAACAGAAAACCTGCAGAAAAATCACTACACTGAGGCGGGCGCCCAATATCCCTTATGGACTATGGGAAAAAGATTTACCGGTAGGTAATTAAAATCCTATTTTCTCTAGCATCCATAAGGGATATTGGGAGAGGATTAGTATGATGGGGACGTCCCAAAGCTCCCAGAATGGGCGGGAACGTGCGGAGACTGCTGCTGCACCATCTGCCCAAACTGGGAATCCTCTTTGGGCAGGGTATCAAACTTGTAAAACTTGACAAAAGTATTCTGCCCCGACTGGCAAGACCCCACCAATCTTGTAGAGTGGGCCTTCAGAAACTTAGGAACAGGCAAGGCTGCCGACACATAGTCCTTTTGGATAGTAAGCCTAATCCAACGAGAATCGAGAATGGACTGCTTTGAAGCAGGACAACCTTTTTTCCATGCATCATAGAGCATGAACTAGTAATCAGTCTTTCTGATCCGAACTGTTCGCTTGACATAGATTTTCAAGGCAAGCACAGCACCCAATGCCTCCGGAGGAGCAGAAGAACCAGAACCCAATGGAACCACAATAGGTTGATTCAGGTGAAATGCGGAGACAACCTTCGGCAGGAACTGCTGTCTAGTCCGGAACTCTACTCTGTCCTCGTAAAAGACCAAGTATGGACTTTTACACGATAAGGCCCCCAATTCTGAGACACGTCGAGCCAAAGCCATGGCCAGTAACATCACTGTCTTCCACGTGAGGTACTTGTCTTTTACCGTCATCAGAGGTTCAAACCAGGAGGACTGTAAAAATCCAAACACAACATCCAAATCCCAGGGTGCCGTGGGCAGCACAAAAGGAGGTTGTATGTGGAGTACACCTTGCACGAAGGTCTGAACTTCTGGCAACACTGACAATTTCTTCTGGAAGAATATTGAGAGAGCTGAAATCTGGAACTTAATGGAACCCAGACGTAAACCCTTATCCATACCAGCCTGCAGGAAACGTAAGAAACATCCCAAATCTGCAGGTGGATACGTGCGTTCTTTGCACCAGGAGACATATCTTCTCCAGATATGATGATAATGGCCTGATAATGACCTTTTTGGAAAGGCCCTTGTGAGCTAGGATGTTCCGCTCAACCTCCATGCCATCAAATGAAGTCGCCGTATGTCTGTAGAAGAAGATCTCTTCTTAGTGGTAGAGGCCAAGGGTCTTCGACGGACATGTCCAGAAGATGCGTGTACCACACCCTCCGAGGCCAATCCGGGGCAATTAGAATTGCCTGGACTCCCTGATTTCTGATTCACTTGAGCACGCTTGGGAGCAACGGAATCGGAGGAAACTGATAAACCAGCTGGTTAGGCCAAGGCGACGTCAGTGCATCAACTGCCCTCGCCTGAGGATCCCTGGTTGATGAGCAAGACCAATGAAGCTTCTTGTTAAGACGAGAAGCCATCATGTCTATCTGTGGGCAGTGCCACCGGTAGACGATCTGTTGGAACACCTGCTGATGGAGACCTCACTCCCCCGGGTGGAGATTGTGACAACTCAGGAAATCCGCTTCCCAGTTGTCCACACCCGGAATGAAGATTGCTGACAATGTTTTTGCATTTCTTTCCGCCCAGAGGAGTATTTTTGTCACCTCTCGCATGCAGGCTCTGATTTTTGTTCCTTCTTGTCGATTGATGTATGCTACTGCTGTGGCGTTGTCCGACTATACTTGGATCACGCGATACTTAAGCAGAGGAGAGGCTCGAAGCAGAGCATTGTAGATTGCCCAAAGTTTCAGAATGTTGATCGGAAGGAGGGCTTTGTGGGCTGACCTCCTGCCGTGAAACTGCGTCCCTTGGGTAACAACTCCCCACCCTCTCAGACTCGCATCCATTGTGAGGAGGATCCCGAAACACCGGCCTTCCAGTAGATTGGAGGACTGCAGCCACCACAGGAGGGAAATCCTGGCCTGAGGTGACAGCTGTATCATCCGGTGCATCTGAAGATGCGATACGGACCATTTGCTCAGCCGATCCAGCTGAAAAGTTCTGGCATGGAGCCTTCCATATTGGATTGCCTCGTACGAGGCGACCATCATCCCCAACAATCTTATGCAAAGATGCACACTCGAGCAGGTTGGAGTACCATTCGGACCATCTCCTGAAGTGTGCTCGCCTTGTCCTCTGGCAGGAACACCTTCCAGGCCATAGTATCCAGCAACATCCCCAGGAACAGGAGTCGCTGAGTGGGCTCCAGGTGGGACTTCTGCAAGTTGAGGATCCACCCATGGAGTGATAGAAGGTTGATAGTGCAGCCGATCTGGAGCAACAAAAGCTCCCTGGATCTTGCCTTGATTAGAAGTCCTAGAATTAATGTTCCCCATCTTTTTGAGTGAATCACAGAGGACACGTGTAGTGTCCTGAATGTTTTTAAGGAGGGTCACCATAGTGACCAAGGACATATCCCCAGCGAGGCCCCTTCAATTTGAGTGACCCAGGAGTTAATGGCATGGGTCATCCAGCAACCCGCATTGACTGGCCTTTGCGATACACCTGCTGCCATGTAAATAGATTTGAGTGTAGATTCTATTTTCCTTTCCCCAGGATTCTTTATGGTAAAGGAGCCCGGGGTAGGCAGCACCACCTTTTTGGACAGTCGAGACACTGATACACCAAACCCTGGGGGTTCCTCCCAAAAATTCCTACCTTCAGGAGCAAATGGGAAAGTGCGCAAAAAAGTTTTGAACACTTGGAATCTTTTGTCTTGGTTTTTCCAGGCCAGTTTGAATAGGTCATCTAACTCTGCAGAATCAGGGAAATTGAGATTAGGCTTGTTTTGTACAAAGAAAAACGACTGCTGTGACGCAGCGTCTTCCAGCAGGAGTTTTAACACATCCCGCATAGCCAAAATTAGAGGTTCAATACCCTGAGCAGAATCACGATCCCCACTAACAGGGTCCAAGATGTCCCCATCCTCCTGTACATCGTCATCTGTGTCAGGGAGTAGGTCAGGTAAACCACACTTTTGTGTTCCTGCATGGGAGGAGGGGGGTTGCGCATCTGCCCTAGCAGCTAAATCTGCAACAGCTTGTTGTAGTAGTTGAATTTTCGGTTCATTAGCAGTGAGCTGGGATGACATATCTGACATCATACTTTTAAGAGACCCTAACCATGTGGGCTCTGAACACTCTCTCCCAGCCTCTTCACTGAGTTGTGAAGATTGGCTGCATTTTTCACATGAAACAGAATCAGATTATAATGGAGAGAATCTGGTGTGGCATACATTGCACAGTTTGTGTTTACCCATGTTTCACAGTAAGCACAATAACATACACATACACCCAAACAGTTATATTGCAAGTCTACCCTACTGTATGTGAGAGGAGACATATAGAGAGAAGGACACCAGCACACCCTGTTACGCACACCAGTGCTAACAGGAGTATACCGGTCTATGAACAGAGAGGGATGCGAGGCAAAACGAACTCACAGACAGTATAACACAACATACACAGGAGGTGATGGAATAACTAATAAACACAAAATGAACGGAGAAGCCCAAAGGCTCAGGAATTGGGTGTCTCCCTAGTGTCAGGAATGCTCAGATGGAATAGAGCGGACAATGAAGCGAGATGTAGTGATTTAACATGTGGAGCACCCAAAATGATGTTGCTAAGAGCAACAGGAAAAACCCCAAAGGGTTACCAACGGGTGTGGGAATAAACTCCTTGGTCAGAGATAGAAATATAGACACAAGGAGAGTATCCACAATCCTAACCCCCACTTGCAGGGCACAGGTTCAGCTTACTGCCACTAAACTGACACCTGGACGCCCTGCACAGTGAGGGAGGATTAAGCAAGCAGGTTTGAGAGTACAGCCGCAAACCTGCTGGGTTCACAGAATAGCAAAAGAACCCCAGCAGGTTAAACAACTGACTCCAGTCTTACTGCTAGGTCCGGATTAGCAGAATGAAGTACCGAATCCCAAGGCCTATTCGCAGTAAGCAACAAGTAAATACAAAGTCACACAGTACTAGCTAACTCTCTGGAACTGACTAACAAACAAAGATTCAGCAGCATTTGCCTAGCCTGAGAGGATGGTTTATATAGCAGGTGCTGTCCACGCCCCACTCAGACCTCACAGACTGTGAGCACAAAACCAGCGCCGGATTCCCTGCCGTGCACAGAGCCTGTAACCACTACACAGTAAAAACCCGGACCGGAGTATCAGCTGCGCTCAGGTTACTTCGCTAACACTTGCCTCCCGATTGCCATGGTGACGTGGCAGTACAGAACAGGAGATCCTAACAGTACCCCCCCTCTGACGAGGGGTCAAAGAACCCCTACCACCGGGTTTATCGGGGAACTGCGAGAAGAAAGAGCGTATCAGTCTGGGGGCATGAAGATCACAACTGCGCACCCACGACCGCTCCTCCGGGCCATACCCCTTCCAGTGCACCAAAAATGACAGCCGACCCCGAACCATCTTGGAGTCAAGAACCCTTTCAACCACAAACTCCCTCTGACCCCATATCAGAAGAGGAGAAGGTCTTCCACTGGAAGAAGGATTACTAACCGCCAGTTTTAAAAGGGAACAATGAAATGTTTTATTGATACCCAATGAACGGGGCAGAACTAACTGAAATGCCACCGGATTGATAACCCTGGTGATCTTATAAGGGCCGATGAACCGGGGGCCTAACTTATGAGATGGCTGTCTCAACTTCAAATTCTTGGTGGACAACCAGACGAAGTCTCCTAATTTAAAGCTGCAGGGTCTTCTCCGCTTATCAAAAACCCTTTTGGTCACTAATGACACAGACACAAGGGCTTTCTTAACTTTCCTCCAAATACCCCTAAGGGCCGAAACCACAGAGGAACCACCAGGCGTGGAATCCAGGGGGTCAAAAGAATTGGCCTTAGGATGATGCCCATACACACAAAGGAAGGGAGAGATCCCTGTAGCAGAGAGAGCCGCGTTGTTATAGGCAAACTCCGCCATGGACAGATGAGCAACCCAGTCAGTATGACACTTGGAGACATAACACCTGAGGAACTGCTCCAAGGACTGGTTCACCCTCTCAGTCTGCCCATTAGACTGTGGATGGTAGCCTGACGACAAACTCACAGAAATCTGGAGATCAGAACAAAATGCCCTCCAGAATTTGGCCACAAACTGGGATCCACGGTCAGAGACCACATCAAGTGGCAACCCGTGGAGGCGCACAACATGCTGCATAAATAACTCAGACAGGCGTCTGGCCGATGGCAACCCAACCAGTGGAACGAAATGCGCCATCTTCGAAATCCTGTCAACGACAACTCAAATGGCTGTCATCCCCGAGGATTTGGGCAAGTCCACCACAAAATCCATGGAAATGTGGGTCCATGGCTTAGATGGAATAGAGAGTGGATGTAATGGGCCGACAGGAACCCCTCTAGGAGTTTTATTTCGGGCACAAATGTCACATGCCCGAACCCACTGATCCACATCCCTAGCCACCGAGGGCCACCACACCGCCCTAGACAGCAACTCCTGAGTTCTGGCAATACCCGGATGCCCTGCCGACCTCTTGGCATGGAATTCCAGGAACACTCGCTGTCTTAACCTAGGAGGCACAAACAAGAGACCTACCGGAAGGTCTGGAGGAGCCTGTTCCTGTGCTCTAAGGACTAATGACAAGAGGTCCTGGGTAATGCCCACTTTAATACATGATTGGGACACAATGGGCAATGGCTCCTCTGTGGTCTCTTGGACTGGAGCAAAACTCAGCGAGAGCGCATCAGCCTTGATGTTTTTTGACCCAGGGCGATATGTTATCAAAAAATTAAAGAGAGCAAAAAACAAAGCCCATCGTGCTTGCCTGGCATTGAGCCGCTTCACTGACTCTAAATATGCCAGATTCTTATGGTCGGTGAGAATTGAGACCACAAATTTAGCCCCCTCAAGCCAGTGTCTCCACTCCCCGAGTGCATCCTTTATAGCCAACAATTCCCGGTTACCCACATCATAATTCATCTCGGCAGACGAAAATTTACGGGAAAAGTAAGCACAGGGATGAAGGCGATTATCAGACACCCCCATCTGAGAGAGCACTGCCCCAATACCTATCTCAGAGGCATCCACTTCTACCACAAAAGGACGCTCTGGATCTGGGTGTCGCAGCACCTTGGCCGAGACAAATGCCCTTTTGAGATGGGCAAAGGCCGCTTTGGCCTCACAAGACCAGTGAGCAACATCCGCCCCTTTCTTAGTGAGTGCCACCAAGGGGGCCACTATAGACGAAAATCCAGCGATGAACCATCTATAAAAATTCGCAAAGCCCAGAAAACGCTGAAGTGCCTTCAAACTAGTGGGCTGCACCCAATCCAGGACTGCCTGTACCTTAGAACCCTCCATTTGGAAACCTTCTGAGGAGATAATATACCCTAGAAATGCGATTTGCTGGACTTCAAATTCGCACTTCTCCAGCTTCGCCCCAAGCTGGTGGTCTCTGAGTATCTGGAGGACTAAGCGTACATGCTTCCGATGTTCCTCCAGGGAATGGGAGAAGATTAGGATGTCATCTAGATAAACAACTAAAAATCTATCCAAATATTCCCTGAGCACATCGTTCATGAATTCCTGGAAGACTGCCGGGGCATTAGAGAGCCCAAAAGGCATCACCAAATATTCACAATGCCCTGAGTGGGTATTAAAGGCAGTCTTCCATTCATCCACCTCTCTTATCCGGATTAGATTGTAAGCACCGCGTAGGTCAATCTTAGAAAAAATGGTGGCAGTACGAAGCTGGTCAAACAAAGCCGAAATGAGAGGCAGTGGGTACGAGTTTTTAATCGTGATACGGTTCAATTCCCTGAAGTCGATGCAGGGTCGCAACGAACCGTCCTTTTTACCCACGAAGAAGAACCCCGACCCAACTGGGGACTGTGAGGGTCTGATAAATCCCTTAGCCAAGTTCTCCTGAATGTACTCTGCCATAGCCTGAGTCTCAGGACGTGACAGGGAGTACAACCTGCTCTTGGGAAGCTTAGCATCCGGCAACAAATCAATGGCACAGTCATAGGGGCAATGGGGAGGTAGTACCTCCGCAACTTTTTTGGAGAACACATCCGCAAAATCTGCATAACATCCTGGCAATCCTGGCAAACTTAGCTGCGAGAGCCTGACTGGAAGGCTCAAGCAACTCCTGAAACAATCACTACCCCAACTAAGAATCTCCCCAGAGACCCAGTTAAATTGAGGGTTATGGACCCTTAACCAGGGTAACCCCAAAACCAATGGGGCAAACGAACAGACAGTCACATAGAAAGACAATTTTTCAGAGTGTGTGGCTCCAATAAACAAAGGAATTTGGCTGGTGCAGGAGGTAATTTTACCCTGGGACAATGGTTCCCCGTTTAACCCACAGATCTCAATCTCTGATGACAAAGGTACTGTGGGAACAGAGTGTTCCAGGGCGAATTGACGGTCCATGAAAACCCCATCGGCCCCACTGTCAACAAAGGCCTCAGTCTTGACAGTTTGACCGAGGATCTCCAAAGTCACCGGAATGAGAAAAGTCTTTTTGTGAAAATCTGACTTCTTGCCTGACAGGATATTTCCCATCACCCTCAGGCCCTGAAGTTTTCCGGCTTTTCTGGGCATGATACTACGACATGACCTTTATTCCCACAGTACAAACACAAACCCTGCTGTCTCCTCCGCGTCTTCTCACGCGAGGAGAGGCGGGTAGCCCCAATCTGCATAGGCTCCTCGGAATATTCCTCAGAGTCTGAGGTTCCCTTGGGAAAAAAGGAAACTGCGGTCTCCCTTTCAAGCCTACGCTCTCTCAGCTGTCTATCCACCCGGATGGATAACTGCATGAGCTGATCTAAGCTATCAGGCGAGGGATATTGTACCAGTTGGTCCTTTATCTGGTCAGAAAGGCCCCTTCGGTACTGGTTTCTCAGGGCTGGGTCATTCCACTGGGTATCATGAGTCAACCTCCGAAACTCCGTATTATAAACCTCAGCTGGCCGTCGCCCTTGCTTTAGGACCGTAATCTGAGCCTCGGCTGAAGCCATCTTGTCAGGGTCATCATACAAAATGCCCAGTGCCATAAAAAAAGCATCAACACTTTTAAGCGACGGACAGTCAGGCTGCAACCCATATGCCCAGACCTGTGGGTCTCCTTGTAGCAAGGAAATCACCATGCCCACCCGCTGAATCTCCGACCCAGAAGATTGGGGCCTAAGCCTGAAATATAGCTTACAGCTCTCCTTGAAACAAAAGAACTGCGAGCGATCTCCAGAAAAACGATCCGGGAGATTTACTTTCGGCTCCTTAACCCCTAAACTTGCCGCTGCTGCTGCGGGAGCTCCGCTAGTGGCCTGCGGGGTGTTCATTTTAATGGACATCTCATTAAATTGTCGAGTCAGGACCTGTACCTGATCGACCACCTGTTGCAAAGTATTTTGAGGGGTATGCTCCATATTCCCACAAAATTTCAACAGGAGTAGGGCTGCTGAATATGTTACGCACACCAGTGCTAACAGGAGTATACCGGTGTATGAACAGAGAGGGATGCGAGGCAAAACGAACTCACAGACAGTATAACACAACATACACAGGAGGTGATGGAATAACTAATAAACACAAAATGAACGGGGAAGCCCAAAGGCTCAGGAATTGGGTGTCTCCCTAGTGTCAGGAATGCTCAGATGGAATAGAGCGGACAATGAAGCGAGATGTAGTGATTTAACATGTGGAGCACCCAAAATTATGTTGCTAAGAGCAACAGGAAAAACCCCAAAGGGTTACCAACGGGTGTGGGAATAAACTCCTTGGTCAGAGATAGAAATATAGACACAAGGAGAGTATCCACAATCCTAACCCCCACTTGCAGGGCACAGGTATAGCTTACTGCCACTAAATGGACACCTGGACGCCCTGCAAAGTGAGGGAGGATTAAGCAAGCAGGTCTGAGAGTACAGCCGCAAACCTGCTGGGTTCACAGAATAGCAAAAGAACCCCAGCAGGTTAAACAACTGACTCCAGTCTTAATGCTAGGTCCGGATTGGCAGAATGAAGTACCGAATCCCAAGGCCTATTCGCAGTAAGCAACAAGTAAATACAAAGTCACACAGTACTAGCTAACTCTCTGGAACTGACTAACAAACAAAGATTCAGCAGCATTTGCCTAGCCTGAGAGGATGGTTTATATAGCAGGTGCTGTCCACGCCCCACTCAGACCTCACAGACTGTGAGCACAAAACCAGCGCCGGATTCCCTGCCGTGCACAGAGCCTGTAACCACTACACAGTAAAAACCCGGACCGGAGTATCAGCTGCTCTCAGGTTACTTCGCTAACACTTGCCTCCCGGTTGCCATGGCGACGTGGCAGTACAGAACAGGAGATCCTAACACACCCTTAGCTGTACAGTCCCAGTGAGGCTGTCAGCTAACTATATAACAGTAAACCCTAACAAATTATGTCCTGTAAAGGACCCAGATAGTGTACAATAATGGCTCTCACCCTTTGCTACACCCTGTACCAGAGATCCAGCGTGGCTGAGGAGTCAGGAAGCGCTGTGTGCTGTAGATTGCTGCAGTAAGCAGAGGAAGGCGCCAAAATGCCTCTGGTCGGACTCTGAGGTAGTACCGCCCCCTCCAATGGCGTCGGAGCTACAGTGATATATTATACTGGCAAAGTCTCCTTACAGCTTAAAAACATCACACACATGCTAGTCTAAGCAGTTTTGTGCCAGTCTACACGGGGGATCTAAGCGGGACCCCCCCGAGTGAGCCACATACGCCACGCCCGTGGTTAGCTGCACAATGAACCGGGGGACCCCCCTAGCGGGGTCCCCGGTTTGTACTCACCACCGATGTCACCTTCAAGCAGTGTTAGGGGTGTGCGGTGTGCTGCGGCTGTGACAGCCAAGGCGCAGTGCCCCACTGAACAACAAGCAATCAGGATGGTGGTCCTGCAGCGGGGAAGCGGCTCTGCACCTCGTAAGGCCGGTGACTGCCCCCCCCCTCCCAACTCCCATGGTGCATGGTGCAGGTATGCTGTTGCCCAAACAGCATACCGAAAACAACAAAAATGAAAAAAGAAATTGAAGAAAACTCTCTGGAGCTCAGAGATGTGCATCCTCTCCTGAGGGCACATTTTTCTAAACTGCCTGTGGCAAGGGGCATAGAGGGGAGGAGCCAGCACACCCAGCGAAGAAAATTTAAAGTGCACTGGCTCCTTTGGACCCTGTCTATCCTCCATCGTACTAAGTCTCTCCCAATATCCCTTATGGATGCTAGAAAAATGTATGTTACAGTCAGGGGTTAAAGTGGGCTGGAACGGGGTGGAACTGCATTCCATCAGTTGTAATTGGAGTCGGAACGTGTTCCACCTACCCACTTTGCCCGGCTCTCTGCGTTTAATGATGTCTGTCACACAAGCTCTGGAACAGCTGTCCCAGCACCTGTCTTTTCCTCCTCCCAGGGCCACAAACAAGCTCCCTCCTCCTACTATTACAGGACCTCCTCCTCTACATCTTTCTGTGTAGATTGGGCAGAGAGCACAAGAGGGCGGGTGTGTGTCACTGTTGGATGCAATAGCCGGCCCAGGAGTCCTCAGGGTAAGGTATTTGACAGACCTCGGTGGGCTCCACTTCCCAGGTGCTAACAAGAGTGACATACAGGCTAAACGGCGCAGCTGCTGACAAGCTAGGCCAGTGGCAGGCAGGAGGGCTGGTGCTCACACACGCAGTGGCGGAACTACAGGTGACTTTAAAGAGTCAAACTGAATCATTGCTGTATGGCCACTGGCCGCAGGCTATAATGAGGTTTTTGCAGTGCTCATCCCCCTACATTTTCCAGTGCTCATCTCCTCCCTCCTCCCCCTTCCATGCTCAGTGTGTCCGGAGATGCGCATGCACGTGGCAGGCATATGTACAAAGGCAAGTAGATTAATGGTTGTGGATGCTGTGGCTGTTGGAGAGACGCTGCTGCCAGCCAGTGGGGGACTGCACTCAGAGACTGCGCCCTATCTGCATTCCGCTAAATAGGGAGAGGAGAGCCTCCAATGGCTAGTGCAGAGGACGAATTGAGGATGAACCAGGAGCCGAGGTGAAAGCACTCCCCTGTATGCCTGCTCACTATCTGGCTGCTGCTGCTGCTATTAGAAATGTGGTTTCCATTGCCTGGAGCCTGATCCTAAGTACAGTGCTTCTAAAAAGTGTATGCTCCCTCCGTGTGCACTGTCAGTTCCTAATAATTGTATTGTGATATACATTTGATTTACATATGTGTGTCTATATATCCCCCACTCTGCCTCATCCCACCCTCGCACTGGTCTTCCCCACCCCATCTCTGTTTTTCTGACCTCCATTGCTCTATCTGCCCCCCCTTTGCTACAGTAAGTCCTTCTATTCTCCACCTTGCTCTGTCCAACTGCCCCCTTGCTCCTATACTAACTCCCGCAGTACTGTTCACACAATAGGCCCTTCATCACTTATATGTGGCACTACTGTGGGCATTATGTTTAAAAGTGGCTTTACTACTGTTGGCATTATGTGTAAGGGGCACTACTACTGTGGGCATTGTGTATAAGGGGCACTACTGTGTGTCATAACGTGAATAAGGGGCACCACTGTGGTGCAATATACACTGATTTTAAAGAACACCACAGTGCAGGTTTCCGGGATGAATGCGGCCTGTGTATAGTCTCCATCCAGGCCCCATTCTCTCTAGCTGGCAGCACTATTCCAGATTCTACTGCACATACAGAAATCACCAGGTAAATGGCGACCTCACCATTCTCCTGGTGATTTGTGCAGTGCTGCCGCTAGGCTTAAGTATTAAACAACATGAAAATTTCCTTTTTATGTAACGTTTGTTACCAGTTTTCATGACAAGCTTTTCATCAAAATGAAAGCATATCATGTACCACACAAACAACATTTACTTTGCACAAAATATTCAAAATATATGCTGAAAAAAATATATTTCACATGAAATATATTTCAAAATGTAACGTTTGTTACCATGGAATGACCCATGAGTGCAATGAGTGCGGTGAGTATCCAAGGACCCATGTGCACCGTACACCCATTATATAAATTCCACTGCATCAGGGGTCAGCAACAGATAGATGGTTTTATAAAGCCATACGTTTATGAACAGAAACTGTGACATCATAAAGCAATAATACACTTTATACTTTGTGGTAAAGTAGCCTTATAGTGGAAGCACACACTCTGATTCTGGACTCCTTCACAATGTTTCATTTGGATGACTGCAAAACAGTTACTTTTCACAGAGTAGAATATTCACAGCCCTGTCACTCACTAACAGAGTCCTGCTCCCGAGCCACCGCCCACTATCTGGCATCAGTCATACTGATAAATGGCCTGCAGTGGCCTTAAAATACCTCAGATTCCTCCTCCCCCTCCCAGATTGACAGGCAGTTTGACAAGATTGTTATGGTGTGACAAGAGAACAGCAAAAATTATTCACCTTCTCACTTTCTAATTCCACAGTTTTTTAGTCTAAAATGTCAAGGGAAAACATTTCCTTGGACTGTGCTATGGATTTTTGAACATATGGTCATATTAGATTATTCTGAAACAGTATACGAACATTTATTTTGATAGTGTCTTTTTAAACAATGGTAAACTGTAACTGACCTGAACAAACTCATTCACTATGTTCTTGAAATCAATCTGTAGGATGTTTCCCAGAAGAGGTAGTGGTCGTGGACCAGGGGGGGTTCCAGATTTTTGTCCTTTTCTCATCCAGAGAGTCACCAAGAATGTTATGCTGAAGATCAGAAGCAGCGTCCCAAATCCAGCCACCTCCATGTCTGTTTTGCTACTGTGAGACAAACTGAGGCTTGATTTAGACTTTGACTTGCAAATATTTGGTTGAGTCTGTGCTTGGCACATAGGGGCAGATTTATTAAGCTCGGTGAAGTGATAAAGTGGAAGGTGATAAAGCACCAGCCAGTCAGCTCCTAACTGTCATTTTTCAAATCCAACCTGTGACATGGTAGTTAGGAGCTGATTGGCTGGTACTTTATCACTGTGCACTCTATCACTTCACCAAGTTTAATAAATCTACCCCACTGTCTCACATTTCATACAGTAATCAACACTTGTCATGTGTTTCAGGCCTTTTAAATTCCCTAACCATTGATGATTTATAGTGGATCTTTTATCATTATTTTTCAGTGGCGGCTCCTGCTTACTTTAAGTAGGGGAGCTGCTGCTACCTGCCCAGAGAGGAGAGGAGACATGGATCCCTGGGTCCTCGCACCTTCGCAATGGATCTGGCAGGTGCTGGATCTGGCACATGTGCAGTCCCTGTGGTGCGACTGCACATACGTAAACCCCCGGCTTTTATGGACTGCATCGGCTGCAGCCCATAAAAGCTGGATTGGGCTGCGTGTAAGGCAGGAAGTGGCTTCCTACAGTATGCCAGCTCCCGGCTTACCGCAGCCCGGTCTGGCAGTCCTGGAGGGAGAAAACACCTATTGTGTCTGTGACTGGCAGGTAGGACTTGCAATAGGAAGTCACTGCTAGTAACAGTAAAGCCAGTGCAGTCACGGACAGCAGCCGGCTTCACTGACACTGAGAGGGGAGGTGGATTTTACCTGGGAGGCTGCAGTCCTGCAGCACATAGGTAATATCTGCCACTGTTCCTTCTCTAATATGCAAACATTAAATGTTTAACTTAAACTTTGTAAATGCTTGGAGTCAATATGTCATAATTTATTAATAACTAAAAGAATATGTACAGTGGAAAAGAAAAAATAACAACAATCATACCATGTACTGTACAGAAATGTTGGTGTTCAAATTTACTTTAAAATAATTTAAATGGCTGACCCACCTGGCAGTGTGGTGTTCCTGCTGATCCAATGTGGGATTGCTATCAGCATAAACCAAACTAATAGGCCCTACACACTGGACAATATGACTGAAAGATATGAACGATCTCGTTCATTAATGAACGAGATACCGTTCATATCTTTCAGTGTGGAGGCACCAGCGATGAACAATTAGCGGAGCCGCGCTCGTTCATCATTAGTGCCCCGACAGTTGTGCATGCAGGCCAACATGGACGATCTCGTCCATATTTGCCTGCACTGCTATGGAGTCGGGTGACGGGGGGAGTGAAGAAACTTCACTCCCCCCCGTTACTACCCCCCCCCCCCGCCACCAGGTCGCCCGTCTGCCGTATCCGCCATCGGGCAGCTCGGCGGTCGATCGCGCTGTGTGTAGGGCCCTTAAGAAGAAGAGCACACCCAAATACTGAAAACAATATAACCACTCAGGGACAAATGCATGATTTCTGGACAGGGATTTCCAAATAATTGCATTAAGAAGCCTTTTTTAAGCCTTGTTTAAGTACTGTGGCAGTACTTGTTCCATGGCAGTACAGTGTGTTTTCTGTTATTGCATTCTCCTTGTAGGAGTAACAGAGTATGACCATTAAAAATATGCCTTACTCTTTGAATAAACATATTTTTAAAATATTTGATCATTTTTAAAAATAAATTAAATTTACACCTGCACAGTTGCTGATATATGGCCTAGAGAGTGTGTACTGAGCAACGTGGGTAGTGTGCAATGTGGGTTCTGTACAAAATACAGAATTCATACAAAAGGGTACACGCTGTCTGATTTTATTTGCTTGTTCCATACAATTTTCGGCAAAAATAAATGGTCCCAATATCTGAGCTACACACTAGGCGTTTTTTTTTTAAATGTTTTTATTTTAAGTAACCAACTTTCTGCCACAACAAGCAATTTTTTTATTTTTATTTTAAGTAACAAACATCTTCCTGCCAACAAGGAGGATGTTGTAGTCATGGTGAAACATGAAGAGAGAGTGTGAGAGGAAGAGGGTAATGGGGAGCGGGAAAAGGTGACAGGGTGATGATTTTAGGGAGAGGGTGACAAGCAAAGGGTGACAGGGATATGCAGTGGGTGTCAGGGAGATGGGGACAAGGAGAGTTAGAGGATGATGGGGAGAGGTTGACTAGCAGAGGGTGAAGAGAGAAGCAGTGGCTGACAGAGAAGCAGCAGGTGAAAGAAAGAGGGTAACATGGAGAGGCAGAGGATGATGGGGAGAGGGTGATGGAGACAGATAGAGTGTGACAGGGAGTGGGTGACAGGGAAAGGTAGAGAGAGATTGAAGAGGCAGAGGGTGGTAGAGAGAGAATAACTAGCAGTGGGAGACATGGAGATGCAGTGGGTGACAGGGAGAAGGGGTCATGGAGTGGGTGACAGAGAGAGGCTGAGGGTGATGGAAAGTGGGTGAAAGGGAGAAGCAGTGGGTGACTAGGAGAGAGAGGGGGGAGAGGGTGACAGGGAGAAGCAGAAGGCGACTGGGAAAGGGTAACAGGCATAGAGGTTAACGGAGACACAGAGGGTGATGGAGAGTGGGTGAAAGGGAGAAGGGTGATGGGCAAAAGGTAATGGGGAGAGGCAGAGGGTGACAGGGAGAGGGTGACTTGCAGAGGTTGACAGGGTGATAAAGTGGGTGACAGGGAGTCAGGGAGAGGGTGTTGAAATAATATCCATGTGACTAAATTTCACAATGATATTGGCATTAATCTTACGTGACATTTTAGATGTTTTTCTATGGTCAGCTGACTCATGTGCTAATTTAAAATAAATAAAAAAAATTGGTTTAGTACTCACCAGCATCCTCCTTTGCCACGAGTGGACATGTAATTTTTCCAGAAGCCTCTGTTATGTAGCTAAAGAAATAAGTATAATAGTTTCAGTGGCCTATTTTGGCTTAATGTACATGCATCTGTAGCTGAAAACACATCATTTTGGAAAATAAACAATCACCATTATTTCATAATGGACGTTCATCAACAGCTATACTGTTTATTGGAATTTGGTTTTACATTGTACAGATTTGCAAACACTAGTTACTGTTCTAGGCTACCTCACAATCATCTTGATGTAGTAACTGCATTTAATGATATTTACTCAGGAACGGTTTGTCTAATTTTGAAATGGCTATATCACTGGGGTGAGTAATAAGCAGCCCTCCAGCTGTTGTAGAACTATACATATCAGCATGCACTGAAAGTTAAAAATTTGTCCATTGTAAACTGTGTCAAGGTATGCTGGAATGTGTTGTTCTACAGTAGCAGGAGGGCTGCTTATTTGCCACCCCTGGTCTAATACTAACTACGAACTGAAGTAGGTTGGCACAGGTAAAAATGGTACAAAGATTGTTTGGTTACTTATGAGAATGGCCTTAGGTTGGAGGACTGTCTGTGTCCTTTATTTTGATTGCCTTGAGGATTTGAGGTGGTATTATTTGCTTTAGTTCCTCCTCGTAAGCAATATAGTAGATGGGTATTGGATGCCCACCCCCTTTCCTTCAGGACTCCTTCTGCTCATCTTCCATCTTGGTCTTCAAGAGGTGCTTCACATCATTGAAGCACTTAACGTTGGCCAAATCACACCGACACTCCTGCTCACTCTCAGGGTTCCTCACAAACTCCTCCTCCTCTTCCTTCAGCCTCTGCTCATCCCCAGCTCTTACCCTGAATGCCACAATACTGGTAACTCACAATATAATTGCGCTTTCCTCCCCTTACCCACTGCAACAGTAGCGGTGAGCAAGGGGGAGTGGATGTACCTGGCACTGTGGGGGCATATGTGTATCTGGCACTGTGGGGGCATATCTGGCACTGGGGGCATATGTGAATCTGACATTATGGTGGCATATCTGGCACTGGGGGCATAGGTGTATCTGGTACTGTGGTGGCATATATGTATCTGGAACTGTGGGGGTATATCTGGCACTATGGGGGCATATGTGTATCTGGCACTTTGGGGGCATATCTGGCACTGTGGGGGCAAATGTGCATCTGGTATTGCACTACTGGGGACATATGTGTATCTGGCACTATTGGGGGCATTTGTGTATCTGGCACTCCACTATTGGGGCATATGTGTATCTGGCACTATTGGGGGCATATTTGTATCTGGCGCTGTGGGGGCATACCTGGCACTGTGTGGGCATATTTGTATCTGGCACTGTGGGAACATTTGTGTATCTGGCACTGGGGTGGGGGCATATTTGTATCTGGCCTCGTGGGGTCTTTTGTGAATCTTGCCCTGTGGGGGCATATGTGTGTGTATCTGGCACTGCACTACTGGGGACATATGTATATCTGGCACTCCACTATTAGGGACATATGTGTATCTGGCACTGCACTATTGGGGGCATATGTGTATCTGGCACTGCACTATTGTGGTCATATGTGGCCACACCCATTTTTTGGTGCGCACACAGTACCGCTAAGAATTTTTTTCTACTTGCACCACTGCAGCCACTCCACTCTCTCTGTGGCCAGACCTGCCTAACAGGCCATCGGTCCTTCTGGTATTTGTCAGAAGTGCCAGATGGCCAGTCCGGCCCTATCTGGAACTATAAGAATATGGAGGGACCTTAATTCAGGGTGTTAGTAGTGCAATTGCATTTAATTGAATATACTTGTTGGAATTAGTTGTGCACAATTGGCACCATCAACTGTTTCAATATTTGTTCACAGTAGAGAACTGGTTAGATATAACAAATATTACTGTGAAACCTTCATAATTTACTATGTACAAACTGAAAATATAGTTACAATTGACATTACTCAATATCAGAGACTGGCAAAAAGTAACATATACACACACAACATCTTTAATCTATTTGAGGTTATGAATAAAGACAGAGCACGGCCTTGTTTTAAAAATTTTATTTATTCACATTTTTTTCCATTTTTCTATAATTTTCTTCCTTTAACCTTTTATATTTCGCTTTGATCAACTCTGTTATAGGACACACAGTTTGCATATATACATTCAAGTCTTGAATATATGAGCAAAATCGAGCAAAATAAATGTAGAATTATGGTTGGAATAGCTGCGTTTTAAAAGCCTACCGAATGTATATACAGGTTTAGTATCCCATATCCAAATATTCCGAAATACGGAATATTCCGAAATACGGAATTTTTTGAGTGAGAGTGAAATAGCGAAACCTTTGTTTTCTGATGGCTCAATGTACACAAACTTTGTTTAATTCACAAAGTTATTAAAAATATTGTATTGAATGACCTTCAGGCTGTGTGTATAAGGTGTATATGAAACATAAATGCATTCTGTGCTTAGACTTGGGTCCCATCACCATGATATCTCATTATGGTATGCAATTATTCCAAAATACTTCCGGTCCCAAGCATTTTGGATAAGGGATACACTATATATATATGTTTTTTTTTTTTTTTACAGAATTTAGATTAATAATGGATTGAGTGCACCCCTTTGTAAACTGATTACTTTTCCTTTGTAAATACAGTTCCATTCCCAACTATTTGAGATATTCAATTTGCTCCGAAGAGACATCAGGAATAAAAACTCACAATGTTTCTTCGGGTGCTGTGATCAGGCTATTTCAGGCATGTCCAAACTGCGGCCCTCCAGCTGTTGAGAAACTACACATCCCAGCATGCCCTGACACAGCTTTAGCATTCTCTGACAGCAAAACTGTGTCAGGGCATGCTGGGATATGTAGTTTCACAACAGCTGGAGGGCCGCAGTTCTATTTGATTAGCCAGCTGGTAACAAGTGTTTTTACACCCATTAACACACAGGTTCAGTGAAATCTGTGTGTTTTCGGGTGAAATGGCCAAGTTTTTGGATGAAAACAGGGCTGTTATCGGGGATTTTGCTTCACCTGCCTGAGGCAGGTGAAACAAAATCCCAGATAATCCGCAGCACGTGCCAGCTTATCGGGGATAACTAGATAGTCCCTGGTGGGGATACATTACACCCGACTTTCTGTCGGGGTAATTTAATATCCCAGTATGACTCTGATTCAATATGCTACGCAATTGTGCTGAAATTGCTTTTAGGCAGTGCGCACATGTGCAAGGCCATAAATTGCGATCAAATGTGAGTGAGTCCTGTCGGGGGACGGTGATGGGGCATCAATGCCGCGTTTTGTGGGCGTTGATGCACCATTTGGGGAGGGAGGTCCAGAAAACGCAGGCATGTCCGGACTGTTTGCGGGGTGGGTCATGGTGGCTGCGTGACATCACACGCAGCTGCTGTGACCCTTTGTCGGCTTTCGCAGCTAGGCAACCCTAGACATGAGAGCGCATTGCTGTATAGCAAATGTGCTCACATTCTAGCGCGGGGGGGGGGGCAGGACCTGGCATGCGGAGTGACCTTGCCCTGTGCTGAGCGTCCCCCCACATATTAGAGAAGTGAGTATTAGTTATGCAATTTTTCGCAAAACTACAACTCATGCTGAATCGGGCCCTATGTCTGTTACCCATGAAACTGCACAAGGTATCCGGATGATAGGTTTGCAGTAATAAGGTTCACAGTCAACAGGTCGATCCCATATTGTCGACATGCATTAGGTCAACAGGTACATAAAGTCATAATGGTCAATATGTCGACATAACAATAGTCAACACACACATGGTTGGCAATAGTTTTTTATTTATTTTTTCCAACTATTTCATACTTTACCATCCATGTGGACTACAATTGGGAATAGTAATCAGTGCCAAGTGCAGTGGTAGTGGGTGAGGCATCTTGCCCAAAGCATGGCAAGCGCGTGGTGACGCGGTGAACTAATTGAGGTCAGATGCGGTTAAACAAAATTACACCTAAAAATGCAAAACAAAAATGGAATTGACCTTTTATGTGTTGGCCATTTTCATGTCAATCTTATTAACTGTGTCATCCTTTTGTACATAGAAAAAAGATTGGTAGAGTCTGCACAGGATAACTCTATCTAAATGTTTGATATTTTAAGATAATATCATTAAAGCTATAGCTCTAGTATAAACCAACATCTGGCCAAATATACAAAACAAATAATTAGTATTAGGCGCTGGGTTGGTGGTGCTCCCAGAAATAATTCAGTAAACTATTTGTAAAAAATGGTTCCCTTATAGTACCGGAGCCAAGGAGAAAAAGAAAGACTATGTGTCTCTCCTGGGGCACACTTTTATTGGAAATTGAGTATTGTGTTATGTTTAAAATATAACTTTTATTTACAACCTTCTTCAAATAATGGCTATGAGGCAAATAGAAGAAAAAAAGAAAAAATTCTGACAATTAAAGATAACATTATCAATCCAACATCACATGAGGTAATTTAAGTTTGGCATGATGGCTCTGTGAACGAAAATATGTATGTGTCTCCAATATTGAAAATTATATATATTATATATGTTTGTATAATGTCTTCTTCCTGAAATTGTAACAGTATAACCTATGATAGGGATATACCAGGAAGAAGAAAAATCTACAGTATGATGTGTACCAGGCTCCACCCTAATTCCTGACTGGATATAAATTATAAATAAAGAGAAAAATAGAAAATTGTGTAGTTCTAGGTCCTGTGTCCTTGGTTCAGATAAAAATACCTGCAGTACCTGGTATTCCCTGGTGGTCTCCCAACCAGGTACTGACCTGGCCCACAGTGCTTGGCTTCCAAGATCAGACGAGGTTGGGCATACTCAGTATGGTTTGACCGCAGGTAGATATATCACACCTGATGACACCAGGAACTTTGTATCGTGGACTCTGAGAGAATTCTCAATAGTTTCTTGTAGAAATCCAAGAGTTTCTTGTAGGTTAAAAAAATGCTCCCAAATCTGGAAACCAGTGATGTCTAGTATTCTCTGATAGTCTCCTAGACCTGGTACTGAAACAAGTCCACTTGATCTTGGCTTCAAAGAAAATCTGATGAAGTGAGGCCTCTTTTATATTATAGACCTTGGGTGGATAAATCACATATGATAATTGCTGGAAGTCCTATAGAAACCAAGGCAATCAGGGGCTCTGATCTAACGGTATGTGATGGGGCTCCCCAGGTTTGTGGAAGTCCTGAAGGAATGATGGTGTGGCCCTGCTAGGAAATGGGTAAAGTGTGAAGGAAAAATGGGGGGAGGGGGGATTTGGGGAAGAATTTCAGAAAGAAAAGGAGGGAGAAAAAGGGGATCAGGTTTGGTTGTACACCACTTCTGCTTTTTAATCATCTGCCTGGGCATCGAATGAAAAAAAGAGAGGGTGGTGAGAAACGACACTGATACCAAAAAAAGATAGAGAAATACTTCTACTGTCCTGTTTTATAACATGATGGTGCTCAGTTTACATATTGCATTGCAGAGCCACCCAAATAGTTTAAACAGAATGAGAGGGTGTTCCAGAAATTTTATATGATTAGAAAAATGTTGCTTTAGTGGAAATTACTCAGGTATTAATCTATGGTGGATCACGTGTTTGATCCAAAATAATTAAATGATAAACTCTAATAAATCACGTGCAATCCACAAATGCTCAAAACAGTCCGCAACCTATTCAAAATTTGCAGTGTATCCAAAAATCCCCAATAAGGGCCATAAATTGGCAGTAGGTAGGTATTAACAAAATAATATCATATCCTGGACAAAGATGTTGCTTGTTGGAAAATGTGGTATATTCCCACTATTATACCTATTTCCCTAGATTAATGTAAGAGATAATGTATCAAAAAATTATATATACATGTAATCCCACAATTGGTTAATGAAGCTGTCAGTAAAAGAAAAAACAGATTACCCGGGAAAATTGAGACCGATGTAAGGTCAGGAAAGCCCAGAGACCTACTATTCAGTGGAGGGGTAGAATACCCCCACAGGTCGCTGGACGCCGCTCCTGAATGTCCGTGGAGAAGGGTGAGCCTGGCAAGTAGACGCCGGTGTCCGCGGTCTGCCGACCGGAAGTTCGGAACACCGGAACCGGAAGTGACGTACGTTTCGCTCAGGAGAGCTTGTTCACTGGAACCAAGGACACAGGACCTAGAACTACACAATTTTCTATTTTTCTCTTTATTTATAATTTATATCCAGTCAGGAATTAGGGTGGAGCCTGGTACACATCATACTGTAGATTTTTCTTCTTCCTGGTATATCCCTTTCATAGGTTATACTGTTACAATTTCAGGAAGAAGACATTATACAAACACACTGTATATAATATATATAATTTTCAATATTGGAGACACATACATATTTTCGTTCACAGAGACATCATGCCAAACTTAAATTACCTCATGTGATGTTGGATTGATAATGTTATCTTTAATTGTCAGAATTTTTTCTTTTTTTCTTTTTGCCTCATAGCCATTATTTTAAGAAGGTTGCAAATAAAAGTTATATTTTAAACATAACACAATACTCAATTTCCAATAAAAGTGTGCCCCAGGAGAGACACAGTCTTTCTTTTTCTCCTTGGCTCCGGTACTATAAGGGAACCATTTTTTACATCCTTTTGTACATATCATTTTTTTCAGGGTTCTACCTTTTCACTGCCAAACTACTGACCATGTCAACAATATGGTTAAAAAGAGCCTATTATGGCTCAAAAGATGTCGGCAGCTACAGTGACAACAGAAGCCATCCAGGGGGACTACCTGGTCTTAAGCCTTTGAGCCCAGCAGTGTGCGTAATCCAGATAGCACTCTGTGCATTACAACCAGTGGCTCAACACACGAAGACCGGGTAAGGAGACTCCATTCCACCCCCATTGAACTATTTTGCACCGACTCCTACAGTACTATGCTTACTGGTGACACCTGTTTGTAGCAGACCGGGGCACAGATACATGTATTACCCCAATGGTGCCAGATACACATATGCCCCCCACAAAGTCAGATACGCTGCCACAGTGCCAGATACACACATGCCCCAACAGTGCCAGATACGCCGCCAATGTACCAGATATACTCCTACAGTGCCAGATACACATTGCCCCACAGTGCCAGATAAGCATTGGGTTCAGAATACTGTTGCCCTCTTGTCTACCGGCATCAAGTACTTAACCCTTCTTGGGTGCAGAGGGGATATACAGTATTTTGTTCTGGGGTAGTGGGAAGCAATATTGAGTTTCAAACCATCTTTATTTTCATTTACCTGCCGCAGTTGTCATCATAGCTTTCGTGAGTGACACCCCACACATGCTGGGTACAGAGGTTCCATCTGAAACAGGTGTCCTAACTTCACCTACATATTACAAATGAGCTTGCAAATTTTCCTATATGCACATGACACTCCCAAGAGAGGAGTCAGTTCTGTTATTATTAGAGATGAGCGGGTTCGGGTCTCAGAGATCCAAACCGTACCGAACCTCACGCTCTGAACCCAGGTTCCGAGCCCGGCTCGAGTTTTCCAGCCTGACTCAAAAACACGAACGAGGCAAAACATCATCATCCCACTGTTGGATTCTGGTGGGATTTGGATTCCATATAAGGAGCCGCGCGACGCGGCCATTTTCACTCCAGTCTCAGAGAGTGTAGTGAGAGGACGTGTCTCCGTCCTCAGTGTCTATGTGGGGGCGGGAAAGTGGGGTGGTGGCGAGTCTTGTGTTATGTTGTGCTGCTCAGTCCAGTCCAGTGTAGTCAGTGTATTGTGCTGCATCTGTCCAGCCAGTCACAGTATTGGTGTCTTCTGCTGCTATATGTCCCCAGTGCTGCTGGCTGCTGTATAAGTACCTTGCATTTTTGCTGTGTTGTCTTGCATCAGACCAGGGGTAGTGTCTTGTGCAGCATCAGTCCAGTGACCAGTCATAGTGGTGGTGTCCTCTGCTGTCATATATCCAGTGTAGCTGTATAAGTCCCTTTCAGTGGTGCTGTGTTGTCCTGTATCAGACCAGTGGTAGTGTCCTGGCCATCAGTCATTCCAGTGACCGGGCAGTCACAGTGGTATACGCTGCTGCTATATGTCCACTGCTGACGTATAATAATAATAACAAGTCCCTCACAGTGTTGCTGTGTTCTGCTGTATCATACCAGTGGTAGTGTCCTGGCCATCATGCATTCCAGTGACCAGGCAGTCACAGTGGAATACGCTGCTGCTATATGTCTACTGCTGATGTATAATAATAATAATAATAATAATAATAATAACAAGTCCCTCACAGTGTTGCTGTGTTTTGCTGCATCAGACCAGTGGTAATGTCCTGGCCATCAGTCATTCCAGTAACCAGGCAGTCACAGTGGTATATGTGGCTGCTATATGTCCACTGCTGACGTATAATAATAATAATAACAACAACAACAACTAGTCCCTCACAGTGTTGCTCTGTTGGGCTGCATCAGACCAGTGGTAGTGTCCTGGCCATCAGCCATCAGTCATTCCTGTGCCGCATATTGGGTTATATAACTCCAGAAACATAATGGAGAACAAAAATTTGGAGGATAAAATAGGGAAAGATCAAGAACCACTTCCTCCTAGTTCTGAAGCTGCTGCCACTAGCCATGACATAGACGATGAAATGCCATCATCGTCGTCTGCCAAGGCCGATGCCCATTGTTATAGTAGAGGGCATATAAAATCCAAAAAGACAAAGTTCAGTAAAAAGACCCAAAACATTTAATTTAAATGGTCTGAGGAGAAACGTAAACTTGCCAGTATGCCATTAACGACAAGGAACGGCTGAGGCCCTGGTCTATGTTCATGACTAGTGGTTCAGCTTCATATGATGATGAAAGCCCTCATAAATGAGGCCTTGACACTTATGTTGGTGTTAGACGTGCATCCGGTATCCGCCATTAGTGCAGTGGGATTTAGACAATTGATGGAGGTATTGTGTCCCCGGTACCAAATCCCATCTAGAGTCCACTTCACTAGGCAGTCGTAAGTGAGATTTTGCCATTTAATTCCAGTGATTTGGACGTATAATTATTAAGTACAGTGATTTTGCCAATTAATTCCAGTGATTTGGACGAATAATTACAGTGATCTTGCGAATTAATTCCAGTGATTTGGACGTACAGTATAATTATTAATTACAGTGATCTTGCCAATTAATTCCAGTGATTTGGACGTCTAATTATTAATTACAGTGATCTTGCCAATTGATTCCAGTGATTTGGACATATAATTCCAGTGATTTAGACGTATAATTCCAGTTGGAATTGTTTGTGTTGCTTGGCTTAGACATACACCTACCACATTGCACCTCTTCGGCATCTTTGCATAGGTGCTGTTTGGGGCCTGGTTTTTGAAAAGTGCCATCCTGTGTGACACTGCCGTGTGAGTCCAGGGGTACTGCTGTATTAGTCCTGGGGTACTGCCATATAAGTCCACCAATTGCTGATTTTTTTTTTTAAGTGACTGGAGCGTTCTGGAGATGCTTTCAGTGGACCAAACAATTGCGGCCCACTCTCGACATTCAGCCACTGCGTGACACTACTAGATAGGCCAGGTGGTTGTGTCGCTTAGCTTAGTCATACAGCAACCTCGGTGCGCCTTTTTTTCTTCTTTGCATCATGTGCTGTTAGGGGCCTTTTTTTATATCTGCCCTCCTGTCTGCCACTACAGTGCCACGCCTAGATGGGCCAATTGTTTGTATCGCTTGGCTTAGTCATACAACTACCTCATTGCAATTCTTTTTCCTATTTGCATGATGTGCTGTTTGGGGCCTTTTTTTCACTCCTAGATGGGCCAGGTGTTTGTGTTGTCCACTTGTGTCGCTTAGCTTAGTCATTCAGCAACCTCGGTGCAACCTTTTGGCCTTAAAACAATATTGTGAGGTGTGAGGTGTGGAAATGAGTGGAAATGATTGTTATTGAGGTTAATAATACCGCAGGATCAAAATTACCCCCAAATTCTGTGATTTTAGCTGTTTTTATGTTTTTTTCAAGAATCGTCCAGATCCAAAACCAATACACGAAAGGGTGGTTTTGGCAAAACCAAGCCAAGACCAAAACACGAAATTGGAATTATAACCAAAACCAAATCACAAAACATGAAAAGTGCCAGCCGCACATCTCTAGTTATTATATGCTCACTGGGGGTCATTCCGAGTTGTTCGCTCGTTATATTTTTGTCGCAACGGAGCGATTAGTCGCTAATGCGCATGCGCAATGTCCGCAGTGCGACTGCGCCAAGTAAATTTGCTATGCAGTTAGGTATTTTACTCACGGCATTACGAGGTTTTTTCTTCGTTCTGGTGATCGTAATGTGATTGACAGGAAGTGGGTGTTTCTGGGCGGAAACAGGCCGTTTTATGGGTGTGTGCGAAAAAACGCTACCATTTCTGGGAAAAACGCGGGAGTGGCTGGAGAAACGGAGGAGTGTCTGGGCGAACGCTGGGTGTGTTTGTGACGTCAAACCAGGAACGAAACTGACTGAACTGATCACAGATGCCGAGTAAGTGTGGAGCTACTCAGAAACTGCTAAGAAGCGTCTATTCGCAATTCTGCTAATCTTTCGTTCGCAATTTTACTATGCTAAGATTCACTCCCAGTAGGCGGCGGCTTAGCGTGTGCAAAGCTGCTAAAAGCAGCTTGCGAGCGAACAACTCGGAATGACCCCCACTGCCCTGAAACGCCCATTGTGCTCAGTCCTTCCTCAGTTTCATTCTCCATCTGTGTCTGTGTGCATATGGTGCAGCGCATGTACAGACTGTGATTGTCTTCTACAGCGCGTGCACTATCTGCAGATATCCATCATCAGACCCATCCACATTTGGGCTCGTGTGTCACTCAGAATATAGCCCAGCGTATCTGCATTCCCTGTATCAAAACATTGTGTAATCCAATAACCTCTTCTCTACCACTTGTGATTTATATACAGAGTGATTGGGAGTGGTATAATTGTTACATTACTGGATATGCCCGATTTATGGTTAAAGTCCTGTACGCAGTGGAGGCGGCCCTGCCTATTAGTAATACGTAAAGAAGAACATGCCGTACTAGTCACAGAGAACACGGAGGCATTTGAGGTGAACGGTAACACAGGAGGTAAACAAGATAAGTGCTGTGCAGCAGGTGTGATGGAATGAGTGAATCTATAGCAAATGTTAGAACTGCAGATGGTTCCTGGGTGACAGGTGACAATTGTTTTGGTGTATTACTGTATATCTGGCTTCTAGTTATGAAACTTCAGCAACTTTTACATACTATAGCTGGCCACATTTTAAAATTTTCCACACAATGAATGTGTTGCCACTGTGCCGGCTCATTCACACATACAGTACATGAGTACTACAACCATTATAATGCCGTGTGTTTTTTTTTTTGGAGGGCATTCTGTAAAGAGTATGAAAATGTGGAGTTCGGGGTGAGTACGAGGATTCCCAAAAAATGGCTTCCAATGGGCATGAATCTAAGAAAGGAAAATGGACTGCCTTGTGAGTACTAATCCTTGCTTATGCCAGTAATCTTTATCTACAAGGTATTGTAACTCTGGGTGTATGTTTGAAGTACACCAGTTGTCAAACTTACAGTGCATCCGGAAAGTATTCACATCGCTTCACTTTTTCCACATTTTGTTATGTTACAGGCTTATTTCAAAATGGAATAAATTAATTTTTCCCTCAAAATTCTACACACAATACCCCATAATGACAACGTAAAAAAAAGTTTTGAGATTTCTGCAAATTTATTCAAAATAAAAAACTAAGAAATCATATGTACATAAGTATTCACAGCCTTTGCCATGAAGCTCAAAATTGAATTTAGGTGCATCCTGTTTCCACTGATCATCCATGCAATGTTCCTACTGCTTAATTGGAGTCCACCTGTGGTAAACTCAGTTGATTGGACATGACTTGGAAAGGCACACACCTGTCTATATAAGGGCCCACACTTGACAGTACATGTCTGAGCGCAAACCAAGCATGAAGTCAAAGGAATTGTCTGTAGACTTTCGAGACAGGATTGTCTCGAGGTACAAATCTAGGGAAGGGTACAGAAAAATATCTGCTGCTTTGAAGGTCCCAATGAGCACAGTGGCCTCCATCATCCATGAATGGAAGAAGTTAGGAACCACTAGGACTCTTCCTAGAGATGGTTGGCTGTCTAAACTGAGTGATTGGGGGGAGAAGGGCCCTAGTCAGGGAGGTGATCAAGAGCTCGATGGTCATTCTGTCAGAGCTACAGCATTCCTTTGTGGAGAGAGGAGAACCTTCCAGAAGGACAAACGTCTTTGCAGTGGCACTCTACCACTCAGGTCTGTATGGTAGAGTGGCCAGACGGACGCCACTCATTAGTAAAAAGCACATGGCAGCCCACCTGGAGTTTGCCAAAATGTGCCTGAAGAACTCTCAGACTATAAGAATCAAAATTCTCTGGTATGACGAGACAAAGATTGAACTCTTTGGCATTAATGCCAGGCAACATGTTTGGAGGAAACCAGGCACTGCTCATCACCAGGCCAATACCGTCCCTACAGTGAAGCATGGTGGTGGCAGAATTCTGCTGTGGGTATGTTTTTCAGCGGCAGGAACTGGGAGACTAGTCAGGATAAAGGGAAAGATGCATGCAGCAATGTTTAGAGACATCCTGGATGAAAACCTGCTCCAGAGTGCTCCTGACCTCAAACTGGTGCGACGGTTTATCTTTCAGCAGGATAACAATCCTAAGCCAATATATCAAAGCAGTGGCTTCAGGACAACTCTGTGAATGTCCTTGAGGGGCCCAGCCAGAGCCCAGACTTGAATCCGATTGAACATCTCTGGAGAGATCTGAAAATAGCTGTGATCTGATGCTTCTCATACAACCTAATGGAGCTTGAGAGGTGCTGCAAAGAGGAATGTGCGAAACTGCCCAAAGATAGGTGTGCCAAGCTTGTAACATCATATTCAAAAAGACTTGAGGCTGTAATTGCTGCCAAAGGTGCATCAACAAAGTATTGAGCAAAGACTTTGAATACTTATGTACATTTGATTTTTTAGTTTTTTATTTGTAATAAATTTGCAAATATATAAAAAAAAACATTTTTCACGTTGTCATTATGGGGTATCGTGTGTAGAATTTTGAGGGAAAAAAAGATTAATTCCATTATAGAATAAGGTTGTAACATAACAAAATGTGGAAAAAGTGAAGCGATGTGAATACTTTCCAGATGCACTGTAGTTGTATAATGTATAAAATAAAAATGTATTCAACAACAAGTTATAGGATATAAGAACAATAAAAGCATGAGTGAAGCATTCATTGCATTTTCATTGCAGCTTCACCCATGCGTTTATTGTTCTTATTGTTTGACAACTGGTGTACTTCAAACATACACCCAGAGTTACAATACCTTCTAGATCAAGGTTATTGGCACTCACAATCACAAGCAAGGATTAGCGCCCACAAGGATAGTCCATTTTCCTTTTAGATTCTGTAAAGAGTAAATATCATATTTTGTGTATGCAAGTTTCTAGGTATATGTAATGGTTGAGCAAATCCCGGCAGTCAGGATGCTGGCGGTCACATGACCGACTGCATCATCTCGACTTTTAGAATGCCAACAGGGGATGGAGTAACCAATACTACCCCCCTACCCCCTGCTGGCTACTGCTAATCACAGGGGGTGGCAGCTAGGATTAAGATTCACAGGGGTGGTGGCTAACCTCCCCTGTAGTACGCAACCCTAATCCTCCGGAACCCTAGCTGGCACATCAGTATTTATCTTTGGGATGTTGGCAGTTGGGGTTCCAGCACCGGGATTCCGAGTGGTGTCAGGATTCTGGCATCAGTCACCTGACCGCATCCCTGTGTAATAATGGGTTGATGTTCTTAACCAAATGTTTTCAGTGGCTTTTAAAACTAGAAGACAACTGAGCTCAGAACTTGGCAAATGTTCTTGAACTTTTTCACCAGCTCTTCACGAAGGGTGGTCTTCAGTTTGCCGGATGCCGGCATACCCTACTACACCCCTTCAGGAACACTGCACTATACATATGTAGCCATGCCAATCTTTACTGAGATGTGGCATGCTGCAACATGGCTTTCTGCATGACATGCCAGGTTGTGACTATTCACAGCCGGCGAATGGAATTAATGGAGCAATAGTCATCTGTAAACATACTGCATCACAGCAATATACTCATGGCTACATTTGTATGTCTAAGTTACATTTTATAATACTGGTTCTGTAATTAAAACCTTAATACTATATGTCCAATACAGCAGAACCATGTTATCAATCCTCTGCTCTGCTCTGCAAGTCATGTTTTCCTAGTTTCTCAATGGGAAAGCAAATAGCATTTTAAGTACACTTTGGTGCATGAATAAGAATACAGTATACTGTATCCTCACTACATGGCAATGTGTTTTATTAACGCCATCAGCTGTCAATGCCAGTGCCATCCTCCTATAAGATTCAGTTTTCCAGCCCAACTTAAGAAGCACATGTGGCTCTATTTATGCACATAATAAAATGGCTACTGGAAAATATCATATATCGCATAATATCGATGAGATATAGTATATATTAATATTTTATATATACACCCTCAAATAAATAGCCCCTCCGCAATCATGGCAAGTGAAGACCGACATATCAGGAGTTCGCTAGGTCTTCTTCATACTGTGGCCCAGATTTATCAAGCCTTGGAAAGTGTTAAATTGCATGGTGATAAAGTACCAACCAAACAGTTCCTGTAACAAGTACAAACATAGCATGTAACATGGCAGTTACGAGCTAGTTGGCTGTTACTTTATTACCGTTCTATTAATCACTCTCCAAGGCTTGATAAATCTTGGCCTATGTATGCTCCAGCAATGACTTGTTTTCCAGTGTCCTCTGGGCACAAGGGGCAGAGTGATGGAGAAGAAGTAGGAGCAGTGAATTCCATTGCTCCCCTCTACCTACCATGTACGTAAGCTTCAGGTCATTTCATCATCTCCTAATAAGTAAAATTGAGAAGTGAACTGGACATGTTTCCGGTCCTCTCTGAATCTCTCCATACTGGTGCATGGGATAGTAATATTGACATTAATTAGGGATACCACTGGAGATATCTGAAAGTTCTGCATGGCAGCCCCTTCACTAAGGCGAAGCTGTGAAAAGCCCTGTTATCACAGTGGGAGAGTGATAAACAGCTTTTCTCTGCTGCATGAATAAACTCTATATTCTCTAACAAATTACAAGGTCACTTTTTATGACATAGAAAAACAATCATGAGATAAAAGCATAAATGGTATTAGGAAATGTAAACATTCTCCATGAGCCAAGGCTGTTCATGCAGAAGCCCTCTTATTACTAGTGATGTGCACCGGACATTTTTCGGGTTTTGTATTTTGGTTTTGGATTCGGTTCAGCGGCCGTGTTTTGGATTCGGACGCGTTTTGGCAAAACCTCCCTGAAATTTTTTTGTCGGATTCGGGTGTGTTTTGGATTCGGGTGTTTTTTACAAAAAACTCTCAAAAACAGCTTAAATCATAGAATGTGGGGTTCATTTTGATCCCATAGTATTATTAACCTCAATAACCATAATTTCCACTCATTTTCAGTCTATTCTGAACACCTCACACCTCACAATATTATTTTTAATCCTAAAATTTGCACCGAGGTCGCTGTGTGACTAAGCTAAGCGACCCAAGTGGCCGAGACAAACACCTGGCCCATCTAGGAGTGGCACTGCAGTGTCAGACAGGATGGCACTTCAAAAAATAGTCCCCAAACAGCACATGATGCAAAGAAAAAAAGAGGCGCACCAAGGTCACTGTGTAACTAAGCTAAGCGACCCAAGTGGCCGACACAAACACCTGGCTCATCTAGGAGTGGCACTGCAGTGTCAGACAGGATGGCACTTCAAAAAAATAGTCCCCAAACAGCACATGATGCAAAGAAAAAAAGAGGCACAATGAGGTAGCTGTGTGACTAAGCTAAGCGACCCAAGTGGCCGACACAAACACCTGGCCCATCTAGGAGTGGCACTGCAGTGTCAGACAGGATGGCAGATTTAAAAAATAGTCCCCAAACAGCACATGATGCAAAGAAAAAAGAGGTGCAATGAGGTAGCTGTGTGACTAAGCTAAGCGACCCAAGTGGTCGACACAAACACTTGGCCCATCTAGGAGTGGCACTGCAGTGTCAGACAGGATGGCAGATTAAAAAAATAGTCCCCAAACAGCACATGATGCAAAGAAAAAAAGAGGTGCACCAAGGTCACTGGATGGCTAAGCTAAGCGACCCAAGTGGCCGACACAAACACCTGGCCCATCTAGGAGTGGCACTGCAGTGTCAGACAGGATGGCACTTCAAAAAAATAGTCCCCAAACAGCACATGATGCAAAGAAAAAAGAGGTGCAATGAGGTAGCTGTGTGACTAATACCCCTTTTACACTCGCATGAAAATCCCGGGATATTGCACGTGAACGCGCATCATCCCGGGTTTTTTGTCAGTGTGAAAGGGTACAGGGACAATTTCCCGGGTCGAGCATCCCGGGAATTCAACCCAGGTCTCAACCAGGGTAGAAACCGGGACCGTCCCGGGAAGCTGGGTAGTGTGAAAGGGCCCGTCCCAGGATTCACTACCCGGGACTGTTAAAAGGCCTCCGATTGGAGCTTTCATGGGCTCAGAAAAGATGATGTCATCTTCCAGAGCCCTGGGAAGCGTCCTGGATGCGTGTGAGGAAGGCAGCATGGCGACCTGGACAGACCAGGAGGTTAGAGAGTTGCTGAGCATTAGGGGAGAGGAGGAAATAATGAGGCAGATCACAGGCACAGTTAAAGATGCAGTGATTTATAAAAACATCTCCAAGATGCTGGAAGCCAGGGGAATCATCCGCACACAGCAGCAAGTGTTAAATAAAATGAAAACTCTTAAAAAGCAGTTCCTGAAGGTGCATGACAACAACAGGAAAAAGAGCGGTGTTGTCCGTATCGACTGGCAGTACTATGACATCTGCGCCAATATCTTTGGAAACACAGCTATATGCAGTCTGGTGAGTCTGTCTTCCAGTTCACAGTACACTGCTACAGAAGGCACCCCAGAAGAGACACAGACAAGCAGTGACGTCTGTCCGTCATCACCGTTGTTAATTGACGACACACCTGAGGACAGCGACACATCCTCCCAGCCATCCATAAACACATCCAGAAACGACGACAGCATAACTGCAACCATTGAAGACGTCGTGGATGCTCAGACCAGTGACAGTGGGACTGTACAAAGTACCGTCACCCCAACTTTACAGAAAAACAGTAAGTACATGTTTAGAAATTAACACTCATAGCACAAATCTACAATTGTTAATCATCCGGTTATGTGTGTAGTATGAGTGGCCAGTGTGGCAGCAGCGTGGTGAGCGCAAATGAGCCCCTTGCAGGATCACTGCGCTCATCACGCTGCTGGCACAGTGGCACGCTTTGCAATTTCTGCCCCCACCCAGGGGGGCTTTGCATTTTTATAAATAGTTCAATGTTGCAGAGTAGCTAGTGTGTAGGTGGATTAATGCCACAAACACATGTTTGCAAACGCTGCTATTTTTATATACGCTCATTTTGTATTTCTTCTCTTCACAGTTTACACTGTACCGCCTAGAAGGAAGAAACTGAGCAAAGCGGAGCAAGTGGCTAAAGCCATGTCAAATGTCCTTGTCAACCAACTCCGAGAGATGGACGCTACAATGTCCGCACAGGAGGATGCAAGGCTCGACAGGTTTCTAGAGGCAGAACGCCAAATGCATGATGCATTTCTTTCCCAAGTCATGACAATGCAGGAACGCATGAGTAGAGAGAAGTATGACCGGCACAGGGAAATGCACCAAATGAACATGGCGTTCTATGAGCGTATGAGCAATACCTCAAGAGCACCAATCCAACACCACAACTCACAATACCCTGAGCAGGGTTTTTCATCATTTAATCCTGGCCCATACTATGCCCCAAATGCTGCATCATCTAGCGCGCAAAGCACAGAGTTTACTGTATTGCGCAATTTGCCGTGAAACACAGTGAATTTCTTATTGTTGTTATTTGTTGTTAAATAACCACAGTGTGGTCAGTGTTTATGCACAACTGTTTGTGCATTCTTTATTTTTTTTTCTATGTTCTGTTTTGTATAGTGTCTACATTAAAGCACTTTTTATTTATTTTTTACACAGTAATAATATACTGCAGGGAAACTGTGGTGTTGTATCTACAAGCCTACCAGTGTTTTTTTTTTTTTTTATGCCAATCAAAACTTGATTGCAAATCTATGCATAACATTCCCACTTGTGCGTAACAGTAGACCATGTTTTCAGTGTTTTCTACATTGTTTCTCCATATATACACAGTTGCTGGCAATGTTTTTTTTTTTTAAATCATAAATATTGAAACCAAAGATCAAAGGTGGAATACAAAATAAAAAAAATGTAATTCACCAAACATGTTGTGCTGATTCTTAAACACTATTGTACCAGTGCTGCAAGGTTGGATGTAATAGTGTGGCGTATTTGTCCTGCAGCGGAGTTTGAGGCAGTCCCAAACAAAGCACCTTCCACATGTGGGTTCATAACCTCAGGGTCCAGCACAGTCCACTCAGGAAGGAATACCTCATTTTTCAGTTCACAGATGTTGTGCAGTATACAGCACGCAGCTACTACATTAGGCATATTCTTTAGGTCCACATCATTGCGCTTCATCAAACAACGCCATCTTCCTTTTAACCTGACAAAGGCATTCTCAACCACCATCCTTGCTGAACTCAGGGTGTGAGTATAGGTTTGTTGCTCTGGGGTTAACTGGACCTGTTGGGTGTAGCCTTTCATAATCCAGGGGCGTAAAGGGTATGCAGCATCCCCGATGATGTGGACAGGGATCTCCACCCCATTCACAATCTTTGCACACTCTTTGGGGTACAGCCAGCCTCCCTGCTTCTCCTCTACGATGTTGTACAGGTCAGAATTGGCAAGAACTCGGGAGTCATGAGATCGGCCTGGCCAGCCAATAAACACATCTAGGAAACTAAAGAACAGTAAAATTTAAAAAAGTTAGAATGTAAAACTCACACATGCAACTCATCCCACCACCCCAATAATAAACACTTACCAATATTTGTGGTCCACAACAGCCTGTAATATGATGGAGTGCCAGCCCTTCCTATTAAAATAGTCAGCATGGTTGTCACGTGGGGCAATAATGGGGATGTGTGTCCCATCAATCGCTCCTCCACACTGCGGATAGCCTCGCTTCACAAATCCTTTGATGGTATCCTGTAAGCGCTGTCCTTGTGGTAGAGATATGAAGTGCTTGTATAAGGTAGATACAATTGCTTTAGTCACCTTGTGGACTATGACACAGCAGGTGGAGATCGCAACACCGAACAAGCATGAGACTGAGCGGTACTCTCCTGGGGTAGCATACCACCACAATGCAATAGCTAGCCTCCTGCGTGCCTCGATGGGTCTCCTAAGCCTGGTGGTCTGCATGTCAAGTGCTGGGGTAAGTAATTCCAGGATGTAGTCAAAGGTTGCACGAGACACACGGAAGTTAGCCATCCACTCCTCATCCTGGTAAGCTTCCACGGTCCTCATAAAGGCTTCTCCGTGCCGGCGATCTCTGGACCAAAATGAGCGGTTAGGCCCCATACTCACGCACAGGATGGTACTCATCCTGGATGATATGAGGGCTCTCCTCCTGCGCAAATATTGGCGGCGACTAGCAGCCCTATCCACCATAAATTGCGCCCTCCTCCTCCTCATAAAATATATGTGCAGTATACTGCACAGTGTGACAAGCTGCATCATGCTGTCACTGGCTGTATGAAACATCTGCAAAGCAGAAAGAATCATGAGCTCAGGCATACACACTGGTACTCCGTCGGCCATGACTGCAGCAATGGTGTGAGCAGGCACCACCCCTCCCTTTGTTGACTAGTGTGACCTCATCTATGTGAGCCAGAAAAAGGCCATTTCTAATGACATACATATGCATTTGCAGGGATATCCCGGGATCAGTGTAAATGGGGCTGTCCCGGGTCGATCCCAGGTCTTAGTGCAGTGTTAAAGGGGTCAGTCCCGGGAATGCATCCCGGGACGCATCCCGGGAGTGACCCGGGTGTGCGAGTGTAAAAGGGGTCCCCAAACAGCACATGTTGCAAAGAAAAAAGAGGTGCAATGAGGTAGCTGTGTGACTAAGCTAAGCGTCCCAAGTGGCCGACACAAACACCTGGCCCATCTAGGAGTGGTACTGCAGTTTTCTAGCGAGAGGATGAGTGCTACCATTCTCATGTGAATCTGAACCACTAGCCATGAACATAGGCCAGGGCCTCAGCCGTTCCTTGTCACTCCGTGTCGTAAATGGCATATTGGCAAGTTTATGCTTCTCCTCAGACGCTTTTAATTTAGATTTTTGGGTCATTTTACTGAACTTTAGTGTTTTGGATTTTACATGCTCTCTACTATGACATAGGGCATTGGCCTTGGCAGACGACGTTGATGGCATTTCATCGTCTCGGCCATGACTAATGGCAGCAGCTTCAGCACGAGGTGGAAGTGGATCTTGATCTTTCCCTATTTTACCCTCCACATTTTTGTTCTCCATTTTTTAATGTGTGGAATTATATGCCAGTATCAATAGCATTGGCCTACTACTATATATACTGTACAAAACTGAAATGCACCACAGGTATGGATGGATAGTATACTTGACGACACAGAGGTAGGTAGAGCAGTGGCCTACTGGGCCGTACTGCTACATATTATATACTGGTGGTCAGCAAACTGTGCAAAACTGAAATGCACTACAGGTATGGATGGATAGTATACTTGACGACACAGAGGTAGGTAGAGCAGTGGCTTTCTGCACCGTACTCCTATATATTATATACTGGTGGTCAGCAAAATTATGCACTGTACTCCTACTATATACTACAATGCAGCACAGATATGGAGCATTTTTCAGGCAGAGAACGTATAATACTGGTGGTCACTGGTCAGCAAAACTCTGCACTGTAATCCTCCTATATAATACTGCTGGTCCCCAGTCCCCACAATAAAGCAGTGTGGCACAGATATACAGTATGCAGCACACTGAGCACAGATATGGAGTATTTTTCAGGCAGAGAACGTATAATACTGGTGGTCACTGGTCAGCAAAACTCTGCACTGTACTCCTCAAATATAATACTGCTGGTCCCCAGTCCCCACAATAAAGCAGTGTGAGCACAGATATATGCAGCACACTGAGCACAGATATGGAACATTTTTCAGGCAGAGAACGTATAATACTGGTGGTCACTGGTCATCAAAACTCTGCACTGTACTCCTCCTATAATACTGCTGGTCCCCAGAATAAAGATATTTGCAGCCCCCTGAAACAAAGTGAGAGGACGCCAGCCACGTCCTCTCACTATCATTTCCAATGCACGAATGAAAAATGGCGGCGACGCGCGGCTCCTTATATAGAATACGAATTTCGCGAGAATCCGACAGCGGGATGATGACGTTCGGGCGCGCTTGGGTTAACCGAGCAATACGGGAGAATCCGAGTATGCCTCGGACCCGTGTAAAATGGGTGAAGTTCGGGGGGGTTCGGATTCCGATGATCCGAACCCGCTTATCACTACTTATTACGGCTACATTTGTTGATGCACAGATCAAAATGTTAGGATAAAGATACCACATGTGATTATTCATGACGGTGGTCGGTCTAAAGTGAATGTAATCTGCTTGTTTCGTATCTGTATTGTAGTATTACTCAGGGACAACCACCTGTGACAATGGAAATCAGTGGAGCTGGAACGCTTCTCCTGGTTCTCTGTGCCACTTGCTTCATGTTCCTCATTATGGCCATTAGACGCAACAAGTGGAAGGACATGCCTCCCAGACCTACTCCGCTTTCTCTTTACAGGTGAACATTAAAGAGTTGCCTCAGTCATTATTAAAGGTGAGAAAAATTCCTCTCCTTTGAGCAAATTATTATAAAGTCAAAATTATAATCTGGTTAAAGAGATATGGTATTGAGGGTATTTATAGCACATAAATGTCCAAACTGGAATTCAATTTAAGGGACTATCAATAATTATACAGTAACTTGCTGTAGTTCTCCGATATATCCTACATACCTTTTTTGAATGTACTGTACATCTAAGGTATATTTAATTCTACAAATGGCAGTTTCTGAGTATTTTATGGGCAGAATTTGCTAATAACTATGCCCCTTAATGTCATTTCTCTCTCTATTTTGACTCTGTCTCTTAGATTCATAATTCTTTGCTCCTTCTCTTTCTCTCTCTCTCTTTCTCTTATTTATAAAGAACTGAAACAAATTTTATCTGAATTCTTTTTGGTCTTAAGGATTCTAATTTTTTCCCCTGCACACACGTATATGGGGAAGCCAACTTTCCATGCAAAAATATAAACTGAGATAAGATCCTCATTCTAGAGTTTTAGATGGAATCATAACTCTACTCGTGTGTGTGTGTGTGTGTGTGTATATATATATATATATATATATATATATATAGAAAAAAGGGGATGAGGAGTTTCAGCGACCACTGGTGTCTGCAATGAAGTAGTATACCAGATTGATATATAAATAATTAAATTGTATTAACAAAGTATATCACACTAGGTACATTCATAAAACAATGGGAAAATACACAAAAACACAGCTGAACTGTAGCACTTAAAATTTAAGTAAAAAGACTGTAGTATAAGTATAAAAATGGTTATTCCTTATCTGGGTATTGAGGTCAGCCTAGGTCAACCAACGCGTTTCGTCATAAAGACTTCATCAAGTGGTTAGAGATGTGCGGCAGGCACTTTTCGTGTTTTGTGTTTTGGTTTTGGATTTGGATCCCTGCATGTGTTTTGGATCTGTATTGGTGTTGTAAAAACCACCCTTTAGGGTTTTGGTTTTGGCTTTAGATCTGGATGATTTTTTTTAAAAACAAACATAAAAATAGCTAAAATCACAGAATTTGGGGGTAATTTTGATCCTACAGTATTATTGACCTCAATAACAATCATTTCCACTAATTTCCAGTCTATTCTGAACATCGCATACCTCACAATAATGTTTTTAGGCCAAAAGGTTGCACCGAGGTAGCTGGATGACTTTGCTAAGGGACACAAGTGTGCGGCACAAACACCTGGCCCATCTAGGAGTGGCACTGCAGTGTCAGACAGGATGGCAGATTTAAAAAATAGGCCCCAAATAGCACATGATGCAAAGAAAAAAAGAGATGTACTGAGGTTGCTGGATGGCTAAGCTAATCATGAGAAGCTGAGCCACCAGTCATGAACATAGGCCAAGGCCTTAGACTGTCCTTGACACTTTGTGTAGTGAATGGCATATTGCCAATTTGACATTTCTCATCAGATAATTTCTTCTTTTTTTTTTCTGAATGTACAAATTATCACCCCACACAGTCCTTTTGAATACTGAGAGAAAAAAACGGCAATTTGGAGACCTTGTACAAACTTTGGTGTGCTTAAGCTTCCCATCTGCAGTGTGTACTCAGAGAGAGTGTTTAGCACAACCAGTAACCTTGCTAGTAGTAGGCTACTGTACTTTCCTAAAAATATGTAAAAACTGAGTTTTATTAAAATTATTACAAATTTCATGAGGAAAACCTGTGCTGGCAATTAAAAGAAACATACATCTTTTGTAATGGTGTATACCATTGTGGATGAGCCAATATTGTATGATGATGATACTAACAACACTGAGGAGGGGGTATGGCTGTCTGAGTCGACCAGGAAAAGGTCGACAGTGTCTAGGTTGATACAACAAGATCGACAGGCACAAGGTTGACACCTGAAAAAGGTCAACAGGCAAAGGATGACACACAAAAAAGGTTGACTTGGAAAAGGTTGACATCAGGTTTTTAAAATATTTTGGTGTCATTTACTCCGTAAAGTGACCACGAATCTCAGTTAGTGCACTGCCTCCCCTCGCATGGCTCACTTTAATCTCCATGCTTCAGGCAAGTGCCTTGATGCATTCGGCACAGGTTAGTATTTCTAATCGCAGTCACCGTGGATCGTAAAGTATGAAAAAGGTAACAAAATTATTATTATTTTTTTAAAGTCGTGTCAAGCTTTTCATGTGTTGACTGTTGACAAGTGGACATTTTGTCCATGTCGACCTTTTCACCATTTCGACCTAATGCCTGTTGACCACTAGTGGTTGTCCTATTGATTGTCAACCTTATCCATGTTAACATAGCATCCGGATACCCTGAGGAGGGTAATGATGCATCTGACATGTTCCAAATGTAACAATGATTCACAACACTGTTAGAAGCCTTGAGCCCACTGGTTGCTTGGTTTATTCAAGAAACCAAAAGATGTGAAACAAACCAAGCACTACAGCTACAAAGGTGAAAGTAATTGTGCCTGAAGTGCTTGGTTTGCATGTCTTTTTTAATATATAACATAAGGGTGAGTGGGAGGGTGCACCATTTTTAATTTTGGGTGGTACTATACTGGGGCATTGTTGATGTTCTTCTGTCTCTTGCAAGGCCACCCATCACCAGTTCATTCTTCTTATCATCCTTTCTTATCTGTGCTTGACAAGCACCATATCAATTTTTTTAACAATATTCATATCATATTTTTATCTTTTCAATCTTAGTACATTCGACAAGGCTGTGACTCTGCCAATACTGGGGTAAATTTACTAAGCTCCCGATTTTGACCGAGATGCCGTTTTTTCATCAAAGTGTCATCTCGGTAATTTACTAAGCAATAATCACGGCAGTGATGAGGGCATTCGTAATATTTTGAAGTCCTAGGAAAAAAATCACGAATAAATACACCATCGGTCAAAACGCGGCTGTTTAAGTATGAATCTCGGTCATTTACTAAGAAGTGCAAAGCAAAAAAAAAACCAAACACTGCCGTGAAAAATTACAACTCGTAAAAAAGTGCTAAAAAAAAACAGACCTTTTTTTTTTATTCGTGATTGGATAGGCATGCACGGATCCATGAGATCCGTGCATGTATATCAGTGGGAAGGGGTGGGAAAGTGCTTATTTTTTCAAAAAAAATTGCGTGGGGTCCCCCCTCCTAAGCATAACCAGCCTCGGGCTCTTTGAGCCGATCCTGGATGCAGAAATATGGTGAAAAAATTGACAGGGGTTCCCCCATATTTAAGCAACCAGCATCGGGCTCTGCGCCTGGTCCTGGTTCCAAAAATACGGGGGACAAAAAGAGTAGGGGTCCCCCGTATTTTTAAAACCAGCACCGGGCTCCACTAGCTGGACAGATAATGCCACAGCCGGGGGTCACTTTTATATAGTGCCCTGCGGCCGTGGCATCAAAAATCCAACTAGTCACCCCTGGCCGGGGTACCCTGGGGGAGTGGGGACCCCTTCAATCAAGGGGTCCCCCCCCCAGCCACCCAAGGGCCAGGGGTGAAGCCGAGGCTGTCCCCCCCCCATCCAATGGGCTGCGGATGGGGGGGCTGATAGCCTTTGTTGTAAAAGAAAAGATATTGTTTTTAGTAGCAGTACTACAAGTCCCAGCAAGCCTCCCCCGCATGCTGGTACTTGGAGAACCACAAGTACCAGCATGCGGCGGAAAAACGGGCCCGCTGGTACCTGTAGTACTACTACTAAAAAAATACCCAAAAAAACACAAGACACACACACCGTGAAAGTATAATTTTATTACATACATACACACATACATACATACTTACCTTATGTTCCCACGCAGGTCGGTCCTCTTCTCCAGTAGAATCCAAGGGGTACCTGTTGAAGAAATTATACTCACGAGATCCAGGGGTCCAGGGTCCTCGGGGAATCCAGGTGTAATCCACGTACTTGAAAAAAATAACAAAACGGACACCCGAGCCACGCACTAAAAGGGGACCCATGTTTGCACATGGATCCCCTTTTCCCGACTGCCAGAAACCCACTCTGACTGATGTCTAAGTGGGTTTCTTTAGCCAATCAGGGAGTGCCACGTTGTAGCACTCTCCTGATCGGCTGTGTGCTCCTGTACTGAGTGACAGGCGGCACACGGCAGTGTTACAATGTAGCGCCTATGCGCTCCATTGTAACCAATGCTGGGAACTTTCTGCTCAGCGGTGACGTCACTTTAGGTCAACCGCAGGGCAGAAAGTTCCCAGCATTGGTTACAATGGAGCGCATAGGCGCTACATTGTAACACTGCCGTGTGCCGCCTGTCACTCAGTACAGGAGCACACAGCCGATCAGGAGAGTGCTACAACGTGGCACTCCCTGATTGGCTGAAGAAACCCACTTAGACATCAGTCAGAGTGGGTTTCTGGCAGTCGGGAAAAGGGGATCCATGTGCAAACATGGGTCCCCTTTTAGTGCGTGGCTCGGGTGTCCGTTTTGTTATTTTTTTCAAGTACGTGGATTACACCTGGATTCCCCGAGGACCCTGGACCCCTGGATCTCGTGAGTATAATTTCTTCAACAGGTACCCCTTGGATTCTACTGGAGAAGAGGACCGACCTGCGTGGGAACATAAAGTAAGTATGTATGTATGTATGTGTGTATGTATGTAATAAAATTATACTTTCACGGTGTGTGTGTCTTGTGTTTTTTTGGGTATTTTTTTAGTAGTAGTACTACAGGTACCAGCGGGCCCGTTTTTCCACCGCATGCTGGTACTTGTGGTTCTCCAAGTACCAGCATGCGGGGGAGGCTTGCTGGGACTTGTAGTACTGCTACTAAAAACAATATATTTTCTTTTACAACAAAGGCTATCAGCCCCCCCATCCGCAGCCCATTGGATGGGGGGGACAGCCTCGGGCTTCACCCCTGGCCCTTGGGTGGCTGGGGGGGGACGACCCCTTGATTGAAGGGGTCCCCACTCCCCCAGGGTACCCCGGCCAGGGGTGACTAGTTGGATTTTTGATGCCACGGCCGCAGGGCACTATATAAAAGTGACCCCCGGCTGTGGCATTATCTGTCCAGCTAGTGGAGCCCGGTGCTGGTTTTAAAAATACGGGGGACCCCTACTCTTTTTGTCCCCCGTATTTTTGGAACCAGGACCAGGCGCAGAGCCCGATGCTGGTTGCTTAAATATGGGGGAACCCCTGTCATTTTTTTCCCCATATTTCGGCAACCAGGATCGGCTCAAAGAGCCAGAGGCTGGTTATGCTTAGGAGGGGGGACCCCACGCTATTTTTTTTTAAATATTTGACAGTGTTTAATTTAAAAAAAACAAAAAAAATGAACCCCAGCACGGATCACACAGATCCGGCCGAGATTCATTGTAAAAAAGTCGGCAGTGTTTTGCTAATCACTGCCGTAAAAATAGAAAAAAAAACACGAATGACATCGACATCGGAACAAAAGAAAAACCCGAATACGACAGCTTAGTAAATTAGTCGTAATCAATTCAAAAAGTTGCAGTTTTACACTTTCGATGTCATTCGTGATTGAACTTTGACCTGAAACGGGAAAATACGAATCTTAGTAAATTTACCCCACTGAATCTCTTGTATTGTCCTGACTCTTGGGACCTGTGATTTGCTGCTTGGAACATTTAGTGATTAGGTTAACGTCTAATTACATTAGCAAATGACTCTCATTTTCAGTTCACTCATTTTAGATGGAAGAATGCTCATGATTCCAATATGAATGCTTGCTTTTTAATAGTTTGTTTACATGTCTCTGTTTTACTTGTCTTTATACTGTAGTTCTGAATTTTACTATAATCAATGAATCAGTAAATCAATGCTTTAACTGGCTACCACTTTCTTAAACTGGTCCCAGGCCTGTGATCTGCTGCTTGGAGTTTGCAATTGCATTTGTAAATACACATATGGATGCTTGTTTTATTTTAGTACTTACATACATCTATTTTACTTTGATCATATTAAAATTCAGAACTACAAAAAAAAAAACTATAATTCAATCAATCAATTAATCAATGCTTTACCTGGCTACCACTATATAATACTCCACCTCCATTTCCTTGTATTGGTCTTGGGCCTGTGATTTGTTGCTTGGAAACATTTACAATTACGTTTCTATACTCACATTAGGAAAGTTCCATGGTGTATATTTACTAAGATGGGAGTTCTATTTAAGATGGGATGTTGCCTATAGCAACCAATCAGATTCCAGGTATTATCTTCTAGAAGGTGCCAGATGAGAAGTAGAATCTGATTGGTTGCTATCGGCAACATCCCTTCTTAAATAGAACTCCCATCTTAGTAAATTTACCCCCATGTCTCTATTTTACTCTAATTATGGCTGTGCTGTATAAGTGACTGTATATAGGGGGAATGCTGCTGTATGTTACACTATACTCTGCTATACTTGCTGTACTGTATAAGTGACTGTATAGGGGGCACTCTGCTGTATGCTGTGCTATGCTCTGCTGTACTGGCTGTGCTGTATAAATGAGGGCTTGCTGCTGTATTGGCTGTGCTGTGCTCAGAGACTCCAGACTGTTGGTGCTGCAGCTCTTTTGCTTAATAACCATCCAGCTCACAGCAGCCTTTGGCCTATATTGGTGAAAACAATATTGTGAGCTGTGAAGTGGTCAAAAATGACTGGAAATGACTGGAAATTAATGTTAATGAAGTTAATAATACTATAGGAACAAATGTTGGGAATTTAGATTTTTTTGTAAATTTTTTAAAACAAAGTGCAAATCCAAATCCAAAACCAGTCACGATGGGTTGTCAAATACAAACGCAAATCCAAAGCCAGACGATGAATCAGAGCCATATCCAAAGCCATCAAAAATGGTCTGGCACACATCTCTAGTTACAAGAAGCTGGTAGGGTTAAAAGCATGATGTCAAATATGTGTGAGAAAAGGAAAGGCCCCCGATAAAATAAGAGAGCCGGTCAGCTGGTGTTGGAGGGCGTTATCCAGCTTTCAGTGATAGCATGGAGGTTGAGGAGATAGATATTAAGAGGTCATGTTTCCAGGTCTAAAACACACTTTACTAACATTTAAAAGTGAATATAAAAATATCATCTTTTAGTAAATGTATGTTTTAGACACTGAAACAAAATATTGAATAAGATTGATTTCCATCAGTCTGAGATTTGAGTCAGTGTGCCCTTGCACCAGCCCTATACTTTGAGCAAAACTTTTGTCTGAAAACAGTTGTATTTAGGCACATGTACAAATATGCATAGCCCACAGTTCACTAACATGCCCTCACTGAACTAGCTTAAATGAGAGCCCCCCATTACAGCCCTTTACTGTCTACTCAGTCACAAAAGGGGACGTGCCTGGAAAGTGTATGATTATGCATTGCCACTAGTTGTATATGTCAGATTCTAGTGCAAGAACATGCCAGAGCAAACAATGGGCCTAATTCAGAGTTGATCGCAGCAGCAAACTTGTTAGCAATTGGGCAAAACCATGTGCACTGCGTGGGGGGCAGATATAACATGTGCAGAGAGAGTTAGATTTGGGTGGGGTGTGTTCAAACTGAAATCTAAATTACAATGTAAAATTGAAGCGGCCAGTATTTATCCTGCACAGAAACAATATAACCCACCCAAATCTAACTCTCTCTGCAAATGTTATATCTGCCACAAGTGCACTGCACATGGGGGGTAATTCAGAGTTGATCGCAGCAGCAAACTTGTTAGCAATTGGGCAAAACCATGTGCACTGCACGGGGGCAGATACAACATGTGCAGAGAGAGAGTTAGATTTGGGTGGGGTGTGTTCAAACTGAAATCTAAATTACAATGTAAAATTGAAGCAGCCAGTATTTACCCTGCACAGAAACAATATAACCCACCCAAACCTAACTCTCTCTGCAAATATTATATATGCCACACCTGCACTGCACATGGGGGGTAATTCAGAGTTGATCGCAGCAGCAAATTTGTTAGCAGTTGGGCAAAACCATGTGCACTACAGGTGGGGCAGATATAACATTTGCAGAGAAAGTTAGAATTGGGGGGTGGTTATTTTGTTTCTGTGCAGGGTAAATACTGGCTGCTTTATTTTTACACTGCAATTTAGATTTCAGATTGAACACACCACACCCAAATCTAACTCTATATCCACATGTTATATCTGCCCCCCTGCAGTGCACATGGTTTTGCCCAACTGCTAACAAATTTGCAGCAACAATCAGGTCTGACTTACCCCCATGGTTTTGCCCAATTGCTAACAAATTTGCTGCGATCAACACTGAATCACCCCCAATGTGCATTCTACTTTGCTATAGTCTCATAATATACTACACACACACGACATGAAATACAAAGGATTTTGATACTCAAATTGTTGCTTTAAAATCACTGATGTGGAATTATAGCTAAGCCAATTTTATTTACTAATTCTGATCCTTTATTCCCATATATAAAGCAAATTAAATAAAAATAAATTAATTTAACATGCTACCATAACAAAATCTATATTTATTCCAAAACAATACTTTAAAAAAAATACTCAAAAATAAGTACAAAACATAATAAAAGGTCTTGTCATCTGTATTACAGTTGCTTTGTATTACTGGAATTCCAGTGAACTATATACATAAAAGTCATCACTCTGTATTCCAAAACTTTTCTAGTCAGTGCTGAAATTCTGGAATTGAAGAAGTGAATTATGGAATGTGTGTCTAGATGACTGCTTTGTGATTCAATTGCAAATTTTCTAATGCAATCTGTGCTGAGTTTTAATAATAAATATTAATTAATACAATTTAGATTCTAAGTAACTCACTGGAACTTATTAAACAGCTATATGAAGCTGTTAGCGTGGGACAAATCTTATTTCATAAGGGTGAGGTGTAGTGCCGTTGGTGTTGGGCAGAGGGGATACGTCAATATGTGAAGGGTCCTCGTCAGATTTCAGGTTGAAATTCTGCAGGATGAAGGTGAGGAAAATAAAAATCTCCATTTTCGCCATCCCTTCTCCAAGATCCTCTCCAAGATTCTCCAAGATCCTCCTCCCTTTCAAGACAAGAACATCACAGATATTAATTAATGAATTCACAAATACATTTTTAGTTGTTTTGTAACTTCATTTTATTTTCATCTGATCCCACCCCCATTAAATGATTGATACCTGTGGAAAATTGCATGAAAGCTTCATTTTTCTGGAACTTGCCATTCTTATCCAGACAGTGACCTGGATCAAAATTCGCCGGGTTTCTAGAGTGTTTTGAATCCTTCAAGACAGAGGTCAGAAGAGGAAACACAGTTGTGCCCTGCAAGTAGATAATAAGAAACATACAAAAAAACAAAGAGGAAATTGTTAAATGTATAATTCCCATTCTTTATCTTGTAAATACCGTGAAACGATCTAAGAAAGAATTATACCCAATAGTTTTGGAGATACAAGAGGAATGTTCTGTACATCTACCATAACAAGATGACCTGATTCAGATGGTGCCATCCTAGTCTATTTCTAAAACAAGGACCTCACCTCTCTACAATATGTGGTATTTCCCTCCATACCACAATCAATGCTGGGTTGGGATGTAATGAAGTCCGGCCAAACTTAGACATTTTTTAAAAGGGGCAATCATGTACAAGGCATGCTTTAGCCTTGAACTTGATTGCTCCTTTAAAAAAACATCCAAGTTTGCCTGGCATCCCGCATGGCCGCCGAACTCGAAATTCATTACATCCAAACCCAGGTATGACATTAGCTATATGCTGCTATAATTAAAAACACCAATGGATATAAATACAAGTTAATAAACTCTCCAAATAAATATAGAAGCAGGAAGGCTTGAGGCACAGTCCATAATTAATCAAAGGTATACAATATGGCAGTATAGCACATTTCCATAATTTTTATTAATTAGAGATTGTGGATGAAACCGCTCCGGTCCTTTGTTGTGAAGACAACACTTTTCTCCAACATTTTTTTTTATCATTGGCAACCAGTGGATGTGTCTAAATCAATCAATTGCAAAGTCACATATGATTTCATAAGGGTGAATTAAAAGTAAGTCATAGAATTACGATGTATATTTTTGGTTGAAGTTAGATATTACTACTATGCAGTAAGACTTATGCAGCTGACTTATAATAATGTTAGTATTAGAGATGTGCACCTGACCATTTTTGCTGGTTTTGATTTTGGCATTAATTCGTCATCCGGTTTTGGATTTGCAAAAATGTGGAGACTGGTTTTGGTTTTGCATTTTTTTTCAAAAACTGACAAAAACAAGCTAAAATTATATAATTTGGGCTTTTTTTCATTCCTAGAGTATTATTAACCTCAATAACATTGATTTCCAGTTATTTCCAGTCATTTTTAACCACCTCAAAGATCACAATATTGTTTTCATCTATGTAAAAAATGAAGTGCAATAGAGCGCCTACTGGTGTTTAACAGGATTCTGGTTTTATAGGATTTCTATATAGCCAGTTCACCATGTGAAAAGTGCAAAGTGTAAGTTAAGAAGGATTGACTTAGCTTCCTTGGGAACAGCTTCAGTCTGATGACACTTTTAGGACATGTAAAACAGAAATAAAAACCAACATAGTGTATACTGTTTGATTATATACAGTGTTCAACACTTTAGGGACCTTGCTAGTCCCAATATGGGTAAATAAGCTGGATGGTAGGTAATATTTCCAGTACACAAAAGCTGGACGAATTTATAAAACAAACAATTTAATATAACAAATCCTGAAGTAAATGTAGGTAGCACACGTACAAGAATAAAATTGTATATACAGCTTATCTGTCCACAAACGGAATCACCAGGTGAGCAACAGCCCAATCCTATTGGTGGATATTAAAAATGTCCCGAAGCAAATGCAGGTAACATACGTACAAGATATAAAAATAAATACAGCTTATCTGTCCATTCAGAGAAGTCACGGGTGAGTCATAAGTCCCGGTCCCGACGCGTTTCGTCCTGTGGCATAGGACTTCATCAAGGGGCATTTTTAATATCCACCAATAGGATTGGGCTGTTGCTCACCTGGTGATTCCGTTTGTGGACAGATAAGCTGTATATACAATTTTATTCTTGTACGTGTGCTACCTACATTTACTTCAGGATTTGTTATATTAAATTGTTTGTTTTATAAATTCGTCCAGCCTTTGTGTACTGGAAATATTACCTACCATCCAGCTTATTTACCCATATTGGGACTAGCAAGGTCCCTAAAGTGTTGAACACTGTATATAATCAAACAGTATACACTATGTTGGTTTTTATTTCTGTTTTACATGTCCTAAAAGTGTCATCAGACTGAAGCTGTTCCCAAGGAAGCTAAGTCAATCCTTCTTAACTTACACTTTGCACTTTTCACATGGTGAACTGGCTATATAGAAATCCTATAAAACCAGAATCCTGTTAAACACCAGTAGGCGCTCTATTGCACTTCATTTTTTACATTTTATCTACTTACTGGGCACGAGCTGCCACCCATTGATCCATGGGGGGTGTCGAAACATTTTTTATTTTGATCACATTCATCATATATTTCACTTTGTGTGTCTAAATTTAGGATTAGCCTAGGCGCTGTTCTTCATTTTTTATATATTGTTTTCATCTAGTTTAGGCCAAAGGGCTGCGCCGAGCTAGGTGGCTGAGTAACCTAAGTAACAGTGATTGGATTTGTTGTGGTAGGCATTGGCAACTGTATGGTCCACTAGGGAAGGCACTGATGTGAATGAACTTTTCTCCATGAGGCCTAGCAGCAAAAAAAACAATAGAAGAAGAATAAAAAATAAATTGATTGATTGATTGAATGATTGATTGATTTATTGATTGATTGATTGATTGTGGTAGGCATTGGCAACTGCATGTTCCACTAGGGAAGACAATGATGTTAATGAACTTTTTTCTGTGAGACTTAATAGCAAAAGTAAAAGAATAATTAAAAAATGATTGATTGTGGTAGGCAAGGATATGGTCCAAATTCTCTGTGAGGTGAGGCCTAGCGGGCAAAAAGACGATACAACTATGATAGTCACCAATGTCCCCCAAAATTGCAGTCCATAATGAAAATTGAGCTATAATCCATAAAAATATCTGTGCAGAAAAGACCATTCCTAAAGCCTGCCAAAACTACAGCCTACTTTGAAAAGAAAAGTGGTGCAAGATGGAATTGTCCTTGGGCCCTCCCACACACTATTCTGTTTGATATTAAAAAGGACATACACAGTTTAACAAACCAAGCAATTCAGCAACAGGGACCAATACTTTTGTGGCTGAAGTGCTTGGTTTGTTTGGGCCCCACAACATTTTTTGGAATGACTTCCTCCGTTCACTAATGAGGAGGTGGATGATGAGGGTGTTAATTACATTTTAATTCGTAAAACAAATTTCATGACCTCATCGTAAATTATGTAACATGGAGGAGATGCCTCGATGGCTAACTTCCCTACCTCTACTAACTTTGGCCCCACAAATGGAGCAGATGCCTTCAAAATGTTACCAGGATTTGGGTAAAAATAATTCCACAACCAAGAGGTGGCTTTATTGGTCTTATGCCCAGGCATCACAATGGCTTTCTTTTTATCATGGGCAAGAACTGTAACCATTGGTTGCTAACGTACACAAACATCATCAACATCCTCATCTTCAGTGTCAGATAGTAGTAGTACACACTTAACCACCTCATCCTGTTCCACTTCCACACAAGCATCCTCAATTTCTATTTTATACTCATCAGCATCTTTATTTGTACTACTCCCCACGTGCACATGATGCAGAAATAGTGGAAGGAGGCAAAATAGGCTTCTCTATGAAAACAGTGAAAAAAATGCCAGACTCACACATAGCTATACTCTCCTCAGGGATGTGTGGTCATTCTGAACACAGTTTGTTCTACTGCCTACTTTTTTACATCTCTACTAGTGAAAAGGTTTTGCATTGTCATAAGAGGCAGAAGAAGATGCCTCACTGACAGTTCCAGACCCACCACTCATAAATAATGGCCAAGCCCTGAGTCTTTCCTTGCCAAAAAGTAGCAATGTGATGGAACTAGTACACACCAGCAAATGGGTGTGGTATTGAAGGTTGATAAGACTTAGGTCGACAGTGTCTAGGTTGACCACTATTGGTCAACAGTAACTACAGTCGGTCAATAGGGATTCTAGGTCGACATGGTCTAGGTCGACAGGTCAAAAGGTTGACATGAGTTTTAAATATTTTTTGGTGTAGTTTTTGCCGTACAGTGACCGGGAACCCCAATTAGTGCACCGCATCCCCTTGCAAGGCTCGCTTTGCTCACCATGCTTCAGGCAAGGTGCCTCGCTCCACTACCGCTGCGCTCGGAACAGGTTACCATTCCCAATCGTAGTCCACGTGGATCATAAAGTATAAAAAAGTTTTAAAAAAAGAAAATAAAATTGAAAACCTCATGTTGACCTTTTGACCTGTCGACCTAGAACATGTCGACCTACCTAGAGACCCTGTTGATCTGGAAACCCTGTTGACCTAGTTACTGTCGACCAATAGTGGTCCACTTAGACACTGTCGACCTAAGTCTTGTCGACCTAGAGACCAGATACCCAGGAAATTGTGCAGATTAATTAGATATGCAACATATGTACAACTGTAAAGGTTTTATTATCTCTCTCTGGTGTATTATGTATCATTCCACTTGCTATTAGCCACGTGCATGAGTCACATGATGTGTATTTCAAATGCCTAAAAAATTGTTTATATATGATTTTCTTCTATCTATTAAATCAAATACGTTTTAGACCATGTAATTTCATAATTAAGAAATTCATTAAGGTGTTTTGGCTTTCATAGAACGTACCGTTCTAACATTCATTAAGCCAATTACGTTCTATTCACTCTAGGTATATTGCAGACATAGAACATTTCCGTATTTCCTGAAATTGCGGGTCAGGGACAGGAAGTACGTCATTGGAAGCCGGCTTGCGGTTCAATATGCGTTCCATATACCGGAAGTACCGGACGGACGTATGCGAAGGTGTCTAAACCTTAATATACCACATTCATCCACTGTTACCACCAATGAAGGCAGCCAGGAACACCCCAAAGAACACATAAGGAACTTCCTATTGACTTATAAGATTATAAAACAAAGATCAATATCGCCGGACCGGAAGTGAAATTATTACCACTTCCGGTTACTATATTATGTTGTTTTTTAAACGGTTTTAAGAATAGTTTTTATACATTTATACCTGGAGATGTACCACACATTGACTACTATGTTGTATGGTTATGATTAAGAGATTATATGATGTAATTTAATTTTATTCTGATGTGACCTCCCGACCCGGAAGTGTTTCTCATGGAGAGCTTAAATAGCTCATTATTTGTACAGTCTGTCATGCAGCCTTGATGAAGGGAGAGATCCCGAAACGCGTCGGCACTGTATGACAGACTAACCACCGCAGAAGGAAGTATTTACCAGACGGTTTGAGGATTGCTGGAGAATTTGGTTCCGGAGCCGATATCTCCCCTGGGTAACATCTTAAACGCAATCACTTCACCTAAATCTGGTAAACCTCCACCTTCACTTGATTTCAAGATTTGGATGTTTTTTAACTAATCAGAATTTAAAGATATCATTTAAAGACTCATTTATTCCTATGCTCTGGTAATTTCCCATCTACCACCTTTGCTTGCAGCAACTGTTTTACCAGCATTAGATTGTGTATTGTCAGTGTATTGTATTAACATTTTTTATTGTGAACATACTACACTATATATTTCAATTTTCTTTTTCACATATGGATCCATGACATTGGAATCTCATGTTAAAATCCACGAAAGAAGTTACATAAGGGAAGTACCATTTTATGATTATTAATTGTCCCGATTAGCGCACATCTTCTGGTTAAACCTTACCGTTTACATATGTACAACTGTGTGTAACTGAGTCCCTGAATCTCTGGTACTGTATTATGCTACATTTCAGTGACTGCTGCTTTTTTCCAAGTTCCATTGTGCTTTCGAAACAGACTCAGTAATACACAGATATACAAGCGTATCGAATTAATCAGCACAGTCTCCTGGTGCTTCTTCCTCACATTTCTTTGTGACTAAAAACACATTTCCAGAAAAATAGATACCCAACACTATCAGAGTTGCAAGGGACCTGGTGGCTCACTCACACGAGGCATCTTGCAGTTGGTGGTGTGTTGAGTCTAGATATATGAGAGCACATCTGTATATTGGATAAATGTTTGTAAGGTGTGCAAATATTATCACAAAAGAAATAAAAAAAGCATTTTACCACCTAATTGTAAGGTGTGCAAATAATATTACAAAAGAACTAAAAAAAGCATTTTGCCACCTAACAGACAAGCGTCATGAGTGTTATCCACTAAATGCCCTACTTCCTCATCATACTGTATCTCTAATCATCGTACATAAACATCCACTACTGGGAATTATGTACTGTGCTCTTGTGGATGTTAGCTACATTTCTGGCATAGGGCTAATTTTGACTGATTTTGAAAATGAATTTAAGAATTATATGAATCCACTTAATTAAACCCTTTTAATTAAGTGTTGATTGTTAGTCAATTATCATCCCAGTTAAAAGACTTACGCAACATAGAATGATATCTGCAGTAAGTATGTAACTGACTACTGTACTATGTACAGTACTAGAGATGTGCGGCCGGTACTTTTTGTGTTTTGTGTTTTGGTTTTGGTTCTAATTCCACTTTCATGTTTTGGTTTTGGCTTGGTTTTTGACAAAACCACCCTTTCGCGTTTTGGTTTTGGTTTTGGATCTGGATGATTTTTGGGGAAAAAACGTTAAAAAAGCTAAAATCACAGAATTTGAGGGTAATTTTGATCCTACAGTATTATTAACCTCAATAACAATCATTTTCACTCATTTCCAGTCTATTCTGAACACCTCACACCTCACAATATTGTTTTTAGGCCAAAATGATGCACCGAGGTGGCTGTATGACTAAGCTAAACGACACAAGTGTGCGGCACAGACACCTGGCCCATCTAGGAGTGGCACTGCAGTGTCAGACAGGAGTGCAGATATAAAAAAAGGCCCCAAACAGCACATGATGCAAAAAAGAAAAAGAGGTGCACCAAGGCTGCTGTATGACCAAGCCAAGCGACACAAGTGTGCGACACAAACACCTGGCCCATCTAGGAGTGGCACTGCAGTGTCAGACAGGATGGCACTTTTCAAAAACTAGGCCTCAAACAGCACCTCATGCAAAGATGTAGAAGAGGTGCAATGAGGTAGCTGTATGACTAAGCCAAGTGACACAAACAATTGGCCCATCTAGGAGTGGCACTGCAGTGGCAGACAGGAGGGCAGATATCCAAAAAAAAGGCCCCAAACAGCACATGATGCAAAGAAGAAAAAGAGGTGCACCGAGGTTGCTGTATGACTAAGCTAAGCGACACAACCACCTGGCCCATCTAGTAGTGTCACGCAGTGGCTGAATGTCGAAAGTGGGCCGCAATTGTTCGGTCCACTAACAGCATCTCCTGCACGCCCCTGTCATTTTTCAAAAATTCTGCAATTGGTGGACTTATACAGCAGTACCCCAGGACTAATACAGCAGTACCCCTGGACTCATACAGCCGTGTCAGACAGGATGGCACTTTTAAAAAACTAGGCCCCAAACAGCACCTCATGCAAAGATGTCGAAGAGGTGCAATGAGGTAGCTGTTTCACTAAGCCAAGCGACACAAACAATTGCCACTGGAATTATACGTCCAAATCACTGGAATTATACATCCAAATCACTGTAATTAAATGGCAAAATCACTGGAATTATACGTCATAATCACTGGAATTAAATGGCAAAATCACTGGAATTATACGTCCAAATCACTGGAATTAAAGGGCAAAATCACTAGAATTATACTGCAAAATCACTGGAATTATACGTCCAAATCACAGGAATTAAATGGTAAAATGAAGGTTGAGGGCTTCCATCGTCATGTGAAGCTGAACCACTAGTCATGAACATAGGCCAGGGCCTTAGCCGTTCCTTGCCACTCCGTGTCGTAAATGGCATAATGGCAAATTTACGTTTCTCCTCAGACCATTTAAATTTCTTTTTTTGGGTCTTTTTACTGAACTTTGGCTTTTTGGATTTTACATGCCCTCTACTATCACATTGGGCATCGGCCTTGGAAGACGACGATGGCATTTCATAGTCTATGTCATGGCTAGTGACAGCAGCTTCAGCACTAGGAGGAAGTGGTTCTTGATCTTTCCCTATTTTATCCTCCACATTTTTATTCTCCATTATTTTTCTGGAGTTATATAACACAATATGTGGCACAGGAATGACTGATGGCTGATGCACAGGACACTACCACTGGTCTGATACAGCACAACACAACAACACTCTAAGGGACTTGTTATTATAATTTATTATTATACGGCAGCAGTGGACATATGGCTGCAGAGTATACCACTGTGACTGCCTGGTCACTGGAATGACTGATGGCTGATGCACAGGACACTACCACTGGACTGATGCAGCACAAAACACCACCACTGAACTGATGCAGCACAACACAGCAGCAATGGACATATGGCAGCAAGAGGATACATCCACTGTGACTGCCTGGTCACTGGATTAACTGATGGCTGATGCACAGGACACTACCACTGGACTGATGCAGCACAATACACCACCACTGAACTGATGCAGCACAACACAGCAGCAATTGACATATGGCAGCAAGAGGACACAACCACTGTGACTGTACAAATACATCACAAGACACGGACACTGAGAGAACGGAGACACGTCCTCTCTCTACACTCTCCAATGCCGGAGTGAAAATGGTGGAGATGCGCGGCTCCTTATATGGATTCCAAACCCAACGATAATCCGACAGAGGGATGATGACATTTTGCCTTGTTCTGGTTTCCGAGTCAGGCGGGAAAACCTGAGCCTGACTCGGATACAGACTCGAATGGGGAAGTCCGGTAGGGTTCGGTTCTTTGAGAACCGAACCCGCTCATCTCTACTATTTACTAAATTCATCCTGACCACCGGCATCCCATACCAAACCCTTCTTGGGTGCAGAGGGGATATATTTGGTTCTGGGTTAGTGGGAAGCAATGCTGAGTTTTAAACCATCTTCATTTTTCTACCGCAGTTGTCATCATTACTTTCAGCAATTTCACCCTCCTCATGCTGGGTACAGAAGAACCATGTGAAACTGGTTTCCCAATTCCAGCTGCCTATTACAAATGAACATGGACATTGTCCTACATCCCCATGACACTCCTAAGAGAGGAATCAGTTCTGTGTTATCGTATGGTCGCCGCCCTGAAACACTCATTTTGCTCAATCCTTCCACACTTTCATTCTCCATCTGTGTGTGTATATATATATGGTGCAGCGCAGTCTGCAATTGTCTTCTACAGTGCCTGCACTGTCTGCAGATATCCATCATCAGACCCATCCACATTTGGGCTTGTGTGTAATCCAATAACCACTGTTCTACCACTTGTGATTTATATACAGAGTGATTGGGAGATGTATGATTGTTACATTGCTGGATATGCCCGGTTTAGGGTTAAAGTCCTGTACGCAGTGGAGGCGGTCCTGGCAATCAGTATTACATAAAGAAGAACATGCAGTACTTGTCACAGAGAACACGGAGGCATTTGAGGTGAACGGTAACACAGGAGGTAAACAAGATAAGTGCTGTGCAGCAGGTGTGATGGAATGAGTGAATCTATAGCAAATGTTAGAACTGCAGATGGTCCCTGGGTGACAGGTGACAATAGTTTTGGTGTATTACTGTATATCTGGCTTCTAGTTATGAAACTTCAGCAACTTTTATATACTGTAGCTGGCCACATTTTAAAATATTCTGCTGTGCCGGCTCATTCACACATACAGTACATGAATACTACAACCCTTATCATGCCGTGTGTACGGAATGTGATAATAATGTATGCTATGCAATTTAAATATTTACTGTATGTTGAATAAATATTTACTTTTAGGGCCTAGAGAATTAAGGTGGGTACACACTAGCCGATATATCGGCCGTTCTATTGAACGGCCGATATATCATGGGTCCGTCGGTCAGTGTGTACGGGCGATATATCTGTGAACTCCGTCGTTAAAAGACATATCGCGTCGGCCCAGCAGCACAGCCCATGGCCCATATATCTACCGATATATTGTAGAGATGAGCGGGTTCGGTTTCTTTGAATCCGAACCCGCACGAACTTCACTTTTTTTTTCACGGGTCCGAGCGACTCGGATCTTCCCGCCTTGCTCGGTTAACCCGAGCGCGCCCGAACGTCATCATGACGCTGTCGTATTCTCGCGAGACTCGGATTCTATATAAGGAGCCGCGCGTCGCCGCCATTTTCACACGTGCATTGAGATTGATAGGGAGAGGACGTGGCTGGCGTCCTCTCCATTAGAATAGATTAGAAGAGAGAGAGAGAGAGAGAGATTGTGCAGACAGAGTTTACCACAGTGACCAGTGCAGTTGTTGTTAAGTTAACTTTTATTTAATATATCCGTTCTCTGCTATATCCGTTCTCTGCCTGAAAAAAACGATACACAGCAGTCACACAGTGTGACTCAGTCTCTGTGCACTCAGCTCAGCCCAGTGTGCTGCACATCAATGTATAAAAGCTTATAATAATTGTGGGGGAGACTGGGGAGCACTGCAGGTTGTTATAGCAGGAGCCAGGAGTACATCATATTATATTAATTTAAAATTAAACAGTGCACACTTTTGCTGCAGGAGTGCCACTGCCAGTGTGACTAGCGGTGACCAGTGCCTGACCACCAGTATAGTAGTATATTGTTGCATACTATCTCTTTATCAACCAGTCTATATTAGCAGCAGACACAGTACAGTGCGGTAGTTCACGGCTGTGGCTACCTCTGTGTCGGCAGTCGGCACTCGGCAGGCAGTCCGTCCATCCATAATTGTATAATTATATACCACCTAACCGTGGTATTTTTTTTTCTTTCTTTATACCGTCGTCATAGTCATACTAGTTGTTACGAGTATACTACTATCTCTTTATCAACCAGTGTACAGTGCGGTAGTTCACGGCTGTGGCTACCTCTGTGTCGGCAGTCGGCAGGCAGTCCGTCCATCCATAATTGTATTATTATAATATATACCACCTAACCGTGGTTTTTTTTTCATTCTTTATACCGTCATAGTGTCATACTAGTTGTTACGAGTATACTACTATCTCTTTATCAACCAGTGTACAGTGCGGTAGTTCACGGCTGTGGCTACCTCTGTGTCGGCAGTCGGCAGGCAGTCCGTCCATCCATAATTGTATTATAATATATACCACCTAACCGTGGTTTTTTTTTTCATTCTTTATACCGTCATAGTGTCATACTAGTTGTTACGAGTATACTACTATCTCTTTATCAACCAGTGTACAGTGCGGTAGTTCACGGCTGTGGCTACCTCTGTGTCGGCAGTCGGCAGGCAGTCCGTCCATCCATAATTGTATTATAATATATACCACCTAACCGTGGTTTTTTTTTCATTCTTTATACCGTCATAGTCAGTCATACTAGTTGTTACGAGTATACTACTATCTCTTTATCAACCAGTGTACAGTGCGGTAGTTCACGGCTGTGGCTACCTCTGTGTCGGCACTCGGCAGGCAGTCCGTCCATCCATAATTGTATTATAATATATACCACCTAACCGTGGTTTTTTTTTCATTCTTTATACCGTCATAGTGTCATACTAGTTGTTACGAGTATACTACTATCTCTTTATCAACCAGTGTACAGTGCGGTAGTTCACGGCTGTGGCTACCTCTGTGTCGACAGTCGGCAGGCAGTCCGTCCATCCATAATTGTATTATAATATATACCACCTAACCGTGGTTTTTTTTTCATTCTTTATACCGTCATAGTGTCATACTAGTTGTTACGAGTATACTACTATCTCTTTATCAACCAGTGTACAGTGCGGTAGTTCACGGCTGTGGCTACCTCTGTGTCGGCAGTCGGCAGGCAGTCCGTCCATCCATAATTGTATTATAATATATACCACCTAACCGTGGTTTTTTTTTCATTCTTTATACCGTCATAGTCAGTCATACTAGTTGTTACGAGTATACTACTATCTCTTTATCAACCAGTGTACAGTGCGGTAGTTCACGGCTGTGGCTACCTCTGTGTCGGAACTCGGCAGGCAGTCCGTCCATCCATAATTGTATTACAATATATACCACCTAACCGTGGTTTTTTTTTCATTCTTTATACCGTCATAGTCAGTCATACTAGTTGTTACGAGTATACTACTATCTCTTTATCAACCAGTGTACAGTGCGGTAGTTCACGGCTGTGGCTACCTCTGTGTCGGCACTCGGCAGGCAGTCCGTCCATCCATAATTGTATTACAATATATACCACCTAACCGTGGTTTTTTTATACCACCTAACCGTGGCAGTCCGTCCATAATTGTATACTAGTATCCAATCCATCCATCTCCATTGTTTACCTGAGGTGCCTTTTAGTTCTGCCTATAAAATATGGAGAACAAAAAAGTTGAGGTTCCAAAATTAGGGAAAGATCAAGATCCACTTCCACCTCGTGCTGAAGCTGCTGCCACTAGTCATGGCCGAGACGATGAAATGCCAGCAACGTCGTCTGCCAAGGCCGATGCCCAATGTCATAGTACAGAGCATGTCAAATCCAAAACACCAAATATCAGAAAAAAAAGGACTCCAAAACCTAAAATAAAATTGTCGGAGGAGAAGCGTAAACTTGCCAATATGCCATTTACCACACGGAGTGGCAAGGAACGGCTGAGGCCCTGGCCTATGTTCATGGCTAGTGGTTCAGCTTCACATGAGGATGGAAGCACTCAGCCTCTCGCTAGAAAACTGAAAAGACTCAAGCTGGCAAAAGCACCGCAAAGAACTGTGCGTTCTTTGAAATCCCAAATCCACAAGGAGAGTCCAATTGTGTCGGTTGCGATGCCTGACCTTCCCAACACTGGACGTGAAGAGCATGCGCCTTCCACTATTTGCATGCCCCCTGCAAGTGCTGGAAGGAGCACCCGCAGTCCAGTTCCTGATAGTCAGATTGAAGATGTCAGTGTTGAAGTACACCAGGATGAGGAGGATATGGGTGTTGCTGGCGCTGGGGAGGAAATTGACCAGAAGGATTCTGATGGTGAGGTGGTTTGTTTAAGTCAGGCACCCGGGGAGACACCTGTTGTCCGTGGGAGGAATATGGCCGTTGACATGCCAGGTGAAAATACCAAAAAAATCAGCTCTTCGGTGTGGAGGTATTTCACCAGAAATGCGGACAACAGGTGTCAAGCCGTGTGTTCCCTTTGTCAAGCTGTAATAAGTAGGGGTAAGGACGTTAACCACCTCGGAACATCCTCCCTTATACGTCACCTGCAGCGCATTCATAATAAGTCAGTGACAAGTTCAAAAACTTTGGGTGACAGCGGAAGCAGTCCACTGACCAGTAAATCCCTTCCTCTTGTAACCAAGCTCACGCAAACCACCCCACCAACTCCCTCAGTGTCAATTTCCTCCTTCCCCAGGAATGCCAATAGTCCTGCAGGCCATGTCACTGGCAAGTCTGACGAGTCCTCTCCTGCCTGGGATTCCTCCGATGCATCCTTGCGTGTAACGCCTACTGCTGCTGGCGCTGCTGTTGTTGCCGCTGGGAGTCGATGGTCATCCCAGAGGGGAAGTCGTAAGCCCACTTGTACTACTTCCAGTAAGCAATTGACTGTTCAACAGTCCTTTGCGAGGAAGATGAAATATCACAGCAGTCATCCTACTGCAAAGCGGATAACTGAGTCCTTGACAACTATGTTGGTGTTAGACGTGCGTCCGGTATCCGCCGTTAGTTCACAGGGAACTAGACAATTTATTGAGGCAGTGTGCCCCCGTTACCAAATACCATCTAGGTTCCACTTCTCTAGGCAGGCGATACCGAGAATGTACACGGACGTCAGAAAAAGACTCACCAGTGTCCTAAAAAATGCAGTTGTACCCAATGTCCACTTAACCACGGACATGTGGACAAGTGGAGCAGGGCAGGGTCAGGACTATATGACTGTGACAGCCCACTGGGTAGATGTATGGACTCCCGCCGCAAGAACAGCAGCAGCGGCACCAGTAGCAGCATCTCGCAAACGCCAACTCTTTCCTAGGCAGGCTACGCTTTGTATCACCGCTTTCCAGAATACGCACACAGCTGAAAACCTCTTACGGCAACTGAGGAAGATCATCGCGGAATGGCTTACCCCAATTGGACTCTCCTGTGGATTTGTGGCATCGGACAACGCCAGCAATATTGTGTGTGCATTAAATATGGGCAAATTCCAGCACGTCCCATGTTTTGCACATACCTTGAATTTGGTGGTGCAGAATTTTTTAAAAAACGACAGGGGCGTGCAAGAGATGCTGTCGGTGGCCAGAAGAACTGCGGGACACTTTCGGCGTACAGGCACCACGTACAGAAAACTGGAGCACCACCAAAAACTACTGAACCTGCCCTGCCATCATCTGAAGCAAGAAGTGGTAACGAGGTGGAATTCAACCCTCTATATGCTTCAGAGGTTGGAGGAGCAGCAAAAGGCCATTCAAGCCTATACAATTGAGCACGATATAGGAGATGGAATGCACCTGTCTCAAGTGCAGTGGAGAATGATTTCAACGTTGTGCAAGGTTCTGATGCCCTTTGAACTTGCCACACGTGAAGTCAGTTCAGACACTGCCAGCCTGAGTCAGGTCATTCCCCTCATCAGGCTTTTGCAGAAGAAGCTGGAGGCATTGAAGAAGGAGCTAACACGGAGCGATTCCGCTAGGCATGTGGGACTTGTGGATGCAGCCCTTAATTCGCTTAACAAGGATTCACGGGTGGTCAATCTGTTGAAATCAGAGCACTACATTTTGGCCACCGTGCTCGATCCTAGATTTAAAGCCTACCTTGGATCTCTCTTTCCGGCAGACACAGGTCTGCTGGGGTTGAAAGACCTGCTGGTGACAAAATTGTCAAGTCAAGCGGAACGCGACCTGTCAACATCTCCTCCTTCACATTCTCCCGCAACTGGGGGTGCGAGGAAAAGGCTCAGAATTCCGAGCCCACCCGCTGGCGGTGATGCAGGGCAGTCTGGAGCGACTGCTGATGCTGACATCTGGTCCGGACTGAAGGACCTGCCAACGATTACGGACATGTCGTCTACTGTCACTGCATATGATTCTCTCAACATTGATAGAATGGTGGAGGATTATATGAGTGACCGCATCCAAGTAGGCACGTCACACAGTCCGTACTTATACTGGCAGGAAAAAGAGGCAATTTGGAGGCCCTTGCACAAACTGGCTTTATTCTACCTAAGTTGCCCTCCCACAAGTGTGTACTCCGAAAGAGTGTTTAGTGCCGCCGCTCACCTTGTCAGCAATCGGCGTACGAGGTTACATCCAGAAAATGTGGAGAAGATGATGTTCATTAAAATGAATTATAATCAATTCCTCCGTGGAGACATTGACCAGCAGCAATTGCCTCCACAAAGTACACAGGGAGCTGAGATGGTGGATTCCAGTGGGGACGAATTGATAATCTGTGAGGAGGGGGATGTACACGGTGATATATCGGAGGGTGAAGATGAGGTGGACATCTTGCCTCTGTAGAGCCAGTTTGTGCAAGGAGAGATTAATTGCTTCTTTTTTGGGGGGGGTCCAAACCAACCCGTCATATCAGTCACAGTCGTGTGGCAGACCCTGTCACTGAAATGATGGGTTGGTTAAAGTGTGCATGTCCTGTTTTGTTTATACAACATAAGGGTGGGTGGGAGGGCCCAAGGATAATTCCATCTTGCACCTCTTTTTTCTTTTCTTTTTCTTTGCATCATGTGCTGATTGGGGAGGGTTTTTTGGAAGGGACATCCTGCGTGACACTGCAGTGCCACTCCTAGATGGGCCCGGTGTTTGTGTCGGCCACTAGGGTCGCTAATCTTACTCACACAGCTACCTCATTGCGCCTCTTTTTTTCTTTGCGTCATGTGCTGTTTGGGGAGGGTTTTTTGGAAGGGACATCCTGCGTGACACTGCAGTGCCACTCCTAGATGGGCCCGGTGTTTGTGTCGGCCACTAGGGTCGCTAATCTTACTCACACAGTCAGCTACCTCATTGCGCCTCTTTTTTTCTTTGCGTCATGTGCTGTTTGGGGAGGGTTTTTTGGAAGGGCCATCCTGCGTGACACTGCAGTGCCACTCCTAGATGGGCCCGGTGTTTGTGTCGGCCACTAGGGTCGCTAATCTTACTCACACAGCTACCTCATTGCGCCTCTTTTTTTCTTTGCGTCATGTGCTGTTTGGGGAGGGTTTTTTGGAAGGGCCATCCTGCGTGACACTGCAGTGCCACTCCTAGATGGGCCCGGTGTTTGTGTCGGCCACTAGGGTCGCTAATCTTACTCACACAGCTACCTCATTGCGCCTCTTTTTTTCTTTGCGTCATGTGCTGTTTGGGGAGGGTTTTTTGGAAGGGACATCCTGCGTGACACTGCAGTGCCACTCCTAGATGGGCCCGGTGTTTGTGTCGGCCACTAGGGTCGCTTATCTTACTCACACAGCGACCTCGGTGCAAATTTTAGGACTAAAAATAATATTGTGAGGTGTGAGGTATTCAGAATAGACTGAAAATGAGTGTAAATTATGGTTTTTGAGGTTAATAATACTTTGGGATCAAAATGACCCCCAAATTCTATGATTTAAGCTGTTTTTTAGTGTTTTTGGAAAAAAACACCCGAATCCAAAACACACCCGAATCCGACAAAAATAATTCGGTGAGGTTTTGCCAAAACGCGTTCGAACCCAAAACACGGCCGCGGAACCGAACCCAAAACCAAAACACAAAACCCGAAAAATTTCAGGCGCTCATCTCTAATATATTGGCGCATCGCTGTGTGTGTACGGGCGACCAGCCGGCCGCCCGTACACATGCTGCGGCGGCCGGCGGTGATTGACAGCTGAACTGGGCGGGCGTGTGTACACGCCCGCCCAGTTCATGACATCAGTCCCCGACGGATTGGGCAGTGTGTATGCACAGCACACTGCCCGATCCGTCCATAGATATATCTGCAGATCACTTGATCTGCAGATATATCTGTCAGTGTGTACCCACCATTAGAATAGATGGTAAGAATTGCATCTAGCATGGAGAAAAATAGGAAATGTGTTTTGTCAGTGAGGGACAAACAATTTCTAGCAATAAATCTTTAAGACCTGGTTCAGTTATTGTGAGAAAAAAGGGCTATAGAGATATTATTATTATTATTATTATTATTTATTAAGGACAGTTGCCAACTATGGGGGTTAATCAGAGTTGTTTGCAAAGCAAAAATGTTAGCAATTGGGCAAAACCATGCTGCACTGTAGGTGGGGCAGATATAATATGTGAAGAGACTTAGATTTGGGTGGAGTGTGTTCAAACTGAAATCTAAATTGAAGTGTTAAAAATAAAGCAGCCAGTATTTACCCTGTACAGAAACAATATAACCTACCCAAATCTAACTCTCTCTGCACATGTTACATCTGCTCCACCTGCAGTGCACATGGGTGGTCATTCCGAGTTGATCGCAGCCAGCAACTTTTTGCTGCTGGTGCGATCAACTAGTCCACGCCTATGGGGGAGTGTATTTTAGCTTAGCAGGGCTTGCGAACGCTTGTGCAGCCCTGCTAAGCTAAAAAAGTTTGTGTAAAAGAAGACTAGCCCTGGACATACTTACCCTGTGCGACGGCTCCAGCGATACAGGTCCCGGCTTTGACGTCAGACATCCGCCCACCGTTTTTCTGACCACGCCTGCGTTTTCTCCACCACTCCCCGAAAACGGCCGCCAATGGTCTGGTGACGCCCAGGACCGCCTTCTTTCTGTCAATCTTCTTGCGGCCGCCGCTGCGACCGCTTTCTTGGCAATCCGCTTCATAACCCGGCGACCCCTGTCACCTAGCAATGACGCACGTGCGCAGTGCGCACGCTGCACATGTGCATTCTGGACCCGTTCCCACCACAGCGACAAACCGCTGCGTGCAAACGGGTCGGAAAGACCCCCAAGGTTTGCCCAATTGCTAACTTTTTTGCTTTGCTAACAACTCTGAATAACCCCCTAGGTATGTATCTGTCACTGAATAGTTGCACTTGGGTAATGTTCTTTTGATCTCTACAGAAAAAGATGACACTATACATAATCTATTATATATAAATGAAAAACCTGATATTTTTTAAATTGTACTTCATATAATTTAGTGCATATAAATTAATTATCAGCAATTTATTACTTAGTGAGCTAGGTGGGCATTCTGTAAAGAGAAAATATCATATTTTGTATGTGCAAGTTTCTACGTATATGTAATGATTGAGCAAATGCCAGTGGTCGGGATGCCGATGGTCACATGACCGACTGCGGCATCCTGAATTTTAGAATGCCGACAGGGAATGGGGTAACTAATTTACCCCCCTGCCTCCTACCCTAACTCGCCTGGGGTGGCAGCTAGGGCTAAGATAGTGGGGGTGGTGGCTACTGCTAATCACAGAGGGTGGCACCTAGGGCTAAGATTCACGTGGGGGTGGCTATACCCCTGAAGAGCCTAAACCTCATCCCCCCTGGGCCCTAGCCAGCACATCAATACTTATCTTCAGGATGTCGGCGGTCAGGATTCCAGCACGGGGATTTTGAGTGGTGTCGGGATACTGGCATCGGTCATCTGACCGCCGGGATGCTGACCTTATCCCTATGTAATAATGGGTTGATGTTCTTAACCAAATGTTTTCAGTGGCTTTTAAAACTAGAAGACAACTGAGCTCAGATCTTGGCAAATCTACTTGAGCTTTTTTACCAGCTCTTCACATTGCACTAAACAGTATGTCTAAGTTGCATTTTATAATACTTGTTCTGTAATTAAAACCTTAATACTGTATGTCCAATAAATCAGAACCATGTTATCAATCCTCGACTCTGCAAGTCATGTTTTCCTATTTTCTCAATGGGAAAGCATATAGCATTTTATCTACACTTTGCTGCATGAATAAGAATATACTTTATCCTCACTACCTGGCCTGTTGAGCATCTCAAAGGAGAGGCAATGTGTTTTATTACAGCTATCAGCTATCAATGCCAGTGCCATCCTCCTATAAGATTCTGTTTTCCTGCCCAACTTAAGAAGCACATGTGGCTCTATTTATGCCCATAATGAAATGGATCCCGAAAAATATCATATATTGCATAATATCGATGAGATATAATATATATTAATGTTATTTTAGACATTCAGGAAAACTTATCCATCCATTGACATCCTCAAATAAATAGCCCCTCTGCAATCATGGCAAGTGAAGACTGACATATCAGGAATTCACTAGGTCTTCTTCACACTGTGGCCCAGATTTATCAAGCCTTGGAGAGTGATAAATTGCACGGTGATAAAGTACCAACCAATCAGCTCCCGTCATTTTTTTAAACACAGCCTGCTAGGAGCTGGATGGCTGTTACTTTATCGCTGTTCTATTAATCACTCTCCAAGGCTTGATAAATCTTGGCCTATGTATGCTCCAGCAATGACTAGTTTTCCAGTGTCCTCTGGGCACAAGGGGCAGAGTGATGGAGAAGAAGCAGGAGCAGTGAATTCCATTGCTCCCCTCTACCTACCATGAACGTAAGCTTCAGGTCATTTCATCATCTCCTAATAAGTAAAATTGAGAAGTGAACTGGACATGTTTCTGGTCCTCTCTGAATCTCTCCATACTGGTGCATGGGATAGTAATATTGACATTAATTAGGGATACCACTGGAGATATCTGAAAGTTCTGCATGGCAGCCTCTTCACTGAGGCGAAGCTGTGAAAAGCCCTGTTATCACAGTGGCAGAGTGATAAACAGCTTTTCTCTGCTGCATGAATAAACTCTATATTCTCTGCCAAATTACAAGGTCACTTTTTATAACATAGAAAAACAATCATGAGATGAAAGCGTAAATGGTATTAGGAAATGTAAACATTCTCCATGAGCCAAGGCTGTTCATGCAGGAGCCCTCTTATTACGGCTACATTTGTTGATGCACAGAACAAAATGTTAGGATAAAGATACCACATGGGATTATTCATGAAGGTGGACGGACTAAAGTGAATGTAATCTGCTTGTTTCGTATCTGTATTGTAGTATTACTCAGGAACACCCAACTGTGACAATGGAAATCAGTGGAGCTGGAACGCTTCTCCTGGTTCTCTGTGCCACTTGCCTCATGTTCCTCATTATGGCCATTAGACGCAACAAGTGGAAGGACATGCCTCCTGGACCTACTCCGCTTCCTCTCTTGGGAAACATCCTACAGGTGAACATTAAAGAGTTGCCTCAGTCATTATTAAAGGTAAGAAAAATTCCTCTCTTACGAAGCAACGATTATAAAGTCAAGATCAAAATCTGGTTTAAGAGATATGGTATTGATGGCACATAAATGTCCAAACTGGAATTAAACTTGTGACTTCAATAATTATACAGTATCTTGCTGTAGTTCTCCGATATCTTCTACATACCTATTTTGAATGTACTGTACATCTAAGGTATATTTCATTCTACAAATGGCAGTTTCTGAGTATTTTATGGGCAGAATTTACTAATAAGTACGCCCCTTAATGTAATTTCTCTCTCTATTTTGACTCTGTCTCTCACAGTCATAATTCTTTGCTCCTTCTCTCTCTCTCTCTCTCTCTCTCCCACTCTCTCTCTCTCTCTCTCTCTCTCTCTCTCTCTTTCTCCAACTGCTAACAAATTTGCTGCTACAATCAGGTCTGAATTATCCTCTAGGAGTGGTGCACCCTCTGGAAGTATATGTATATTGTTACAGTGCGGGCAACCGGCAAGCATATGCTATATCTGGGAGAGCCAGACCTCATGTGAAAATGTCTGTATATGTATAAATATATATATATATATATATATATATATATATATGTACAGTTTATATATTTATATAGAAGAATATGTATGTAATGTGTATACAGTATATATAAAAAAGGCAAATGCCACGACTCGTCACAAAATCTTCTGAACCATAAGGACTAGGAACTTGACATTTTGGACAGTAGCGTGCTTTTGTGTTGTAGGGGTCAGATGATTATTGGGAATTCCCCCCTCACAGAGCAGAGTTAAGACAGCCCACCCAGCCAGGGCTATAAAGAATACACGGTGTCGGCAATACCAAGTCGCGGAGTGTTGAGGACACAATGCTCTGTTCCTGGACTTGCCAGTGGCAGTTGCACAGCAGTCCATTATTCAAATAGGGGAGTCACATCAACTGCCACCCGTAAACATTGTCAATGTCAAACATTGCTGGGTGTGGCTCCCCTATTTGAATAATAGACTGCTCTGCAACTGCCACTAGCAAGGAAGTCCAGCCTTATGGTTCAGGAGATTTTGTGAAAAGCAGTGGTATTTGCCTGTTATATATATAGATTTCTGATATAAGTACTTAACCAACCAATTTCCAGTCAGGAGAGGATAGTGTCTCAATTATCTGAGGTTAACCTGTCACTTGAACTAAACATTGCCGAACCTCTCAGAGAGCAATAGGAGATATGTTGACTCTTAAATGCATTAAAGGAAAGCTTGATAGTCAGCAACTGCTTATCTGCCATGTAATGAGTACCGACAGCTCTCCCAGTGAACTTAAGTGTTGTGTGAAAATCTTTACCTTTTTGCCTCAAAGGAGGAGCCCCAAGGAGAGTAAGCAGCTAAGCAAGGATACCTAGGGCCCTTTGAAATAGAGTTAGCCTATCCCTGCAAACCTTACATATTTAACATACAGCGGGTGGAGCCTGGTTATCCCAGCACTTACAGCACTGAGCAGGGCAGCATCAGAGGCGGGACAGGGCAGAGAAGGAGGCAGATTATTCTCCTTAGCACCAGCCTTTGACAGTATCAATCTGGGGAAGGCCCGCCCAGAGTTGTAGCCTGACAAAGATTGGCAGTGGTGGGCGGAGCATGTCCTGCTGTAAGTCTAATTGCTGATCTTCTGTGATAAACTAAACAGTTAACTTTAGATATATCCCGTTGTCCAGAAAATAAGACACGGAGACTACAAATTCCCATACAATAAAATCTGTTTATTGTTTTAGAGTGTTCTCTGGGACGGTTTCATGGAGAGGCACTTTGATGCTACCAGTTCTCAACAACATCCTGCCACAAGTGAGCCTATTTTAAAAGCAGTATTACATTTGCTTAAATACCAGCGCTTTTCATCTCTTGGTAATTCTACTTGAAATTCCCTAGCAAAGCACAGGTATTCAGTTAGTATATATAAACATATAGTATATATACCCTGTATATATATATATATATATATAAATATATAGTTTGCTCCGGGGTCTGGCACTCCATAGTAATAAGAACAAAATGCGCCGGTGCCCTCGCTGGTAATAGATAGACAAGCATGGAGGCGCGGCACTCAGCTTCTCAGCAAGTAAAGAGACGGACACGTTTTGCCGATGTCAACGTTTCAATGTGTATTCACATTTTCGTCAGGACAGAGAATAAAACAAAATGACATACCTTTTATAGCCAAACACCATGTGCACTGCAGCCGTGGGGAACGGGACCAAACACCCGCCCCCTGGTCGCCCGATGCTGACGTCATCCGTAGATGACTGTTCAGACGTGATTACCATCACCATAGTTACTAAAAAACAAAGCACATAACACAATGACTGGACTGTGATATATAGGTTCAGGATAATTTTGGAATAAATATTAGTTCAAGCTAATAACGCTAATAAGCGATCATATAATACATAGGTGATGAAAATAAAAAGAGAAAGAACATGAGATAAAAAATGGTAACGGGCAAATTAATGAGAGACATGCATGCTGCCGGTAATGAACTTAGTTATCTTAAAGCCGCATAAGCGATGTTCTCATTCAAACCTCTAGGGCTAATAACATCTAACCGGTGTATCCACTCAGCCTCTCGTCTCAATAGTTTTAACCCCCTGTTGCCACCTCGGATGTCAGCGGGGATCATATCAATCATCCTGTAACGTAAAGTATTTAACTGGTGTTTATATTCTAAAAAATGTCTCGCGACCGGCTGGTCGCTTTTACCAGTAAGAAGGGCAGCTCTGATGGCTGCCCGATGCTGTCCCATCCGAAGTTTGAATTTACAAATGGTTTTGCCAATGTAGCAGAGGCCACAAGGGCATAAGGGCCCTCATTCCGAGTTGTTCGCTCGCAAGGCGATTTTAGCAGAGTTACACACGCTAAGCCGCCGCCTACTGGGAGTGAATCTTAGCTTCTTAAAATTGCGAACGATGTATTCGCAATATTGCGATTAGAAACTACTTAGCAGTTTCAGAGTAGCTTCAGACTTACTCGGCATCTGCGATCAGTTCAGTGCTTGTCGTTCCTGGTTTGACGTCATAAACACACCCAGCGTTCGCCCAGACACTCCTCCGTTTCTCCAGCCACTCCCGCGTTTTTTCCGGAAACGGTAGCGTTTTTATCCACACGCCCATAAAACGCCGTGTTTCCGCCCAGTAACACCCATTTCCTGTCAATCACATTACGATCGCCGGAGCGAAGAAAAAGCCGTGAGTAAAAAACTATCTTCATAGCAAAATTACTTGGCGCAGTCGCAGTGCGAACATTGCGCATGCGTACTAAGCAGAAAAACGCTGCGATGCGAAGAAAATTACCGAGCGAACGACTCGGAATGAGGGCCAATATCTGATAAATTACATAAGTAGAATTACAATTAAAGTAATATCTAATTTTATAAATTTTGCCTGAATGTGGGTGAGAGAATGTGTCACCTGTCAGCATGAATTGGCAGGTGACACAAGTGCATCTGAAACACCCCACTCTATTATTATCCATAAAGGTGGAAAGTACACCTTTTTTTGGAAAATTGGAATTTGTTTTAACAAGGATGTCCCTAAGGTTACGTCCTCTTTTATAACAGGGCATAAGCCGACGCTGGTTAATTGCAATAGCTTCATCATTTTGAACTAGAGGCCACCATTTGTTTGCTGACCTATTAACCATGGCTGAAGAAGAATGATATTTATTGACCCACGGAAATTTAGAGGCCATATTACTACAGTCGCTTGATGAATTATTTAATAATACATTCCTATCTAGAGACATTACTGTATTTTTGGCCTCTTGCAATTTATCATTTTTATACCCTCTAATCAGTAATTTACTAATCAAGATGTCAATTTCTTTCTCAGCTGTGGTCCTATCACTGTTAATACGGTAAATACGAACCATCTGTGAATATGGAAGGCCGTTAATGAGGGGGCGTGGATGGCAACTTTGGGCTTGCAGCAGGGTATTTCTATCTGTGGCCTTTATAAACAAATTGGTAACCAATTTGTCATCGGCTATAGTTAAATTAACATCCAAAAAACTAATGCTTTGTTGGCTACAAGTATAAGTAAATTTTATTGGGCCTTCAGTAGAATTAGGTTGAATCAATACATTCTGCAAGCTTGATATATCATCGTGCCATAAAATAAAAATATCATCTATAAATCTGGTATATAATGCTATTTTAGAAAAAATAACTGGATCTGAGAAAAATAAAGCATATTCAATGGAAAACATAAAAATATTGGCGTACGCAGGGGCCACTGAACTGCCCATTGCGCACCCTTTTACCTGTAAATAAAAATCGTTATTGTACAGAAAAAAATTGTTATATAGTAATAATTCAAACAATGACGCAATCACTTCAATAGCATTACCATCAAAGGTGCTTTTCACAGATAGGAACGATTTAACTGCAGCTATATCCATGTCATGGGGAATAGAGGTATAAAGATTTACTACGTCTACACAGACCATCCAGCTATTAGGGGGAATAGAATGAATATCCTGTAATTTGTTCAAAAAGGAGGTGGTATCTAAGAGGAAAGTAAATTCCTTTTTAATCAAAGGTTGGAGTAAAGAATCTAGAAATACAGCCACCGGCTGAAAAAGAGAACCTCGGGCAGAAACAATAGGTCTGCCGGGAGGGGGGGACATCCCCTTGTGTATTTTCGGTATGGTGTAAAATACCGGAGCCAACGGGAATGGTGGACATAATACCTCTTTAATTTTTTCATGTAGAAAACCTGAGGCAACTGCCTGTTGTAAGATTACTTGCAATTTATCACAACACTGCTTAGTGGGATCTCCAGACAATTTCTGATAAACTTGAGTATCAGATAATTGTCTCATAATCTCAGCATGATAATCGGGGGCATCTTGCAATACAATTGCCCCTCCCTTATCCGCTGGCCTTATAATTAATGATTTATTACGAGAAAGGGATTTTAATGCCTGTCGTTCCCTTACTGTTAAGTTAGGGTGACTATTAGGAGAAGAAGAAATTCCCTGATGAACTTCTAAGTCCAATGTCCGGATAAAAGTTTTTATGGATGCATTATTAGACATAGGGTCAAATGAAGAAGGCGGCTGAAACTGTTTCAACTGTTGTGGAATTGAAAAATGAGATGCTGGAATCTGATCCTTAAAATGTTCACTCAAACGAAGTTTTCTGGAGAGTTCATATTTTTCTATATTCCATTCTAGTTGGTCGAAATCTGAAGTAGGGACGAATGAAAGTCCTTTGCTGAGGAGACTGTATTCTCCATCTGAAAGCTTGTGTGATGACAAATTGAAAATTAGGTCTTTTTGTATAGGGGTGGGCGACCCACTCTTCCTCTTCCTCTCTGTTTGACGCCCTCGTCTCGTGAATCTGCGCTTGCGGTGACAGGAGTTTTCCTGGTTCTTGAACCGCTGCGGACACCTAAAGGGTCACTGCCACTCTGTACTTGGTCACAATCGCTAGTGGAACTACCCGCCTCTTGCGACGAGTCAGTTATCATATATTATATGATCGCTTATTAGCGTTATTAGCTTGAACTAATATTTATTCCAAAATTATCCTGAACCTATATATCACAGTCCAGTCATTGTGTTATGTGCTTTGTTTTTTAGTAACTATGGTGATGGTAATCACGTCTGAACAGTCATCTACGGATGACGTCAGCATCGGGCGACCAGGGGGCGGGTGTTTGGTCCCGTTCCCCACGGCTGCAGTGCACATGGTGTTTGGCTATAAAAGGTATGTCATTTTGTTTTATTCTCTGTCCTGACGAAAATGTGAATACACATTGAAACGTTGACATCGGCAAAACGTGTCCGTCGCTTTACTTGCTGAGAAGCTGAGTGCCGCGCCTCCATGCTTGTCTATATATATATATATATAATATGATAAAGTTTGGCACTATATATATTAGAGATGTGTGGCGGGCACTTTTCGTGTTTTGTGTTTTGGATCTGGATAGGTTTTGCCAAAATAACTCTTTCAGGTTTTGGTTTTGGATCTGGATAATTTTTGGGGGAAAAAACCATAAAAATAGCTAAAATCACAGAATTTGGAGGTAATTTTGATCCTACGGTATTAGTAACCTCAATAACATTCATTTCAACTCATTTCCAGTCTATTCTGAACACCTCACACCTCACAATATTGTTTTTAAGCCTAAAAGTTGCACAGAGGTTTCTGGATGACTAAGCTAAACAACAAAAGTGTGCTGCAGAAACACCTTGCCGATCTAGGAGTATCACTGCAGTGGCAGACAGGATGTCACTTAAAAAAACTAGGCCCCAAAAAGCACATCATGCAAAGAAGTAAAAGAGGTGCAATGAGGTAGCTGTATGACTAAGCTAAGCAACACAAGCAAGTGTGCAGCACAGACACCTGGCCCATCTAGGAGTGGCACTGCTTTGGTAGACAGGATGGCAGATTTAAAAAATAGGCCCCAAACAGCACATCATGCAAAGAAGGAAAAGAGGTGCAATGAGGTAGCTGGATGGCTAAGCTAAGCGACACAAGTGTGTGCCACAAACACCTGGCCCATCTAGGAGTGGCACTGCAGTGGCAGACAGGATGGCACTTAAAAAAACTAGGCCCCAAACAACACATCATGCAAAGAAGTAAAAGAGGTGCAATGAGGTAGCTGTATGACTAAGTTAAGCTGCACAAGTGTGCGGCACAAACACCTAGCCCATCTAGGAGTGGCACTGCAGTGGTAGACAGGATGGCACTTAAATAACTAGGCCCCAAACAGCACATCTTGCAAAGAAGTAAAAGAGGTGCAATGAGGTAGCTGGATGACTAAGCTAAGTGACCCAAGTGTGCGGCACTAACAAATGGCCCATCTAGGAGTGGCATGCAGTGGCTGAATATCGACAGTGGCCCACAATTTTTTGGCCCTCCGACAGCATCTCCTGCACGACCCTGTCATTTCTCAAAAATTCTGCCCCATCAAATTAATTGTATGTGCAAAACATGGGACATGCTGGAATTTGCCCAGATGTAATGCACGCACAATATTAGTGGCATTGTCCGATATCACAAATCCCCAGGAGAGTCTAAGTGGGGTAAGCCATTGTGCGATGATGTCTCTCAGTTTCCGTAAAAGGCTGTCAGCGGTGTGCCTCTTACAGAAACTGGTGATACACAGCGTAGCCTGCCTAGGGACGAGCTGGCATTTGTGAGATACTGCTACTGGTGCAGCTGCTGTTGTAGCTGCGGGAGGCAATACATCTACCCAGTGGGCTGTCACAGTCATGTAGTCCTTAGTTTGCCCTGCTCCACTTGTCCACTTGTCCGTGGTTAAGTGGACACTGGGTACAACCACATTTTTCAGTACACTGAGGTCACTTTTCATAATGTCCCTGTAGAGTCCAGGAATCGCTTTCCTAGTGAAGTGGAATCTAGATGGGACTTGGTACCGGGGCACACTACCTCCATCAATTGTCTAAATCCCACTGCACTAATGGTGCATACCGGACGCATGTCTAACACCAACATAGCTGTCAAGGCCTCAGTTATCCGCTTTGCAACAGGATGACTGCTGTCATATTTCATCTTCCTCGCAAAGGACTGTTGGACAGTCATTTGCTCAGTTGAAGTAGTACAGGTGTTCTTCTTACCAGAGGCGTAGCGTGCAGCCATAGAACCCTGAGCAAGCTCATGTCGCGGCGCTCCCCCACCATATATGCTCAAACACCTTCACCTTCCTCAGACACAGCCCCCATCACCTTCCTCAGCCCCTAGACCCTCATTTTCCTCAGCCACGGCTCCATCACCATCCTCAGCTCCCAGCCCCCTTAACTTTCTCAGCAACAGCCCCCTCACCTTCTTCAGCCACAACCCCCTCACCAACCTCAGCCATCACCTTCCTCAGACCCCAACTCATCACCTTAACTGCAGCAGCAACCTGAATTATGCCAAGTTAGAGCCTATTACACACATTACATCTCAGTAGAACCCCTTATACACATTGCGGCAGGTTGCCCTATATACACACTCTGCCAGGTAGCCCCATATACACATTGTGCTAGGTAGCCCCATATACACACTGTGCCAGGTAGCCCATTATACACATTGTGCTAGGTAGCCCCATATACACACTGCGCCAGGTAGCCCCATAAACTCACTGCATAAGGTAGCCCCATATACACAGTGCACCAGGTAGCCCTATATACACACTGCACCAGGTAGCCCCAAATACACATTGTGCAAGGTAGCCCCATATACACACTGTGCCAGGTATCCCATTATACACATTGTGCTAGGTAGCCCCATATACACACTGCGCCAGGTAGCCAGGAGAGAGCGAGAGTGAGAGTGTAAGTGTGTGTCTCACACTACCTGCAGCTCCAGGACACATCACCCACCGCTCTACTACTCACCCTCCCTGCAACTCCGGGACACGCCACTCTGCTCCTCACGCTTTCTGCAGCTACAGGACCTGCCACTCTGCTCCTCACGCACCCTGCAGCTACGGGACCCGCCGATCTCCTCACGCTCCCTGCAGCTCCGAAACCCTGCCGATCTCCTCATGCT